>NC_143406.1:10939059-12305629 GCF_052110815.1 Crocodylus siamensis | reverse complement strand
GCTGCTCACCTCCTCCCCAAACTGTGCTGGCAGGTGCAGTGGTCTGGGAGCTGACCTTGCCTGTAAAGACTGACATAAAAAGGTGTTACTTCAGCCTTTTACATGGCATGTGTCACTAGGTTGCCTCCCCCATTTAGTAAAGGACCCACACTTTCCCTGCTCTTCATCTTGTTGCTGACATACTTGTAGTAACCCTTCAGGAAATTTCTGAAGTCTACCAGGGCTGTGGTATTAGACTGAAACTCAGAGGCCCACACCCAGCTTTGGGCTCACAACCTGCCTATTATTAACTCAGCAAGCAAGCCACTGAGCCACAGAAGACTGACCTTAGATCTGTCCTTTAATGTTTGATCCTGTTAACCCTTCATATGCCACCCTGCTATTGTCAATCCTTTGGACTTGCAGATCTAAGTTTATTAACTTTGGGCTCTGAACAATTATTTTTCAATAACTTGATTTCTTTTTTTAATCAAGTCATGTAAAAAAAACTTAAAGGACTCTCATATATAATCAAGTGTACAAAGATAACAAATATGGACACTTAATTGTAACAGTTGCTTTCCGTGAGTTACTTTTTAAAATCTTTCATGTTACCATACAATAGGAACATCTAGCGATATTTTATTTTCTGTTGATTAAATTTCCCATAGAATATAAACTGTATGAGGAGTAAAGGAATTAAATCATCTTATACTAAGATGTTATTTGTTTTCTGTTGGTTGTTGCTTAATGTTCAATGCAAGAATATAAAAAAAAACTAAAAACAATCAAAAAGTAATGGATGAGCAATTGGAGTCTGTTTCACATTTAGACCCTATGGTTGGTTTAGTCTCATGCCTCATACTGGGCCACAAGTAGCACGGGCTGCCTCTTTGTGTGGCATGCATCAGGCTGAGGAGGGGACAGGCAGTGCAATGGCAGATAGGGTAGGGAGCAGAAAGCGGAGCCAGATCAGGCAGGGAGCACAGTGTAGGGAGCAGAAAGCTGAGTAGCAGGCTGGGTAAGGGAAAGGGATTGAAGAGGCCCTAGGGGAAGGCAAAGTATAGAGCTAATTTGTGGCATGCCTGCTAAAAAAGTTACTAGGTCGGGGGAGACAACTCTGAAGTTTTTCTTACTACTTAATCTCTGGGAGCAGGCAAATATCCACACTCAATCCTGGCAGGGTTTTGATGTAATTGTAACCTAACAGACGAAGTCATTACTAGATATCTGAAATGTTCTTGGTCCTTCTGAGGGCCTTGTTCCTAAGTGCTTCACAAACGCTCAGTGGTCTCTTTAAAAAATATAGCACAAGGGTTGGAATTAAGATGGAGCTCCAAGTTCAGATGTTGTGCCCTCCTCCTCAGCTAAGTTCAAGGGTCAATGGTTTTGGTTTGAGGCCAGTTATTATTATGAGCTACAGTAACAGCTTCTGTTGCTTCTTTGGCAATCCTTCGCAGATGAGGGCGATTGTCTTCCATGATTGTCTTATCTGTCAGTCCAAAGATGGCTGATGAAGCCAAACCAGGATCAACGAACCCTGTTGCAACTTGGACACATGTTTTCATGTGGGGTGCATGGCTCCAGATTCTTGATTCAGTCTGCAACATGATGTTTCTGCAACTCCCAGTTTTCCATCTCCTATTGTTGTTGTAAAGTTTCAAATTACTGAGATCTTTGCAAAGCTGACCCTAGGGGGGCAAATCAGCCTGTGTGGGGCCCCCTTAACACTGTGCGGGGCCATAGTACCCCCGCAAAGGGAGGAGGGTAGAGGTCTCTGTGCTTCTTTTGTGGTATGGGGCTGAGCCACCAGCTCCAGGTGGGCCCAATGGGAGGGGCCGCAGCTGATCCACCTGGCTCCACAGGGCCACCCCAAAGCACAGGGCCTGGGGTGGTTGCCTCAATTTGCTGTACCCTAGGGATGGCTCTGCTTGCAGCAAACTCTTCGTTCATTCAGGGTGGTCCTGCGCAATAGTCTCTCATGAGTTGATGTCAATGTTGCATTTTTTTCAATTTGGCCTTGAGGACATCCTTGAACAGCTTTCTCTGCCCTCCTCTTGATTGTGTGCTTTGATTGAGCTGGGAGAATAAAACTTGCTTCAGGAGTCTGGAGTCAGTCATCTGGATGATGTGGCTGGCCCAGTGAAGTTGATGTTGAATGATCATTACCTTGAGGCTCATGGTGTTTGCTTATGAAAGAACGCTAATGTTGGTGCATCTGTCTTTCCACTGGATTCAAAGACTCTTTCTCAGACAACATCGATGTGTCTCCTGTATGTTGTCCACATCTCAGCTCCATAGAGTAAGATGGGGGTTACAACTGTTTGATATACACCGTGTCCTTGGTGTTGGATCTGATGTCATGATCTTTGAACATCTGTTTCCTCAGGTGTCCAAAGGCTGCATTTGCACATTTGAGATGATGTTGAATTTCTTCACTGATGTCAGCCTGCTGCAAGAGATGGCTTCCAAGGTATGGGAAATACTCAACGTTCTCTAGAATCTCCCTGTGAATCTGAATTACTGGAGCAGGGTATTGCTCATTAAGAGCTTGTTGATGGGAGGACCTTAGTCTTCTGAATGTTAACCATCCATCCCATTTTCTTGTATGCCTCGGTAAAGACATTGGCAATTGCCCAAAGATCTGCTTCCAAGTGAGTGCAGACTACAGCATCATTGGCATACTGGAGCTCAATGATTGAGGTCAGGGTGCTAGCAGTAACAGCTGTTAGCACTTACTGTTAGATTTGTGACATATTGTGCTTGAGTCCCCTCTTACATTCACATACATCAGAAGTGACTCAATTTAAGTGAAAGGAGCAGGATTTGTATAAAATTGTTGAAAATAGCGAAGAATCAGTAGGGCTGTGTGAAGCTTCTGTCCCTGATTTGATTCAGCAGAGATTCAGCCCAATTCGGTGACCAAATCTCTGAATCTGAATCGAATCAGAGGACCCTTTAATCTAGCTGAATCAAATCAGAACCTTCTGAATCGATTCAGAGAAATTCGGAAAGATTCAGCAATTCGTATGTAGAGACAGCATTAAATGTTTTTTCTACATACCTCTGGGTAGCAGGGGCTCGTGAATGCTGAAATGCTGGGGCACATGGAGTGTCCCACAGAAGCATGGAAGGGTCCCCAGTGTGCTTGGCAGCAGAACCACTTCCGGTCCACTTCTGGGTCTGCTGGAGAGCATGCAGCGCCCCCTCCCCCGCCCCACACCACCCCTGGCTTGGCGACTGGTGCCTCCTGGGTCTGGGGGGGCACCTGGGGGCCCCTTGCAGCTGATCAAGCCGGAGGGGTGTGGGGCAGCTCACCTGCATGCTTCCCGGCAGCTTCCCAGTTCGCTGCTGAGCGTGTGGAGGGCCCCACCACACTCCTGTGGGCACTCCATGTGCCCCAGCATCACAGCAATCACAAACTGTGCTGGTACCTCAAGGTATGTAGAAAAAGCTTTTAAAGCTGTGTCTGTGTCTGAATTGCTGATTCTCTGAATCAGCACTGAATCTTCAGATTCAGATTTGGCCGAATCAAATTGGGGACAGTGATCTGAATCAACGAATCAAATCACTGTCCCTGATTTGGGCCATATCCAAATCAAATGGGGCCTGCTTCACACACCCCTATGAATCAGGCCTACCATGTGCCATATAATGATGTGTCTTAGGCCCCTGACACACGTTATATCTATTGTGGAATTAACTTGTTAGACCTGCTACATGTGTCCTGTTTTAGCTGGACAGTCCTGGATTTCAGAAGCTGGTCTTGGTCAGCTGTTGGGAATTATAACGGGTATCCTGCAAATGCAGGGGTATGGGGTGCAATCTGGCTGGGGGGACAGTGTCCCGGATTTCCGGGATTTCCATGTCCTCAGCCTGTGCATGTGCAAAGTAATTATCACACAACAAAAATGGCCAATGAGCTGCAGAATTGTTGTTCAGAAATGTAGAACATTTTTGCAGCTGCTTTCTGTTGAGCTTTATTTTAAACATGTGGCATGTCACATACAGGGTGATAGTGTTTGTGAGGTCCTCCAACATTTCAGCATAGGCTGCTGTTCCCACCCCTCACCTTCCTGTAAGGAAACTCTCTGTGATTCTTGCTTAACTCTGCTGCCCAAAGTTGTACTACCAGGAAGTTGCTTCTTTAAGAAACCATTAGCACCTCTTGGTGAGAGCTGAGCTGTAAACAAATATTCAAGTGACATGCTTTACTTGTCTGACATGGGGAGAGATGGAGAAGGGAGTTTGTTCAGAAACCTGTGGACAGGACAAGAACAGACACAAAAGCACCTTGGAAGTACCCCAGAGAGTTCAAGGCCTGGTGTTCCTGCTGCTCCCCCTGCCCTGCCTTCACATGGTCTCTTTGGATCTTCACAAGAATTAGGGAAGCAGCTCCTTCACACAGGGAGAGCCAAGCTGACTTCTCATTCCCACCACAGATGAAGAGAGACAGCTCTCTCCAGCTCCCCTTGCTGGGAATTGCTCACAGAGTATGTTCCCAAGACTCATTCCCCCTTCTAGGTGGCTTGCCCTCTGAACATGTAGAAGGTTGCATAGTATGACAGTACCCATCAAGCGATATTACCTGTTGCTTGATGGAAATACCATCAGCCAGAGGCCTAGAGTAGTGTTTCTGAACTTCTCTAGACTCAAGGCACTCCTCATTAGAGCAATTTTTTGTTGCAAAAGAAAGACAAAAGGTCTGCATACTTTAACACTATGGATTCTTACTTGAAATCTCTGGGTTTATTTTGTGAATTATGTTTGTACACTGAACAGTGCTAACATTACATGGCACCCCACAGCACCCTTGAAAGGATCTCAGCCATGGCACCCTGGTTGGGAATCACTCTTAGGTCCCCATACTAATTTAATTTCAAACTTCAGTGATAAAGACAAGAAAGAACACAATGTTTTGCAACTCAGCCACTCACTCTCTCCAACTGGGCATATTCATTGATGAATATTTATTGAGTCTTCATTAAATGAAGCTCTGCAATTTGTATTTTGGCATTATTCTCCTATTCCCTCATAAAATTAAATGAGCTTTCAATCATTGCTGTAGTTTCAAATGTCTGTAACATAAGGAAAAATGATCTTGGTCGTTGAGTTTTTGAACAGAAATATTCTTGGTAGCTTGAATGCTTTTCTTTCTGTTATTTATTCTGGCACCAACTATTGCACAGGCAAATGATCAGAGGGGTGTTGTTTTCCCCTAACGTTCAGTGCTTTAGTTTCTTTGTGTAATGACATTGGATTCTAAAAAACTGAGCAGCCATATAAAGACTCTTAGCTGCACCAACTGTGGAAGCCTCATTGAGTTAAAATTGGTTTCACTCCATTATCTGTTGGTGCAGCAAATCTACTAAGGACTGATGTGGGAGTTTTTATTTAAATTTGGGTGAATAGTTCCTTTTTTGTACAGAACTGGGGCAAAACTGAGTACACATCACAACCTTTTAGCAAATAGTACAATTTCTGCAAACATTGCTTTTCAAGCAACCCCTGCTCTTCTTCGTCCATTCTTTTTCTGATTCTTTTCAATCTCTTAAGAAAGCAACAGCTGTTCTTCAACATGAATATAAAAGTCTTCATAAGTGCCCCACTGAGAGCAGCAGTGAATATGGAATGTTGCATTTTCTTTTGTTGTCAAGGCCAAATTAGGGTTTAATGGACCCCTGGGCAATGCAGCGGCAAGAATCCAGCACAGGATGAAATCCCTGAGGTTATTTTGATTTTCTTTATTGTGTCTTTTATCTTTCAGTTTAATAACTCTATTTTGCCAAAATGTTTAGTTTGTCAGTTCACAAAAGCTACATTCTCCTCTATAATGTACACCCTATTAACATTTCACATTTCCACAGTAATAACGTAACCCTTCGACTTGTCATCCCCACAAGAGTATGCAGTAGTTTGCAGTCCATGCAGTAGTACTCATTGATCTGAAGGCAATATCAAGGCTTTGGGGCAGATTGTTTCATAGCAGAGAAATGATTACTCCCTGGTTCGTGACACAGTTCTGCATTGTGCATTAAGCAAAGCGTGGACAGTTTTGAGTTGACATAGTTTAGTTCATTTATGTTTGCGTACTCAGTGCTCTGTAAAGTAAAGGCTGCTTAGAATATACAAGGACCTACTCTTAGTTTTCTGTAAAGGGCTGCCTACTTTTTGCAGCTGTGTACAGTGCTGTATAAATGATTAAAAGATGAAAAACTGTGTGTAAACAGCCACCCCTAACCTGCTCATACAGAAGCACCTTATTATGCAAAATCAAGCTCTGTAGAAGGCACCTGTGCTTCCAAACTCTGCTCTAAGCAAGGCTGCCTGGCAATTGAATTCACTTGGCCTTACTCTGAAAACATGGTGAAGTAGCTCCAGCATAAAGGCACTTTCCAACACAGGCTGCATATAGATGCTCATTTCTACCAGAAGAAATCTCTTCCAGTAGAAAAATAGCCTGGGAGCCAGGGGACTTTAAAGGGCTGCTCCCTAGGCCACCTTTGCCCTTAGGGGAGCCCATTACTTGACACTCTTCCCCCCTCTCCTTCCTGGGAAGGGGTCAGGCCATCAAATGGCAGTTGGCAGCTGCTGAAAAGCAGCAATTGCCACAACCTGGTGATTGGCAGGAGGTGGGTGGGTATTCTCCCATGGTGGGAAGCCTTCCAGTTTCTCCTGCCCCCCACCACTCCTTTCATGCCTCTGGGTGACCTGGAGTGCAGGGAAAAGTGGGGAGCACTCAGCAACTGTGCCAAGGCTCTGGGAGTCTTACACTAGGGGCATAGCTGCCTACCTTCCCCTGTGCTGCTCTGGGGTGACCCAGAGCAGTTAAGGTGAGGCTGGGGCCATTTCACTGCAACCTGCCTCACTCCATACTGCTTCAGGTCAGCTGGCTGGTACAGGTGAAAAAGGAAAGCCAAAGGATCTGGGCTGGGGAAAGTTTCTGCACTCTCAGCTCTGCCAGCTTCTTTTTGCCTCCCCACCACTCAGCTGAGTAGCAGGGTGGTGATTTAAATGCTGGGAGGGCCAGAAGCCAGGCATGTAGAGGTTTTCCCCAGCCCAGTCCTCAGCTCCTAGCTGCCCCTTTCAGCCTTATCACTTAGCTGGAGGACAGGGCAGCAAGGGGAGCTGGTGGGAGCCAGGTCGTGGGGACTTGCCTGGCATCCCACTCCCAGATGCCAGCTTTTAAATTGCTATTCTGCCCACTCAGCTGGGAAGCAGTGGCAGTAAGAGAAAGCTAGCAGGAGTCAGCAAAGCCCTCTGCCTGTTCCCAAAATTGGGGGCTGCCTTGTTTGAGGAAGAATCAGGGAGCAGTGGCTGTTGCTCTTCTCGCCTCATACTCTATGGGAATGGGTGAGCAGCCTTCTCAAGACTGGGGTGACCCTGGCCTCAGGAAGCAAGGATGCCTTTTTTTGCTTCCACTCCTCCTAGTCCCCAGGAGGAGTTAAGCTAGGGAAAAATGTACAGCTGTTCAGTCTTCTAGGAGAAACTCTCTACCAAATGGTTTAACCCTGGTTCTTGGGTTATTTTTCTCCCAAAGCAGCCATTTTTGTCCTGGGAGAAAAAGCCTGAATAGCTGTACACATCTGATTTCTTCACTAAGAACAGCAATTCTCTCAATAGAAATTGAATATCTGTACCAAGTCATAGAGATGCCTTGACCTTGAACTGCTTCTTCAAGTGCTTATATAATACAACAGTGGAAATTCTCATTTTTTCTTCTGAAACATTCCCACGCTAAGCACATGCACTCCATTACCAAGTGTACCCTCCTTTTGGCACACTCTGACTACCTCCACGCTATTTGCACCTTCAGTTTTGTGCCCTTTCACCCTAGGACAAAGGTAGGCTTACTAATCCTGTTTTCTGACTTAGCACCCAGTAAGTTTTGACATGTTTTAGGCAAATACTGCTGCCAGTTTGTTAGTGTGACCAATCACAGCTCAACCATCTGCAATCAGAGAAATTGACTGAATAAATCCAGATTTATGAAGAAATCAATGGGGCCCATGGTCTGCCTGTGACTGACTATTCTCTGGGCAGAGAACTTACATTGTCCAGTAAATTGTTCTTTGTGAATGTTCTAGTTGGTTGCAGCCTAGGAGTCTTACACCAGAAGAACAGTTGCAAAGTGTCTCTTCTGAAGTCCTTCAGTCAGACATCAACTTTTTAGCTGGATCAGCAACCTTCTTTTAGCGTATTAGTCTGAATAATCAGCAACCACACGCTAGAAAAAAATCAAGAGTAACTTACTTTCCACTAGACTTGCCTGCAAGTATTTCCTTCATTTCATTTATTCTGTAATTTCATTCTTGGTGAGTGACAATGCACCTGACAGATTACATGGTAAGTCAAGAGTTAGAGACTATTTTCTAGACCCTGTTTCTGATTTTACAGACATATTACACTGATTTGACTTCACTGGCTTGAGTGGAGGGGGTGATGCTACCTCTCTACTATCAGATCCTTTCCTAAAATGTGCTGTTATGATGTAAACCTCAAAAGCATTTAAAGGTACAGTGAAACCTATAGATTTCCCCAGCAGGTGCAAGTTCAGGCTGAGGGTGTCAGGAGGCAGTGGTGACCATTAATCATCTTCACACCTGCTCTGATCTTAGGGACAGCCAATAGTTGAATGGCCTCTGAGTTCAACCTAGAGTAGCCATCGCTTGCAGAATAAAGGAAATGGAAGAGATGACAAGGAGTTCAGGTAAGATCATAGAAGCAGCAGCTATTTACTGAAGGAAAAAGCATTTAGTAAGAAATGGCACGATCCAGGTCCATTCTCATTCCACTCTGCTCTTTACATTTGTATGAACTAGTCACCAGCCAAGGTCAGGCCTGACAAAGAAGGACAGCAGATCTTCTACCACAGCTGGAACTTAGAAAGTAAGAAATTCCCTTCTGGCATAGATGCAGATAAATACAGGCCTCAATGTCGTCAGGAAGAACTAGACGCATTTTAGTCAAGAGCAACCACCAAAAAAAAAAAGAGAGAAAGGAGGAGAAAGAGGAAAGCAGGAGGAAGAAGAGGAATCTGCCATTCAGGGATGCACATTAAAAAAAATAAACACAAAGTTCCAGAAACCTCCTTGTTGAGGTAGAAGAAATCTAGTCCCCTTTCTGAGCTCTTTCTGGTTTGGGCTCAGTGTGGGAGGTTCTCAGATACTGTGCTGATGAATTTATGTGAGAATCTAAAGAGATAAGGACACTAATACCTAGAACTGTTATAGGGCTGTTCCTCCAGAGAGCAAAAATGAGTTTATGAAAGACATCAATATCTTTATACCTATTTTAGAGATTCAAAAACTGAGGCACAGAGAACTGATTTGTGCAAGGTTACCCAGCAAGGAAGTGGTAGAACAAGGAATAGAATCTGAGAGTTACAATCCATTGAAAAATCCATTAGGCCACACTGCCAGGAAGGATGGATAGGTTTGTGGAACACCTTTAGCTTTATATAAGTTTATATCTTCCATCATGGACATGGCAAAAAGTTCTCCATTATGAGAGAAACTGGAGATTTAAGTGAATGTAAGCTTGATTTATAGCAGGAGTATATTTTCCATTACAGCTCAGTTCAGGATCATTGATTTTTTCTTCAGAACATTCTCTGCTATGGTAATATGGGGGTATTTTTTATTTTAAGTTACGAATCTACGTTAAAAAAGTAGATGCCCTGTCTTTCAGCTCTGGTCATGTGAAAACAAATGACATGTCATAAGGAAGTCAGTCAGGAGGAATGTGAACAGGCTGCACTTTGATCAAATGCTTGCACCAGTCTTGCTGTAATCTCAATTATTAATCATCAGTCATCAAGTTCAAGGTCCTCATCTTTAACAAGTAGCACAGCTCTACTCTTCCCTACATCTCTGCTCTGGTTTAATTGTGCATCTCTCCTGCTCCAAGCTACTTCCTTTGTTTCCCCACTCCTACTCTCACTTCACATTTTCTTCTGTGTCACTCTGTATACTTGGAACAACCTCCCACATTCCAAGCACCAAGAATCATCCTTCCCACCACAATCCCCATTTTATTAGTGAACATTCCTCCTCTGGTCTTCTATACTAATATAAGTCATATGCCTGAATCTTTATACTGTTTATTGTACTTTTCTGAGGGCCAGATTCTGAAACCTGCACTTGCATGACTGCCACCTTTATCTGTTGAAGTCAGTGGAACTTCTTATGGAATAAAGTAATTTTCAGCC
This sequence comes from Crocodylus siamensis, assembly GCF_052110815.1. Classification (NCBI taxonomy): domain Eukaryota; kingdom Metazoa; phylum Chordata; order Crocodylia; family Crocodylidae; genus Crocodylus; species Crocodylus siamensis. The sequence continues at coordinate 12,295,440 of NC_143406.1, read as the reverse complement.
TGAGTATGGGCATCAAATCTGGGCCTGTGTAGGGAAATCCTGCGTATCCCATCATCATCAGTTGCACAGAAGTCATCAGGAGCTGTGAGTGCTTGGTACCTCCTAAGATCAGACCATTAGATGACAAGGATAACATTTTCAAAAACATCTAAGTGGCTTAGGAGACATTCTTGACATTTTTAAAAGGGACTGAAGGGTGCCTATAGATGTGCTCCAATACATTCTAATTAGACCGCTCCAGCATAGCTGCATCCTCGTGTATTAAGCCTCTCCACATTTCAAAATGGCCATGGGGCAGCTTTAACTAAACCTGGTTGAACGAGCTTTAGTTAAAGCATCCCCATGACCATTTTGAAACACAGGGGGCTTAATACATGTGACATTGAGCTGTTTTAATTAGAGTCCCTGTTCGGGAACCTCTCTAATTAAAAGGGGAGTCCCTCCCCCTATCTCTGAATATGTGCGTAGGCAGCCGAAGTGACTTAGCTATGAATGGTAAAGATGCGTAATGGGGAGATTTTCAGAGGCACATACGAAGGTAATCGTGTCCATTTGAAAATGGGACATAGGTTACCAAGTCACTTCAGCTCTTATGAAAATATTACCCCTTAATCCTTTAGGACCTGCACCCTGAGCTTTGCATGTGTGTCCCTGTCACTATGTCCTTTTATAATGCTATTGAATTAACCAAAAGAATTTGCAGTTGGAGAAAGTGTTTCAAGTTTCCTTAGCTTAGGTCTGAAATACAACAAAGCAGTAATTAACAATTCAGTAGGGTACTATGCAATATACTTTATTTCATGCTGTGACTAAAGAAGAGCATCAAAATCTTTAAAATACTTTATCCATGACAAATGATAATTTGAGTAAAACCCTCTGTCCTGCTCTGCTTCTCACATGCTTGAATCCTAATATCTTTATATATCAAAATGATTGTCCTTTCCCCATCCTTGTTAATCTAGGACCATCACATAAATGGCTTGATCGAGAAAATTACTCCCATGTGCAGATAGAAACCTAGCTGTCTTGCAAGAAAGGAAATGCTCTGACTGTAGAAAAATCAGACCTTCATTATCTGCTGACCTTTAAAATGGGAAAATACCAAACTGTAATTTAGGATTTGGAACTCCACTGAGGATATATACATGTAAGAAATTGTTTTACTCAGAGATAGAAAACAAAAGGATTGGACTGTTCGACAGTCTAGAAATAACAGATGTATCAAACCACATTGGTAGTAATCAGTTTGCCCCCTGCCAGTTTTAGCTGGAGTTGATTGCAGAAGGAAAGCAAAAAAGATGTTCTGCTTTTGAGAAATATCTGCAGTGCACAGGCAAATACTCTGCCAGAAGGTGGCCCAGTACAGTTTCATCAGATGTTTTGTAATGGCTGAGTGTTTTAGTTAGGTGGCCAACAGTTTACCTCTTCAGAGGACATTTTTCTTCTTACATTGTATATGCAACCCAGTAGATAACATTGACTGCTGCAAAAGCTGCTGGGAAAACTGCTCTGGCATAAATATCAATAGTGTCAGCATCAATGGGCTTAAAAAGGGACTTTATGCCACCCTTTTTGTCAGACTTCATTTCTTGGTGCTGCTTTGTCTCTCCAGTCTCAACTTCCACTGGGCCATATGATCCAGGAAACCTTCTGGGAATACGATGCTGTCTGTTGGAAATCGCCAGTTCCTGGTTAACTCCGGCAATAGAAAGTGAAAACAAGACAATGGCGTTCTTGACATTTACCTGCAAAGGAAAGAGAAGGACTTTTTGAAACAATCTGTATGGGAAAAGAGATAAGATATTTAACCTAAGCTAACAAGGCCCATGTGCAGCCAGTCTCCAGTGTTGGGGCATTCATGACAATCCAGACTGTAGCAGTGGCAAAACGCACACTATGTCTTATATTGTCGATGACTGCCCACTGACTAAGTTCAGTGGTGAACTACAGGAACTGCACATGGCCACTGGGGATGCTATCACATGGCTCAGCAATTATACACACGCTGAACTGACCTGAGCTAGCCAGGTAGCTTAATGGTTTGACATGCAGAACATCCAGATGTGAAAAACTGTGCTACCATGAAGGTTTGAAGTCCGGTTATAATTGTTCATTCCCTGGGCTATTGAAGGGGCTTGGGGCCTTGCAAAGTCAGAATGCTTATCCCTGGGTCTACTAACAAGTAATATTGATTGACCATCAAAGGAACTGTTATTTAGCTCACTGGCCTAGAACATAGGCAAACCCTCAGGGTTCTTTCAAAGCTTGTGGAGAGCAGTGAGGAAGGTTAAGTAAAGAACCCAGATCAATTATATTTGCTAGCAGCTTAAAAAGACCTAAGTCCAGGGAGCCAAAAGGACTGTCAAAAGCATTATTTCTCTAATGAATTCACTCTCTTTCTTTGGCCAGTAAGGGGCAGCTAAGTATACGATTGGAACAATTGAACTATCTAGACAGAAGTTACTGGAAGGAATTTCACTTCACTGACGTTTTATTCTTACAACCTGTTGTTTTGGTCCCTAGATCTACTTTGAAACAAGCATTCTGTCCATCAGCAAAAGAAAATCTAACTGGACTTTCTCTTACAACTAATATGGGAACAAATTAATCTTCATTGGCGATGCATTGGGATGACACGGAGGGGGAGGCATGTGCCCCCCCAAATTTCTGTGCTGATGGTAGGGTGTAGGACGTGGGACCGCATCCCAGTTGGAACCAGGGCCTGGCAGCAGCAGAGGCAGTGGCAGTGGTGGTGCAATTTCTATACTGACTGTGGGGCATGGAGCTGCAGTCCTGTCAGAGCCAGTGCCTGGCAGCAGCAGTGCAGAGTTGTGCCCCTCTACTGTCAACACTTATACGTTGCTTCTGATCTTGTGTAATAATGTTGAAGATAATAGGTCTGGTACCCACTTAAGCTAAGAACCTTTTACAGTGTACTAGCAAAGGAAAGAGGCCTTAAATAGCCACAGGAGAATATGCTCTGTCCATGGGTCTCCCCGCTTGGTATAGAATTGACTCCACATGAGCCCCAGTGTTAGATCATGACATAGTGGTTATTGATCTGAATACCCTTGGGGCTACTGTATCTTACACCAAGGGCAGAACACATCCCCAAAGACACCATCATATTATTAGAATGCAAGGGATGCATGTCTGGCTTAAAAATCACTTAAAGTTCCTTCCCTCCCCTGTCCCATGCTGGCTTAGGTCAGGAACATAGTATATGATGATGATTGTTTGTACATGCTGGTAATTATCCTGAAACTGGGCTTGACTTGGATTTTAAACAGGTAGCAACCAGCATGACTGGATTTAGGTGCTTAGCACTGAAATGGCAAATGTACTAACTTGACTAAAGTCTTCCTCACAGCCACCACTCAGATTACTGACCTCCCCACTCTGTCTGCTGGCCTTCATTTTGGCCTTTTGCTTTTTCATGTAGTCAGCATTGAAATGTGCAAATGCATATTCCACCAGAGCAGCAAAGACAAAGACGTAGCAAATCCAGAAATAAACATCAAGTGCTTTGATGGCAGAGGCTCGTGGAAGTGAAGACCGAGCACTGACCATCAGTGTCGTCATGGTAAGAACTGTAGTTATACCTGCAGAGAATCACAAGAAACTTTCTTTAGGATTCCATGATACCATCCCAATGGTAATGCACAATGACCTGTATTTTGACCGGGGTTTTATTCCAATCCAAGTTAGCTGAATTTTTCAAAGCTGTTTAAGGGATTTGGAGACCCAATTCCAAACCTGGTACACAGACACCCAAGGCAGCTTTGTAAATCTCATCCTATTAATCACTGTGTTTTCTCTTACGAGACAGCTAAACGAAGAGAAAGATCCCTTGAGGGTCTTGTTTCCTTCTTAGCCCTTAAACTTGCAACTCTTACTCATGTGAGTAATGTTCCCTCTAAGGTGTACGATCTGTGAGCGCGCCACTTTGGTCTGCTCCCATTAATAGTGTAAAAAATATATGACCACTTGAATAGCAATTGAGTTCTGCTTAAGCACTCTTATGTATTGTTTGAATAACCCTGGTGGGGCTCTCAAAGACAGCACTCAAGGTATTGTGTTTGTGGGGTATTATACATTCATGAACAGATTTAAGAGTTAAAATTGTCAGCTGTCACAAGCTGCTAGAGGGTTAGGGTCTGAATCCCCTTACACAAAATCAGATACCAGCATAACCTCAGTACAGTGATGATACAAATTAATATATGCAAGAGGAGAATCAAATTATTTGTACTTGAGTGTGTATTGATGAAGAAACTCCTATAGGTACTTGCATTAAATGAAATGGCTTTACCCAAACATCTTACAACTCTTACTTACGTTATGACTCACATGATGTGAACAGACCTACTGACTCTGTGGCATTCTTAGAGTCTGTGGGGCTGTTTTTGTAGTAGTGGCATGGTACACATACTATTGCTTTTAGGGTAAAAGGTAACTGCCCAAATGTTTTATCTTCCATCCTTTATTAGGGCCACTGGGTGGCCCCACTCCCCTCCCTAATCAGGTGACAGAAAATGGAGCCTGAAAGGAACCACCTTTAGAGGCTCTGCTTTGCCACTGCAGGCACAGCTTTCTTGATGGCACATCAGAGGTGACTATTACAGCTTTTGCTCCCCTTCCTACTGAGACCCCAAATCCTTTTTTTTTTTTTTTTTTACCTAGTGACACCCTGGCAGGCACAGCTGACTGACTGATCCAGAAGGACACCCACGACATAGCCACCAGTAAGATGGAAGGAACGTAAGACTGGATGATGTAAACACCCCGATTCCTCCGCAGGTGGAAGTGGAGACTGAGCCTGGGAAACTGACCAGCTGGTGGAAAGAGTGGGCAAAGGGAAAAAGTATGTTTGTGTATTAGAAATGTTGGTTTACAATTAAGACATAAAAATGATGCTTATCTGCATTTACAGCATTTTCAGACAGGGCTATAACAAGGTCGGGGTCCCAGGGGTGGCTGTGATGCCCCCTGGTGGCTCCATGACTTTGCCCTGCTCCACCTCTAGCGTGCTTTCTTGTCTTGCCCACCATGCCTTGATGGAAATACAATAAATAGGGGTGCTGTCCATGGGCCTTTGTGTGGCCCCAGTCTGACTGAACCCCCTTGCTAGGGTTTCCTGGCACCCTCACTGGGCCACTATAGTCCCAGACCCCTTGCTGGGCCTTTATAGTCAACTGTGCCCAGCAGAGCACCCAAAGCCAGGCTAATTGTATGGCTCCAAATCCTCTCCTACACCATGCCCTGTGCCTCACAGGTGTCACTATAATATTATTCTCTCTAAAGAGGCAGAGGCCAAACCCCCAATAAATTTAGCTAGGCTTTGCCCATTGTATCAGACCTGGCTCTGAGGCACTACCTCTCACTTGTCCTTTCCAGACCCTGGCCCCTGCATGGCTGTGCCCCTCTCTGGCACCAGGCTCCTGGCCCCTGTCTCACTGAGCCCCTCTTAGGTGTCGAGCCCCTGCCACCTTGCACTCTCTGCCCACTCTGGGCTCAATAACTGCTCAGGCTTTGAGCCTGCCTCTGGCAGGGCTCAAGACTATCGTGTAATCCACTGGCACTAGTAGGACCTCTGTAAGCCACCCCTTACTGTCCCAACCCAAACTGTTGGCTAAACTGTAATATAAACACTAAGCCCCTAGGCTACAACATAAACATCAAGGGATAACAGCCCTCTATTCCTTTAAGACTGTAAACCTGCACTCGCTAATACAGCATGTCTCCCAGCCTGGGCTCCTTGTGAGCACCCCGAGCCTCAGTGTTCCTACAGACATCAAAGCAGTCAGCATAGCATCCCAGGATAGCTCTCCTGGACAGGAACTCCTTCCCCTGTGGCTCCCTCACCAGCCCCAGCCTTGGGCTTATATGTTCTCTGCCTGCCTCTGGTCAGCTAACCGCCTGCAGGTGTTTGCTAATTGCTCCATTAGCTTGTTGCTCTGGAGACCTGTGCCCTGCATAGCCTGCAGTGCTCCCTGGCTGAGCTGCTTTATCTTAAAGTAACCGGGAGCCCCAGGCTCTCTGCTACAGGCTCATAAAAGGCTTTAAAAACATTCATTAATTAAGCCTCATAACTGCCATGTGAGGCACTATAGTTAGTGCTGGCACTATTGGTCCTAAGAATAGGCCAAGTGATTTGCCACAGGTCACACTTGCTAGCTCTGGAAGTAAACTCAGGAGTACTGATTTCCAGTGCCTTTCTATAAGAGAACCACTTCAAAAAGCACCCTGCCTTAATGTTGTTAGAATCTGCTGTGGAAAGTCCTCCAGATACTAAATTTAGATTTTTTTAAAGGCCAAGTTAATTTCAAACTCGCTTGGAAAAAAAAAGCTTGGAGAAGATGGGTGCAGTATGAGAGAACATTTAACTACGTGAAAAAAGACAAAAGTCAGTAGGAAAAAAATGCCTTCAAATTTTATAATCAATGCAGTCTTCTGGATCATATGTACATGCACTACTGTCCTTAACTGGATGAAGCCAGAACAGCTTGACATTTGGTTATAAGCCCCATATTGTCTGAGTTCCAGGAGATTCTCTTTTAGCCCAAGTTGCAAATGAGGACAGGAGGATTTGCCATTTCCATAAAGAACTGAATAGCCCCTTGTGTAGCATCTTAGCAAGCACAAAGCCCTAGATGGCCATGGATTTATCACAATATATTACAGTAGCTCCCTAAAAGACCAGTAAAATTTGACCTCTCTTTAAGTAGAGGCAAAACAAAATTGTACTAGATTAATGATGAATAGTTTAAAAACATGACTTAAGAGAAGCAGTTGCCTACAACAGATAGTGAGGTCTTTCCCTGTGCAGGAAAAACACTCTAATGCAGACACAGAACCTATTACCGGATTTGAAGTTCATCATTTCTGTTGTGAATCGGTAATTAGTGATTGTGAATTGAGCAAGCTGCAATTTATCCAGACCATGGATCTCCTCCTGGTTTTCCGACCATTGGTACACGATGTCCTCTGAAGAGTAGCCATCTGCCAGAAGAATTGAATAAATGCATAGGAGAAATAAAGATAGATGGGCTCAGAGTGGAAGTCTGCCATGCTGCTCACCATCAGTTCTACAGCAAACATGTTATGTTCCAGTCTGTGTAAGTCAATGTCTTGTCAGCCTTGAGGATGCCAGGGACCCAGCAGGAATAACTTTCCCACAAGAAAGAGAATCCAAGCTGGATCACACTGACAGTATGTCTACGTGGCAGTGTGGTGCCAGGCAAAGATACTCAAGATAGCTTGGTCATCAGAAGCAGGTTGAGCACATTAGCTAGTCTCTCTACTTCAGCTAATTGCCCCTGTGCCATGTAGACATTCCTTGAGCTACACAGAAGTTTTGGAGTATTTTAAGTCAAGAACTTAGCTGCTAGAGCAGGGGTGGAAAAAATGGTGGATCCAGCTGGTGGTCGGACTCCACTTCCCAGCAGCCCCTGTCTGTGTTGCTACGGCCAGTTTCCATGGAGATCCCAGCAGTGGCAGGGCTGTGACAGTGTGGGGGCAGGGTTTCCATGGAGACCAGCAGGATGCATGGCTGGGTGGGGGGCATGGCTGGGCGGGGTGCATGGCTGGGTGGGGAGTTGCTTTGCAGCTGGGCCTTTGCAGTGGTGACAGCATGGTCTGGAGCCAGGGCAGAGCCACAATCTGCTGCTTGCGTACCTGTGCCTGGGGCATATGAGCAGTGGATTACATCTCTGCCCCAGCTCCAGACCACACTGTCACCACTGCGAAATGCCAGCCCTGGAGCAGCTCCCCACCCAGCTGTACACCCTGCCAGTGCTGCTGGGGCCAGTCTCCTTGGAAATCCTGGCCCTGCACTGTCATGGTGCTGCTTCTGCTGGGGTCTCCATGGAAACTGGCTGCAGTGATGTGGGAAGCAGCTGCTGGGAAATGGAGTCTGCCATGGGCCCAATTTTTGCCTGCCCCTGTGCCTACTGTCCCCAGCACATTAATGAGTAAGCTAGATAGGAAAGGCTAGGGACAGAAGTTGCACATAAAGCAGTTTAAGTAATCAGAAACTGGTTTAAAACTGTAACAGAACAGAAGCTCAGTGTATATAAACCAGTTTCAAAATGGCTAAAACTGGTTTAAGATAAATCTTGTTGAATGTAGTATATCAGACTTAACTGATTTGGGTCAAACCAGTTTATGAAACTACTGTCCCAGACCCCTTCCTGCTTTAAGTTAAATCACAGTCCTCCAGCATCCCAGCATGCTTTGCAGCCCTGGGCTGGGCTGTGCTGTCTGCTCCGGAGACCAGGGATGGCCCCACCCCTCTGCTCCCTAGCTGGAGTAATAAGGGCTGGCTAACCAGGTGGGTAACTGGGCAACCCAGCTGGGGATGCAGCCCAGTCTACTGTGGGGGTTGTCACCCCCCTCCGGCAAACCCTGGCTGGGGTCTGGGGCCTAGGGAGGGGGTTAAATCCCACTTCCCCAGCAAAAACTTACTGCTGACTGCAACTGTGGACTACAAATCCCAGAGGCACCAGGAAGCAGGAAAAGGAAGTGAAAGTGATGAGCAACCCTGCAGTGTCCTGCTGATGTAATTCTGGACTGTAACTGCCAGAGACCTCAGGGGCAGCAGGAAGGGAAGTGAACACACAGCCAGAAAGCCATGCTCTTGTGCCTCCTAGCTTCTGGCTTGAGCTACTGCAGGCATTTGGCTGCAGTTCCGGAATCAAAGTTAAATGTCTGTTCACTTAATCTGTGCATCTTAGACTAACCTGCAAAGACTGAATAGATTCAGCCTGGGGCTGTCTGACTCTCTGTCCTTGACAGCCTGCTTTTTGACCTAGCCAATATTGATTCGGCATCTCAAACCTGATTTAATGGACAGTTCAATTTTGCAACTGGAATGAGAGTTTAATGCAGGGGTGGGCAAATGTGTCCCACAGGCCAGATGCAGCCCACCAGGACATTCTATATGGCCTGTGGGCCCCTAAAAATTTTAGCCCCGGCTGCCTGTCATGAAGCCCTCGATGGCTTGCCAAAACTCAGTAAGCAGCCCTCTGCCCAAACTAATTGCCTGCCCCTGGTTTAGTGGCTAGGAGCACTGTCTCAGGTACTTCCTCATCTAAACCAAACTGACCTTAAAGCAATGATATTTTGATTTTAGAATCTGGTTCCAAATATGTAACTTGTCAGCACTTGAACTAGATGGAAGGTAGAGTAAGGTACCTTGTAACAGCACTAAAATTTGACCCAGGCCATGCTACAGGATGGTGAGTCCCTTTTGAAATACGCAGTCAGACTAGGAAATGCCTAGAGGAAACCCTGTACTTGGAAACAGTATGGAGTAATATCCCCTTGATTTTTACTTTAATGCACTTACTTAAAAAGGCTTCATTTCTGCTTATGTTTATTGCACTGAAATAAAAATCCTCAATTTAAAACAGAGAGAGGGAGAGAGAGAGAGAAATAAGCCTCTGCAAAATTTGCTGGGAGAATGAATTGATTGCTGGTTCATTGTCTGCTGCCTCTGCATTTGCTGATTACATAAGTAAAACTGCAGATTGCTATTTTTGACAGGATGAAATGGTATTGTGGTTAATTGCCTAGAAAACAGAGTCAGTGCTAAAAAAGAATAAGAGAAACTAAAGCTCACACCAATGTGGCAGTATGTTTACATCTGCTGAGAAACTCTGATAGCCCTAAATCTTTAGAAACATAGGGATCTTTTTTTGCCATTTGTATGACTGTTTCTTGTATGTTCTTATACTTAAACATAGGAGTAAGAATCTTTTCTTCAGTCTCAAAAAAAAAAAAATATGGGGCTGAACTCGACGATCTTCCAAGGTCCTTTCCAGCCCTAATGTCTATGAAATCTTTATTCTCCACTTGATATACAAAACACAGAAAGCCAAATTTACAGAGCTATTAGTGAGTGTGGTTCCTTCTTATGATAGGTGGTAAATCTGAGTCCCAAGCATTAACATTACAATCTGATCAAGGGAAGACTTGAATCTGAACAGAACATAAATTTAGTTTATGCAGATTTCTCAGGTAAGCAGAAAATGGAGTTAAACCAAATTATGATGGAGTCTCGTGTGGATGCGAGGGTCAGGGGATGTCAAGGAGAGACAGTGCCTGTGCCAGACATAATCACAAGCGTAGTCCCTGTATGCAAGAAATTCTTGCCCCATCCAGTTTTTCTTCAAGGGAGAAAAAGATATAGGAATTTGCCTAAGCACAGTCCTTCTGAACTCTCTGTCTCTCATAGCTTGACATTAATGGAAAGAATCCCACTGATTTCACTGGGCTTTGAGTCAGTCAGTCAGCTCCTCTTCAGATTGGGAGGATTCAATCCTTAATCCAACTGGAGGATGCTCATCACCTTGCTGGATTCAGCTGTATAGTTCTGAATCAGGCTAGCGTGCAACTAGTTTTGAAAAGCCTAGTACCTTAACACCCAAAATTTGGAGCCACGGGGTTGGAGATTGAGTTTTATATTTTCTAAGTCCTGAGCAGCCCTTGTTTGTGATCTATGGAAGCAGAATTGCTTAGGCAGACTCGAAGCTAAGTACCACGTGTGCAGGCTTTAAACAGAACACATTATAGGCAACTCTATGCTCAGGCCTTACAGCTTTCTAAATCCAGCATGCACTCTTGTTCATCCATCGGGTACTTGGAAAGGTCCATGTCACAGGCTACAGTTGAGGTAATCCTGTCCCAAGCAAGGAAAATAAAAATACTAATTAGTTATATTCAGATGGCCTGTAGGCATTCATAACTTGACATTTAATTTTCCTCATAATCCAGACACTGAGTTGGAAACCCATCACCTATCTCTCATAACACTACTACCAATGATAAAAATATTTTCAAAGTCTTTTTTGATTATTACTTCTAGTCTTCAAAATAAAAACTAGAATTTGGAAACTGAGATAAAAAGAAATTAAGTGACTTGTCCAAGGCTGGATGGTAATGATGACAACAATTCTTTTATATACTCTTGTGAGTCGAGCTCACTCCTGCATAAAGTTACGTAAGTCGATTAAGTCACTTCAGGACTGATTTTAGTCCTACATTTTCACAGCATCTCATGTACAGTAGCTAACTCATTCTTAAAATGTGCCTGCAAAGTGAATATGTTTGCAAACAGTGAAGGTACAGACAAAAGTGCCCGCAGTTCCCTGGGAATTGGAGTCAGTCAGACGGAAGCCAGGAACTTTTTGCCCCACCTACACTGTCTTGTGATGGCTAAGGATACCATTAATGATATTCTTGTGATTAATGATTACACAATGGGAAATGTGTTACTGTTGCCACAGCTGCAATTCCAGCAGTATAGCCCTCCTGAAGAGAAGGTTTTCAGAATAACATTTTTTCCCATATTATTGGTGATTTTCAGGGACACCCTAGGAAAGATGGGATGAGTATTTCCAAAGTATATACAAAAGGCTAACATCTGATAGAGAGCATACTCACACTTTACACTCTTTCTTACCTGATACTATATAAAATTACTCCATCAGGTTGTAGCCTGATAAGTTTGTTTTCCACTGTCACATCATGGAACCAGGCGGACTTGGCATTTACTATGAATGTATCTGGTAACCAGAGCTTATCCACAAATCGACTGTCCAAACCTAGAGTTTCATTGGTGTGATTGTAAGAGAGCCGGTCATCTCGCCAGCTCTGATGCAGAAATACTGTCATAGTATATTCCTAGGGCAAGGAGAATAAACAGTTAACAAAGCACATGAAACAAACACAGTTACATTGCCTCGGGGTTTGGTCAGATTTCCTCGTCTCAGTCTGGAACGGTTATTTCCCAGGTACTGGAATACTCAAGCAAAAATGAGGCTGCTTGGATATTTTACTTTATTTACTTGTATTATGGATGACCCTAAGATAGCTCGACATGTGTTCTGATTCAAAGGCATTATCAAGTATATTGTCCAGTGGGAGCTACAAGACTGTGTGCTACTAATGGAGAAAATAAGGGTAATATTCCTCCTGAGCCCCTTTCCCAGGTAGGAACAGTAGTTTTTGAAGAGGGGGGTGGGGATCTGGGGATGAGTTTAAAAAATAGGTGGAATCATAAATTCTTTCTGGTTCAATAGGTTACAAAAATGCAACTGATATTTGCTATTCTATACAAGCATGTCCCATGCCACCTGACTTGTTGCTTTGTTTGGAGTTTGCACATGACAGGGATGGGAAAGCAAGTGTCCCATGATTAAATAACTTTTTACAGGAGCAAAAGGATGCTGAGTTCCCTCAGTCTTTCTTCAAGAGTTTCCATAGAGAAGTAGAATTTGAGTGGAAGCTGTATGTAAGTCTTAAAAATAGTTTTTCTAGCAGTAAGGGCAACACACTTCAGACTACAACCCTGTAGTCCCTAATATACCATTTCAAATACTTACCCAGTAGAAATCAGTGTAGCTCCAGCTAATTTATACTAACTGAGTCTAGATGCACAACTGTCTATAGATTAGACTGCAACTATGTTTGCTCTTTAGAGTATGTCATTGTGACAATTTTTCACTTGAAATATTTTAGAAAATTTTTTCCCTCTGCTAATTTTTCATCTGGTAATACTGTTTAGAAAACTCCTATTTATCCTGCCAGTCTTCTGTGCTTTTAGTTGTTGCAGTATAAGCTTTCTCATTACAGTCTTAACAAGTTTAAATGATAACATACCATATTAACTTCTGAGATGTGGTCGATGCTGGCTACTTCAATTGCTAGGGCAACATTGACAGGAGGGCCTGAGGAGACACGTTAAAATGGGAAGAACTGCATTATCTAATATGCATTAGCAATACATGTAAGTCCTGATTGTTTTATTTACTTGTATTATGGATGACCCTAAGATAGCTCAACGTGTGTTCTGAAACCATGACTCCCAAATTAAAAAATCCTTGTCATAGAGAAAATACAGAAATACTGGTGATAACCATTTAATATGGATAAAATATGACTTTCCCACAGCCAGTTTACAGAACATGGAGACAGTAGGTGTATAGGAATGTGATTAAGAAAAACTCAAGCTGCTAGGTATGCCTTTTGCTTATAGTGTTTAGTGAAGCATTCAGCTATAAGGTTCTCTGGAAGTAATCTCTCCAACATTATCTAACATAAGAAAACTTCACAACTTTTGAAATTAGCTGCTTAAGGAAGAAAATAACATTCCAGTTTACCAGACTGCCAGTTACCAGTGATTACAACATGAATAAATTGCCAGTGTATCTATATTCCCCATAGAATTTTCTCTGCCTTTGTGAGATTGAGAGTTTCCTTCCATATGGGTACATGCTTCATTAAATTCACTGTTTTGTATATTGAGATCTCATGATCACTCGGAAGGAACACTAGAAATTGCAGTTGCCCAGTGCTTTCTAAATGCCTATTACCTAAGTATGTTGCTGCAAATCTGCAAAGACTCCAGTGTCTACATATACTGGTCACTGTATACACATGGTCCTCCTCTAATCTTTGGACCTGCTCAAACAGGAGAAAAAAAGGCCTCTAAATTCCTGAGCTAAGAACAGCAGCTAAAACTCTGCAGGCCAGATACAAAACTGGCAAGATTATAAAACTGAGTGGTTATTTTCGATGTTTCCATTGTGGGGAACTCAATTTCAGATCTCCTGAAGGAGTCTGCTTTTAACAAAGTGCTTGAGCATCCACACTCTTAAAATTAGGCTTATCCAAAGTTTCTCAATTGTGCATCTAAATCACTAATCAAATTTGAATTTATATTTGCTTATAATGTGCTTCAGTCAAATTGGACCTGAAGAGTCCAGAGTGGTTTTGATTTTATTGTACTGATTAACACCAAAGTCTGTTCATTTCCAGAATTGCTTGGTATTCAAACACTGGTAGGTTTTATATTGTGATCATTACCATGGTGCCTGACTTCATAGTGTCTTTCCTGACCCACACTCATAGAACCATTTGTTGTTTCACATGGTTGAAAGACCCTCTTTTTTAATAGTAAAGACCCTGAATCAACCCTGAAACCCTTGACCCTTGGAGTGCCCTGGGACTGGATGCCGTTTCAAGATTTGTGGGTTAGACCTTCTCTCATTTTTAACATGAAACTTAACGGACTCGCTGTGCAGGAAATCATGAAAATATTCTTGCCGTCACCCCATAGTGTGTTTACATCAACTACATTTTGCTTTGCTTCTGATTCTGACAGACTCAAGAATCATAGAAATTAAGGGCTGGAAAGGACCTCAAAAGATCATTGCTCTGGGTAGGAATACTGCTGAGATCAAATGATCCCAGCAAAGTGTTTATCCAGTCTCCTTTTGAAGACTTCCAAGGTTGGGGACTGCACCACCTCCTTGCAAAGACTATTCCAGATTCTGGTCACCCTTACTGTAAGAAGTTCTTCCTTACATTCAACCTGAAACCATCTTCTAACAGTTTATGGCCATTGCTCCTTGTCTTCCCCAGGGTGTCTTAGTGAACAGTTTTTCTCCCAGCAGTTTTTCTCCCAGCTCCCAATATTCACCCTTTAGATACTTATAGATGGCCACCAAGTCCCTCCTCGGTCTTTTCTTTCCCAAGCTGAACAGTCCCAGATCCCTTCGTCTTTCCTCATAAGGTTCGTCCTCTAGGCCCTTAATCATTCTTGTGGCCCTTCTCTGGACCCTTTCAAGATTTTCCACATCTTTTTTGAAGTGCAGCGCCCAGAACTGGACACAGTACTCCAGCTGGGGTCTCACCAATGTTAAGTAGAGAGGAAGTATCACTTCCTTAGCTTTGCTTACAATGCATTGGCTAATGCATCCCAGTATGCTATTAGTTCTGTTGACTACAGCATTGCACTGGCGGCTTATGTTCATCCTCTGATCAACCATAACCTTGAGGTCCCTTTCAGCCATTGTGCTGGCCAGAACATCTCCTTCTAATCTATACTGAGGTTGCTAGTTACTGTTCTGCAGATGAAGCACTCTGCATTTATCCTTATTGAACTGCATCCAGTTTCACTCTGCCAACCTGTCCAGCTTGTCTGGGTCCGCTTGGAACCACATCCTATCCCCTAGCATGACTGCTTTTCCCCTTAACTTAGTATCATATGCAAAGTTTGCAGGGGTGCTTTCCATATCCTCATCTAAATCATTGATAAAGACATGGAACAGCATGGGACCAAGAACGAAACCCTGAGGGCATAGGTGGTGGAAGGGCCGGAGGGCTAACCGGGCTTAGCCCCCACAAACTCAGGTCAGCAGGTAGGGTTGTAGTGCAGCCCAGCTGCAGGCTGCTGCAGCAGGGGGGAGGGGTGGGCACACACAGATACCCTGAGCACTTGCAGCTAGGATCACAGCTGGCCCAGCTGCAGGCAGGTAAGTTTTTATTTCAGTCTTTCTTTATCACTGCCTGGCCTTGGAGGTAGGGCAGGAGAGAGTGGGGTAGGTGCAGGGCAAATCATTCACCCTTGCCCTGCTCCCTCCTGCTCTGTGGGGATTGTCCCTTGACCCAGCCTGGCTAGGGCCCCATTCACTGAGAATGGGGCCCCAGCTGGGCTGGGTTGTGAGACAATTGGAGCCCAGCGACTCCTCCAGGGGCACAGTGCTGGGGAGCCAAGTGGGGGGCACGTGGCCCCCCAATCTTTGCACAGGGCAAGGGCAGGCCACAGCTGCAAGCTGGGCTCTGCCTGCTTCCTGCCTCTGTGTCTTGCTGTTGCCACTGCTTTACAAGTGGCGTGATGCAGCGCCATGTACCTTGCTGCATGGCACCGTGCTGCTTTCAAAGCAGAGGCAGCAGCGAGATGCAGAGGAAGGGGGCAGACAGAGCCTAGCTCACAGCTGTGGCTTGCCCTCACCCCATTTCTTTGGGTTGGCTGTAAGCCTGGCTTGCCATAAGTCCTGTAGTACCGCCCTTACTGTTTCCTTTTGCCCCTCCTTACATTCTGATGAGTGGCAGTCAGCTCCGGGTCAGGGAGTCATCACCCCTCCCCAATTTAATCAATTCACCAAGTCATGGCAGGCAAGAACTGAGAGGAGCACTGACCTAATTGACTGACTGGCATCTATCCAGCATAAAAATGGCAAGTGAATGTCAATGGGACGCAGAGGTCTGCATCCGTACACGGTGATATCCCGACAACTTGTACACCAGATGAAGGTGAAAGGTGAGGTCTGAGAAACTCTGGCAGTACAAATGTAAATTCAAAACCAAAATGGAAAAAACAAAACTTGTGTGAGGTTGCATTAATTGTCCTGAACTGCAAAGTGCCTCAGGCTCTTTGCAAAGGCTAACACAAGCAAGTACTTATTGTTATTTCTACTGTCCGAGAGCAAGGCAATTACAAATTCTTGATTTTTTTTTAATCTGGCAAAGCACAGAGGTTCACATACATTTTTACTGTTAGCTTGAGTGAAGAATTTTTTAGAACTCAGAAGAGACATAAATCAAACTCTTACCTCCAATCCCAGGCCTGAAATTCCGTGCATATCCTTTCATCAAATCATCCAGATTGGGTAACCAGGATATTTCAGTGTTGGAACCTATGTAATCCCCTATGTCATTCATTGCTCTAGATAAAGAAAACAAGTGCCTTTTAAAACTTCACCAAGTATAGAGAGATTAAAATGTGAAAGAAGGTAATTGGAGGCCTAAGCTTTAATTGTACATACATTCCACTGAAGTCCAGCTGAAGTGTAATCAGCTCAGGTTGATTGGTAACTGATTAGGATAACGCTTTGTGGATAAGAGGACCATTTCACTCTATGAAGATGACAAGTTATGCTTAAATTAGAAAACAGTATACACTACTACAGGATAGTACAGATTATGTCCGGAAAATGAGGACAGCAGCAAACTTCTTTTAATTTATTTATCTCTCCCTTCCCTAGGCCTGTGCAAAGTGGCTAGTATTCACTTTGAATTCAGATTTGGCTGATTCAGGGGACAGTGATTTGATTCGGTGATTTGAATCACTGTCCCAAATCAATCTGGCCAAATCTGATCAGAAATCTCCGAATCAACCAGGCCCATCCCCCGCCCACTCTCCCAGCCCAGCAATGGCTGCCCCACCTGCAACACCTCCTGGCACTTTGAAAAAAAAAGTCCCCGCTCACTGGGTGCAGCCCTGTGGGTGGCGATCCCTGCTTCCCCCCACTGCCCAATACTGCCCCCCACTGCATGGGGGGCTCTGCATGAGTCCCCCAACCCTCCCCAGCTGTCTCAGCCCTCCCTCCCATGGCTGCCCTGCTCACCCCAGCTCTGTCCCCTTAAGAAAAAAAACACCCCAAACCCCCACCTTGCCGTTCTTGCCAGGTGGATTTGGGGGGGAAATCCCTGCTGCTCCTCCACTGCCCTGCACCATGTGGAGGGCTCTTCATGAGCCCCCTCCTAAGTCCCAAGGCCACTGCAGGAGTGGTGAGTCCCACGGTTTTTCTCATTTATTTTTTCTCAAAGGGCTGGAGCTGGGTTGGGTGAGGCAGCCATGGTGGGAAGGGCTGGGTGAACAAGGGAGGGGGTGGGGGGCTACAGCAAAGCCCCTCATGCAGCGTGGGGCAGTGGGGGGAAGCAGGGATTGCCCCTCCCACCCAGCAGCACCTGAGGAGTTGGGGCTTCTTTTAAAGCACTGGGAGCTGGGGGTGGCAGGGCAGCCATGGGGGGGCTGGGGGAGTGGGGAGGTGGTTGGGTGGCTGGGGAAGCAGGCAGGGGCTGGAGGCTGGCAGGGGGTCCCCCCATGGTTCCCTCCCCCAGCCTCCCCTCCCCTACCCCTAGTACTTACCAGCTCCAAATTCGGCTGCAGCTCCCTACTGCAGCCACCAGGAGCTGTCTGAATCATCGAAGCTCTCCAAATCTTTTCCAAAAATTTGGAGAGCTTTGAATCAATTTGAACCTTTTAATTGGTCTCCTGATTCGATTCAGAGATTCAGCCACCAAATCAGGCCGAATCGTCTGTGAATCAAGTCAGCACCCGAAGCTTCGCACATTCCATGCTGGGTAAGTAGATTTACACCTTTGTGTTCTCACAACAACCAGTTAAAAAGTTGTAAAAGTGTGAAACTGTGACTGTTCTAGGAGCAAACTGATGCTTAAAGCCATATGCACTAATTTGAGGTAGCTAACTCAATGTTAAAAAGAACATTTTTCTCTGGGTCAGCTAAGCCTAGATTAAAAACTTCTTGTTTAAAACAGTCAAACAACGTATGGAATCTGCACAAATATGTGGAAACTGGCTCCGGCCACCCCTACAAATCTACCTCTCCTTCTACTGCCCATCACTGTATACTCCGTTCTCTCTCAAGGTTCTGTGGGGCTTCCTGCTGCATCCGCTGAACCTGCGTTAAATAAGTAGCTAATAACTTAAGGTACTGTGGCCGGTGTATTAGAAACCTAAAACCACCTTAGGATGCTTGTACATGTGACGGGGTATAGTTCTCAGGGTTTCAATCTATGCCACCTAAATTGAAATCGTGGGTTTTAATTTGTTCTGTCATTGCGGACACATGATCACTCAGAATTTCATAAAATGTTCACTGCTCTATTCACAGTAAATTATTGCAGGGGGCACCACATAGCAATCCAGCCTACTTAACTCTTTGTACTAAATTACAGCAGGGGTGCCCGTAGCTCGCAGTACGCTAATATGTACAGATCACCAAAAGTTGTGCTGTTTCATTAATTTAGATAATGTAATTGTCATTTCATTAGTTTTTACACATATGTTTACACATTTTACCAATATTTAAAACAATGTATTCTTATTTTATTCTTTTCATTCCTGTGGCAGGGTACTGTTGGTGCCTGCCACTTTAAGGGCTGGAGCAGGCAGCAGCCAGGTGCTTCAGTATGGTAGTCATTTTGGAGACCAAGGATATATATAGAGTGAAGCAGCAGAAGGCTGCTGGCATCCATGAGAGAGACATCAGCTGGCGGAGCTGAGGCTCAGGAACAGCATGGAGGTTATGGGCTGGGGCTATGTGAATGGAGGAGGCTTCTTGTTCTGGGCATGACTTAAAACTCAACCTTGCCAGGGATTGGTGGCCTGGTGGGGCTCCTAGTGGTGTGGGAGCCTCCAGGAAATGCCAGGCTAGTTACCACCCTGGTGAAAGGTGAGTTGGTGTGCCTTAATAACTCCAGCTCCCACAGGCAGGTTACCAGGGGGGTAACCCTGTAGTAGGGCCTGAGAAGGCGGACGCATGTGAGAGAGTGTGGGCTGGTTACTCAGAAGCCTGACTTGAGGCACCCTCGACTGGTCAATGTTGAGTGGAGCCAGTGGCAGGAGCGAAAATTTAGACAGGAGCTCCTTAAATGAATGACCCCAGCCCACATTCATGAGCAGGCCTCCCCTCCCCGCTGGGAGCTCCAAAGAGACCCCTATCTGTAATCAGCCCCGCATAGTGACAACCTCAGTGACAGGCACTGTGCTTGCAAGCAAGGGGTGGCCCTCCTCTAGAAGGACAAGGAGAGTGCCAATATGCCTTAGGGACCAAGGGAAGGGAGAAACAGAAGGGTCATGGGGGGAGTTGAGTAAGAGCCAATGAAGGATGATGCATTTTTAGCTGTTAGTGCTTTGCTGATGCTTCTGTAGCAAATCAGAAGAGTGGGTATTGTGTTCCTTCATTTTGTCCATTCTTTGGTTTATTTCACAATAAAATAAATGTTTAGGTGAAATTAAAATGAATTTTCATCCATGTCTGTCTACTGATATGGGAAGGGTTGCAGAGGCGTTGCCTCCCCACTGCACGCAGAGAGTTCACCTGTGTGACCAGTTCAACATTTTATTGAGCAGCCCATGTCTCCAGAGCTGGGTGGCACTGGCCTCTCACACATCAAGGAAGGCATTGATACTGGTGGCAATGTCCTCCTCAGCAGCAGGGGGCAGGGACATGTAACACTGGAACAAGTAGCCCTGCAGCTGGTGGCGGAGAATGCATGGCAGCCCAGGCTTGTCCCCTGTACCGTCATAGCTCAGGGTTCCAAACCAGGAACACAGGCGTGCCCAGCACACCTGCAGGATCAGCAGGCGCAGGGCAGTGGTTCACCACGTGGATCATCACGCACTGCCCGGAGAACATGCTGCAGGGGCACACTCGGGGTGCAGTGGTGGCACAGCAGGGGGCTGGCTCCATAGCACCTCCCTGGAGAGGCTCCCTGCAGCAAGGGCAGGGGCACAGGCAGCCTTTTGCCTCACTTGTTTGGGAGCCCCACACCTGGGCGTTGTAGGCTGGGCGGCAGCGTGTGTTGATGCAGCAACTGAGAAGAGGGCAGGGGAAGCAGGCTGCCTGTGGCCAGCACACAACAGGCTGCCTGCCCCAAGAGACTGAGCGAGGATGGGTGGCTTGGCCAATGGCTGCCTGGGCACGGCCCTACCTGCCTGAACTGCTTACCATGTTCCCTGGGTACCTGTGCACTGCCAACCTCTGATTTGAGGCTAGGCAGTGTAGGGCCCCTGCTGCAGAGCAGCTTATCTCGGCAATGTTGCGATCTTGTACAAAAAGCTTCTGTGTCTTGCCTCTGCAGGGCTACATCTGGATGTGGAGGAGAAGCTGCAGGGCCCTGTGGGCATGCTGCTTCAGGGTTCCTGCCACCCACTGCTGAAGCTGCCTGAGTATGCTGGCTGTGCCATTGGGCGCACCAGAGACTGGACCCTCCTGCTCCATGAATGGTCAGTTGTGGCTGCTATAATTGGTGCTCCTGCACTGCGCACATAACATTTCCTCTGAGCTCATGCAGCTTTCCATCATTCCCTGTGCAGCCCACCCAAGGGGGAGAGCTTGAGGGGGCAGGTGCTTTCAAGGCCCAGGATTTTATTATTGTGATTGGAGAAAGTTTCAACTATGAAACTATGAAAGACACATCAGGCAATCCAAGACTGGTTGGTGGGTGGGATGGCCCAGAGTTTTGCTAAGGTGGGGAGCGCTAATGGCATGGGTCCTCTGACCGCATCAAGCTAAGCAGGGGTCAGCAAACAACTCCCCAATCTTCCACAAGCTAAAAAACCACCCCCCCATCCAAAGTCCCTTCTTAAAAAGAGAGAGCATGAAGTGAAAAATCCAGCAAAGCAAGTAGAAACCGTTATTTACCACCAACAAAAATTTAAAAAGGAAACAAACCACAGAACAACTCTTTTAAGATAGTGATTCATAATCAGTATGAATTACTATGAATTACCTTAACGGTGCACGAATAGTTAAAAATCACAATGAAAATAACAGTGTCATTACTATAACAATTACTATAATGGCCCACTTACTATAACAGCACACGAATCATGAAAAAAAAAAAACAATGATCAATTGTAACCAAAAGAACCTGGCTGTGACAAGGTACAGCTTGTGCCTGTCACTCAGAAGACTGTGGGCAGCCGGCATTGCAGCCTACAGGTGACTTCACTCCCAGTTAAGAGTCACACGGCCAGTAGGAGGCTGCCTGATTGGGAAAGGGGTACAGCTGTTTGTGATAAGAACAGGCCCTGAGCAGTAGAGCCAGCAGTTTGCTGCAGGTAGCCCAGGGAAGAACATTACCCAGCTGGAGCTGCTGCTTATATAACATCTTGGAGGTAGAGGACAGGAACTGTGGGGATGGTAGGAGGTTTCTGGCCATGGGGTATGACCTAAAACTACACCCTGCTGGGACTGGATGGTGTGGTAGGGCTCCCAGTGGCAGGGCTGTCCTCAGGAAATGCCATACCTGGGCCTCCCCAGTGAAGGGTGAATATGGGGCACCAGAAAGCCTCAGGCCCTGCTGCCTTGTGGGTTACCCCATGGCAGGGAAAGGCTAGAGGAGCACACCTGAGAAAAAAGTGAAGGGCCCAGGTTTACTGTGTGGAGCCTGAGGTGGGGTCCAGGTCATGTGACGGGGCCTGAGATGGACCCAGGTCCACAGCAGGGCCTGAGGCTTATGAAAGAGCTGAGTGTGAGGCTCCAAGGGCAGAGGTATTAAGGTCCAGCGTTGGGCATGAGATGAGAGCCCAGTGTTGGGCAGGAGGGGACCAAGAGGGTCCAGAGCCAGGCAGGGAGCCTGAGAGAAAGGGCGGGGTTGGGAGCTCCAAGTGGGTGTGAATTGAGACCCCAGTGGGGGTGCTGCAACTGAGAGCCCAGTGTGAGGGCACAGGGATTGTGAGCCCCAGTGTGAGGGCATAGGAGTGAGAGTCCCAACATGAGGACACTGGAATGAGAGTCTCGGTCTGGGGGCATGAGGTCATAGGCCCGGTGACAGGCCAAGTAAGTTTAGGCCAGCTGATAGGCCATGGATGCCAGCTGTGAGGCATTGGACACAGGAAAGGTTCGGAGCTGTGTATAGGTCCTTGGCATCAGGGCAATTATATGGGCAGCCTTCCACCTGAGAACATCATAATGATCCATCAAAGGCATGGCAGGTAAGGCAAGTGGGCAGGTCAACAATTAGACTGGTCTTGGGAGTCCCACTTGTTACACTGGCCCTCAGGTAGACTTTCATTCAGAGCTTGACAAAGAACTATCGGATCTCAGAGCGCGGAGCCGTGCCCACTGTTGCTGCCCCCCGCAGGGACAGGTTCATGGACAGGTGCAGGATTGGGCATAGAATTATTAGCAGTATGCATGTCAGTATGTGCCCGTCCGGCCATGTCTTGGAATGCCTCCTGGATGCAGCGCAGGTCCTTTTGTGGTGGGCAGCCACGAATCTTCCCATAGCATCATGGACCTGTGTGACTAGCTTGTCCGGACACTGCTTGCATTCCCTGAAGGCAATCACCAGCCTGTTTGTTCATGCATTTGGCTGCATCCTCCTTTGGTAGCCTGCGTGTCCTTGGTGGCAGTATTGGAATCAAAACTGAAAATCAAGAAATGTGGGAAATAGAGTAAATTAAGGATACTTGATGCTCTAAAAAAGCACACTCAGTGAATCTTGCAAGCAGAAAAGAAGTGGTTGGCCAAAATGATGAGGAAGGGTTGCTTGGCCACAGGGGGTTGCAGGCCCTGAGTGGCTGTAAACAAGTGAGATCTTGCTTCAAATAAGCGGCTGAAAGCAAGTCCCTCTCCCCTCACTTCATTTCAGAGCCCAGCCTCATTGCAGCTGTCAGTGCAGGTGACTGTACGGTTCCCCAGAGCTTCACATACCAGGTGTGGATGTCGAGCTCCTTGGTCTATCCTCCTCCTCGGAACTAGCAGGTGCTATGACTGCGACATTTCTGCTATCTTCTTCACTGGAGTCCCTGGAGTTCCCAGAAGTCGCACCCATGGTTGGTGAAGTGTCTGCAGGCAAGGATGCCCCAGAGGCCTCTGTCCCTCGTTGTTCATGCCAACGTGGCTGGAGGTACTTGTAGTGGATTACGTCATGCAGCGGAGTGCCCTGCCACTGTGCTCTGGTGACATCCCTGTGGAAGGCAGCCTGAAGGATTTTTGCTTTGGCCTGGCATTTACTGTGGTCCTGCTGTGCTCTTGCTCTGCCATTCTCCTTGAAACATCAAGGTGTGGCGAAATGCCGGGCTAGCGGCTCCGGCACCGCTTAGGGGAGCCGCGGGCTTTGCGGAGTTGTGCGAGTGCGCGGCTTGTGGGGCGGAATTGAGGTAGCTCTTAGCCGCCCTCGAGGTTCGCCGAGTTGGCACAAGTAGACGACTTAGAGTAAGTAGTTAGTGTCTCTTAATCTATAGGGTGTCCGTTGGTTCACGAGGTTCCAGAGCCAGCCCTTGCGTTCCAACAGTGGAACAAGTCCAAAGCTAGGTGCGGCTGCCGGCTCCTTAAGTCCCAGAACTGGTCAACGGCTCATAATTGGGAAACACAAAGCAGTACTGTAACACAGTGAATCGTTGTCAGTTGTCGGATTTCTGAGGCCTTTATCTTCGCTGGGATACGCCCAGGCGGGGAGGCTGAGAACCGGTCTGCAGGGTGATCAGGCCTACAGAGTTTTCCAGTTGTCATCTCTGCTGCTTCCTGCTTTTTGCCTCTTTTATAAATGTTTGTTGGACTGCCTCTATGACACTAACTATAGTATACAGATAGGATAATTTTCTTTTACATAATTATTGCTAGGCAGATTTTCTACATAAGTTTCATTTCTGCAAAAATGACACTTTTAGATAAGAAATGAAATTTACAGAATGCGCATGTGTAGCTTAATGCCAGTGGAGAGAAGTACAAAGCG
Source organism: Crocodylus siamensis (assembly GCF_052110815.1). Lineage (NCBI taxonomy): Eukaryota > Metazoa > Chordata > Crocodylia > Crocodylidae > Crocodylus > Crocodylus siamensis. The sequence goes on along the minus strand of NC_143406.1, from coordinate 12,271,380 downwards.
TTCATTTTGAGAACAGTCTACTTCAAGGTTACATAAATGTGAGAGTGCTGCGCGGCAGTTATACAGAAAAGAGAAAATAATATAAAGTCTTTGCTAAAAACTATAAGACAGTTACACAAGGTAGATGTGCCAGTTGGCCTGCGGGCTGCAGACGAACTGGTGCACAACCTCAGGGTCCCCCAGCACCCACACTAGGCTCTTTGTTTTAGCAAAGATCCAATTGGACCTAGACCTATGTGCCCCAGTCCACTCCATTCTGCTCTGAATGTCAGACAGATCAATAAGGGGTACCCCAGGGAGCTGTGCGATCAATGTATAGGTCTTGAGGTGACCTGGCCAAAGGAAGTTCACCCCCCTCTGCCCCTGTATTGTCTGTGCAAAGTGTGGACAGAAGACATGCCCCACAAGTGTTGCAACTTTTGACACTGATCCCAGCAGGACATGATGTGAGATGCTGAGCAATTGAGAAATAGCCAGCGAGGGAATTAATGGTAACAGAACTCACCCGCTGTTCATAAAGCGGCCACATTTTGGGCTTGTGATCGGGTGCGTAGAACCCTGCTTTTTGGTTTCACATAAAAGCGGTGAGCAAATTAATGGCATTATGGGGGTCAGTGAAGCTGCAGCCAGCTGAAAAGGTAGCCAAGGGCAGTTTGCCCCCTTCCCCCGCTCAACCCTGTAGCATCTCCCAGTCACATGCTCTGCCAGTGTTGCAGCTTTTGGTGCCAGCCACAGGAGTTCACCTGGGACATTTTGGGGCCAGGTTGAGTCAAGCCAGGGAGGGGGCCTCTGGCTGTACCTGTAGCAACTCTGTGTATCTTATGGGCACGCTCATTCTGGATGCCATGGAACAGTACCAGGCTGCTCATTACCAGGTTCACAGAAATCTGCTTGTCGGGTTTATGTAAAAGCGGCGAGTGAATTAATGGTGTTATAGGGGACAATCATGCCGCAGCCAGCTGAAAAGGAATGCTTTAGAGGTGCAGAGTGGAGGGCCACAGAGGTGCCGCTCCCAGTCGGACTTGTTTCTTGTAATGACCCCTCCTTTTGCTGGAGCAGAACATACCCAACAGGGCCAAAGATAATCTCCCCTGTTGTTGCAAAGACTGACAGCAACTTTGGAAATGCACTAACCTCCTATTAGGTGTTAAATGCTCAGAGCAGAAGCCTTCAATAGCATGCTTCACTGTGCGGTATTTCTATAATAATGCTGAGGGGGTCAAGGTACACCACGCACCACATTATCCCTGATAATGGAGAAGGGAACACATACACAGCAGACACGGACTGATATTCAAAAGAGACTGGGATCACCCCAGTCTTCACCTTAGGATACCCACCATACCATGTGAAATAGGAGATGATAAACAAAAAAAGGTTTCTTTGACTTATTTATTTAATAAAGTAAGAAAAAGAGGTCAGCAGAAGATTGATTCTTGTCAGGCTCTGCAGCTACACCTGGTGTCTAAAATGTTCATTACACATAAATACTTGAAAATTGTAGCGACACCTGGTGAACAAAGGGTCTCAGTACACATAATTCAGTGAATTAGTATGTATGTGTGACAGATTTATGGCTGCATCATTGCAAGTCACAACACTGCAAACTAAACTACATTAGGATGTGGTTTAGTTTGTAACAATGAGAACAAATTTAAAACCCTGAAAACTGACATACGTGTCAAGTGTGATACGACTAAGCCACACAAAGGGAAACTTTCGTCACGTGTACATTGTCTCAGTGTCACGTGTACAAGTACTCACAGATACCAAGAGACAGCAGAGAAATCTTGTGGGGTGAGTGAACCTAAAAAGTAAATCATAATGCTCAGCATCATCAAAGGCACTTTCTTTATTTTGCATTCTTTTGAAAAGGGTTTTTTGCCTGCCAGCGAGATGACAAAAACTACATTTCATCTACAGGTAATCTTTAAGCTGTCATAAAGGCACTTAAACAGAAGCATGTTAAAGGGTGCTATCCAGTTTTAAGCACCTGCTAAATGTTTTCAAGATAAGCCAGTTGAAGTGAGGGTTATCTTTGGTCTGTCTTACCCAGGTTGTTCCACCAACGTATCGATAGTCTGATCCAGGGAAGTAAAACGCTTAATTTGCAGCCCTCCAGCATCCCAGGATGCAGAGCTCCCAGCCCCTCTATCCATTCCCACCCTTCACACCTCTACTCTTCACCCCACTTTCATCATGAGAGCAGCTACTCTAAGTGGCTTAAGTATAGCAAAACCACAGAGCAGGGAAAGCATGGCTCCCCAGTTCCATGGCTCTCTGCTGAGTGTGGGGCTACCGGGGCTTCAGTGCAGGAGACCTTGCAGTGGGGGCAGGCATGCTTCCCCTGGTTCAGTGGTCTCACCATGTGATTAACTGCCAGCTGCTCCACCTCAGTGTACAGCCACCGCCATAATTGCAAGGAGACCTGAGAGCCCAGGAAAAAACTCCTCCCTGGGGTTCCTGGTCTTATTACTATGTAGCAGCTCTGCACTGAGAGTGGAGCTGCTGGGGAAAGAAAACTGGAGGACCAGTTAGGGTCTTTGAGACCTGGGAACTCATGGAAAAATGCTTCCCCAAGCTCCTGGATCTTGCTGCATAGCGGCTCCACATTTAACCCTGGCAGCTCTGCTCTCAGCATGCAGCCACCACACGGCAAGACCAAGGAGCCTGGGAGGGGAAGAATTCTTCCTGGGCACTCAGGTCTCACTAAATTTAATGCAGTGGCTCCATGCTGAGAACAGAGCTGCCAGGAATCGACTCCTGTGGCTCTGCTTTCAGCACAGGGCTGCTGGGTTAATTTATGTAATCCACTGATTCTCAAATAGGGTGTCACGGCACCTTTGGGTGCCTTGAGATCATTTCAAGGGTGTTGTTAATTTTACAAAATACAAGTCATAAGATAAACCTCTTTCAAATAAGAATTCATCGTGTTGAAAGCACTCTGCCCTGTTGGGATCTTTCTGAGTTCTCTGCAACAGAATTGCTTTGTTATTTTTCTGTAGTCTAAAAAATAAGTGAAGACTAAGAGTTGGCATTTACCATGGGATGCCTTGATTCTATCAAGGTGTGCCTTGAGTCTGTTGAGCACTGCCTCAAGTAGCACCTTGTCAAGGCAATTTAAATGCATCCAGTTCACTGGAACTAGAGGGGAAGAGACAAACAGCTCTAAGGAAAGTGTGGTTGGGTATTGCCCAGACCAGGGGTGGGCAATTATTTCAGCTGGAGGGCCACTTCATGAATTTTGATGAGCTGTTGAGAGCCGCATGGGTAGCCCCCTCACTTGACAATTGCCCCGCCCCCTGGTCACCATCTTGTGGCCAGAAGTCCCACCCCCTAAACCCTGCCCTTTGCCACTGGAGGTCCCTCCCTTTGCCCCCAGAAGTACTTTTGGGATGAGATAGTATGGCCTTGGAACTGGAAGTTACATTCTGTCAGATGGCCTATGTCAGGGGTAGGCAATGTTTTTCGGCCGGAGTGCTGAAAAAACCACAATGTCTACCGTGTAAGGTGCTGGAGTGCTGGCAAGCAACAACCAAAAAAAAACTGGGGTGGGGGGTATATGGCAGGATGCACTGTATATTAATATAGTTAATAATAATAAAGATTTCTTTTTTATGATAAATACCAGGTTTTCTAAAAATTCTAAACCTGGTGACAATAAATAAAATTTCATAGAGGGAGAAGAGAGAAGGAAGAGGGAGAGAAGAGAAAGGGAAGAGAGAGAGAAGAAAGAAGAGAGAAGGAAGAGGGAGAGAAAAGAGAAGGAAGAGAGAGGGAAGAAAAAGAGGGAAGAGATAGGGAGGAAGGAGGGAGAGGCAGAAGGAGAGGGAAAGAGAGAGACACGGGTAGAAGCAGGTACAGCGGGAGGCACAGTGGGTAGGCTGGCCCATCCAAGCCCTTGAGAAGGTGTCAGCTGGAGGAGATTGGGGGGACCAAGAGGAGAGTGGGGGCTGTCCCAGAGCTCCACAGATTCGGGCTGCAGCTGGGTCCCCAGTGGCACCCAAGGTGGAGCCCAGCCTGGCCCACACAGCTCCTTGGGATAGGGCGCAGCTGCTCTGCCCGCAGGAGGATGCTGCCTGGCAGGATGCTGGGTTTGGGGGCGCTCCCCGCTTGGCCTCTATGCATGCTGGACACAGTGCAAGTGAAGCAGAGTCCCCCAGGGCACAGCAGGAGCCCCCAGGGCTCTGGGAACAGCTGTGCAAAGCTGTGCATTTACCTCCACCAGCCTGGCCCATCCGGTCCCAAGTGGCGCACGGCTCAGCCACCGCTTCTCACCGGTGCCGACTCAGCTGGGCCCATTGCATTCTGAGCAGCATGCAGGGAACCAGCACCTGGGTCTGCTTTGCTGCGTGCTGCTTGGGATGGGACGGGCTTGGCAGGGCCGGCACTGGCAAGGAGAAGTGGTGGCTGAGCCAGCTGAGCTGTGTGCTGCTTCCTTGCATGCTGCTCAGCACAGCAGCCAAGTGGTGCAGGAAAGTGGCACGTGTCTCAGCTGGCTCAGCCACTATTTCTCCTCACTGACCCAGCTGGGCTCGTCCCATCCTGTCTCCAGCTGCATGCAGCAAAGCCAGCCCAGCTGCTGCTTCCCTGCATGCCGCTCCGGATGACAGGCACCAGTGAGGAAAAGCGGCACATGGCTCAGCCGCTGCTTCTCTTTGCAGGTGCCGACTCAGCCAGGCCTGTCATGTCTCGAGTGGCACACAGAAAAGCTGGCCCAGCCACTGCTCCCCCATGTGCTGCTCAGGATGGGCTGGGCACAGCCGGGAGGGCACCGGTGAGGAGTAGTGGTGGTTGAGCTGAGTGCTGCTTAGGACCAGCCGGGACAGGCCAGCAGAGGTAAGGGAAGGCATGGTTGAGCTGTGTGCCGCTCCGGCTGGGCCAGGCTGGTCCTGACCAACACTCAGCTCAGCCAGCTGAGCCTCCTCTTTTTGCTGGTGCTGACCCAGCCGGGCCTGTCCTGTCCCATCCTGAACGGCACGCAGAAAAGCCAGCTCAGTCGTGGCTTCACCACGTGCCGCTCAGGACAAGACGGGCCTGGCTGGGTCAGCACCAGTGAGGAGAAGCAGCCCAGTGGCACGTGCTCCTGCTACTCTCCATGGCCCCTGCTGCTTCCTGCGGCCTGTGCCCCTCCCCGTGTCCCCCCCACAGCAGCGTCCCGCCCCCCGCTCCCTGCTTCCAGCCTGGCCCGGGAAGCACCACAGGGCTCCCAACCGCTGGGCTGTTCCAGTGGTCCCACCCCTGCTCCCTCCATCCAACCTTACCTTACTTTCCCCTCAACTGGAGGGGGTGGGGGGAGTCACTCCAGGCTTCTGGTTTGGGGCTGAGGGTGGGACAGGGGAGGGGTGTGGGGACTGGGGGCGGAGTGGAGTGGAGCCGGGCTGGACTTGCTGCTCAGCCACAGCGTCTTGCTGGGTCCTGCTGCCACTGTGGCTGTCATCTTTGATAGGCAGCGAGGGGCAGATAAAAATTAACTTTCTAAAATTTTTAGAGGTCCCGTGGGCCAGACAGAATGGGCTGGTGGGCCACATGCAGCCCGTGGGCCGTATTTTGCCCATCCCTGACCCAGACAGACAGCAAGCACCTACCAAAGCTTTGCTTAGCACTTATGTGGAACTTGTCATCCATATATTTCAAAGTACTTTGCAAAAGAAACTCAAAATCGTCTCTCACATCGGGAAACAGGCGGAGTGACTTCCCAACACCACATGGCAAGCTAGCAGCAGAACCAGGGCCAAAGTTCAGTTCTTCTGACTCACAGATCAGAGCATGAGCTAGACAACACTGTTTCTTGCCTGTTTGCTGTCTGTCACCTCATGAACAATATACAAAGGATAGAATGAAGATATGGAGACCTCTTTCATTCCCTCCAGGCCACAGCTGAGGCACATGGGTGGAGGTTGGTCCTATTTCTGCCTATGCATACTGCATGGATAAATTCTGTATACTGCATGGATAAATTCAGAACTTCATTCTCTAGGGCAGTGGTCTCCAAAGTGGGGTGCGCAAGACGATCAATTGGGGTGCAGGAAGAAAATATTAGAACTTCTATTTAGATGTATATTTATATAAATATACATATATTGGGGGTGCGTGCTCAAAACTTTTTAACTGATAGGGGTGCACGATCAAAAAAGTTTGAAGACCACTGCTCTAGGGCACCTTTAACCAGTGCTAAATCAACAGAGAAAAAAGCAGTTTCCTTGCGTGTCCCTTCTCCCTTCGCCTCCTTCTTTTCAGCCTCCAAGCTGCATGCCACCTCCCCTCCTCTCCCATACCAGAGAATAGAGTCCTAGCTCCTGCCCATGCCCCCAGTTGCCTGCCCTATAGTGGCAAGTCACAGTCGTGCAGGTCTGAGATGGCGTTAAGCATTTCTGATGGCATACAATTCCACATATTAAAATGTTTTAAAGATAACCTATACTAGTACTCTAAGGCCACAGCTAGTGATTTAATTCTGGGCTCCTCCCCATAAACCTCCAGGTCCAATTAAATGTGAAAGAAGACAGGATTTCTGAAAAGTGGTTCAGTCTGACATAGGAGAGGAAGAATAAAGGATCAATTGTCCTGAGAAAGCATCTACAAGGGACGTGGAATGTCACAGAAGTCCTTTCCCTATTTGCACCAGCCACAGAAATGAAAAGAGAGAATAAGACAGTCACTCCGTGTCAAAGAGTGATAATGCTGAGCATATGGTAGGGCTCACTCCCTAAATCAGATGAAGGTGAAGTGGAGGGGTCCCAGAGGACTACAAAGCTGTTCACATACTGTAAATGTAGCTACCCCAGTAGAGGAATATAGCAGCTATCCAATAGCTGATAGCAGCACTACACAACAGCTTAGGTCAGAAAGCGAAGAATATATCTAATTGTAACAGCAGGAGGAGTTTAAGGAAGAAGAACATAATTACTGCATTGGAATTTAGCCAGGAGACTGGGGCTGACATCCCTGCTCATCTGAAAAGTACTGTTGGCCATTCCAACTACAGGGAAAAAAAACAAGGCAAAATTTGGGAGATCCAAAACTTTTTGAATGGAGTGGCTATGCTTTGCAAACCTTTGGTCAAAAGAGAGACCAAGCTGAGAAAGGCAGCAAAACTATTCTGGAAACATGCTTGACATGTCTCAGGTGTCTTCACACCTGCATTTGATCATTAGAGCTCAGTTTACAGTGTCAGACACTGGGAGTTCCCAGCTCAAGTTAAAGTTAACAAGAGTTGCCTATAAAACTTCACTTGCACTGAGTTGACAGCATAACCTCTCCAGCTTCCCCTTTTCATATGAGAGAACTAGTTTAAAAACCTTTGGATGTTTAAAATGGTTATTGAGCTGAGAAGGGTTTGTTATTTGACCCTATACAGTAATATAAGACAGAAACTCTCAGGACTCTAAGACACTCGTATATGTGAATGCAAAGAGCATATAAGAGCTGTCTGATCACTGGTACAGCAATTTCCACTCAGCTTTGCAATAAGCATGGAGTTTAAAAGATATATCATTAATAACAGAAGAACCTTCTTAAATATTGATGAAAGGCTGCAGACTAATATACCATAAGCACTGCCTGCCTTGGGACATACGGAGAACATTCATATGACATTGACCCACATAAGCAAACATTTTTTCCCAAAAAATGTACAGCTCTTGGGTGTATTCAGCTCATAATTTACACTTAATACAGTATTTGGCATCAAAACAGTTCTTCCTTTCATACTGGGCAGGAAGGGAAATATTTGATTACCCTGGTGATGATACCTTTTGCCTCATATGTGGAGGTAATTATGTAAGAAAGCTCTGGGATAGCAGCATGTGAATGTAAGCTCTGAGTAACAGAGACATTGCCATTCTAAGTTAATAGAGCTGTCAAGATTTAAAGTCTCTTTAGAAAAAGTACTAGGACAGTTATTGCCCAACAGTGAAATTTCATTAGCTCGTAAAAAATTTTAAGGTTACGGATGCTTGTTTAAATGCCTTTATAATGTTCCCTTGCCACAGACTCCCTTATCTATTTATCTATAATATGTATCTCATATATTTCTAATGCTTCTGTCTCATTTTTAAACCTCTAGTCTCATTTTTCATGGAAGCACCTCAGAAGACTTCATGAGCTAAATCCTTAGCTGGTGTAAATATGAATAGTCTAATTGCTTTTGATGGAGGCTATGTCAGTTTATACAACTGTAGGTTTTTCTTTTCACGTGTACAACCTGCTCACTTACCCCGTCTGTCTAACTTAGATGTTTATTTCCTTGATTTCTTGCCCTTTCATCATACATGCTAAGACCCAAGTTCAAGGTTCTGGATTTTTCTTTCAGCAGTGGATGGCAAACATTGCAGCTTAGTGGTTTCTTTCTTTTTGCATTCCCTGTCCTATATGGGGTATCAGTGGGTGCGTCTACATGTTCATTAAAGTGCCATAATTACAGTGCATTAAGTTTAGTACCTGTAATAACAGGTGGGTAATAACAGGTACTAACTTAATGTGCCGTAATTGATGCTACCCTACCGTGGTTGAACGCTTTTTGTGTGATGCTTAATGCCCATTGGACTAATCACTGTGCATTAGCACAGTTTTTGCCAGGTGCACTAATGCGCAGTAGAATTAGTCCAATGGCATTAAGCATCTCATGTAAATGTGCCCATGTGTCTACATGCAACACTTAATGCCCTTTGAACTAATTCTACTGTGCATTAGTTCACCTGGCAAAAACTGTGCTAATGCACTAATATGCACTAGATTAGTCCAATGGGCATTAAACATTACACAAAAGCATTCATCTGTGCTAATATACAATAGATTTAGTACAATGGGCATTAAGTGTCACACATAAAGCATTTATCTGCGCTAATGTGCAGTAGCACCAATAACAGCACATTAAATTAGTACTTGTAATAATGAATATGTAGACATGCCCACTGGGTGTGTCTGCATGTACAATTAATGAGACTGAATATACTCTGGCTCAATATATTCTAGCTTAATTTGAGCCAAAATAAACTAATCCTGATGTCACCGTCTACACATACATTTATGAACAGAAATTTACTGCGTTGCCAGATACTTGTATCTGACAGGACTATCTGGTCAAGCTGTAAATTAGTCTACTGTTCCCTAATTGCCACACATATGTAGACGGTGGCACATTACTGTGCAGCAAATTAGCCTGCTGTGCAGTAAAGTGTGTCATGTAGATACAATCACTGAGGCAACCAGTTGATTGAGGGGAAACACAACCAAAATGTTTGCAGATTAGTGAATACAGTGATGTTTTTAATATTTTTGTTTTTAAATGTATTTGTTTGTAATTTTGTAAGTCTTGACCTAAAATAGAGAATTGTGATCTTGGTAATTAAAAACCCTGTATCCCATTTGCAGGTGTACAGTTGTTATCCTGGATATCTTGGCTTAATACCAATTTTAATAATTATATTCCACCCAAAAAACCCCCACACAGTTTTAGCTGTGTACAGTATTCCTCCTCTCTTTTGTTCCAAACTGTTTTACAGTTTTGTTTAGTGTTTTTAATCAGATGACATATTCAGTACCAGAGGTAGTTACACTGTAGCAGTGGGTGAAGTAATTATTACTGTTCATGAATCCCTTACTTATCCTTTGGGCTTGTCTTTGGGTCCTATTATATAAAGACAGAAGGATCTTGCCTTTGGTGCTTGTTTGCACAGTGTTTGATCATCATTACATGCAACATATTCTACAAGTTCAAAGCATTTTATCTATTATTTCAGAGCAAAGCCTGAAAAATTTAAGGAAAACTTTGTAGTTCCTCTTTCATATGCCTGCATCAAGAATCATGCCTGAACGACTGACTCATAATCAGTCACTTGCAATATAGCAGAAATAATATCATTGTAAGAGAACTGTCAGGAGCATCATCTTCTGTGCAAAATAAAAATCACCTAATTTTCCCCTGACATTTTTTTCTGTAAAAGCCTCAGCAATTACAGTATATAGCAGTGGGATATCATTATCTTGTGTCAATGTTCTATGTATTAGCATTAAGGAGCACAGAAGAACTAAGATAAGTTAATAGGACAATGTTGGGTTAAAAATCAAGGGTCATCTAATGCCTTGTGTTTTAGTAGGAATAAGCATCTGTCTGTCTCATATGGCAATAGACTTGCACCAAGTGAAGCAGCAGCTTGCTGAACATCTGTGGGTGTGGATATAGAGTCCAGTTCTTGAGTGACAGTCTCTTCTGCACTTATGACATATGGGGCATGTCTACACAAGACACTTAATGTGCAGTAGACTAAGTCTATTGCACATTAGTGTGTCACAACAAAAGCCGTGCTAATGCACAGTATAATTAGTCTACTGTTACTGTATGTACATTGTCACAAAAAGATTGTGTGCCTTTGCTACTGTGCAGTGGCACCAGCTACTGTGCACTAATGTAGTACCTCATACTAGAGGTACTAAACTTAATGTGCAGTAGCAAAGGTGCATTAACACACGTGTAGATGCGCCCACGAAGTTTAATCTATAGGGAGTTTTATCGAAAATTCCCCAGTGCAATATAGAACAGATTTTTAAAGAAAGTCTCAGTTTTTAAAAAAGCCTTCAGGTCACATCATCAGCTGATGCAAATCACCATAGCTAATCAGGATAATACTGAAGTCAGTGGGCACATCTACATGTGCAAATGCTGAGGAGTGAGTAAATTACTCAAGAGTAAACCCACCTAAGGCAGGCATCTACATGTGCAGGGATGTGGGAGCAGATCAGCTGCTTTTGACAGCAATCTACTTCTGCCCCCATTGGCCCTGCACCAGCCTCCTGCACCAGCCAGGGGGATCTCTAGGCTCTCCTTTGGTTCTAGCCCAGGGGCTGGCAGGGAGCATGGGACAGGAAATGGCTGTCTTTTGGTGGGGGGCTGGGAGCTGCCCACCACTGGAGCCAAGGTGGGGACAATGCCCCACTAACTCAGCAGCAAGAAGCTCCTGGCCCCAGCTCTCCAGTCAGGGGCAGGGGGCTTGGAAAGAGTTGCAGGGAAGAGGCAGGTCCAAGCTCCCTGCCCTTATCCACTAGTGGGGCAGCTAGCAGTATGTCCCCAGCTGTGGGGGTTCCCCACCCAGCCAAGGGCTAGCTGCTAGCTACCTCACCAAAGGATCAGGGCAGGGGAATAGGACCTGCCCCTCCTCTGCAGCTCTTTCCAAGCCCCATGCCTCGATTGCCTGATTGGGGCACAGGGCTGGGAAAAATCTGCAGGGCTTGAACCTGCCCCTGACCGGAACAGTTTCTGGCCAGCCCCGGGCTGCACAGGGAAGTCTGCATGTGCAGCCCAGAGCTGGCTGGGGACTGCGTGAAACAGGACAGTTACTAGCCACCTTCAGGCTGCATGTGCAGACTTTCACGTGCAGGCTGGGTCTGGCCAGGAACTGTCCCACTCAGGGGCATGTCCCAGCCAGCTCCAGGCTGAGCAGGGAACTCTCCCCATGCACGAAGCTTCCCGCCCAATGGCAGAGCAGGGGCTGGGATATTGTTCGCTGCTACCAGGGCAGGGGGACATCGTCTCCACCCAGGCTCTGATGGCAGAGCCCACCCCAGCAGCAGGCAAGTCCTGGGGGCAGAGAGCAATCTCCTGTCCCCTGCTGCCCAGCTAACGAGGAGTAAATTTGCTTCTGGTTGACCACCTACACATGCCGTTCTGCACAGTAATTACTCAGCTGTTAATTTAGTACTTGCATTTGCAGATAGCATGTTAACTGCTGAGTAGAGGAAATTACTGCACAGTAAGGGTCAGCACACGTAGACAAAAGTGTTTCATGTAGATGCACCCCTTGACCATATAGGAAACTTCCAGCTGGAGTGACATACATTGCAGAGCCTTTTTGCATGGCATAGTAGTCTGCCATTTGAGTGAAGAGAGAGGGGATGACAGAGAGAGCAACAAGGCCAAAGTATCTCTTACTACTCCCTTTGAAGACCCTTTTGCGGGGATACACCAGCACCAAATTTATACCAATCCACAGGCCCCAAATCAGCATGGAGAGTAGCAAACACTAATGCAGCACATAAACTGGAAGATTATCTTTAGAAGGCAGTGCTATAGCCCCATAGTATGCCTGCCCCAGTGCTATGGACTTCCCTCTACCTGACACCAGTTTTTAGGACTGTGTGAAGAATTTGTTTTACCCTTAATGAGCAGGGAGTGATAACCTGTGGAGATATTATCAGTGCATTTTACATAGAAACATGAGGACTGACATAGAAATACAAGTTGGGGAGGATTTACATCCAAGCAATAAGGATGGGAAGAAAGGGAGCTCTCTCAACCTTTAGTTGATTCAGCAGCTTCACTTCTTGACCTAAGCTGCTGTATAGTGTTGGTCTGTAGTGAAAGGGACTTTATACATTTATAAAACTGCAGGACCTTGCTACAGCATGCAATGAAAAAATAGCTTATCTTTATCCTGCATGAAGCTGAAGAAGGGGTCAAGTTGATTAAAGAGCAGTAAGCTCATGAATACCAGTATTACCCTTTCTGTAAAGCTCTCTGCAAGCTGTAGATCAAGACAAGGTTTTTTTAACTCTCACCTGCAGCCTTTTACTCTCACCTTTTCAGGGCAATGGCTGCATTATCCGAAGTATGCCATATTTCCGTTGCTTGAACTTCAGTGCAATTGGAAGCTTAATATTTTGTTTAATACTTTCTTAATAATTTGTTTAAATAATGAATAAATACCTATTTTTTCTCCATAGTCAGACAAAAGGATTTAGTCATCTATAAATACAGAGGAAGTTAATTTTGCAGTTGCTTATATAATCTAAGAAAAGCTCTTTTGTGCCTAACAAGTCTGTTCTTGACATCAGTCAGGGAAAGAAACTCTTTCAAATGAGATTTCCAGGAAATGCATCTCTTCTAGAACTAAAAGCACAACCACTTGTTGGAATGTGAGGAATATTTGCCCCTTGCTCTTTCCTATCCAGATGATGCCTTCCTTTGGAGAGCTAAAGAACCAAAGCACTCTCACTAATGGAGCATGCTTAGAGAAGGCATGTCTATCAACTGGAATAGCACTAATTCTGAGTAGACCTTTCCAGATAGTGAGATAGTGTACATTCTTTACCCTCTCCAGGCACATTCCTTGACCATTTTAAGTGAAAAGACCTATTAAATAATTCAGTTAATCCAGGCAGAAGGGTAGACTTTATGAAAGAATCTCTTAATCTAGACATTGACATCGGCATAAGTCCTTTTGGAGAATTCACATGCTAGTCTATTGAATGAGTGGCTGTAAGTGATGTGGTGTTTTGGGATGAATTTCTTTCCTTTTGCTGCCATTTTTTCAGAAGACCAATATCCCATTCAGAGCATTGTCAATGCCACCAATGCCATTTTTTTCTTGCTAAAAGCTCTTTAAAGATTAAGTGGGGTCAGTGAATGATCTGGCCTGTATCAGGCTCCAATATTGTCTAGAGCAATATGTCTTTTACATCTGCCATCCTCCAGTCTAAGTGAAACTCACTGTAAATATGTTCTATAATTTAAAATGTAATTGGAAGGCATTAGGCTTGTTTCATGGCAATCTTATGAATGTAAAAGCCCTTATTTCTGTTTCTCTGTGAGTTTTAAACAACATAAAGTAGTCTACTCTTTGCATATATTTCACATTTTAAAGCTTTTTTCTTGACTAGGAGTAAAAGATTGAAAGATATACATTGCAAAGAATAGCTAATTATGTACAAGTAGACAAGGATCATGTTTGAAACTGCAGAATTCAAAAACAGGTATGAAAAAATGATGCTTCTATTGCCAATTAGAGAATTACAAGGTATTTCCCCAGTGTTATGGAATCAGGGGCTTATGAACTCTTAAGGATAATTCCTATAAATAGTAGTAGGATTAAGCACTGCACCTGAATCTCTCCCAGCAAGAGAGAATAGATTTGACTAGGTTTTCTTTAGAAAATCTCAGTCATTATTATTGATGTATATTAAGGTAGTGACTACTATGTACCAAGTTTTGCCCAAGCAGCAGTTCGGGCCCTAAAGAGTTTGCAGGTCAATAAATGCCAATTTTCCAACAGTCTCTTTCCCTCAGAATTACCCATCCAAAATTTCATAATAAATTTGGTAAGCTAAAGTTAACCCAGGTCTAAGTGGTGCATCTCCAGTGACCTTCAGGCTGAGTCTGGCCCATTGACTCATGTGAAATAGCACGTGTTCCAGAGAAACTTCTTCAATTAGTCTTTTTTAAGAGAAGTCCAACAGGGTTCACAAACTACAATGGTTGGCATACTACATGTGTTCTGTTCTTCCCAGCGTGACAAAAAATGTAAAAAATAACAGTAATTTTAGCATGTTACACAAAAGTTAATCCTCAAGAAGCCTCAATTTGTCCTGAGGAATGTAGGCAGGCAAGGTTCTTTGAGTAGATGTGATATCTTTTATTAGACCAACTGAGTAGTTGGGGGGGAAATGTCTCGGCAAGCTTTCGGGTGCAGTCACCCTAGGATCATCTAAACTCCACCTCCTTTTGAATAACCCCTTGGACACTCCTGCTGTCACTGGGCATGTCTACATGTGCTTTAAGGCACTTTTCTAATGCACACTAAATTTAGTATCTCTAATGTGAGGTACTAAACAAATGAGCATTAGGCTGCCTTAATGTGCAGTAATGAATGCACAGCTTTTAAGTGACACTTAATGCAGTAGCCTATTTTACTGTGCATTATTAGCATAATCAAACTTTCTTATGTGACACTTTAACGTACAGTAAAATAGGCTACTGTGCATTAAAGCACATGTGTAGACATGCCTATTATGCTCTAGGTATATTATATTTTAAAACCAAAATTCGATCACTAAATGGAAATGTAACTATTGACAGAATTTTACATTGTCAACTCAGTGAACAAAACTACTCGTAAAAGATGCCCGTATTAAAACCCCTTCTCCTGTATAAACCAGATTGCATCTGTGTATTCTGACAATGAGCGTGCAAAAGAACAAGAAAGGCACAAAGGTTCAGCCCCTCAAAGGTTGAGCTTTTTCACATTCAAGAGACATATGCCAGTCCAACTGATCAGAACAAGATACTGAGGTTATAAGTCAGTACCACTGGTTACCCTACATAAAACTTAAGTGCATTTGCCCAGGAGCCTCAGTCGTGCAATCCCCCAGGTTGCTCAATAGTAAGGCTTTGGTGGGCTAATGCAAAATACACACTTCTAAAATGTTTTCTTTGATGGTTTTTAAGCCAAAGATAGTGTTGTTGTTGAGCTGTTCAATGAGAAAAAGGAATGACACTGCAGAGAGGGAGTTTTCTATTTCCAAGCATTCTGCTGGCAAATGTGGTAGCGCTAGGAATTGTCTTTAAAACTCAGAGCCTGTTCCAAAGCCCATTGAAACTGAGACTTCCTTTGATTTCAATGGGCTTTGGATCAGGTTCTAAGCAAACACAATGAAAACCACTTTCCACTCTGTTTTAAATATAGGTTCAATAACAGAAGATCAGCTTTAGTATCCACACACTTTATTTGCCTGATATATACAACCGTGAAATTCTTTTCCTTTTCCAGCCCTAAAGCCAACTGGAAACAGCTTTCAAGCCCATTATATTGAGTCCCACTCTCTCCACCTGTGCCAACCTTCACTAGTTTTACGGTGGCCACCAAAAAACTGAGGAAGGAAGATTTTCATTACTTACAAACTTTGGTTCCAATACTGTGAACATTTACACGTACAAGGCATTTTACTCTTGTGTTTAGTTCCATTAACTCAATGGGACTACACATACGAGGAAAGTTACACCCTGGTTTGTTTCCAGGATTGAATCCTTTCCTTCTCTGTAGGGTTTACAAATGACCTACCAGAAGAAAAAGGTTGTCCCCTGAGCTTTCAGAAGACTGCACAACACTAAAAAAGCCACCTTTTGGTGGAAGCCTTTTGCTTTGGGCCATTTTAGATAAATCACTAACATTATTTGAACACCAAATATGAAATCCAAAAAGCAAAGCAGCATTTTCTTTGCATTTCCACTCCCCTGCCTCAAAATACATACATCTCTAACAAACAATTCATCACTATTGTGTAGCTGGAGGAAGAAGGCCAAGTAACTAAGCAATTAATCCAGTAATAAAATAATGTATGTAAGAAATTATACGTTGCACATATCCAGGCAGTTGCTAAGCCTGGAAACAGACCTTGAAGTCACAGGCTGAGAAGCGTAATTGCTAAAATAATAAGAATACTTGTGGGTGTATACTGCACCTTCCGGCCACTGACCGCCCTGGGTGACCGGGGGAGCTGGGACACAAATTCCAGGCCAGGGACTATTTTCAACCCCAGGTGAAACCAGGGGGTTGCTTGTGCATCCAGGCACGGCCGGCGGAAACCTGCCGCAGGACAGGGGCAATGCCTGAGCTGTGCGTGAACCACCTAGGCCACTTCCTCCCAGACAGCCAGGCGTGGGCAAGCGGGTCTCGCTTCGCCTCTGCCCCCTCCCTGAAACCATCACGCCCGCGCGGGAGGACCCGTGCCGGGGGGAGCTCGGTGCCCAGGCAGGGGATGCGTGGCTCGGCTGCCCCGTCCCATCGCCGAGCTCCCCGGCGCGCCAACTTCCCGCGCCGCCCCCGTACCTGATGCCGGCGTGCTGGTGGGCGCAGAGCAGGACCAGGGGCGGCAGGACCCAGGCGAGCAGGTCCATGGCAGCCCCGCGCACTAGACAGCGCCCCGGGCTGCCCGGCTCCGCGGCGCTGCCATCCTCGGCGGCGGCTCGGCGGGACGCGGCGCGCCGGGAGCCGGGCGCGGGCAGCGGGGCAGCCGCGGCTGCTCCGGGCAGAGCCTCCTCCGCGCCAAGCCGAAAATAACGCGCGGGCTGAGAGATGCGCTCGTACCGCGCGCGGGAGGCGGCGAGCTGCGGGTGCTCGTCGCAGCCCAGACGTGCCCCCGGGCCAGAGGAAGCCGGATCCGGACCGGGGGCCCGGCCAGGGGGTGGCTCTTCGGAGGGGTGCCCGGGCGGGAGTTGTGTCCTGCGGGCGCGGAGCCGCGCGGCCGCCCCCGCTCGAGCGGCGCAAGCCGGGGCCCGCCCCTGCAGCGCGCGGCTCGGCGGGGAAGCAGTTTGGAGAAAGGGGGGAGCTGCTCTTCACTGCAAGCGGGGCACACGGCGGCAGAGAAAGCATGGAAGGCAGAGCAAGGCTCTGGCACAGGCCCCCCTTCTCCGCCGGTCCCAAGGGGCTCCCCGAAACCGAAACTTTTCTGTAACCCGCACGAACTGATCTCGGAAGAATCCGCACCCGACCGCCCAAAGCTCGAGGGCCAGCTGGAGCACAAAGACCACAGGGACATGTCCCTGGCTGCAAACTGGCTAGGGCAGATGGCTACAAGGGGTCGGTTCACTAGACACGGGTGTCCAGGATGCTGTTGGGACGTTTGGTCCTGTCTCTATTTACCAAGCAAACTAGTGGTATTCCTCCATGCCCTCCGCTTTCGGGGGCCGCTTGGTCCAGAACGGTGGTGCTGGCATCTGCCCAGAGGCGAAGAATACCAACCAAACCCCACCACTTGAAAGACTCTGGATCGCAGAGCGGTGACAGGCAGAAATGAACAGACAACATCCTGATACTTCAGTTGGATGTGTCTCCAAATGAAAGGATGTTTTGGGGAGGGTGGCTGGTGAACATCTTCTGTGTTCCTGATTTCACAGTTTAAGGATAATATTTTAAATACATAATGATAGGGAAGCAGATAACAGCTCCGAAGAGATTGAGGAGGAGACTATTTAGCTATCCATCCATCCCCACATGTGGGGGCAGGGAGATTATGTAGGAATAATATGGCTTTCAGTTTTCTTTCTCTGGTGTTTTTTCCCTTTCTCTGTAAATTTCAATTGTCATATTCTGCAGCTAATGCGTGCTACGGAGGAGAACTCCTAAATGTTCACTTTAATGGTTGGCTGTGTGACTTCAGCTGTTTTTAAAAAAACTGTTGAAAGCAACTTATGATGGAGGGTGATGAGAGAAATCTAAAGATGCCTTTATGCAATCTGCACAGTGAGACTGGAACAGGATGATTTGTACTGGGGTTGATACATCTCTATAGCTTAAAAGACAGGTTTACATCTTTCAGACTTTGTCCACTTTAAAGTTTCCTGTTTTTCCTTCCTTTACACATGCCTGTCTATCTGCTGTTCAAACTGTGGTGTTTTGCTTCTTCCCTTGGTTAGACAGCTGCCACTTGATTATTTTACTAGTAAAATGGGCATACAATTAAATGTATTTCTCATAGGAACACACCTGTTACAATAACAAAAATCAGCCTATGCAAATACATGGAATACAATACATTTCTGTGTCAAAGGATTATTAGCATCGTGTGTTCTTAAAAGATGAATGCTTCTATAATTTGGCCATCGTAAGTTAAAATAGGCTAAACTATTTAACTGAGTGGAATCATCTAAAGGAACCATTGTTGAAAAAAAGAAAGTTGTATTTCTTTCTACACCTGCTATTCTTGGAGCACTCGGTTCACTTTAGGTTCCTTACACCATTTAAAATGGTCATTTCTGATTTTGGCTGTGGTGTTGCATGATAAATGTAAGAACAGGTAACTGTTTGCTTGCTCTTAATTCTTCTGTTTTGCATTCTAATTTATCAACCCAGAATAGGAAGGGACAGATTAATTTCTTGTTCAAACCACTGACCCAAATAGCTTCAGTGGGAACGTACACGTTTCACAATTGCAGCTTCTAATCTTTGTACACAAGCTACAATATGACAAACTGATCTGCACAGGTGCAAAAAACATTCATTGCACTGGGTCTGTATGGGGATGATGGCCCATTGGCTGAGATCACCTTGGAGGATCGGTAGCTTTTAATCTCACCCTGAATAAGAAAAACGTCTGGTGGGTGAGTAAATTTTTCCACTATCATCATGGTAGGGCAATTAGGTTTTGTGCTTGATCTAGCAAATTCTCCTGACAATTTTGCAAGGCTGATTTGCCAGGCAGCTTATGTCTTCTCCTTGACTGAGAAAAGTCATGGTCTATGTCGCATTCCTTAAGCATATGCATAACACTACCCATGTCAGCAGTTCACATTGCGTCAATGTGGCTGAAAACTTTTCCTGTACATTGATTTGAAGATGGGCAGATACCACCTATTTATCTTAGTATTTTTGTCACAGTTTTCTGCATACTAATTCCTATTTAGGCAGATGAGATTTTTCCTCTTTTTTGATATTTTCCCCTAGTACCAGTGTTAATGATCCCTACTAGAAGCAGGGGAAGGGGAGAATTAAGATAAGAATTTTCAACAATAGATTTCATTTCAGCAGTCCCTGTAGGACTATCCCAAGCCCTTCACAGTTACTGGTAGATTAAATTACTTAATGATAGAAAATTAAAACAATTAAGATCACTAATAAAATAAAATAAAAATAAGCCCCCAAATCTCTCTCATCTAATCCTCTTGAAAATAATTAAATTTTTTTGTTAGCTATGGGGTTGCATCTGTCACATATTCTTAAAAACATGGTCCATGGCACTAAATCTTTCTTAAGCAGTTTTGTCACCCTACTGTACTTCAATCTGGAGACACCAACTTTTATAAAAATAACTACACTATGGGTTTGGCCTTGTATACAGAGTTCATGCTGATCGTCAGAGACCTCATCAGATTAAGTTAAACATTGCCCAAATTTGGACTCAGCTTGGACTTGGGCAATTTGGCACATCCCTCCATGGCTGCTGCTCATTCTGTATGTAAAACCGCAAGAAAATTGGCAGAGCAGCTTGGTCCAAAACAGGACCACCAATATGCTGCTGCTATAAAGCTCTAGATTTCTGCCTCATCTGTTAAGACTGTAAACAGTGTAAACTTGACTGACGAAACCAAGTCCACACCTGAACAATCAGGAGAAACGTGGAACATTTTGGGATTTTCTTCAAGGTTTTTGTCTCTCTCTAGCTCAGTGATTCTCAGCCAAGGTGCTGGGGCACCTTGGGGTGCCTTGAGATCCTTTCAAGGGTACCATGTTGTGCCGCACAGTGTTGGCACTGTCAAGTGATTCATGAATTAAACCTAGAGTCTTCACATAAGACTCCATAGTGTTAGAAACATTATGACCTATTGTGATCTTTTTGAATTCTTTGCAACAGAAGAATTGCTTTAGTATTTTGCTCTAGTAAAAAAAGTGAAAACTAAGAGCTTCTATTTTCCAAAGGTGTTGCCAGCATATCACAAGGTACCTCATATCTATCAAGGGGTGCCTCAAGGCTAAAAAGGTTAAGAACCAGTGGTGTAATAGATAGACAGGGTTTATAACTTGGAAGTCATTTTTCATCATGTCCCAAACACAAGAAACCCAGATTTCAGCAGTAGCTAGGATTTTTCATCTCTAAAACAGCTGAAGTTTGTAGTCTTTCCCCGACTGCAGTGATCATGCCTGTGTGACTGTTACTGTAAAGTGCCTGATATTGCTGAAATGCACATAGGATATTTTTTGTAGAAGAAAGTTGTCAGATCTTTGTAATCTGAGGATTTTAAGAATATATGTGAGAGAGAACATGCTACTTTAATTCTTTTTTAAAAGTTAAATCTGCATTATCTTATGATCCTAATGAATCTTTTCCAAAGAATGACAGGAGATTTCACTTCCATCAGTCAGGCAAACATGTCTAATTATCTCATACAATTTTTAGAGGCAAAAATGTACCACATAGTTAATTAGTTTCACTCTCCCACGACTCCACATGAGCAGCTAGTGAAAGACTGTTATGCCAGTGTCTCCAAATGTCTCTAGATATATAAATTACACACATGTTCCTATTTTTATAAATGAAATTTCAAAATATCAATAACAGTCTTACCATACAAATATTTAGATTGTTAGGGTACTAAAGAAGGATCATCCCTAGCACTGAAGTCAGATCCTGTGGTCCTGTCAAGAGTAGGTCGTTTTTTATATAACAGAGCTTTCATCATCAAAATAAGCAACCATCTGGATATAAAGATATCTTCTAGATATGAGCTGCTGAGCTCTGCCTGTGCTCTGCAGACCTTGATAGTCCTTTTAGCTTGACAGAAACTCCTGTGTGCTTTGCACTTGCCACTTAGCCTTCCCTCAAATTTACCTGTTGCTAACAAATTACTGCTTTGTGATATTGGTTAGGAAGACAACGGAATGAAACTTCCATTTTTTAATGCTAAACTGTTTGTGTTGTTATCGTCTCCTCTCATCCTATGCAACCTATTTGTCTCTTCTGTACACTTACTGCACCCTGCCTGACACCTCCCCAATAAACCCTAAAGACGGTTATAGATCTGTACAACGCTTTCACACAACAGGGTCTTCCTAATTGACCAGTGCTCTTAAATGCTGCCATAATAAAACCATTGATAATAGAGACATTTTCCATTGGCGATACACATTGATACATTAAGAGTGTTTTCCTGAATAATGTGCCGCAATTTCATTTTGTGAAGGATCACTTTTACAAAATGTATCGGAAGCGTTGTAGTTGTCAACCTCAGTATTTTAAGTAGTAGGCAGTATACTTAGCTCCTGATATCAAATTCCAAGCAAGAGTGTGCAGGCGCTGGAACGCAGCTTTGTCCCAGCTTTGGACCATGCTGTCACCACCACTGCAAAATCCCAGCCCTGGAGCAACTCCCTGCCCAGCTGCATGTCCTGCCAGCGCTGGTGGGGCCAGCCTCCATGGAAACCATGTCCTGTGCTGTCACGGCACTGCCATTACTGGGGTCTCCCTGGAAACCAGCCGAAGCGATGTGGGCAGGGGCTGCTGGGAAATGGGAGTCTGGATGCTGGCCAGATCTGGCTTGTTGCCCACCCCTGTATTAGGTGCTATCTGGCACCTGTTCTGGCAGTTTTAGCAAGAAGGCCATACCAAAAAATGAACAATTTTGTGTTACATTGCAAACCAGCAGAATGTGGAAAGCTAGCAAGGCTGATGCCCATGCTGACCCTGTTGTGTAGTGTGGGGGAGGAGGGGAGCAGGTGGCCCCCAAAACCCCACGCCCCGTCGCTAAACAGCCTGTGTTATGCCCCTCGGCACAAATTGCCAGGGCGGGAACACCCATTGTCCACAGGTGTGTCTGGAGGAAAGCCCCGAGGCAGTTCCGTCCACTATAAAGGAGACACCGAAGGCGGCTGGAGAGGAGGAACCAGAAGCGAGTGGCAGTGGTGCAGATGTCGGCGGGAGCACCCGGGGGCGGGCAAAGGTAGCCCGGAGGCACGGGAGGACCTTCTGGGGTAAGGGCAAACCCCAATGAGACCCAGGATCCGGGAAGGAACAGCCCCAGCGCAGACACTGACAGTTCTGGGCCAGTGAGCCCGGCTTGGCTCAGCAGGAGCCGGCGAGCCGTATTCCTTCTAACAGGGGGGCACTCGCAGCAGGGAAGGTGCCGCCGCTGCGACGGAGAGGGGCCAGTGGACCCCGCAAGCCCTGGAGCAAGTTGATTACTTAAACAGAAGCCTGAGGAGGGGTGTTAGCCACACAGCAGACAGGGAAAGACCGGGGAGGCCCGCAAAATGGTCCAGGTGGCCTCCAGGCTCTGGGGAATCCCTGGCTGTTAGCATTGAGTTGTTTTTGCCTGCTTTGATTTACGGATCCCGGGCATGATTTCCTGACAAGGAGGCTGAGCGGACTGTTGCTCAACACCATGGTGGTACGGGTGAGGGTGTAGGGGTGGAAGAGCCCTTGACCACGTAGGACCCCTAGGATCCAGGAGTCTCATCTGTGGACTGGCATGCACCGGATTATCAACACTGAACCAGGAGGTCATCAAAGTCATGGCAGGCGGTCTGGAGGCGTCCAGCCTGCAGAGGAGTGGCTCCGGGTAAAGTACCCTGAGGATGGTCCCCAAATCAGGGGGGTGGAGACTGCGGCAAGTAGCAGCATCATCAGACTCACCCCCTGATATGTAGATAATGAATTTCATTCTCCAGAGATCTGGTTATAGCACTTCTCCCCAGATGTGAAATATCTTCCAATTACTGAGCTGTGGAACCATGCCTTCATTCTGCAAGCCAAGCAGCTAGGCAAAGAGAGGCTGGGGGCAAAGCTTGGAAGGAGGAGTATTGCAGATGTTGCCTCATTACTGCCTCACATTCTCCAGGAGGAATATGCTGAGTTGTCAGTATAGGTTACCTCTGAGTTTTGGTTCTGGTTCCCTCTCCCCTTCCCTTTGGGATTTTAGAGAGGTTCTGCTGCCAGGGGACAAGACGGGGCCTTGAGAAACAGGAGGCATTGTGGGCACACAGGTATAGCATAGGTACAGGTAATACTTACATTTAGAAGAACCTAGGGGCCCACAATGACATCATGTCATTCTTCAACCCTGCATCCCACCCCCAGGAAAACAGACGGTTCTTCATCCTGTTTTAATCTTTACAAGGGTAAAATATGAATTAATATGTGAAGTCAAAACTCTATTAATGTATGGTATGGTTTTATAAAAGTCTGTGTGTATAAGTAAGTCTGGTAGAGGAAGGTAGACACCATCTACAAAAATATGTTCTTACTTTATATATGGTTCAATCCACCACTGTTTTTTGCCCAATGGAATAGACGGAGTCAGGAGCAGTCTAACCCTTCCTTCATCAGATACCACCACAAGTTTCTTATCTGATTGTTTATAAATTCTCTGCATTACTCAGTGATTCATCCAGTGCTGCCCTTATTCTGGATATATTTTTTTTCTGATCATAGCAATGAGTGTTTGCATTATGCCACTATCTAAGTTTTTAATAAAGTTCAGAGTTTGACCCACAGGATGAAACGTGTAGTCAGAGAGGCTATTCTAGCTAATCTTACATGAGACACCATGCAAGAATCTAGGCTTCTTCATTACTGTCACATCTTCCTGCGTAAGAGTTAGAAATCTCCATACATGAGTTTCTGTCACCTTGGAAACATTTAGAAAAGAAATGCTATCCCTATAAAGAAACACAGTATTTAGCCCTACAGAAAGCTGTATTGTCCATTTCTAATGAGCCAGAAATTAAAATGTCATGAGATGGGTATCTGTATCTTGTTTTCAGAGTTGCTACACTATCTTTGGGTGTGGTATAAATAATAATACTAATAACATGTATATAAGCTGTGTGATAGCAAAATAAGGGATGGCTGTAAATAAAGCAGGGTTGAGAGGAAAAGAATCCCTAACAGTATCCTCACTAATCTCATATGCCATGCAGACACAGTTCTCTAAGCACACAGCCATAGAAGATGGAATGAGAAAGGGGCATAAAGCAGCATGAAGAGAGACATAGGGCACATAGAGATGAGCTGCACGTGTGTAATGTTGGGTAAGAGGAGAATGCATGGTAAAAATGTACACGCTTTGAATGTCATGTGGGAGGACACTGGAAGTGAGTACAGTCTCAAAGATGGACAACAGCATGGATGAAGTGATGAAATGGTTAATGGTTACAGCAAAAGCCTGTGACTTAAGCAAACCTCCCTTCCCACAGATTCACTGTGTGATCTTAGACAAGATTCTTAGATTCAGGTCTAGAGAGGTGGTTAGATGCCTGAGTCCCCATGAAATAAAGTAGAGTTAGACCTCTGGATATTTTTGGGGATCTAGGTTTTGGGCTTGGTGGGCATTGACAGACATGCAGCTCCCTGGCCTAACTTGTGGTGCTTCACAGAAAGTGCCATGAATTAGACCAACCCTCCCCAACCCCACAGACTGTTGGGTAGGGGATTGAGCTTCAGTTTGAAACCAATCCAGCCAAGGAGCTTCTGTGCCTGCAGCTTCCCTCTGCTAGCCATGCCCCCTCCCTCCCAGCTCCAGTGCTGTTTGCGTGATGGGACGGGGGGGGGGGGGGAAGAGAGGGGAGGAAGCTCAGACTGGGGTTTGCCCAGTCTGTGCTACAGGGAGGTGGGGTGGATTGGCGCCCCCCACCTCAGGGGGACTCCAATCCAACCACCCCCACTCCAGTGCAGGCTGGGCAAACCCAGCCCAAGCTCCATCCCTTCCCTTTTTTCCCTTTCCCATCATGCAGACAGCACTGGGGGTAGGGCTGGGAGCTCAGCTGCCCAACCAGACAGAAATTAATGAAGATACTCTGCTTTGGAATGCCTTCATTTGAACCCTTGTATAGTGAGGGCTAATTTGTTGTACAATTGGAGACTTTTAAAATGCTCTTCAGCCATGCAGTTCTCTTAGGGCAGAGCTGTAGAGCATTTTCAAGGGCTGATCACACGACAAATATAACTTCTGTCTGTGCCCTATGTGCTTATATCCTTACCTGTAAAATGGGTTAATAACAGTACTGAGGCTTCCCATAGTTTTGAGGTGTATTTCATATTTTGAGGTGCTGAGATCTTATGAAAGTAAGAACCATGTAAGTTCTCAAGCTCAGAAAAAATGATTTTAGAGCAGAAAAATCTGAAGAATACAATATGAGGACTTGAGAGGGCACACAGGAGGAGGTTCAGATAGTTAAGTGGAGATATTGCTTCTTCATAACGTTCAATAAGGAGACTTAGCTTTTTGTTCCCCAGGCCCATTCCATCATAGAGACACCTTAACAAGCATAAAAATTCTTTCCAACAGATGGAAACCTCCTTCAGAGTGTCAATGTTTTCTTCAGTTATTTAAAGAGCTAATACTGGAGTCTATTAGGGCTTCTTTATATGAGCAGGTGAAGGCACAATGGGATCTAATGCCACACATTCATGGCAGGATGTGCAATTGTGGGATCATGTGTTAGATCCCATTGCACCTTTTCGCTAGTGCAGGAGGAGCATGATCCTGGGCTCCCCCTGCACTAGTAAGAAGCAAGCTCCTGCAGGTGGGATCCCCCTCAGCTGATAGGGCTACCAGCTACGGGAGCCCCCATGCACCCCTGGGCCTGGGAGACTGTAGCTGCTGTGATCTTCTAGCCATGGAATGCCCCATGTACCCCCAGAGCTGGAAGATCACAGAAACTGTGATTTCAAAGCTGCATTGGTGCCCCATCTAACCCCAGGGCTGGAAGAGGGAATTTGGTGCACAGGTGGTATTCTCTTCCATCCTACCAGTGAATGGACGCGGAAGACGGCATGAGAACTGCATCCGAGAGACCAACTGGCGGCTTCGGAATTGGTGTCTCGAGGCAGGCTTCGGCTTCCTGGACAATGACCCACACATTACAACGAGGGACATGCTCAGCTGGGATGGGCTTCACCTGTCCCCCAAAGGTAAGCGTGTGTTTTCTTCCAGGTTGGCGGATCTCCTCCGGCGGGCTTTAAACTAGGCTCGTCGGGGGGAGGGGAAGATGAGGGTGGGGGAGGCTGTGGACCACCAAACCAGGTGCCACCCACAAGGACAGCCCAGCCTGAAGAAAGAGAGCTTTGGGAACGTGAAAGACAGGGGGTGGACAGCAATACGGCACAGGTAAGGAACGGGAAGGTTAGAGACAAAAAGCCCTTTAGGACTTGGAGCGAGGGGGTAGCAAAAGCACCAGTCACAGGGCTCAAGTGCCTATATACTAATGCTAGGAGCATGGGGAACAAGCAGGATGAACTAGCGCTCCTGGTTGCACTAAATGACTACGACTTAGTGGGGCTGATGGAAACCTGGTGGGATCCATCCCACGACTGGGCGGTACATATTGAGGGCTATAGATTGTACAGAAAGGACAGAGTGGGGAAAAGGGGGGGAGGGGTTGCGCTCTATGTTAAGGAGCAATATACATCAACCCTCATCAAGACAGAATCAAAGGATGAGGAAGTAGAAGGACTGTGGGTTAGGCTACATGGGGGGCAAGGAGAAAAGGATTTGGTGGTAGGGGTCTGCTACAGACCCCCACATCAAGGGGAAGAAATAGATTTGGGGCTCCTGAGGCAACTCTCAGAGACCATAAAAGCTAAAGAGGCGGTGGTCATGGGGGACCTAAACTACCCGGACATCTGCTGGGAGACACAGACAGCAAAGTCCCACCGCTCACGCAGGTTTCTAACCTGTGTACAGGACCTCCACCTGACGCAGGAGGTACATGGTCCCACTAGGGGGAATGCCTTACTGGATCTGGTATTGGCAACGGGGGATGACATAGTAGGGGACCTACAGATCGGTAGCCATCTGGGGGACAGTGATCACCTAAAAGTCCAATTCAACATAAGGCGTCGAGTGGGTAAGGTAACCAGTAGGGTGAACGTGCTGGACTTTAGGAAAGCCGATTTCAGCAAACTCAGGCGATTAGTGAAGGATGCACTGCAGAGTAGTAGTTTTGAAATGATGGGAGCCCAAGAAGCGTGGCTGTGCCTTAAGGAAGCTATCCTTCGAGCACAAAGCGAGACGATCCCCGTGCGAGGTAAAAGAGGGAAAGGGGCCAGGAGGCTTCCCTGGCTGACCAGAGAAATCCAGGGCAGACTAAGGGCCAAAAGGGGAGCACATAAAAAGTGGAAACAGGGAGAGATCACCAAAGAGGAATATACCTCTTCTGCTCGTGCTTGTAGGGAGGCAGTTAGACAGGCCAAAGCTACCATGGAGCTGAGGATGGCAACCCAAGTAAAAGACAATAAGAAATTGTTTTTTAGATATATAGGGAGTAAAAGGAAGGCCCAGGGAGGAATAGGACCCCTGCTAAATGGGCAGAAACAATTGGTGACGGACAGAGGGGACAAGGCTGAACTCCTCAACGAGTTCTTCGCCTCAGTGTTCCTAAGTGAGAGGCATGACAAGTCTCTCCCTGGGAGTGTAGGGAGGCAGCAGCAAGGCACCAGACTTCCATGCGTGGACCCTGAGGTGGTGCAGGGTCACTTGGAGGAACTGGATGCCTTTAAGTCGGCAGGCCCGGATGAGCTCCATCCGAGGGTACTGAAGACACTGGCCGACATCATTGCAGAGCCACTGGCGGGAATATTTGAATGCTCGTGGCGCACGGGTCAAGTCCCAGAGGACTGGAAAAGGGCCAATGTGGTTCCCATTTTCAAGAAGGGGAGGAAGGAGGACCCGGGTAACTATAGGCCAGTCAGTCTCACCTCCATCCTTGGCAAAATCTTTGAGAAAATCATCAAGGCTCACATTTGTGAGAGCCCGGCAGGACAAATTATGCTGAGGGGAAACCAGCACGGGTTCGTGGCAGGTAGATCGTGCCTGACCAATCTAGTCTCTTTTTATGACCAGGTCACAAAACGCCTCGACGCAGGAGGAGGGGTGGATGTCGTATACTTGGACTTCAGGAAGGCCTTTGATACGGTATCCCACCCCATACTGGTGAACAAGTTAAGGGGCTGTGACTTGGATTACTGCACAGTCCGGTGGGTGGAGAATTGGCTGGAGGGTCGCACCCAGAGAGTTGTGGTGGATGGGTCGGTTTCGACCTGGAAGAGTGTGGGCAGTGGGGTCCCGCAGGGCTCGGTGCTTGGACCGATACTCTTTAATGTCTTCATCAGCGACTTGGACGAGGGGGTGAAATGTACTCTGTCCAAGTTTGCAGATGACACTAAGCTATGGGGCGAAGTGGACATGCCGGAGGGCAGGGAACAGCTGCAAGCAGACCTGGACAGGTTAGACAAGTGGGCAGAAAACAACAGAATGCAGTTCAACAAGGAGCAATGCAAAGTGCTGCATCTAGGGAGGAAAAATGTCCAGCACACCTACAGCCTAGGAAATGACCTGCTGGGTGGCACGGAAGTGGAAAGGGATCTTGGAGTCCTAGTGGACTCCAAGATGAACATGAGTCGGCAGTGTGACGAAACCATCAGAAAAGCCAATGGCACTTTATCGTGCATCAGCAGATGCATGACAAATAGGTCCAAGGAGGTGATACTTCCCCTCTATCGGGCGCTGGTCAGACCGCAGCTGGAGTACTGCGTGCAATTCTGGGCGCCGCACTTCAAGAAGGATGCGGATAACCTGGAGAGGGTCCAGAGAAGGGCCACTCGTATGGTTAAGGGCCTGCAGGCCAAGCCCTACGAGGAGAGATTAGAGAAACTGGACCTTTTCAGCCTCCGCAAGAGAAGGTTGAGAGGCGACCTGGTGGCTGCCTATAAGTTCGTCAGGGGGGCACAGAAGGGAATTGGTGAGTATTTATTCACCAAGGCGCCCCCGGGGGTTACAAGAAATAATGGCCACAAGCTAGAGGAGAGCAGATTTAGACTGGATATTAGGAGGAACTTCTTCACAGTTCGAGTGGCCAAGGTCTGGAACGGGCTCCCAAGGGAGGTGGTGCTCTCCCCTACCCTGGGGGTATTCAAGAGAAGGTTGGATGTGTATCTAGCTGGGGTAATGTAGGCCCAGCACTCTTTCCTGCTTATGCAGGGGGTCGGACTCGATGATCTATTGAGGTCCCTTCCGACCCTAGCATCTATGAATCTATGAATCTATAAGATCGCAGCAGTGCCCCATGGCTGCTGGGACTGAGAGTCCCACAGCTGTGGGGCTCCGGGTCCCAGAGTCTGGAGCTGCCAAGCACAGTCAGGGCGGAGAGTCCCCTCAGCTATGGGACTCCCAGCCATGGCTACACATGATACACCCTGTGGCTGGGAGCCTGGTCAGCTGACAGGGCTCCCAGTCACAAGGGCAGATCCTGCTACATATGCAAATGAAAGCTGGGTAGCAACCACCTATAAAGTTATTACACGTTTTCCAGCAATAACTTTATAGCTGGTTGGGTCTTTTTATGGTGTGATGGTACTCTGGTCACAGTTTCTGTGTGTGTGCACCACTGCTTGATACCATTTTGAGACTGGGAAAGATGCCATTCTGATGCTCCCTCAACAAAGCTCTGACTGCAGTAGTCTGACTCATAAGATTAATTTTTGTTACATGTTCACATAGTTTCTATCAAAAATATAATTGATATAAAGTATCTCTTTTCTAGCTTTCTTTTTTTTTATAATGCCCATCCCCATGGCAGCTAAAAACTGGCTTAAGAATTCAAGAAATGTAAATTTAAGATAATTATCTAGTCTCACAAAAACTATGCTATATAAGGATTCTGAAGCATAAACTGTAAAAATATGGTTCTCTAAGGGAACTTAGGTAAATTATACTTACTAGCGTCTTAATATGTAGCCTACATAAAGATGGTAATGCAGATATGAATGCATAGAGAATTAGTCAAAATTTGTAGCACATATACCTTAAGCTTTATAGCTTAATTTCATGCCAAATGTGAACTAAATAGGGCATTAAGCATGATTATCTACATTGAATTCATTAAAAAAAATAATTATATTGCATTTCTTTAAAAGCAGTAGCCTTAACTTTTTATATATGCTGGAAAAAATATTAAATGCATAGGAACATTTTTATATGCAACATAGGCACAGTTCAAATATGGAAATATGTTACTTTCAGTAGGAGCTTTTATTTTACTTGAAAATACTAAAAGTAAAATAACATTTTAAAAAAGCAGAAAATCACTCTAAATGCACAGAGTCAAATTCTTCTCTGGTATAATCTATCTCCACTTTCTTGAATAAAACTTATTTTGTAATTCCGGTTTATTTATTATGGTGAAATTTAGAATTAAGGAGTTACTTAGATGTATTTTCTGCTTTTCAGTGTAGAATGAAGAGTGTATGTTTGCACACATGCGTGTTACCGAATGTGATAAACAGACTGAAGAAATCAAACAAGTGACCTGTTCAGAATCCTTCGAACACTTTAGCCACATCCATCTTAGTTGCATCAATAGAAGACTAACAATATTCAGCGGGGAACTTTTTAATATTTTATTTAAAAAATTAGCAGCTCATTATACTGTGGCTATACAGTGAATGGAGCACCTAGAATGAATAGACTTTGCACTACATAACTTAGGCATTCTGCCTCAATTTCTCCATTTGGCCATGACATCACAGGCAAATACAATCTTTAAAATGGTTTCATATATTAAGATGTATTTGTAGGTACTGTGTATACCAGATCATTTAATCTGAAGTAGCAAGAACAGTTTGGACACCGGGTGCACCTACATGTGCAATAAGGGCGACACAATAAGCTGGCACAGTTCATGCTGGAGTTTATTGCTCCTAGGCACAGCATTTACATGTGCACCTGGAAGCACAGTGCATTGAGCTAGGATGGCACAGCCCCAGCTGCCAGGTCACCCAGGGAGTCAGCCTGCCAGCCCAGAGCTGCTCCCCCTGGATCAATGTGCAGTGGAGGGGTTGGCTGGGGCACAAGGGTACTATAGTGCAGGGCTAGCCAGCAGGCAGCCCCCACACTGTAGCACCCTCATGCCCCAGCCAGCCCCAGTTACTTTCTACCTGTGCATTGCAGCAGAATAAACAAGCCTACCATGGGATAGTACTTATGTCAGGCAGTACTAACCTATGGTGGAGTTAATTAGTTTACTCTGGCCTAATAACTCCACACCTGTAAATGGTGATGCTTTATTGAGGAGCTAATGAGGCAACTCCTACAGTAAGCATGTCATGTAGATGCCCTCACTGCTGCATCCAGATGGGCACAGACATTTGGTTCCCCAGGACAGGTAGCAGCAGTGCACCTTGCGCCACAGCTACTTGTCCCTGGGGAATGCCCATATCATGTGTGCTTTGGCACATAGCAAGTTACTTTGGGGATGGCAGGGGAGGCTGGGGCCAGCACTATGCTGACCCCAGCAGCCTTACCTGGGGCTGGAGACTGCAGCCGTGGTGATCCTGCTGGTAGGGGCCTGGCCAGCAGCTGCAGCCTGGTCACTTTTCAGCAGCGCATGCTGCCTCTGCATGCACTGCTCCATTTTCCCCCCTGCAACATATCCAGGTGTTAAAGAAACCCATGGTAAAAAACCTGGAGCAGCACACGCATGGGCAGCGCACGGTTCCAGCGTGGAGAACACCGCAGTGCGCAGTATGTGGTGCTCCAGACGTGTTTGCAGCGCCACATACCGCACAGCTGCGCTCATCGGGATGTGCCCGCAGTGGCTAACTGTAGGCAGAGTTAAAACCTAGCCTCAGAAAGTTATTCCTACTTGTGGAGAGAAAACACATTACTTTTGATGACTTCCAGCTTGCTTTAATGATAGTATCCAAGTACCTTTATTAAACTGGGCTTTTGAATTGAAACAAGGCAGAAAGTGTGTTGACTGCAATGATTAAAATGGCACTTTAAGACTAGCACTCAACCATGAGTAAAATTGCCCTGCCATACTCCTGCAATAAATAATATCTTGGAAATTGTTATGTCTTAAATAAAATACAGTTCAGGAAAAGAGAGAGAGGGCGAGAGTCTACATTATTCCTAAGCAATGAAGTGGATTCTTTTCAGAGTGATGCATCATGAGGGACAGTAACAAAGGAAGAATCTGGCACACGGGTTTTTTTTTAGAAAGAACTACTAGTGAGTGTCACTCAGGTAACTAACGAGCAAATGTTCTCGGGTAGAAAAGAGACGAAATAAGGGGCAGATCCAGCAAACACTTACGCAGTTCCCACTCCGAAAAATCACCGCCCCCAAACAACGCAGAGAGTCCCTTCCCCCCCCCCCCCCGGGCAACGGCAAGCTTGCAAGTACTTCCAGGGATTATTCCTAATGTGAAGAGAAGGGATTCTGTAAAACCTGTCAGGGGACGCGGCCAACCTACAAAGACCGTAGTGGAGTAACGAGTCAGTGCGCAGTAGGGGACGGGAACAGCGCGGATCATGAGGCGGAGGCGCTCGCAGCGCCCCCTCGCCTCGCGCCTCCTCAGCCGGCTCCGCGCCGAGCCGCGGAGTGCAGGCGCGCGCGGGGGACGCCGCCCACGCGCTGGGCGTGGGCCCGGCTGTGTTCCGGGCTCGCTGCTGAGGTTGCCACAGGGGTCGGGCATCCGCACGCGCGGACGGGCAGACCCCGCTTGCGGGCACGCCCCCGCCGCTGCCGCCCCGCGCGCGGCACAGGGGCAGCAGCCGGCTCCGCGGGAACTCATGCTGCTCCCCTCCACCTGCCACGGAGCGCGAGGGGCAAGCGGCGACCGGGACCCGACCCGACCCGCAGGCAATGAACACAACAGTGAAGCACGTGAGCACAACCCACGGGGGCCGGCTGCGCCCAAATGCTCAGGTCACCCTGACCCGCCCGTCCGCCCCTGCCGGAGCGCACCATTCTCGGGGGGAGGGGGGGAACGCTGCAGCTTCCCCCCCCCCATTTCCCCGAAGTGGTTCGCTCCGTTGCCTTAGCAGCTCCTTCAACACACGCCGACGCCGCGTGGAGGTAGAGGGGAGGGGGCGCTTTCGCTCCCCGACTGCGCCTGCGCCCCAGGGGTGAGGTGCGCCTTGGCGGTGGCCCCCAAAGGGGAGGGGGTGGCCTTGGGGTGACCCCGGGGCCTGTCGAAGCTCCTCTGCAAATCCGCCGCTCTGGGCCATGCGGTGAGATGAGCCCGCCCGGGCTGAGGGGGTGAGGTGCATCGTTTGTGGCTCCACGGTGGCTTTGCGGTGCTTTGAGCCGGTGTAACTGACACACGTCCGCCTGTCGTCATGTCATGTGTCACGCTTCTTGTATGGCACGATGCGACCCAGTGGCATGTTGTGTCAGGATGGTATTTTGCTACCGGTTAATGCTGATATAAAAATCAATGCTTTGTGGTCAGGTGAATCTTTTTGCAACTATTTTCGTTGTGTTTCTCTTTTTAAATAGCCGACGAAAACAGCTAACTTCAAGCAGGCGAAAAATCTTTGGGTAACACATGAGAGGAAATGTTGATCCAGTTCTGTCAGTTTGGGTGCCTCGTTAGAGTTAGGGGCTTACATTTCCTGACCCTGTGATATTTTGTCAGATTTGCATTTGTGTTGCTTTCTAGGTTAGATATTAAGAACTACTTCACGGTAAGGGTGGCCGGAGCCTGGAATAGGCTTCCCAGAGAGGTGGTGCTCTCACCTTCCCTGGAAATCTTCAAGAGGAGACTGGATAGGCACCTGGCTGGGGTCTCATGACCCCTGCCACCCCCAGTGCTCCTTCCTGCCCATGACAGGGGGTCGGACTAGATGATCTGTCTAGGTCCCTTCCCACTCACTGATTCTATGATTCCAGTGCATTGGCACTCTGGTGCATTGTCCTGCTATGCCATGCTATTGTGATGCTGTATTTTGACGCTGTCACTATCTGCACCTTTTCATCTTATGCTCAAAACTTGAGTCTAGGTTATAGCTTATAGTTTCAGTGTCATTCACCTCACTGAAGTGCATCTAATGTTTCATGAACAACCAAAGGCTGTTCTACGGAGATCCAGTTTTGTTCATGTATCCTACGCATTGGGTATGTCTACACGTTCATTAATGTGGTGTAGTTACTGCACATTAATTTAGGACTTGGCCAACCAAATACTAAATCAGTGCACATTAACTTGCGCAACTGTACAGTAGCACTGGCACATGGCTTTTTACTGTGTAGTAGCCTAGTACTACTGCTCACTGGCGTATTAACACGGTTTTTGCCAGGCATGGTACAGTGCAGTGTTATTAGGCTACTGTGCAGTTAGCATCTTGTATAGACATGCCTATTTCTTCGATTACTGAAGACAGTAGAGTCCCAGGACAATGCTGCAACATCTTTACGGGATCTTCTTTATAAAATTTCTAGTAATGCTTAGTAGCCATGTTTGTCAGGTGCTTGAGCTACTCAGGTTAAAACAGTTATATTTTGCATTTATTATTTCATTTGCTCCAAATTCTTAGCCAGCATTATGGGAGCTGGGGTTATATGGGTGCTAATGTGCATGGTTGACAGCTCCATTCAAGCCTGCAACAGAAGTGCTCACAGTGTGGCTCTGTCAGATTCCAGTCAATCTGTGAATTCTGCTAAATGCCTTGTAACAGGGACATAAAAGGAAGCCTGTATTGTAAATTACAGCAATGAGGTTTGTAGGAATGATTTCTATCACAAGCAGTGTACAGAAGTTACATTTTGTGCATGATGAGGCTCCTTAAAGCACTCTATAGCTGTTAACACAACAAATGTTCACAGCTGTTAACACAACAAATGTTCACAGCTGCACAGAGAAATGCAAAACTCTAGAGCTCTTGGTTCAGAGATGATACCTCTTATTAGATCAACTAAGAAATTGCAGAAAAAAATCTTTTTCTGCAAGTTTTCAGGCGCACATGCCCTTTCTCAGGCTCAGGGAAAACTTAAGATGGTAAAAAGTCGTTATAGGTAGAAAATAAACTTCATATGTGCACAGGGGAAGCTGAAGGTGGAAGTGTGTTCCTCTGGGTACATGAGAGTGTCTCTGTGAGTTGCTCCTTGATGTGTAGACACCTGTACAGCACTTTTAAAATGGTCAATCTTATGAAAATGTAACCTGCATCTGATGAAGTATCAGACAAGGGTGTTTTAAGACACAGTGCCACAGGTTCCCTGTGAGGGTTAATTTTGGGTGATTCTGCCTGCATCCCATGAGGCTTTGCAGACTGGATTGATGCTCATGTGGGAGAGCATCAACCCAGCCCTGCCTGACCCCTGGGGCTGTCACAGAGAGCAGACAGAAAACCTCTGTCTCCTCCCTGTGCAGTGGGGAAGGGGGGTGGGGGAAGAGAGCCCATGCTACTACATGTTGCTCCTGTGGAGGATTTGAGGGGAGGTGGGCTAGGCCTGTGCAGCAGGGGGGAAGGGAGGAGGTATCTCCCTCTACCCACCCAGCCGGTGTCTTGATAGTGGTAACTTCATAGCTGCCATGCCTGGAGCTGGGGGGGTGGGGTGCAGAAACAGAATCCCCTGCCTCGTGGGTCTGGCCCAGCTCCCCCAGAATGATCCCAGCAGAGGTAGTTGGGCAGGGCCCGCAAGATAGAGACGCTCCATTTTCTTCCCCTCCCCCTGCAGCTCCGGGCTCAGGAGCCAGGAGGCTGCTGATGTCAAGGTGCTTGCATGGGGGGTAGGGGAGGGGAAGGAAGCTGGCCTCGGCCAACCAAGGCAGGCTTCAAGCCCCCCAGCCCCGTTCCAACAAGCACGCCTCTTGGGTTGAATGGTGCTGTAGTTAGTTCATGGTGCTTCGTGTAAAGTGCCATGAATTTGAGTGTCTACCTGACAGGCTGCCTGAACTTCTGTGCGCACCTACAGGCAGGGAGGAGTACGGGATGAATCCACCCCTGGGGAAAAATATACTTCTATGACTTCAAAGTGAGATATGACTTCAAGGTAGGATAAATGTGGCAGACCCTTCCCAGCTGTTGAATAGCCAAAGCCTTTTTCTTGCAAGTGACTTTGGTAACCAAGAATGCAAGAGAAAAGAAAATACAGCCTATGGTTTCTAACCGGAATGTTTTTCAAAGTTTTCCAGGCGGTATCAGTGACTCTAAACCTTCTGTACAGACATAGTCATGCTTGTTATCACTTTCCACATAATGATTTAAAAATAGCTGATGCTAATTGTTTTTTGATGGTAAGTATAGGAGTGCAGACACCATTTTAAATTGTTTTCCATATCATTTCTTGTACTTCTGGTCTAAATTGCTTGGTAAATGCTGCAGAGAAGTCTCTGAAATAAATTCTTGTTGCTGTTGAAATGGGACTCAATCCAACACCCATTAAAGTGTGTGGGAATCTTTCTGTAGGTTTTAATAGACTTTTGGATTAAATGCCCTCAAGTATCCTTCATTACAATGTGTAGGATGATCTTCCATCTGGAAAGCATATTTCTTTGTCTTCATAGTGGGCACAACTTTTCCAGCAGGATTCAGGGTCCTGAAAATCTTCTGTGCTTTGATGGAGTTGGACTGTGGAGAGCTGTGAATGTTTTCTCAGAGGGAAACGCCTCTTAACCTGAGCTCACTGTAGTCCATTGAGGAGGAGAGGAATGTAGGTCCAGATCCTCAAAACTATTTAGGTGCTTAACTCCCACTGAAATCAGTGGTAGTTAAGTCTGTACACTGGAGTTAGATGCTTCTTTGAGGATGTGGGCCACCACTGTCTCTGGGCTGTGATTATATTAACCCATGGATCACAGATCCAGCTGGAAGAGCAGCCAGGGAAGATGCTACATATAACCTCATCACTATCTCTGTTTAATATCTCAACGCAAAACCTTTTACTAAGGCATTGTCTACAGACTTGTATCATTTTATACTGATTTAAATAAGCCAGTGCCAAATCCAGTGTAGATACTGTTATTTCAGTTTAACAATAGTCCATGTCACCTTTGCTCAAGTGCATTCTGTGCTTTTCTGCTTTAGTTTCAACTTTTCCATTTCCCCAAAAAAGAAAATAGATTCTTATTTACATTAATGAAAGGTCCTGTTCCACAGTTAAATAAGTGAGGGTAAAGACAACAGGACTGTGTGTAAGATTAATCATGTGAATAAATCTTTGAGTGACTAGGGTCTTAATGATCTACCATCTGGTAATAACTCCTACTGGATGACACTCTGTATTTGTTCAGTTCTGGTAAATTACCTTAACGTTTATGAAGTATTTTCTGTAAAAATGGGAAAACTGCAAATGGCAAGCAAAGGTAATTCAGGCCTGGTTCTAGCTGACTTTATCCTAATTTTGTCAACTGGTGATCAAGCGTAGAAAGATTCCGTTTATTGTTAGCAGGGGTGATTGGATGGAACTGGAATATTACACAGATCCAAGAAAATCTGTCCAGACAGAGTGCTAACCACATGCTAAAACCTGTTACAGTTGCTTTGTATCTATGAATAAATTTCATATACAGCAAATTCTATATGTGCATTATTAAAATGTCCACACAGCCTCTCTCTAAACATATGCTGAGCAACTGCCGTGAGACTCAACTATTGTAGTTCCCTCACTAAACACGGCTTTATTTTTATTTTTTGGATTTGTCACTGCATATATAATAGCATACTAAGGGCAGGCTAAGAGGTGAAGATTGAGCAGGGCTAAAGACCTCTCTGTCTTCCTAGTAGAGTAGAAGCTGTACATAAGCACACTCCTCAGGAGCAAGGTCATGTGTGGTTATAGGCAAAGTATGTTTATATCCCAAGTTATCTCGAAGAAACAATGACATGTAATACTCAAGCCATATGCAATGAAGTTTAGTTTAATGTTTACTTGGTTTTAGTTACCATGTCTGTCTGTCTATTTATCTGTCTGTCTGTCTGTCTATCTATCTATATGCACAGAATTATATTTGCAATGTCTGGTGCTTATTTGAATAATATGGCACCCTACCATAAGAGATCACAGATTTATGAGGAGTCTTGAAAACTAGCTCTGCACACTTTTTAGCTGATTGACAAAGATATTATCATATTATTTTACTGTGTTATTGCCACTCGTATACAGTGTTGGCTGGCTTTGAACAGCATGTTATCATGACAAATAAAGAAACCCATGTGCTTCTATCTGAATAGGGTGTGATTGTATCAGGTGCTCTGCAGCTGGGAAAGATTTGGTTTTTTGATGATATTTTGTCTGTATTCAAACTGTCCTTAGGTGGGACTATATATGGCTTCAACACTATTTTGGAGGCATCATCAGCTTGTTCAAGTTGCTTATTAGCACACCAGGATCAAAATCTTCTTAGGTTTTATTATTAGTCCCAGTAACTTTATTGAGACTATGCAAGTGCTTAAAATTAAGCACATGTTTAAATACTGCTTGCTGGATAGAGCCAAGCACTTAAATCCCATTTTCAAATTAGGTTTCTAAAGATGCTAGGAAGTGTCTAGTTACCTTTTGTTTCTTCCTTGTCCTAATTTTCTTTCCTAAGGTTCAGAGACCAGGAATGTGAACCTCTTTTCCATTTTCCTTCATTTTTTATTTTCCTAAGAGAAATTCAAGCATCAGCTATCAAATATTCTGCTGTACAAGTAGACAGCAGGCCATGTTTGTTCTGTTTAAAAATCCATGGTTTTCCTTGGATCTGCAGTTGTGCACTGCTGGTTAACTATGCCCTTGTTCTTTTCAGAAGATAGGACTCTGTTCTCAATTAGTGAATAAAATCCCTGTTTTTTCCCTTTTAGGTGGTTTACTTAATTAGATATTCCCTTAAATTATATGGCTGGTTAATTGCAGTATTTTCAATGTCATTTATGTAGTAATTTGACAAAACACGTCAGAGTACAATTCTTTGTAGACAGTGGAGTTGGATAAAATGATGTAATTGGTCATTTCTCTTCTTAGGCCAAGAATTTAAATGTGTATATATTGGCATCACTCCACTGCAAACAGTGGAGGACCACCACTGTACAGCAGTTGACGCCTAGTCTATATGGCAGTATTAAGAACCCGATCCTTGTTATTAGGCCTATGCGTATAGAGAAGTATTTGATTTGTATTTGGATTTGGCTGATTCGGAGGTCAGTGATTTGAATCACTGTCCCCATTCGATTCGGCTGAATCCGAATCGGAGATTTGGCACTGATTTGATGCTGATTCGGAGATTCGGATTGGCTGGGGAGAGGCAGGTACAGCCATGTGACTGTAGGTTCTCCTGTGGCTCCTCTGGCTGTGCCTCCCTCTTCCCGGGTTGGGGGGAGCTGTGGGTGAAGCCCCCATGGCTACCCTGCCCAGCCCATCCGCCACCCAGACCCAGCCTCCCAGCACTTCAACAAAAATAGTAAAATAAAAGCCCTGCACTCACCATCTGCAGCAGTAGTGATTGGGGCCTCTGAGCAGGGCGCTGCATGCTGTCTGGGGGCTGGGGCTGCTGGGGCTGAGTGGCGCCGGCCTGTCGGGATACTACTGTGTACAGACGTGGGGCTTTATGTCCCGTTGACATTCACTGGCTTCCCTCTTCCAAGGCCGGTGCCAGTTAACTTAATTGTGTCAATCTTCCTCTCTGTTATCTTGCCTGCCACAACTTTGATGACCTAATTAATGTGTGGAGGGGTGATGACTCCCCGACCCAGTGTTGGCCATTACTTGTCCAGTGCCTGACCAGGTATACTCAACGAAACAAAACTTCTTGGCATAGGAAGTAAAATTACAGGCAACTTGCTGTCCGTCCGGTGGTGCTTCACCTGGCTTCAGGGGACTCAGATGCAGCCTTTCACTTCCACGGTTCTTTAATCCATGAATGCTTGATCGCTGAAGCCGTGATCAACTGTTTCCTCTTTTTTTTCTCTTCAGTAATTGATGCCACACTGGCTTAATGGACTGCACACGGCAGCCAAGTAATGCGGGACCATTGGTTTCCCTTGGGTATGTGAGCTCCTCTGAGCTCTCAAGACCATGCAAGTCTCTTGCCCCATTCCCGGGGACTTCAGTTCTGGGCAGCAGACAGGCACTTACTCTATCTGCATGCCCCGTCACTCTCTCTTACTGTCCTGCGTTGTTCCATCTCCCTGGACCAGAAATAATCCCGGGCTGCTTAATGAGCCCAATCTGCTTTACCCGGCAAGGTGATAAAATGGCGCCAGGGGAAGTCAGGAGCTTCTGTTGGAGCGTGGCCACGCTGCAGTGGTTGGGCAAACTCCCCAGGCCAGGGGTCTGCTGTAGGTATGTAACCTTGACCTTTTCACATGACCACACAGCCTCTGCTATAGCCGGTGAACGTGGGACTGTTTGTTTGTTTTTTTTAAAGTGCTGGGAGGCTGGGGTCGGGCAGGGCATGGGGCTAGGCAGGGCAGCCATGGGGGCTTCTCCCACGGTTCCCCCCACCCGGGGAGAGGCAGGCACAGCCGGAGGAGCCACGGGAGAACATACAGCCAGCTGGCTGTGCCTGCCTCTCCTTGGCTGAACCGTATCTCCAAATCTGTCCAAACCTTTTCCGAATAGATTCAGAGGCTATGGATTTGATTTGGATCTTTTAATGGGTCCCCCAACTCAATTCAGATTTAGAGATTTGGCTGCCAAATCTCGCTAAATCTCCTTTGAATCAAATTGGCAACTGAAGCTTTGCACAGCCCTACTTGTTATCATTTTGGACCAAAATTTTTCCCTGACTTTATAGTAAATTTTAGGTTCCTCATGCTGCAAGACTGGACCCTGACTGTGCTCCTCATACGCATATTGTTTCTGTCAGATATGTACTGTGAACATCATAGCTCTTATTTTTGTTGTCACCTATTTACTTTTGTGGGGATGTGATTTACCCATTATAATGATATCCTAATG
Organism: Crocodylus siamensis; assembly: GCF_052110815.1. NCBI lineage: Eukaryota > Metazoa > Chordata > Crocodylia > Crocodylidae > Crocodylus > Crocodylus siamensis. The sequence continues at coordinate 12,230,453 of NC_143406.1, read as the reverse complement.
ATACTTTTGTTAGGTAAATTTCCATCTCTTAAAGTAGGTTGACACATTTTTTAAATGTAATTATGTTAAATGAACCAAACCTATTGTAAACATCTGCTTTCTTTTCAGTTGTCATAAATAGCTTTCCGAGTATAATTATATTTTTGAACATTAATAAAATGAATTAATGTGTAAAACGTGACACCTCTCATAAAAGTAGCAGTTTCAGTCACTGGGTATAATGTGTTTGGAAGTAGTACATTATTATTCACCTCATTATGATAAGAAAATAATTTGTTAATGGCCTTTTATATCTATTTATGAGATCTGATGAGAACCAGATTCAATCAAAACATATAACTACTAATGAATTGTTTAATCATACCCAGGTATTTCACCTATACATCATATCTGCTTTATTAAATTTGACTGATTTATCTCAAAACATGAGGGAGTGGAAATATTCAAGCACTAAATACTACTTTATGTTCTTCAGGGGCTAAGTTCTGTTAAAAGAATTATCAGTATGGAAGGTATTCAGCTCTTTGATAGTGGTGAAGAGGAACAGACATCTGTTTCATCATTTCGGGAAGAAGAAAAAGACATAACAGGTCAGTTCTGTATTGTGGAGGAGCACTGCAGAGGCTAGTCTTTGAAGTATTTTGCTTATTTACAGATACTGACTCTGTCTCTGAGGCAGTACAATATGATAAAATCCACACAACAGATTTGCGACTAAACGGTTATCTCAGTTACATTGATATAATCAAAAGTAACTCCACTGGCTCCAGTAAGGATCTTCCAGTTTACTGTTACAGGTGTACCCGATCAGAATCTAGTCTATGATTTCTGTGATGGCTTAGGAAGGCATCCCCCTATCCCTACTTAGAATCATAGAAAGTTAGGGTTGGAAGGGACCTCAGGAGGTCATCTAGTCCAACTACCTGCTCAAAGCAGGACCAATTTTGGTTCAATCCAATACTCCAATTTGTCAAGGTCTCTCTGAATCCTAGATCTATCCTCCAGCATATCTACTACTCCCCACAGCTTGGTGTCATCTGCAAACTTGCTGAGGGTGCACTCTATCTCATCTTCCGGATCGTTGATGAAGCTATTGAACAAAATCAGCCTCAGGACCAACCCCTGACACACTCCATTTGATACTGGTTGCCATCTAGATAGTGAGCCATTGATTGCTACCCTCTAGCCTAATGATCCAGCCAGTTTTCTAACCACCTTACAGTCCATTTGTCCAACCCATACATCCTTAGCTTGCTTACATGGAAGTTGTGGGAAGCCATATGCTTGAGGACCTGCTCCGTGGTCTTTTCAGGGGCTATGATGAGGCTGACTGGTCTGTAGTTCCCTGGATCCTACTTCTTCCCTTTCTTAAAGATGGGCACTGTACTTCTGAAATCAAACTCTTGCTCAGAGCATTTGACTGTGTAGTTTAGTAATATTATTCAAAGAATGTGTGCAGTTACTTCACAAGATGCAGTCGGCTTTACTATTGTCCTTCCCTATTATCCATTACTACTCATAGACCGTGCTGAATAGTGTCTCTAGAGTGAAAGGTTTTTAGGCCAGCATTTTATTTTTTTATCATCCTAGCACAAGGTGACCATACAAATGTTTAGTGAGAATTTATTATATTATTCTTTTATTGTTGCTTCAGTAAATGCAGAGCAGGACGAATTAGTGTGTGACGAATAGTACTTTGTTTTGCAATGTCAGTCAAAAATCTATGAATGAACTATAAGTTTTATATTTAATTTAGCTAATGCAGACTTCCTTTTTATAGGACTTCTACTTGATTGTCAGTGAGCATGTCTATATGTGCTATTCATGCTATAGCCTTCCCTGGGAGCAGATCTGCTCGTAACAGGAACAGCTGTGTACAGGGCTGTACCTACATTGCTCTGGCCCCCTGCAGGAGCCAGGGAGAGCTCCAGGTTCCCCCTGAGTGCTAGCCTGGAGGGCTGATAGGGAACATGGAACCAGTTCCCATACGCAAGGGAGCAGGAGAGCTCTTCTGGCTGCAGCAATAGCTGTCTCCTTGCCCCATACACATCAGGAGGGGTCTTGATGTGCACAGGGCTGGGAGACAGCTGCTTTTGCAGAGCTCTCCCAGCCCCCTGAACCTGGGGACAAACCCCATGCCCAGTGGGGCTTCCCAGCACAGCCTGTCACTGGCCAGGAGCTGTCCCACTTCTGGGGCAGCTCCCAGCCACCCCTGGGCTAGACAGGGATTTCCAAGCAACCTGGGGCTGGCTGGGAGCTGTCTTGCTTCTGGGATAGCTGCTAGTCAGCTTCAGACTGGGCAGGAACTTTTCCATGCAGCCTGCTAGCTAGGATCTATCCCAGAAGTGGGATAGCTCCTGGCCAGCCTCCAGCTGTGTGGGGAAGCAGAGAGCTCCATAGTCCTAGCACTGCTTAGTTTCCCGTTCCCATGGGGAGCAGTGCTGAGATGGGGATAGAAGTTGGGGGTGGGGGAGGCAGAGAACTACCCTGTCCTGGTGTTACTTGACTCTCTGCTCCTCAGGGAGCTGGGAGCTGAGTAGCACCAGGACTGGGAGACTTCTCCATCCCCTGTGGCCCCCCATAGTGCTGGGGCTGACCGAGAGCAAATTTGCTTCCGGTCAGTATCTACACAAGCGCTACTGCGCAGTATCTACTGCGCAGTTAGTTTACTATCTGTATTTACAGGTAGTAGCTAACTGCACAGTAGACTAATTTACTGTGCAGTAAATGGTGCACATGTGTAGATGGTGATGCTTTACTGCACAGTAGATTAGTTTACTGTAGAGTAAAGCATCTCATGTAGAAACACTCAGTGACAGCTTTGTAATGAAGGTAGGGAATTTTTTTGTCTATTTCAGTCTCCAGGTGTAAAGTTGCCTTCATGTATATTTTGTGACAATAAGTTTTTTATTAGGTATAGCAATAAAGCTTTTAAAATGTCATTTCCTTGCCACTTGTCATGTTTTGGCTTGACATAAAGAGTACCAGAGCTTTACATTTTAATGCTGAAAGTCTCTTTATTAAACAGTTGTTTTGCTCTCTGTTAGAACAAAAGCTTAGGGAAGAGCCAGAAGATGATGACAAAACCGGAAGCAAGGAAAATTCTAAAGGAGTTGGAGGGGACTTTGATTATAGCAGGTGAATAGTTTGTATATTGTGTGATAACCCATATTAGTGGTTTCTCATTTGGAATTTATTTACAATTTGAGAGGAAGATGTACTTAATACAATTTCACTAATGTACTGCACTTTTCTCTTATAGGAAGTAATAGTTTAAGCCTTTGTATGGGGAAAATAAACAAAGGTTTTTTGGAATGGAAACCTTCATGCTGCAATGGTATAATTATATCAAACACTGGGTTGGATCTAACTTGCAGGCACTAAGCCCAATGAGTTGATTGAGTTCTATATTAACTGATTCTTGCTTGTGCAAGGACCACAGGGTTGGGTCATATGTTTTAGTAAATGAATTAACACAAGACTGACAAGGCTGCATGATATTAGACTAATGTATCTTTGGGTTTACAAGTAGGGAGTACAGTGATTTTCATGTATCACTTTAATCTCTGGAGAACTAGGGTTAAATCTGACACAAGTCAGAATTTTTTTATGTAAGCATGGCTTGAAATGGATGATACAAGAAAATGATAGACCAAATAGATAACATTTACATATTTAAATAACTGTTCTCTTTTAAACCTTGTCCTATGGTTAATCATATGTGATAATGAAAATCTTGTTTTCTGTTTTTAAATCTAAAGGGAAGGCTTGGAACATTATGTGAACAATGTTAATAATAATAATAACAATAAGGCCATGAAATATGCAGACAGAGTTTCGATATTAACCCTGCGCAGAAACATAAACCAGCTTGACAACCTGTCCAAAGAAAAGGATATTATGATTCAAAAAACCAGGTTAGTGTTTTGGCATTAGGTTAGGCAGTCACAACAAGAGAGCTATATCATTGTCTTTGTTTTGTTTTTCCAAACAGAAATAAAATTCTTGGTATCATGCATGATATAAATATTATCTTAATTTCTGTTACTAGTTATTTGGTTCTTGCTTACAAAATACCTTTGGCTGTTATGAATACAATTAGAATTTTGCCTAGGAACCCCTAAGTGATCAGGAGAGATTGAACATTTTTAAAGGGAACCATTTTTTCACCTATCCTTTTTTTATTTTGATAGTTTCTCCATTCTTCCCCTTGGATAATGTTGTTTGAATGTCATTAATATTTTTAAATGAATTAAACATGAATCACTCTTTAAAAAAACTAAGAGACAGCGAAATGAAATGGCTGACATGCTTTTTTGGCAGGATAAAGCCAGTCCCCTTAGAGTTGAAAGATGTTAAACAAGTCATTATACTGGCTTTACATAGCCAAAGAAGCATGTCACTCATTTTATTTTGCAGTTTCTTACCTTCTTTTTTAAAATGAACTTAAAACTGATTTTTAGTAGAATCTTCAAACTGTAACTAGGGTCTCTGACATGACCTGAAGGTCTTAATTACCAAAAAATGTACTGCTTATATTTTTGTCAATTATAAAAAATGGCACGTTCAGAATAAAATTTAAAAATAAATAAGCTAGGGGAAAAGATTAGCTTAATCTTTTCTTGGGAATGTTTGTAGGACTCAGGAAAAAGATGTGCTTATCCATAGCTACCCACTCTCCTTCACATGACAGACTCTGCCCCCATAGAATGCGTTCTATGGGACTTCTGAAAAGAGGGGAAAAAAGATGGTGGAAGTACCTCATAATATATCCCTTTTTCTAGAACTAGGAGGGTGTATATCACACAAGGGTTGGGAGAGGTGGAAGGCAAATTCTAGTTTGGGATTTGTTTCATTTGGTTTATCATAGTTCAGCAGATTATTCCAGACTATACAGAATAAGTGAATTTTCAGATAATGCCATGGAGAAAAGAAAACTGACAAATTACAATAAACCAGCTTATTAGAATACTCCTGAATATGATTGATTTTTAAAAAAATTATATGCAACTGCAAAGTAAATGCTTTTAAAAAAATACCATTTCTGTGACTGTAATGAATGAAAGGTGGTTTTGACTAATAAGATGCTGTAACTTAGTGTTATTTTTTTTCTAATATATTTTAGGGAACTATTTTGACAAACGAGTGTAAATCTGCAACACTCAATATTTCTAGGCATTTCCTGCTATTTCCTGGCATACTCATTATCCTCGCAATGTGCGTACTCAGGACGTCAGCCTATGTCCTTCCAATTGTGTAATCAGCTTGGAGTGGCAGGAAGTTGATGGCTGGGGGTATAAAGGCTAACAGCTGTTTTCAACACTTTTTTCATCATAAGCTAAAGCTAATTATTATCTTTGCATCTGCCTTAAAAGAGGCTTTTATTGGAAAATACCCATGTAATTTTAAAACTGGAAGTCCTATTTACAACTGAAATTGAAGCTTTGCTATGTATAACCAATTTTAGAGTGACATGCTGTGAATGATTTCCCTTGTCAATTGCTATTATGTTGCAGAGCAATGATCACAGTCCATATATTTCCTTAGCAAATGTAATCCTGTTAACAGTTAATCAGGGTGACTGGATAGTTTAGGTTCATGCAGGCATATAAAGGAGTGACCGTGAGTCTACTATCTGATAAGTGATAGTCTGTATGAAAAGAATTGGTGTCTCTGGTGGGATTCATTTTACATAAAATATTAATAGCATAACTGTAGAGAATTAATTCCCTGTATTATCAGCCTTGGAGCCCAGGAACAGACGACTACAGTATTGCATGCTGAATTTCTTTCCTCTAGAATTTAAGGCAGAGTGGCAAAGTGATGTGCAAAAACCTGCATTGTTTCTTCTTGTGCTACATTTGAAATGTCTCATGTTTGCCAATCAGGAAATTTATGGATCTGTCCTAGACCTTACTGAGGTCAATGGAAATAATCCCATTGATTTCAGCATTTCTGGATCAGACCTTAAATGAAGCATAAAACACCCTTAGGTTCTGATTATGTCTGTGCTCACAGTAGTATAACTAATGCAGGTGACCAGGGCAGCAGCCCCAGGCACCAAATTGGAGGCAGGGGAAAAAAATAACAGCTGCTGCTGCCAGCTGGATGCATCACTGGCACCTAGGAACCACCACTGCCCCTGGTGACATGGCTGCCCTGGCCACAAAACTACCCTGTTTCATGTCTGTAGCATAAACTAGTTACATAGGTAGGTTCATTGAAATTAATGATGTATGTACTCAAAGTTAAGCATGTATGTCAAAGGTGAAAGTTAAAAAAAGAACAGAAGAAAAGTATAAATATGCTGGAAGAGGTTAACTTTTTTAAAAAAACTTTATGGTGTCATTTATTGGATGAAACTAGAACTCTGAATGAAACTGGAATGAACTGGGAGTAAGGGGAGAGGTTTTCCTGGTGAAAAATACTTTGAAGATAACAAACATCTTTAAAGAAACTTATTACTGAATTCTAAAATATCAGAGAAAAGGGGGAAGGTAGTGGGAGGAAATCCCAGCTACATTCCTTAAAAGAAAAGCTTCAGTGGAAGCACTGGGGAATTTACAAAATAGTTGTTTGCTTGTTTCAGAGAGGAGCTCAGTGCCTGCCATCTACGGATCAAAATACTCACAAAGCAACGAGAAAGTGTAGAGACCAAAATAGAAAAAGAGAAAAAGGCTGGAAATGCGTAAGTAGAGAGCGTTTCTGCCTGCCACAGATTACTGGCATCCTCTTTGTTGATGTGTGTGAAGGCAATGAGGTAATAAGATAAAGTTTGCTACCCTTTCAAGTTGTTACTGAAAGTGTCTGATATTGTAAACAGTTGTGAACCAACTGAGCAATGTTTAATACTCAGTAATTAAAAGTCATTGCTGTTCTAATGATAAAAGGCAAAACTGCATTATCTCAGTAGACCATGCTGTATGGCAAGGAGCTTTGCAGTTATGCTGAGCTGGAGAACAGGCCAGGTACATTAATTCCCATATTGGTGAACGCTGAATGATGCAGTCACTCTCTAGGTAGCTTGTTATTCACACCAGTCAGGCCTTCTCTTTGAAATACCAAGTGGCAGTGCAGGTGCTTGGATAAAAGGTTGATTTTCTTAAATTTCCTAGGTAAGATGCTACTAGGGCAATTGCAGTGGAGGAAAAAGGGGAACTGGTGACTAAAGCAACGCCTCATGACAGCAGATGTTAGATCTAATTCTTTGTGTTTGGATGACAGAGAGCATGGAATATTGATTCTGACTTATGTGACCTCAAGCAGATTGCTTTGTTTTCCCTGATGTAAAGGAGGTAGTTGAAAGCAGGGGTATGAGGTGTGACTAACCTTTGTAAATCAGTTTGAGATCCCTGGTAAGGGGTGTGGTAGAAAAACCGGCAAAACCAAGGAGGTGATTCTTCCACTCTACTCAGCACTGGTGAGACCACAGCTGGAGTACTGTGTTCAGTTCTGGGCACCTTTAACAAGGACGTGGACAAGCTTGAGAGAGTCCAAAGAAGAGCCAGCCATATAATCAGAGTCTTACACGGCAAGCCATATGAGGAAAGGCTGAGGGGCCTGGGACTCTTCAGCCTGAGGAAAAGAAGGCTGAGGGGCTACCTGGTAGCAGCTTACCACTACACTAGGGGAGTACATCAAGGGCTCGGTGAGCAACTGTTCACCAGGGCACCCGAGGGGAAAACCAGGAGTAATGGCTACAAACCCCTGGAAGATCGACTCAGGCTCAATATTAGGAAAAACTTCTTCATAGTTAGGGTGTCCAAACCATGGAATAAGCTTCCTTCAGAGGTGGTGCAATCGCCTACCCTGGAAATCTTTAAGAGAAGACTAGACATTCACCTTGCTGGGCTCACCTGGCCCCCAGTTGTCTTTCCTGCTTGGTGCAGGGGGCTGGACCCGATGATCTTCTGAGGTCCCTTCCAACTTCACAATCTATGAATCTATGAAAACTTTCCAAAACTTTTCAGAACAATAAAAGCCAAAGTGTAGAAGTTTTATATTACTCCTAGCACTGTGACCTGAGCTAAAAAATCAAATTCAGGCTAGACCTTGTCAAGAAAGGTAAATGTTTGGGGTAGCGGTGGGAGAAGGGTGTTGGAACCAAGGTTTTAGTGTCCATGATTATGTCTAATTATACTAATACATATATATATCAGTTTTGTTATGTTAGTTGTAAATATGCTTACCACCAAAATAATAATAATTTAAATTGCTTTGACCAAATGTGATCTCATTTGTCACTATAACACTCTTGTTTGTTCTATTATAAAATATCTATTTATTTATTTATGTAATGTAATATATATTATGTCATATATGATATATTTATATGTATATTATATGTAGTATGCAATATTATATTTGCCACCACAATCCTGTTTTTTTGTTCTACTATATATAATATATTGTATAATATAATATAGTCCACCAAAACAACTCCACCAACTTCAAAAACTATCCTCAAATAGTTATTAAAGTAAGGTGTTTCCCTATAAAGCAGCTCAAAGAGATTGTTGGTCTTTTGTTAAGTAGGCTGATTTTTAATAGGGAGGTGGTTAGATGATATGATTTTTAAGTCACATCTTTGCTCAGGGTTTAATTAAAGTTCATACTTTCTTTCAGAATAACTGCCAACAATTATAACAATACAGCAAAGTATACTCAGGGCAGGCACTATCTCTTTTGTGTTGGGTGTACAACATCTGAAACAGTGGGGTCCTGGTCTATGACTGAATCTCCTGAGCACTAAGGGATACATCTATACAAGATGTTGACTGCTTAGTTGACTAATTAGCTGCACAGCAAATATCTTCGTGCCTACATGTGTACTCCTATTAGGCTGCAATAAACTAATTTGCTCCTTAACAGGACAGTAGATTTAATAGATTTCATAGACATTAGGGGCTGGAAGGGACCTCACAAGATCATTGAGTCCAGCCCCCCTGCCATAGGCAGGAATTCTGCTGGGGTCAAATGATCCCAGCAAGATATGCATCCAAATACCTTTGGAATGAGTCCAGAGTAGGTGCTTGCACCACCTCTGTGGGAAGTCTGTTTCAGACCCTGGACACTTGGACTGTAAAGAAGTTTTTTCTTACGTCCAGTCTAAATTGGCTTTCCAGAAGTTTGTGGCCATTAGACCTAGTTGTTAGGGCTGTGCAAAATTTTGAATGCCGTTCTGTTTTGGTGGTGTTTCAAGTCTATCAGCGCTCGACATTCTGAATCCAAAACAAAACAGGAGACGTGTCAAAATGTTCAAAATTAAATGAAATGAAACAAGTCAAAACGTTTTGAAGATGTTTCAAAGCTGGGCTTGCATTCCTTTGAAATTATTCTTTTTTTTTTTTTTTACCTGAAGAAAAAGAAATCTGTGTTTTGCCTCATAGTAGGATTGCTGGGCTGGAAGGGACCTTGGAAGATCAAGGTCAAGTGGTCACAAACTCCTCCAAGACTGTTTCAGGCTGGACATAAGGAAGAACTTCTTCACTGTCCAAGCCCCCAAGGCCTAGAACAGACTGCCTTCAGAGGTGGTGCAAGCACCTACTCTGGACTCCTTTAAGAGACATTTGGATATTTATCTTGCTGGGATTCTTTGACCCCAGCTGACTTCCTGCCCATCTTCTGAGGTCCCTTCCAGGCCTAATGTCTATGAAATCTATTAAATCATTTTGAGGTGGCAGATGATCCCATGTATGCTACCTTCCTGCACTGCCAAGCCGAAACCAGCCAGGTCAAGAGAGCAAAATGCATGAGCAATGCAGGGATGCTGATGCATCTTCGCAGGCACCACCCACTTCTGGTACACTTCAGGGTTTGCTGCCGAGCACGTGGAGGGCCCCTCCCGCACTCTTATGGGATTCTCCATGCTTCCCAGCATCTCAGCACTCATGAGCCCCTGCTACCTAGAAAAAACATTTAAAGCTGTGTCTATGTCCAAATCTCTGAATCTTTCCGAATCTCTCCAAATCGATTCGGAGGCTTCTGATTCAATTTGGAGAGATTAAAGGGTCCTCTGGTTCGATTTGGATTTGGAGATTCGGCCACCAAGTCGGGCTGAATTTCTGCTGAATCGAATCGGGGACTGAAGCTTCGCACAGCCCTACTGGTGAACAACTTCTCTCCCAGATCCTGGTGCACCCTTCTTATATACTTATAGGCTGCCACCGTAGTACTTGTAACAACTCCGCAGCAGCACACATGTAGATGCTGCCTGGCTGGCTGAGGCATCTGGGTGCTTCGGTGCAGGGGCTGCCTGCTGGCTAGCCCTGCGCTGAAGCTCCCTCATGCCTCCACCAGCCCCTCTGTAGCACATCGTGGGCTGGCAGGCTGACTGCCAGGGTCCCTGCCAGCTGGGGCTTCTCCACCTGGGCTCCATACAGAAGTGCAGTTCCCTGCTCTAACTCATGGCATTTTACAGAAAGTGTCATGAGTTAGACTGATCCTTGGCTCCCCCTGGGCTCCTTTTGCTGCACCTGCATAAACTGTGTAGCTTATTGCTCTGGAGTTAATTGCTCCTGGTTACACGGTCGAACCCGGGTGCACCTGGGATCAATTTACTCTGGAGCAGTAAGTTGTATTAGAGTATATCACAAATGCTTTCTTCAGTGAATGTTTAGATGTTTGCCATAGACAAATATAGCCCATAGAGTTTTACAATCTAATTCACAGATTTTACTTTGGATATAAAGCTCTTAGAAACTGCAATGTGCTGCCTCGAGGTGCAGACAAAAGTGGTAGTTTTCACCTGATCTGGCCCTGGAAAGCACTCTATAGCCATGTCCTAACACAAGTGCATGGCTACAGAGCACTTTAAAAGGGTTACATGAGGGTTCAGATGAAGGCAGTCCAAATGGGGCACCTTCATTAACTAGTGTCTGCATGCCTAGAGCAGGGCTGGGTTGATGCAGCCCAGCTCTGCTCCTGGTGCTATTTTGAGAGTGGGAGGCGGGGAAGGGAGTGGAGGGAGCTCGTTCTGGGGGTTGCCCAGCCAGCACTGGAGGGTGGAATAAGTGGGGGGCTGTAGTCCATCCCCTCCCCACTCCAGGCTGGGGAAACCGCAGAATGGACCTCCCTCCCTTGCCTTCTCCCCTTCCCGTTCTGAGACAGCACCAAAGGGAGGTATGGGGGTGGGGTGGCAGAGCTAGGGGAAGAGGCTGCAGAGATGCAGCTTCTGTCCCTGGATCAGCTCCAAATTGGAGCTCAACCCCCCACACTCTCAACCCAACAGCTAACATCTGTTGGGTTGGAAGGATCAGTCTAACTCATGGCACTTTACACAAAGTGCCATGAGTTAGACCAGGGAACTGCACTTCTGTATGTGCCTCATGTCTGAGTAAGCCTTTCATATGGACTATTACATGCTAGACGGTATTGTAGTTTTCATAGATGCACCTTGATATTTAAAACAACTTGAAAAATTGAGGTAACAGTACTCTGTGTTTTTGCAAGTTTGTTGTCATAGCCCTCATGTGTGTTTATTTGAGAGCCATTGACATGAAGCCTATACTGAAAATATAATCATCCAGAGAATGTATTATTATTTCTATATTCTATAAGTTGAGCTGTCTCTTCCATCTCCTGGCAAACTCCCTTAGCCACTTTACTCATTTCATATGTTGGAGGCCCGTCTCATTTATACCCCTTTCCCAAAGGATGGGGTACTATAGTGACTGACAGCCTTGGATAAACACAATGTAGATTTTAGAAATATATGTGCTACAATACAAACAAAATCAGCTTAACTTATGTCGGCATTTCTGTTTATATTATGTCCCGTCAAGCCGGTTGATTTAATATTACCAGTTGACGCTAGAAGACACAGATGCTAGAAGTATGCTACAAATGCTTTGTGGGTTGTAGCTTTGCTGCTCTGGTAACTGTTATGACAAGGGGTTTGTACTTGTATTTTTCTCATTGTCTTGTGCTTGTGAAATGCACAAATGCACTGAAGACCTGTTTTATAGAGTGAGAGGCAATTCATTATACCTTTTCCATGTGTTTAAGTTAAAAGTATTGGATAGTTTGTGTGCTGGGGTTCACTGTATTGTGATCAAACTTTGAAGCAGCTAACATACAAGTTAAATGTATCAATGAATAATAAAGTAGTATAGGTAAAATAATAGCCAAAACAGAATGGATGATAAGTAAAAAGAATGTGTTGAATGAATACAGGGGCCTAAATAGCAGTCAGCTGGTATACAGTACCTTAAAGTCAGTGTGCTTTTGAGGAGAATGAACACTTATGAAGGGGCATTATATTAATGCAGTGGTTTTCAACCTGTGGTCCATGGGCCCCTGCAGATCTGCAGACTGTGTTTAAGGGGTCCGCGAAAGATGACTTATGTTCAATCAAAAATATGTGAATATGAACACTTACAATTTGAAGGGGTCCACTTCTCCATTTAAAATTTCCAAATGGGTCCGCAAATGAAAAAAGATTGAAAACCACTGTGTTTAATATAAATCAGTGGTGTTCTAAAAAATATGTCTTAAGTATAAGGCACCTTAATAGTTTCTGTTATTTTCCTTGCAAGGTTTTACCATTCATTCCCAATTTCTTTTTTTTTTTTCTTTTTAATGTAACAGTGCAGCTATGTTTCGCCTACAGGCAGTGCACAGTCGTCTGTGCACTGAACTGGAGAATGAAAAAGACCTTGAGCCAAAAATCGCTTTGCTGCTGAAAGAGAATGTGTAAGTTAAAAGAATAAGAGTGAAAGTTATTGACGTTTATTAGTTTTCTTTTCATTCTACATTTTAGCCCAAAGTCTTAAATCAACTTATTGATTCAGTTTTAGAAGATAGAGAAAGTATCTATATGTAATAACTAACATTTGAGGTGATCAAAAATTTAGGGCTTGTCTATATGGGGAAATTAGTGTGCAGCAAGTCAAAGTGTGAATTTATAGCCCCGTGTGAACATTCTTAATGCACAGGAAGTGAGATAGCTTTATCTACTTTTGAAGTGTTCCATATACAGAAGCCCTCAAAGACAGTCAAGCTAATGGAAAAAAAGATTAAAGGGCATAACCTGGTGGTTTTGTTTCCTATACCTGTGGCAATGGTATAATGTATTTAGCAGGTAGATATCTTGAATTCTTTATTTGTCAGGTTTGCAGCAGTTTCAAAGTAGACTAAATTTTGGCATAAACTACCGGGCAGCCCATCATTAAAGAACAGTTCTACTTCCATGAAATCAACAGCAGTGTTCCTGTTCACTGAAGTTGGATCAAGTTTTGGCCCCAAATCTTCCAGTTAAGATGCAGTACCCTCATTCAAGATCTTTAAGTGAGAATTCTCCAAGAATTCTACAACAAACCATTAATATGTTTTAGTTTCATAGAGAATTTTTAAATATTTGTTTCCTTCTAAAAATGTTTTTCTTTTCAGTGCTGAATTTTTATAATTCTTGAAGTCAGTTTAGGTTAGGAGCAAGTTATTCTTCTGCTTCCGTCACAAAATTACATGCAGCAGCTCCATCTAGGTAGGGCCAGTATCTGAATTTCAGCAGTTTGCAGAGCGGCTCTTTTCTGTTATACCTGTGGGATTTATCCAAGGAAGAAAGTATGCATTTTGAAAATGCATCACAAGGCTCATCTTGAAGGGATGATATGACAGTTATCACTATTGTGAATCAATTAAAAGGCAGTCTGTTCTTTGTTTCAATATTAGGCCTTCTAAAACACTGGTCTATATGTCCAGAATTTTTTTTCTAGTCATTAGCCCATATTTCATGATTTTGAACCAAAGCAGCCTAAGCAGAAAGAAACATATCTGTAAAATGTCATAGCTTCAGTACTAGACCTTGGATAATTTGCCATTATATTAGTAATGGTACTTTTGCACAACAGCCATCTGCATATTTAACTAATGGAAATGTATTCTATTTCTGTAAAGCTCTCCATCCTGCAGATGCCACAATTTAAACTTGAGTGCCATCATTCTTCAGCTGCTGTAGTGAAGTTTTCTTTATGGGAAACTTGGTGAATATCTGTACATTTCAGCACAGTGAACAAGAATTTTGAAAGGTCCTCTGCTGTCTTTTGAAGGAAACAAATGCTTAATATGATAGGGTACAGACCAGATAGAGATTTCTTAAACCTCCTCTGAATTATAAATCATGTAAAGACTCCCTTAGATCAAAATAACTCTGTTTTCAACGTAGGTGGTAACTGCACTACTTCAGGTATACACATTCATTCTTTTGACCTCTTCGGCAATTTGTTTGCAGCTGTAGGAAAACACAAAAGACTCCCCCAAATATCCTACATTTGGCATTCATAGGTTTATTTATATCCCCATTTAATGAGGCAGCCACACTGCACCATACATTGAAAAGGTATATTGCTACCTGTCAAATGAATCTCTTCAAATGTTGATTGCAAATAAATTAGCATAACATGTACAGCAGCAAGGCTCCTTGAGAGCCAATTTTGACCAGAACCAGCAGCTCACTGCTTTGGAAATGAAGCAGTTTACCTTGGGCCAGACCCTGAGTTGGTATAAAGTAATGAAGATCAATTGCCATGGTGAACTGAGTTGAATTGGCCATGCCAGGAGTCAGGAACATTTTGCAGCAGGGGCTGTTTTAGATGAGTTTAGCTATGGGCACCGGCCACTTCCAATCAGGCCGACACTGCTGGAGGCGAAACCGGAACCAGAGCCGTGCATCTGCTGCCACTCTCACTTCTCCTTGCAGCCCAGGCAAAGTCTCCTGTCCCCAACCCCGCTGAAACACTGCAGAAGGCCCCCAGCTATATCAACCAGATAAAATGGCTTTAGTCCATGGACTGTAGGTTGCTGATGCCCAGAGTTTGCTAATGTAAATGAATTGCCAATCTGAATGTATGGGTTGGTCATGTTTTGAAATATGAAAAAGGCTGAACTGCAATAAATCCACAGCTATATATGATTCTAATTACTGTCCCATCTCTTTACTATTCATCTATTATGACATGTATTTTCTGTTGAATAATATATAAGACATTATCTCAGCACATTTATGTCCTTTTTTAGATATTAAAAAACAGTAAAAGGGAAGTAACATCTGCCCCTAGAAAAACTGGTGAGGATAAATGCTTCTGGCAACATTAGTAGCACTTACCACTTCATCATCCCAATCATGTAGGTCACTTAAAATAATTAATACTTTTAGTATCATATTTGGAGCCATTTTTCAGTTTAATATAACAAGGTTTTTATTAGCTGCAATCTCTCAGATGCCTCTTAGAGGACTATAATGGCGAAGTAATGGATACAGTTTAGCGGTGCTCTGAATTTTTTTCCTAAATAAATTTCTCATGCTCTTAATTGGTGACTCATATATATTAAATTATTCATTCAGGTGTTAAAATATAAAACCAGTAGTTTGCAGGAAGGGATAGACAACACTTTTTCCACAAATATCAGTGAAGGGACATCAAAACAAGAATGTGAACAGGGGCTTATAGACATGCTTAACCACATGGTTAGTCAGAAAATAGGACTGCATAATACAGAATTACATAAAAGCATTAGAGGAGCTTTTTAAAGTCGTTGTTTGTAATACAATTGTTAGACCATATGTATATTTGTCTATGCAGAGAGATTTGAAAGTTGTTAGGAATTGTGGCATACCAAAACAAAGTAAAAACACTTCCTAGAATTTCCTAAGACAAAGAGATTGTTTCCTTGCAGTTTCTAATTGTTCATTTCATGCACTAGTATTAAAGTGTCTTATGGTAATTCTCACTTTTCCTCAGAATAGTTTTCTCTTTGCAACTTGGTAGATAAATTTTGCAAAGGTACTTCAGTTCTATTTCCAAAAGTGAGTTAAGCACTCGAGTTACTAAATTCTTTTGACATTTTGTGAGATTTAGGCTCTTTTGACAATGGGTTCATCTACATGTGCACTTTACTGCAGAATTGACTAATTAGCTCTGCAGGAGAGCATCACCAGCTACACACACACCCAGATTAGGGCGCAGTGGATTAACTCCACCCAATAATACTACTGTCTGGGACAAATACTGTCCTATGGTGAAGTAATTTATGCCACCACAATGCACATGTAGATGGGGCACCAGTTTGTTACAGTGCAGGGACTGCTTGCCAGCTAGCCTTACACTGTAACACACTCATGTCCCAGCCAGTCCCTCTGCTGCCTGATGCTGCCATCCAGAGCATAGGGTTGACCACCCCCAGACCTCCTGCCAGCCCAGGGCTGCTTCTCCCCAGGTCAGACTGCTGCAGTCCCGGGTGCATGTATAAATACTGTGTCCAGGAGCAGCTGACTCTAGCCCAAACTGCACCAGAATTTACTATGTCAGATTAATTGCTTGTGTAGATACACTCAATGGAATTTAAAGTGCTTTTGAAAAATTTTACCCAATGTAAATATTACATTTGTGTGTATGATCTATTCTGACCAGAATCCCGTGCTTTTTTCCAGTTTGGACTAGACTCCAAACTGTCTGATCTGTCCACAGTTCTCCCATGGACTCAGTCTTAGGCTATTCCTGGAAACACGTTTTGCCCCTTAGGTAAAGTACACTCTGCCTTAACTTATACCCATAGCCCCATCCTTACCCAGGGAAGTTGTTTGGCTTGCTATACATTCCTAAGCAAAACTGGAGCCTCAGTAGTTTGCATCACATCTCTCCAGCAGGGTAGCATGGGTATCTAAATGTCATAATTTCCTTTTTTGAGTCCATGCTTCAAGTGAAATGAATGCCCCTTTATCCAATTTAAGCATTCTGTAGCAATACAAGTATAGTAAAACCAGTCCACCCTTCACCCTACTTCATTTAAGGTCAAACTTAAGGTGATATAGCTAACTTGTATCACTGTAGGCTTCTATGTAGGGGTAACAGATCATAACACATGCCGCAGCTCCCCTCCCCTTTAAAGAGGCTAACATGTATGTTTGTGCACATTCTGATGCCACCACTGTGTTATCTAGGCACCTTGAACAAAACATAGAATATTCATCTCTAAGGGCCATTACTGAAAAAGCTTAGAAGTAAGGTGGCTTTGAATTAGCAAAGTATTAAAATATTATCCCATAAACCTTCTCTTTTTATTTATATTGCTTAACAGCCAATTTGAGGAAGAAGTTTGACATCTCTAAAAATCACAAGCATTACTAAACATTAGCACCACTCTGGATGATTAGCTACAACATCCTTTGTAACTACCAGGGTGAAACATGACTGGATTTCCATTTTTTACTATGGAGCTACCGCCTCTAATGAATGTATATATGGTAATTACCTGATAAAATGCTGGTCCTTTTGGGGTAAACCTAGTAACTCTTTGTTTAAAAGGTATGATATGTGGCAGATTGAAATTGAGCAGGGAAAATTTGGAGGTCTCCGAGAGCAACTTGAAAAGGATGAGGAGACCCTGGAGAGACAGTACAAAAAACGGACAGAAGAACGGATTCAAAAAGAAAAAGCTAAAGTCCTGCTGATGGAACAAAAAGAGCGGGCTGGGAAAAAGTAAGCACAATTGCTGAGACCCTACTTCTCTTCCCCAGCAATTTGCTGCCCAATAAGAAATTTCATTCAGGTATCGGGGAAACTTTAGGAAGGTTCTTTATTTAAGTGCTAACTATAGAACTTTAAACTGGGAAATGGAATTAAAGAAAGAATGTAAAGCAAAAGCAACTCCCAGCTTAAAGCCCCTTAACTTTAGTGGGAGCTGGTCCTCTCTCAGTAGTCTAGGACTGGGTCCACCAGGTTTAATCTGTCTTTTACAGAAAAGAAATGGAATCTCAGGAGGAGTATGAGCAAAGACATCAAAAAGTAATTGAAGATGCTCAGAGGAATAATGAGAAAGCAGTCCAGTGTCTGAAGAAAACCATGGCCAGGTTTCTAATGCTTCTCCTTGACAGTGTCCTAGCACAATATCTGAAATGTATTGTTCAGTACAGGGGTGTCTTTATGACAGGGGTGTCAAAAATATGGCTTGCAGGCTGGATCTGGCCTGTGGAGCTGCATGGTATGTTCCACAAGTCTTGGACCAACCCTGCATGTGGCATGTGGAGGTGGTCTGGTGCATGGGCTAGACTTGGTACCACTAGTGCTGTTCATGGCACAGAAGGTTAGTCCAGCATACAAGCTGCATACGGTGCCCATGCTTAACCAGCCCCACGCACTGGCTCTTGGATTGATCTGGATCAGGCTGTGTCAGAGCCAGCATACAGGGCTGTCTGACAGCTGACTGCATACAATGCTTGGTCCAGCCTGTGCACCACCTGTACCAGGCACTGGCTCCACTCTGGGACTTGTGTTGCCTGTGGTGTGTAGGCTAGACAGTGCAGCATGTGCCGCCCACAGCAGAGGTAGCCAGCATGGGGTACACGCTGCATGTGGTGCCTCATCAGACAGTCCTTCACATTGGCTCTGGTGTGTACAGACAGCCTGGGCCATGATCCTGACCACCCTGGAGCCACAGACATTGGATCTAGTCTGCGCACTGTCTGCAGTATGCTGTCTGTAGCACAGGGGGCTGGCACAGGGGGAGCTCGCTGTGCACATTGTCCTACCAGCCTAGTCCTGCCTATTGGCTCTGGCATGGCCAGATGTGGCCCACAGACTGGCCCAGAGACCTTTATCCAGCTACATGAGTTTCCTGCTTTAAAAGAAAACATTTTACTGTTAGATGTATTTTCTGTTGGAAGTTAGAAACTTCCAGCTGTACCACCTAGAGCTATTATCCATTCAAATCCCATAAGATACAAAGCAACTTGAATAACTAGCATCTAAGGAAAATCCCAGTGGTTTCATGAAGTAGTATGGAAAATTCAGAGGTTGGCATCTTTCTTTTTCGGGCTGTACTGGCCTTATGTTCCAGAATGGGATTATATGTTGCTGGAAGGGTTGTAGTTTAGATGAAAAGTGAAATCAAGCTCCTTGGCACTTGTCAACATTAAAGATCTCTTAATAGTTTTTATATTTGTACAATTAAATTAGTGTATTTTGATACTGAAGAGACTCTCAACAAAATATTTTGTAAATCATTTTGCCTGTATTTTTAAATTTAGGCATTGGAAAGGTATTTGAGGTAATTGTATATTTTTCCTATTTAGTTTTTTTGAGCTTTTTAACCCAAAGTTACAGTAATCAAGGCAAACAAAATTAACTATCTGCATTACTTGATTAGGTCTGCTGAAAACTAAATCTCTAGCAAATTAGTGGCTCTGCTGGAAGAGAATATAGGATTGTAATTATGTGGAAAATATCCACTAGTTAAAAATTAAATCAACTATGTTCATTTTTAACATTTACCTTAGTAAGTATGGGGTTTTCTCAGGCTTGACTTGAGCCCATGGTTAGGTATATTTCTAGATACAGTGGATGCTTCTGCAGAAGTTGCTTAATGCACAGAAGACTAGTTGTACTGTGTGCTAGTGTGGCGTGTTAAACCTGTGTTAATACGCTAATAGGCAGTAAATTTAGTCTAATGTGTGTTAATGTCACTAAAAAACCATTCATCTGCACTACCGTATTTTCGTGTATGTAGTCTGCGGGCTATACACGATTTTACAAACTTGACAGATCGGTGCAGGCTATACAAGGGTGCAGGCCATGCAGAATCTTTAGAACAGTATAGCCCATCCACACCCATGGGCTCCAACTCCAGCTCCGGCAGCCATGCCCAGCAGAGTGCAGCTGGTGGCAGCGGTGGGGAGCAGAGCTTGCAGCTCCTCATTCCTCCCCTCCCCTGCAGAGCCCACAAGCCCAGCAGAGCCTGCGCTCGTGGCCATGTCTCGGGGTGCGGAGAATACATGGACTATTTTACAAAAATACAGTTTGGGTGAGGGCTGTATGCACAAAAATACGGTAATACTCAGTAGCAGGAATTATGGCGCATTAAATTAGTAGCTGTCATTACATGTACTAAACTTAATGCACTGTAATTATGGCTCATTAATGAATGTATAGATGCACCCAGTGGGCTAGCTTTAACTGTTTAAGCTTTGATGTCACTGTGTGACTGGTTATATAAACAAGACACACATCCTTTCCATACTGTAGTGAGTAGACAAATTTCTCAATGCAGCACATACATTCTTCATGTTCAAAGTGTAAAAAAAATTGTTGAGCAATCTAGCTGAAAAGCATTTTTGGAACATGTAATTCAAATGGTGCTACATTCAGAAGACTCTTCCAACTGTTCTATTTTATCATACCCAATATTATAGTAAACACAGCGAGTTAGAGGAGGAATGTTGGGTGACATTAACACTACTTATTTGCCAGGCTAAGCATGACACAGTCTGAAAGGTTTTATTCTACCTACAGGATATATCAGAAAAAAGCAAAAGAAGAACTGGAAACTCGGGAGCATATGGAGAGAAGGATGCAAGCTGTGCTTTCCCTGAAAAACAACATCACTTCCAATAGGGTACAAGTACTAGTGCATAGATCAGTAGTGAAGCAATTGATTGATTTGAAGCAATTGATTGATTAGACTGACAGATTTTAACGAAAACCATTTTAGTTTTCACTGCTACATTTACATGATCTGGTCCTAGTACTGAAGAAGCTTCTTTTAACACTACTTATTATCTGCTTATGTAACTACTTATCTATTAACACTACTTACATGGCCAGAATCACTGGTCGGGTCAACTTCCAACATCTTTATTTATCTTGAATGTGCATCTGTCCCTCACCTGCCCTAGCCCTGGGTGGGCAGTTCCTGCCCCAACCCTAAGGCCACACCCTTGCTCACCCATGCTCGCCTCGATCTGCCCCCCCAACACTCTTCCCCTCTCCCCGCTCCTCTTCCCCTTCCTCCACACCAGACTTACCAACTGCAAGCAGCACTCCACACTGCCGGCTCTGCTCCTCACTGCCTACGTGCTGCACTACAGCTTTGTGCACGTGTGGACCTTTATCGGACAAATTATTGGCCACATCAGGCCAATTTCCAATACAGAAAATTTTCTTTTTATCAGTGCCAATCCGATATTGGACCAGTGTATTAGTGTACCTCTAAACTCAACCATTATAAGGTGAATCTGGTACAATAAAAAAAAAAATTAAAAAACAAACCCAAAGGCAACTTCAAATATAAAAAAGAGTAAAGGAAATTCTACCAAGGAAAATCCACCAAAAAATCAGACATAGATAAAGGTTTCCTTACCATATGCTATTGTATAGCTTATATTGTATGAATGAAATATGTAACTGATTTACATGACTTCGTAGGAAACCCTTCGAGCCCTGCAGGCAAGGGATAAAGCAAGAGCTCTTGAGGCAAAAAACCAGGAGGTGAAAATGAAAGAGGCTATTCTAGCAGGAGGAGGCAATGTTGCCAAGGAGATTTTTCTCCATAAACGACTGGTGGAGTTTGAAAGACAGAAATTGTAAGTAATAATTTTGTTGTGTAATTCTCAGCTATTTGCTGGTGCACATATCTATTGAATAACTATCACGTTTCCACCTGCTCTGCTTTGAAACTAAAACACGTCATCTTTACTGCTCTTAGCCTTGCAACCCTGGAACTGCACTGATTCTTGGAGTATCTTGTACCTAAATATAGTATCATCCCAGATTTTTGGCTCAAGTATGCCCCATATACTTCAAAGAAACTAGTTTCATATACTTCATCTAAGGATTTCACTCTGTGCTTATATGGTTAAAGTGTAAAGGTGTTATTGGTTGAAGTGTAAACCCTCACCTTAATCTGCATTTGTATCTGTACAGGAATAACTTTCAGCTCCACTGAAATCAATTGTACTCTTCCCTGGTATCAGCCCTCTCAGATCAAATTGTATGATCAGGACTATATTTGTAAGGATCGAAATTTTGTCCTGTATTGATGACAAAGTAACTCTTGTGAATAGATTTAAAGAAGTGGTCTAATTCTCTGTGTGTTCATTTCATGAAAGCCATCTTAGTGAAAACTATATGGCCTTCTTTTTGACAGACACAGCAATGTAACTATAGCTGACCAACCAGGGAGAGATGTAAGGGTAGTTATCCTATGTAATCATAACTAACCTTTTGGAAGTAATCATATAGATTATGGTTCAAGTACAATGATGAGGCTGTGTAAGGACTATTGCACTTGATGTTCAGATAAATAATAATAGCTTTAGTCTTCAGAATGCTGAATCAGCCATTTCATTAGTACTAAATGCACATAAAAATAAATATATATAGAACTATGGAAAGTCTCTAATGGAAAAGCTTAACTTTAACCTATTTTTGGGTTTAATCCTTCTTCCTTTTTCACTCTTTCTCCCTTCTAAATTACATAGCAGTCCCAGTGGGCATGTCTACACATTATTACCATATTTGTCCATTACTTTGGGGTGTGCTCATTTATTAGGGATATGTTTCCAGGGTCTTGGTAATTCTATTAATGTGCTGCTTGTGTTACTTGTGTTTCTATACAGAGCTGTATCTCTCCCTTCTGCAAGCCCTCACCCCCAATGGAGCTATCTTGCAGGACTCAGTTTCAGTTGGGCTGGGTTCCTCCAGTCCCCAAATCAGTCATACGCACAAACACACCCAGATTAACGTGACATGCCTGACCTGGCCGGGTTAATCAGCATGGACAGGCTGACACCCTCGTATGCCAAGCATCAGTTCATCAGAGTAACAATAACTACAGTCAGACACAAGCACACAGTTAAACAGAATACCTCTGAATCCAGCTTGGTGTTCAGATGACACCCTTATGGCCCAGCATTCAGTTCATTAGGGCATGTCTGAGCCAAACTGGGTCAATCAGCCTGTACAAGCTAATCCCCTTATGTGTTTCAAACTCAGCACATCCCAATCTTTTAGCCTCTTGATGGGCAGACCCCACAGTACTTTTGGGCTTCACAGGGATCTTTAGCTTAGGTAAAAGAAGCGTTGCTGCAGAACAAGTGGGGAAGGAGAAGTAAAGAAGGCAAAATATACCCAGTTACCACCAGTTTGACTAAAAAGTTATTTATTGCTAAGTATATGAAATATATAATGACACTAGTAGTAATAGACATGCAAAGGAAAAACAAACACAAACAGTTACAGTATTACCCTGGTTTCACTAAGTATTTGGGGAAACTTAGCTCAAGCTTAATTAATACAGTTCAGGTTCAGAAATCTATGCTTAGAGAGAAAAGAGAGAGAGCTGGGATCTCACCAGTCCAAGGCACTTGGGTTGCAATGCTGACAGGTTAAAGTTCTCAGCACAATCCTTGAAGGGAGATGATCTGCCTCCTTCAGCCTCTCGAGAAGAAAGCGGGTGGTGTCAGTACACACACTGCTGCTGCTTTTACAGATTTTTATACCCTCAGTTCAGCTTCTTTCAAGCATTCTCAATAGTGTAAATCAAATTGTCTTTTCTATTGACAAGGGGTTATCTGGTTGGAACATCTCAGGAAACTGATTGATACTCAGGAGACACATACTTAGGAGCCAGCTTGGCATTCCTATGGATAGCAGATATACTGATGGGATATCTCCTGGTTTCTTCAGAAACAATAGATAGCTTGCAGCATCAAGGTTTTGGATTTTTACTTGTGAACAAGCCTCAGCTTAGCATGACTTTTCCAGATCCTACTATAGTCTTTTAACAGACTTAAGGCAATTATTGGAGTGTTCATAACCTTTTGTGGAGAGGACTTCCACCAGTTGTCCCAGGAAAAGTATGACAACGCTTGTGGTCAGGGCTCCAATGGGCTGAACACTGTGATGAACCCTTTACCATTGTTCAACTGTTGCCCATACCCCCTGACTCAGTGTCTTGCCTCAGTATTCCCTAACCCGGCAACCGAGTTTTAGCCAATTAAGTTTAAATAGGCCTCCCATAGTGGGACTGGGGAATGTACAGCCCAAGATGCCTATTAAACTTTACTTCTGCTTAGAGGTGGGGGGGAGGAGGAAGTCCTTTGTAAATCCAGATTAGAACTGGTCTGATAAATGCTGAGCTGGGTATGTGGGTTGATTAACATTTGGAGCACAGATTCCCCATCATGCAGTGCTTCCCTGCTTCTCTGATCCCAGAATTCACTGCAGTCTCTGCTTCAGGCTTTCTGTTCTGCATCTCTCGTGTAAATGAATGGTCATCTGGTTCCATCTTGGATGCAAATGAAACCTAGGGCAGTTGTTTCACTCTTGTCACTCTTATCTGGAGGGTTTTAAGTGTGTCTCTCACTGCATCTTAATCAATTTCTGTTTAGGTGGTGGTGGTGGGGAATCTTTGTGAGTCAGACAGTCTGTATCCTTTGTCAGGGTTCCCCAAGAACATGGAGGTGAGAGTAACAACATGCAAATGCTGTGGGGTGATTTTACTCTAGAGTAAGCAAATTTGGTCCCACCCACTCCAGCCCTGCACCAGCCTCCTGCAACAGCCAAGGAGAGCTCTAGGCTCCCCCTGGGTCCTAGCTCAGAGACTGACAGGGAGCACAGGGCCAGGACACAGCTGTCTTCTGGTGGGACCTAGGAGATTGCCTGCTGCAGAGCCCAGGTAGGGACAATGTCCTCCTGCCCCAGCAGCACGGAGTTCCCAGCCCCAGTTCCCTGATTGGAGGCAAAAAGCTTGGAAACAGCCACAGGGGAAGGGCAGGTCCCAGCCCCCTACCCCAGTCTGCCAATCAGCCAGGGGCTTGCTGCTAGCTTGCCCGCTGGCAGATTGGGGGGGGGGATGGGATCTGCCCCTCCCTTGCAGCTCTTTCCAAGTCCTGTGCCTCGATTGCCCAATTGGGGCATGGGGCTGGGATCTGCCCCTGACCTGGACAGTTTCTGGTCAGCCCTGGGATATGCAGGAAAGTCTGTACATGCTGCTCAGAGCTGGCTTTGAACTGCTTGAAACAGGAAAGTCCCCAGCCACCTCCAGGCTATCCTTGAAGACTTTCCCATGCAGCCTAGGGCTGGCTAGGAACTGTTTCAGTCAGGGGCAGGTCCCAAAAAGCTCCATGCTTCACAGGGAAGTCTCCCTGTACAGGGAGATCCCAGCCCCTGTTCTGTGATTGTGGAGCTGAGGCTGGGAACAAGCTCCCAGCCTGTTCCTAGCCCCTGCTCCACGATCGCAGAGTGGGGTCTGGGAGCTGCAAGCTGCCAGGGCAGGGGGACATTGTCCCCACCCAGACACTGTTGGCAGAGCCTACCCCAGCAGCAGGCAGCTCCTGAGGCAGGGAGAAATCTCCTGCCCTTCCCCCCTGCTGCCCAGCTGACTGGGAGCAAATTTGCTCCCGGTCAGCCATCTACATGTGCTGTACTACACAGTAACTAATTTCAAGTAAATATGCTACTTGTATTTACAGGTAGCAAATATACTCACAATTTAAAGCTAGCTACTGTGCAGTAAGCGTCTGTACGAGTAGATAGTGACGCCTACTGTGCAGTAATTTACTCTAATCTTGAGTAAAGCATCTCATGTAGATGCACCTGGCATAGATCATATGCTGTGCTTGATTTAACATTGGCTCTGACATGACTGTATGTTCCTCATAGCAGTTTCTTTCTAATTTCAGCTGTCACTCTGCTAACCTGCTAAAATGCCACTTAGCTATTTTTCCTTGTCCCTTTATTTTTCATTTCTTTCCCAAGAAAGAGATGATCTATGCTCCATCATCTCTCTCTGTTGCAGCCTGAGTCTATATTTTTGATTTCCTGAGTAGCTAATTCTTTAGCTATTATAACCTGTAATTGAATTTGTACAGTTCACATTTCAAAAAGATAACTAAATTACACATAAAATGTGACTGAAGGCTAACATGATATGTTGTTATTAAACTTTTTGTAGACCTGACAGTACAAACCAGACCTAACAGTAAAGAAGGGTGGTCTTGTGGTTGAATCATAGCACCAAGACTAAAAAATCTGGTGCAGGTTCTGGCTATACAACTTTGTCGCTTATCCCGTCTGTTTCATATCCCTTAAATATATTTTAGAAATAATAGCATTTAAATGCCTTAGGGGGTTGTGAAGCTAACTTTAGTATTACTAATAAGCACTTCAAGATACAAGTCAAGAATTACATTTTCCTGACTTTATTTCGAATCAGTGGGTTTGTCTACATGTGCAATTGGTGCTATATGGGTTTACTCCACAGTAATTTACTGTGGAGCAAACCTGCCATGGGCAGGCATGTACATGTGCGGCCATTTGGGAGCAGATTTGCTGCTCATGGCAGTAGCTTGCTCCTGGCCTTCTCTGGCCCTGCTCCACCCTGCTGCAGCAGCCAGGGGGAGGCTCTGGCCACAGCCAGCCCAAGACCCCAGCCCTACCACATATCCCCAGCACCATGCTCACTGCAGACAGTTTTAAGAAAACCACTTTATTCCTCTCCACAAACGCAGACCCTGTGCCCCTTCCCTCCCCAACAAGAGAGTCCTTCCCCCCAGCCACTCTACAACAGTCCCTTCCCCACCTCCCTAACAACAGAGTCCTTCCCCTTTTCTGCCCCACAACAGTCCCTACCCCTCCTCCCTAGGCCCTGATATGGGCTGCTAGAGCTCCTAGATGACTCCAGGTGTTGGGACTGTCCCAAGACAAGCTCCTAGTGCCCTGAGGAGCCCTCCCCCCTGATTCCTTGTAGCTGCCAGCAAGTGGCAGAGGCTTAGGCAGGCCACCCATGCTGGAATACATGGCATGGCCCCAGCCAGGGTCCTGAGGCATGAGAATCTGATCCAGCTGCTGCATAAAGGGCATGGATGTGTGGGGAACCCCTGACCGGTGGTTGTGGTCATTGATGCTGACCCACTGTGCCCACAGGGCCTGACAGGCCCTCATGGACATGGGCATTGGAGCACCTGCTCCAAGCAAACTAGCTCAGGACCTTGGCCTTGCCCCATAGCACCATGAGGTCTGCTGTCTCCTCCTGGGACCAGTTCTGCACCAAGGAGGTGATGTGTGCCATTGGAGATGACACCAGCATGGCTTCCTTGATGGCCCTCATATCCTTTCTAAAGTGTGGAGTCCAATTCTGGACTCTGCAGTTAATTCGCTATCTGTATTTGTAGGCACCAAATTAACCACACAGTAGACTAATTTACTGCGCAGTAAGGATCTGCACATGTACACAGTGATGCTTTACCATGCAGTCAGTCAGCTGTGTGGTAAAGCATCTTGTGTAGAGGTGCCTGGTAGATATCTAAACAAGTTAATTGAAGTAAAATTCTAGAAGTAAAGAAAAAAAAACTTCACAATCAAGGTCCGTTTCAGAAAGGTCTACAGAACTTGAAGGAATGAAGATGTAAGAAATAAAAAATAGAGTTTTCCTGTGGATTCTGCTCTTCTCCCATCTTCAAAACTCTGTCCCCCTTAGGCATGCACGCTCCTTTTGCCCAAATGGTAACACTAGAATGCTAAGTGAAATTTGTTCTTTATGGAGACACTATCAACTTAAGAATCAGACCAGTTTGAGACAGGTGTTTTCTGTTGTTATGGGCTATGACTTCAGATTGCAATAACCAAAAGGGATTAGGAGAAAACAGGTTCCTGCTTTTCTAGGTTGTTTTCATTATATATTGATTATACAACAGTTTTACAGATTCATCTCTATAGTCAGTCTCCAGTGTGTGTGGTTGGGTGGGTCCTACACCCCTGGCACATGTTCATTTAACAGCGTGATGGGATCTGATTTCCAAGCCCAACAATTGTACCTCCTGCCTTGCTACGTGCATGGCAGTAGCCGTGACATTGGGATTGGGGATTAGATCCCAATAGTTCCATTACTACTTGTTAGTGCAGGGGAAGCCTGGGCTTAACCTGCATGAGCAAGTTGAAATCCAGGTGCCTGAGCAATCAGCTGATTGTTGGCCCTACGAGACAGTTATGAATCCCATTAGAGACCCAGGGATGTCTGGGGACTGGAGCTGACAATCACCTGGTTGTTGGCCCCAACCCTGGACACTCCCAGGTCTCATTCACCTGGAGCTGCAGGGCAGAAAATCAGCTGATTGTTGGACCTGGCCCAGACAACCCCAGGTTGAAGACCCAAGGCTGTCCGGACCAAAGCAGCAAGGGTGTAATAATCATCTGATTGTCAAAAACCCTGTGCTGGGCAGAACTGGTCTGGCTGTCCAGGGTGATGGAGCAGAGGCTTTGTAGAGCTGCCTAGCACATGGTTTAAAGTCCTCCTGCCGGGGAAAAAAAGTCAACTGACTGTTGGTCCCAGGGCCCTTCTAGACATTAGTGTTGTCTGGGCCCCAGGATGAACAATCAGATACTTGTTGGTCCCCAGTCGCACCTTATATTTAAGGTGCCATACAAGCAAGGCCAAAAAGTGTTTTACATTATATATAGAACATTTTTATAGCTTATTCCCCATTTTACAGCTTTTTTAATTGGGTGTATGAGTAGCACTCTTCCTATTTATGCTGTGATGAATATATTAATCATGACATATGTGTAACATAAAGAGGGGGCCTTAGACACAGCAAGAGAGAACAGGGGAATAAAAAGCTGATTTTACAACTGCAGACATAGGCAGTGAAATTCAGGAGATGGTACAGGACCTGAAATTACTTACCTGTTTATACAATCCCAGTTACCATGGTATTTGAACATCTCACTTTCCATAATATAGTTATCCTCTTTCCTTATGTCACAGAAAACTACTGTGATTAGTACCAGAATTGCTAGTATCAGAACTGAGGCACAGAATTACTAAATGGCTTGCCCAAGTTTACGAGGAAGTCTGTGGTATGGCAGAGACTTGAACAGTATGACAGAACAGTCCAGTAAAATCTAGATAGTTAGTGGGATTAAGCTTCATAGCCCTCATGCTGCTGAGGGTTTGCAGACATGTAGGTCATTAACAGCAGGACAGCTGAGGTGTCCCTGCTGATTGTTGTGGCTTTTATTTTAAAGGGTACCACTTCTCCATTTGGCTGCACTGGACTGCTAAGGAGCACCAGCTGATCAGAAAAACAACATCCTTTGAAGTAAAAGCTGCAGCAAACAGATGCATGGCTCATCCTTTATTTGCCAACACGTTGCAAATTAGGCAGGTTGTGAACCGTCTGGATACAAACGATCCAGGTTCCGGATTACTACGCATCCTCAGGCTAATACACAAACCACCGGACTATCCTTTTTCTTTACTCTTTTTTTTCTTACCACTAAATCTCAGTTTGAGACTATCACTTTAAAGGATAAAAGCAAACTGAGTCAACAAAATTGTAGGTTAAAAACTTGTTTTAGTCTTCATTTAAAGGAGTTGTCCTGAATCCTTTGCCAGTTTTCTTATAATGTTCTGATTTCAATATTTACTTCATGGAAATACTTAAAATCCTTCAAAATCCCATGTCATTTTGGCACAGACAAATGACCGCTGCAGCAAAATGTGAAATCCTTGCTTGTTAGCTTAAGGGCTCAAAAAAGGCCAGACTTTTTGTACATAGTATTAGAAAACCCATTATCGAGCACTAACATTTTTATTAATCTTTAAATACAGAGAATTCAAAGATCAGCAGAAATCTAAAAAAATTGAGATTGTAGCTCGGATTTTGCAAGAGGAAGCTTACATGCAGAAGCAAGAAAAATCTCGAACTTGTACAGAGGCAGTGAGGAGTTGCAGTAAACTTCAGGATTCTGCGCTGTGGAGAATTAAAACATGGCATTATATTGAAAAGACCTGTGAGGATCCAGCTGCAGCAGTATTGCAAGTAAGCAGAGCTATAATGCCTTGCAAGGTGTAGAGAACTTGTTTGTCTGCTGTTAGAGTACTAGGTGAAAAAATGTTTCTTTTGCTCTCTAAAAATTAATGGTGTGTGTTTGGTACCTGTGAACAAGTAAGAGCTAGATTCTGTAGAACAGAGTGTCTGCACTTCACCATGAGTTCCATCAACCTGCAGATCCAGTCTCAGCTCTCTTGAGCAGGGATACTTTTTTGTTTTGAACTGAGAAATAGAATATAGTTGTAAAAATGACTGAATTTTCACATTAGTGCCCTCCAAGAACTAAAACTAAGATAATCCAGGGTGCCCTTATTTTCTGATTTATTTACCTTCTACCCTGGCAAGCACCAGGTTTCAGAGTATTTTGTGTAAGAGCTGAACACTGTTCTGTTTAGAACCCTTCCATGAAGCTTTTAAATCTGGCAAAAAGGGGATAATTCTTATCAAATGTATGGTCCTTCTGTCCAGTCCCTGGAAGTATTTTATTCTGGATATTCAAGACAAACTGAGCCAAAGAGTAAGGGGAAATGTTTTGTTCACAGTTTTGGATCTGTCCATGTGATTTCTGGGCTGATGTATGTTTCTGATACCTTTTTAAAACACAAAAACTTCTCTGCTAGTGAATATGGGTATTGTAAATCTGATGTTAGAAGTTTACACAAGAAATTGGGCTATACAATGGTCAGTTTTTAAAGCAGCTACATGGTAGAATACTTTCATAAATATCCTTCTGTTTTATTGAACATTGGTTTCTAGACTTCTAATTCCTGGCAGTAATGTGTTACAACTTGTTGAAACATAAGGTTTTTGCTATGCATACTGTCATTAAGATTTATTAACATAAGACACAGTTCTGTTCATTGAAACCTCAAAACCTAACAAAATATATTAAATTGTCTGTTTCTAAAGTGTTACTCTTGGAGTAGTGACACTTGAGTAGTAATTTCAAAGTATATCCTAATTTGGCTCCTGTCTCGTAGAAGTCTTGGCGCTCTCCATCTGCTCATTCCTCAGTTGATGAAAAATCCAGTTCTGAGAAGGATTTTTCAGGAAAAATATCACACAGTATTCTTTATGGAAATGATGAGGAAGAAAGTGAGGAAGAACAGGATGAGACTCTAGCTGAGCCAGAGTTTACTGGACTTTGGAGTCAAGAATATGCCTTAAACAAGGTAAAACTTTCATTTTCTGTTACTTACTGCATGTTTCTGTTCTAAATTTCCTTTCACTTGGCCCTTTGTCATGTGAATTTATGACTCAGTGTTTTTCCATTTGAAAGTTTCATTTTTTTTAAAAGGTACTGCATGTGAACAGGTTTTCTAAAGAACATTTTTGTTCTATTATATTCAATTTCTTATGTTTTTTTCATCATCATGTCAGAGTGCCTTCCAGTAGCGAATTAAGCAGTACTTGACATCTCTCCAATGTGGTTTTCTCCTTTTATGCTTGTGAGTGGAAAATTGTATCAGGATTTTTTGATAATTGGGTGAAATTATAACTCCACAGACATGTCAAAAATTCCCATTGGATACTGAGGGGCCTGCATGTCACCCGTGTTTTTCCCTTCCCCTGCTTTCTTTCTGTGACATGGCAGTGGGCTCTGTGGATGTAGGGAACACTGGATATGATATACCTTGAATTTTAGTATGGCTTTTGACACTTCCTCCCATGACAGTTTCATTAGTAAGCTAAGGAAATAGAGTTGAGATTAAAATAATGTAAGGTGGGTACGTAACTCATTGGATTCATTGTGCTTAAAGAGATGTCTTCAAAATCATGATGCCTAATTGGGAAAAGACATTGAGTGGGATTTCCTTGGGTCTGTCCTAGATTTAGTATTGTTTAATATCTTTAAAAGTGATTCTTTCACTGTACTTGGCACTGATGAGGCCCCACTTGAAGGACTGTGTCCAGTTTGGGACACTACACTTCAAATGCATGTGGACAAATTGGAGACTAGCAGAGAGCAGCAAAAATTATTAGAAGTCTGGAAAACATGATTTATGAGGAAAAGCTGGAAGAAAGGGTGCTTATAAAGAAGATGACAGTATATTCTCTGTGGCCACAGGGGACAAGACAAGAAGTTAAGGTCTTAATTTTCAACAAGGGAAATGTAGGTTGGATATTAGGAAGAACTTTCTAACTGTGAGGGTGGTTAAGTACTGGAACAGGTTACCTAGAAAGGTTGCAGAATCTCCATCACTGGATGTTTTCAAGAGCAGATTAGATAAACGCTTGTCTAAGGTGGCTTAAACAGGGGTGAGTTTTACTTGAACAGGGAATTGTACCAAATGACCTCCTGAGATCTCTTCCAACCCTACTTTTCTATGATTCTATGTTTTTAAACAAATTGTTGAGAGACAGGTGTATCAGTTTGTGATGACAGGATGGGAGGGGTACAATACTGATTGGTCTTATTTCCTTTTTCTTTTTTGTGCTTGTTTGTTAAAAACTATCAAATTAATGTGTGGCACCAGGATTTTCAAGGGATGTTACAGGATTAGATGAAACTCCTTGTGATTTGGCCATCTAACTCCCTTTGCTTCTTTTCAAAATTCCGATCTTGAAATATAATTATTTACTCCTGTACCATTCTTCAGGAAAAGTGCACACACACAATCTAATTGGCAACCCATTGCACACTAAATAAATGCTTTGTGTGTTCCTCCAAAACATTAATTTTAAATCTCTGGCATTTTCAGTGACTTTTTTAGTAGCATCATCTAAAACTAATATTGTTTGTATCTGGTTTTCAGTAAAAAATGTGGATTCAGCACTATTGTAGAGTGTGTGTAAAGTAGCAGAGGCTAAAGAGAGGAAAAGGGTGACTTAACAATTATTAATAGAACCACTAATCTTTAAGAACATTATCAATCAAAGCGGTTAAAGTTTTATGCTATGTTCTTATAATATGTGTTCGTTTAAATATAGGAAATTATCTGGCTGTTTTAGTTTAGAGAATAGTAAAGACATACATTACTTTATATTTAACTTTCAAAATGGAACATGTCATTTGTTGAGTTAATCATAAAAAATGTGATTTTTTTTTTTTTGCCCAATACTAAAATAATTTTCAGTGCATCAAAGTGACATTTAGGATTCTGAATACAAATAACTATACATATGCAAAAGGAAATCTTTGTTTTCATATCAGACAAGAACTCACACATTCTTCCAGAGCATACACCTTTCATGAGATCTCTCTTTTGAGTTGCATAGGACCTTCAGAACAAACTTGAGCTTCAAAGAAAAAGACACACTATGGGCTCATCTACACAAGACTCTATGGCGACGTAGCTCGTCGCTACGCCAATGCCGCTGCTACGACCAAGCAGCAATGAGCTACTGAGGAGTAGTTTGTTGCTACTGTGCCATTAGGGTTGAAAATGACCTGTGCACTGCCAGGACTGTGCAGTACCAGTGGGTACTATGCAGTCATTTAGTACTTGCTCTAGCAAGTACTAAATGACAGTGCAGTACCAACTGTACAGTCAGGGGCACACGTAGACATACCCTATAAGTACAAAAGTTTTCTTACATGGAAGAAAATGGCTACAGAATCAAAATTGCTATAGAGTTGGCTGACTCTTGAGCTAGATACTGTCAAGTGGGTGCGAAACTCGTACCTGGACAAGAGAAAAGCAGTCGACATCATATAGCTCGACTTCCAGAAAGTCTTTGACCTGGTATCCCATGAGGTACTGATCAGAAAACTGGAAGATATCGGGCTCAACTGCAGGACCATCAAGTGGGTGCAAAACTGGTTGTGGCTGCAGCTGGAGTATTGCATCCAGTTCTGGGCACTGCACTTCAACAAGGAAGTGCTAAAGCACGAGAGGGTTCAGAGAAGGGCCACCTGCATGATCAGGGACTTGCATGGCAAGCCATATGAGGAGAGGCTGAGGGATCTCAGACTCTTCAGCCTAAAGAAAAGAAGGCTGAGAGGGGACCTGATTGTGGCTTACCGCTATATCAGAGGGGTACATCAGGGGCTCGGTGAACAACTGTTCACCAGGGCACCCTGGGGGAAAACTAAAAACAACAGCCCCAAACTCCTGGAAGATAGTTTTAGGCTGAACATTAGAAAAATCTTTACAACTAGGGTGTCCAGACTATGGAACAAGCTCCCTCCAGAGATGGTGGAATCATCTACCCTAGATGTCTTCAAGAGAAGACTGGACGGTCACCTGGCTGGGGTCGTCTGACTCCAGATGTCTTTTCTGCTCAGGCAGGGGGCTGGATCTGATGATCCTTCGACGTCCCTTCCAACCCTATGATTCTATGACTCTTGGGTTAGGTACAGATGTTGTACTTATCATGCAGTAAGTGTACAGAAAGTGCTTTATAACTAAAACCAAGCAGACATTCACAGCACCCAGAGTGCTTTAAAAATGGTGGATCCCTGCCTGGATGTGGTATCAGACTAGAGTGCTTTAGGTTAGAATACTTTATCGAGCTTCTGTACCAGACCCCATTGTGAGTCAAGATAGGTTGCATTCTGCCAGCATCCCATGGGACTTTACAGCACCCAGCTCATCCTGTCTTGCAAGGTGGTATTCTAGCCTCAGTCAGAGTCCATCTGTTCTTCCTGAGCACTGAGGCAGCTTCACCACAGGGCTGTCACTGACAAGAGTCAGCGAAGCCTCTGTCCCCAGCCCTGCATCCTCCCTCTGGCCAGCAATGAGCTGCAGCAACACTGGGATGGGGAGAGGGTCTGTGTGCCTGCACTAGCCCCAGCGCGGGGGAACCCACATCCCTGGGCTGTACCACCCACACCCCATCACAAAGCACTCCATAGACCTGACGCAGAACTTGGGAGAACCCTCCCATTCTGTGAGACAGCCCTGTGGGAACATGACTGTAGTCCCTGCACACCCTCCCAGGCACCCTGCCACCTGGACCCCAGCATGGCCCCCCTCCTCCCCAACCAGGAGGTAGTGCAGGCAATTTACCTCTGCTAGGTCAGGGTGACAACAGGCAGAATATCAGCACTGGCCCTGCACAGAGGCAACCCTGTGGCCTCTGTGACTCAGGCATTTCTGGCAGGTACCTGGCCTATGGACACTTGGTGTGCTTCAAGGCTTTTTTGGCCCACAGCTACAGGGTTCTGGAGTAATAGGGTGGGGAGGCAGGGGAGAGGGGGCACTGAGCAGTGCCGTAGCAACAGAATTTGGTGCCCAGGGCAAAGCTTGCAGTGGCAGCCTGCCCTCCTGCATGGATCCGGGGGGCACTACCCCCCGTGCTTGCCCGGGAGTGCACACAGCAGCGGGAGCTGCTCTTCCTCCATCCCCACATCCCTCCAAATGAGCCACTTGTGGCTCTGTTGCATGACCTGCCCCAGGTGGGCAGTGCCTGTTGGTGCCCTTTCGCTTTGGCACCTGGGGCAGTTGCCCCACTCATCCCCCCTGCCCCCCTTGCTATGGCACTGACACTGTGCATCCAAGTTGGGGCAGGGAAGCAGCATCTCTTGCAAATGTTGGCTGGAATGATCTAGTTGGGGATGGTCCTACCTTGAGCAGGGGGTTGGATTAGATGGCTTCTGGAGGTCCCTTCCAACCCTCGTTTTCTATTATTCTATGAACCTCAGAAGCAGGTCTGACATGGCTAGTTCCTTCTGTGATGCAGCTAGAGGACAATGGAAATTCCAGCCTGGGGTGAAGGTTGTTGTCAGAATCATGTGATGTCTGCTGTAGGCCCCTGAAAAGTTTGAGGCTGTGGAAGTGGCCTGACCAATGGAGCCCTGGTCACTCTATAGCAGAGGTCACACACAACTGAAGTGAGAGGGAGAGGCACGTGTGATCTGCACCTTCTCACCTCCTCTGCTTCTTCCAGCCATCTACCCTTCTAGCCTTCCTGCTACCCTTCCATCCTTTCTTTTCATAGCCAGGCCCTCACACAGCCATGGATGCCAAAACCCCAAGGGTACTGCTGCAGACTATGGACATCCCTGCCCCATCCTCCTCCACCAGCCAAACCTGGGCACACCTCTAGAAAAACAGAGAGATGAGGGATAAGGAAGAGATCTAGTGCCAACTCTTGAAAGAGCACCACAACAGAGATGTCTTCGAGTATATTGCCCAGCAGATGCAGGCACAGAACCACAATGGACTGGTTGTAGTGCCATGACAAGACCAAGGTGATGAAGAGTCAGTTTCACCACATGCATGACACCAACAAGAGGTCTGGGGCCCAGAGTCAGACCATGCCCTTCTACAAGGAGCTGTCCCATTTCCTTGCCAAGAACAGGGCCTTAGACACCCCACACAGTTATGCCACCACAGGGGAGCCAGAGGAGTTGCCAGTAGGGACTGTACTGGAGGAAGAGGTGCAAGGAAGCCCCAGGATGGCAGGACAATTGAATGCCCAGCAGCAGGTCCCCAGGGGCCATGAATACTACACACTCCCAGAGTCTGGTGCATTGTTGCTGGTCCCTTCATCTTCACAGGATGTGGGAGCTGAGGTGCACCTGCAGCCAGAAGAGTGCTTCGAGGGGATCTTCTCTCCCATGGCCAAGAGAACAGAGCATGGCATACAGGAAGGGTAGCTGAGCTCCAGTACCACAGACATTGGGACCCAGGATCTGGAGTCTGGCACATGCCCATCACATCATGAGGTCACACCCAGCTGAAGTGAGAGGGAGAGTCACGTGTGACTTGCACCTTCTCACCTCCTCTGCTTCTTCCAGCCATCTACCCTTCTAGCCTTCCTGCCACCCTTCCATCCTTTCTTTTCATAGCCAGGCTCTCACACAGCCATGGATGCCAAAACCCCAAGGGTACTGCTGCAGACTATGGACATCCCTGCCCCACCTTGGACCTCCACCTTGGACCTCGACCCTGCAGACTGCAGCTGAGCTTGAGAGCCCTTGGACACTGTTCCCCACACAGGAGCCACAAATGTCCCAAACCCACTCCTCTGATACCTTGATGCCCCCCTCCCAGAGATGCAGAACATGTACCAGCTGCCCCCACTACCAGCACAGTGGCTGCTGCACCAACACGACTCATGAGCAACCCTCCTCACACTTCTTCTAATGACTCAGGCCCTGAGAGAGGATGCTGTACAGGTGGGGTGGGGTGGAAATCACAGCCTCTACAGGCTATCCCTATGGGCATAGACTTTTTGCAGACCATAATGGCCAGGAAGCTCGGAAATTACCCTCTCCTGCCCACTCACCATGTGGGGCCCCAGGCTGCTATGTGCTGTAAAGGTTTCTGTCCTTCAGCACTGAGCAGAACAGTGACTCCTTCCCCTCACTTCCCCCACAAACCCTGCCCTCCCATCCTGGAGCACATTGAGCTGCTAAGTTCCCTTTTCCCCCTGGCCTCAGGCATTTAGTAGCTTATGTCCCATTCAGAGGGACATCAGTCTGTGTAGTTGACTCACCACAGCTGCCTCAGGCAGTTGCACAGAACTGCCTCCCCCTCCACTCAAGCAAGCATGGAAAGGTACTGAAAGCATTTATTGAGCTCTTCAGGCAATGTTTAAAAAGCAGTTACAACAGTGGTTGCATGGTGCCCCACCCTGGTAGGCATTGCCACAGACCCAGCTGGCAGAGAAAGCCCCAAGGTCAGGGGCAGGAGACAACTCTCAACTATGTATGAGAACCACTACCATTGCAGCACAGCAGGAAGGAGAAAAATTCCCCCTTGTGAAAAGTCCCCAGTCCTCCCTCCCTCCCTCCAAGTCCAAGACAGGGACAGATGTGACGGCAGAAGTCCCACTCCACTCTCGCTGCCAGGATAACTCCTGGGTTGTGCACCCGGAGAAGCTGGCAAGTGGCACTCCAGCACTTTTCCCCCTCCCCTCTGATCCAGTCCTTGGGTAAAGTCCATTGGGCAATGGCTGATTCCAATTATCATGATGCAGGCAGTAACTATACCAGCCGTTCAAGGTAACCACCAACCCCCGCTTCTGCAATCATGGTCTCATCCCAGACCCCTAAAAGTAAAGCAACCTCTTCCCCACTCCCCCTCCTGAAGTATTCTGAATAGAACAGCAGTTCTGGAAAGCCAAGGGCAGCATACGGTAGACTCTTTTTAGGCAGCTGGAGTCTGGGGAAATTCACAGTGGCTGGTATGGTGGCCACGACAAGGTGGCTGAACACCTGCAGAGAGTATGAGAGATGTGCATAGGAGGTGCCAATGAAGTAAGGAAGGGATCCAGGCTGCTGGTGGAGAAAGCAGTGGCAGAGGGGCAGGTGGTAGGGGAGTCAAGCAGCCTGCCCCCATCACTGGCCACCCTTCTGCCTACCTCCCATATCTGCCCTTCTGCTATTTGCTCACCTCTTGCCTGCACCTCCTGGCACCTGTTCTTCCTTGGTGCCTTCACTCTCCCTGCCTTCATCCCCTCTGCCATCTCTAGCCCCCCATCTCCTCTCCAACCATCTTCCCCCCCACTGCCTCCCCTCACCTGCTCCTCCCCTGCTACTTACCCTGCAGCTCCAGCCCTGTTCTAAACCAGGGCACAAATCATGTGCTTACTCTGTCCCTAGCCCAGCCCAATAGCTGTTACTGAGCCAGGTTAGAGTGAGAGCAAGCATGTGCTCCATGCCCTGGGTTGGAGTGGGGCTGAAGCCTGTTAGAGCCAGAGGGTGGCATGGGGAGGGAGGGGTAGATGGGAGGAGACAGAAGCAGCAGGGGTGGGCAGCAGCTGTGGCTCCAACCGCAACCCTAGGTCAGTGCCAGAGCTAGAGCTGCAGCAGCCACCTGCCTCCTCCCTGCCCCCCATCACCTTGGACTGAAGTCCAAGATGAGGGCCTCCCATGTTAAATCGGGAGGAGGTTGAACCTCATCTTGGAATCAAGTAAATACTGTGTATTTAGATAGTCGTAACAAAATACTTGTTTAGTCTTTTAGCTTAGCTGGAAATAGAAAGAAGGGTAGAGGGACTAAGACACTGCACATTCATTCATCCTCAAGGGAATTGTCTTGTAGTGATTTTGATTGTATGGTTGGAATCTTTGGAAGAATGATGGCAATAGGTATGAGGGCTTACTATGGGACAGCTAGAATACTTATAGAGCGCAATGATTCAATATTTCCTATCTGTTCTGACCACTTCTATTTTATCTCTTACAGACACCAGTTTCAATGCCTAAATTCAGTTCTTCCTCTTGACTTTTTAAAAATATATATATAAAAATAAATTGTCCAGAATTACTGAGAAGTGGGCCAAACCACACCGCTTCCTGTTATGATGTGCACACTGGGAGATTGCATGCCTATGAACATGCAGGAGCATTTTCCTCATATGCCATTGAAAATGTGTGTCTATACTTTTTCCCCTTTTTAATGACATATTTTTCAGTCTTTGTGTAAAAAGGACCAGGTTCTGTTTTCTGCTGAGCTTAGCCAGCTCCTGTTGATTGGTCTGGAAACCTCACATCAAATATAAAGCCACGATACAAATACTAATCCATAACTACACAGTCAGTGCTTGCTAGTTTAAAATACGGGAATTTGTTTGCTTAAATGAAAGTACACATTTGTCATCTCAAGTCCTGTTCATGAAGTATTGCTAGAATAGAAGAATATGCAGTAGTTTATTTTAATAATGACACTCTTTGTTGATCTCAATTATTAGGTGTCAAAAGAAGAAACTGATCTAAAACCACATGGTGCAAGTAAAATGGAAAGAGAGATTTTCACTCAGAACCTGAAGAAACTCCGAAGTGGAATGATTCACAAGCAAGTAGTGTCTGGTCATGAATTTAAGGGATGCCCTTTTTATAGCAAACCAAGTGTCATTCACTTCAAGGTTGGTATAATAAGAGGATATGTGTTTCCACTGTATTTATGCATCCCAAGATCCTAATAAAATAAATCCGTTACAGTTAGAAACTTCCATCATCTTTAGTGGGATTTGAATCAAACCTAAGGGTCAAATCAAGCTCACCTTGCTCTTCATGATAACTGAAGTCAGTAGTAGGATTTGGTCCTACAATGACATATACCATTTTAGAAAAGTTTAGTGGAGTGGGGCTGAGCTTTTAACCACAGTTAGCTTGGAAACACTTTCCTAAGTTTAAAGAGTTCATATACTGTGACAAAGGTGATCGCATAGTCAAATGCTGCTTAGAGAGATGCAGCTGTATGTTTTTTGTTAGTCTGTCTTCTATACTCATCAAAAGTGAATGAATGTAAATAACAGTTTCTAGTGTAGGTGGCATAGATTTCAAAGTGCCTTTGCTATGTGGGACAGCATCATTTCCCCAGTTAAAAGATGCCCAAGGAAAATGGTGTAGAAGCTGAAGAAAACTAAGTGGCTCGAATCCAAGTAGATATGCTTTCCCAAAGTATCAAACTGACACCTTGGCTCTGCCAAGATGTGAGAAGTCTTTCTAAATCTTAAGGTATATTGTCAACATGACTGAAAGCTCTGCCTTCATGTGCTCTGTCCTTTGGCAAACTGCCAGTAATAGTTTCATATCTCTTCTCATATAATGAAAATGAAAGATGACAATTACATAAGAAGATGGGGGCAAAAGGAAGAAATCTTTTATTTTTTCTGATGAAACTAGAGGTATTCTTTAATTTGCTACATAATTTTAGTGAAGTTTTAGTTTCATAACTAAAATGCAGTTGGCATCAAGTCCCCATTGCTTCCTTAAGGCTTGTGATAATATTTTTCAAGAGATTTCAGTATTTCCTTTGTTTAGTTCTGATCCCTTTTCAAAATCCAGCCACTCTGACCATCTAATAGGAGGTAAATTAGGTGCAGATCACTTCTGAAAATCCACTATTATATTGCAGGTAAGATCTTGAAGTTTTCTATTTTTAAAAAGACCAGGAAATCAGCTATTCACTTGTTTTATAGTTTCCCTTCAATAGTTTTCATCTATTTCTTTGCATTTTGTCTGCATGCACATTGGGGAGCTGTGTAATAAGAGAGTGTCCTGGGCTGGTCCAAATGTAGGCCCACCCACTTGCTGCAGGGCAGACCACCGACTTACCTCGTCTGCCACGCCTTGATGATAATGATTGAAATATGTCAGTAAGGTGGGAGGCTGTCCATTTACTTGTCCTGATGCCAAGGGCTTATATACATGGCTCTGACCTTCCCTGTTCTATGTCCCATGCCTCACAGATGGCATCCATGGCCTAACACCCGGCCCAAGCTTATTTGACCTAGCACCCGCCCTCCAGCTTATTCAGCCTGACACCTGGCTTTCAGCTCAGTGGGGCCTCACCCAGCCTCCAGCTCAGTAGGACCTGACACCCAGCCTATAATCTGTTTGGCCTGACACCCAGTGTTGACTTGCTTGGCCTGACACCTAGCCTATAATCTGTTTGGCCCAACACCCGGCTCATGATCATACGACTCAGGGCTCCCAACCCCTACCATTCTCACAGGGTCTAAGCCTGGCTCAGGACCTTCATGGTCCCCTCACTCAGGGTTCCCAGACCTTACCGTTCCCATGGGCTACAATCCCCTGCCCTACACAGGGTCTCATAACTCCCCTGAAGCCTCACATCTGGCTCAGTCTCCTAGAGCCTCACATCTGGCTCTTAGGGCTTCCTAATACCCACAGGGTTGTGAGGGCTTGGGGTTATAAGGTGCCCCGCACTCACCTTTCACTGTGGAGGTGATTGGCCTGGCATTTCCAGGGACTACCCGCCACAGGCAGCCCCACCAGACCATCCTGCTCCACCAGGGTGTAGTTTTTTGTCATACCCAGGATAGGGAACCTCCTACCATCCCCATAGTCCCCCCAGACCTCCAAGGTGTTGTGAGCAGCAGCTCCAGATGGGCGTTGTTCTCCCGTCTTCTAGCAGCAGACTGCTGGCTTTGCTGCTCAGGGCCTTGCTCTTATAGTAAACAGCTGGGCCCTGTTCCCAATCAGGTAATTAGGCCTGATTGGGAGAATAGCCAGCTTCAGTCTGCTTTGCTGCTGCTCATGCCCCTAGGAGTGACGGAGCACACCTGGTGTTTGTTGCAACTGTCAAGGCCTTCTTAGGAGCTTCAAATGAGTCCGTTCTTGGTATACTATGTCTACCTATGAAGAATATAATGTAGAATAGCACCGGAGTATATACAACTGTGGGTCTCCCTTTAATGTAATTGTCTAACACTTTCCCAGCAAGGAAATGACTTGTAATCATCAAATTACCATGTGATCTCATCACCAGTTTCCTACCTTCTCTCACTAGTTTGTTACCCAGTTGCTTTTCTTGTTTTAACTTGGAGCGTTTAGGTCGTGGCCATACATTTTTGTGTACTTTTATATAGCATCTGGCAACAAGGACCGTAATCCCAAGAGGGACCATTGGGCCCCAGTGATGCCAATCAGTAATGGTACCATCATCACATATAAATAGTACTAGTTCCAGGTAGTGTGATCTAATTTCTGTGATCTTTCTAGGACTTTGATGTTGGTAAAACCTACAAAAAGAAGATCATTTTGATAAATGCATCCTACAGTGTCAACTTCTGCAAGCTGGTGGGAGTCAGTGAGCATCTTAAGGATTTCATCAGTATTCAGTAAGTAAACTGCCTCGGTTTCAGAATGTGATTTATTACTCCCTTAAAATGAGGATGCTGATAATGTTACAATCAGGCAGCTCTTAAATTTATTGCATTATGTTTTATTCTGG
This sequence comes from Crocodylus siamensis, assembly GCF_052110815.1. Classification (NCBI taxonomy): domain Eukaryota; kingdom Metazoa; phylum Chordata; order Crocodylia; family Crocodylidae; genus Crocodylus; species Crocodylus siamensis. The sequence goes on along the minus strand of NC_143406.1, from coordinate 12,188,249 downwards.
TGCAGTTGGTGCTATTAGATCTTCTAAATAGACAACATCTAAAGCAAATCTTATCTTCCTTTGCCGTTCTTCCTTTCTTGCTCTTTTCTCTTATTTGTATTTGCATTGTAGTACGAAAGTGCAGTATGCATCAGTTATCAGACCCCCAAATGTGAAGTGTAATTCCCACCCAATCTCATTCATGTTTGTGCTTTAAAAGGGTGTCTCCAATTGGGTTTCATTAATTACTATCCACTCCAAAACATACATGGCAATAGAAATATTCTGGCTGAAATTTTTAAAAAACATAGTACATAAAAAGAATTAGAGGCCTCACTCCAGGCTCTTTTTTGTTACTGGAAATCTTGGCAAGTGCTTTTATTCCCCTTACAGAAGTTGGTCAACAAATCCCTATACCAGAGATGCACAGAATACACAAACCAGTCACAGCAGTACTCTGGGTCATTTGTCCAGATCTTGAGGAAACCCCTTCTCTGTTTGGGAGACTCACAGAGGTGCTTGCCATTGACTGTACCTGTACATCATGGAACTCTAGACTGTACAAATGGTCATCTTTCCTGCAGAAAGGACTTCAGAAACTTCACTATGTAGCCACCACGTAGCTGGGGCACCATACTGTGCAGCCCAGTGGAAATGCTAAATCGTTGGATCCAAAGAACCACTTTTGTGAGAACCACTTTTCAAACTGTGCTTAGATCTTTGAATCCTCCTGAATCCTCATGCTCAGTATGGGTGTGAGAGCATAGTCCCATCCTTGCCGTGGGAAATGATGCTTCAACCACTTTTTAAGGTGAAAAAAATTGTAATTCGTTCCTTTTGTTTTTTGCATGGAATAAGACTATGACTATGTGCATGGACAAAAAACTGGAATAACATTTTATTTCCTGATGCAGCTGCTGCTGCAACTCCTCCTGACTCCAGAGTTTTTAATTATGTTGCCTAACAAAGAAAAAGCATTTTGAGTGTAAAGGAAGTATCAGAATAGAAACAGAGAGGAGTGAAAATGTCCATGCTAGTGCCAATACATTTTTCATTCAAGCTTCTGGGGATAACCTGTCTTCAGAGGCTATGATGGTAATATATCATGAAAGCACGTACAATAATTCACTTTGAAAACAGCATGTTTCAAGCTTTCCTTTAATGCAGTGCTTAAAAATCTAGTTCTTGTTGCCCTCAAATACAATGTAATTTTGAAGAGATCCAGCATAATGAGTAGGTATTAGGGTCTTCATGGAAATAACCTGCTTTGAAGTTAAATAATATGTGACTTGAAAAATGAAGTTAACGTTAAGAAAACAATTAGGTAATTACATCAAGTTCTTTTAGGCAAGATAAAATTTGCATTCCTGTAGCTCCTTCCTTATGACAGCTACTGAAGAGAAAGTAGTTAATGTTGCAGTTAGGTGTCCATTTTCTACTGAATTTCAGTGTCTTTCAGATACCTGATTTCCCTTGGCTTTTTTAAAAATCTCAAAAGATTATCATGGAATTTTGAAATATCCACATAATGTGTAAATTCAAGTCCCTACATAAATCAACAGGCCTTGTTGCTTTTTAAAAAGCCATCCCCTTTGACCATGTGGGCAAATAGGTTAACCCTAGTAGTGGTACAGTTGCTGTTTCAATGTTGACATTAAAATAAGTGCACTAATGGTGGGAGAAAGGGAGGAAAGGTATGTGTCCGCTAAAAATTTCATCCAAATTTCACACATATTGGTGATAAAAGATAATTAAACATAATTTGCAAATGGGCCTATTTATTTGTTAGATATATATGATGCCCTTCCCGTCAAAGGCATGTTATGAGAATTTAATACATATTAAATTATATGAGAATTTATATGGCAGTATTCTGAGTCTGTTTCTTTTTAAGTATCTCTCAGAGACTTATCTGGGCATGTTCAGAAACCCCTGAAATATCAATAAATAATTTTTCTAAGAATCCATTTGAACTTTAATATAAACGTTGAGGAAAATATCACATTTATTTAAATCTATATGGATCTGGCTTGAAAGTGGGGGAAAAAAAGCTGGAGCCCTATCTTGTGCAGAAATTCAAAATAACCAACTTATTTACAAGTGAAGGATACTAAAGCAAATTCACTTGACTCACATATAAGTGACATTTTAAGTTTTCAACTTTTAAAGCTAACTTGAGGAAAGCACTTCTGACATTGATGTTGTACCCCAGTGAAATGACAAAATGTATGAACAAGTCATATTACTACTGTACACTGATTTCATACTCCAGAGATTCTGTTTTACAGCTCACTACCCTCTGCTACTTTGTAACGATAGGGTGTACTTTGAATTTCTAGTCAGCTCAATTGGAGGATAACCCACAGTGCGTAACAAACCATCTTCCACGTGTTCAGCCCCTATTAAAATATATTGGAATGTGAACATGGCACACTACTGACAAAGTATAACCTTGGGGAGAGCTACATGGTCTGAATTCAGTTGCTGTAGAAGATCACAGAACATTTTGCCTTCTGCATTAAAAATTATTTTCAGTGTAGTTTTATGTTTTTTTATGATCCTTAATAGATGTCATTTAATTGAATACATTCTGAATTTAAAAAAAACCCATTGGGCATTTGACACTATTGGCCAGTTTATTACTGCAGTGTACTGTGCTATGTCACATCCATGGTTAAGTTTTTGACTGCTTGATTTAAGCTATTACATTTCTTAACTGTTGTCTAACTTAAATGATTAATAGTTTTTATGGTCCTTGAGAACCATTTTTTCACGCACTTTTGGATGTGCTTGGGGCTTGATTATATTTTTCTTCATATAATATATTTAATTAACTGCTTATTTATGTCAGCATCACTGATATATGATTGAAAATAAAATTACAACGTACTGAAAATCCTGTATTATCTCTGTATAATAGGCCTGTCAGAGTACTTTTCAATTACAAATTAAGCTGCAGATATTATGTACAAAACAAGTTAATGAATTTTGTGTGAAACTATCTAGAAAAATGGCTGTGGTATTAATTTTTCAATCTAAATTATACTCTGTCCTTTTATATTTACCAGGTAGCTAGCTAGAGAATTTATTGTTTTGCAGTAACGCAATGGGTGATTATATACTAATTGTTTATACAGTACAGATTAGTTTTGCATGGATTGAGCTCAGTCCAGGCTCTCCAATACTTTTATCCTCATTTTGAGTAGGAAGCTGTAAATTAATATATTATTCCAACAGTTTTCAGCTTTTTACCAAGTATTCAAAAATGTTCAAGAAATCAGTTATATCTTTATCTTCACTTACTTACCAGCCCTTAGGAGTCACCCTTATGGATTTCTTTGTACTCTTAACATTTTTTTCATAAGACAAGTGGTTATATATTTGATATGTTGAAAATAATTCTGGTGGCAGACAGTACATCTACCAAACAACAAACTCCTTTCTAACACTAAGAATTAACATGCTGCGCCTGCACATGGGAACCCTTAGTTAAATAAGCCAAACCCTTTTATAACAAGAGCTTGTGAGCCGGGTAAATGGATTGTAAACCTAGCTGCAAGCAAGTACATGTACCAATAGTACCTGGTGTAGAGCCTCACCGTGGCTACCTTCAGGCAGTTGCCAGAAAAAAGCTGTTCCTTGCAGTACTGCTACCCCCTCGTATGTTGATCTGAGAATCAGTGGTTCCATGAAGTTTACACTTATTGGTCCCCAACTCTGTAAAGGGACCAAGCTACCAAGGAGCTGAATAACACAGCACCCAGGATGATAATAGGATTATCCTAAGTTTGGGTTTGCATCAGTCATATCAGTAGTTTTTCCACTGAGGCTAACAGGAGCAAAATTAAACCTCTCATGGAAAATCCTGTAGCAATTAGCATAGCTGTAATCAGTAGTGTTCTGTAAAAAGTACCCCCAAGCGTGACAGGATATAATAGAAATTTAGAGAGAATCATCCCGTAGAATTCTACTATAGCAGGGGTGGGCAAAATGCAGCCCGCCAACCCATTGTATCTGGCCCATGGGGCCCCTAAAAAATTTAGAAAATTAATATTTATCAGCTCCGGCTGCCTGTCATGCAGCTGCCAATGGCTTGCCAAAACTCAGTATGCGGCCCTCCGCCTGAAATAATTACCCGCCCCTGTACTATAGGATATACCGTTGTATTAAATTCTTTAGAATGGTTCAAACCAAATTGAAAGGATCCCACTTTCTGTTAAATATAAAGGGTTCTCACACCCAACCCAGCACACACAATAGAACTGGAGTAATAATGTCCATGTTTATGGGACCACTGGGATGTATTATGATTAAGGACTGTAATAGTTAGACAGTAAATACTGGAGATGCTTTTACCTTCATGTTGATCATTCTCCAAGGAAAGCTCATTATCTTTTGCTGTTTTCAGAAATCCTAGTGTAATCAACCTTGTATTTGCTGTCGAGGGCTGCTGCAAGTGAAGACTTGTCCAGGAAAATGTCTCCAAATTCTTAGGCAGTTTTATACTCAGGATGCTGAGCAATTATTTGTTTTACCAGCTATGCTTGGAGAGGTTTTTTTTAAATACTGCCTTACAATAGTTACTTTCTCTTGTGATTGCGATTATGTGGGGTAATGAGATGTTCTAAAGATACAAGACAGTCCAACATGTCTGCAGATTCCCTAGGATAATGATATCTAGTTGCTTATTTTGACTAGTTTCCATTTTCCCTGTGAAGCTACTGTAGCCAGACCAGATGTTCATTTGCACCTTAGTAGTTCTGTACAGAATGCAGCAGCCAGATTTTTAGGCTCACAGATCCCATTTTGGTCACAGTTAAAAAGACATTAAATTGTTTCACTAAAGTCCCCGATGAATGTTCTGTTCATTTCATAGGAGTTGTTCAGCGTGGCACAATGGATCTGCAGACAGAAGTTACATTTGTCACACAATTGGCCTCCTGAATGTGCTCTAGAGCCATGCCACGACATACATGTATAGCTGCAGAGCACTTTTAAAGTGGCCAATTGCACAACAAATTAACCCTCATCAAATGAGGGATCAGATGAAGATGCTCCACTTGGGGTGCCAGGGGCTGTCTGTGGGGTCTGATGGGGTATGGGTGAAGTGGAGCAAGCTGCAGGCTGGGGTTTGCCCAGATTGAGCCGGAGGGGGCGGGTGGATTGGAGCTCCCTTGCCTTGCAGCCCTCTCCCCCAGCCCAGGCCAGGCAAACCCCAGCTGGCAGCTTGAGCCCTCTTCCCCCCTCCCCCATCATTTCCTGCAGCCAGCCATGAATTGGGAGGTGGGGTGCAGGAGCTGGGGGGAGAGGAAGCTCCTTGGCTGCAGGCAGGCTCCTTGGGCTCCTGCAGACAGGTTCAATCCCCTCCCCCACCAACCCAGCAGGCAAACATCTGTTGGGTCTGGGTGGGTGCTTTAACTCATGGTGCTCCATCAGTTACAGAGGGGGCCTGCACAGCTGTCGGTGCCCAATGTGAAGTGACTGGCAATTTCTATTCAGAGAGTAAGGTAGAAACACTGCTGTTTTATACAGTAGGCAGTAGACATTCTGTAGTATTGTGTAGTAACCTATGACTGCATTTACCTTTTTCCTCTCCTATTCTGGTATTTGGATAGCAGAGTTATGGCAGGTCGGGATTTACAGTAGACTTCGTGTCATACTAGTCAAAGTGGAGGACTGGAAGTGAGAGAACTTGGTTTCTAATCTTGACATGGCTCAGGTGCTTTAACCTTGAGCAGGTCACTTCTTCCTTTTGTGTCCAGTTTCACCTTCTGTAAAATAAGCACAGTAACACTGCCCTTTGTAAAGTGCTTTGAGACCCTCTGATGAAAGCTGAATAAATAATCAGAATTTGTATTTGTAGAATTATTCACTGCTTCCATGGTCTTTCACTAACCTGTCACTCATTCCGACTCCCTCAAGAAATAAATTCACTCAAGTAAAGAATGTTATATAATTTTCTTGTCAATTTTATAAGAATGGGAGCAGGAGCTTTCAAATATAAATCTAATTCAGTACTGTATATTGACTGTCTTCACAGCTTTGATCCACCTGGCCAGATGTCTGCTGGAATGTCGTGCGAAATGGTGGTAACATTTAAGCCTATGGTAAGTGCCCTTTATACAGTGATTATAAAACAAATATAAATTACATGTTGATGTGAATTGTGTAATCCACCAGTTTATTTTGGTAACAGTAACAATAGCCTAATTTTGTTAACTGTTAAGAAGGAAACAAAGATCAGATAAAAGAGATATTACTCTCATTAAAAAATCTTCTGCATCTCAAACTATTGTTATGTTGTAGTGTGGCATTTTTTAGTATTATGTTTTACGCTAGTGCCAGTCACTTAGTAGTTCTGATTTGTGTATTGTTAGGTAAAACCTTGCACCAAACTGGAACATGCTGGATGGCTCCTTGTTAAAATAAATTAGGGAGTCAACGATAAGTTGTAGTCATACAAAAACTTAGAATCTCAGAAATTGTAATTTTTAATTGTAAGAACGTATTTATTGCTTCTTTACTATAAGTTAGAGGCAGACATTTTTTCAGTAGGCTAAAAAAGTGAGGTTTAATATGTTAATATATCTTTGGCTTTTTCTTTTTTTTTAAATTTTAGATAAATGAAGCTCTTGAAGGAGAAGTAACATTTTTGGCTCAGACTGGTTCCTTCTCCATTCCATTGAAATGTACAATCAAGAGATGTGTTGTGAGTCTTTTTTTTTAAACCTTATATACTTAAACCTTGTATACTTTGGATGAGAGAGTCTCATGTAAGATGAATATAGATAGATAAATAGCACTTAAATACTGGTGTGAATTGTTAGTCAAAAACACATTTTATATTTAGAGGGGACAAAAGGACTTTTTAATAATTTGATTAATTCCTTAAAGAGTTCCCTATGAAAATGTAGTATTACTATCAATATATTTTAGAAAGATTCTGTGCAAGTGTGACAGTAAAGCATTCAACACTTATGTCTAGTAGGTACTTTTAAAATTGCGATCAAATGATAAATACTATTTATTTAAAGGTCTCAGACCCTGTATCATACAGAGATTTCTGGATGAACTTAAATTGAAGCACATGAGTATTATAATCGGATTCAATGATTATTTGAAATTCTGAACTGCCTCAGAGCCCCTGTCATAGATCCCACATTGTGCTAGGTGCTATACTCAGAATAGGGAGATGGTCTCTGCCCTGAAAATTTTACCATGTACTCAAGTCTGGAGGCTCAAGTATGTGCTTATCTGTGCACGGCTGTTGCCTGAAATGTCAGTGTTAGTATAATATATTAACTCACAAGTTATCATTTGATTCCTAGAATTATTATTTAAAGATTGTTGGTGAATAAGTTGCAGAAATAATAACCACCACAAAATTTTTATCTCTGATTGTATTTTGACCATGATGTCATACAATTTTATTTGGGGAAAACTAAACTATTGCATACAAATAAATATTTCTAACATTGTAATCAACCACATACATTACACTGAAATCTATACAAAATTATAGTATAATTAACTATAAAACACAAAATTAATTTTAAGTGGAAACCATTGGAGAGTTCATTTTAAAATGTGATGACCCAATATAACACTGGAGGCAGAGGGAGGGGAGAGGTTTTTCAAATACAGATCTGGGATGTGGATTCCTAATTCCCTTGGGTTTCTCTGAAAATTACAGCCCATGCCTCAAGAAATCTGTTTCTTGGCTTAGTTTTCTAAATAGACAAAAAACACCTTTAGATCCCACCATCCATTTACAAAAACATTTATACACTTATACAAAGTATTGTAGCCCTCAGAGAATTTTTAAATCAGATTTTACTTGAATATAGGACTCTTATTTTTAAGATACAATAAACAGTATTTTGACAGGCACTAATTTTTTCTTAATTAAGGGCTTCTAATTTCTCATGGTTTATCATGATTTCATTTATCAAAGCAAGAGTTCTTCAGAGATTCCTTATCACATAAACAAATATATATCTGTCAGAACATTGCATTGCAGATTGAATGAGATATAGATGAAAATGTGCATCTATAGATTTATGTATAAAAAATTCAGGCACTGATGGAAATGCTGTGTAGGATGATCTTTCCAATAGGACTGTGCGAAGGGGGGGAGGGGCCTTGTGCTCCTGTGGGATGCTACATGCACCCCAGCATCACAGCATTCACAAGCCACACCTGTTACCCCAAGGTATGTAGGAAAAGCATTTAAAGCTGTGTCTATGTACGAATCACTAATTGTCTGAATCAGCATCAGATCTTCAGATTCAGATTCAGCCAAATCAAATCAGGGACAGTGATCCAAATCTATTAATCGAATCACTGTCCCTGATTAGGGCCAAATCCAATGGAATATGGCCAGTTTTGCACACCCCTACTTTCCAATACTTTAGTCACTAAGGAATCAGATCAGCAAATGCAATATTAGAACCCTGGGAGATCCTGGCATTAAAAAACCCAGCACCTAATAAAAGCACATGACAGCAGCGCATGCCACCCAAAACTGGAGCCGTGCTCCTGCTGCCAGCTGCCAGCCAAGCTCTTTGCTGCAGGATCACTGCAGCTGCAGTTCCTAAAGGCCCCCAGGACCCCAGATAAGGCTCTTCCCTGCTCCCGGGGACACGCCCAAAGGGTGCATCCATACGAGCATGCATATGTGTCTTGCAGCATCTCAAAGCCCTTTGAGATGCTGCAAGAGGCACGTGCAGGAATTAAAATTTTTTCCCCACGGTACAAATGTGCAGTGCAGGGGCAAAATTAGAACCCTGGATATCCAGGGGTCAAAAAAAAAAAATGCAGGGAAAAAAGTGGGGCATGGCATGATCTCGGATTGTGCCCTGAGGCAACCAGAGGCTCAGTCTTCCACAGAGACGCTTTGCTGGCCAGACAGAGCATCTCTATGGCTGGCCCTCGCCCAGGTGCTAAAGCATGCTGCCTGCCCATGCAGGGCAGGCAGCATGGCAGCTGCAGGGAACTGGATCCAGGCCAGTAAATAAGGGGTGGGAGGTGCTGGAGGAGGGGGGAAGTGCCATGTGGAAACCCCTGCCATCCTTGCCCACTCCCCCAGCCCCCCGTATTGCTGCCCCATCCAGCTCCATTCCTTGCCTGCACCCCCAGCTCCCCCATCACTGCCTTGCCTGGCCCCATCCCCCGCCTGCCCCCCGGCCCTCCCCCAATCGCTGCCTCATCTGGCCCCATTGCCTAACTGCTCCCAAGCCCCCACGATCGCTGCCCACCCGTCCCCATCCCCCACCTGCCCCCCCAAGCCTCCCCAGTCACTAACCTGCCTGGCCTCAGCATCCTGGCAATTAAAAAAAAAGAAAAAAAGCCCCACACTCACCAGCAGTAGCAGCTGTCGGAGTCACTGGGGCCTTGTGGCAGAGCTCCCCTGTGCAGCATGGGACCTGTGTGACCTGTGTGACAGCTACAGTGGACCCAGCTACCTAACAGAGACCCTGCAAACCCCAGCTGCACCCCCACAATGGGGCAGTGGGGGTGCTAGGTGGCCAGGGCTGGTCCCCAGAGCCCCCCTGCTACTGCCAAAGAGTGAGAGGCTTTTTTTGTTTTTTTGTTTTTTTTAAGTGCCAGGAAGCTGGGGCTGGGGATGCAAGTAGGGGATGAGGCCAGGTGGGGCAGCCATTGAGGGGTCTGGGGGAGCAGGTGGGGCAGCCATTGGGGGGTTAGGGGTGCAAGTAGGGGGTGGGACTGGGTGCGGCAGCCATTGGGGGGCTGCAGGAGCCAGCAGGGGATGGAGCCGGGTGGGGCAGCAATCTACAGGGCAGCAATCCATGAGGCTGGGGAGCAGGTGGGGGTGGGGCAAGTGGGCCCTGCAGAGGAGGTAGCCCTGGCTGGGGCTGTAACCCCTGTTGAGGGCTGTAGCTCCTGCAGGGGGATATGGCCCCTGTGGGGGGCAGTCTGTGAGCTGTGCAGGGGAACTGCATCCTGTGGGGGCCAGGGGACCCACCCCTCCTGAGCAACACCCCCCACAGTCTCCCCACAATTCACCCACACCTACCCACACACCCCATGGTCCCCCACATCTCTCCACAGGCACCCACATCCCCCCTTTCTATCCCTCTCCTACAAACTCCACACCCCCCCAGAACACACCCTGCATACTCAGCTGCCAGACTGGATGAGACCTGCTGGCAGGAGCTGTGGCTGCAGGGGCATTTGTCCCCACATCCTGGTTAGTGAAGGGGCCACAGGGAGTTCTAACTGCTCTATGGTAAGAAAACCAAAGGCAAACAGCAAAACATAGGTATTTAGAATTCATTTTATTATGATGATAGAGACACTGGTAGGCTTCCAAATTGCTTTAACACTGTAGATATATCAATAAAACATTGCCAAGCTGATCTCTGTCTCTCTCTCTTTATATATATATAATGGTTTTTTGTTTTAATTGTGGAGGAACATGGATTTCAGGGTATTTTACAGAGTGTGTGAGGGTGGGTGGTGCACACTTCGCCGTACCCACTGCCTCCCCGCGTCGGGACTGCTTCCCTGTAGCTAAGAGTCACTCACCTGAGGGCTGCATGCGTCCGGTTTGCCTGCCACAACTTTGATTGTAATCCGGTTCAGTGTTGTTTGTCTGGCACGTATCAGTCCAAAAGTGAGACTCCTTGACTCTCAAGGTCCTGCGTCAATGGGGGCTCCTCCACCCCTATACCCTTGCCCGTGTCACCAGTAAGTGACTGCCTATCCGGGCAGGTCACCCGTCAGTACGTCACTTAAAATGTCCGCAAAAGAAACATAAGGTCAACACAAAGTTTACAGCCAGGGATTCTCTAGAACAAGGAGGGTGCTTTGCCCTCCGCAAGCTCCTTGTTATTACCCTATCTGCTGTGGGCATTAGCACCCTTTTCTGCAGCCCTCTCTGGGCTCTTCGGCCCTCTCCATGGCTTCCTCAAGCCACTTAATCCTTTCGAGTACCGGCAAGCCCCTTCGTCTTCTGTGAGTGCCCTTACGCTATGGTATATACGGCTCCCGGCTCCTGCTGGGTCCAGCTGCTCCCAGCAGCGTCAAACAGTCCGCGGCTTTGCCGAGCCCATTGACCCGACTCCCAAGCCCTGTTGGGGCTTACCCTTACCTCACCAGGTTCTGCAGTGCCTCAGGACGGTACACCTCTGCCTGAAGGTGCTCCCACAGGTCTTGGCTTCCCCGCGGCTTTCTTCCGGTTCCGCTTCCCCCCCCTCCTGGCACCGGGGTCTCCTTTGTGTTGGCCCTCGCTGTCCAGGCCCCGCCTTCTTCTGCGCACCTGGGAAAGGTGAGTTTGTGCCCTGCGTTCTGGGATTGAGTATGGGAACTTACCGCGGTTGTGCCGGGGCGGGAAACCTCGGAGCCCGCCCGCTCCTACACTCTCTCACAGAGTGACTTTGGGATTTTTTTATCAGGGATTTTTCAGTTTTCAAATGGGGAACACCTGAATTCCTGCTAGGGAGGCAAGTAGCAGGACCCAGGCAGAGGAACCTGCTCAGAGCTGGCACTTTGGACCCAGCTAGAGGTGGCTGACCTTCTGGCCAGTAGGGGCCAGGAGGACATGCTTTGACAGTTAAAGTAGGCCACCACACTAGGAACATCTTCCAGGCAATAGCTGCCTAGATGGCTGGGCAGATGTCACATGTGGCAGTAGTACCGTGCAAAGGCCAATTGCAGCCACAGCCCACTGGCAGCTGGCCCAGAGGGGCAGATGCCTCTACTGGCTGTGCAGTCCCCATCCAGGTCTGGCAAGTGGCAGCAGGTCACAGCCAGGCAGCAGCTCCCACTGCCAGACTGCTGCAGTACGTAAAGGGTGCAGGGAACTCTCAGGGCTGCTTCAGTAGTCCATCTGGCACAAGGGGTAGTGTCCCCAGGTACCAATTGGCCAGTCCCCAGAAGCTCCTGAGAGTGAGTAGCCCTGAGTTACTTGCCAGGGCAGCTTTTTGTACTGATGGGGCCAAGACAGGGCAGCTTTTTAAACTGCTGGGGCAGCACAAGTGCTGGCCCTGGTCTCTAGCTCCCCCTGGCTGCAGATCCAGAAGGAGCCAGGCAGGGTTATTTTGCCCAAGTGGCACAATTTGCCCCACACCAAAGTGAATGTCTGGGCACGTGCGCTGAGGCAAAAAGCCACGGCTCAAGTTTACACCGCTTCTATTTAAGCTGCTGCAAGCACACATGCTTGCATGTGTGGACATGCCCAAAGAGATCATAAAATGAAGCAAAAATAATCGGTTGTGCTAAAAAGCAGAATAAGAAAATAGAAACTGTAAAAGGAAATTCAGTATGCTTTTCAGTAAGCCCAAATTTATAAAGCACTTAAGTATGTACTTAATTATAAATACAAGAGGAGTCCCATTGACTTGAGTAGTACTTCTTGTGTACCGGGATGTGTGATGTAATGCTGCTGCACAGTAGTAATGAACTGCTGTGCAGTCAGCATCACAGAAAAGCCATTTGATGATGCTACTGCACAGCAACTACTGCACAATAACAACTGCACAGTCAGTGTCTCGTGTAGACGCGGCCCTTGTATACCAAAGCTTGATCCTGTCCTCAACTGCTTTGCTGAATTGCTAAGGAAAATCAAGATGAACACTGCATTACAGTCTTAAAAGCAAGCACTCCAGGGTTTTGACAGACTGTCAGAGGAGCAGCTATTACACCTTCAGGATCCGCACCACTGTTTTGCACAGTTCATGTATTATGCTATGGAACAGACAATTTGCTGGCAGAAACTTTGATTTGTACAAGTGCACGGTGTCTGTTGCTTTTCTTCAGCAAAAGTTCTCAAGGGACATGTTTCTTGGTTTAGTTTTCCAAACAGACAAAACACCCTTAGATCCCACCATCTCTCCTTTTCATTTAAAACTATTTTAAAAGTTTAAAACTTGCTGATTTTTTTTTCTGGTGAATGAATATCTGTATTAAATATTGCTTCACTGCTTGACCTAGCAGCTCTCCCTGACTTGGCAGCAAATTGCCAGTAAATAATTTGTCTAATAAATCAGTTGCTACATATTTGCTACTTAAATATCAAATTTAGTAACACAAAATACCTGCAAGAATATATCCAAATGATCGTGAAGTATTTTACATGTAACTTTGAGGATTGTACATATGACTTAGCAATACCAAATGATCAGATCTCTTCTATCTTGGATTCAGTGATTTTTCCCCCCGCCCCGGGCCATAACAAGTGCAGACATTTTCTGTTGCACATGTTTACATTCCTTGTCATCTGAGATATACTATGGATCTTTGCTTTGTATATTGTGGTTCTTTGCTTTGTGCTTGCTTCCTTTAAAGTTGCCTCTTGCAAACTGGAATTGTTTCCATTCCTGTTAGATAAAGCTCAGTAAGAAGAAAGAAAAAGTTATGAACTAGAAACTTTAAATTTTAACTAATAGTGTGTATATTGTATGAAGTGAATGTATTCTGCATATCTTAAAAGTGAGAGGGAATCAGCTCACTGTGGTCCACTAGCAAATGGCCAAGTAACAAGCTCCACAAATCAAGTCATCTTCACTACCTGTATACCTGAAATTATTTCATATGCCTCTTCTGACCCACAATTTAAGTACAACATTAGTGGAAATTCAATCTGTATTAATCAGTTAATGTAGGGGTAAAACCACTCTACACCAAGTAACGAAATAGGATCTGTTATAAATGGATCTTCAGTTGATGCAAGACATTAGACTCTGCTCTTTACAAACATTGTACCAGCAAGATGATTCACATTTGTGTGATAAAAGAGGAACAACAGGACTAAATACTGTACTGTATTTACATCATTGTATAAATTCAGAATAATTCCCTTAATTTCAGTGGAGTTACCCCATATTTACAAGCTGATGTAATCAGTCACAGTATTTGGCCCACTGTTTCTGGTGTCATATAACAGAGAGAAAGGGAGGTTGCTTGCTTTAATAAGAATTTGTTGTTCAAATGAGTTGGATTCTATACAAGAGACAGAAGAGTGCCCATAATTTGTGTCATTATTTGACATTGTCTTTGAAGTGTTAATAAGAACTTTTAAGTCTTATGCTCGAAATGGTAGATGTTCATTTAATTGACATTACCAACTATCTAGGACAGCAGTAATTATAGTTTTTCTCCTTACAGCTGGCACTAGATAAAGAGCTCATTGACTTTGGCACTCATGTGGTGGGAGAGACAATTTCACGGACCATCACCTTGACAAACCGCGGAGCTTTGGGAACAAGATTCAAACTACAAATGTCAGCAGGTGACAGCGGTACATGCACAACAGCAACAAAATCGTCCCTCAGAAGAGTGGTGGGTCCAAATGCATTTCATCATTGTGATTTAGACACTAACTAGGAAAGCTTGGTAGAGGTTTTGGTGTTAGCAATACTGTATGTTTAGCAGTACTGTATGACTGTGACTTTCCTAGTTGTATAGGAAAGAAAGCTTGGAATAGTCATACAGTATTGCTAACACCATGCATTGAAAAACAATGATCCAGCCCCCTAAAATTATTAGATTGGCTTAAGAATCATAATCAAATGTTAATACATTTAGGAGGTTGAATATAATCAGATAACCTTTTCCTGGTTTTTTTCTACAACCACAAGAGCTAAAAACACTTACAGAAATTCTTACAGGATCAATAAAAATTGCTGGAGCTGGGGCTTCAAAAAAACTCCAAACAAACCAGCAACTATCACAAAACTAGTAATAAAATCATCAGAGTTGGCAAAACTGGCATATGAGTCTCATGTAAAACTCAATTTATTGAAAATTCCTAGTGGAAAACAATTACTGTTATTGACAAGTTGTTAATATGTAGAGAACAGGCTCTTCAAACTAAGAGTTACATTCAGTCAGTTTGGATGCCTGAAAACATTTTCAAAAGTAGTTCATTAAAAAAATTTAAAGAGAGAAATAAAAAAACCGAGTGCTGAAGTGGGTTCAAGTGATCAGGGAGTGATGTATGCTCAGTGTCTGAGCCAACCCCCATACCCTGCATGAAACCAGTGTTGTGCTATCAGGTAGTCCCTATGGTCGTTGTTACAGTGTCTGAAGCACGTAAACAGAATAAGTGAAGGAAGGAAGCACAGAACCCAGAAATGCTGATTCCTAATCTGTTGCTCTGCTAGATATTTCTGGAAATGTGGAACAATTATGGACAGTAATAGAAATCTGCTTAGTTAGAAACACTTTTAGAGTGGGATTGGTTCTTTTTAAGAAGATTGAATAGACCCAATCTGAAATCAGATTAGTTTTGTGTTTTGGACCAAAGATTTTTCCAGAGCAGTTGTGGGGTAGTACTTCATGCCCTGTAATTGCTGTCTTGATTAACACCATTGTTATAAATGTGACTTTTTAAAGTCCTGCAGTAGTTGAATCTACTGTAGTTGTGCGGATGTTCTCTCCCTGTCAAAGCACATGTATGGAGGGTGACTTTTCATTTAGTATTCAAATGGTTCTTTATAAACAAAGAGGAAGTATAAGGATATTTAATTCTATGTTTTTCTAGTTTTTATCTGCTTATTTTAATTATTGAAATGTAATTGGCTCCAAGAAATATCGAAACTCCCTGCTCAGGAAAGTAATCCCATGTGAATCTAAAGAAAGGGACTGACCGTCCATAGAGAAGACTGTATTAAACCCTGTATACAATTGCTGAGCTGATTGTTCATCATGGATTTCAGCTTTAATATTGTCATCACTTTAAAGTATGAATCGTATAAGAAAAGTGACTTTTGACAAATTCCAGCTTCTAAATCCACAGTTTCTTCTTTGTTTTCTGTCATAACTACTTTGTTGACCAAAGCCTATTTTTATGACTTGTGAATTCCAGTTAGCATTTCAAATCCAAAATAATGTAAAGAGCAAGGCCAGCTCATCAGTCACATAATTACCCAGTGTCAAATGCATAATCTTTATTATTGGAAAGCAGGGCTGTGTGAAGCTTTGGTCCCTGATTCAATTTGGTGGAGATTTGGCCTGATTTGGTGGCTGAATCTCTGAATCTGAACCGAATCAGAGGACCCTTTAATCTCTCCGAATCAAATCAGAAACCTCCAAATCAATTCAGAGAGATTTGAACATTAGACAACTTTAAATGTTTTTTCTGCATACCTCTAGGTAGCAGATGGCTGTGAATGCTGCAGTGCTGGGACACATGGAGCGTCCCACAGGAGCATGGGAGGCTCTCCAGTGTGCTTGGCAGCAGACCTGGAAGTGGACCAGAAGCACTTTCGGTCCACTTCCAGGTCTGCCAGAGAGTGTGCTCCCCCCACCCCTGCACTCTTCCGGCTTGGTGACTGGTGCCTCCTGGGTCTGGGGTGGGGCACCCAGGGTCCCCCCATGGCCGATCACCAAGCTGGAGGAGTGTGGGGGAGGGGGGGCCCTGTGCACTCTACGGCAGACCCGAAATCGGGCCAGAAGTACTTCCAGTCCACTTCCTGGTTCACTGCCAAACACGTAGAGGGCCCCCCCACACTTCTGTGGGACACTCCATGCGCCCCAGCATCACAGCAATCATGAGCCATGCCTGCTACCTCAAGGTATGTAGAAAAATATTTTAAAGCTGTGTCTATGCCCAAATCGTTGATTCTCCGAATCAGCACTGACTCTTCAGATTCAGATTCAGCCAAATCAAATCAGGGACAATGATTTGAATCAATGAGTCAAATCACTGTCTCGGATTTGGGCTGAATCTGAATCGAATAGGGCCTGTTTCACACACCCCTACAGGAGAGAATCACAAAGAGTCACAGACAAGTCAAGGGATGCTTGACTCAGATCCCAAGCTGAATTTATAAGCTTAGACAAATTAAAAAAAAAAACATAGTTATTTGGTTTATTTCAGGAGACTTGTTATGAAGTCTTTGAAAGGGAATAAACATAAAATGTTGCATAATCAATACACCAAAGTCACTTTCTGAATGCTATCACTTCTTAACGAGTGAACTACTTCAGTTGCCTTTTTATGTAGTAAAAATTGTACTACATTACCAATAAACTCTAGTATTAAAGTTAGCAGTCTTTCTGCAAAGCACAGTGCCTTGTCTCAACAAACAATACAGTCATAATTACTATATAAGTCTACTTTCCTTTTTAAAATGGCAGATAGAATTGGAGGTATAAGCAAATAAAGGTTTACATCATGATTGACTACATTTTAAAATTCTTTCTATAAATATTTTAACTAGATTAGTCCAACACTGGATGGTGTCATCTCTGAAGAGAGGGATAGCAGCAGTCCTATGGGATCTGTGTTTGAAAAGAAGGAACAAGTTTCTCCTGATCAGACAGATGAAACTATCAAATGCTTAAGTCAGCCTGAGAGCCAGAAGACCAAAACAAGCCTGGATAGTAGCTGTACAAGTAAGACTCTGATTTACAAAATAACAATACATATCTTAAGGCCAAACATTTTCTGTTTCTAAGAGTTTCCTGTAGTAAGCTATAGCACTCAGATACGTGGCAGACTTGCCCAGTGAATGAGACAATTACTAGGCCTGTGTGAAGCAGCTAGTATTTGCTTCAGATTTGGCTGATTCGGGGGACAGTTATTCGACTCGGTGATTTGAATCAGTGTCCTGAATCAATTTGGCCAAATCTGATTCAAAGGAGTCAGTAGGTAAACTTCTGCTCTCCCAGCCCCTCTATGGCTGCCCCCCCCGGGCCCAGCTCTGGCCCTTTAATTAAAAAAAAAAAAAAAAAAAAAGCCCCAACTCAGTGGCTCCTGCCAGGCAGGGGGCAATCCCTGCTGCACCACACTGTGTTGGGGGGCTCTGCCACAAGCCCCTAGAAACCCCGAGGCCACTGCAGCAACCAGTGAGTGGGGGCTTTTTTTTTTAAAAGGCCAGGCGGGACAGCCATGGGGGGTGGGGATGGAAAAGTGGGTGGGGGCTGGGGAGCAGGCAGGGGATGAGGCCTGGCAGGAGTCCCTGAATGGTTCCCTCCCTCCCCTCCTTCAGCCCCCCCTCCCCCAGCATGGAGTCCAGGTCCAGCTCCATTCTGCAGCACGTAAGGACTGCCTGAATAGCTGAAACTCTCCAAATCTTTTCCGAATTGATTCAGAGAGCTTCGAATCGATGTGGACCTTTTAATTGGTCGCCTGATTCCATTTGGATTTGGAGCTTCGGGCACCGAATTGGGCCAAATCTCCTCCAAATCAAATCAGCACCTGAAGCTTTGCACAACCCTAACAATTACCATTGTAGTACTAGTAGTAGTAATATAGTATGTTTTTATTTTAAAGTTTTCTCAACCCAAAGGTATCCAGGCAGCTGACAAAAAAGAGAATTGTGCCAGCACAGTTTTTTTTAGATCGGTTTTGATATATTACCCCAGCTGCCCCAGCTTGTCAACAACTCAGCATCAAACAAAAACTATACAAAATCCAGCTAGATTTTTCCACAGAGACTTTAAAATTGTTATCATTGTTCTTGCCTCAGGAATTGAATACCTACCTTTCAGAAGACAAATCCGCATGACAGTTCTATTTTTACAACCTACAATTTTAGGAACAAAGTGACATAAAGATGAACCTCTTAGACATTTTTCCTCTCATCTTTTAATCTTTTCTTTGTGCTTAATAAGATTGGGAGAAAAGATTTATATCTGGCAATGCAGATATTGAGAAGCTAAGTGTTCCCATTCATGCTGGTCATTAAGTTATTCTGATCAAAAGAAACTGTTCGTCAGCCTAGTGACAGATGAAAAAGGCTGAAGTACTCATTGCCTTTTTTACCTCAGTCTTCACAGGCAAGGTCAGCTCCCAGACTACTGTACCTGGCAGCACAGTTTGGGGAGGAAGTGAGCAGCTGGCAGTGGCAAAAGAACAGTTAGGGACTATTTAGAAAAGTTGAATGTGTATCAGTCCATGGGGCTGAATGCGATACACTGGAGGAGGCTTATGGAATTGGCTGATGTGATTGCAGAGCTGCTGGCCATTATCTTTCAAAACTCATGGCAGGTAGGAGAGGTCCCAGATGATTGGAAAAGGGCAAATATAGTGCCCATCTTTAAGAAAGAAAGAAGGAGGATCCAGAGAACTACAGACGAGTCAGCTTTACCTCAGTCCCTGGAAGAATCATGGAGCGGATCTTCAAGTAATCCATTTCTAAGTGCTTGGAGGAGAAGAAGGTGATAGGAAAAACTTTCTCACCAGGACAGTAGTAAAGCACTAGAAAGGCTACCCAGAGAGGTTGTGGACTCTCCATCCTTGGAGATTTTTAAGACCCAGCTAGACAAAGCCTTGGCTGGAATGATCTAGTCGGTGATGGTCCTGCTTTGAGCAGGGGGTTGGACTAGATGACCTCCTGAGGTCCCTTCCAGCCCTAATTTTCTGATTCTATGATTCACATTTTTTTAAAATCAAAATATTTGGATTTTATATTTGGAACTTGATGGGTTTTGTTAGAATTCTTATATTTTGTTAGAGTTACAGTGCTCTCTCCACACCAGTGATTCTCAAAGTGTCACAGCACCTTGGGGTGCCTTGAGATCCTTTCAAGAGTGCCACACAATGTTAGCATTGCTGGTGTGCAAATATTATTCACATCATAAATTCTGAGATTTCAAATAGGAATCCTTAGTGTTCAAAACATTCTGACTTATTGGGATCTTTTAGTTATTTACAGCATAGAAATTGCTCAGTTTTTCCTCTTTTTGACAATGAAAAATAACAAAGTCCTATACTTTCCAAAGTATATTTTGAGTTTAAAGAAGGGTGCCTTGAGTCTAAAAAGGTTGAGAACCACTGCTCTATACCATACAGCATCTGCAAGTTGTCTTTCAGATGACATCTTAAAAACTGAGATTTTATCTGCTCTCCATGTCATGCAGAAATCCCATTACATTTTTTAGGGTCAATCAAAATTACCTTTCCTCCAATCGCTGTGAAGCATGTCATCACCAATTAGTAACTGACACCCAGTCCTTTCATACTATATACACAGATAGATGGTAGGTGCCAACCATTTTGTTCCGACACTGTTTCAACTAATTTTGAGGTTGAAAAAGCAAAATCGGAATGAAACAAAGGCCCTCAAAATAGCCTCAAAACAAAACAAGGCTGATTAAAATGTTTCAAAAGTCAAAATGTTTTGCCCATAGGCTGGGGATGGGAAGTCAGTCCAGCTGGGCTAATTTCCTATCCCCAGCATAAGATCCAGCAGCGGGCAGAAGGCAGCCCAGCTGGGCTTCTTCCACATCCCCCATGCTACGTCACACTGGGGGCAGGTGCTGGGCTGACTCCCTATCCCCAGCGAAACTCAAAATAGCATCAAAACAGCCTTTCTGTTTCGACAGAATGGAACAACTGTTTTGACTCAAAATTAAATTTGATACAAAACACTGTTCTGTTGAACTGCAATGTAGTGCAGGGGGTGAGGAAGCAGCACAGCTGAGCTGTCTCCCATCCCGGGCACAATGTAGCTCAGGGGACTGGGAAGCAGCCCTTCTGGGTTGCCTCCCACCCCCACTGAAACTCGAAAGAGAGTCGAAACAGCTTTTCTGTTTCGATGGAACAGAACAGCTGTTTCAACTCAAAATGAAATTCAATATGAAACACTGTTCCATCGAACCATCGAAACTGAAGGCGAAACAGAATGGTGCCGTTTTTCACACAGCCCTAATGGATGGAGTTACTTTGGGGTCCTTCTGGAGCAAAGATGCCATATGAAGCAAAACTATTTATTATTGTACCTGTACTGAAAAAGCTTCATCTTTGGGTGGACATTAAGCGGCACACTGTACAGTACAGATCCTCTTGAATGCATTACCTCACTGTTCTTCTGCTCATCGTACTCCCGCTTAGATTGACCCCAGTTCAAGGTCTCTGGTTGGACCCAGTTTCCATTGGTACTACCATGGTTTCAATCACATTTACATTCCACTGGAGTACTGAACTGCTTCCAGGAGTGGAAGATCCTTCAGTCAAGATGATGGACCTTCCTCTGGACTAGAACAAGCCATAGACCATGTATTCTCATAAACAAACAAAAATCTCTCTCTAGAGCCATGGTAGGCCCACTTAAAGGCCTGTAAGAGCTGATTTGCATGCAGTATTCCCCAAAAGCCAATAGACTCAGGCTGTGATATATTTCTCAGTCAGTATATACCTGTAGTACTCTCTCTTTTTTTCTCTTAGAACAATTCAGTCAAGATGCACTGATCCCAAAGGCAGATCTGGAAGCAAAAAATATACAAAGCCCACTGGAACCTCTACCTGAAGAATCACCACTTGAAATTATATTGGGCAAGGTAATGAATTTGTTGAGATGCCCAAGCATTCAGCTAGTCTTAATTTTACTGAGCAAGACCAATTTCTGAATATGGCCAAATTTTACACTCCTTACTTAAGCAAAACTTCTCTTAGCTTCAGTGGAAGGAGTTGGTTTATGACTGACAAACCGTGACAGGCCCATCAACTTTCATCATAGAATATCACAGTCAATACTTAAAATAAACCATATTATTATGGAAGGGAAGGGGTGTTCTGTCAGGAAGGATTCTACACACAGTTTTATTCTTTCAGTCTTGAAATCAGCTGCTTTCTGTTTTCTCTATCTTTTAAAATACATAATTAAACCAAAGTGTGTTGTGACGAGACGTGGGGATTTTGTTCCATCCCCTTTCACAGATTCACTACTATTTTCATGCAATTTGAAAAAATTCTTACCAACTAATATTTGTGCCTTCCCCAAAGCTAGGGCCTTTTTCAGTCTAGAAGGTTGGAAAAGGGGGTTAAAGTGAAATTTGTTCAGACAGGAAATAAAGGGAATCAACAACTAGTGGCAATACAGCTATTGAGAACAGGTTGTGCTTGGTGATGTGGAGGGATGGACAAGGTTTCAGATTTGAGTGAGTATGACAGGAGATGTCCAATATTCTTCTCAGCTGCTGGAAAAATGGGAACATAGAATAAAGAAGAAAAACTCAAGCAGCCACGTACATTGTGGCTAAGAATTATGCAAGATTTTGAACTGCCTCTGGAAAATAAAGCACGTGGCATCTCAGATGAAGCCTTCAGCTTCCTGTAGGAAGGAACTATTGCTAATGCTTTTCTCTTGGGTCAGCGTAGTGCATTCATTTTGACAAAGGAAATATCTATGTCATTGAAAATACATTTACAAAAGCATTCTGCTGATCCAATGCTACAGGATTTTATTGCTAGGTACAGTAAAATAACCAGATTTTAATGAAAGGATTTTTGTTTTATTTTCTTCCTTAGGTTACAGAAGGTGAAATTGGACCCTTTAGCTCAGTCAAACTTCAAGTTATTTTTCTTCCAGCCATTCCTGGGGAAGTTCAGGCAGAATTTGTATTTACATTTGACAACCAAAACTCCAACCCAGTGAGTATTTCTTGTGCTGATTCTACACACTTGGAATCTTTCTCCATGTAATAAGAACGACATAGGATTGGGAGGTGGGGATAAAACCATGGGAAAAGTTACAAAAAATAAGTGTATGGTAGTTATTCTAAGAAAGAAGAGCAAGCCTAGGGATGTACTGTGAAATTGAAGATAACAGATTTGAGAAGGCTACATGGTCCCTCTATTTATGGAGTATTACTGTTGCTCTTATGCTTACTGGTGATTCTCAACTTTCTTTACAGACAAATCACCTCCTCTGATATCTCAGTTCTACTCTAGCATTGGAACAGATTAGTGACAACTGGGGCTAATGAAAAATCTAGTTGCCACTATAGCATATTATAATTTAGCATTTTTGTTTTGGCCCAAACTGTGCTTGGAGGCTGCTTTAAGAAGCTTACCAGAAAATCTGCATTTTGCAGGAAGCTCAAAAGTCCCCCAAAGTACCCTGAAGTTTGCAAAGGGATTGCTCAACAAAACGAGCTATAGCAGGATAGTCCAGGTCTTCATAACATTATGGGTAGACTTCTTCCAACCCTGAGAGCTCTGTTGGGGTCTGGGTTGAATCATCTGGCAGGGGTCACTGTGATAACACCTGTACTCTGTGCCTTTACTGTAACTGTCCATTGGATAAACAAAACTGAAGTCTCTAGAGCTGTTTTATTGTAGTGCTAAATTCAGTTTAAGACATGGAGGGCACCTATACTTCAGCCCCAAGACTTCTCCAGTGTGCTGGAATTCCAGTGCATTGGAGCAGACATGATTAATCAAGTCTGCGTCTTGTGTATCAGTGTCTCCGCACTTAAAAATATTGGTGGGGGCACTTGAACTAAAGCTCACTGAATGCCATTTTTAAGCGCAGGGGCACTGATGCAGAAGATGTGGCGGTGCTTTAATTAGAGTGGCTCTTGGAGCTGCTCTAATTAAAGCGCCACTCCCCCACCTCCAGAGCATGTGTGAAAATGCCTGGTGATTTTACACTTTCTAAAATACTGTTGAACTACCAGGGACAGCATAACATTCCTCTACAGCTTCTGGTACAGAATCCCTGATAGCAGACAGGCAAAAACCAGTATAGCTGATGTTCATTAGAATAGCAAGCAACCTGAAAAATTATAATATATAAAGGTTTTGCCTCCTTTATTCTAATAAAATAGTTAAAATATTAAATAATAGGATATAGTGCTGTACTGTAGGTTGTCAGTATAAACTCTACTCTTCATAATGATCTATTAGGATTTTGAGTGACAGTACGAAGTAACTTTGTTGATTTTTTTTTTTATATGCAGCTGTTCTTTACTGCCATTGGTGTTTCTGTTGATGTGCCAGTTTGGGTAACAAATCCAAATGTTGATCTAAAGATTTGTATGTATGACAGACTATATCAGGACTGTATCATCATTCAAAGCAGGTGAGTTACTCAGTAATACATTTGTGATTGGTTTGGGGTTTTTTAATCTAACAAAATAATGGTATCATAAGTCACTTGAGTGAGAAGTAAAAATGTCAAACATCATTTTCTCAAGCCTGGTGGAGCTCCCAGAGATAGCCACATCCCCTTTCCTCTCCTCAGGGCCAAGACAAACTCTTTTCCCCTGAGGGGCTGCACTGGGGCCAGCCTGCCCACTGCCTCCCTTCATGTGGCCAAATGGTGCCACTGTGCCTGCCCAGGCACCAGGATGGGAACACCAGCTGGATCCAGCTTATGGATGAGCTGGGCACTTCCAGTCCAGCCCACCAGGCAAAAAGGTTGAGCACCACTGCTGTAGTATAAGCACTGTTCAGATCTAGACAAAGCAATAATATTTTTAACTGATTTCTGGTTGGCTTTAGCTCAATATGGAGGGAACTGATGGCAGATGGCAGAGAAGAAAACAAACTTTGCAATCAAATAGAGTTAACTGTTTGACACAGATTTACAGAAAGAATCCCCAGTATTGAACAGAATCCATAAACTGTGTACAGACAGATTCTCCAAATTCTTACCATCATATTTAGAGATATTAAATAATAGGCTTTTGGCAGCCGTTACACTTAAAGTATGATTAAGTTAATCATGTCTTAAGCAGTAATCCCACTACTTGTTCATACAATTAATGGTGTCATAAAAACATAAAAAATATAAAAATATACACAAACATATTTGCAATAACTTCATGGCTGGTTCCCATTGCAGCTTAAATTGAACATACGACCAGTGCCAATCAGCTGAAAAGTTCACCCAGCCTGGGGTGCATGAGAGCCTTAAAGGGCTCTGGCATGATCCTGTGGCTGGGAACAGCAGTCAGCTGATCAGCACTCTTGGTCAAGGGAGCATATCAAAGCCCTTCAAGCAAAGGACTTCAGTGCACTTCTGTGGCTGGGAAAGCCGATCTGATGACTGGTGCTCCCAGCCTCAGGAGCACTGGGCCCTTGCCTTACTTGCCTTACTACTTGCCAGTGCAGAGGAAGCCCAGGATCATGATTCTGGGCTCCCTCTGCCCTGGAAATAGGGTGCAGTTGGCATCTGATCACTAATTCAAATTATAACACCTCTTGCCATACACATGGCATGGCAGAAAGCACTATTATTGGGATTGGGTATCAGATCCCATCACACCTTTAACTGAACATCTGTCAGCAGCCCCAGTGATCACTTGGTACTCTCATAATCTTGTTAAATAAAACATCGTTAGACTCTAATCAGAACTTCAGAATCTTTTTGCTCCTGCCCTGAATATACAGACTTGCAATTTAATTCATTCTGTAGTATCTTCTGCTGTTTTTTTTTCCCCCACTCTTCTCCTTAGTAACATAACTAGGGGTAGGCAAGAGGGGCACCCACCCTGGGTACCATGTTATGAGGGATGCCACAATTTCCCCCTCTGCCCCCGTGAAGTTCCTGCCCCAGCAGTAGCAGCAGCCCCATTGTTTACCCCTGCTAAGAACTCCAAAACAGTCCCTGGATGCTGCTGCTGTCACCTTTAGAACAACAGCCATGGTTGGCAGTGTATGAGGCAGCAGCAGCAGCAGTAGCAGCAGCTTAGCCAGGGACTGTTTAGGAGTCCTCAGGAGGGGTAAGATTGCTGCACCCTCCCCATCCCTTCCCTTGCCCCCACCCCCTGCTCTCACAATAGTGCCCCCTACTGCTTACTCTCAGTGTTTGCCCAGGGTACCAACTCCGCTTGTTATGCCATTGCTTCTCCCTTCGGTCCTTAATGCACATGCAGCCACAATGCACCAATACACAGCTACCTTAGTTGTCATCTCTACTGACTGAACTATGTCATCATTTTTCAGTTCCAGCACCTTTGAGGCGAGGTACCCTGGTTGGGCAGTGAGGGGAAAACTGCACTGCCCTTGTCTGTACTGTACCCATTCCACACGTGAAAACTTCAGTTGCTAGTGCTGGCAACTCAGCAGATTTCATGAGCTCTAAATTTACATGCTAAGTTTTAGGGAGGTCAGAACGTTTAATGTCTTTCATTTATACACCAGAGCCTTCTTGTGATACGTCTTGGTGGTGTTCTTCCTATGACTTTCACCTGGAGTTAGTCTGAGAGGCATGTCAGCACTGGAAGACAGCTTCAGGCCAGTTTTTCCTTGCTAGGTCTTTTAGGAACCTTGTAGGGTGCAAACAGATGCCATACAAATGTTGGTGTTAGCACAAGGTGCAAGTGAACAGATGTCTTTGCTCCTTGGCATGCTCTAGGTGCCCCAAAATGTTTGTGCAACCAAATATAGTCACAGTTTGTGATGCTTTATAGGGGAGGACATCTGTTCACTTATTGCACGCAATGGGAATTCCCTTGCAGGAATATATTTTTTTCGGCTTGTTTTCCCCATTTGCAGAAGCATGCCTCATGTCAGGGCACAGCACCTGGGGCTATTGTCCCGCAGGATTGGGCCCCAGGAGCAGTAGGGAGGGACCTTACCCTGTAGGACAGTGGCTCCAGCGACATCTGTTTCTGCTGATCAGTCAGATCAGCTTTGTTAGGTCACATCCCAACACAGCTGATGCTGCAACAAAAGCAATGTCTGTTTGTATCTTCAGTGCTCTGGTTTTATTAATATTCTAGAGACCCAGGCAATAGTTCTTTTTTTTCTGGAGAATAGCTATATGAGCCACTCTGTTAATTGACTTGCAGGTACTGGTTTTCTTCTGTCTATCTAACACACTTACTGGCAGCTACATGCTGAATGTTCCTATTTTAACAATCCCTTTGGTTTAGGTTCTATTTAAGTGCATGCTAATAGGATTGTTGTTTTTTACTATTTCTGTTAGAAGACATATATTCTAAACCTCTTACCAGAATTAGACACCGCTGAGATTTTTTGCAGTTGGAAAGAAATGAAAGCTGTTATCTCAGAAATTCAGCTTACAAATTTGACAAGCATGAGTTATGTAAGAGATTTTACTTAGTTTAGATAACCCACACCCAGGGACAAGATAAGTGCAGGGGCAGAATAACCTGTCAAATCAAACTGGTTTGCTCTGCCAGTGCAAATACCAAGTTTTAGGTGTTCCTAAAGGAAGGAGCTGTCAAGTTACTTAGTCCAGAACATAACCAAGCCAGTGAGAGCAATCCTACAAATGCTGTGCCTCTTCAAAATCCAACTGAGTTAAACATCCTTAATACATTGGAGACTGTCTTCAGCACCATAAGAAAATTGGGGCCCTAACTTATCCTCTCTATTTGAAATACATTGCCCCAGAAAACGATGGCTGAGCCAGTGGTTTTCAACCTTTTTATATTTGAGGCACCCCTCATTTGTCTTAAGGTACCCCTTGAAAAGTGTTAGGTCGTAGTTTTCACTCTTTTTTCATTATGGAAAAATAATAGGGCAATTTGTCTGTTGCAAAGAGCTTGGAACAAAATCTCAACAAGTCAGGAATGATGGATTCCTATTTGAAATCTCTGGGTTTATTATATGAATCATGTGTGCAACACCTAACAGTGCTGACATTGTGCTCACAGCACCCTTGAAAAAATTGTAAGGCACCCCAGGGTGCTGCAGTACTTGTTTGAAATCACTAGCCTAACAGAACATTTTCTTAGCTTCCTGTGTGCCACCTGCAGGTGCATATTGATAAAAGATTAGCAACATGATGGGCAATATCACTTTTTCATCAACATAACCTTTAGCCCTACAGAATTCCTTCTTTGGGAGGGATGAACGATAGGTTACAAATAGGGCTGTCAATTAATCGCAGTTAACGCGCACGATTAACACATTAATTGGTGTTCACATTATTTTTTTTAACGCATTAATCACACATGTGATTTTGGAGCCCATGCCCGGGCTCTGCTCCAGTGCCAACACTGTTGCCTCTGAGCCACCCAGCAGGGCAGCAGTAGCAGTGCAGAGAAATGCAGGGCAGCCCAGGCGCAGGCTCCAGGCTGCTGCAGTGCGGGGGAAGGGGTGTGCACAGACATAGACACAGATGAGCAGCCATAAGCCTGCACATGGCCAGGAACACACCCCAGTGGCATGTAGAGCACTGTAGGGGAGAGGAGCATGGGGGACAGAAAAGGTGGGGGGTGCAGATCAAGGTGCCCACAGTGAGGGAGGGACTGAGGCAGGAGCTGGGGTGAATGGGGCAAGTCATGGGGTATGTGCCCCCCAGATTTGTGTGCAGGGCAGAGGTGGGCTGTGGCTGGGAACTCTCTGTGCCATGCTGCATTTGCCCCAGAAGCCACACGCTGGCCGTGCCACGCGCCCACTGCCTGCCCGGCTGCAGGAGGCACAGCATGGCGGGGCACTGAGCCCACAGCACACAGCCCACCTCCACCCCATGCACAAATCTGGGGGGCACATGCCCCCATGCCTCCCCTGGGGGTGTACGCAGTGGTGGGAGCTGCGCTCCCCCCATACCTGGACCATGGCTCTGTCCCACAACTTGCCTAAGCCCCAGGGCCACATTCACCAAGCCCCTACCCCTGCCTCACTCCCTCCCTCACAGTGGGGACCTCAGTCTGCTCCCCGCCATCTCTTACCTCCCCGCATGCTCCTTCCCCTCTGCAGACTTCCCCACTGGGCAGTATGTGTGTGTGTCTTTGTGCGCCTGTGTGTACCTGTTTGTACTCCCAAGCCACAGCACCCCCAGCCCTGCTGCCCCTCACTCCTGACCCACAGTACCCCAAATCCTGCCAGGGCATACAGGAACCCCATCCCCAGGCTCCAAATCATAGTTTCATAGTTGATAGGGTCAGAAGGGACCTGAGCAGATCATCTAGTCCGACCCCCTGCCATGGCAGGAAAGAGTACTGGGGTCAAACGACCCCAGCAAGGTGTTCATCTAGCCTCCTCTTAAAGACCCCCCAGGGTAGGAGCCAGCACCACTTCTCTTGGAAGTTGGTTCCAGATCCTAGCCACCCGGACAGTGAAGTCGCGCCTCCCGATGTCTAGTCTGAATCTACCCTCTGCCACCTTGTGACCGTTATTCCTGGTCACTCCTGGCGGTGCTTGGGGGAACAGGGACTCCCCCCAGTGCCTGCTGGTCCCCTCTGACTAGTTTGTAAACGACCACTAGATCCCCCCTCAGCCTCTCCTCGTAGGGCCTGCCCTGCTGCCCCCTGATTATGCGAGTGGTCCTCCTTTGGAGCCTCTCCATGTTGCTCGCATCCCTTTTGAAGTGCGGCACCAGAACTGGCCTGACCAGTGCCGCATAGAGGGGGAGGATCACCTCCTTGGCCCTGCTTGAGATGCATCTGTGGATGCACGACAAGGTATCGTTGGCCTTCCTGACTGCATCCCTACACTGCCGGCCCATGTTCATTTTGGCATCAGTAATGACTCCAAGATCATTTTCTGCCTCTGCACTGATGAGAAGGGAGTTCCCCAGCCTGTAGGTATGGTGCCGGTTGTTCCTCCCCAGGTGCATCACCTTGCACTTGTCGGTGTTGAATCTCACACACACCCACAGCCCCCCCCACCTTTACAAAATCCCATACACACCCCACACTTACCCCCCAACCATACAAAGTACATGCATAATTTTGCATAATTTCAGTTTTTCTGCTCATCATTTTGAGTTTTTATCTGTGCAATTAAAATTGTGATTAACTGCAACTATTTTTTTAATCGCACAACTAATTGTGATCAATTTTTAAAAATCATTTGACGGCCCTAGTTACAACAGATATTTCAACTCCTGTTTTTTAGTCACAGTTCACCATAGTTCATGGAACACACCCTGTAGATATGATTTTTTTTTATCACTGCAGTTCCTGGTATAAAAAAATTCCTTGCTTTCTAATGCAATTAGAGTATTTTTCCTTTCTATTTATATTTTACTAGGTGCCAGCTACTGAACTCTAAAGCCTCTTTAGATTACTTGAACAAATCAGGCCATCAGAATTCACCAAATAGCTGTTTGTTGTTTTATTTCTGTGCACCATCCACTTTTGGGGTAATTCCTCTTATTTCCCTAGCATAAATTATGGCATTTTGCACTTGCCAACATGTGAAACCATAGCTAGATACCATGGTGATTGCTGCAGTTTCTTTCCTCTGTTAATGACAGAGTTAATGCTTGGTTAATTTTATTTAATCTTGCCCTTTCTGGGATTGCAGTGGCCTAACAAGGTTTAGAGTCAGTCTTACAGTGGGGCTACTCCATCTGAGTGGGTTCCCTGCTGCAGCCCAGACCATTTAGTGGCCAACTACCAACTCAGCTAGATGGCTTGAATTCCTGGAGCAGCTGATTAACAAAGGTCTAATGTGTAATAACTAGTTGGCATTCTGTAACACATCAGCTTTGATCTTCAGTCTGCTCTGCTGATGTATCACTGTTTCAAAGTCACTTTTAAACATCTATCTACAGAATATTTCACTTCCAGTGCAGCTGGGGAAACTCAAAAATAGAACACAAGATTCTGGAAGTACTGCACTTTGAGAGTCAATACAACTCTGCGAGTTTTCTTTAACAGTTCAGGGTCTGACATAGAATTGGACCAAGAATAACTCTAAAAATTGGAATTGGACCCAGAATAACTCTAAAAATACACAACTGAGTCAAAAGGGGAAAAAGGCAAAACATAGTAGATGAATAAAACTGAGAAAAACATATTTAAACTTGGAGTGGATACATTACAGAAGTACTCAGGGCCTTCTGATCTGTTTACAGAGCAAAAACTGCATTGCGCTTGAAGTTTGAAGTATGTAAAGAACTGAGTAAATACATGGAGCTGCTTCCGAAAACAGGTTACATTCAAGCCCAGTCATCCTTCAGCGTGCAACTGAAGTTCCTGCCCAGGTAAATAAGCAATATTAATCTCTTGTCTGTTTAATATAAAATACCTTATTTTAAAGAGCCACACAGTGGAAAGTCAGAGTAGGCCAAAATTTTCCTTGTCTTTGTCATGGGATGGGGTCCTGAAGGATGGCCGTGATCTCCCTAAGGCCCCTTTACCGTGCCAAGTTGGCCCGATGGGCACCGTCTATTCCCGCCTGCCACATCTTTGATGGAATGATTAATAGGGAGGCTGCCTTTAAGTCCTCTTGGACATGGTCTTGATTGATTCTCTGGACCCCATGGGTTTCTGGACCTCCACCTTCAAAATAGGTGTCACAATGGGTGTTTTGGGGCACCCTAGCCTCATGGGCTATGCATGGTTCAAGCTACCCCTTTACCACGCCCCAAGCCTTGCAGGTGGTACCGACGTTGTTTGATCTAGGCCTTGTTGTAATTTGGCCCCCTTGTCCTCCCTGGGCTCTCTGCAGTCCTGTCTTGCTCTGTGCCTCACTGGCACCTGGGCTCTCCGCAGCCCTGCAAAGTGCTGCGTCCTCTCTGGCGCCGGGGTCTGTGCACCCCAAATGCTGTGCCCTCTCTGGCGCCAGGGTCCCCACACTGCCATGGGCCCCCAATGAGGCCTCCTCCTTCCCCTAATAGCCTCACCCAAACCACCGGTCCTGTAAACAAAAATCAATCTGCAAGCCCCAAGGCTATAACATAAATTGAATCCACCTGGCTATAACATCATTCGAGCCACTCTGGGAGTGCTCCATCCCTCAACAGTATCAGAAGCTGCCCCTGCAGACAGGCCTCTCCCCTTTGCTTGCTCTGGGAGACCTTCTTCCCCCTTGGCTGCTGGCAGGGAACTCCCCTCCTAGCCTCTGCCCCGGAGTTTATATATAAGACAGGCCTGCCTCTTCCTGCCAGCTGACCAGGTGCAGGTGCAGACTAACTGCCTCCTTAGCAGGTTGCCATGGCCACCTGCCTGGCTCTTTGGGCTCTCCCCAGGCAGTTCCTGCACTTCTAGGAGCAGGGCACCTTAGTGCCCTGAAACAGTCTTATGTCCACTGACTGCAGGGAGCTGGACTTTACACTTTGATTTCACTGCAGTTGCATGTGTATTCTGAACTTGGCCCATTTCTCTCTCCTCTTCCCTCCTCCTCCTTTATATTTATGAAATGTCAAGAGGAAATTAACTTGGATCACTTTCCTATGTGGTAATGCTTTCCCTGCTGTGACCACAACAGTGTGAAAACCTTAGCATTTGCAATGCTGATGGCCCTTTTTTTACTACAATGGAAGCCAGTCTTGCACAAGAATAAGTGGCACAGCATAGTCACACAGTTGACAAGGTATTAAGCTATCTGTATAGTGTGCTTAGTTCACACAACATTAATTAGGTCAGCCTTGAACAAGTGACCCTGTATTATGACACAGATGAAGAACAGCCACATTTGCTGCTGTGTATCTCCTGTGCCATGCATCTTTTCCTTGAGAGGTTATACAGTACTACATTTATCTCTAGTTTCAGGCTGAATTTTGCAGATTTAAAATGGAAAGGTGCTAGGTTTTTTTTTATTAAAGGTATCAAAAGCTTTATCCCATCATGTTATAATAAGAATACATTCATATAGAATAGTCCAGTTACCTAAACTAGAAGATCCAGTTAGGCTAGTTTTGTGATTTGGTCTTTTCCTGGCTGTGCTCCAACTAAGGCAATAATCATTATTTTTAAATAGAGTTAGATAATAGGGCTGTGTGAAGGTTCAGTCCCTGATTCAATTTGGTGGAGATTTGGCCCGATTTGGTGGCTGAATCTCCGAATCTGAATTGAATCAGAGGACCCTTTAATCTCTCCGAATCGAATCGGAACCCTCCAAATTGATTCGGAGAGATTTGGAAAGATTCAGAGACTCAGACATAGACAC
This sequence comes from Crocodylus siamensis, assembly GCF_052110815.1. Classification (NCBI taxonomy): domain Eukaryota; kingdom Metazoa; phylum Chordata; order Crocodylia; family Crocodylidae; genus Crocodylus; species Crocodylus siamensis. Next base: position 12,155,761 of record NC_143406.1, on the reverse strand, counting down.
AGCTTTAACTGTTTTTTCTACAGGGGCTTGTGAATGCTGTGGTACTGGGGCACATGGAGCATCCCACAGAAGCACAGGGGACCTTCCCAGCGCACTTGGCATCAAACCTGGAAATGGAGTAGAAGCACTTCCAATCTACTTCTGGGTCTGCCGGGGAGCGCACTGGGGAGCTCCCCCATGCCCCCTTGCTCGGTGACTGGGTCTGGTGGGGGGCACCTGGGGTCCCCCTGTGGCCAATCACTGAGCCAGGGGTTGGGGGAGGGCCTGCACGCTCCCCGTCAGACCCCGAAGTGGGCCAGAAGTACTTCCAGTCCACTTCTGGGTTTGCCACCAAGCACGTGGAGGGGCCCTCTCTGCACTCCTGCGGGATGCTCCATGCACCCCAGTATCAGGGTGTTTACGAGCTGTGCCTGCTACCTCAAGGTATGTAGAAAAAACATTTCAAGCTGTGTCTGTGTCTGAATCTCTGATTCTCCGAATCAACATCGAATCTTCAGATTCAGATTTGGGCAAATCGAATAGGGGACAGTGATCCGAATCAACTCATTGAATCACTGTCCCTGATTTGGGTCGAACTGAATAGGGCCCACTTTGCACACCCCTATTAGATAAGTCATTGTCTGTTCCTTTTGGTGTGATTGCATGGTTAGGTTGTGATGCAAGTATAAAGCCAACAGCTTCACTGCAGTTATTTCAGATTTAAGAGAGCATTAATGACTTTGGCCAATTTCCATTGGTGCCATGCACCTGTATTTCCTGTTGATTTTGTATGGCCCTGCCTATTTCCATATGTTCAAATTTTTACACACATATACTCAGGAGCTCTCAAAATCAGATACTCAGTTTCTAAAATGAAGATTCCAGGTTAGTAACCAAAGCTCTTAATAACATGACATCCAAGGAAAATAATGGATGCAGTTCTTCCTACAAACTAGAATCTATCAGATTACAGTGACAGTTTGCCATTATTATGGCCTAAACTCAGATGTTGTGAAACACCATTACTGACTGAGTGGATAAAAGCACTGTTTGAATTAAAAACGTTAATCTTCATTTGAAAAATGAGACGGCTTGAAAAAATTTGATTTGACAAAATGAAGACAGTTCTGATTCATGAAATAAGAACCAGGCTACTTTGTCATACAAATCAGTATTAAAAAAGGGGTTTTTTTTTAGTAGAAGCCTGATGTATAATGCTGAGCTAGTGATACATTTATATAAATGCTTCATTGACTCAGTATTACAAATTCAGCTTCCTGGGAAGAAAGAATGGCCATTAAAAATAAAGCTTGAAAACCATACAGTATGAATGTTAAGCATACAGACAGGATGACTCTAATTAGGGCATGGGAAGCTCTCCATGTTTGCAGTGCATATCCCAGTACTTAGTCAGCTAGCCTATATTGTATCTGTATATCTGCTTGCAATAAAATCACAGCTTCAGCATGTTTGAAACTTGGATCTTTAATCTGCTGCCTGGCAGAATTCTCAAGTATTCCAACTACTTGGTGTCTCTACCTCTGGAACAGATTCTACAGACACTGGCAGTCTAATTGTGACTTGGACACAACTTTACATAAAAAAATAAAATAGATCTGTCTATTATGAAAGTTTTGGAGACAAAGCATACATTTTAGGTCTGTCTATATTAAAATGTAAATGTATCAAAGATACCAAATTCAGTAGAAACTGATCTAATGAGATTTTCTTTTAAAAGTTTAAGGTGTTCTTTACTAGAAATTGTAGGTCTTAGGCAAGAGCTACCCCCTTGGATAGTTTTTGGAATGCAAAAGGAGAATATTGCAGGAATCTGGGGAAGACTTTCTGTTTGCAGAGGTATTTTATTCCTCAACTCCCCAGTAACACAATTTCTACCTCAACATTTCAGATTTGAAAATTCGAGCCAGTATAAGATAAAGGAAAATATTTACTACCCTAATTGAGATCAACATTTTCTACGATGATCATTTCACTTGTTCATTAACTGTTATTTTAAAATATAAAATTACATTTAACTTTCTGAGTGGGATATTTCAGTTTCCTGACAAGGCTTCACAAGGCTTCTGGAACGCTATCTTTGGCAGTGGCTTAGCTTTGTTTTTTAATAGGATCATTTCACTAGTGCTGCTGCTGCTATGTCTGTACCTGTCCAGCAACACTGTTGGTGGAGGTTAGCATTTAGCTTATGGTAAAAGAAATAAGAGCTGCTTGTAATTTGCTTTCCATAAGCAGGCAGGGTGACTCTAAGGTCTTGGAAAGACCTCCATGTCTTCAGTGCATATCCCAGTACTTAATCAGAGAACCTGTATTGTAACTGTAGTCCTGCTTGCAATAAAGACATGGCTTCAGCCATGGTATGTAAGTAGTGATTATTTTAAGGAATGAGGAGAGAGCAAGAAGGCTGGAAATCATTAAAGAATGTAAATATCAAGGGCAATTATGTACTATGGCACACAGAGATAATATAGTGAAACAAAGAGAAATGTTGCTGAATACTGGGAAGATTTTCCTCTATGTAGTGGTCAGGCCCAGAGAGCAATGAAAGTTCATTGGTTTTTTGAGAGTAGATTGGATATAACAGGAGAGCGTGCATTGTTGAGAGCAGTCCTGAACTGGCAAGGATTAAAATGCACGATGGCATAACATTTAGAAGGGAGAAACTGAAACAATGTTGTCTTTAAAATGACACAGAGAAAATATGTAACTTAAACAATGGTCAATAACGACTGAAATATTTCTTTGAAAAACATCTTTTTGCTTCACTGTTCTACAAACAGTGGCAATTGTGGAAAACTTATCTAGAAAGCTGGTAGCAGGAATAGTAGCACTGTGGAAACATAAGAATGGGAAACTATTCACTCTGATGCTGAAGTACTATAAATAGATGTATAGATCTAAAAATGCTAGAGCTTTTGTAATAACTTGGCTTGAAGCTCTGAGCTTATGATAGCAAGAGGCTTCATTAACTAAAACCCACATATTCCCTGTAAATGACAAATCTGGTATGTAATCAGACAGATGCTGTTGGTCTTCAAGCTTGCTCTAGTTCTGCAGCCGGTCTTTATTTATGTCTTTCCCTTGTGTTGTGATCCCATTGATACTGACTCAGAGGAGCTGGTAATTAATTAATGTCAATGTCAAAAGGAACAGATTGCCTAAGTTGGTTTGCTCATGATTGCATGGGGTGCAGGAGGCTTATATACTGATTACAAAGCAGGTTTTAAGTCCTATTTATAGCCTTAAATATTTTACTAGTAAAAATAAGAGTGCAATATTGGTAATATTTTTCTAAAATGCCTGTAAATGCAATCCTGCTGCAAAATTGGCTTCTGTGGTCACACAAGCAGAAAACACTTAAATGTCCAATTCGTCATTTAGTATGAATTTATTGCACATAGCAGACTAGACTGTTTCCATGTCTACCTTTTTAATTCTAATGTAATAATTAAAATAGGTGTTACTAGTCCAGGCTACCTCCTATATTTCTCATTTGTAGGAATAAATTGCTCCCATTCCAACACACTTATACCTACTTCCAGATACTGCAGAGCTTTGAGAATTTGGGTACTGGGAGCTCTAGTCCTTGCATTTGTAAAAAAATGTATCATTATGCTTATTATTCTCATTTTTCCCATATCTATTTCTTGGGTAAATGCATAATTACTTTATGCAGAAAGATCCCTGAAACACTATTTAATTACTAGGCCTGTGCAAAGCAGCTAGTATTCGCTTCGGATTCGGCTGATTTGGGGGTCAGTGATTCCATTCGGTGATTCGAATCATTATCCTGAATTGAGTCAGACAAATCTGATTTGGAGATTTGGCTGCTACCGAATCAGCTGAATCTCTGAATCACACAAGCCCCATCCCCCGCCCACTCTCAGTGTCTGCCCTGCCTGTCCCAGCTCCTGGCTCTTTGAAAACCAAAGCCCACGCTGGCAGAGCCAGGAGCCCTCGACTCTTCCCACTCCCCCAGAACCCCCATAGCTGCCCTGTCTGTCCCAGCTCCCAGCCCTTAAAAAAAAAAAAGAAGCCCTTTACCCCCTAGCACCTGCCCCCAAATACTTCCCTACCGTCACCCCCTGCTAAGACTGCTACCTCCCAGACACCTGCTTCTCCTGCCACAGCCTCTGCTCCCTCCCCATTGCCTGCTCCCCCTCCCAGCCACTGTTGCCGCTCCCCCACTGCCTCATCCTACTACCCCAGCTGCTACTTACCCCTCTGGCTCTGGTGGGGGGGGAGGGGGGGATGTAGGCTGCCCATTGTGGGCTCAGAACTCCCCATCCTGCTGCCCTCCCCACAGGGGCCTCCATGGCCCAGCAGGCGGGACCCAGCACAGGAGGACGGGGAGGCTCAGTGTTGCTGCTGGGAGCTCCATGTCAGTGGTGTCACCCTGGCATGGTGTCCCCTGCCCACCCAGCAGCAGCAGCAGTGGCAGTATGGGGTTGTACCCCCTACTGCTGCTGGGAAGGCAGGGGACACCTCACCATGGCAGCACGGCTGGCACAGGGCTCCCTGCACTGGCACCGAGCCTTTCCACCCCATTTTGCCACAGAAGCCTTGTTTGTGGGGAGGGCTGCAGGCTGGGGAGCCCTGAGCCTGCAGCTGGCAGCCTGCATCCACCCCCACCCCACGCACAAATCTGGGGTTTATGTGCTCCCCATGCCTCCCTCCCTGGGACTGAGTGACCCCATATTTTATCATTGCAGCCCCAAATGGGGTCATGACCCAAAGGTTGGAAACCACTGCTATAGACAGTGCTCACTTGCATAGTGATGGTTACTTGAAAGTACGGTCATTGGGAAGGAAATTTACAACGAACAGCTTCTCTAACAAAACTACATTTCCTGTCTCTTGGCTATAACGTAATTCCCCTAGGTGACTTATGTTTCTCGCTTGTGTTTTTCCTCTACCTTCTTCCCTAGGACCTACATACAAAGATTTTCTTTAGACCTGAATCCAGTAAAGCACTTAAACAAAGACATGAATAGGACCATTTGCGTTCACATACTTGCTTAGACTGGAGCCTCAATAAAAGTACCTTTTAGATCTTAACGAATACATTCATCTTATATTTGATTCAGAGCACAGCCACTGAAGCTTTACTGTTTCATATTATCTCGGTAACAATTTTCTTGGCCTCAAGAAAAACAAATGCATTTTTCTATTTTAGACGCTCTCTTCCAGAAGATGCAGGAGGATATTTTGATAAAGAGACAAGGGTTCTGGAAGTCCCGATGACAATATCAGTTGCTGATAAGGTTAGTGATAATTTGTACTGAAAGTAGTAGAAGATACAAATTTTAACAAGATTTCCACAAGCCAAGCATCCAGAATAGCAGTGTTGAAACAGCAGTCATTTTGTGCTGCTTCAGATGGTGATATCCTTACACCAACTTACTCTGAGCTGTCCTGAAATCAAAGCAGTGGGATAAGTGACAAGGTATGAATCCTGAGTCACAGAGCAATCTTGTTGAATACCAGACAAGAGTACATGTGGACTCAGCTACCACTCCTAAGTAAGGAGTGGCAGACCTATTCTTCAGCAATCCAAAACATAGATCTGTGTTCTAGCAACGACCATGATATATTTTGGGGCCAAATTTATGCCACCATCATAGATACAATACAGCTGACTTCAGTGAAGTTGCTCTTGGAGATACTAAATCTACATTAGCTCCTTTCATGTTCTAATGAGTCTTACTCACTAAAAGGTATTCAAAATGGTACAATAAATTGCTGAACTGGCTGAAGTCCTAACAAGCATCTTTAAAATGTAAGCTCTGGAATTTCAAATCCTATTAAAGGTGCTCAGTTATTCCTTGGGGCTCCCTATATTACAGACTACTCTCAGGTATTACAGTACAAAGTTTTATTCTGACAGTATAAACTGTTGTACAGCAAGCTTATCATATCATGTATCGAAAGAGGAATATTTTACACAGTAAAACACAGTATTAAGCTGAAGTTCAAAATAAACACATTAATTAAAACAAATGCAATTGAGGAATAGAATAGAACATCCTCACTTAACTGTGTTTTATAAGAATCATGTCATTTAAATCATAGACTTTAATTCTTACTTGGTATTTCAGCTGTAATACTTACCAATGTTCTTGCACTTGTTTCAGATTAAACCAGCTACATTTACTGTCCATGCAATTGTTACCACCTCTGATTTAGAAATCAGTCCTGCTGAAGTGAATTTTGGATATTGCACTATCTATGAAACTCTTCAGACATCCATCACTCTAACAAACAAATCCATCCTGCCACAAGAGTTCGGATTTGTGGATCTTCCTGAGGTGTGGTAACTACCCACACTTACTTTTTGTGTTTAAAATTCACTTAATTCTTGTGAGACCTTCATAGAATGAATTGTGACTGATTGTCATGGTTATGCCCCTACCAGCAACCTAAAAACTGTAAGGATCAGATAAGTATTCTAATTTGCATATGTAAATTCAATCTTAGTGTACCACTAAGCACTTGCAAAAGTAATATAAGAACAGTAAGCCCACTCCAAATAATATATTTCCATAAAAGTTTCACTCTTCCTCTCCCCCCACACCTGACACCATCTCCTAGATAAAATAGGTTAGTATCATCAGTTTTTAGAACAGAAAACCACACTCTGGCATCAAAAGGCATCTGCAGGGACTTAGTCCTCAGGGGATGATTCCAAGTAGTGGCTGTAGGCAAATCTTTATTGCCAAATTTAAGACTTCACTTTCAGTTGTAAAAGCCTGTTAAAGTATGGCCCAGGTTAAAATGATTTCAGTGGAACTGGAAGAAAAGCTTTAGAAATGACCTCAGGGATTTTTTTTTTGTTCAGCAAGAAGAGAACCCAAAATAGTTACTGCAGTAGCAGAGTGAGATATCCCTGTTCCTTCACTAAGGTCTTCATGGAACATGGAAGGCAAGAGACAGCACCATTCACATACAAGATCACAAACCACCTCAGCTTTGTCTACATACTTAATTTAAAAAGTGTAGTTCAAGTGATTATTGTGCCTAGGTGACTCCAAATCACTTATGGATGTTCAGTAGTAGATCCAGGCCAGCAAACAGGGTGCAGCAGTAGTGGAAAGCTCACTGCGGACATTTAGCAAGTTCAACGTGTCTGGCAACCAGGACTGGAGCTCTGTGATGAACCAGCAATGAAAGGGAGTGGAAGTTCCCCATCGCACTTGCTTGATCCACCTCAGGATAAGTTCAATTTACAAATTGCAGTGTTTTCTATCTCTCAGTCCTGCAGACAAACAGGACTTAGAGTCCAGTTAGGTTATTTCAGGTTCATGCATCACCGGCAGCATTAAAAATTCTGCAGGACAAACTGGCCTCTGTTATACCTGGGTAACTCAAATTTTCCTTAACTTCCAGATATATCCAGTTATCAAACTGTACAAATTCATTAGGGGTTTCCTGAATGACAAACATCACTGGACCCTACAGTACTGCTTTCTGGAGGTCACAATTTTGTACTGGGGTTTAGTATTAAGGAAAGAGAATTGCATTTTTAAGCTAATGAACAACACTACCACAAGATCAAATTGTTATAAACTCATGGGTAACTTTAGATTAAAAATAAGAAAATTTGTAGCTCACAGAGGAATAAAATTTTGAAATGGTCTTCCAAATAAAATAATGTGGGCAAACAACTTGAATTGCTTTGAGATTAAACCAGATGAGTTTATGAAAGGGCCGGATCTCTGGCTTAATGAGCAGGGTGTGAGACGTGGTCCCCAGGTTGGGATAGAGAGAGTACTTTTTGTATTGTGGAAGGTTTGTGGTAATACAGCACTTTAGGATTTTTGCTGGTCATATGTAGGAAGGAATTTTTTTCCATTCATGAATAATGCTGGCTGGGAGAGAGGTCCTGTTTTTCTGATTTTAGGATGTTTCCCTCCCCCCACACTTTCCACTACAACAGACTTACCAACTGGACCCGGCAGCTCTCCACACTGCCACACTGTGCTCCTTGCTGCCTGCATTCACGGGGCATTTATCAGCCACATTATTGGCCACATCAGCGAAAAAAAGCCGATTGCCAATACAGTACATTTTCCTTATATCGGTGCTGATCTGATATGCGACCTATGTACCAGTGCACCTCAAGTTTTCAATACATTTTAATAAAACTAGCTTTTATTTTTTGCCCTTCGGAAGTTTGTTGAAGTTCAGCCTAATGATGGATTTGGGACTCTCTTGCCCCTTGAAAGTCTGAACTTGGACATATTCTTTAAAGCCAAGAAAGCAAAAGACTACAGCTTTGAGCTAATCTGCAAGACAGAAATTAACAGGTATGTTAATAGAATAGTAGCTAGTGTAGAAATGTTAGTGTGATGCAAGGTTATATTCTGATTAAGTCCCAGCATGCATGGGAGAGGCTATTTGCCTTGGCATTTTGGTTTCTCTCCTCCTGTCCCACCCAGAATCCAATGTGGTCATATTTCCTGAACTGTAAGGTTGCTTCTTATTTTCTTCACCTGAAACATTTTATTGGTGGAATTACTGAAGCATTACTTTGGCAACATATAGATTTCTTCTAAAGATAGTCCATATCTATGCAATTGATGTCACTGTCAGATGTGACCTCACTGGACATATATGCAGAAGCTCAAAGAGACCATTCACCTAGGTCCTCTCTAGGAAACTGTACATTTTAATAAACAGAAACCATATTTGCCTCATCCTACCATCCTTAGGTAAAATTCCCATTGCAGCCACTGAGATTCCTTCTTGACTAGGACAGCAGGATCAGTTTCCTAGGTTTCTAGGCTGTTTAAAAAGCTATGTTTATGCTGAGACAATTTATGGTGTGTTTATTTTTAGACAATTCAAGCTGTCATGCAAAGCAGTTGGAGTCCACCCACCTCTCGAGTTGTCTCATTCCTTAGTTCAGTTTGCTGCAACAGCTTTAAATGATGTATCTACAGCAACACTGTATGTGATAAATTCACATGTCAGCCTTAACCGCTTTACTCATGCTGTCCCAAGAATTGGCAAAGGGCAAACTGCCCCTGTTGGACCTACTTCCTTTGAATTTCATGTGCCAGAAAGTTCTCCTGTGACAGTCATACCATCTGTTGGGACCGTGTTGCCAGGGAAGGTAAATTTACTCTTAGCATGTCAAGTATTTGAATAAGAAGAATAAAATCCTTTGATCATCTCTGTCCTTGCAAACTTTTATTTGTAACAGAAGCACAAAAGCCAGGTACGGATATTACATTTACAGGTATAAGTGATCAGAAACCGGTCTATACTCATAAGACAACAGATGTTTGGCACACAAAACTGGTCTATATGTAGAACAGTTCAGCACACCCTTTAAACATGGTGGAACCCAGTCTAAGATTTGCCTCCTCCGCCTAAGCGTGAATGTGTGTTCTGTTCACTACTGACCTAAACTACACTGCTTACAGAAAATTGTGTAACTTGGATGGTTTCCACCTCAGACTTTTTGAATGTCTGTACCTAGCCATACTATTTACTAGTCATGGAGCTAACACATTCTTGTGACTGAGCTTGAAGGAATATTTTTTTAATGGGAATCTAGGCCTTGAATCTACAAACATACAGATGGGAGTCACATTACTTCATTGGACAAGTCCCCAGGATGGCTTTTAACCAGTATTGTCACAATGATATGTTCAGCTGAAGAGCATTTCAGTGTAGAAGACTTAGGGTATTTTAAAAGCTTTGTAGCACTGTGGCCTTTTCCCTTAGATTCCCTTGACTTGGTTCTAAAGGGTCTAAGTTATTAAGGAACAAACTCTCACAGCTCCTGTTGAGCTCCATGGGAAAAGCCCCTTGGTACTTTTCATTCCTGCTCTGTCCCTAGGTGTTGTTAACTTGCATTCTAATGTCTCCCATGTATGTGCTCTTTCAATCCCAGAAATGCTTGATTCAAGTATCCTTCAGACCAGTACTGTCAGATCAGCAAATCAGAAAGGAGGCCGTTCAGATGCTGAGTAAAGCAACTGCAACAAGGACATTTTCAGAGAAGAGGATGCGTGAATCAGAAATGCATGTAAATGTAAGAAATGTAAAAACCAACATGTTAGTCAGCCAACCCTAACATGGAAATGATACTCATTTTACTGTAGGATGTGTGTTAAAATGAAATGTATTTGCAATTAAAAGTACAATAAATGAAGCCTAGCCATATGGCACAGAGTATCAATACAGACAAAATTCAACTGCTGTAATAGTTAATGCGATCAGTCCATAACTAAATAAGTCATAAGGCAACACTTCCAGAAAAATACTGGAGCAACTTAAGAGCTTTTGAAAATGTCATTTGAAGTAACTTGAGCACTTTTGAAAGCTTTAGTTTATAGATAATGCGATATATGGAATACGAATGAAAATATTATTCAGTGATTCCAATAAATTTACACAAGGGCCTAACTGATATGAATGGATGAAAAGCAATTACACTTAGCAGCATTGCATCCATTTACTCTCATAGGGGATGTGTGCTTTGAGATAGAATGAAGATGCACTGAATTTGAAATATCCTGTTTTTCTTTAGTTCTATTATCCTCCATGTAACTGCTTGCTGCTGGTAAGCTGCATCCATTATTTATCACCTTAATCACTGTTCTTACCCTGTCCTGGTGCATCCATGTGTCATCTCATGTTTATATAGCTAGATCATAAGCAAGGGACTACCTTTTATTTATGTGACTGTATAACACTGTATAATTACTGATTGGGACCTGTAGGCATTGTTGAAATACAAAAAAATCCATAATTTCAAAATCTCTTCCTTAATATATAATTGGTGTGGTGTGTAAAGGGCTGTACTTATATATTTACAGAATAAGAAAAAAGATGACTCTTTGGCTGGGAAAAGGGAAGGAAGGAAAGCAAGTACGATTGCTATCAAGCGACTGTCTAGCATACACCTTTCCAAGCACAGAGACAGTAAACATTTGACCACATCTGGCGTTGAGTTCCCCAAACCAGAAAATATAAAACCTGAGTAAGTAAGTAACAGCCACTTTTACTGTGCAGCAAACAAATGCAGTGCATTAAAATGATTTAATTAATCCACTATATCCTATGGACAAGCAAGGAATCTAATTCAAGGCGTGAAATGGTCTTTTCTGTATTGTAAAGGTTATTTCCAAAATTAGCATTGCTTCTAGTCTCTGTGGCTAGAATATCTCCTGTGAGACACAGAATCTCTCCTTATGGATCAAATATAAGAGGACTTGAAATGACATACTACACAGCACTAAACATTGTTGTACTATAATTCAGCTGAACCAATAGTGATACTAATTTAAAAGGGCGGTTGGCCTATTTTTCAAGGAAGAGTCTGATTTTAAAGTTTTAATAACAGAAGCTAAAGGCAAACTATGCAGGTCTTTCAAATAAGTATGAAACAATTGTAGTAATATGAAATTGTGACATGCTCATAGCCACCATACAAGCTGATGGACATGCTCTACCCCTTGAGCCATGTCACAGCTGGGTCTATTCACCTGGCATGACTTGCTGTTTACACTGGGATTTACCTCTGGAGGCAGTGATCAGTGGTTTCTGCAGGGCCCAGGGTAACTCTATTGGCATGTCTTCTGTGGGGCTCCTTCTCCCCCAACCCCACCCCTTTCCACTCGTGTGTTTATGATCAGCCTCGATGACACTCAGATGCAGTGACGGGGACTTTTTCTCCTGCACTGGGGCTCAGGGAAGATGACGACTGCAGGAGGTCTTGCTGCTGTCCCATGCGCTCTGAAAATTGCAATACAGCTAAAAATCCAAGTGCTCTCCCCTGTTTCAGTCTTCCGGTTTCCTTCAATCCCGAGGCTCCCAGGGCCCATGTCAACTGGTGGAGCTTCTTCTGGCCATGTGGTGCTGGCCAGCTTGTCCACAGACCAGCCATGTAGGTGCCAGTGCCGTGGTGAGTAGGGCAGAAACCTGTCACAGAAATAAAATTCCCTCCAGGGCAAAAGACAAACACAAGGGCTACATGTCTTGTAGATAGCCCAGCAGTACCTTATTTTAGGTCTTATTTGTATTAGCACAGTTGTAGTAGTATAGTTCATTACAAATTAATTGCATATCTGAAAACTTTGAGACATTGCCAGGCATACCATATCATAGAAATATGATTTAGGAGCATTACTGTAGTTTAAAAAGAGTCACTGGAAAATGTATCATGGGAGAAATGCACTAAGAAGTTTCCTGTCTTTTCTAACGTGACATTAAGTATCTTAAATCAGAATTTTGTTCTCTCTAATGCAAATAGAGAAGGAAACCAGATAATGATATATGAAGAATAAGTGCAAATAGCCCAGTAGGTCAGGTCTCCAGTGCAGGTATTATGTTTGGTACCATTAAGACTAAAGTTTCCTGTTACTATATAAATGTTTTTGTCTCTTATTAAAATAATTTTCTTGGACTCTTTAGCTCTGAAGAATATATGGCAGCCCAGTCTTCCCTGATTAGAAATTTCAGAGGGCAGTTTGAGAAATACATCATACCTTGCTTTGTTGCAAGTGGAGATATTGATGAAAAGGGAGTCTCTGAAACTTTAAACTACAGGTACTGTATACATGAGCAGCATGGAGCTGGGTAAAAGTAATTTGCAGTGGATCAGAAAGATAAGAGGAAAGTAGGGGGCTGAATGTTGAAAGAGTTGTTGAAAAAGCGATTATTCTGTTTTGGGGAAAGCCAGATTCTGATCTTAATTGTCCCATAAATCAGTGGAAGTTCTTGGAAGTTAAACCAATGCAACTGAGATAAGAATCTAGCCTGCTAATGTCAAAGCAGCTTAGAGAATATTTATTGTGTAAAGTTTATAAGCTATATCCAGTTCACCTCTTCTGCTTATGCAGATGCAAGAAAATTAGCAGCTGCCAAGAATTATATTAAACTGATTTACTGCTCCACCCCACGTGCATAGAATAAGACCAGATATAACACCAGATTTTATTCTCTGTATGATCATTTTTTCCATCTCCCCAGTCCTTATAACACCTTGTACCTAGAATTGCACTGTCCTGCAGTAGCACCATCTGTTGTGATCACGTCAGATAATGGAAAAAACATCATCAACTTTGGGGAGGTTGCAGTAGGTATGAAGTTTAAGTTACATTTTGAGTTTTTGATTTATTTTAAACATAGTTTTATTCTGACTTTCTTATTCACTGTAGATGCAATTTACAAATAGAGGCCACATGTAGGCACCCAAATGGTAATTAGGATCCTAGATTAACACTTCAGGCATTGAACAGTAGGGCTGTGAGAAACAGCACTGTTTCATTTTGACTTCAGTTTTGCTGTTTCAGAGGGATAATATTTTGTTTCGCTGTTTCGAAGTACTGTTCCGTTTAATTTCGTTGAAACTGTTTCCCTGTTTTGATGCTGTTTCAACACATTTCAACATTTTGCCCATGAGGAATCATGAAAATGCCTATAGTTTTGTCATTTCTTGCCTGATTCAGATAAGAATTGCAGGGATGGTAGCCTCTTCTGAGTGCATGGAGCCTGCCAAGTTCCAAGGATGTAGGTGCAGGAGTTTCTGGGAAACTGCACCTCAAACAGTTCAAAGCAAAACTCTTACCACTTGCTGGCAGTGGCAGCCTGCTGTCATCCCGCACGCATATCTGGGGACCCACACCCCCTGAGAGGGCTGCGGGGTTGTGTCAGACTCTTCCTGCAGGGTGCAGGCCCCCCATATCTGCATGTGGGATGACAACAGGCTGCTGCTGCTGGCTGTGCCAACCACTTGGAAGACTGATGCTGCCGCTGGTCCCAGCCTGTAGCGGCAGCCTGTTGTCATCCCGTGTGCAGATCCAGGGGATCGTGCCACCTGAGAGGAGTCTGGCACAGCCCCACAGCCCTCCCAGGGGGTGCAGGCCCCCAGATCTGTGCAGAGGATGGCAGTATGCTGCTGCTGCCAGCTGGGGCCAGTGGCAGCACCAGTCTTCCCAGCGCTCAGCACAGGCTGCACCTACCACTGGTCCCAGCTGGCAGTGGCAGCCTGCTGTCATCCTGTGTGCAGATCCAGGGGCTCATGCCCCCAAGAAAGAGTATGGCACAGTCCTGCAGCCCTCTTGGAGGGTGGAGGTCCCCGGATCTGCGTGCGGGGTTTCAGCAGGCTGCTGCTGCCAGCTGGGGAAATAGCCCAGAGCCACCACGATTACCAGCTGGCAGTGGTAGCCTGCTGTCATCCCACATCATCCAGGGGCCCACGGCCCCCAGGAAGAGCTGGGGAAAGTGATCGGGGAGCTGGGGAATTCAACCAGGAACTCCTGGTTCAATTCTCCAGCTCTCTGATTGCTTTTCCCCAGCTCTCTGATCATTTCCCCAGCTCTTCCTGGGGGGCGTGGGTCCCTGGATCGGTGCGCTGGGTTTCAGCAGGCTGCTGCTGCAGTTTCAGGGAGCTAGCTGTCAATATCAGAGCAGTCCTTCCCCCTCTCCCTCTCTTTAATTTTTGTTTAGCTGCAAGCAAGTCCGGCTTCGATATTCAAAACTTTCAAAACTTTTGAAATGTTTCGAGTGCCCTCGTTTAATTTCACAGCTGTTTCAAAGCCTTTCAATTCATTTCAATTTCACTGTTTCAAGCTCGAAATGCATCGAAACAGCTTTGAAATGAAACACCCGGCAAAATTTCACATCGCCTTATTAAACAGACTACCTGATGCCCAGACACGGAATTAGGAGCCCTAATTGTGATCAACCTAGTGTGACAATGCTGTGTTCACTTTGACTGTATTCCAGCTACAGGAACTGAGTGAATGTTTAAAGAGGGAGAATTGTTAATAAAATATAGTTCTGTGTGTTATGGATTGATGCAGTTGAACAGAACTCAGTTCCCCTTTTAGTTTTTATTGTCTTGAGTAATAACTGCTAGTAACATCCACCAGTAAATGTGTTGTGAAGATGCATTTTCCCCTGCTGGGTATCATATTTTACCTAGCTAGTGTTCTGAGAACTCAGTGCAGTTACTGAAAGTACTAGCCTGTATACTAGCCATGTAATTTATGGAGCCTTCACCACAGCCACACTGGCTGCATAATATTGATTTACAAGTATGACTTGTGAGGTGAGGTAATATCTTTTATTGGACTAACTTGTATAAATGGAAAAAAAGAGGAGACAAATTATTGGGCTTCAGCCCCCTTTTCAGGGGGGAAAGAAGTAGTCCCAGGCCAAATTCAATGCAAGTTAGAACAGCTGCTTTAGTTTAAATTGCCATATTTACCCAAATCCAAAACAGTTCTGAATGTAACTCCCCAATAATTAGATTCTATACATGGAAGACCTACAGATTTGTTGTAATTTTCCATGTATAGAATCTAATTATTGGGTTAAATTCATCTCCTTTTCCTGCTGCAGGAGGGAAGTCAGTGGCAGGGGGGCAGGCAGGGGGGGAGGTAGTAGGAACCAGGCAGTAGGAGCAGATGGTGGGGGAGTGAAGCAGATTGCCCTTTGCTGCCTGCCCCCACTCCACTTGCTCCATCTGCTGCTTGCTCCTCATACTTCCATGCTGGTCCCCCTACAACTCGCCCACCCCCATGCCTACCCTGTCAGCACCTTCCCCTCTTCAGTGCCTGGCCCCTCTGCTGCCTGCTCCCTCACCTCTGTTCCTGCAGCCTCTGCCTCCCCTGCCCCTCTACTGTCTCTGCTCCCTCACTCCCCCCTCCACCACTTACCCTTGCTGGGGCTCTGACCTCCCTCCAGTCCAGGGCACAGAGCACATGTTTGCTTCAGTGCCAGCCTGGCGCAGAAGTAGCTGCAGGAGTAGCAGCAGCTCTGGTGGGCTCCAGACTGGGGGGCAGAGTCTGCAGTGTGAGGCGAGGGGTGGCAGGGCAGAGGTGGCGAGGGACAAGCATCAGTGATAGCTCTGACCATGACCCCAAGTCAGGCCTGGAGCCAGAGCCACAGCAGCTGCCCGTATTCAAATCCAAAACAAGGGATTTTTATCCTTATGTTAAATGGCGGGGGGAAAAGCCCGCATCTTGGATTTAAGTAAATATGGTATATCGTAACCCTCACCACCACTCTGACTTTACCAGATTTATCAGAGCAAACCTGGAACCAAACCTTGCCAAATCAAATGTAAGACCTACTAACACATCTCTATAGATACCACCGTCAACACATACCATCATAAAACCCTCAGAAATCATGGGTCCTACGCATGCCTACCACAACATCTGATATACCTTATCCTGTGCAAAAACTGTGTGGTGAAACTTCCGAAGAACTTCCAAGAAACTTCCAATTAATTACCAAGGAAAAATGAGAAAGAATAGATATATACCCTATTTCCAGTGGGAGGCCATTTCTCTGTCTCTGCCTTCACAGTCCTTGTCCTCAAAGGAAACACATATAACACCTTCAGAAAGCAAATCTGGGAAAATAAATTCATAAGTTTACTGGACACCAGAAGCCATGAATTGTGAGTTATTGAAGTTATGGCTCATTATAACTTACCTCTGACCCTTTCGTCTGCTACCTTGTCTTTACTCTGTAAGTGATAACGCCTCACTTCCCTATCAAATGGTCAAATTAATTTAATATACCATATTTACCTGAATCCAAGACAACTTTAAATTTAAGATGACCCCTCCAATAATTAGATTCTATACATAGAAAATTATAAATTCGTTATAATTTTCATGTACCGAATCTAATTAATGGAAGGTTATCTTAAGTTTGTCTGGTGGGGAAAGAAATGCCTGCAGTAAGGGGCCAGACTGCCATTTCTTGCTTCCTTGTCATCCTGCCACATGCCTCCCTGATGCCTGGCCTGCCATGCCTGTGCCTGCCCTCTGCTGTCTTTGCCTTGCCCCTCCACCTGCCCCCCAACTTCCTGCCTCCACCAACCCCTGCCTTCCCCGCCCTCCATGCCCCCTATGCCTGCACTCCCACAATCCCATACTACACCCTTCCCCCCTTACATTCTGCTGCAGCTCTTCTTCTCCATCCCCTGCCTGGCTCCAATCCAGCCCAGCCAGGTTGGGGCTGGAGGGACCAGAGTCAAAGGGGAAGGTAAGGGGGACAGCTGTGGGGAGGGGAGCAGGGTATGGCAGGGCAGGCTAAAGGAAGGAGCAGGAAGCAGGGGGGAAGGCACAGGTATGGTGGGGCAGAGCGTGGGAGGGAAGGTTGCAGGTTCTGCCACTCTCACCCACACCCTGCGGGCTCTCCTGCCACGTGCCCTCTCCCCCATCAAACGAGCAGGTGTAGCCAGGACAGGTGGTGGTGCAGCTCTAAATCCAGGGCCAAAACCAGAGTGGAGTTGCTGCCTGACCCAGGCCAATATTTGGATCCTAGACAAGGTTTCCTCCTCCCCATTATGCTGATTGAGGGGGTGGGGAAAACTTTGTCTTGGATTTGAGTAAATACGGTAATAAATTTAAACTAAAGCAGTTGATTGAGCTCATACTTAGCTTAGACTGTGACCTGATGAAGGGCATCTAAAGCCCAACAGCTTGTCTCCTCTCTCTCCTAATTGGTCCAGTAAAATATATTATCTCATCTCACAAAACTTGCTTTTCTATATCCTCGGACCATCACTGCTGTGACATCATTTACATGTATCATATTTAGGAAATCTCATTCAGGCAAAATGCCATAAAATACCTGAAAAGTCTTAGACCTAATAAGTGTCCATAATAGCAATCTGAGAGGTGTCTGGTCTTTTGATTTCTGGGCTTGGGAAGACTAGAAACGGCAGGTATGTTACTTTCCATCTTGCTTATAGCTAACTCCAAAACTCTTCACTAGACCATCCTGGAAACGGACAATGATGTTTTATTTGCTCGAACATTCTTTGCGATCGGACTGTGATGAATATTAGGATAGAAGCAGTTGTCAGCATTGGAGTCAACACCAGGAGGGGTCTGTTTAGTGTTCCTGCTTATTGCTTTTTGTTGCTCTGACATGTTTAAAGTGGTGTTCTTATTCATTTCAGGGCACAGAATAACTAAACAAATTACAATACAAAACGTCTCGGATGAGCAACTAGCAGTATCCTTGACTGGAGCATCCAGTGGTCCCAGTGCATAAACAAATGCATTGAAGGTGGTCCTGTGTCTATGAGCTGTTCAACACCAGAGCATGAGGGATTCTAAAAGGACCTTTACTGGAATCCGGATGGTTCAAATGATGCTTATCTTTCACAACCTGGTAGATGGTAAAATCAGTTTTTCAGGGCCTAACTAGGTGACCCTTTGGAAGCTCCCTTCCCAACCCATATGCTTCTACAAAAGCTATATGTGCTTTTTGCTGACAGCTACTTAAAACCCCAAATCAAAATGCACTTAATTCTCTAGTTGCAAGCCCTTTCAAGAGCAAAAATTACTTGTTCAGTGCAACCCATTCCAGCACCAGCACAAGACATTTGAAGTACAGTGAGGAAAAGTGAAGTTCTGCCTCATGACTTCACTGAATTTCTAGAAATCTTGTGGGAATATGTCTGTGCTTTTAGCACTGTCTCACTTAATCAAGATAGAGAATGAGAACACTCTCTCTTATATGCTAGTTTAACTTATTCATGTCATATTTTAGGCAATAACTTGGAATAATATTTCATGGAATTTATTGGAAATGTCTCTAACTGAAAGAAGAAAAAAAGGCTTTCAGGTGTTTGAATTTCCTGGGTAGATTTTCTATGCTCTGATTAGCTCGCTAATCCTATAAAAAACTCAGATGATGAGTTAGCTTAGGCATCATTTGTCTCAGCTGTATTTGGATCTGTTCTTGTGCCTTCTCTTTCATCTGTCACCGATATACTTATGTTTCCTTGAACTATAGTATTTCAGATAGGCTTCTCCATCCTGAATCCCCATGGTCCTTTCCTATTGGTCAATCCAGTTGGGTCTCTTCAGCCAGGGGAAAACCAACTTCTCGTCATTTCTTTTTGTCCAGATGAGAACAAATTGGTGAGTGAAAATGAAATTTGATCTTATACATACACACACAATAAGCAGGCAGAAACATTTAATAGCATGTCATAAAGAAAAGATTCTGAGCAACTTTCCCTTTTAAAGTTCTCACATATGCATTTATATACTACCTTTCACAAAGGTTCCCAGAAGTTTTGGTAAGCCATGATGACACCATTTCTGAAATAGAGTGATACCTAAGGTGGAGAAAGAAACTAGCCGGTGTACTACATATTGTATAAATGGTGTACTCAGAGGTGGCATATTTAGCATCCTTGCACAAAATATTTGTAGCTCTGTATGAACCTGAGCCTTATCAGAACAGCAGCAGCAGCTTAATTGTTCCAGTAATGTATAATCAGATAAGAAGAGTAATTCCATACATAGGTCATAGTAGGTTGTACTCCCTTGGAGGGTTAAGCATAGGTGTCTGTAGATTTCTTAGACAAGGAAACCGATACATGTGCTCCAGGTGCCTATACACACGCTCAGGGCTGGAGCAGGGGTCTTGTTTTAATTAGAGCAGTTCTTGGGAACCACTCTAATTAAAATGCCCACAGCATCTTGTGTATTCAGTGCTCCACATTTCAAAATGGTGGCAGGGGTGCATTAGCTAAGGCTCATTTGAAGAGCTTTAGTTAAAGCACCCCACTACCATTTTGAAAATCAGGACACTGAATACACAAGACGCTGCAGAACACATCAGAGCAGGTGTAAAAGTGCTGATTTAGCCCCAGTGTGAGCCAGCATCCACCCTGAAGACCTGTGCAAGCAGAACTGTCATGTCAATGATATGGCCACAGAGGAGTTCCCAGAAGCTCAAAAACAGGTATCTGTTGTGGCTTGCTGTATGTGCTGACCATTGTGGGCATCTTTCTTTGCAGTTCTTTGAAACCCTGGATATCTGCACTATAAAAAACACCCTGACTCTCAGCATTACTGGACATGGGGTTACTCCCTCAATTGCTTGTTCTGTGGAAGGAGAAATACTTGATATGGGATATGTCATAGCCAAAGAGAAGGGCACTTCCACATTCAAGGTAAATCCTGACTTCAAGGTGGTTACTACCTAGTTTTCTGGCTAGTTAGAAAACCTCATACCAGAGGAAGCCAATCCCTTTCCTGGCTGCTTGGAAGTAGGTAAAGGAATGCCAGAGGATGTGATGCTGTGCAGCAGGTTCTGTGCAAAATGTTTGAGCTTTAAAGCATGTGATGGAATCCTAGAACGAAGTGGCAGCTTCATTAGAGACACATAATAATAAAGGAAAATAATTCCATATGACAGAGCAGCAGGGGGAGGAGGTGCTAAGCCTCCTTCTCAACAGCTAAGGAGGTGCTGTTACTCTGCATGGCCAATGAGTAGGAGGATAGTTTGGGGAGGGGTATTGGTGCCCTCTGAAAAACTGCCCCTCTGAATGTATTTTTCCTTGGCTGTGTTCACTCTTTAGGGAACAAGATCTCAAACAGCTCCTCTAGCATTACCAGCAGAACTACCTGTCCCACCCATGTGCAGCCATTCTGATTATGCCTCTGACATCTGCACACTAAGGAGGCAGAAGGAAGAAACAGGACCAACCCTATAAATAGCATGCTAGGGACAGGCAGGCGTTGCCTGGAGAATGCTTTAATTGAGTCATTCATATGCTGCAAATTTCCATCTTGTTAATTCCAAATCTGATGAACAGGCCAAGAGCTAGAGAGCAAGTTACCAGTCTCTGAAGTCTTTTGCTTTGTATAGGCATCACAAAGCTTTGAAATTAGGACTCAGCATACATTTCCTGCTGATGGGTTCCAAGAGGGAGATAGGCCACAGGTTGTCTTGGCAGGGAAAACACATTGTGGATAGCAATAGCCCATATGTGCTCCGTGTGGCAGCTGGGTATGCAGTAGTGCAGTAATGCAATAAAAATGTTTGCAAAATATAGATCCTACATACTTTAGAGCAGATTTCCCAGTTAAAATGCTGTCACACTAATGAATCCCTCCAGATACAGAACACTTCCACTCTGGCCCTGAAGTACTCCATGCAACTGGAATCACTCTCACAAACAAGGAACAGAGATCTGCAGAAACTTCCTTCCTTCCTAACATCTCCCACAAAAAGGACAGAACTTGTTGGTAAGAAATTTCTTATCTCACTCTTTTAAACTAATGAAGTCTATATAGAAAACAAATTCTGCCCTGGGTGTTTTTGCAGGGTCTCATGGGTGTAATTAGAAACAGCATTTGCCTCCCTAACAGCCATATATGCCCACTTCATTTCTTGGTAGACACAGGTTTATAGAACCTCAGAGGATGTTCCCAAGTAGACAAGTCCCACGTAGACAAGCATTTAAATCTCTTATATGTAACATGCCAAGTGGATTTAAACACCATATTTGGGAGGGGCTATTTTTAATTCATACTAAGAAAGGTGTGATGACACTTCAGCTTGCTCTAGAGAAGTGGGTATTTCGGGGAGAAAAAAAATGGCTTTCCAGATGGTTCCAACTAGTATTTCCAATAATCAGATTTCTGGTTTTTCTATATAAAGTGCCCAAGAGATTTTTACTCTCAGCATTGGGATAAAGCAGAATACAAGGGGAATCAGAATAGGACAGGTCTTCCCCTTTGTCGTCTTACTCTTGCTTTTGTTCTCCCAGGGACACAAAACTACAGTGGTTTGAGTGTGTTCAGTGTCTTTCCAGTAGAGGGAGTAATTGACATTGGAAAGAGTCAGGATTTTACTGTCACCTTCAGCCCTGACCACGAAAGTTTATATTATTCTGACTGCCTTAAGGTCATGCTCTTTGGCAAGGTAAGGTAAGCTGGGGATACCCGGCTTATTTAATCCAGTCTGCCATAATATAACTGACTGAGTCTGTCATCATGGACAGTTCAATTTTAATAGGAGTTTCAATGCAATAGAAACTGTATTTAGTCGATAATTGAACAGTAACTCTAAATCATACTTTTGTCTTCCGTTGATCTGACTCCGGACAGATCATGGACACCAGCCAGCACATGTCCTTTGTGCACTGCTGAAGTCCATATGGATTCCCTGCGCAGAGTTTGATGGAATGACTGGAAGGGAAACTGCATGCAGAGCCAGTACCCAAGCAACCTTGCCTAAACAGAGGCTGCACTGGCTCCTGGGAAGCAGCTCTGCTGTTACGCTGCATGAGGCAGGGTGGTTCCATCTGTGGAGCAGTGACCAAGTTTAGACAGAAGCCAGAATCAGGGTGCACAAACTGGCAGCATTGTAAGTAGTTTTGCCATGCTCCAGGACCAGCTGGCCAACAGTTGATGAGCAGCGCTGCCTTGTGGTTACTGGTGTGTATTGAAGGTAATATGAGTAGAGACAAGTATTGAGCAAAATACTTTTCTCCTCTCCGTATAAGTTTGCAGTCCCAGAGTTTTGTCTGGAATTTCAGATAGGAATAAAATAGAACCTCAACCAAAACCAAATAGGCCATGTATGGCTTTCACAGCTACAGCCATGTAGTTCCTGGGGGCTGCTTGAAACCTAGCCTGGGTTCACAAACCTTGGACAAGTTTGGTACCAGGTAAATTTGTCCTGTTTGGTGGTTTAGAGTGAGCACAGCAGTTCTGCTGTAGAATGAAAAAATGAGTAAAAGGGAAGTGATCCCATTAATGAGTGCCTGATTTTATTGTAAGGAAGACAAGGACCTACCTCTTGTATCCTGAGTTGTATCTACATGAATAGGAGAGGCTAATATGCCTCCAGACACCAGAATGGACAGACACCATCAGTTCTAGAAAACTTGTGTAGCTGTGCCAAGATCCCTATTACATGAAGATTTGGGCTGTAACCTACCTCTGCAACATTGTTGTCCTACTTAGGAAATAGCCCATGTCATCCAGCTAAAGGGTGCTGCAAGAAACCATATGATGTTTGTGGAAGGAGGGGATCCGTTAGATGTGCCCATAGAGTCCTTAGTTGTAACGTTACCTATATCTGAAGAAGCCGGAAAAAGAGGTAACTAATTGCCTTTTTCATTTTCATTCACAGTCGGACAATAGTTTGCATTAATCAAAAGCTCAAGTGAACACCTTAGCTTGCCAGGGAAAGAATCAAAATAAAGGAGGAGTATTATGACATGGAGTTGACTCCTGATTTTTAAAAAATGGCTTTCAGGAAAAGAGTTTTCTCTGAACATGGTGCAGTTGTACCTCTCTTATGAATGGTAGGGTGTACCATGTACAGATTACCTAATTTTGCAGACTTGTATGTGCAAAATCATGGAAAACCAACAATGAATACTGCAAAGAGATGTTACCTTTTTGCTGAAGTGCTTCAAATGTAAAGTGAAGGGTTGTATTCAGTGCTTAAAATTCTCACATCCCGCACCAATCATTACTCAGACATTATTCTGAGTTGAGAGAAAGAGAGAGACCCCCAAAAATACTTAATAAATTCAAGTCTTCTGTTTAATTTCTCAAATTTAAAGGCAGAAGGAAACCTATACCCAGGTAAGGAGGCAAAAGGAAAGACTCGGGTCTAAATTTTATGCCAAGAAGCATGGAAGAGGGGAGATACAAGGAAAGCAATTAAGGTGTACAAATGAAGCTGACTTGACCCTTTTCCTTCTCATCCTTGCCTAAATAAAATCAGCTTTGTTTTTCCACTGTACTCCACTATACACTCTTTTCTTCCCTGGGAAATTTACAACATCTTAGACCTATTTAATAAGTAACTTAGAACTCCTGTGACTAGCTGCTTCAAAGTTAACTTGATCTATGTCTGATTTAGACTTGGAAGAGACAGTAAAGTCTATTCTCCTAAGCCTGGAGTGCATCCAGGGAGAGACTTCTCCAACCCCAGCAATAAGGGAGCTGAAAGTTGGAGCTATAGGAGCATCTCAGTTTGCATCCAAAAAGGTAAGAAACTAGATTTGGAGTATCTAGATTCGGAGCCAGTAGAGACCCTAAGTTAAATAAATTTCAGGATTTCTGTTAAGCTTTGCACCACATTATAAAAGCATCAAGACTGCTTGAGGGGATAAAGGTGCATTTTTCAGGAAAAGACGAGAGAAATTAGAAGTAGGGGATTGGAAGAGGATAATGGAAATAGGTGAATACATTATAAAAACATGAAGATGGGACCAAATTAGTAGGGCTGTGTGAAGCTTTGGGTGCTAATTCGATTTGGAGGAGATTCAGCTCGATTCAGTGGCCAAATCTCAAAATCTGAATCGAGTCAGGGAACCAGTAAAAAGGTCCGAATCGATTCAAAGCTCTCTGAATCAATCCGGAGAAGATTCAGAGTGCTTGAATGATTCAGGCAGTCCCCAGTGGCTGAAGCAGGGAGCTGGAGTCAGACTTGGAGCTGGTAAGTAGAGGGCGGCAGAGGGGGGACTGGAGGAGGGGACCGTGGGGGGACTCTTGCCAGGCCTCATCCTCTGCCTCCTCCCCCCACCTCCCCCAGCCCCTCCCTGCGACCCCTGCCCAAGCCCCACCGTGCCTGCCCCAACTCATGGTGCTCTGAAAAAAAGCCCCTACTCACTGGGTGCTGCCAGGAAGGGGGGGTGATCCCTGCTGCCCTCACTACCCCACATTGCATGGGGGGCTCTTCCATGAGCCCCCCAACCCCTGCTGCTCCCCCAACCCCACCCCAGTGGCTGCCCACCTGCCCCAGCTCTGGCCCTTTAAGAAAAATAAAACCAAAAAAACTCTGGAGTCACCAGCTCCTGCAGCAGCCTTGGCACTTTGGGGGGGCTTATGCAATACCCCCCATGCAGCACGGAGCAGTGGGAGGCAGTGAGGATCAACCCCCCCACCAGGCAGGTGAGTTTGGGGATTTGGGGGGGGGGGGGGTTGTCTTAAAGGGCTGGAGCTGGGGTGGGTGAGGCAGCCATGGGGTGGTGGGGGCTGGGACAGCAAGGGGGGAGGCTGGAGGGCTCATGCAGAGCCCCCCACACAGCAGGGGCAGCAGGGATCACCCCCCCCCCACCTGGCAGCATCCACTGAGTGGGGCCTTTTTTTTCCAAAGTGCTGGAGCTGGGGCAGGCAGGGCAGCCATTGCCAGGCTAGGAGAGGGGCAGGGGGATGGGCCTGCGTGATTCAGGTTTGGCTGAATCAATTCAGGACAGTGATTCGAATCACTGTCCCTTGAACTGGCCGAATCCAAAGCGAATACTAGCCGCTTTGCACAGGCCTACAAATTAGTAGCACTCATGCTAGTAACAAAGAGCTGTGGATGACAGTTATGTTCATTTTCAAAAGCAAATATTAGTTCATGCTAAGCCACAGCTATTGGAGGTTGGGTTGTTTAATGGAACAGACTGTACTTCCAGCAAATAACACTCTGGGAAAAGAGCAGTTTTAAACATCTTTAGGCTGTCTCCTCCTAGCCATAGTTATTTCATGGCAACTGAACATATGAAATGAGCTACTTTTCAAAAAGCAAAAACACAAGAGATTTGGCAACTGGAAAGCAGTTCTGTAACACTGGGGTGATGCAGCCTTTGAGCAGAGGTTTCACAGCCAGAAACTGAATTGGCTCTAGCTGTCTGCTCTCAGTAACTAACTTTTCCTGTTGTTTCTGCAGAATGTTGAGTTCAGTCTGGATGGCCTGGCACTCCTGCAGCAGAAGGGATTTACTGTTGAGCCTATAAAAGGAACAGTTGATCATGGGCAGACAAAATGCATTAGTGTTTCTTGGGTGCCACCTGCCGACTTTGATGTAAGTTACATTTTCCAAAGGATATGGCTGAGAAAATAATAATTAACTGAATAATTAACCACAGTCTGTTCACACCTGCTTTGAGTGTCAGCACAGGAGCACATCTTGGAGGGCAGCAGTGCAGTTTAGTTATGACAGAATTTAGGACAATAAACAGTGAATCTGAGTTTTATTTGTATGAATGTGCATGGGCTTCCAGTTTTAGGGGTGAATTATTAGACAGATGAGAGTATGTTTATAGGTAGGCTTGGGCACCCACATGGGAACAGATGCCAGGGACCATGACCTTGGGAGCTTGTTACCTAACCTCTGCCTCAGTTCATCCATTTTTGAGATGAGAGAAAGGGCACAATCATTTGTCCCCTAGTTTTTATGGGATGCTGAAATCTTTGTATCTATTGTCTAAAAGTTTGTTATTAATAGATGAAAGCTGCTGCTCCTGTCATACTGCCAAGAGGGTAAGTAATTTAGTAAACCACTTCACACTGGTTTTTCAATGCTGCTCCCAACCATATTGTAGCAGAGCCAGATTGAAGAGCATGATGCCTCCACAACACCCAGGCTGTCACCTATGGACCCCTTTTTTAAATGCTCTTGTCTCCATTGTTGTTCTCTGTTAATTTGATTTTTCATTTTATGACATACCTCATGATTTTTCATTCTATGATGTGCCTCATGAGTATAGCAGAGTCTTGATGTATGTTCAGAACATCCTGGGGCACTTGGATTGCCTCCGACTCATCTTTGTATTCTGATCCTCCTCGGCCGCCCTGCAGTGAGGTCTGTGTGGAATGGCGGGGTGACGGGCATAATTCAGAATTAACCTGATGTGTCATTCTGTGCAGCAGGCAATAGAGATCATGGTTTTAGAGATGAATTGACTCAGTGCCTTTTGCTGACCAGAGCTGGCCTGTTACACAATAGCCACCACCAACACAGGGGTAAAGGGCCTTTTCCTTCCCAAATCCACACTTCCACATACCATGTCATTGCCACACCCAGCTAGTTGTACAGTATATCATGGTTGCAACCTGATAATGCTATCTGTGTCACACTAAAAAACAACCAGTTATCCCTGCTTTACATTGTCACAGAAGGGTTAGCACAGTAAAGACCAAAGTTAGTATGAACCAGTGGTATTCAGAATTGGAGGAACTTGCAGAGGTTAGCACTGTGATCATCCATAACCATAACTAGCACATGTGATCATTGAAATCATTTAGGTTTCATTTAGACAAACCTGTGCTGTCATTCTGCTCTAGATAAAGGCCATCTCACATGCTTGGTGCATTTTTTTTGTAGCCGGCTCATCCTTTGACAGCAACAGCTACGCTAACCTTAAAAGGAGACATTAAAGAAACATACAAAGTCCTCTTCATGGCCAGAGTTGTGTCTGCATTAACTCACTAAAGAAAAAAGCCAAGTTAAACCTGAAGAAAAATGGAAGATTGCTCCTACTTAAGCAGTTACAAGAGCTAAGCTGGATTGGTGCAAGAAATTTCAGGATCGTTTTAGTCTCTACATGCAAATATGTACTATTTCTACTGTCTACTGAAACTATTTACTACAAAACCCTGAACTCTGGTCCTGGAAGTTTCACTGGAACTGAATTTCTGAAAGGGACCCCAGGTAAAGTGTGAACACACCAACAGTTGCTGATATCCTGAAATATATTGTATATCTAAAAGGTGCATTAATTGCGTAGTCATCCATGGGTGCTCAGTCCCTCAGGATCAGAGTCTTTTTTCTCTTCCAAGTGTACAAGAGTTTGTTCAACACTTTTCCAGCTGTTATTTTTTTCTAATATGTATTAATATATTTTTAAAATCCAGCTTTTTTTCTCTTTGCCGAAGATTGGATTTAAGCCTTCCACAGAAGTCCTCTCTACTCCCCTCAATCCAGTGGAAGCCATTTCCTTGGGTACAGTATAAACTCCTCTTTGTGGTATACATTCACACAGGAAATAGTGCCCCATGCTGTTGAATAAGTCACAGGACCTGGTTACTTGGGCACCTGCCCTAGATCAAGACTATCCAGGAATTTAGTATTTCTACATTCATTTTTTTTCTCAGAGCTCTGACATAAAGCATCGATTTCTGCTAGTTACCAACTAGGTAGACTGATCTGCACATCAAAGGGGTGGTGCTGGAAAGGCACTTCTAACACAGTATCTGTTGCTTGGAAAAAATCAAGGCACAGGGGAGAAGGCTAGCAGAGCAGAGGGAAACTGTGGGCATTGACAGATGTGCAGGCCCCTGCTGTAACTCATGGCACTTTACATAAAGCGCCACTAGTTAGAGCACCCCTCCCCACCCCCAACAGATATTTGCCTGTTGGGTTGGTGGAGGTGGGAATCCAGCCTGCCTGCAGGAGCCTATCTGCAGCCAAGGAACTTCCCCTCTTCTCCAGCCCTGCCCTGCCCCACCCCACCCCACCTCACCCCCGAAGGTCTGGTGCTGTCTGCAGGAAGGAAGGGGGAGGGGGAATGAGCTGCTGGCTGGGGTTTGCCCAGCGTGAGCTAAAGGGCAGGAGACTGGGGAGTAGAGGGGCTGGGCAAACCCCAGCCACTAGCTCGCCTCCCCTCCCCTCTCCCTTCCTGCAGACAGCCCCAGGGGTGTGCCCAGCCCTGTTTGCACAACACATTAACTGTAGGGAATAGGAGTTCCCTAAGGTGCTTCAAAGTGGAGTGCCTTCATCTGATCCCTCATTTGATGAGGATTAGTTTGTAGCACCATCAGCCACTTTAAAATCACTCTGCTGTTGCACACATGTGGCACAGCTGTGGAGCACTTCAGGGGGCTGATTGTGTGACAACTATAACTTCTGTCTGTGCCCCTTATGCCACCATAGCTCTACACCAATGACCCCATGGTTCCTTTGCAAGGCACTAGGGTTGCAACGAAGTCCACTACCCATTTGGGATTTGACCTTATTATTTTGAGAATTAATAACTGATGTTAACTATTAACTATTTTGCTCTGGTTCTTTGCTGTACTGACTGGTTAGTACAAAAGGTCTTCAGATTTGAGATGACCCTCAAATAAATAGATTCCACACAAAGAAAACATATAAATTTGTTATAATTTTCCATGTATAGAATCTAGTTAGTGGGGGGTCATGGTCATCTTAATTGTGTCCCCCCACCACTGCAGTGGGCCAAGTAGCGGCAGGGGAGCAGGTGATGGGGGACTCAAGTGGCCTGACCCCTGCCTTTTGCTGTCTACCCCTTCCCACTGCCTGTGCACCCCTGGCAACTACCCCCCACCACTTTCACCCCTGTGGTGCCTGTGCCTCCCCTGCACCTTTCTCCCCTCAGTGCCCCCTCATGCCTGCATCCCTGGTGCCTGCCCCCCCCCCCGTGGTGCCTGTTCCTTCTAGAGTATATAAGTATATAAGGGGTGTACATCAGGATTTGGGGGAATGCGTGTTCATCAGAGTGCCCCAAGGGATGCCAAGGTAAATGGTCATAAACTCCTCCAAGACCATTTTAGGCTGAACATAGGGAAAAACTTCTTTACTGTCCGAGCCCCCAAGGCCTGGAATAGTCTGCCTCCAGAGGCGGTGCAAGCACCTACTCTGGACTCCTTTAAGAGTCAATTGGACCTTTATCTTCCTGGGATCCTTTAATCCTAGCTGACTTCCTGCCCCTGGGGCAGGGGGCTGGACTCAATGATCTTCCAAGGTCCCTTCCAGGCCTAATGTCTATGAAATCTAGAACCTCTGCCCCCCACTTGCTCCCCCTGCCATCTGCTACCTGCCACCCCCACCACTTGTCCTCTCCATCCCACCTACTCTCTCTCACAGCTTGACCCCTGCTCTGCTTTGGCCTGGGGCATGGAGCACATAGGCACTCAACCCCTGCCTAGCCATGCAGTAGTGGTTGCAGTGGTGTCAGATCCAGCCCCAGGGCTGCTACCACCATCACCATTGCTGTGTGGCCAGATGGAGGCTGGAGCAACCATATGCCCCATGCCCCAGTCCTGAGCCAGAGGGTAAGCCAAGAAGAGGCAGGGTAGGCAAAGGGAGCAGAGGCTGTGGAGAGCAGGTAGTGGGGAGGCAGCAGCTGCAGCTCTAACTCTGACCTGGAGTCTGGGTCAGGATTGAGGCCAGTCAGAGCCACCTACCCCCTACTTGTACTTGAATCCAAGACCAGCAGCTTTTTAGCTTAGGAAGTGATCATGTACTGCGAGAAGGGGAGCCATATAGTAATCTAAACAGACATACCCATAGAGTTTGGCTGCAGGCTCCCAGTTCTCTGGAAGGCATGCAGACACTCTAGTGATTATACTATACAAGCGGGCCAAGCTGTGCAGAATCCTGTTCGTGCTGCAGTGTGGAGAAGACCCCTGTTCATCTCTCAGGAATTTGGGAGCTTGGCCTTTAGAAATAAACCACATATCACAAGACTCACGATAAAATCCTGAATTGGTAACACTGCATTCATCTCATACACTAGAGAATACTCTGTGCTTGGCAGGAAACATGTATATATATTAAACATATGGGCTGTCTGCACTGTACCTGATTCCTCAATGAAAAAGGTCATCTATTGAATAGAACATGGAACTTGTTTCGTCAAGCCACGCTGTCTGTGCCTAAAATTTACTCATGCCTAAAATGGGGATATTAGTAACTGCCCTGGACTCTGAATGTTTGCAGAGCTAGCAAA
Organism: Crocodylus siamensis; assembly: GCF_052110815.1. Taxonomy (NCBI): domain Eukaryota; kingdom Metazoa; phylum Chordata; order Crocodylia; family Crocodylidae; genus Crocodylus; species Crocodylus siamensis. The sequence goes on along the minus strand of NC_143406.1, from coordinate 12,125,496 downwards.
GAATTAGGTACACTGAAAGTGCTCCCCACACAGGGCACGTCCAGACGAGCACTGTTGTGCAGTATATGGCGCACAGCACTACATACTGCACAGTCCGGTGTTCGCCACAATGCGGGGGCACACTGCCCATGTGTGCAGTGCAACAAGGTGTTTTTTTCCTTGGGTGCAGAAACTACAGGGGAAAAAAATGGAGCAATGCATGCTTGGCAGTGCATGCTGCTGAAAAGCGGAGCCGCGCTCTGCTGCCAGCCAGGCTCCGCGCAGCAGAATCACTGTGGCTGCAGCCCCAGGAGGCCCCCAAAACCCCAGGTAAGGCTTCTGGGGCTAGCACAATGCTGGCCCCAACCTTCCTTACGCCACCCAGGGCAATTTGCCACACGCCAAAGCGTGCATGGCATGGGCATTGCCCAGGGACAAGTAGGAGCAACACAAGGTGTACTGCCACTACTTGTCCCCAGGGAACCAGTGCACTTAGTCAAGTTGCTTAATGCACTTCTGGAAAGTACTCAGATACTTTGGGGATAATCAATAATACTGAACAAGTAACATCATGCAGGCAACATCATACTTTGCTCTACCTGCAACCTCTGTTTTAATTTGTTAATCTCCTGTGGCTGTAAGCTTGAGAAGTTGTCACTGGCAACATGTGTATGACCTTAGGTTGGAGGCACTGAACTATGCAATGACATAGTCAGGCCAATCATAATTGTGTGGACATAGTACAGTTACATTGACTGCACTGAAACCACACTGATTTACACAGGCTGAGCACCCAGCTCAGTATTTCTAGATGCATCCAGACAAATCACAACTGGCTATTGTGTAAATAAGAGAGGCTGAAAATACCCAACCTGTTTTTGTCTCACTCCACTGACTTGCCCAAACACCTCCCCCTGTCCAATTTCCCACAGGGTTTGTACTCTGTGAGTAGTTGATAATTATTCCGATAATCCTGGTTTTAATCCCCAAAATAAAACTGTTGTATCAGAAGAAAAGGGGAGCAATCCTAGAAGTATTGAGCAGAAATTGTAACTTGTATGCTCATTCTAGTAAGATACTCTTATGGAGTCAAGCTGGATCTGCAGTTTTCACAGAGGTGAACTAAACATTTTAGGGTTCCTAGATTTACTGCACCACCAAGGTTTAAACAGTGTTGTGGAAATACACAGAGAACAGAACAGATACTAAATACCTAAAACATAAATGTTCCCTGTGCACTTCAGGCATACACCATCCTCATGCATTAATATCTTGGCTGTCTAGTGCAGGCTGTTAGAATGGGAGAAGAGACCTACTCCCCTCACAAGCTTGTTGGTCTGTCACATAGGTGGCTGCATGTCCTTTCCACTGAGAATGCAAGGAACAAAGCAGAAGTACGCTCCTGCATTCTTTACAAAAAGTATTCTGTGAAACCATTGCCAGGCTGCCCAGAAATGGAGAACTGGATATTGTGTGTAGTGTAGAAATTGTAGTATCCCCACTAATTGGGGATGTGGGCTCCCACTGTGCTTGCTGTACACACATGTGATAAAGAGAAAGTCACTACCCGGAACAGTTTAGTCTGTGGCATAGGATTTATGTTTACTGGGCTAGATTAGGTATTGTGTAAGTCTAGGCAAAAACACACTGTTGCAGTTGTTGACACTTCTGTAGGAACTCCTGTGCTAGGAACAATACTTGTCCTCCTCCATTATCCTCTGAGGATCCCAACACTTCCCCTGTATCACCTACGTTATCCCAGGAATGTTGCACAGAGCCAGCGATCTGTGGTGGTCATTCAGATCTTCATTCCAATCTCGCTGGTGAAGTAAAAGGGTTTTTTATAAGCAGATAACTTCATCGGGATAATGACACACCTCAGGTGGTGCAAAAATTATTATAGAGCTAGAGCACAGCATCTGCATAGCTGATTACCATCAATGTATGGAAATGCAAGTTAATTACATGTTACAGTGTATATTATACATGTATATAGGACATATCGCACTCTACGTTCATTACAGAGTGTCCTGGGTACATCATCAACAATGATGATTTTGCTCTTACTTGAGCTACACTAACTTGGCAGCAACCTCCTTGAATGCAAGTTCTATTAATGTAAGTGAAACCTGATTCAGGCCCTCTGATAGCTATGCTAAGGTGAGGGAGTGTGATGGAGAATATTGTGAACCAACTTTAGGGAGAAACCATGACGTAGCATAGAGAAATAGGATTTGAAATGTTAAGGTCCAGTCCTACAAGCTCACCAGCAGCTGGGAGGGCATAACACCTTCTATGATTGGTCTCCAATAAAGTAACCCCAGGCCTCTTCATTCCCTAGGTGGGAGGGGAAGTATCCTTGCCTCACAATTACTCACCTAAACAGCAATTGTAAAAATACTTATTGCCACAACCCCTTGTTCTGCCTGTAGTGTATGAGTGGCCTGGCTTAGAGCCGTGGCACTGGGAAGTAGCTTTGCTGTTTTAGGCTACATTTGTTGAATGGCAAGGTATGAAAGAACAGATGTGGCAAAGAATGCTTCTGGGGTGTTGGTTGTAGCCATGTTGGTCTAAGGACACAGGCAGACAAGTTTCTTTGGGTAAAAGGGGTATCTTTTATTAGACCAACTAAATAGATGGAAAAATTGTTCTTTGCAAGCTTTTGACATTTGTGACTCTTCAGCCAACCTGAGAGAGCCTGTGCACCCCAGGCCTCCTTAAAGCTCTCACACTGCTGTGAAATAGATTTGGGATGGCTTCTGGCTACTCATGTGCAAGTGAGTATAGTGGGGCAATGAGTTTGTTTCATTTACTGTTAACAAAGCACACATTAGTAATCTTTATCCACCCATTTTCAGTCAGAAAACAGAAGAGACAAGACCAGAAGAGTCTCTTCCTCTGAACAGCTCTAGTAAACAACATGCTGCCAAGGTGGGCTCATATACAATTTCTCTCTTTTAAGCTTTTGATGAACCCCATGTACCAGAGGCCCGCATGTATAGCAGAGAGAAAGAGTGAGGGGACAGAGGAACTCTCATTTAAATGCTTTGAGCTGAAGAGAAGGAGGCAGCACCCATTTGCTTAATAGTCTTCCATTAAAGTGAATGTCCTTGGAGCAAACTGGCTCTTAAATGATAGACTGAGTGCTAGTGCTAATGTCATATTTACATTATGTAATTGAATTGGGGGACATGCCGAGGGGACTAGAAGTATCCTCCCCAGGAAATAATTCTGAATATATATGACATTTAAGGCCGAATACTTAACATTAACAACATCAAATTTTGCTAGTATCAGAGTCCTGGATCACTTCCTTAAAGCAAACCGGTACATAGTCTTTATAGAATTTCAGCCACCTGCAATAAGTGAAACTATGAAACTATAAGTATCTGGTTCTGAGCACTTACTGAATGAAAAGACCAAGGCTCAAAATGTTGCCAGGAGGGCTAATGAAAGAACCAGTAATAAGACTTGTCTACATATAGATAAGGACTTAGAGACACTATAGAGCAGATGCAGAGGCCTTACCCAGAACCAAAGTGAAAAATGATATAAAGGTACATAGCTTCTTAACTGCTGGCAGAAATTATGAATTCATAAGCAGAACATGGTTTGGGTGGGGATTAAAGAAGGGATGGGCAGCTATTCAGAATGTTTGAGATGTTAGTAGGTGAACTATGCAAACATCCATGATCAGATTAATTTTTGTATGGCCACTAGGTACAGTAATAGCTATATTATTACAATTCTCCAGGGGCTGATGAATGAAGAAGAATTTGTTCAGAGACCATAAAGCCATATCCTCAGCTTTTGCAAAGTTAGCTCCATTTACACCAGCTGGAAGTCTAGCCCATAACATTTTGTACCACAATATCCCAAAAGGGAAACAGACTTTCTGAAAGCAGACAAGATAGACATTCTTACTCTCCCACTATGTTCATGTAGCTTCAATTGAGCTCTGTTAAAAATACAGTGCTATTAAGATATGATCCCATGTCCCAAAGGATACACTTTATTTTATTCAGGGACAGTTATTTTTCTTATTCAGTTCTCAACTCTAAAATTGTGTCTAATATTAAAATAAGGAGAGGCAAAATGTTGAAGGTTGTATGTTGCCTTCAGCAGAGCAGTCTGACTGTTAATGTATCAAACTGCACAGTTACTAATTTAGATTACAAAAAAGGGAAAAAGAATATTTCAGGGATTTGCAAGTATCCCCCAGGTAATGTAACAACTAGTTAAAGAATATGAAAAAGCAAAAAAAATGTCAAAGAGAAATTGTAACCAGCTCCTCTTCCTACATTTGAAGCCCATTTAATGTTGACAAACCAGGTGTACGTGGTTTTGAAGTAACAACCAGGTTGATCTCATCATATCTATTCCCTTTTAATAGTAGAACAAATGCCTGAGGAGCTGCTAAAGTGCATATTAAAGTGACAAGCAGCCACCACCAGGGTGGGCTGGTAGCATGGCTAGAAAGGGCACTGTGAGATATCAAATGCTTTTGCTGACACAGAGTAAGGACAGTGAAGGTGCATATAGGATTTTCTTATAGTCCTCAAAGACTATACACGTATTACAAAGAAATGCAGCTGTAAACATTATTGGATAGGTCATGTTTACTTGGTGACTGAGATGTTTTAAAAAAGCAAAGGCCGGCACAGGCTGCTAGGAGGAAAGCTGGCTGATTTCCAAGGCACTTACTCAGATGCCTGGAGTGTCTGGGTTTTAACCCTTAGAAAGAAGAGATGGCTGACAAGAAAAGGGGTATTGTATTGCGGAGTCTCTGAACTCTGGTAACTACATGATGTGACTGAAGGCTAACATTCCCTACCAGAAAGCAACACACCCAATTTAGGAATTTATCATTTGGAAGAAGCCAAATACCTTGAAGTCTGATTCCAAATGGAAGGTATCCAAAGGACCGGGGAGATGATCTCAAGCATACCTGGGAAAGTTGCAACTATGTGGAAACAAGCTGAAGGCCATTTGCTTATGATGGATGAGAAGGCAATAAACAGAAAGGAGGAGCGGAGAGAGCTCCATATGTAAATAAACAGTAGCAATTTAGGTTAATTATAGGAGCAAAGAGAAAGAGTGAAAGTGAATTGCAAGAAAAGTTAACACTGAACTCACAGATGAAACAAGGCAAAAGGTAAAATCTGTTATTACCCTTTCCCATACAAAACAATATTTTTGAGACAGTGGGACAAGAAACAAGGGAAAGAATGAAAGAAAAATAGGAAGATTCTTTACAAAGGATGAAAAAAGGACACGTATCCTATCATGGGAGGGGCAGAAAGAGTGAAGAACTGTGACTTTTCATAGAGTTCTTGTATAAACAGAGCTATTTCAAAAATCTTCCCTCTGTCAATTTTTTTAATTCAATTTTCATTTCTGTAGAAAAATTGGAAACCAAAATTTTCCAGTTTTTTGACAGACAAAAATTTAGGCTTAAACTTGATTTTTTTTTTCCTAATAGTTCAATTACAATTTGGGGGGAAAGCATATGTTTTTCATCAGGTTTCTTTGTTTAATCAAAACACATTTTTCTATCAAAATTGTTCAAATGGAAAAGCAGTTTCCCCCAGTTTTATGACAAGTGCCAAACCCACAGAAGGTCAAATAACAATAGCTCCACAATTGGCCCAACAGTATGACATGTATAATTAATCACTTCCTTAAGAGCAACATCCCTGGAAACTCACACCAACTTAACTCCAAATTCTTAGGCTAGGTATAGGCAGTTAAAAAGCCTGAGGCTGAATCAATTCAATCTTCACAGGTTAGCTTAACCTGTAGATTGAATTGATAAGCGAGTGAACAAGCATTCATTTTTGATTCTGGAAACATAGCCACATGCCTTCAGTGCTGCAGGCCAGAAACCCAGGGCTGCTAGAGCACGCCTCCCTGCTTGGCTGGAGTAGAATGCTTGGTGCAAGGCTAACTTGCCCACCCTGCAAGGAGGGAGTTTGTGGGGGAGGTGCAAAGTATCCTGAGATGCTGGGGAACTGTGAGTTAACTTGAATCTGGGGGGGATCTGGGACAGAAGTTCAATAAACTGATTTAATGTAAATCAGTTAAGTCTGATATTACATCCATCCAGCTTTATCCTAAACCTTTTTCAGCCATTTTGAAAGTGGTTTATGTGCACTGAACTTCTGGGGACAGACATTACACATAAATCTGTTTAAGTGATTAGAAACTGGTTTAAACCTGTCACAGAACAGACATTCAGTGCACATAAACCAGTTTCAAAATGGCCAAACCCGGTTTGAGATAAACCCGGTTGAAGGTAGTATCAGACTTAACTGATTGAGCTCAAGGAGCTGGCGAGCATCATAGCCCAACCTCTGGCACAGATCTTGGAAAACTCCTGGTGCTCTGGTGTAGTGCCCAAAGACTGGAAGAAGGCCAATGTGGTGCCGATCTTCAAGAAAGGGAGGAAAGTGGATTCGGCTAACTATAGGCCCATCAGCCTTCTATCCCGGGGAAGATCTTAGAAAAGTTTATTAAAGAGGCCATACTTAATGGACTGACTGACGCCAACATCCAGAGGGATAGCCAGCACGGGTTTGTTGTGGGTAGGTCTTGCCTGACCAATCTCATTTTATGACCAGGTGACCTATCACCTGGACAAGGGAAAAGAGATTGATGTCATATATCTCGACTTCAAAAAAGCCTTTGATCTGGCATCCCATGATCGCCTCTTGGCAAAACCGGCCAACTGCGGCCTTGGGTCCACCACGATCCGCTGGCTGGGAAATTGGCTCCATGGTTGGACCCAGAGGGTAGTAATCAATGGAAGTCAATCGTCAGTGGGGTCCCCCAAGGCTCTGTCCTTGGACCCATATTGTTCAACATCTTCATTAATGATGTAGACGTTGGAGTCAGAAGTGGACTGGTCAAGTTCGCTGATGACACCAAACTCTGGGGCAAAGCATCCACACCAGAAGACAGGCGGGTGATCCAGGCTGACCTGGACAGGCTCAGCAAATGGGCAGACGAGAACCTGATGGTGTTTAACACCGAAAAATGCAAGGTTCTCCACCTTGGGAGGAAAAACCTGCAGCATCCTTATAGGCTCGGCAGTGCTACGCTGGCTAGCGCTAGGGAAGAAAGAGACTTGGGGTCGTCATTGATCACAAGATGAACATCAGCCTGCAATGTGATGCTGCGGCTAGTAAACCGACCAAAACGCTGGCTTGCATCCATAGATGCTTCTCAAGCAAATCCTGGGACGTCGTTCTCCTCTTGTACTCGGCCTTGGTGAGGCCACAGCTGGAGTACTGCATCCAGTTTTGGGCTCCACAATTCAAAAAGGGTGTGGAGAAGCCTGAGAGAGTGCAGAGAAGAGCCACGCACATGATCAGAGGTCAGGAAAACAGACCTTACGACGACAGGCTGAGAGCCATGGGACTCTTTAGCCTGGAAAAGCGCAGGCTCAGGGGTGATCTGATGGCCACCTATAAGTTTATCAGGGGTGACCACCAGTTTCTGGGGGAACGTTTGTTCATGAGAGCGCCCCAAGGAATGACTAGGTTGAACGGTTATAAACTCCTGCAAGACCATTTAGGCTGGGCATAAGGAAGAATTTCTTTACTGTCCGAGCCCCCAAGGTCTGGAACAGCCTGCCATCAGAGGTGGTTCAAGCACCTACATTGAACACCTTCAAGAGAAAGTTGGATGCTTATCTTGCTGGGATCCTATGACCCCAGCTGACTTCTTGCCCTTTGGGCACGGGGCTGGACTCGATGATCTTCCAAGGTCCCTTCCAGCCCTAATGTCTATGAAATCTGTGAAATTGGTGTATGCAATGTCTGTCCCAGACCCCTTCCTGGTTTAAGTTAAAACAGAGTCCCCCAGCATCCCATCATGCTCTCTGGGTTGAGCTCTCTGTTCCGGTGGAGCAGGGCTGGTTCTGCCCCTCTGCTCCCCAGCTGAGCAGGGATAGGCAGGGACAGGCAGGCCTAGGGGACTGGCCAGAGAGGGGTTTAATTGCCCCCTTCCTGTCTCACCAGCAGGGAGCAGGGAGGAAAGTTATTCCCCACTCTACCTCTACTGCCCCTGGGGGATTGCAGCTGGATCTATCTGCCTTCCCAACAACCAACACTCACTCCCTGCTTAGGGCAAACAGCAGAATAAGCCACCTCCCTTGATGCCAGAGGGAGGGGGAATAACCTCTGCTCCCTGCCCCTACCTAAAGTGCCCTGCCAGCTGGTGTCTGACCCACCCAGCCACTAAACTGGCAAGCGGGGAGCAACCATGATTGGGGCAGCAGCCCCTGTCCTGGTTTCCCCGAGTGTGAGCCTCTTCCCAGCAGCGGGGTGCACTGCAGGGCAAGGAAAGCTGCTGCAGCAGCACGGGGAAAGCATAGTATTGTTTTTTAAAAGAATAGGATTCTGAAATAGTCACAAAAAATGAAACCTCTTTGACCAGAGAGAAAGATCTGTTTTTTCTAGCTCTCAAAAAATGTCAACTGTTTGCCTTATAGTTGGTTATTTCAAGAGCAGATTAAAAACTTGATGCTGTAGTTCTTCTGCTGGAAAATGCTGTTTTGACAAAATTGAAATAGTTTAGAAAACGAAATTTCATATGCTGACAAAAAGCAGTTTGAATATGGTAGAAGCATTTAGTTTTGATTACAGTCTAAATAAAATATAAAATAGTAATATATTTAATTATATATATATATATATATATATATATATAATTATTATAGAAGATGTAATATGACAAGTCTAAATGAAATGCTTTGATAAAGTTGATATTGCTGAAACAAGGTTTCATTTCCCATGACATTTTGAAACTGACTTTCTTTCGATTCAGGAAGAAAGGAGATTCTTAAGTGTTGCAGTTTTTTGTGCAACAGAAATTCTGACTTTCAATCCAGTTCCAGTTTTTTGTCATTTGTTCTAGCAAAGTTCTTACAACAATGACAAAAATCTCCAACAGGGCCTCACACAGATTCAAACAATAAAGATCTGGAAATACAAAATGCAGCAACGAGTGTGAAATTAATAGGCTGATGACTCAATTAAAGTTCATAGTGAACATTTGTTCCGATGTCAAAACAATACTGCTAATAATTACAGTACAGGTAACCAAAGAACTAAGTCTATGGGGAAGGCAATTTTTACTCGAGCAACTTAGTTACAAAATCAAACCAATCACCTGGACATTTTTAAAATCAATTTACATGTGAAAAAGGGACCTCTGATATCTGAACTGTCCTCTGGTACTTTAATCAACTCAAGATCTCTCTGACAAAAAGGCTGGCAGGGACGTTTATATAGTCATTAGCTCTTATTATCTTAAGATCACAATGGAAAAAGCCCTGGAGGACTGGCCTGTGGAATGAGAGGTCATCAGATATACTGTTCTTGCATTGAGATCCTGACAGTATCTTCTGTTAAACACAACAAAATGTTTAGCCATACAATATCTTCTCAGTAGTGCATTTCCTTTATAACTGCTGGTTCGGACTTACATACTCATTGTAATTTGCCTGAGTGTAATTCTGCATAAGCAGGTATGTTACTTAGTGCCCCTTTACATGTGCAGGTAAAGGTGTGATAGGATCTAATGTGAAATCAGCACAATCCAGCCTTCTGCCATGCCACACATGCATGACAGGGAGTGTGACTGTGGGATAGTGAATCAGATCCCATCACACCTTACTGCCAGTACAGGAGGAGCCCAATCCCAGGCTCCCACTGCACCGGCAAGAAGCAAGCTCTGGTGGCTGGGAGCCCCCCTCAGCTGATGGTGCTCCTAGCCACAGGTGTACACCATGCACCCCTGTGGCTGGAAGACCACAGCTGATGCAGTGTCCCAGCTTCATGGGTACTTCATGACCCCTATGTGAAGGGTGCCACGTGATGCATCAGCTGCAGTCTCCCAGCCACGGGGGTGCATGGTGTGCCCCTGCAGCTGGGAGCCCTGTCAGCTGATGGGGCTCCCAGCTGTTGCAGAAATGGCTGCGGTTCGTTTCTCGGGAGGCGAAGAACTCTTAGTCACAGACACACTTCATTAGTAACACAAAAGGTATATATTTGCAAATAAGGTTGGAGTGGAAACAAAGGATTACTTCAACTCAATACAGCCATAGGGCCATGTACTTTGCAGCTGGGAGCCAGAGTCAGCTGGGAGCTCCCAGGCTCAGGTGTGCATATGGGCCCCTACATGGGATCAAGGGAGTGCAGCGGGGTCCAGAGCGGGGCGGCAGGAGTGTGGGTTGCAGACTGGCAGCGGTCTATGGAGCTGGGCTGGGCTGCGCCAGCAAGGAGAGGGGAGCTGGCCTGCCTCCATAGAGCCCCTACCAGCTGGGACCCCGCGCTTCTGCCATCCCACTCTGGGCCCTGCTGGCGCTGGACCTGGGGCACCAGCACAGGCCCTGTGCTCCTGTCTGGCTGTTGCTGCACTCCTTGTGCCTACTCACTGCCCCCTCCCCCCTCTCAGCTCCACGGTACAGGCAGGGACCAGTGCGCACAGCCCCAATTCTGCGCGCCCCATGCTTACTTTCTGGGCTGAGCAGTGGCAGCACAGGCCAAACTGCTGCCCAGTGTGGGGGGAAAGTGGCCGTTCCACCTCTCCCTCCCCCCGCTGCTGGCGCTTCTTGGTGTAGCCACTTGGAGCCTGTGTAGGGCTGTCCTGCATCTCCACCACACCACCACCACCTCCAGGCTGCTCCACAGGGCAGCCCCACGCGGGGTCCAAGCAGCTGCACCAGGAAGCGCTGGCAGCAGGATGGGGAGAGGCGCTTTCCCTCCATGCTGAGCAGAAGCTTGTCCTGCGCTGCCCCTGCTGAGCCTGGGCCCCAGTGCCAGGTCTGGGCTTGGCCATCCAGGCTGAGCAGCAGCAGCGGCTGGGCAGAAACTGTTGCTTGGCACAAGAGGCAGCATGTCCAAAATATCTTTACACCTGACATTGTCATATTTTAGTTATTTCAATAAATTCAGGTCTAAGTGAGGATCAAAATTTGCTGCTGATAAAAATGTGGGGGTCTTCAAACAGATTTGCATCATGGAAAAAAGATGGCCAAGGTAATATGTATATTCGGTATGTATATATTCACACAGGGTAAGTATTTTCTGATGCAAGCAGCTTCTGCTACCAGTGGCATGCCTGCATTGGAGATTTTTGCACTGATACAGCTATAGTGGTATAGCTATGTCAGCCCAAACACATTGTAGGTATAAGAACTGCCTTACAATATTGTGGTTTACTGCAGTTTGCATGTTGGTATATCTATACCTCTCTCCCACTCCTGACAAGTCTTAACTGGGTATGTGACCTTGAAGTTACACAACTTTGCCATCTCCACCAGTCCCCAAAATGTCAGACTGGGATGATACTGACTGACTGATTTGCCAAGATGTACACTGCAAAAGTTAGCAAAGTAGTTAAAAAGCTCTGATGGATTATCACCTCTAACAATATACTTGGAAGCTGAATATGGTCTTGGAAATACAATCTCTGATTCTGACTCTGGCTAGGGCCTAAGTGATGGACTGTTTAATTGGTAGCGCCAGTAGGCAAAATACCTATTTTAGCTGGGCAACAGATAAAGCATCTTTTGTGCAGCAATACATGCACCATATCCTGCCATTCCAGGTACATAATGTAAAAGCATATTAGTATCCTTCTGTCTGTGCAAGAGAACAGCTCTGTTTGCCTAAGGCTCATAGCTATAATTCTTGAAGGTAGAGAAAATCCCAAAAGCCAAAGGTGATGGGCACACATAATCCTGAAGTTTGAAAAATTGCCCTTTCATGTCCAGACACAAATTATTAACTTTGACAGGGGTTAGGTCTTGGACCCCGGGCATTTCTAGGTAGCAATAAGATTTATTTTAGTCTGACAAAAAGCCATTGAAAATGGGCACAGACACCATACCAAACCACCTGTTTTTTTCTTCTCACCCATCTCTCTCCATCTACCGCTGATTCTGCCAAAACAGCATGATGCAGGGGAGAACATGTATTTGATTTTGTCTTCTCCCAAGTAAAGGGGGGAGAAAGCCCTTTTTTCCTTGGAATGGTCCTCTTTGGGAAACACTAATGTGCTTTCTCAAGGGTCTTTAATGATCACCAGCCTTCCTGCATACACACCATCAGAGCCAAGTCAAAAGAAATATCATGAGGTTCAATAAGGACAAGTGCAAAGTCCTGTACTTGGGACAGAACAGTCCCATACACTGGTACAGACTGGGGGCTGACTGGCTGCTCAGCAGCTCTGCAGAAAAGGACCTGGGGGTTACAGTGGACAATAAGCTGAATATGAACCAGCAGTGTGCCCTTGTTGCAAAGAAAGCTAATGGCATACTGGGCTGCATTAGTAGGAGTGTTGCAAGCAGATTGAAGAAAGTGATTATTCCCCTCTATTTGGTACTGGTGAGGCCACATCTGGAGTCCTCTGTCCAGTTTTGCCCTCCCCCGAGAAAGAATGTGGACAAAAATGGAAGAGAGTCCAGCGGAGGGCAACAAAAATGATTCTGGGGCTGGGGCACATGGCGTGATGAGAGGCTCAGGGAACTGGGCTTATTTAGTCTGGAGAAGACAAGCCTGAGGGGGGATTTAACAGCAGAAGGGGGGTTCTGAAGAGGATGGAGGTGGACTGTTCTCAGTGATGGCAGATAACAGAACAAGGAGCAATGGGCTCAAGGTCCAGCAAGGAAAGATTAGGTTAGATAATAGGAAGAACTTCCTCACAAGGAGGGTAGTACAGCACTGGAACAGGTTACCCAGAGAGGCTGTGACATCTCCAGCCTTGGAGGTTTTTAAGACCTGGCTAGATAAAGCCTTGGCTGGGATGAGATAGTTGGGGCTGGTCCTGCTCTGAGCAGGCGGTTGGACTAAATGTGACCTCCTGAGGTCCTTTCCAGCCTTCATTTTCTATGATTCTATGAGACTATGTGATAAAGCCACCACAGTCTCTGGAAGTTTGAAAGTATTTTTATAAGTTATGAAATCTTTTTCAGTTCCTCTGATTGGTTTATTGCCCCCAGAGGCATGAATAGTAGAGAACACCGAGGTGCTACACCTGGACTTCAGTGTGATAAAGCACTGTCATTGAGACAATGTCAGTGAATAAGCTATAAATTCAGTGCCTGGGTCATCTCCCCTGCCTCTGGGTGGGGATACTTTCAAAACCTGAATAACTGCAGCGCGCAGTAAACTGAGTCACTCCTTGCATACACATTGGCAGGCCTCAACATAAATAATACCTTTTAAAATATAAAATACATTAACACACTTCCCTATCTCACCTCTCTCTCTTCCTAGCTGTGAGAGGTGCTACTGGGCCTCAGAAAGATTTGTAAAGTTTGCTGTTTATTTCCAGTAATGTGTTTCTCCCATTTCTAATCATGGTTACATTGGCATTAATCCAGAGCAACTCATTTAAGAAATGGAATTAGTTACACTAGTGTAAATCCCATTGCTTAATATTGAGTTAGTGTGGATTTGTGCCAGGTTAACACAAGACAAGCACAGCTCTACAATGCACTGGGATGTTCCACTTAATATTTATTGATAATGTCCAACTGCAAAATACGGGAGTCTGGCTGGATAGCCTGGATTAGAAGGAGGCGGGGAAGTATGGCCTCTGTAATACTGGGGTCTGGCAAAGGCAGCTGACTTTCAACTTTTATTCTAACGCTTTCTTTGACAAAGTTTAAAGCCTGCTGTTAGTCTGGATATAGTTTTCTTTGTAAGACAAAGTCCAAGATGTATTTTCTGGCTCCAAAGCTTATGGCATTTGCACTAATAACTTCCCGGGCTAGTGTGAGGAGTACATATCCAGATCCATCTACGGACACAATAAATGATATTCATCAGTGCTATTTCTACTCATAGCAAAGTATGCATCTACTAGCATACACAGCAAGGAAGTAAGGGCTTCTATTACAAAGGCTTCTGCACTGCCTTCCAGTACCTTTCTGGTCTTGGCCCTATATAGCTAAAGGACCACTTTCTCGCATACATCCCATGGTGATCTCTAAGCTCAGCCAAGAGCAGACTCTTGCAAGTGCCTTCTGTGCACTGAGTGTGTTTGGTGAAAGTACACAGGAGGTCAGTCTCTGAGGTTACTCCTCAGCGCTGGAACTCCCTCCCCTTGGGGTCCAGCTGAGCCCAAACTTGATCACCTTCCAGAAGTGCTGCAAGACCTTTGTATTTGGGCAGGCTTTGACCAGGTGGGATAAGTTTGGGAAGTTTGTTCTATTACATCTCTTATTTTTAGTATTTTTATCTGTCTTTATAATGTATCTGTTTTATGTTGAAACCTGATCATATTTTGGGAAGGGTGGCATGCACATCTAATAAATAAATAAAAGCTCCATTCTTGCCTTCCTCCCATCAGTGGATGCCGCTGGTTACTTACGTGGTCAGTTTGGTCATTAGGTCTAAAATGAGCAGCACATTTAACTTGAAGCACTTAAACCTTGCTTTGCTGAATAGAGTATTAGTCTGTAATGGGTGGAAGGGAAGTCAACCAAAAAGCGCTGTGCCAAAACATAGATTGATTCCTGAGAAAGGCCCATTTCATTCCTTTGACTATGGCAGGGCAGAGCAGCTCAAATACCATCTTCTTGACTATGGACAAATTATACCAAGTGGGGAGGAAGGAAAGTGCCTACAGTCAACTATGTGGTCACTATTCCAGATAGGCCTTCCTGTTCTGTGCAAAGTGAAAGCTAAAGCAGGGTGTCTTACCCTTGAAAGAGCTAAACTTACCATATTTTAGCTTCCATTTTCCACAGGGTTGAAGCAGGGGCACAACAGTTACCACAGACCAGCTGATGCAAGCTCCCAGTAATTTAGCTCAGTATAATTTCATCTGCCCTTAATCTTTGTTTCTTTCCTATCAGGGCTCAGGGAGATGTGGGCCCACCCAGGGGCAAGTTACTTATAATGGTGGTAGGAAGCTTGTAGTAGGAGCCAAAGTTACTGGGGTGGGGAAGGGGGAATCAGTGAAGTAGGACAGGGACTAAGAAAAGGTGTAAGCTAGGGCAGCTCTTTGTGTAAGTTTTTTTTAATTAAGTTACAAGCTAGGTAGAGAGTTTAATACTAATTAAAAATAGCCAGTATTTTATCCAGTGAATATATGGCAGATATTACATGGTGTCAAAATAGAAACTGCAGGTATTAGAATAATGGATCAACTAAAGCCTCCAGGAAAGTTCAGGGGGTTTTGGAGGGGAAGTTGGGGCTTTTTTTTAAAGAGAAAGCAGCAGAAAACTGGCTATGGAAACTTGTGGGATTAAGTGAGAAGTGTAAGTAGGCATTTGAACTGTACTGTGTTGCAGGTAGAGCAGGTGAAAAAGGGAAGGCAGTAAGCAGCATAGCTCTTCATGTAGCAGGTGAGGAACCAGCTGAAGTATTTAACATTTCAGTTTGAGAATGCAGCAGATAAAGAAAACAGTACTGATCTTAAATAAATATTGTGCTCTAAGACAAAAACACTTCATATGAGAGAGAGTTTTTTTTTTTATTGGGTTTAATTTGAGCAGAAGGGGAAAATACAGCCCAATATGTGACTGAATTAAAAATGGCAACACAAGCTTGTGAATTTGGGTAAGTGTGAGAATCCTGAACTAAAGGTTGCCCTGTGTGAGGTGCTGCATCAGACTTCTTACACTAAGGGGGATGATGAAACCATAACATGTACTGAGCAGATAAAATGATGGCAAACCAATTGGAAGGACTGGGTGAACCAGAGAAACACCTATTTCACATCTCTGATAAATATTCAGAAAGACAGCTGGGAATAGGAAAGTGAGCAGCTTCAAATAAAACCCTGAAAGCAAAAGAAATGAAAAAGAGGTCAGAGACTACTAGAGGTAGTGTTTCTGTGTGGTTACTCACACTCCAGACACATCAGCTGGAAGTTGTTCACAGTAGGAAAAGAGTTAGCAATTGCTGATGCCATATCCACATTGATGCAAGAAAGATGGAACCAGTCTGTCGACCTTATTAGGTCTCAAATGGCCAATTAAGTTGGACAGTGATTGCCCTGTTACCACTTCGGAAACTTCTGTGACCACCTTTAAGAGCAGTGACAAGGAAACCTGCTACTATAATGCAGGGGTTCTCAGCCTTTTTGGACTCAAGGACCCTTCCATAATATCTGTGCATGGGGCGGCACCCAACTTCAAAAACTATTGTATGTATGAAAATGCTTATCTCCTTGCAAAGGGGCCAAGCAGTGGGGATAAGGGGCTGTTTAGGCAGGGACAAGCATGGGCCTGCCTTACTTGCTTACCTACTTATCTCCTCATACCTTGTAGCCCCTTCAAAGGCTCTCATGCTACCCTGTGGTGCCCCAGCATGTTGGATGAGATCACTGATATAGAGGCTTTTTTAAGATACCTGAAGATTCAAATTGCTATTAAAAAAGCTGAGAGATGTCATGATTGTAGGAACCTGGGAGTGGGAACTGAAACTACCAGACTGGTGTATGGGGGACAGAAAGCAATGGAGGAGAACAGGAGCTACCTAGCTAAGGAGCCCCATTGCCTCGGGTCGGTAGCTACCTGTGTGTGGTTTGTTACATAGTTTACTGCAGCATCCCACCCAGGGCTCGTCTTGCAAACATTACAGTATTATCCTTGCAGGATAAGTAGAGCATTTGCCAAACTGCCATACTCCCTGACTTCAAAATAGAGGTAAGGTGGGCAAGTAACTACCATCAGCCTTCCTTCTCAACTCTTTGAAGCACTCTGTGTCCTGGCCCTTAGAGTAACAGCAGCTGTGAAGTGAGATCAGGTGCACAGAAGCAGTGGGAGAAAGGTGGCACCTGCAGAAAAAGCATCCAGTGGGAGCCTGGGGGCAGGTCAAGGCCAGGATGCTTTGGGAAGCAGGGTCAGTCAATCTCCTTGGCTGGCCAAGCAAAACTTTTCACAGCAGTAATGTATTAAAGGGAGAAAATGATGTTATTCTTTCACTTTTACTACAGCAGGACCTAAGGCCTCATTGTGGTAGATAGTCAGCATCTCGTGTTTGTACAGTGTCTCAAAGAGCTTCCAGTCCAGAAAGACGAAGCAGAAAAGTGGTGGCAGAGAAAGTTTCCCTGTGCCCTGAGTGGACTCTGGTTAGTTAACACCATACAGGGAAATTGGAGAGCTCTGCCGTGAGTCATGGTAGGAAGTTGAGCGTTTGCACTGTTAAGTAGCAAATATGCAGTGAAAGAAAATGTAGGGACTGGTTCATGATGGTGTAAGTCGGAGAGCTTGCTCTAGAGTCAGTGGAGTTAGTTACTTGATATAAAAGGTAGTAACAGCAGGGTCAAAACCTTAGCCCCACTGAAGTCACTGGAGTTTTGTCATCAGTGTTGTTGTTGCCCAAATTTCAGGCCAGGTCTACAAACTCTGGCTAGCAAAGCACCTTATAGACTAGCAATTCTCAGCCAGGAGCTATGGCACCCTGGGGTGCCTATAAAGGGTGCCACACAATGTTAGTACTCTTAGATGTGCAAATATGGCTCACAACACAAACCTAGAGATTTCCCATAGGAATCCGGAGTGTATTAAAAACATGTTGACCAGTTTTTCATAATAGAAGAATTGCTTTATTATTTTTCTGTAGTAAAAAACTGAATGAAATTAAGAGCTGGCATTTTCTGAGGGGGGGCCTTCAATTTAATGAGAAGCGCCTTCAGTTCAATAAGGTTGAAAAGCACTGCTATAGACTAAATGAATCAGAGATGCCTAAGCTTTTGTAAGCATGAGCTCACTTCATCAGATGCTGTGAAAGGGCATGCAGAGCGGGCTAGCAACCGGCGTGATTTGAATATAGGGGCAGAGAGGGGAGGGGAGGCAGTGCTGAGAGGCAAACAAGTAAAAAAAAAAAAAAAAAAAACACGGGAGAAAAGTAACTCCAACTTTGGAGAGGTTCACTGTGCAACAGACTCAGAGGTGCATTGTTTCCAAGCAGGAAGAGGCCAGGATTTGCTCTGTTCTGGATCTAGGCCAGTACCACTGGAAAGCGGGATTTGTTCCAACCTGTCTTTCACCCAAGTAAAAAAAAGCCCTCTGAGTCATAGCTGAAGAGTCACCTGCTGTACTCACAGACAGCTATTACTGTGCTGCTCTAGTGCTGGGAGCTTCAGAAGTGATAACTCCTTCCAACCTCCCTCTGCAAGTGATGTTTCAAGCATGCGGGACACAAATTACAGGAGGAGATAATTAACTTGCACACCCGTGTGTGCAGCTAATTAGGTTGCTTTTTTACAGCTCTATCATGGAGAAGCCTGCGGTGAATGTACACCCACAGCTTCAGCTGGGCAAGTAGAGGTACAGAGGGAGACATAAGGTTTGTCCGCCCACCATCCGGTCCCACAAATGCTCTGCAGATATGAAAATCTAGAATGAAGTGCTTGCAGAGTGGCTCCACAGCTGGAACTATGCCTGTAGGACAATAGTTTTATGCTTCAGTGGGAGTGCCTGCCAGCTGCACAAACACTGCACCATGCAGGTCTCCTGCTGCACAGTTCATCCACTGCCCTGAATGCTGTTTCCAGCACTGTTATCACATACTGGCAAACTGTGGTTCAGTGGCATGAGGGAAATACGCTCCTAGGACAGATCTCCAGCTAACAGGAAGCTCCGTAGGCTTCTAAGTTGATTTACACTAGTTGAGAATATGGCCCCCCAGTAGGCATTTGAGGGTTTGGCTTAATACATGTACCCACTTCACGTTTCTGTTCTGCTCCATCAGGAAGTTTGATCACTGCACTGTGGCTCCGCTGTTATTTCACTTGCTATTTATCAGCTGGCAGCCATGTCTATAAAGCACAAATTTAAGCAAAATGATCACTTAAGAGAGTACCCTTGGGGCAGATTTAGCCATATGACTTTGCACACTGAGTAATTGCTCACTCTGAATTTATTAGGTTGTGTCTCAGTAAATCAGTCTTGCTTGTAAGGAAAGGCAGCAGCAGGCAGAACCCAGGATAAGTATGTATCTCAGCGTTAGAACGTGCTCTCCTGTCCTCTCCCTGTTACAGCTGCATCTTTAATTCCCCAATTCTCTGGTCTAATTAAATTTTTTCCAGGAGAGAAACCAGAGGGCAGGGACGAAGGGAGAGGAAATCCATGTGAAATGAGTTTTGCTAGTCTTGCCAGACACATTTGCAATACCAGTGACACTAATTGCCTCCCTCTTGCTGGAGGTATCAGCGGAGAGGCCTGTTTCACATGAGGGCAAAGCATGCAAGACTGCCGGGAAGAGACAGCTTTATTTCCCTGTGCCATTCACATGGCCCAGCTGGGTTCATGATCTGGGAGCACTCTGTGATGCTGGTACATTAGTGAAGCAAGTTGCACACAATGAAGGGATGCTGAAACAAGGCAGTCATACCCTGCAAGCTAAAAAAAGGCAACCTGAGTGTTGATCTCCAAGCGCAGTGCATCAAGGCACAGTTCCTGTTCATGCTTGCTTTCTTTCTCTTGCCTCCATCCTGGCTCTACCTGGAGTTTCTCATTTGTTCCCTTCACTACTTCCTCCAAAGCCATAAAAAAGACTTTAAAAGAGTCAACTTGGACTTCCAGTATTTTATTTTCATCTTCAGTGACTTCCTAATCACACTCACTGAATTTTACAAATCAAAGGGATGATTCCTCTCTCCCTGAACTAACAATGCTGCAAATTCTACCTGAGACTTCAAACTGCGCCCACATTCCCATCTCCACTTGTGCTTGCAGAAGCAAAGTTACAGTCAAAACAGAGCAAGCACCAATTCACTCTCTGATAGCAGTATTGGCATGATTTGATGTTCTTTGATTAAAATAACTAAAAGATATCTATGAAGTGCTCTATAGGCCCTAACAATTGCTAGCAATACAATTAAATTTCACCAGTATTCAAATAATTAGCTCAGCTGGAGCTCTGCCAGCCAGACAGCTACAAAGACTACTTTTGGCCCCTTCATCATTATGGGAAGGCTGTTTAGCTTTCCTGTTAGACATTACCAAAGCAGATTTCTTTTGCAGCCTGCACAGAAGTCACCAGATTCAGACTCTTCTCAACCAAGGGTGGGGAAGGTAATCTATCTGTGTCTAAGCTGGGGGTGCCCAGCCTCCCAGCCACATCCAGCCCACAGGGCTGTGTCACCTAGCCTCTGTGGGTCTGGACGCATGGTCGGGGGAGTGGTGGCAGCCGAATTTTCAGACCTGTGGAATTTCCCGGCGCTGGATAACATAGCCTGGTGCGTGGTCAGGCTGGTGTGTGGGGTCTCTGTGGCCACATCCGGGCATGCAGGATCACATCCAGACACCAACTCCATAAGCCAGCCCTGTGCAGGATATGGCCTGCAGACTAACCCCATGCCATGGGGCTAGAAGGTTGGACATGACTGATCTAAGCAGTTACATACTGAAAAGCAGATGGTGGGTTAGATATAAAAAACACCATTATAATGAGAAGTTCTTCTGACTGCAGGACAGAGGTTTTGGTTTCTAGCAGACAGGCTTTTGCTGAAGTCAGTGGAGCTGGGCTAATTTACTTCCACTGAGCATTCGGCCCTGTGCTTCTCTTTTTTTTTTTTTTTTTTGTTTTCCAGGTAGTTCCTTTGAACACTGCACACTTCCTTTGAACACTTGTAACCACATCTTCTATTCAAACTTCCCATTTTTTCTGGAGCCTGGAAAGATTAATTTAAGAACAGACACATCATTCTCCACTGGTGGCTTTTACATGTGTTATTCTATCCATGAGAGAGCTTCTAACCAACCTCATGCATTATTAAAGACAGGAATCGGTTACTATTAAAACCACTCTTTGCTTTGCAAGTATTGAGAGAGTGGGGGAAAGGAAAAGAAAGGCATCCATATTAAAGAGCTACAGAATTACACTGAAGTTTGTAAGTCATCTGAACAGAAATACTCTCATTTTAGCACAGAGACCTTTGGCCTAATTTAATTTGTTATTATAGTTTAATTGGATGTATCTCTCCAATCTGTTCCAGTAGTTTTATGCCCTACCTCAGCAGAAGCCAGACTCCCATTTTGTAGTGGACACATTGCAGGTCACAGGGAATTCGTACATTTTGATTGTGTCGAAATCTGTATTTCAAGGCTATGAAGGCAGTTAGTAAAGATGATATCTACTTCCCCTTATAAATAACCTTGCAGAAACAAACTTGCTCCCATTTTATTAAAGTGTTTACATTCAGCATATTTCACGAGTGTATATAATGTGTAGATTAAGGAGCGGGAGGTTGTAGCTTATATTTTAGGTCTGGTAACTGAACTAGGGAGTCTGCGTGAACATGAGCAAGTTCTTCCCAACTCACTGAGGGTCTTTAAGATAAAGACCAAGACCCTGACTTCCTAGTCCATGGAAGAGGACGGGGTGAGGTGCTTATGGAAGCACAGTCCTCTCATCAGAGAGCCCCTGTTTCAAGTTACCATACAGATGTCTGAATCTGCTGGATATATTCCCCTCTGTGGCCCGTGTGACATTAGGATGTTTCCACAAAGTATTTTCTGCCATCTTCAGCCCTGGGCACACTGCAGAAGCTACACTGGGAAATCATCAGGATAAAGGAATGAGGTTAATCAGCATTACTGTCAAGGCAATGATGGAGTAATATGTTGTGAAGATTTTAGCGGGTCCCTTGGGCCCAAGATACAGGTGTAGCCTTTTTACTTGCCCAAGTCAATCTGACTTTCTGTGTACCTCAGCACAAATAAAATCGGTGGCAACCTGGCACAGGAGAGAGGGGAAAGACCCGTGTAGGGCTGTTAGCATCTATGGGCATGAAAAGAGTTTGTGCTTAGGAAAGACCCAACTTTAATTTTGAGAACTTGGAGTTAGCTTAGACTCATGTTCCTCAGTCCCCCAAACCCTAAAATTTGGGAAGTGGGGAAGTGATCTGAGTTTTGTTTCTCCCTCCAAAGGAAATCCCCTCGTGGTGCCTCAGCAAATACGCTGCTGGAAAGCTGAAAGAGAAGTGGTCCTTATCTAACAGTTGGCACTGACTCACAGGTTGAACCACCGGTTTCCTACTCTTCATGGCAGAGGGGAAAAAAAAGGATGTATCATTTTTTATTATTTTAATGTCAACCTGATATCTATTTGAGACAAGTTAGTGTTAGACAGGGAGAGAGGATTAAGACGGAGGCCAGATAAGAATATGGGTTTTATGCCCTTGGTGCAGAGTCTCTACCCTTCCTGGTTCAAATATTAACAGATCTTGAGGGAGTAACTGATAGCGCTCTGATATGGATGGTGCTTTTCTGCTTGAAGAAATCAAGGCTCTCTGATATGCCTCAGGGACAGCTCTATCTACCTCCCGGTTCCTCTTCACAACACACACACAGGAGCTTTCTCTTTCCTAAGAAACTGTTCCTGCTAGTCCAGACTTGTGGTCATTTGATTGCAAAACTGACCTGCAAACTTTTCTCTGCCAAGTGAAGGACATCAATCCTGGTGCTAACTTGAAGGATGGTTTCACAATCCTGCCACCCAACTGACCAGATCAAAGGCCTTTTTCTTTTCTGATGTGGATAATTAAAAAAGTTTGGGAGAGCAGGGCAGCGCGGGCTGCAGAGCAGGATGGAGGCAGCAGCTCTGGTGCTGAGGGTGCTGTCACTGGCGCAACCCACCCCAGGGGCGCTGCCAGACCCTTTCATAGCATGGGGCCCCCCAAAGCATGGGGCCCGGGGCAGTCACCCCAATTGGCTGCACCCTAGGGATGGCCCTGAATGCACCCCCTGCAAAACAACACCGTCATGCCTTTATACAAATCCCCGGGGTGCCTGCATCTTGAATACTGTGTACAGTTCCGGTCTCTTCATCTCAAAAAGGATGTAGCACAATTAGAAAAGGTCAACAAAGTGATCAGGAGTATGGAGCAGCTGACATACCAGGAGAGACTAAAAGGCTAGGACTCTTCAGGTTGGAAAGAAGGCAGCTAAGCGGGGTACGACAGAGGTCTATAAAATCATGAAGGATGTGCTCAAAGTGATGCGGGGACTGTTGTTCACTAAGTCCCAGAATACAAAACTAGGGGGCACCTACTGAAATTAGTAGGTAGCAGGTTTAAAACGAACAGGAGAAAGTGCTTATGTCCCGTGTAACTAACTTGTGAAGTCCATTGCCACAGGAGGTGGTAGAGGCTGGTAGCACAGCCTGTTTCAGAAAGGGTCTAGACACATTTATGGATGATAAATCTATTAATAGCTGTTGAACAGAACAGTTGGAGATGTTTCCTCTGGCATCGCTAACCTAATAATGATGGATGCCAGGGAGGCTAATGACTAGGGGATAGATCACTCTAGGTGTATCTGGTTCATGCTTTCCCTCGCAAGCATCCATTTCTGCCACTGTCAGAGACAGGATCCGGGGCTAGATGCTCTGACCCAGCATGGCACTTCTTATGTTCTTTTTTCCTCAGAAAAGCCAAAAGTAAAGCGGAAGGGGTCTGGGTAGAGATTTCTGCTAGCAAATCCTCTCTCTGAGAAGGGCCAGGGAGAGAGACTTTGTTTGATTTTTTTTTTTAACCTCCAGGGGAAGGAGGCTATGGAGACCACAATCAGTCCTTCCAGGGTGAATTCACTAAGGTTTGGCCTCATAGTTGTGACACAGCAGGAAGCATAAGGATTTATGAGAATCCAGTTCCCTGGTGGAAAGAGAAAGCTGTTTTGGAGACAGCTGGAGTTTATTCTGCCCGAGGAACCACAGTTCATTCAGAAAAATGATGCTGGGGGCAAGGGGGGAGTGGGCATTGG
This sequence comes from Crocodylus siamensis, assembly GCF_052110815.1. Lineage (NCBI taxonomy): Eukaryota > Metazoa > Chordata > Crocodylia > Crocodylidae > Crocodylus > Crocodylus siamensis. The sequence goes on along the minus strand of NC_143406.1, from coordinate 12,101,783 downwards.
ATGGAAAGAGGTCACCACATCCCTCTGATGCAAGTGGGCATGGTGGAGACAACATACAAGGCAGGAGGATGGATCATTCTCAAGCAAACCCTCCTGCTCTGCAAAATTCACTCCTGCCTCCTTTCCCATACTTGGCATTACTGCAGCGCCTCTGCTTTACAGTCTTTCCCACCACACCCTGTTTAACCCTAGCCAACAGCATTACACATCATCACTGTTTTTCTGACCTCAGGGACCAATAAGTTTCCCTCCACTTTCCGTCTGGCACTGACTGTGCTAAGCCAGCGCCCTAATTAGGAGGGTGAGACCAAGGGCCACTTTTAGCGACAGCCCTTGCTTCTGTTTCACCGGAGAGGGCTGCTCCTCGCATTGAAGGGTGGGAATCTGCACTATCTGTGTTAGGCAGGTGAGTAATAGCACCAATATTAGCACCGTATGCCTCCTTCCACTGACAGGTCACTGCTCGGGAAGTTATTCAGATGAACAGTGACACTCGGGTACTTGCCAAACCCTACCCTGTCTAGGTGAGCTGTGAAAGCCAGCTGCTGTGATGACTGCTCGCCTGACCCTTGGAAGTTTCTTGTTTTTGCTGCTGAATGATGATGACACACCCCATGTTTTTCATAGAGAAAATTCCTCAGAGCAACCTTGCACGTCTTGGAGACGAGTGCGAGCTCTCCAGTGCACACTTGGCCTCGCCCAGGGAATTCCTGCAGAGACAACTCCCTCAGCAGGACCAATGGTTAAAACTATTTTTTAAATAGAGAAAGAGAGAGATGAATACCAAACCCAAAACAATAACATCATAACACTGGGAAGATTTTTGTATGAGCATCGAAGTCAATTAGGAGCACGTGCCAGTGACATTCAATAGGACGCGTGCTGCTAAATCTGGGAGATGTTTTTGAAACATTTCCTGTAAGTGTCCCATAAGGCTTCCATCCAATCCCTAGAATTGTGCCCGCACAAGGACTGGGCAGACAACTTCAGCATCTGCTTCATTTCTGCTGAAGAGAGGAAGAGATCAACCCATTCTCAGGTATGGGTATGCATCTGGGCTGAAAGGAGTTTGTCTTCACTGTAACTGGGATGGAGCCAGCGCATCCTAAAGGAGATTTCAGTCCTTTGACACCTGCAGCACAGGAAGCTTCTTATACCCCCGTGGTGATGCAGTCAAACACACTTCTTTCCTGCCTCATTCTTCTCTTTTGCTACTGTACCCTTTACCTGAGCCCATCCATTTATTCAACTTTGGTTGCCTGGTTACCTTCCCTCAAGATACTTGCCCTCCAGTATCCAATTCAATGTATAACACCATTAGGAATATGTGACAGCAGAAAGTTTCTAATCTCCTACTGAACCGGCTTTAAGTCATTCTCCTGTCTTTGTTTCCCCCATCTGTATAACGGGCACAGATTATTTAAAAAATGGTTATAGCTGCCTTAGAAAGTCTGAACTAGGTATAATACCTTCCCATCTTGCATAAAGCATCTCAAAGCACTTACAAAGTGAACATGTGAGCACTGAGTATTTCTACTCATTCCTTGAGTCCACTGCAGTGAGATCCCACTGGTATTTCTCACCCTTTGCTGACCATGCTGGGTTCAGCATTGCTCATGCTGCTCTGTCAGGAAAATTTTTGTGGACTCCTCCGTCCTTGGCAGAACTAAATGGGCAGCCTTACTTACCGCTGGACAAGACATGATGACAGTCAGGGTTTCCAAGCATGAAAGTTACTCTTATGCTGCACTGTGAACTCCTGAATTTGGCAGGGATGTCTAAGGCTAAGGTCATCCCTTCACTGCACATTAACTTAGAAATGCTGCTCTAGTCCAAGGAAAGAATAGTGATCTTTTGACTACTGGACATGAAGAATGCATGGTCATTCTTTTAAGTGCTTGAGACAGCTGAGCTATCAATTCTTATTAAGGCTTTGCCATCTACTTACCATGTACATAGTATATATGGCATCTTTTCCTGTAAGAGGAAGAGAGCAGAAATGACAACTCTGGCTCTTCCTCAGAGCTGCAACATGTTGATGAACCTCTGGGGGCACTGGCCAACCACAAAGGCATCAAGTAGCAAAGAGTCCAGGCCAAAGATTGAATGCATCGTTCCTGTGATGCATATAGCAAGGCCTTTGCACATCATAGGCTTTCACATAGCATTAATGCTGAGCCCATTTTTTCTTTCAGATCCCTGTCCCAACTATATGTGTGGAGTAAGTGCTATGACTCATTAGGCAACTGCTGCAGAAATCATCTGTGCTTGTTTAGTTAAGCAAGCAGCATGTAGAAAAGTGCTATTATGATGTTACTGAGGTTGCCAAGAGCCACAGGTCCAAATTATGCCAGTGCCAATCCTGCGGCAGATACAGCACGCTTCATTCACTTCTATTGTGTAAGTTTTTCTCAGAAGAAGGACCTTAATGCTGGCAGTGGCCTGCATCTGATGTCTGGGTCCCTGGAAGAGTCTGTTGTACAATCATGCCTCTATAGGACATAGCAGAACACCTGTAACTTTGCAAGACTTGAATCTAGATTTGAATCTTCAGGCTTGGGTTCTTGCAGGTTTGAGGGTCTAGGTAACATTGCCTGGGGAAAGTTACGGACTTCAGAGTCAGCAATTGGGAGCTGGCCCATCTTCACTGGAAGTAGAAGCTCCAAGCCCATTGTGTGAGCACAACCGTACCGTGCCTTCCATAAAGGGTAAGAAGATGCTTCATTTATAAGCCCCAGATGGGTTGTTAGTTGGTCCTTTCCTCTGTGCCACATTAAGCTTCATGTCCACGGTATTGGATATGAAAGCTGTGCTGGGAACTGTAGGATTTTCCAGTATGGTGCAAAACCAAAGTATCATTATACAACCATAGGGCCAAAGCCATTTCTTCACAGGATCTGTAGAATTATTGCTCAGTAAATCTTGTCCAGTTGCATTTGTTCTAATGGCTAAACAGTTAATACTGGCTAACTTCCAGATCAGGCCCCCATTCCTGGAAGTCAAGTTATGTAACAGGAAAACAATTCTCTAAACGATGCTTCATAGCAAGAGTCTCCTGGGTTTTAATGGTAAAAACCTGGCATTAAATTTTAATGTGCAAATGTTTCCTGACAGAGGATTATAAATAGATCAATGCTGCTAAAAGTGAACTGTAATAAAAGAATTACATGATTGAAATAACAGGTAACTTTGCCTCCCCTTCTCATTCTTCCTCTGGGTGAAATCCTGCCATTCTGACTCTGCCAAAATTCTGAATAACACCTATGTCCGGGAGAGAGAACAGACAGGCAATATAAAAATGTCTCTTAGGTAATTTTGTCTATCCTCCATCGTCCACCAAAGCATTTGGATATTATGGCCATTACTATAGTACAGAACCCAAAAAGGCATTACAAATGGCTAGATTTGAAAATATTGTGGCACGGGGTTTGGAGAGACTCAGAGAAATACCTTGTCCTCATCACTTTACCCACTCAGATGCATTCAGGTGTCCTATTTAAAATTCTTTTTGCTAACTAAATTTCACAGCCTGTTATGCAGGCCTCCATTTTTTGGCTGTGACCCAGTTCAGCGTTTGTTCTTGCTCTGAGGCAGAACCAACAGAGATGCGTTATGCATTTATCGGCGTCCTTCTCACAGTTGCTTGAATTTAGCCCTGTGTGACATTGAACTCTTTCATCGTCATTGTTCTGTGGTATGCATGAATCCATCTTTCCTATAGCCAATTAGCAAAAGGGCATTTCTTGCTCCCCTCAGGCCAAATTTCAATTGTATCCACTGCTTTTCTCATAGGAGTAGGGCTATTTCAGCTTGTTTGCCCTACCATTTTGGGCAAACAAGCTGAAATAGTTAGGTTTAGATACCTATTATCCCATGAAAGTCCACACCTTGAAGAGCACACAACCTAATTAGATAATATGTTTAAAGGGAAAAGCTATTCCCCCTATTTTACAGGGGGGATAAAAAAGAAGAGTCTCAAAAGACAGAAAAAAATGCCCAATGATAAATGGGGAGTTTTTTGTACAAGAAAGAAATGACACCCTGTTTCTGACCCAAGGCACAGTCCAGGTCATTAGCCAAAAGGCTTTACCTGAAGTATCAAAGGTGACAGAATTTGGTTTCCAAGGCATAACCTGTGTACGTCTAGGATGGAGCGCTCTGGATCCAGGGCTGCTGAGCCATGCAATTCAGCCCTGCCTTCAAAATGCAAACTCAGAGCTGCAAAGGCTCCTATTTAGCTTTTCTGTTGCAATCCCTTTTTGCAAAGCGTTTGCAGTAAGGTCTCCCCTCAATGAGACGATGCGGTTTGGACGTTGTTCCAGCAATGCTGGCTTGTCACAGACATTTGTAATGGCTTGTTTGTTACATTGGCCAGGGCACCAAGGAAAGGACCAGCTTGTTTCTTGTGAGGTCACGTCGCTTGAAATAAAGCGTTGGGCTGCACGCCAGGGCACCCCTGCCCTGTGAGCAGGAGGAAGTTGTACAACACAAGAGACACCGTGCCAACTGCTAGATCGCGTCTCTCCCACCTGTTTGTATTTGCTCATGTCACTACTGCAGCGCGATCAATCTCCTCGCCCTCCTTGTAATGGTTCTGTGAATTGTTATTAGTCATTACAATGACATTTCATTTATTTTCTGACACACAGCTTCTGTTAGGCCAGCTAAGAGTGAAAACTGCTAATCTGCATGGTTTGGTGACACTTAATCATCTGCAGCGAGTCCCTTGGTTATTTGTAGAAGTCACTAAAGCCCTGCTGCCTACACAGTGGCACTAGTCAGCAGGCTTATGTAGCCATGAACACAAAACTACCAATTCACGGCTATAAAAAAGACCAGCTGCAACCCAAAAGCACACCATCTGCCTCAAGCAGTTTAGTTGCTCCAAGGCTCCTGGGCTCTCTTTCCTGAAGCAAGCTTATTTCAGGGTGTGCATGTGTCTGTGTATGTGGAAATGATGGATTTTGGCCGGGCATGGAAATGTCATGCAGTGGACGTGGGTTACAGCTCAACAGCTTCTCCCCAGATTAAGTGATAGCAGAAATTCAACAGAGCTGTAAATAATAGCAGCTGAGGTATGCAAAGCCCCTTTGTGCCTGAGGAGATGAACAAATGACAATTGGCTTTTGTAATGTTTTGAGGCTCAGGTAAGGCAAGGTTTCCCATGCCTGCTCCAAAGCAGAAACTTTCAAATTTGTTGCCCTACAGAACAGCAGATATGACCAGGGAGGTCTCCCCGGGCATGGAGAGAAGGGTGAATTTATACACTCATTGCCGAGGAATCAGCCTTCCTGGGGTGCTACGGTCATATTCACTCCACTGCGAAGGCATCAGGCTCTTGAATGCCAGGCACAGGAAGCACAACTCACAAGTTCAGAGGTGCTGTGACCTTTGTTATCAGACGAGTTGGGAGACTAAAAGGCCCAAGCAATGATCCTGTATATTAACTCAACTTTTTGGTGCCATAGGCTAGGTGAGTGGTATGGGTCCCATCTGGGGATCCAATAAGGCCCCACACACCGGGATTGAGCCCCAAGCCACTTCCCCTGTCTCACACTGCTAGCTGTAAGGGGCCTCTGCCACCTCCCTCAGCCCCAGCTGCCACGCTAGGGCTCATGCCATATCCTTCAGCCCCCATGCTAATAAACTGGGGCCCGGTGCTGCCTCCCTTAGCCCCGCACCGTCTCCCTTGGGTCTGGAAATTTGGCAGCAGAAGAGCAGCAATTGCTGCCACTGCTGCTCCACAGCCAAATTTCCAGAGCCATGGGGCTACTGCAGGCTGGATAGCATGGATCCTTAAGCTGGATGTAGCCCATGAGCCAGGGGTTAAGCACCGCCTTATTCACCTACGAGAATTAAGGCACTTCATACCACCTCGCCTCACCCCAGTCTAGATGACAGCAACATGTAAAAGAGACAAAGTAAACAAATGAGACCTGGATTATAGACATAAAATAACCCCTGCACTTTCTTGAGCCATATTCAAAGGCTCTGTCCTGATCCCCTTCAAGTCAGTGGGCGTTTTCCCATTCATCTCTGCAAGGCTATAAAAGTAATGAAAGAAATAAGCAGTAATAAGCTTACTTAATGGGTGTTCACCTGCCTTTGAAAAACAAGTTTAAAGCAAAGGAGACAATGGCCCTATTTTAAAGTAGGGAACCAAGAAAGCATTGTGCCTATAGAAGCCTGCATGTGAGATGGATTTGTGTCATAAGGGTAGGGAGGAATTTATCAAGTGGAGACCTTACGTGCATACTTTTAGGCTTCCCATAGACCCTTTAATTGGGTTTCATTCTTCCAAGCCTGAAGCAGCACCATAGACTTGAGGGATATGAAGGGGTCAGCCTGCCAGCCCAGAGCTGTTCCCCCCTGGCTCAACTTGCTGCAGAGGGGCTGGCTAGGACTGGCTACCAGCTAGCCCCACACTGTAGCACCCTTGTACCCCAGGCTGCCCTGGTCACCATCTACACGTGCATTGCAGTGGAGTAAATAACACTGCCATAGGATAGTATTTGTGTTGACTAGTACAATCCTACAGTGGAGGTAGTTTACTCCGGCCTAATAGCACCACATTTGTAGACGGTAATGCTTTGCTGAAGAGCTAATTGGTCAACTCCATCATTAAGCATCTCGTGCAGATTCACTTGGTGAGAGGACAATATAGCAGAGGGTGTTTTCTTAATGATTTATATTACTGTAGAACGCAGAGGCCCAACCCAACATCAAAGCCAACTACAATGGCCACTGTACAGCAAGAGAGAGTCTGTGCTGTAAGTAATGTGTAGGTGAGACAAAAAGTGGGGGTACAGCCTAAATGACTTGCCCAGGCTCACACAGCAGGGCAATGGCAACACCAAAAGTAAGACCTGGATTCCTTGGGTCCAGGTTCAGCACTTGAGACATGTACTGCTGTCAAAGGGCAAGGAAGACACACACCCAGATAGGGAACTCTATAGACTAATGAAACAACTGATCAACTATCATGCAAGCGTAAAGGGAAAAGGCAGACCTACATTTCTGTAGCAACAGGAAGTTTGCTAAACAGCTGATTCCCAAAAAAACACCATCTGAAAACAAAGAACTAAGGAAAGAAACAGACTCTGGCTGGTTTTTCCCCCAGAATGGGGACGATTTAAGGAAATACATCTATGAATATGAAAGAGAAGGTAAAAATAAGTGATAAAGCACAAGATCAGTGCTCGTCCAACAGGCAGACAAATCAAGTTCATTACGTGGGAATTTGTGATGCAATTAAGAAATGTCAGGAAACATGGCCCTGTTGTCATGAGCAGGGAGCTTTGATACAGTGCAGTGCAAGTTATGCTCTATTAGCGATTCGTAAGCTGCAGCAGCAGTTTCCAGAGCACAAAATAGTGAGGCAGGATCAGAAGAAGTTGAAGGGAAAATAGAAACCTAGTCTTGTGGCAAGAAAAATGTGGCACTATACATTGAAATATGCTGTGCTGTTTGACCTACTTGGCTCAGCTATGTGATGACTTCAGGGGGAGCTGGTGTGGGGCAGCAGGCTTGTGCTATACGTAGTGCAATCGCAATAAATCATGTAAGTGACTAGAACATTTGAATAGAAACAGAAAAGGAAGCAAGATTTGTCATGTGAGAGATTTGTGGGCTGAGCAGAGTGAATCTGGAATGACCTGGCTGTGATTCACAAAGAGGTATTTTCCTAGGGAGACACTGCTCAGACTCCAGTGAGGGACCGTGGGGATTGTGTCAAACTTGAATTTCATGACGTACCTGCTGCCGCACACAAATGCACCCATGACAGGATATGCATTAGCATTGAATGGAGAATTGTTTCATTGGCACCGCTGCTTCAAGACCTGGTCTCGGTGTCAGGAGATGCTGCACAGTATTCTGAAGTGAGGTTTAGAAAAGCTAGGAGGCTTTGAAAGTAGGGGCTGAAATTTTGCTTAATAAGAATAGCATGAGAGGAAACGATTTTCTCGCATTGTTCCAGCAAAGAACAATACAACTCAAGCATTAATCACCGCCATTAATTATAGAGTGCCTTCCATACTAATTGGTGGCATTCACTTTGCAGAGAAAGTGATATGAAGCATGCCATTGCTATACAAGTCTATACACACTATATGCTGTATTTTCCACGTGCTCCGGAAAAAAATCCTTGGGATCCTTGTTGAATGAAAACTGCTAGAAAACTGTAGCAGAAGGAGTGCCAGTGATGACATATTCAGTGCCCAACATTTTATCCACTGCATCATTTATACCAAACCTGCTCCATGAAGGGTTACCCAGCTAGAACATCCATTGACAGGCAGTGAGGAGCTGCGTGGCAGTAGAATAGGTGGGAAAAAATTAAAACAAGTAGTCCAGCATGACCAGTGTCTCACTATCCAAGTGTTTTGATGTATTAACTTGCCATTGTCCCTGCTAGGGAGGATTAGCAGCATGTGCAAGTATACAGGTAGGAATATTGGGAGAAAAATAGACAATCTAATCCTACTATGTGCTAGGTGCCTGCAACTCCCATGGGCTTGAGGCAGAAGTGGTACAGAAAAGAAACAAAAATAGGCCAGGGGTTGGGCAAAATGCAGCCCGCGGGCTGGATGTGGCCCGCCAGGCCATTCTATCTGGCCTGCGGGGCCCCTAAAAAATTTAGAAAATTAATATTTATCTGCCCTGGGCTGCCTGTCATGCGGCCCTCGACAGCGTGCCAAAACTCAGTAAGCGGCCCTCTGCCCAAAATAATTGACTGCCCCTGAAATAGGCTCTGTGTGTGATTTGCTTGGGCCATGCAGCAATCCTGTTATAGACCTGGGAAGGGAGCGTAGGTTGCCCGTCTCCTAAGCCCATACAAATCGGATGTACTGCAGAAGTTTCTGTATGTCTCTTACATAAACATGCTTTAACTAATGCCTGGCTTCCCGGACCCATGTTTAAACTTTCAGCCACAGAGCTAATTGTTAACAATGTGAATCCAGGCTTTGGCATTTTGGAGATGGGCTATCTTTATAGAGACAGATTACATCCAAAATAAGGGATGAACTCTCCCAGTGCTAGCTCAGATTACAGCCAGGCTATAAATAAAAGAAAGGCCTTATGTTCCCTGTATTCTTGACTTTAAAGCCATCCAAGTGTCCATATTAAACCATATGACTTGGAAATACCAAACGTGTTACAGTGTCAGATTTATTGAGCCATATCAAATCGGTCTTTACATTTAGAACATCCAAACTGCCGAACTCCAGCAGAGCAACAGCCGATCTCGCCCAGTTACCGGGTCTGGCAGCAGCCAGCACTAGATGCTTCAGAGGATAATACAATCTTAGTGCAGAATCCTGCACAAAGTTGCCCCTATATGAAGTTGACCACTGGCTATAAACACGGTGTATTTTTAAAATGAAAAAAGCAATTTAGTTGAGTGACTTCCTGGCTTAGGCTGAGAAAGATTAAGTCGGTTAATTTAAAGAAAAGGCTATTAGACATCACTGCAATCTTAGGCTAAGTACAGGCATTCAAAAAGCCTGAGCCTGAACTGATTCAAGAGGCTTGCACTCCCTGCAACACCATCACAGGGGCTGCTGCCCCATTAGGGTCCTTCCCCCCTTGCTGGTCCAGTGGCAGGAGTGGGGACGTGACCTTCGGATCTGGAGAAGCTTTGGATGCTTCGGGGTCCAAAGCAGCAGGTCCAGGTTGAAGTGTTGCCTCGTTCAGCTTCCTGAAGCACTTCGGAGCCGCCTTGGAGATCTGGCCATTGGGTATAATGGGGAAACAATAAAATATCTATAACTTTGTTGTTTTTTGTCCAGGGGCAGAGAGCATGAAGCCTGCCAAGTTTCAAGAAGATCGGGGCAGGCGGTTTTGGGGAAACTGCACCCCAAATTCTTGAAAGCAAAACGCGTGTCACATCTAGGCATTACAACGTAGGGGGTGCAAACTGCAGGGTTGGTACCCTATGCTGAGGCCACAAAGCCTGCCAGGTTTCAAGGAGATAGGTGCAGGGGTTTGGGGGGAACTGCCCCTCAAGCTGCGGACAAGCAAAACTCGTCCCATGGGTGACCCTGCGTTGTTAAGGCGCAGCGGGGTGACAGCTGCAGGGATGGTGGTCCCTGCTGTGGCCATGATGCCTGCCAGCTATCAAGATGGGTGCAGGGAGGTTCTGGGGCCCTGCACCGCTAGCTGCTGGCAGGCAAAACTGGTGCCATGGGTGCTTGTGGGACAAACTGTCTCTGTCTTGGGGCGGGACAGGCCTGGCTGCTGAGCTGCTGTGTTACCGGTTACCTATCAATCATGATTCAGTCAGGGACCAGCTCAATACACAGGACCTAGCTAATGTAGCCAGTTAATTGCCATCAATTAGCACCTACAAAGCCAGGCTAAGGAGAGGGAAGAGTCAATACAGACAGTCAACTGCCCCAAGACAGACAGAGTCAATCCCACAGCACCCAAGGCACCAGTTTTGCTTGTCTGCAGCTTGAGGTACAGTTCCCCCCAAACCCCTGCACCAATCTCCTTGAAACTTGGCAGGCTTTGTGGCCTCAGTAAGAGCCACCACCCCTACAGTTTTGACCCTGCTGTGGTGTAACACACATCCGTGAGAAGAGTTTCCCCCAAGCCCTTGCACCAAACTTCTTTAAACATGGCATGTTTCATGTTCTCAGCAGAGGCTACCATCCCTGCAAGTTTCATTCAAATTGGATAAAAACCAACAAAGTTATAGATATTTCATTGATTCCCCCATTATACCCTATAGCCGGATCTCCGAGGCAGCTCCGAAGCTTCGGCTGGATTGAGGTGGAAACCCGTCCAGAGCGCTGGATCGGGTCACGGCCATCTGAAGAGCCGGATCTGAAGCCAGATCGGATCGCTGCCGACTCTCAGAGGCCTACTGACTAGCATGGGCTTCTGGGGTGAAGGGGGCAAGGAGGGGGTTTATTCCCCCCTCCATCCCCTCTCCCCCCAGGGAACCCCAGCTGGGGTCTGCCTGGCTGGGTGCAAGAGGAGGAGGCAGTGGCTGGGGCTGGCAGACCCTGGCTGTGGTCCCTCAGGAGGAGAGGGGAGGGAGAGAGACTAAAGCCCCTCGCTGCCCCCTTTCCCTCAGGGGGCCATGCAGCCGGCCTCTGGCCATGCCCCACCCCTGCCACTGCAGCAGAGAGGATGGTGAAGGTGACTCTGTCAAGGGCTGCTGTACCCCAGCCAAGCAGACAGGGGACAGAGCGGGTAATTACACCCCCCACCTCCATTCGCTTCATGCTGCTGCCAGGGCTGGCCACTCCACCCACTGCTCCAGCGGCGAGTGGGCAAAATGCCTGACAGGGGCTGCTGCGGTCCATGCTGGCGAGACAGGAGAATAAACCTCTTCCCTGCCCCCTTCACTTTAGGGGGGGCAATGTCTGGACACTTCCCCCCACCCCCTGCCCCTGCTCCAGCTAGGGAGCAGAGATGTGGGGCCAGCCCTGCTCTGCTGAAGCAGACAGCACAGCTCAGCCCAAGGCTACAAAGCATGCTGGGATGCTGGGGGACTCTGATTTAACTTAAACAAGGAAGGCGTCTGGGACAGAAGTTCCATAAACCACTTTGATCTCAGTCAGTTGAGCACGATATTATATTCAACCAGGTTTATCTCAGACTGGTTTTGGCCATTTTGAAACTGGTTTATGTGCACTGAACTTCTCCTCTGTTACAGGTTTAAACCAGTTTCTGATCACTTAAACTGGTTTATGTTTAACTTCTGTCCCTAGCCCTGATGTACCAAAGGTAGTAACTTTCATTTCCCAGCTTAGTTAAAAAAAAAAAAATCAAAAAATATTTGCTTTTAAGGATATCAAATTTCTGCATGATCTTAGTGTGACCGGTGATCAGGCTTGACTTCAAGGGCTTAGTTTCATAAAGAATAATGGGTACTTAAGATTTTCAGATTTCACCCAGAAGAGTGGGGAAAATTATAGTCCCAGTCTCCTGCATTTGTTGCTACAACCACTTCTGAGCAAAAAGACCTCATAGGTGAAGCTCATTGTGGAATATTTCCTACACGGTAGGCAGCAAAGCTCTTTTAGGCTATGATTTAATAAAGTATGTTTAGCCCATTTTTTTCTAGCACATGCCTACGTGACTTACCAAAAGTTGCGCCCTGTCAGTTGCCCGTTGTTCTGAAAAGTGCTCGCAGATTGTTCGTGCAATAGTTTGATAACACCCAACTGGGGAAGGGGAAAAAACAAACTCCTTGTTACCTTTTGAATGGTTAAGCAATCTAATCCAGTGCTAGTGCTTAAGAAGGGGATGGCCCTAAGAGTATTGTATTATGTCTGGCCTGACCATTAATTGGCTTAAATCTACAAAGGCAATCATTTTCACTCTTTTACATCTGTTCAGTAACATGTAGAAAACAGTTGCTTTCCTGAGGTATTGTGAGCGTTTAACATACTTCATGACTGCCAGATCCAAGGTGCTGTAGAAGTGCACATTCTTAAACTATTAAATTCTCCAGCCTACTCATGAGAAAGTTCACAAAAACACAAATTCAAGTAGTTTACAGAGTTCATCAAGATATTGTTCTCATCAGTATTTTTGGGCTAACGTAGCTTCGCACTGGGCCTCCCGAGATATAACTAAGTTGGTCACTATTTTAACAGTCAGAGCATATATACTGAAAATTGAGCTAATTTGACACCCAGTCTGTAACCCTGATTACTAGACTGGGAAGGGGATCCAAGGGTACCTGGATCCAGGGGTTCCTCCCCTGTTTCCTTCCACTTGGTCTCCTTGTGCCTTCTACCTGTGTCCCTTTGGTAACACCAGACGCAGACTCACAGACAGAGGAGCCTGCAACAAGATGGCCAGTTGGTCTAGGTGCAGGCAGACCCTGGGGCCAGAAGTAAAGGGGTCAGGTGACCCAGAGCACCCTGCATAAACTCAAGCCTCAGGCCAGGAAGGGGCAGTCTGGCTGTGGAAGCTCCCGGGGACAAAACCTTTCCTGAGAGATGCGGGGCCCAGAGCCCAGCCTTGGCAAGAGGACTCAGGAGGGAGCTCCAGGTAGACGGTAGCTGAGGATCTGCGCAGGAAGCAACCTAAGAACCCCGGGCATTTTCTGTTTTGTTTCCACTTGGAGCCTGTCACCACGGGGTTGTGGCAAACCCCCATACTACAGGACATTTCTTTGAGCTGGGACCAGCGTTGGTATTTTGTGTTTGTCATTTTTCCCCAGATTACCAGATTGTGGCTGAGGGGGAGGCGGAGGCCACTCAAAGGGGTGACTGGGGACACCTCAATCTTTAAATTTAGCCGAGTGGACAGAGCATAAGGACTAGAGTACGGTCTGTGGCCAAATGAGGTCCAGCCTATCCAAACAGTAAGGCAGGAGGGTGACAAGGTCCCTAGCTGCTAGGGCTGTGCGAAAGTTCACCGGCAGTTTCATTTTGACACTGTTTTGACTCATTTTGAGCCCAAAACAGCGAAATCGAAGTGAAACCGAGAGCTTCAAAACGAAACGAGGTAGGTCGAAACTTTTTGAAATTTTCTAAATGTTTTGAGTTTTCAAAGCTCAAGCTGGGCTTACCTGCAGGGAAACAGAAACTAAAGTAAGGAGAGGGAAGGGAAAGGACTGCTCTCATTATTGACTGACTAGCTGGCCAGTGACTGTCGTCCTTCCCTGAGCTCCCTTCCAATCCCAGTGCTCTGGGGGAGGGATGGAAAAACTGCATCAAAGGCAGCATTGTTTGAACTGCCCTGCTTTCTGCCTTGGTGTCAGTTGAATGAGGGCATACCGTAACACACACACACAGTGTCACTCACCCATGTTATGAGTTTTGCCTGTCAGCAGCTAGAAGTGCAAGGCCCCAGAACCCAGACTCCCCTGCACCCATTTCCTTGACAGCTGGCAGGCTTCGTGGCCGCAGCCGGGCCTGGGAGGCCTGCAGTTTTCACCCCCTGTGCCCTAAGACAGACAGTCAGTTGCACAAGCACCCATGTCATGAGTTTTGCCTGTTGGCAGCTAGATCTCCTTGACAGCTGGCAGGCTTTGTGGTCTCAGCAGGGGCTAGCAGGCCTGCAGTTTTGACCCTGCTGTGGCTTGACACAGACACACGCCATGGGTTTTGCTTTCAAAACTTCGAAGTAACTGCACCTCAATCTCCTTGAAACTTGGCAGGCTTCATGCCCTCAGAAGGGGCTACCATTCCTGCAAGCTTCATCCAAATCAGACCAGAAATGACAACGTTACAGGCTGTTCTGAGCTTCCCCATTATAGCCTATGGGCGAAACGTCGAAACAGCGTCGAAACAGCAAAACCGTTCTGACGAAATGGAATGGAATAGCAGTTTTGAATTGAAATGAAATTCAAAACAGAACACTGTTCCATCGAAAAGTTGAAACGCAAGTCAAAATGGAACGGTGCCGTTTCGCACAGCTCTACTAGCTGCCTATGAAGCGGATATCAAGGGGCCTGGTCACAGGGTGTGACCAAGCTGAGCCAGGAGCTTGCAGCCTTGAGCAGTGGGCCTCAAGATAGAGGGCTCAGCTACAATAAAAGTGGGGCAAGGCCAGGGAGGGGAAGCCTGGATCAGACCAAGACCCACTTCTTCAGCGCATGCCTTGCTCTTATGCAGCCTCCCCTATTAATTTTTACAACAAGACATGACAAGTGAGAATACTGAATGAGAGAGAGGGAGACCAGAGGGTGCCGGTACTAGGGCTAGGGACAAACAATCAAAAAGCCTGAGCCTGAATTAATTCAATCTTTGGAGGTTAGTCCTAACCTGCCTAGGGTGAATCAGTTTGCAAGTGGACAGACATTCCCTGTGGACTGAGGAAGAAACACATTCTTGCAGCGGTTCAGGCTAGAAGCTGGGGGCACCACAGCAGCCCTCCCTGCCCTTCCACAATGCTGAGCTGAGGCAGGGCATGGCCAGGCCTCAACAGGACACTCTGATTAGGGAGGGTTTAAACCCCGACCCTGCCTGCACAGTCCCAGGCTTTTCCCCAATCGCTGCTGAAGGGGCAGGAGTGTTGCCAGCCCCCAGCCCCAGGCTAGCACTCTGAAGCGAAGAGGGGTGTGTGGATTGCATGCATCTCTTGATGATACTGAGCTTTTCAATCTCCCCCTGCCTGTACCTTCATACTGTTTATGTGTAACGTCTGTCCCTAGCCTAGGAGACCCTTAAAGGCAGGTATCCTATAGTGGCACCCATAACCAGCCTACAGATGTACAAGACCTTGAGCGAGGAGTAAGAAGTACAAGTGTCACTTAGCTTCCATTGTGAATGATATATTGGTAGATTCTTCTAAAGAATTAATACTAAACTAAAGCATGACCAGATCATGAGCCAAGTTGCAGGACTTTGCCCTTTGCTAACCATCCAGTGTAGGATGTAGAGTTCACTGATATGGAAAGATCCACACAGATAAAACAGTATTAATGAGGCGTATCCAAAACAGAACAAAACTAGAATGAGTACAACTGAAAAAAAAACAACTGAATGCTATGACGCAGGCACTCGTGGGGGGTTTCTAGACTTTCTAAAACTGAAAGTTAGCAGCTGATATTTTCCCTTATCTCAGTATTGTACAAATAATTTGGTTTTGTTATCATCAGGCAAGATTTCCAGACTGAAATGACCCATGAGCACAAGTTCAGTTCTGCATAAAATCCCTCAAAGTCTACTGAAAAAAATGATTCACTTTGGGAATCCCAACATAGTATACGTAATCAAACCATCCTGCAGCAGACTATATTGTTTTCATATCTCAGCTAATTTTCTGGCTCCTGGAACATACCCATGACCCAGAACAACCCATGTAACATATGAATACTACTCCACATTTACACAAACCTCACAGCAGGCCACCATCTCTTCTGGCAGTTCAGGAAATCCAGCATCACGGTTCCCAGATTTTGTATG
The DNA here is from genome assembly GCF_052110815.1 of Crocodylus siamensis. Lineage (NCBI taxonomy): Eukaryota > Metazoa > Chordata > Crocodylia > Crocodylidae > Crocodylus > Crocodylus siamensis. Next base: position 12,085,905 of record NC_143406.1, on the reverse strand, counting down.
TTCAATTTACCTGGTACCCATTCTCACTGGATCTTGAGGTCTCACTCAGTTACTGTGTATTAATCTGACAGGCTGGGCTGTCCAACTTCCAGACAAAGGGGCTTGCACACCCCACACTGCAGACCCCTGGGCCACACACCCCCTGGGTGACTCCCCCAGAGCCCTCCCTGCTGCAGGGGCAGCCTAACGTCCCTCAGCTGCATGGGCAATGAAACAGCTCGTCTTCCCACCAGCCCCACAAGCAGTGGGAGCAGCCTGGCTCACCCCCACCAAGTGACCTCCCCTCTACTGCATGAACAGTGCAGTCGCCTTTCTGGCCATGCACATAGTGCGAGCAAATCAGCTCCTCTCTAACTGTATGGGCAGTCTAGATCTCTTCCTACTGCACACCCAGCACTCTCCTGCTGTCCAGGCCTGCCCAGTCTCCAGGAGCAGGGGAGGGAAGCAGAAAGCATGGAGACCCCATCTGCTACAGCAGCAGGAGTGACAGAGGGAGTGGCAGCTGGGCAGGAGCCCGGGGGTTGCATTTTAACCCCTTGGGGCCCCCTGTTAGGGGACAACCCAGTGTTAGGCCATTGCTAATAGTGCTGTAGCGTTCAGGTGCTATTACCCACCTGTTACAGACACAGAAGATGTTGTAAACTGTCATAGCTCAGCTGAGGTGAACGTCCTTTACCAACATACATGGGGCAAAGATCTAGCAGCTGCTCTACCAGGTTTATGACATAATCAAATAGAATGAGATGAACAGTTAAGACCATAAAATGTGACTGAAGATTTCCATGGAAGACTAAACTATAGAAAATAAGTTATTGCACACATTACTAAACTTCTATATATTAGCATTCTGTCACCAGGTTGAGCAAATTATGGTCCTGTCGTGCTTGTCCAGTTTCCTGGACGTTGTGTAAAGGGACTGCATTTAAACGATCACTTTTCAACATGGTAAAGTTTCAAGGAAAGAGAGTCAAGTGTCTTCCAGCAGAACAGCTGCTCTGTTTTTGTGCAATGACCCACTTGTCAATCACTGGCAATGGAAGGGATAGCTCAGAGCACCAATTCAAACTTGGAAAAGACAGCAGTGCAGCTTTTAGATCCGTTTTTTCTTGGATATAATTTACAGTTCGCAAAAGGAATTTATTTTAAGACAGCCTTTACTACTGAGCAGTAAGCATGTGAAGGCTCTTGTACCAGCCTTTAGACACAACAGCTTGTTTTGAAATGTGAATGAAGAAAAGATTATATGAAAGCTGGTAAAAGCAAAGGCAGTAATGTGAGCCAGTGAGGTGAAGCTCAGACAGATTTGAGCCTCCCCAAAGAGAAAGGGAAAAAAGCAGGATCTCAATCAGGGGCTGAGTGTCAAAAATGCTGAGCACCACAAGTCCAAGAAAGTTGCAGGAATTTAGCACCTTTTTAAAATATATTTATCAATATATCAGACTCTGCAGAGTTGCATGGGTAGCCCCGTCCCTTGGCAGCTGTCCCTCCCCCTGGTTGCTATCATGTGACCAGAAGTCCCACCCCCAAATGTCTGACTTTTGTCACCAGAAGTCCCTCCCCTTGCCCCCAGAAGCACTTCTTTCAGCAAGGGATTTTGCCATCTCAGAGCCAGAAAAATACCAAATTATTTGCTAAAAAATTAACATCTAAAACATTAATTTAATTTGATTTTTAAAAATATTTTTGTCCTGGTTTACATGTGTTCTGTAGTGTACATGGAGCTGACTGTATATAATAGCTTAAAATAAAGTCTTACTCTTGTATATTGTGGGGGGCGGGGTAGGCATAAGTTTGTGGGAGGCTGTGGGTATGTGGGTATGTGGGGTGTGGGGAAGGGTGTGGGTGTCTGCTGGGGGTGGATAGGTGTGGGGTGAGGGACCATATGGGGGTGTGTGTGTGGATATGTGGGGTGTGGGTGGGTATGGGGTTTTGTGGGGGTTGTGCATTGGTGACAAGCAAGGGGGGCATGCGGGTGCACGTGCATCCCCTGAGATTGGTGGTGTACCTCCTGAGAGAAGTGCTGCCAACACTGCCAGCGGCACCTGTGGGCAGACACCACTTGCCACCCTGCCCCCTCGCTGCCGACACCGCCAGCAGCATCTATGGGCAGTCGTTGATTACCACTGGCCACCGCTGCCACTGCCACTGCCAGCAGTGTCTGTGGCTGGTCACCAATCACCAGTCAGTGCTCACCACCCCCATTCCCCACAGCCTCTGTGGGCATGTGTCACTCATGGGGCTGTGTGGGGCTGGGGCGGGAGGTAGCTGGGGTGCGTGAGGGAGTGCGGGTGTGGAGGTCTGTATGTATGGCAGTGCAACGGAGGTTATGGGTGCACATGTATGGTGGCTGTGTGTGTGGGGCTCATCCTACTGCCCCTGTCGCCTGTGATCTTTGACAGGCAGCCAGGAGCAGATAAATATTTTCTAAATTTTTAGGGGCTCCATGGACCAGACAGAATGGTCTGGTGGGCCAGACCTGAACCATGGGCCATATTTTGCCCACCCCTGTTCTAGACTATAATTTTCAATTTCCTGAGATAGTTTTGCTAGAAAACAGTGCAGCAGAAATGGCAATTGTGCAAGTAAGATCCATTTAATTGATGTGGCATATTTGACATAGTAAACTTATATAATGAACCGCAGTTTAGTGAACATGGATTTAAGCAGTTTGCTAGTAAGTTTGAATTTAGACATATAGCCACTTGTCCCTGTTATAATTGATAGAAAAAAGTTAAAGTAAGAGAGAGGCACTAGAAAAGCCGAGGAGTCAAATTCATATCCATACATCATCCTGCTAAAATCCAGAATAGCCCCAGTGAAACAAAGTTTGTCACCTATGGACACTTTATTCAAAAAAAACTGCAAACTAGGCTGTCTATAATAATGCAAGCTAATGCTAAGGAACTTGGGATTTGTGGAAGATAAGGAGGTAGATAAAGCTAAAATAAAAATGAAATGTGATATGGGGTACCTAGAGATGTAACCACTTCAAGAAAATCATGAAGTGCACATGCTCAGTGGAAGTCAATTGTTATAAAGAGCAATAGTGTCACATGCAGGCTTGTAAGATTCTCACCCCAACAGAACGCATACCGAAAATTAATGGGGAGCATTTTCTCCCATGTCCAGAAAAGATGCAAATTAAGGGTCCAGAGTTTGTCATTTTGCCCAAGGAGGTCTCATTTAGGCAACAACCACAGCTGGTTACAATAACCAAGCCCCAGAATGTAGCCCTGCGAAAACAGGTTGACTCCATGTATTCAAACAACAGCAATAGTGGTACCTCCAGGGAGACCCACACAACTAAGCAAAGCACCTCAGAAGTTAACTGGACTTTGTTAGTAAATTTAGTAAGTAGCTGGGTTATCGATTTTTGGAACTGTCATAATTGTGTTGCTTATTATGTGTTAAATTTGGCCTGGGCAGGAAGACATGGCATTGAGAAGTGTATCATTAAGTGGCTTAGCTTCAGAGGCAGGCTGTCTGGTGAGGAGCACCGCAGGGGCACATGTTCTGTTGCGCAGTCAGCTGGAACTGAGTGATTGAGTCAAGAGGATCTATTTCAAGCAGGTGAGGCTGAAGGGATTATTGAAAACCACACTTCTCTTACATTTTGATTGTAAAGTCTGATATGGATGCTTGGACAGCACCTAGCACAGGGGGTGCTGGCCCAGGACTGGGACTCCTTGGAGCCACCACCATCCCAATAAGTAGTTTTTTGCATGGCCTGGTGAAGATTCATGAACTGTTTTCCTTGACTTAGTGCGATGCTTGGCACAATGAAGCCCTGCCCTAGCTGGACTCTGGAGCCCACTGTAATATAAATACTATTATTAACAACCACAAATGGTTTTGTGCTCATCCTAAAAAGCAACAGCCCAAAGATCAACTGAAACCCGGCCTTTTTGCATTCTGGATTATGAAACCACGCATAATAATCTTCTCTGGTTTTCTACCTCCGTCGCATGGTAAGATTAGGTAGGCAGTAGGGCTTTCCATATAGGAAGCAACCAGAATATCGCCATACTGCATATAAACAGCCCCTTTTTTTAAGATTTGGGTAAAAGAAGCCCATTTAACAGAACTGGGAAGTTCCAGGGCCTGCTTTTCTATTGACCTGTCCCTTTTGGAGCCTGGGTATCATAAGTGTAAATCACTGCTAACTCCCCATTTCACACGTACTTTGCACTAATGAAAGACTGCACAAGGGGCCAGATAATGGAGAGTCAGACTTTTAGCCTGCCCACAACAGAAAGCAATTGTGTCTCTGCTGAGTTCTCCTTTCCCATCTGTTTTGTACTGATGCCATACTACTGCTATGTGCAAAGCTACTCCACTGGCCCTGCTTTGTCTGAGGACAGCAGGAAGCTGTCTCCAATTTACGCACCATTTCAGTGGATCCATTCAAAATATCCCCTAGGGAGGTCTAGAGTTACCCTGATAGCTACACGGTATAAGAGTCAAATTGATCTGGCATTGAATACTAGGGAGATGAAACTGCTGCTTCACTTTACCTATTTCAAGGTTTACTTTTTGAAATGGCACATTGAGGATTAGGCACAATGTCAAGAATCTCAAGTAGCAGAACAGGTTTAGGGAATACCAAATAAATAGGCATTCTGTTATTTTCCATTACACCCTTCCTCATTCAATTGCCACCTTCCACAACCCCCCAAGCTACAATCCCGTTCCCTCATAGATATCCTCTCTGTCCTTCTTCTGAGAAGCAATAAATAGCACATTATCCACAAGCCCAGCTTTTCCAGTGGCCCCATGCAAATTCCTTTTGTCTTGTGAATTGGAGTGGAGCAAGCAGGGTGGAGTGGTGCAAGTCAAGAATGTTTTTCGTTGTCTTGCCCATTCTGTTTTCATTCCTGGTGTCTCCCTGCACCACTTCTCGGGGTGGAAGGGGAGGATGCTTAGCAACTGAAGGGGGAACAAAGCCCCTAGGGTTTTCCAAGTGGCCTTAAAGAGCACTGGACAGCTGTACCAATGCTTTTGCTGTGCACAAGAGAGGGGTACAAGGTACACAAACAGAACAGACCCTTGGAACTGAGCCCAGTCCCTTAAAGAACAAAGCTCAGACCTAGATGTATTAATTAGTTGTTAGAGGAAAAACAGAACATTGCACTTAGGATAACTACATGGCCACGACAGCTCGCTGACCAGAACTTGTTGCCTTTCTACCTGTTTACATAAGCACTGTTGCCATTAGGAAAAACTGCAAATCATCATGTGAGTTTTCTGTCTCCAGAAAGGAATGCAGCACTGCTCCTGCTAAGAGACCGTTTAAAAATTGCAAAGTCAACACTCTCCACTTGCCAAATCAAATACCTTACCATAAAGCCCCGGTCCAGAGAATCATCCAGGCATCTAGGCCTAGCTGTGAAGTCTTTTCAGGACTGGGATCCAAAGCCAATTGCAACCAACCAATGGCAAAAATAAAGCCACACTGTGCACATACTGCTCAGAATAGATATTTGGGCCCTAATCCTGAAAACCTAGCATAGAGATAGTTCCTATTATGTACAGAACTCCGCTGACTTTGTCCCATTTTCCTCATGACACAAGGATCATTCATAAGAGCTTGCAGGTTTTGGTCTCACTTTTTAGTCTAGAAAGCATATTTCACTTCCACATTTCCAAAACTTTTTCCTTTTAGTACACTTACTGGAAAAGGCACCTTGGCATTGACCCATTTAATGGGTAAGGAATTTCACTCCACTGTGCCTTGAGCTGATGCCTCTTCACTGCATTACTAAAGTCATTGACACTGTGTACAATAAGCCCTCAGGGTCACTATCCATCCACCCTTTTTTTTTAGATGGGAAAATTCAAGCACAGAGCTGAAACAACTTGCCCAAGCTCACACAGTGAAACAGTGCTGAATCCAGGGACAGACCCATGAGTCCTGACTTCATAGTTTCATAGTTTCTAGGGTCGGAAGGGACCTGAACAGATCATCTAGTCCGACCCCCTGCCATGGCAGGAAAGAATACTGGGGTCAAATGACCCCAGCCAGGTGTTCATCCAGCTTCCTCTTAAAGACCCCCAGGGTAGGAGCCAGCACCACTTCTCTTGGAAGCTGGTTCCAGACCCTAGCCGCCCTGACTGTGAAGTAGCGCCTCCTGATATCTAGCCTAAATCTACCCTCTGCCAGCTTGTGACCGTTATTCCTGGTCACTCCTGGCGGTGCTCGGGGGAGCAGGGACTTCCCCAGTGCCTGCTGGTCCCCTCTGACTAGTTTGTAACAGGCCACAAGATCCCCCCTCAGCCTTCTCTTGTGGAGGCTGAACAGGTTCAGGTCCCATCGCCTCTCCTCATAGGGCCTGCCCTGCTGTCCCCTGATCATACGAGTGGCCCTCCTCTGGACCCTCTCCGTGCTGTCCACATCCCTCCTGAAGTGCGGCGCCCAGAACTGGACGCAGTACTCCAGCTGTGGCCTGACCAGTGCCGCATAGAGGGGGAGGATCACCTTCTTGGCCCTGCTCGAGATGCATCTGTGGATGCATTACAAGGTATCGTTGGCCTTCCTGACTGCCTCCCCACACTGCCGGCCCATGTTCATCTTGGCATCAGTAATGACTCCAAGATCCTTTTCTGCCTCTGCGCTGACAAGAAGGGAGTTCCCCAGCCTGTAGGTATGGTGCTGGTTCCTTCTCCCCAGGTGCAGCACCTTGCACTTGTCAGTGTTGAATCCCATCCTATTCTCATCCGCCCACCCCTGTAACCTGTCTAGGTCCAGTTGCAGCCTATTCCTCCCTTCTAGCATGCCCACATCCCTCCACATCTTAGTGTCACCAGCAAATTTGAACAGGGTGCTTTTTACCCTCTTGTCCAAGTCGCTGCTGAAGATCTTGAACAGTGCGGGCCCGAGGACCGAGCCCTGGGGGACCCCACTGCCCACGTCCCTCCAGGTTGAAAATGACCCGTCCACCACCACTCTCTGGGTGCGGACCTTCCTTTGTGTTGTTCTCTTGATGCTTTATAGTCTCAAGACTAATTCAACAGTACTAAATACATATTTTAATTTTTATTACAAGGTCTGGAAGCTGTAACTGTGCAATTGACTGTACTAGCCAAGGACTTCAGGGTTGGCTGCAGTATTTGTGCTAGTGATTCTCAACCTGTTCTTTTACAATCTTATTTCCTGGTCTATTGTTTCTAGCTTAGTTGTTCATTTCAGCTGGACTTTGTATTTTTCCTTGCCCAGTCATTTGTGAATGGCAGTTGTGTTTAATTTAATGTTAATTTGTCATTTCACACCCACCATAAACAAATAAATGCACTGGACCTATAAAAAATGAGACCAGACACTCAACAAGATTATGCCATTGTAAATAATAACTGCTAGAGTTGACAAGGTTACGTTGTAGTTACACTAGTGTTTGAGACCAGAATCAGGCCAGCACAGGAGAACGTTATGAAACATTTGTTCCTAAAAATATTTGAAAATGGACTCTTGTGTCTGAGCTCCATGTCACATATGGCCTCGTGATGCTGTGTCACCGTGGCCCGAGTGTGAGCCTGGAGTACCAGAGAATTCTCCTTCTCTTGGGAACTGTTGACTAATCATTTCTGATGCTAGGTCACTCAGGGGGAAAAATTAAGGGGCCAGATTATTGATAAAATACTTGTGCATACATTTTCAGACCACAGAAAACTGATCTAGTCATCTAATCTAAACTCCTGAATAACCCAAGCAATTGAATATCACCCAGGAATTCCTGCATCAAGACCAGTAATTTCCAGTTTTCTTTTAGGGAGACCTCTAGCTTCAATTTAAAAATGCTAAGATACAGAATTTCCACTTCACCTCAGACCTTTCTGTTTGCAATCAGCTGGGGTGTAGAGCTTGGTTCACTGCTGAGTATATGAAGAATACAGATATAAGGAAAATATTACAAAATGTCCAGCTACAGTATACCCCAGGCACTCACTTTTCTTTTTGGGAACTGCCTGCTGTCCATCCAACCTTGTTAATAGTATTGCTCCCCATATACAGCCATATTGCCATATGTAAGATGGTCCACCTCCTCAAGTCCCTCCCTTTACTCAGCAACCCCATGAGCACAGCGACCCATCATCTGGGTATGTGCGGCCTCAATTCACCTGACAGGTTTATTTCTTTATCAGTTGCACTAAAGGCAGGGGAACTTGCTGAAAGTATGGAAAGAGAATACATCCGCTCGGTAAATCCATCCTTGTGACAGCTTAATGGCTTTGCCGAGTACTCGTTGGATTGTGTTTAGCATCATACATCTTCTTGCTATTTGCTGATAAACTCTGATAATGATAAATTAGCACCCTGGGAAAGGAATGCTTTACCCCTAAGAGAGTGTGGGAGAATATCTCTGAGACATGAATAAGAGATGGCTTAATTTTACCTGCATAGGCCAAAGATTTCCATTTTAAAAAGGCCAAAACAAAGAAAAACAGATACGACTGCCTTAGCTATAAAAATGACATCTTCCTAGGAAAGCAGGATTAGATCTGTGGGTGGATATGTGCAATCTTTTTACCTCTAGTTCATCAATTCAAACCCAGGCTAAGGCAACAGAGTTGTTACCCTTTGGCATTAACCCTTTTGTGGGTTTCATTCCATTCTCGATGTTATATTACAGCCACACACAGCACCAGCTGATGGTATCGGCAGAGAATCTAGTTTCTGAATAGCCCGGAGATACTGGATTGCCCCCTCACTCCCTGAGCTGGCAGCTCTGGGACAGGGGTGTGTTCTGTCGGCTGGGTAGCACGAAGGATTGTTTGTTCTGGCCGTAAATAGAAAGCATTGGCACCCCACACCTTTCACAAGCATTACATTATCTCAAAAGTCTTTTATTTAATGACATTTATGCTCCTGGTCTACGAATGATACTGGAAGAACCTCTTAAACCAGTTCCAGAAGAACAATATCAGCAACATGTGGAAGAGTCCGTTGAGGAGTTGTGTTTCCTCGTCTGATGGCCATGTGAGAAAATTAGCCCTGTCCCACCCTTTTCCCCTTACACAAAAGATTAAAGACATTTATGAAACCAGTCAATCATCCATCCAGCTTCCTCCCTCTGCAATACAGAGCCTCTTTATTCTGAAGTGAGCTGGAAAAAATGAACCGCCCAGGCATGGCCAACTCTTCTGACTGCCCTCCTGCTTTCAGTCCCACTGGATAACACAGCAATAGTTACTAGGGCTGCAAGGCTTTGGACCGTGCTTTGGATCCAGAGAAGCTTCAGATACTTTGGCGTCTGAAGCAGCATGTGTGGATCGACGCGCTGGCTTCGTTAGGCTTTCCAAAGCGGTTCGGAAAAGTTTCAGAGCCGTCTCGGAGATCCGGCCACAGGGTATAATGGGGAATCAATGAAATATCTATAACTTTGTTGTTTTCTGTCTGATTTGAATGAACCTTTCAGGGGTGGTAGCCTCTGTTAATAGCATGAAGTCTGCCAAGTTTCAAGAAGATTGATGGGAAAGCTTTGGGGGAAGCTGCACCCCAAATCCTTGAAAGCAAAACTCATGTCACATGTATGTGTTACAACACAGGGGAGGTAAAAACTGGAGGGGTGGTAGCCCCTGGTGAGGCCACAAAGTCTGCCAAGTTTCAAGGAGATAGGTGCAGGGGTTTGAGGGGAACTGCACCTCAAGCTGCTGACAGGCAAAACTTGTGACATAGATGACCCTATGTGTGTTAAGGCACAGCAGGGTGACAGCTGCAGGGATGGTAGCCCCTGCTGAGGCCACAAGTCTGCCAGCTGTCAAGGAGATAGTTGCAGGGGGAGTCTGGCTTCTGGGGCCCTGCACCTCTAGCTGCTGTGGTTTTGTAGGTGTTAACGACTTAACGAGCAATGATTACCAACTACAAAACCACAAACTAAGGAGAGGAAATAATCAATACAGACAATCAACTGCCCCAAGACAGAGACAATCAGTTGCACAAGCACCCATGTCACGAGTTCTGCTTGTCTGCAGGTTGAGGTGCAGTTTTCCCCCAAATCCCTGCATCTATCTCCTTGAAAGCTGGCAGGCTTTGTGGCCTCAGCAAGAGCTACCACCAGCAACTCTGACTTTGGCCCTGGGCCCAGGTGAGGGCCAGACTCCCATCCATAGCGGTCTCCTGCCCCCAGTGCTTCCCCTCTGCAGCTTCTGCCCCTCTCCTGCCCACTCCTTTCCCTCCCCCTTACTGTCAGGTGCTTGGCTCCAGCTTGGGCTGGGGTCTCTCCTGGGCACAGAGCACATGGAAACTAATGGCAGCTCCTTTCCCTGCCTAGTCAATCAGCAGTCCCGACGCTGCTGCATGACCAGGCAAGGGCTGAACTTCCACCTGCCATGCTCTGACATTGAGAAGGCAGAGCAACATCTGACAGTAAGGGGGCGGGGAGAAGGGAAGAGGCAGAAACTGCAGGGAGAGAAAGGTGGAAGGGGCAGAGACTGAGGGAAGCCGTAGAGAAGAGGCAGAGAGTGGGGAGCAGGGGGGAAGGGGCAGAGACTGGGGGGAGCAGGGGAAAAGAGACAGACTGAGGGGAGCAGCAGGGTGGGGGGCAGAGGCTGTGGAGAGCTGAGGATGGGCATGCAGGCAGCAGGGGATGCAGAAAGGCTGCAGGAGGAAGAAGTTGGTGGGGCAGAGGGCAAGGGGGGTGCCTGACCCCTCCCAGCCACTGCTTTCCTTGCTGTAGCAATGGGGGAGGCGGGATTCAAAACAACCCTCCAATACTTAGATTCTGGATCTGGCAAATTGTAACAAATTTATAATTTTTCCATATAGAGAATCTAATTATCAGGGGGCTGAATCTTGTATTCAGAGTCATCTTGTATTAGAGTAAATATGGTACTTGTCCATCCTCTGCCTTCCTACATGTTGCAGCTGGCAGAGTGTTTGCAGGGCCCCATAATGAGATTCCCATCAGTTCACTTGCTTTAAATCTGTTGGTTCCTGCCAATTAGGAGGAACATGTCTATCCCTAAGGCATGTGCCTCCTGTACTTCTGAGCATACCTGGTTTAAAGAGGCAGCACAAGGAAGAAGATGGAAAAGCTCCAGCCAAGGGAATGGCCTGACAGACTCTGTGAGACCACGGCATGTGAAGAAATGTTGGAACATCTAGCAAATGATTTTGGACTTCTGCTTTTCTGCCCAGTTCTGTAGATTCTGTGACTTCATCCTCACACCCATTGTCATGCCCTCCAGTCATGTCCTGTCTGTCATAGATTACGAGCAATTTGGGACAAGGACTATCTCACTGGGTTTTTATGTGATATAGTAGGTCAGAAAGTACTCCTAAGAACGTACCTTTCTAAGTTCCTACTGTCTCGCATGCTCCTACACGGAGAAGTGGACCACAGGGACATTGATGTTAGGTCATTAATACAGAGTCAATGGTAAACCTCAGGTAGGTGCCAGTGCTCACATGGAAGAAAGCAAGAGACTACAGAACATATAAACTATTTTTTCCTAAGTATTACAATATGGGAGGTGACACCACTGAGCAAACCGTTCCTGAGCTGGACTTTGGTGGAAGTTTGTACATCTTGTTGCTGAAAGACATATATCCCAGGCTGGATGATCAGGTGGTGTAAACTGACAGAGCTCCGCTGAGTTCATTGCATCTGTACTGATGTATATTAGCTGTGGATCTGGCCCACTGAAAGGGTTAATAGTATAGCACAATACTCAGTGGGTATAGCTTAAGGAAGACAAAAATCCTGTATAGGGTTATGCACTTGTGGGATAGTTTTTGAGTTTGCTCTTTTGTGCAGTCTGGTCCACCCCAGTTCATACTTGCTCTTTGCAAGTATATTCTGATCTCAGGCAGGGTTTATTTTGCTGCATGGAAAGAGCAGACCTATTTTCCAGGAACCAGAGGGTCATCCTGGCTTCTCCCTGGGCATGATGGAGGTAGAATTTTCACAAGGGGCCCGCAGAAGTGTCCTTGTAATCTTCAGGAACATTTCCCTAGCAGAGGGGGGGAATTTGCAGCGTTTGTACTAATAGTCCAGAATTACAACAGGGACTGGACACTGACCGTGTGTGACTGGCTGACAGTGCTGCTCAGCAGGAAATCCTGGGACAAAACCTGACCCCACTGAGTTTAATGGGAGTTTGACAATTTGACTTTTCTGGAGTTACACTGTTTTGGTGGGAGTTTATCTTGCCCTAGTTATCCCACAGTAAATTCCCCTGTATATACTCTTATTATCCCATGGAAAGTACAAGGTACCTAGCTCCTCTGTGAAAGTGGCTAAGCTCCATTGAATATACCATGGAATAGGAGTAAATATGAATAGAGTAAATAGGTGCAAATATGAAGCTACAATCCACATCCTCTTTTACTTGTCCTAACTTGTTTGTGTGCCCATACCCCAAGGCTACAGTAAGCCAGAAGCAAAAGCAGAAATAGACCCTAGGGATCCAGCCCCCCAGTTTGCTCCAAATTAAGGAACTTTCAACTATGTCTGCAGTATTGTCCAGCAGGACTGAATTCTTACTGGTCACTGCAAACTGGTGCACGGACCCCACTGGGAATAGTTGCTCAAGGTCCAAGGCCTAGTTTTCACAACAGAACACCATGCAAATATACTGTAGTCATTATGCAGGCATTAAAACATGGTTGATATTTGGTACCTTCTCAAAACATGAATGAAAATGCAGTGTAACAAAAAAAACAAAGATTGTTTTAGAGCACTTTGATAACCTTTAGAAATATAGAGGTATATTTTTAGGCTCTTACAAATACCAAGAGATTTCCTCAGACAAACAGAGCATGAACTCTTTATAGACTTTAATAAAAATGGAGAAACTGAATTGCAGAAAAAATGTGAAACAATGTATGGTTGATTAGACATGTGGTTCAGCATTTCACTGTGTTGCAAAAGAGATGAAAAGAAGAGGGAACAACAAGCTCAATCAGAAATAGAAATTATTTCATGAGACACTATGTAGGGGGAGGGCGTATAGCTAATGCTTTATTTCCCAGTGAAACAAAAAGCTGTTTGAGGAAAAAAGGGCTCCTGAAATCAATGAGAGAGACTCTTGCTGATTTCACTGGCCTTTGGATCATGCCAATTGCTTATACTGTGTAGGAAACCCAAACACAGCAGCATTACACTGGTGCAAAAGAACCAGAAAATGAAGCTGATTAGAAAGAGCAGGTGTAATCAACCAGCGTCATCCCATTGTCTGCATCAAATGATTTGCAGACTGAAAAAGAAGGGCACAAAGGGTGTAACCATGTCCCAAGTGCATTCTTAGGACCTGATCTTGCACGCCCATGTCAGCAATCACATTGGCTTCAAATTAACTTAAGCCACTGGCTCAGCTGGTCAACTGGTATGTTTAAACATGTGCATCAGGGTCCAAAAGGCCAAGGTGTTAGGAAGCGAGAATCACAGCGCAGTTGATCTGGGACACTGAGGTTAGGGACAGAATTTACACACAAACTGGTTTAAGTGATCAGAAACCAGTTGAACCTGTAACAGAACGTAAGTTCAATGCACATAAACCAGTTTCAAAATGGCCAAAACTGATTTAAGAGAAACGTGGTTGAATGTCAGACTTAACTGATTTGAGCCAAACTGGTTTATGCAACTTCTGCCCCAGACCACTTCCTGCTTTAAGTTAAATCAGAGTCCCCCTGCATCCCAGCATGCTTTTCAGCCCTCGGCTGAACTAGGCTGGGCTGTCTGGGCCCACCCCTCTCCTCCCTATCTGGAGCACTATCTGGAAACTCTGCTCAGGAGTGCAGCCAGGTCTGCTTGGCAAGGGGCACAGCAGCCCTTGCCAGGCTTCCCACCTCCCCCACCCAACTTGGTGCTCCAGTGGCAGGAGCAGATGTGACCAGATGCTGTGGCCTAAGGGGAAGGGGGTGGGTTAATCTCCCCTCCTTCTGGCATGGGACAGGGGATGGATGTTAATGAAGCTGTGAATGGATGGGACAGGCACTCCACCGAATGGTGGGAAGCAACTGCGTGCCCAAACAACTAGGGGCAGGCAGCTGCAAAGGCCAAGACAGGACCACAGAGTCCCAGGGAGCAGCTGGGAGCTGCCCAACCCCCTGGACAGCTGGAGCCAGGCAGAAGGGGAGAGGGGGGCTTGGCCACCAGTGGGTGCAGGGGAGCCAGGCCAGTGCCTGGAGAAGGCAGTGGGGTAGGGGTTGGGGCTACTGGAGGACCTCAGGGGTTCCTGGGAGCTGCAGCCCTGGGGCTGGCCAAGCCTGGGACACCAGGGCATAGGCAAGCCTGGTCTGCCGTGCAGCCATGTCTGGGGCACGTCCATTTCACTGCTGAACCCCACAGCTGAGCCCCAAAGAGGGGAGCTTCACCCTGGCCAGGAGCCACAGGACAAGTGCATCAGGCTGCGACAAGGGAAGCTGAGGCCCCCATGAGGGGACTCCTGCTCCCCAGGATGGCAATGGCGTGCTGCACTGGCCGCAACAGACTGGGAGCTGTGTCCTTGTGGGGCTTTGGGGCCCAGCCATACAGAGCCGTGCCCAGGACACTGCAGCTGGGGGTGGCCCTGCTTGGAGCAAGGACTGCATGAGCCACCCCTGACATCCCTTCCAGCCCCCATTTTCTATAAGGCTGAAGCTAGTGCTGGGCCAGGGCCAGCAGAAGATAGTGGGCAGGGACCAGGGCTGGATCTGGGGGAGAGCAGCTCAGGGCCAGGGGATGTCTGCCCTGCCCTGCCTGAGCCAGGAGCCAAAGACAAGCACATCCCCTGGCCCTTGCAGCTGTGCCAGGATCTACTTCCCACCCCCTTCCCCCAGTGCCACTGCAGGACCATGGCTGGGCGGGCTATGGTGGGAACTGGGCAGGCTGCAGCAGGAGCCAGGAGGGCCACTTCCCCACTGCCAGCAGCACTAGGCTGGACTGGCTCTGAGGGGCCTTGGCAGGGTGATGCTCAGGGGTGCTGGGGCACAGATCTCCCAGGACACATTCCCACAGGCTGCGGCAGCTCCGCACAGAGCTGGGGCCAGGGGGGGCTCTCAGCTGTGTGGCACTGATTCAGGCTGGTTTGTGGGAGCATGTGACACAGCAGCTGGCCAGAGGCTGGGCTGCAGGGGCCACTGGGAGGAAGCTGAGGCCTGACTTCTGCATGGCCACAACACGTCCAGGCACTGGGCAGCAGCTCTGGCCCCAGCTGGCGGGGACACTGCCCAGAGGCAGGCCTGTCTGTCTAGGGACTAGCCTGGATATGCCTCACCCCCCACCTCATCCCCCAGCTCAGCTTCCCTCCGCCACCACACAAGGGAACGAAAGGCTGCTCTAGCCCTTGCCCCCTCTTCTAGTCTGAGTCACGGCAGGCATGTGCCTGCATTTCCAGAATCAACACTGAATGTCTATTCACTTGTAAATTGGTTCAACTTAGGCAGGTTAGACTAATCTGCAGAGGTTGAATCAATTCAGGCTCTCCCTTTTTGAATGTGTATCCCTAGCCTAAGGAACAATGAGGTTATACTTGTGCTTCACCAGCTGACTCAAGAGATACTCCCAGTATTCTGCAATACATTTAGGCTAAGTAGAGACGTTTCAAAAGCCCAAGGCAAAAGCAGTCAAAGTTTCACACTTGCCTGGCCCAGCTGGAGGTGGGGGCAGGTCTGGGACTGGCCAGCTAGGCCAGGCAATGTGGGGAGAGGGGAACAGGGAGCAGAGGTCCCCACTGCATGGGCCCCCCAACCTGTACTAACCCAGGTCTGGGATGACTGTCAGTGGTGGAAAAGGGGGACGGGGTGGGACAGGACAGGAGCTGCACCGAAGATACCAGGGGCCTAGGACCACTCACCCCTCCCCTGCCCAGCCCGGCCTGGCCTGGTGGGCAGATCTGCAGCGTGCTGCTTAGGGCAGGGCATTGGGGGTGTCTGAGCCCAGCTGCAGCCACATACACATCCCCAAGGCATGCTAGGGAGGGCCTGGCACCAGACAGTTCCCGGACCATCCAAGGCACTAGGACAGGGAGGCATAGCTGGAAAGTGCAGTGGACTGCAGCCAGGTGGGGCCAGGACTGTCACCAACACATGCCTCCTGGGGCCAGGCCAGGGTGCAGGCAAAGCAATGGGACTTGGCTCCAAGGACACCAACCTGCTTTTTACAGACAGCGCTCTGCTGCTGCCCACCTTGTGGCACCATCCGGGCAGCCTGCCCTGCTCTGGTCATGGGGGTGGGGACGTGGAACCCCTACTGTGCAGCCCCCCTCCCCCCAGCTTGCTGGTTCAGATCTCAGGGGGTGCGGGGCTGGCTCCACTCCCCCCTCCCTGGTTCCCGGCCTGGAGGACAGCTGCAGTCAGGAGCCGCGCGGCTGGCAGGCAGGGAGGGAGGGAGCAGACCCCCTGATGTGTGGGCCCCTACAGCTGTGCTGGCTCAGGGCCAGGGCCACACTGCAGAGGACTCTGTTCCCTACCCAGCCTGACCCTCCAGGCAGGACCTGCAGCTTGGAGCCACGTGCCTGTCCACCACACTGGGACAGGGGGAGCACAGGGGGGAGGAAGGGGGGAACACAGACCTGACCTGCCTCCCCTCACCCCCTCAAACCCAAGCCAGCAAGCTAGGTGGGGGCCCACATGAAAGTGAACTAAGGTGATTCACTATTGGATCTGGTACAGAAGTTCAATATACCACTCTACTCTAAACCGATTAAGTCGAATACTGCATCCATCCAGGTCTATCTTAGACCGGGTTCCACCATTTTGAAACTGGTCTTTGCGTCCTGAACTTCTGTTCTATTACAGGTTTAGATTGGTTTCTGATCATTTACGCCAGTTTATGTGTAATGTCTGTACCTAGCGTTAAAGAATAACTATCCTTCTGAAGTAACAAGGCCCTGATCTCTTACCTGCCCTGGAATAATTAATCATTCAACTGCCTTGGTTTCTTGGGGGAGGGGGAACTGAGCCTTAAAGACAGTCTAATACAGAGATGGGCAAAATATAGCCCACAGGCTGGATCCATCAGCACACGGTGGCTCCCATGAGGTGAGCAGCTGGTCCTGCTGTCCCCACGCACACAGTGGGGTGCACTGCAGGGTGGCACGACAGTAAGTTGTGGTGACCAGGCTTCTTGGCAGCCCCCATGACTGCAGCTCACCCTACACAGCTGCCACTGCCCGTGTCTTCACTGCCACTTCTGGACCTGGTCCTGGCCCTGCTGCCCAGGCACCCTGGCTCATCCGTCCCACAATTCCATGGAGACCTGCCTGGGACCCATGCAGGCAGGGCACATTTGGCTGGGCGATGAGGCTGTGGGCAGCAGGGAATGGTGTCCAGGAGTAGGACAGGTGGCCATGGCTGGGGCCAGGGTGGTGCCAGGGCTAGGATCATGGAGTGATGAGAGCACATGGCCGGGGCCCAGGGCAGAGCCACAGTCCACTTCCTGCATGTCCCTTCCTGCAGAACCAGTGCCCATCACAGGGATGCGCAGGAAGCAGACCACAGCTCTGCTCCAGCCCTGCACTGTCACCACCCCACAATCCCAGCCCCAGCCCTACCTGCCCACCCTGCTCCTGGACGCTGCTCCCTGCCTACCCGTGGCCCCATCCCATCTGCCCGACTGAGCATCCTCTACCTGCAGTGTCCCAGGCCAGTTTCTGTAGAGATCCTTCCCCCATGCCCACCCAGTCCATCCAGTACCCCCAGCAGTGGGTGTGGGGTGGCCAAGACCAGGGCCAGGGCCATATAGGGTCAGTTTCCCCTCGTCCCTGTCCCCCACTCACCCACAACAGCTCATCAAAACTTCTTAAGTGGATCTCCAGCCCAAATAATTGTTCTTTTTTCTTCTTTCTGGACTGTTTTGTGCAGTGTGAAACAGCACTCAGCTAAACAGAGAAAAAGAATGGCCCATGTGTAAAATAAAACCCCAAAGCAATTGGCTTGCACACAAAAACAACAGATTTAACATAAGCTTCCTGTTGGGATACCAGAGACTTTTCTTGATCTGGGTTTAATCTGCAGTGCCACTGAATAAGGCAAAATCTGAGAAGTGGAAGCATAGTTACCCTTTTTTGCAAAATATAACACTCAGACCTATTACTGTCTCGCAGCAGAAAATTGCTCATATGTAATGCTGCCTGTTACCAAGGTGCAGGAAGCAGGATACAATTTGAGAAGCTGTGAGGAGAGGAGAATTAATTTTCTCTGATGCATTTACAGAGCTGGTTAGCATTCATTTGTATTTAACTCTTTCAAGATACCACTCACCCTTTGGCAGAGGACTGTGTACCACTAAAGCTTTCTTTGCACATACTTGAAAGTTAGAAAGTGACTTAAAACAACAGTGAAAATTATTAGTTTGGTTTCTTCATCAGATCTGAAAGAAGAGCAGAAATCAAGGCCTGAGTCCTAGAGATATTTACACACATGGTTGGATTTGGGATTATACTTGGGCTTAAAGAACATCCTGCTTGCAGAATAAGGTCTAAAAAAAGCAAAATAAAGAGCAAACAATAAATTAGATTCTTAACGTTGTTGTAATTTTAATATCAAATACAAGATGTTTCAGTAACACCGCTAAGGAATGTTTTTGTTACGTTAACAGCTTTATTCTGATATGTCATAATGTATGTTTGCAGTTAATAGGAGACAATCTCCTGAGTTACTCACCCAGCAGCAATCTTGACTGGGTCATTGACAATTTGAATTTTTATTTTAATATCCCTGCTTTACTCTGAAAAGCAATTTTATAAAGGTGACAACTTCTGACTTAACCAGTCTGTTTCTTGTCCTCTAGCAGAGGGCATGATGTTTTGGGGTAGCATAAAATGACAAATTACTGAGCTCAGTTAATTTTTCCTTTGAAAGGCAGCACACTCCTTTGTTTAACCCTTGCTGCAAATAGCAGCTTACAGGACGATGCCCTTTTGAGCTAACTGATGTGGAAGCTATAAGCATGATCCTATGCTCTTCTGAGTCTGTATTCAGAGCCAGATCTGCTGAATTTAACATTATATTTTTACTGCTTTTTCCTCTAGTTAGGCCTGTAGAGCTGACACAGCTGAGGGAGAGTGATCTGGATCCAATTTATTGATAGAAAAACTATTGGGAGATGGAAAAACTTGGCTTCCTTATAAGCTTAGTGCTTTTTACACTGGAATCACTAGGCGACACTGAATCTGAAGCCACAGGTTGCCATTATTACAGAGTCACTTCTGAGAAGGACCACATTTTTGGATGACAGAAGTATATGAAAAAAGTGGGGAATGAAATCCTCCAAGATGCCAGAGCAGGGTGAAGCACTAATTCAGCCCAAAACACATCCTCTTGGGGTAAGCTGGGTTGCCAGGCTATAGGACATGGTTTACTTTTCCTTCAAAAAGCAGCACATGCCCCTTTTGCTAATCCCACTGCAGACAGCAGCATACATACAACTCAATGTGGAAACTAGGTCTGTAATCCAATGCTCTGCTGAATGCTAATTAAAAATCCTGTTTTGCCACTTGTGTAAATAGTAGAAAATCTCTGCTCTCTTCTACCCACCTCCACCAAACCCCTCCACTGCATTCTGCCTGAGGTAGGAATTTGTTATTTAATCTAAGGTAGTGATACTCCATTTCCTATGCAGTGGTCTGTATTCCTTCAGTGTATCCTGCAGGAAAGAATACAGGATGTGAACAAAGGTAAAGTAATGCCTCTTAACTCTAAAGGTAAATATGTAAAGCAGAATGCTTTCAAAACTATCAGAAAAGCAGATGCAACAACTGCAGCCTTATCAGCAAACTGACTTGTTTGTGCACCCTGAAATTGCACAAGGAAGTGCTCCTGATAGGAGCACTTTTAAAAGGCCCTCACCAAACATTTCCCATTGTTGCTTCACTGCTCAGGGGCTAAGTTAACTGCTTGGATGCTTGACTTGTCATCATCGATGTACTGGAAGTACCTGATGTGCTTCCAGTGATGGCACTTCCACAGAAGTCTAGGTATGCGGCTGCCTGCCAACCAAATGGGAACTGCTGGACAAGGTGTGGACCAAAGTCATAATGAACCTTTGCCATCAGAGAATAGATAATGGAACATTACAACAGATAAGAAAAATTTCCCAACTCCTCCTTTGATGTCCTGGTGCATGCATGCTGGCTATCACGGAAAACTCCTATACAACTTAGCAGGTTTAAAACCCATCGGGTTCTGTAGAAAACCTTCAAGTTCTATAAAACTATTCTGAAAATCTCTTGTGTATCACAGACACAAGATTCTTTCTACAAGTTTTTTAAAAGCATTATCTAAAACGTATCCGGGAATTATATCCTGTCTGTAGTCATCTGTAAGTTGTTTTTTTTTAAAAAACGGTGGCAATTTTTCATAAGAATGACAGCAGCTTTTCATGGAAGAGCTGCTCAGAAGGCTGAACCATCAGAACACACTGAGTAAATGGGGCCCTTCTGAAATACTGTATGTTTGTACGTACATATGTGCCTGGTACTTTCAGCAGTACTCAGTCTTCACCAGGACATTGAAATCTAGTGGCGTTTTCCCACTGACTTTGGTGGAACAGAAACAGGCCTAAAAGAGGCAACCGCTAGAAAATAAACTGGAGTTAAACATTTTTTAATCTGTTCTGGGTCCAAAATTCCAGTGTGCCCAAACCAGTGTGTTAGCAATAGGCTTATTTCTAAGTATTACAAACATGAATATATTCTAAAAATAATACAAGACTTAGTAATTTCCTGTTACTGCTGCACTCAGCATGAATATATTTGAGCTGAGATTTCTTCAAAACATTCTCTCCTTGCTTTCATGTAACACCAGGTCATGATAACGATAATATTGCCATTATTCAGTGCTCCGAAACCCCTTTGTACACACCATAATAAATTCTGACACACACATCAGAAAGCTATACAATGGTATTATCTCCATTTTATAGACAGGGAAGGGAAAACAGCTCAGGGAGGATAAATCAGTTGAGTAAAGTCACAGAAAGTGAGCAATTAAAGCTAGGGTTATAACATGAGGATGGGGATTTCCTGTGCTGGGGCATCCCCACCTGACCTCCTAACACACAGCGCCTGCATGATGTTGCCAGATTCCTGTTTATGATGTATTCTGACTTGACAAATGTCCAACACAAGCCATCACGAGTAAAAAATTGTAACTAAAAGTAAAGGAGAATGTCTTGATTCTTTGCTGCAGCAATATGTGGTGTAAAGACCTGATCGGATTAAAGTTAATTTATCATCATTTATGACACAGACTAACAGCAGCAAGGAAGTCATAAAAAAGGCTGGCTCCTCTACTCTTAATATACTCTGCTGTGCAAAAGAGGCATTGTAGACTCCTGGAGCCAAACTGGGGGAATGGAGTGAAAGTGGGCAGTGCAATCCATAGAGCACTTTCAACTTCAATGAAGCTGCCAATTTATATGAACTAAGAAGCTATTTTGCTTTTGTTACCTTGTACCAAGACTCCTGTTATTATTTGTATTTTATTTGTTAACACTCTTCCCTTTGAAATTTCAGGTGCTCAGGTCAACATCTCTTAGGATCTGGCTCATTTTTATCAGCAGCACAAAGACTGGAAATGACTCAGCCAGCACTGCCCAGCCAGCCAGGCTTAGGACTCAGGATTCTCAGCTTCCAGCCCCATGTTGCCCTTATTACACAAGATCAAGTCCTAAATAAGGAGGCAACACACAAGAGGATGGGATGCAGACAAACTGCTCCCTGCAGGTAATGGACCAGCGAGAGGATTCAAGGAAGCCTTACTCCTTCTGTGATTCTCCAGAGAGAAAAATGTGTGAGAATCCCAATTGTGATGACCCTGCATGGTCAGCCAACAGCCCAGGCTAGTTTATATGGGATGGAGCCATTGCTCAGCCTATTTCCTGCCCCAACCTTGCTGCTGGGGGATCTGGAAGTAGCCCTACTATGCAAATGTAGGGAAATAGGGACCTGGGTCTTATTAGAATCTCCTGCATTGATGAAACACAAAAAATAATAATAACTGATCATACGCATTCAACAAAAGCCCCAAGGGTAACAGGGAAGACTGCAGACAGGTGACGCATGCCTTCTCTTCATTGCAGAAAAGGCCACATTTTTTACCTCAGGGTAACTAATGTGCGTCACTTCTCCTCTGGTGAAAACAGTGCAGAAAAGGCATCTCCGTTTTATTGTAAGGTAAAGTAAGCGAGGTCAATCCCAAAGGGGTATAGGGTCGACCTCAACAAATTCACCTCACAGTAAAACTAAAGTGCCTTGTCTTCAATATTTCATTACCTGTACAAAGCTGATGCGCAGCTGCCTCGCGATAAAAAGGGCAGCTTATTTTAAGAAACAAACACACATATATAGTGAGTAAATGTGGTAATTAATCCTCTCTCAGGATGTGGGTAGTTTCATGGCTTGAGCAAAGAACTAAGAATCAAGACTCTTGGGTTCTGTTCTTGAATCTGCCTCTGACTCAGTGTGTGATTTATGGGCAAGTCACTTCAGTTTGTGCCTCAGTGGGCATGTGTACACATGCACTTAGGTAGCCCAAGATTACTGCACAGTACAGGCATACATCTACACATGCACACCTGTACTGCGCAGTAACTATAGCAACTTCTGTTGGCTCAGGAGTAAATCTGCTGCCTGCATGATGCAGCTAGCAAATTTATTCCTGAATAGTTATTGTGCAGTAAGGCACACGTAGACGCTTTACTGCGCAGTAACCCTGTTTGTATGGACGGACTTGGGAGTAACTTTACTTCCCAGTCAGTGCACACACAGTGTTACTGCACTGCAATGCTTACACATGTAGACACTGGTCTAAAAACCGCGTACTGCTTAGTAAATGCATGTGTGGATACACGCAGTTTTGTCCATCCTGGTCCATGGTGGAGCTGTGAGTTTGTTAAGTCCTTTGAGCGCCTTAACTAAAAGGCGCTGTAAAAGGCATTAGTATTTATCAATCTAATGCTGACTTTGTGAATCCTAGGCTCATCACATACTCACATACATCTATCACATCCAAAGTTTCAAAGACGGTTGACTCAGATACGTAATCATTTATGTGGAGGAGGAAACATGTCCTGTTGAGCTAGAACCTAGAGAATCAGAAAGGGCAAAAGTTCGTTATTGGCTTGGTTTGCTGGGCATCTGATAGTGCTTGGCACTCAGCACCTTCTGCTCTTGTTGGCTTCCACGGACCCAGCCCTGCAGGATCGAGCCCTTTGCCACCTGTGTAGGTAGGGCTATTTTCTGACTACGAGAAAGGAAGCTTGGGAGGGAACATGAAGAAAACATGTTTAAGCTCATAGAGCCTGGGCTCTGTTCCCATCCTGACCCTTCTACTAAATGGACTTCCATAATCTCTAAAAGCAGTCCAATTTCCCAAGGGAACCAGGCCTGTGACACAAGATTTAAGCTTACAGCTCAAACTTCACATCTGTGGAGAACAGGTTCCTTGAATAGGAAACGTATTACTACATATACAACAATGAATGGACCTGGAAATCTATTAAATACTAGGTATTTCTCATCAAGCTAATAATACACAAATGCCAAACAAAACAGGTCTCCCTGTAGAGGATGAACTGAGGAGATTGCAATTTACCTGTAACAAGGGTGTATTCTTTCTTGCAACTGCTTTTAAATTATGCTTGATCAAATAGCTCTGTTTAAATCATTTTTGTGAGTCCGGACTAGCAGCCCTGATTCATGCAAGTGGCCCGAATTAAGTAAAGAGACCTGACTTTCACTGGTTTTTATAGCACTGGAACTCCAGTGCCTTCAACGGAAATGCTCCAGTGTAAGACGGGCACCAATTCCGCTGTTCATCAAGTCAGTGGAAGCTACTTTTGTTAGTTAGTATGAATTGTAGGGTGGGGATGTGCCATGTTAAGGTGAAATAAGCCAGAAACTTCTCTCTAATTTGCTGGAAATGGCCTTGTGCTGGATCAAAACCTCTTAAAACACTAAATTTCCTCCTTCTATGATCACTGGAGAAGTTTGGAGTGGGATTCAGACTGGTTCCAAACTTACAAATTCCCACTCACCTTCATAAGGGGAATTTGAACTAGACTGGCAGACCCCAGCCTTCTTGTTCTTGTAGGGTGGTAAAGACCTGATTTTGGACCTGAACTTCCTAGCTTAAATCATTTCTAGTAGTAATAGGAAATTAGATAATGTTGACTCTGATGTCGTTGAGAGCAACGTATGCCTTCTTTTTAGGGATGGAGAGGAAGTGATATGCCACCGAGAGTAAACCCTGGTATTATACATATGTCACATAATTAGACATACTTTCTGTATCCTGTGACTTTTGACATATTACACAACTCTTAGTGAATGCAGCATTTTTTGAATGAGCAACAATCCCATGATCCTGACAACCCAATAGGAAAATGCTTCAGTAAATGACATAGTCCAGAAGTGATTTCCAAAGTACTTTCAGTTTGTGAGAATGACTGCAGAATAACCCTAGTAAATGTGACCCTTGCAGAAGTGGATCCTTTGATTTTTGAACCCCGCAATACTCTGCCCAGGTTTGCCATCATGTTTTTGAAACTTGTGTTTCTGAAAGAAGTATTTTCCATTGAACCTAAATCCGAACGTATTCCCCTTATATTAAAGTGCTGGGGAGAACCTCGTTTGCTGTACTGCAACCATTTCAGTTGCTCAGGTATGTGCATTTGAGAAGCAGACAGGCACATTGCACAGCCACTTCGTTCTGCTTAGATCTGAATGTGCATAGATCCAGAAGTGCTGTCTCCTTCAGACAGGGCTTCATCTTATTCCCCACTATCATAACTTTTTATCAACTTCATCTCTCCTTCAACCCTATCTTCAGCACACACTTCCCAGGAAGAGAGCTCATCACCAATCTTTGTTTTTCCATTGCACCATTCTTCAGAATGAGCTAATAAACTCTTCTACTTTTGGGCCCTAATAAACCAGGCTGAAGTTGGTTCCCTATTCCTAGTAAAGAACCAGGAATAAGGAACGGGGAATAAAACAAAGTCAGCCTCATCCTTAATCATCTTTTCTTTGTCCTTGTTTTCCCAACCGTACAACACGATTCCAAGAATCTCTTCTGCTGCCTGGTGTAATCTGGCTAGTCTGCCTTGCTGCAGTCCAGATGCTGGTCTCTTGAGGTAATTGAACTCCTAAGCACCCTAATGTCAAACTAATCTTCCCTGGTTCAAAGTGTGGATCTGCTGTCAGCACTGTTGATCTCTCCGGCACAGTCTGCTCTTGTCCTATTCTCTCCATGTGAAAGGAAGTTCTCATGGACATGCCTCACCCAATACTGCGAAGACATGTACGTTTTCACCTCTACGCACTGTGAGCGAGCGTCTTGAAATCCGTGGGACTCGACGCTGGACATGCACATGGGTCCAGCATTGGATTGCAGTGAAAGACTCGCCCTGTACAAATCACAAGGACCCCATGAAATGGGTTGGGGGTTCATTTGGGGGGGGGGGGGGGGTTTGAAATGACGAGCAAAAGCTGCTCCGTGCTTTGTTCGCCGCGGCGATCCGTTCATGGCTCGTTTGGGGCGTTTCACGGGAACTCTTCAGGCGGAGCGAGCTTAGGCCAAATCAATCCCCAGTCTCTGAACCGGGGGTGCTTCTGTTAAAGAGACGACTGGCCGAAACCGGGCTTGTTTGCGCTTCTTTGTTGGAAATGGGGGGTGGCAAAAAAGAGCCGTTCCCCTGCGGTTTTCTTTCTCTCACGGCAAAACTGGAGCGCGTCTGAACCTTGGAATGACAAAAGGTAAAAAATAAACAAATAAATCTGCTTGTTTGTTTTGCGACCTGCAAGACAACCGCGGGCGCTTCTCTGAGCGCGGCTCCCGCCTCTCTGGGAGGCCGCGGGCGGCCCCTGCCGTTGTCCCGCGTTTCCTGGCTGAGGGGCGGGCGCGGGAGGCGGGAGGCGGGCCGCTCCTCCCGCCTCAGACAAAGAGCGCGGCCCACACCCGCCCCTCGGCTCCGCCCGGCACCGGGCGCCCCGGGCTGAGCGCGGGCAGGGCAGGGCGGGGCAGGGCTGGGCCGGGCCGGGGGATAAATGCCCGGGCCGGAGGGCAGCGCCCGGCTGGCGGCTCCTTGGGGCCGCGGTGCGGGGTGTGGCCGGAGCATGGCTGGCAACGGGTGCAACCGCCGCCGTCTCCTCCTCCTCCTCCTTCTCCTCACGCTGCTGCTGCTGCAGGTGCGTGCGGGCGCGGGGTCTGGCTGCTGCGGGGCGGGTGCGGCGCCGCGGTCTGACCCTGCTCCTCTCCTCTCCCCTCCTCTCCTAGGCGGCGCCCGGCTCTGCCCAGACTACCTGCGAGGCCCCTGAGCAGTAAGTACCGGCTCCCGCCCCCGAGAGCGCCTCTGTCCTTGTCTCCCCGCCAGCCGGGCTGGGATGCAAGATCCTCCCTTTTGGAAGCCTTTTTGGAGAGCTGCCTGGGGCAATGAGCACCATCTCCAGCAGCTGGAGGCTTGATGCTGCTTTAATTTGCTTCAGCCTGTGTATCCTGATGATCTCCATGCATGTGCCGGTGGTACTGGAGGGGTAAAGGCCCTGGCTCTCTGCAGCTGAGTGTGCATGACTTGGCCAGGTGCATCAGTGTTTTTCTTCTCCCCTGCCAGCGTGCTGCTGAGTTGAGGGAGAGAGGCACCCATGTTTTGCATCGTGGATGGTTTGGAGTAAAATGTCTCTTGCACAAAGATGCTATCAAAAGCGTCTGAGCAGGAGGAAGGAAGCTGCCTCAGGCTGGGACTTTCAAATGGACCCAAGTTGTGTCCACCTTCCACCAAATTCAAACGCCTGACTCTCGCGTGCCGTTTTGGCCTTTTTGAATGCATAAACTCTGCAGGTCTTTACAGTTTCCAGTCCCACAGTCACTTTGGGTTTTGCTTCATTTTAGCATCACCCTAAGTTCCTTTTGGGTCCGTTTTCTTAAGCTGCTGATTTGGCTTCCCTTCTTCACTTTGCAATTAGTATAAAGTTTATCTTTTGTCACCAAACGTAATGCCTGAATGTAGAGATTGAAGTTAGTCATTTATCTACCTTTGTTTGTAGGTGCACTCAGAATATGTCTAGCTGGACTAGCCTGTGGTATGTCTGGTAAGTTCATGTCTCTCTTATCTAATGTGGAATAGACTCGGAAGAAGTTGTGGTAAACAATATCAATAGGAAGAGACAAACTTATCAAATTGTGGCTTTTACTGGAGGACTTAGGTGAATGAAGGCTGCCAGTGGAGTACATCTCAGATGAGCTAGATCAGATGCATGGGGGACAATACTTGTAGTGCCTCGCTTCCAACCTCCAGCATGAGTCTGAAAAGGTGGGGGAACCACCCATTTCACAAGGCATTCATTGGAAAATGTCAGCACTCAGTTTTCACTTAATTTTTGGCCACAGAAAACTAATAGAACAATGTTTCTCTCACAAAGAGCTTAGGAAGACCACAGCAGGTCAGAAATGTCTTTAACTTTATGGCTTCCTATCTGAAATCTCTGGGATTATCTTGTAAATCATGTCTGCGCACCTAACGGTGCTAACATTGCACGGCCCCGCAACAAGGATCATAAGGAAAGACACTAGTTGAGAATCACTGTTAAAATCTAAAGCCTTCATACCTCTTCTGTACAGATAACCTTGTTAAAGAAATTTGCAGCCCAGCGTGAGTAAGGCTTGGCATTGTATCATGTAATGTTTCTCCTTCATATCTCTACCTTTTATGGGAGGGAAAACTGTTACATTACGATGTTCTTTCTTTCAAGGATTGCTGAACTCCTGTTCATTGACAAACTGGTAACCTTGTTTATTGGCTGGTTTTATTTTTATAAAGGAGAAAAAATGAATAGTAAGACAAACATGGTTTTTATAGAGTTAGGTCACTCCTCCAGAATGTGTGCTACAATTAACCTGGCTTAAAGCTTAATTTGATCAGATGCATATATGCTGAATTTCCTGGGGGATAGTGCAAGTGAGCCAATATTAACAACTTCATCAATGGGACTAAAGTAATGTAGGCTTTTAGCCAGAGTGGTGGGGGGGAATTGCTGATATGCAGAATTGTTTAAAAAATTACTGGTCATTTTAAGATTGTCTTGATCACTGCTGTGATTTGGCTGACGGTTGCAAGCAGTGACACTCAAGTGCCAGTGAAATTGGTTGTGCAGATTTGCACCACTGGAATACAGCATCTCCTCTCCATCAGAGGTCCCTCTTAACATGCCTAGACATGAATGCTTTGCTAAGAGTGTATCCTCATTCAGTTTGGGGAGTGCTAGGAAATTCTGATTGGCTGGTGATGAGGTAATCTCTTCTCTCACTAGTAGAATGTTTCATTGTGAAATTCTACCAAGGCAGGGTGTTCACATCACAAAAAATGACCCTAAATTAGCCTAAAAAAGGCTTTTCTAAAGTAGCAATTTGATATGGCTATAGCTGGAAGGTAGGAAAGTGTCTTTCAAACTACTTGAGAGGAAGCAGCTACATGCATTGGTTTTCTACAGCATATTAAATACTGTCCCATGGAAATGGGGCAACTATCGTAAAACTGAGGCCCCACATTGCAGACTTGATAGCTGACTGGTGTGCATTAAGAGAGCTGCTTGTGCTAACAGAAAGGTTCTCTTGTTAAAATTCAGTGAGAATAGATTGTTTAAACATGCCCTGTATTATACTGTAGGTTACTTTTTGCCATTAAGACTTTTAATAATCTGGGAGTGCAAAGAAGGAATTATTTTGGAGGTCTGATTT
Organism: Crocodylus siamensis; assembly: GCF_052110815.1. Taxonomy (NCBI): domain Eukaryota; kingdom Metazoa; phylum Chordata; order Crocodylia; family Crocodylidae; genus Crocodylus; species Crocodylus siamensis. The sequence goes on along the minus strand of NC_143406.1, from coordinate 12,057,254 downwards.
TTAACCTGCTAACGTTCTTTAATCAGAAAAAAGATGGAATTATACTGAGGTCTCTTCTGATCTGGGTATTTAATTTGCACCCAGATACAGGAGTCAGCACCTCTTGAAACTGATTCTTGTGCAATTCAGCCTGGCCTTTCAAAGGGAGTCCCTAATAGTTTACATTTCTTCCATATGTGGAAGAAGGAAAGTATCAGTAATAAAGGGATGGTTTCCCTTCTCTCTACCTCTCCTAGGCTGATCCTGCTGACTGTGTTCATGCTTCTGCTATGTGGTATCACAGCAAGCTGTGTGAAGATTTGCTGCCGGAAAAAGAGGCCCCCAGTCCAGGCCTTTCCTAGGCGTCCCTATGATTTGACAGTCATCACTATTGACAACGACAGCACTGCCCACAGCACGGTTACCTGTGAGTGTTTTGTAGTAACTAATCAATTGGTGTTTAACTCTTCAGATGCTACATAGGGCATTCCCACTTCAGAGTCTTCATATCTTCAAGGCAAATGGTCACTCATTCTCAACACTGTGGCTGTTTGTGATGCTAACATACATACTCATTCCAGTATGTAATTCTTGGGCCGGTGGGATGGAAATCTTGGGCACAGCGGGTGAAATGACTTCCACAAAGCAGCACAAACACGGTGACCTGCCTGGGCAGATGACACCTGGGAAGTCAAATCAACACCAGGGTCCATCTGATCCAGAGTAAGAGGTAGAAGGCAAGAATGACTTGGTTCTGGAGAAATGCACTTTTTTTCTTAGTTGCTTTCCCAATGGGGGTGAGCAGGTTCCCTCATGGTAGTTCTTGACTACCAATGCCAATCATGATGGGTGCAGTAATTTTGTTGGGCGGGAGAGAAGGCAGGATTACATCTTTATGCAGAATCCTATTCTACTCGATGTCTAAGTCCTCTGGTGTTTTCTCTTTCAGCATACAGTTCCTTGCAATACCCCCAGAGCACCTCACTTCCCCTTCCCTTTGGGGAGACGGATAGGAGCACTATGTCTCCTCCAGCCTACAGCCTTTATGCTATGGAGCTGCCGCCCTCTTATGATGAGGCCATCAAAATGGGCAAGCCCTACATGGAGACAGTGCTAGTGGGCCAGAAACCCAGTGACGTCTCAGAACGGGGGACACCTGAAGAACCAAATCAGCACCAGGGTTCATCTGATCCAGTGCCTGGCAATCCAGAGACACAGCCAAGTTCAGGTGACCCACAAGTTGCAACAGAACAACCTCAGTTCTAGCCCACTAAGGGGTGGGAGACTGAGTGGTGCAAGGACCTTGAGAAGTACCGAGGACACAACATTTGGACAGGTTACCATGGAAGGATGCCCAACTTCAAGTCCTTGCAATAATCTGTCATAGGAGAGGAATGTTTCCTATGACTGCAGTAACCTTCTGTTAACGCTTCAAGGGTATCGCATGAAATAAGAGGAGGGCAGTTTAAAAATATCTCCTATGGGTGAGACATGGACACTAGCTTGTCTCTCCCTGTGAAAAACGATGCCCTGTACTCATGGGAATAAAAAGGGTAGTGGCTTGCTACTGTTCTAGCAAAGCCTTTAGTAGATGCCAGAGTGGCACAAGTGGTGGATCATTTTTTCCCAGATGGAAGTTTCCCAAACTTGAGTAGAAGTGGAGACTAAAGCGCAGATTTTCTACAGCTTGTCTTTTCTTTGGAGAAGGTTAACTGTCCAGCAAATTGCTGAATTGCTGAACTCGTTGCTACGTAACGGCAAATGTTCCTTAAACTGAAGGAAAACGGCATTCAAGGACCTAACCATTGTGTACAGATTGAAATGCAATATGCTATGTTTCATGATATCGGGGGCTGGGTGGGGGGCAGGGAAAAGATTTCTCAACTTTCTAGAGTCCTGAATCCTTTAAAAATGCTTCATTTCCAGAATGAAGTGATGTTTATGCTATTCTTCCTGTTGGTTGTGCCAGCTACAGTGCAAATTGGCTTCATGGAGTAACTTTTACATGTGACTTGGAATACTTTAATTATATCAATACCTTCTTTTTGCTGACTGAACCCAATGGGTTTGGAAACTCATTTTCGTAAACGTTTAATGCCCTGTCAGCACAGTAAGCCAGTAGTGTAAATTTCAGAAAGTAAAATTTTAAAACGGCAATGCTTGGTCTTTTATCATGAGTTTTTACTTTTTATTTTATAGTTATTTTTCTTAAATAATAATAAAATACATAACCTTTTAAAACCAATCACTTGCTATGGTGAGATCCAAGTAATTTAACTTTAAGGAATGTGAAGAAAAATATGTGATATGAATATCTCTGGGATTCAGAGTGACCTAGACAAATTGGAGGATTAGGCCAAAAGAAATCTTACAAAGTTCAGCAAAGACAAGTGCAACGTCCTGCGCTTAGGATGGAGGAATCCCCTGCACTGCTGCAACCTGGAGACTGGCTTGCTAAGCAGCAGCTCTGCAAAAAAGGACCTGGGGGTTACAGTGGTCAAGAAGGCGGATATGAGTCAGCAATGTGCCTATGTTGCCAAGAAGGCTAACTGCAGACTGGGCTGCATCAGTAGGAGCATTGCCAGCAGATCAAGGGAAGTGATTGTTTGGCTGTATTCTGCACTGGTGAAGCCATCTGGAATACTGTGTTCAGTTTTGGACCCCCCTCTACAGAAAAGACATAGACAAATTGGAGAGAGTCCAGAGGAGGGCAGTGAAAATGGTTCTGGAGCTGGGGCACATGACTTGTGAGGAAAGACTGAGCGAACGGGGCTTATATAGCCTGGAGAGGGGAAGATCAAGAGGGGATTTGATAGCAGCCTTCAACGCTCTGAAAAGTGGTTCTGCGGAGGATGGAGCTGGACTGTTCTCGCTGGTGATGGATAACAGAAAAAGGAGCAATGGTCTCAAGTTGTAGCAAGGGAGTTCTAAGTTGGATATTGGGGAGAAAAAAATTCTCACTAGGAAGGTGGTGAAGCACTAGAACAGGTTACCTAGAGAGGTAGTGGAATCTCCATCCTTGGAAGCTTTCAAGACGCAGCTTGGCAAAGCCCTGGCTGGGATGATTTAGTTGGGGCTGGTCCTGCTTTGAGCAGGCGGTAGGACTAGATGACTGCCTGAGGTCCCCTCCAACCCTCACTTTCTATGATTCTGAGATGTGGGAAGCATTGAATAATAAAGAGGATTCTTTCACATTCTCTAGCTATTCCTAGAGTGGATTATATGGGATTCTAAACTAAATTTTTCTGTATGTATAAACCTGCCTCTGGATAAAACTTTCTAAAACCCTAGTCCTGTGAAGTTGATCAAACTTTGATAATGTCACTTTTTCTGATGTCAACATGCAATTTTGTTCAGACCTTTTTTTCTTGCTGCAATTATTGGAAGGAAAACTGAGTATTGAGATCAAGGGTAATGTGGACTTCAGAAGTAGAAGAAAACAGGATGGGAAAGAAGCTATAGCTGCAGTCAGCTGTACTGGGCAAAAATTGTAATTAATGAGGCTTACTGCTGGTATCCAGTTATCCAGCTTTAAGCATTTACACCAGGGGTCAGCAGTGTTTTTTAGCTGGAGTGCTGAAACACCTCAACCCTGACCCATGTCTCAAATTTGGCATGGTAGGGGTAGGCTATGGAGGAGCTGTGAAGGGGCCCAGTCCTCATTGCTGGCAACAGGTGTATGCACATCTCTGGACTGGGGTTGTGCTGCCTTGGCCCCTTTGCTGCCCTGCACCCCAAGGTACATGCACAGAGCTGCTGTTTGCAGCCTGCCAGTCACCTACTGCAGCTGCCCAGAGCACGGTCTGGCTGTGGCAGGCAGCTGGGAGGCTACAAACAGCTGCACTGGGCTCCAGAGCCCCAGTGAGGCTGGCTGCTGGTGGTAGGTGCACACATGCCTCTGGGTGGATGGCAGGGGAAGGGCCTGGGGCAGCGCAACCCTGGCCCCTCCCCTGCTGTCTGCCCAGAGGCACATGTGCAACCACCATGGAACCCAGCTAAGGATTTTAGAGCTTGGTGCAGCAATTTGCAGCCTCCCGGTTGCCTGCCACACACAGCCCTGGCTCTGGACATTTGGAACAGGCAGCCAGCAGGCTGCAAACAGCTGCACCAGGCTCTGGAGCGCCAGCTTCCTGGTGGCAGCAGCTGCATGTGCGCCTCCAGGCAGATGGTGGGGGAGGGGGCCAGGGTTGCCCTCCCTACCTTGTGTGCCATGCTCTGGCATGGATGCCAGGGGTTGCTGACCCCTGATCTAAGTACACTTATTGGAGTGCTGAAGCCTTGCACACTAAGCAATTGAACTGTCAATGTACAAGAGCAGAAGTGAAGGGAAGGGGAAGGCAAACAAGTCCCAAAGTAAAGGGCCCAATTATGATGTCTGTAGCAAATAAAAATGTTTACTGCCAAGATGAATAACCTCTTTGGTGGAAGATACTGTGTCAGAAGAAAAGAATTTAGAGTGGGAAACATTCCTGGTTACTGTAAGAATAAGCCAATGGTCTATGAGGACTAATCATGGACTTTACTCTGTTTATCAGCACTTGGGCGCCTGGTATAGAAGGAAGTGGCTCAGATTTTGATCAGTTATAAGGACTTGGCTTTGGAATTCAGGTGGCTGTTGACATTTCTTTTTCTTCCCTTTTGCTTTCCCAACAACCTTCCCCTGATTGCCCTTCAAGCCTCATGCCCTTCAGCTTTTATCAGCAGGGAGTGGGCTTTGCAGGTGGGGTTCAGATGGGGAGGTAATGGCTAGTGTAATGAATCCCAGACAGTCACAGTACCTTCCAGCTTGAACTAAGAGGTGGTAACTGATGAGGCATCACAGCAGGTGAGGTGGAGAGACTTTTTTGCCTTTCCCAATCCCAGTCTTTCTTTTTAGGTAAGGCTTGTTATGATTTAGTTTCTAGAGTCGGCAGCATGACTGGCCTCTGTTGTATTTCATATTTACACTCCTGTGACTGAAACTGCAGGAGTGAATGAGTCAAGGAAAAAGGAGGAGGGAGTGTTTGTGTGAATGGGTGTTTTCTGAGGTCAGCTGCTTTGACAAAAGGCACTGAAACTATGTGGCTAAGTCTCATGGCTATTTCCTTTCTTTAAGCTCTCCTGGCTCCTATTCTTCTCAATTATGACATTTATTTTAAGCCTGTTAATTGATGCAGCTAATAACTACACCACAGCTGTACCACAATAAGCAAAGAAATACAGAGCTGGGGTCAGAACAGGCGGTTTTAAGTCACATATGCTCAAAGCCGGGAATTCTGCTCCAAGTCTTTGCTGGCAAGGCTTTTTGTGTTGTTTTTTCAGTTCTGTTTCTTTTGGATTTTCTCCACATTGCAGAAAGGTCGAGTATCTTCCCCTGCCCTGGCAGTGAAATGAGTGGGGCCTTTGAGACTACACTGGGTGGACAAAGAGAAAATTCAGAACTAAGCAAAACCATCAGCATCCACTGCAATAACTGAAATCTGGCTCCTAACAAGGACACACAGTTTTGCAGAAAACTCCTCTCTTGCCACCCTCTAATGGTAATGGATAGGGATCTACTGAATTCATGGCAGAAGTGGGGCATGCTGCAATTCCTTTAATCCTGTGTGTTCCTGCACATGCCACCCTGCCACTGATTGGTGAAGGGACCCCCCTTGCAGCTCAGTGAGAGCTCACCTGATCAGTGGGGAGATGAAAACTGCAGTTCTAAATATGGCACCATTTCTACCTCCTGCCCCTGAACGGCTGTGGGGCCCTGGCAGCCATGCTGCTTGCTGCTGACCAGCGGGGGGGGGGACAAAATCAGTGCCATGTTTAAAAATGCAGTTTTTGCTTCCCTATCAGTCACGAGGGAGTGGTGAGGCCCCTCTGCCAGTCAACCGCGGGGGGGGAGCACATGGGGGAACCTGCAAGGTTAAAGGAGCCACCGCACACCCTACTTCCACCATGAATTTGATAAGTCCCTAGTAATGAATGAATGATGCATGCTAAAGACCTGGTATCCTTTAGTTCTTCAGTTTCTGTTAGCTTCTTCTAGGGTTTTGGGGTTTCAGCACTTCTGCCAACCTGGATCTTAGCCTTGGGGGATGATGATTGGGCCTGTGCGAAGCAGCTAGTATTCGTTTTGGATTCAGATTCAGCCCATTCAGGGGACAGTGATTTGATTTTAATCCCTGTCCTGATTCAATTCGGCCAAATCCGATTTGGAGATTGGACTGCTGCAGGCCCGTGCACCGCCTGCCCCAGCTCCCGGCTCTTTGGGGAAAAAAGCCCAAATTCAATGGGTGCTGCCAGGTGGGGGGCCATCACCATTTCCCGCCCCCATTCCCCCCCGCTGCATGAGGGGCTCTGCATGAGCTCCCCCAGACCCCTCACGAGTGCTCCACCTGGGCCAGCTCTGGCCCTTTAAGGGGGGGGAAAAAACCCTGAGGAAATCTCTGCACTCACTCCTGCCAGCAGGGGGCAATCCCCACTGCCCCCCACCATGTGGGGGGGCTCTGCATGTGCCCCCAAAGCCCCGAGGCTGCTGCAGGAGCAGTGAGTCCTGCTGTTTTCCTCAGCTTTTTTTTTTTTTCTTAAAGGGCTGGAGCTGGCCCAGGTGGGGCACCCATGGGGGGGCAAGGGGGGTGTTGGGGGGCTTGTGCAGAACTCCCCATGCAGTGTGGGCAAGTGGCAAGCAGCGGGGATCGCCCCCCTGCCCGGCAGCACCAGGGCTTTTTTTTAAGTACTGAGCTGAGGCTGGGGAAGCTGGGCCGGGGGCTGGCAGGAGTCCCCCCATGGTCCCCTGCCCCTACTTACCAGCTTGGGGTCAGCTGCAGCCCCTTGCTGCAGCCACTGGGGACTGCCCAAATCACTGAAGCTCTCCAAATCTTTTCTGAAGACTCGGAGAGCTTTGAGTCGTTTTGGACCTTTAAATTGGTCCCAATTCGATTCGGATTCAGAGATTCAGCCACTGAATCGGGCTGAATCTCCTCCAAATTGAATCACCACCCAAAGCTTTGCACAGCCCTAATGATAATGAGAAGCTCTTCAGAGTATGAAACATTTTTCCTCCTTACTGCAGTGATGTGTGATAGTTTGCAAAGCAAACTTCTCACAGACAGGGTGAGAACTTATTTGTTTGATTCCAGACCAAATGAAAACTTACTGACTCAGTTAAGTCTGCTGGGAAAGATAGTTCATGGTGGGAAATGATCATAGAGGCGCGGAGCTACAGGTGGTACCACGTTGTGACTGGGGCTTTCTGAGTTCAGTTTTCACACACATCGCTAACTTGCATGCTTTGCTGACCAAGCACTAAACCCCTGTGCTCAAGTTACATTCCTCACTACTAGAAACGAACTGATACAGGCAGGGGCAGACCAGGGCTCTGATTTCAGCAAGTGAAATACAAATGTTACACAGAGCAAGGACACGATCATATTCCTATTTCAGTGAAAGGAAATCTGGCCTTGGACTTCAATGGAAGCAGAAGCAGGCTTTGTTGTATACTTTCCAGCCAGATGACCGTCTCTGCTCAGGCTTGGGTTTTTCCAGGCTATGACTTTCTAAAACAAACTGTGATAAGTTGCAGAGTTCCTGATGCAAATCCAGACTGTGCCAGCACTGGCATGTTACATGGGCACAACTTCCTGTTGTGAAGCAAAACAATGCCGGTGAAGCCTGTATGCTCCTGTTAGACTGTTTTGATAATTGACTGTTGGTAGTTTGCCTTTTAATTGTTAAACTAGAAAAGCATGCTATGTTTGTATTCAAAATCACAGGGAAAAATAAGAACACGCTACGAACAGTACCCACCTCTTATATGGCTCTTTTCATTAGAGCTCACTGGTAATTATTGCATTCATGAAAAGGTGAAGTGTCATGCATAAGCTCCTACAGCAGATTAGCAGCAGAGCTAGGGAACAGCTAGCCCCTAACCCCCTGAGTTCCAGTGCAGGATGCTGTTCCCTAGCCTGTACTGCTAGTGTTCACAGAAGCTGTTTGAGCTACTTCTTTTACATAGTGAGCTTGCACTTGGCCTTTTTAACCCATAGTTCATTAATGTACAGCAGTGGTCACCAATCAGTGGATCCCGATCCACCGGGAGATCTTGGAGCCTCTTGGAGTCGATCCAAGTCTTGGGTGGGGGGCTGAGCCTGCTAAATCAGGGATTACCTGATGGAATAAAGTTCTAAACCCACTGGCCTTTAGATTTTGAGAGCCCTCAGTGGATTCCTCCATTGCTAAACCCATCTCACTCTTGTTGGCCGTTGAGGCAGGTAGGTCCTTTTTGTCTTTTGCAACTTGCCTGCTGTTGCATTGGATTAGTTAACCAGGTGAGCCTTTGTAAAATAAGTAGGTTTGACAAGTTTGGCTGGTAGTACTATTAAGCTGTCTCAGGGCACCTACAGATGTGCTCAGAGAGCCATGCTAATTAAAGCACGTCGAGTGTCATGTGTATCAGCGTCCCCACACTGAAAAATGGTAGGGAGGCACTTTGAACCAAAGCTCATTGAACAACCTACAGGAGTCTTGAAATGCTGCATTTCCTCCTCTTTTACATACTATCTACAGCCTCCCCCATATACAAAATCTTGCTAACTGTTCTTGTATATTAAACACTATAAAAGTAATGGTCCCAAACACTGTATTTGGCAATAGTGATGCTGTAGTGTGTTGGGCTACTATTACAGATGCCTATAATATTGATTTCAAGAACGGTGTGATATGCTATGATTATAAATTAAGGTTGATTCTTATGAATCAAACCATTGAGATTTACATACCGAATAGAACAGGTTTGACAAGGCCCATATTTCAGAGGGTGAATTTGGTTCTCCTTTTTGATTAAAATAGATGGGAATGGTCAGGAGAAGCTTTTGTTTAGAAAAGTGGCCATTTTCCATCCAATTTTTCAAACAAAAAAATTGGACCTTCTGCTGAGCTTTAGCTTTAGAGAGGGGAAGGGCTCCTTTACGCTCCAAATGCAAGGAGGAGAGGGGAGAAATCTCCCCAACCTGTCTGTCCTCAGAGCTATTAGGTTCACTCCACCTTCCCCCGAGGCCTTTTCTGCCACAGACTGCCCCAAAGGTGCAACTACAGGGTAAAGAGAGAGTCCTTGTGCAACTCTATGGGGGCACTACTGTTCAGCCTCGACGTGGACAAATCCCTGTCCCTTGCAGCAACACTGCTGAGGTCCTCCTTCATTTGCTCAGTGACACTGTTTGCTAACAATGAAGCCTTCTCATTCCCCTTCCTCCCCCACCCCCACCAAGCCTAGGCCTGCTTGAGCCCCTGGCACCCTCCCTACCACGGGCCCCAGTCACCTTGGCTAGGGACAGAAGTTACACATAAATCAGTTTAAGTGACCAGAGACAGGTTTAAACCCATAACAGAACAGAAGTTCAGTGCACATAAACCAGTTTCAAAATGGCTAAAACCGGTTTGAGATGAATCTGGTTGAATGCAGTATCAGACTCAACTGATTTGTGTCAAACTGGTTTATGAAACTTCTGTCCCTGACCCTTGACACCCAGCGGCTGAAGCAGGTCACTACGTGCTGCCTGTGGACGCTGAAGATGTCCTGGATGACAGCAATGCAACCCTCAAGAAAGCCCTGATTGCCCTGTCAAGAGAGAGGGAAATCCCTCCTCCATTGCCTTCCTGTTGCTCATTTTGACTCCTGTGGGTCTTAACACTTTGGCCAGTTGGAAGAAACAGGAGGTCCCTGTAGAAAGTGATGGACACATTGGAAAACTAAGATAAATCAATGCTTACCCAGGGCAGGCAGAGGGCAGGCAATCCCTCTTTCACCTCAGGCTCCCTTGAGGCTCTAGGAAGACCAATTCTTCTCTCTGCTTCTGCAGTCCCCACAAGAGATAATAGCGGGGCCCTGCCTCAAGGACAAGGACCAGTGCTGAGGATAACCTCAGTAATGGCTGAGGGCTGCCCCGAGAGGTGTTACTATAGCAACAGAGGCTTGAGAAGTGCCACAAGTAGCACTTGCTTCCACCTCCCCTTCACCCTGGTTTGGAGGAAAGTGCAGAGAGGGATGCCACTGCCCAGCAAATTCAGGTCCCCATGTCCCTGCTGGGCCTGGCCCTAGTGTGCCATTAGCTCCCTGACCTGGAGACTTTGCACGGCGGAGGTCCTGCGCCTGCAGGGAACTCTAGGAGAGCCCTGTGCAGTGAAAGGCTGGTGCTGGGCTCTCTGCTCACACAGACCCACTCTGGGGCTGAGCCCGCCAAGCGGTTCCTGTAGTAAACCCATTCCCGGGGCTAAAGGTAGTAGAGAATGCAGCTCCTGCTCCTCTCTTGGTCCCCCACAACAAAATCCCCCTCCATCTCGACTGGCATAGTGGCCCTTCAATCAAACCCGAATTCCTGGTTGTGACGTGAAAAGCCTAGGCACTTGTTGCTGCCACGGGCAATTTGGTCTTGTTTCTGATACAAACTGGCTCCATCTGAATGGTGAAATAACAGGCACCTGTGCATGTGCTGGAGCTCTGCTCCAGTATGTGCTAATTTGCACACACCAGAGCAGGCTCAATTTCATAGATTTCATTTCATAGACATTCGGGCTGGAAGGGACCCCGGAGGATCATCGAGTTCAGCCCCCCGCTCTTGCTGCAAGTCTGCTGGAGCATGCTAATTAGCACGTTCCAGCAGCCTCCGTGTCACATGTCTTCAGCATCCTCATGTTTCAGTATGACGACGGGGGCACTTTGATTAAAGTTCGTCAAATAAGCTTTAGTTAAAGCGCCCCTGCTGCTATTTTGAAGTGCAGGATGCTAAATACATGTGGCACAGTGGGCTCTTTAATTAAAGCAGCTCCCAGAACCGCCCTAATTGAAGTGCCCCCCAACCCCTCCAACTGCATGTGTATAGACCAGTGGTTCCCAACCTTTTTTTGTTGCAGCCCTAAATTGGCCACCAACAGGACCTCCCAACATGGCACCACGAGGGCTGCTGGGAGCAGTGTGGTGGCAGCAGCAGCAGCCCAGGGACGGGGGCAAGGGAGCTGCCATTGCCCCCTTTTTATGTGAGTGTGTGTGGGGGGGCCCTTTGCAACCCTACTGAGGACCCCCCGCGACCCTGATAGGGGTCATGCCCTGAGGTTCGGACCCAATGGCAGAGACACTCAGTGTCAAGAATCCCACCCTGCATAGCTGAAGGAAGTGCTCTAATCTGTGTAAGAGGCAGTACCACACGGAGGAGATTTTAGCAAAAGGATCTTGGGAATTTATCATGAGCAAGAGCATGCGGTCATGATGGGAAGAAACATTAAACTGGCTCTCAGCTCTTTGATTGGTGGCCAGTGTTTTGACTGGGAAGTTGAGGGTTTGTTTTTGGTTGGGGGTTTTGTTTTGTGAGCTAACTTCATTTTTGCTCCTGCCTGTAAGAGACCATTTGTTTGCACTGTAACACAGGCCCTGTCTACACAAGAGGATTTAATTGGTTTCAAAATGGGACACTCCTATTTTGGCTTCAGAGTTATTCTATTTAGCTTAACCTAGGTGATTCCTCATTGATCTAAGCCAAACTGCAATAAATCTGGTTTAAACTTATTTAAATCAGTTTGCATTAGGGTTTGCATTAGGTTCAAAACCACACCTTTCTCTAAACTACTACCAACTTATTAGGGTTGACAAGATATCATTAAACCATCTCTGTTTTCTCAAGTATTTAATTGTGGTGAATATCTGAAAAGAAAATCTCTTTTCCTTCTGATTTTCAATAGCAGGTTGCTGCAAGGGAAATTATCACTATTTTCAGCTCTCATGGGAGCATATGCTTTTGGCTGAAGAGCTTGTGAATTTTTTTCCTGCCTGGTAAGCATTAAGTTATGGGACTCTTAAATTAATAACATTTTATTGGATCAAGTGGTATGGAGGAGGAGAGAGATGAGGAAATCTCTCTTGCAAGCAAGCTAAGGACGTACAGGTTGGATGAATGAACTGTAAGGTGGATAGACAATGGGCTGAATCATTGGGCTTAAAGGGTAGTAATCAATGGCTCCATGTCTACTTGGCAGCTGGTATCAAATGCAGTGCTCCAGGGGCCAGTTCTAGGGCTGGTTTTGTTCAATATTTTCATCAATGACCTAAAAAAAGGGATGGATTTTACCCTCAGCAAAATGCACATCAAGCTCAGGGGAGCAGTAAATATGCTGGAGGGTAGGGCCAGGATTCAGAGAGCTTGACAAATTGGAGGACTGGACCAAAAGGAAACCTCATGAGGTTCAGTAAGACGAACTGCAAAGTCCTGCACTTAGGATGGAACAATCCCGCGTACCAGCTCAGGCTGGGGACTGACTGGCTGGGCAGCAGTTCTGCAGAAAAGGACCTGGGGGTTACTGTGGACAATACGCTGGATATGAGCCAACAGTGTCCCCTTGTTGCCAAGAAGACTAATAGCATCCTGGGCTGCATTAATAGGAGCGCTGCCAGCAGATCAAGGGAAGTGATTATTCCCCTCTATTCAGCACTGGTGAGGCCACGTCTGGAGTACTGTGTTCAGTTTTGGGCCCCCCCACTGCAGAAAGGACATGGACAAATTGAAGAGAGTCCAGCAGAGGGCAATGAAAATGTTAGGGAGTTGGTGCACATGGGCTTATTTAGTCTGGAGAAGAGAAGACTGAGGGGGGATTTAATAGCAGCCTTCAGCTACCTGAAGGGGGGTTCCAAGGAGGATGGACCTAGACTGTTCTCAGTGGTGGCAGATGAGCAATGGACTTAAGTTGCAGAAAGAGAAGTTTAGGTTAGCAATTAGGAAAAACTTTCTCACTAGCTGGGTAGGAAAACCCTGGAATAGATTACCCAGAGAGGTTGTGGAATCTCCATCCTTGTACATTTTTAAGACCCAGCCAGCCTTGGCTGGGATAATCTAGTTGGGGCTGGTCCTGCTTCGAGCAGAGGGCCAGACTAGATGACCTTCTGAGGTCCCTTTCAACCCTAATATTCTGTGATTCTATAAAATAACTTTTTTCTTATCTGAAAATCTTTTTTTTGTTCCTATATTTTAGGATAAGAAAAAAGTCATTTTATAGAATCACAGAATATTAGGGTTGAAAGGGACCTCAGAAGGTCATGTAGTCTTAAAGTTGCTGACAATTAGTAGGATTTTCAAAAGCAACATTTCCCTTTATGATTTTAGATAAATTTGTAAATCTAGCCCCACAAAAAGAGAACATCTGTTAGGATGGACTTTCCTGAACTCTGCAGGACATACAGTATTACCAGGTTTTCCTCTCCTTTTCCACTTCCATTCCTGATCCACTGTTCTCTGGGTCAAAAGTGTTCTGCAGCATTAGAGGTGTTTCCATCTACTCCATAGCCCAGACTGCAGCACAAAGGTCACCTCTGTTTTTTCCCCACTCAGACCACTGAAATATTGTATTTTCCTTAAAATTCAGTGTAATGTGAGCTGTGCTTTAGGCACTCCCCCAAGGGGCCTTATTTGGCCTGCTGTGAAAATTTGAAGTTTAAGCAATTTTAACTATGATGTGAAACTTTTTTATATGGATAAAAGCAGGTGTGGAACTGAAAGCAAACCTCTGTCCCAGGAGTGATTTATACTGTAGAAGTGAGAGCCCTGGCAAGGCCCACACATTCCTTTCCCAAGTACATGATGTTCCTTTCACATGACTCTTTTTAAAGCCATATTGGAAAGACTTTCTTTATAAAGTTTATTAATAAACAAATTATGGTGTTTGTACAATTTCCATGGCCTGTAACCAATTTCTTGAATAAAGGAATATGTCCTGCAGGAGCTCTGCACCCTGGTGTGGGCAGAGTCCCTCACCTTCACATTTTTCTGCACTTTCCTCCTTCTGCAAATGCCAGATAGCAGCTTTTAGGCATGCGATGGCTTCTGACAACTCCAGGCCATGTCATCTTGAAAGGAATTACAGCTCTTGCAAGTGAAGGTGTTTAGGAAAGATCTTCAGAGCAAATAATGTCTTCTTCAGGGCCCTACTGAGTGAGCTTAAAGGATTCTCCAGTCATCATGGCCACAAACTCTGAAAGGGAGAGAACAATAGACAGAGCAGATTTATTAGCCTCACCTGGTGCTGTTGGCATGAATCTCAGAGTGTGTGTAGGAGTTATCACAGGTTGATACACCCAGTATAGGATACTTCTATGGAAATTACTGAGGGGATTGGGTCTGCAGCACAGGGATACTCTTGCAGCTCAAACAGCACCTTGAGCCCTGCACTCTGGACTTTTAATGTGTGGGATTTGCTTAGAAATGGCAGGGGATCTATCTCCTCTTCCCCTGTATAACATACATGCCTGCCTTCCACCTTTGTGCTCAGACCACAGGGCAAATTCTCCGCTGGTGTAGTACCACTGAAGATAGATGTTCGCATTGTGACTTTAAAACTCACCACACTAGTTCAGAGCAAAAATTATGGGCCTCATCCAAAGCCCAGGAGAATCTATAATGCTAAAAGAAGGAGAGAGTTGTTTTGTTTTTTTAAGCCAGCCTTTAATTTATAGACATACAGGGAGAGGGGAATCCAAGACTGTATTTTCCTTTCCAGTTTTAAAATGGGCTGAGCAATTCCAGTTTTGCATCTTACAAGGATCTTGCCCTGCTTTCATGCGGAGAGCCTGCCTGCTAAGCTCTCACCTAAAATAAATTATTAGTATGAAACTCACAGAACCTTAATTACAAGGGCCTTTAAATTAAATGCCACTGCATTCAGAATAAAAGGAGAGCAAGGCAGCCCCCCAGGGCTTCATTTTTACTCTTCTGGTTCTTCAGTAAGAAAATGGCTTGGGCCAAACTGGTAGTGTCAAGGTGTCAGAGGAAGGTCTACTGCTCTCTAACGAATTGTGAGAAGCTGGAGGGAGCTAATTACATTGTCAGACATTGCTGGTAAGGAGACCGTTGCCACTGCCTTGCCTGCTCTTCTCCCAACAAGAAAGTTCCTCTTGGTATTAGCAGCATGTGACTATGTTAGACAGGACAAAGGAGAGTAGAAATAAAATGTTCAGAGCCTGACATGAGCTATCTGAGGTGAACCTAACCATTCACTTCTGAGGCTGAGGGCAGTTCACACCCAGAACCAAACTACCCCAGGCATCCTTCTATCTGCTTTTTCTGTTTGTACAGACACTTGAGACATTGGAGGGCCTCTGCCCACCTCCCTCTGCTCCACCTTGTGTCTACCGGCTGCATAAGATAGGGATGGATATACCAAAAATGGGAGAGGGTAGAAAAATGTGTTACAGAAAGAAATGGGACCAAGGGGTCTAAACACAAAGTTGCAAGTTAGTCATTCCCAAACTCTAGTCCTGGTTCATTCTTGGATGTGAGTATAGCGCTATGAAGTCGTTTGTAAAATAGAGACAATGTGTTAACTGATATTTATACAGCATAATGAGAATAAAAAAGGCTCTAAGCCTGCATGTATCATGACTTAGCCTATCCTTTAACTGATAAGAGATTATAGGAAGAAACACTCTCTCTGAGCAGACTATTGTACTGTAAGGGTTCTTGTATTTTCCTCTGAAGTGTCTGGTACTGACCACTGTTTGAGAAAGGTAGATGAACCATGTGCTGGATCTGATATGACTCTGTGTCTAAAATGCTCCATCATATGAGAACTCAATGTTTTTAGAGCATAGTCACTGATCAAAACAATTTTTTGTCCAGCTCCTATCTTCTCATACAGGATAAAAATAACATTTCTGGTAGTACTGTAAATTAGAGTACCCATAAACTATAGTGAGTGAGTGAGACATCCAAGATGTCTCTAATGAATGCATGCTCTTTCCAAAAAGTCTGAATAATGTATGAGTGATGGGAAAACACTGTGATCTTTCTGCCGTATGCTTCTATTGCCACCTGCTGAAAGGTCAGATGAAATGCAATGTGATTATTAAATTCAGCCACCTCTTGACCAGCCTTTTCATTGTTAATCCAAACCATAAACAGACATTTCTCAGTGCCTTCAGGTTGCACTGAGAAAGAAAGCATTTTTAAATGAAGATAGGCACAGAAGTAAAAACAGCTTTATCCTGAGTGTAAATGTCATACATATAATTTTGGAGGGCCAGACAACTGGTGTTGAATTCTGCTATATAAAACAATGCTCCCAATGAATGGATATTTATGTGCTTCAACTCCTATTTTTCTTGTTACAAAAAGAATTTCTTTTTCATTTAACTGCAGAGTTTGAACATCTTACCAAATATTTTAAAGCTAATTCAGTGCTGGCAAAAAGAATAAATTATGAGCCCTGGAACTGCATCTAATTAGATCTCACAACATGCATACAGGGCACATTTACATGTTTGTTTGTGCTCAGTAGGTATTAAGCATTTAGTTTAGTACTTGCTTAATGAAGTACTTACTGAATGCACAGTAACTACAGTTACTGCACAGTAGCACCGATGCACATTTTTTTCCCCATACATTTCATAGATACTAGGGGCTGGAAGGGACCTCATAAGATCATCAAATCCCAGCCCCCTGCCAGAGATAAATGATCCCAGCAAAATAAACATCCAAACACTTTTTGAATGAGTCCAGAGTAGGTGCTTTGTAATGCTTAATGCACAGCAGCCTAATACTACTGTGCAGTAGCATATTGGCACGGTTTCTTCCTGGCACGCTACTGCTCAGTATTATTAGACTGCTGCACATTAAGCATCTCATATAGACGTGCCCACACAAAATCCAATTTTAAGAAGTGACTAGTGATTTTGGGTGACCAATTTGAAGCATTTGATTATTAAAAAACAATGAACTCCTTTACTCTAAGACTGGACCTGTTAAAATTAAAACACAATTACCAGCCAGTTTTGCAAATATTAGCTTTTGGGAAGTAGATTTAACCATAACAGTCTTTAATCCCACAAAACCCTAAGTAGGAGGAATGTAGAATTGTCTTCCCAAGGGATTAAGAGCATAAAATCACTAGAGTGTTGAGAGATTGAAGAGGCTATGTGAATTGCTCAAGGTCCAGGAACAAATTTAGCATCAGAGCAGCGTTAAAACTCAAAAGTTCCCACTGCTGTGGTCCTAGATCACACACAACTGCTTGACACTAGTGAGTATGAAATACATCCACCTAATCCCACCTAAAGGGTGACCTGTGGGCAATGCTTCTGAAGAAGTCGAGAAAGAGCAAAGTTGGTGACTAGAGAGGATCAGGAAGAAATGTCTTTGTGCACCTGTATTTGCAAAAAAGGGCCTTGTGTGGGGATACTTTACCTTCATAATCAATGGTTCCATCCCCATCCTTATCAGCTTCTTTCATCATCAATTCAGCCTCGTTTTCATTCAGTGGCTCACCGGCATTCATCAGCACATACCTAAAATACAGATCAAAGCTGGCAATACATTGTCCTCCCTCTGTGAATTTTGAAGCATTGTGTAGCATTAACTATTTCATGTCACATTTGCAGGTAGATGCATTTTGATCCATTTTACGTACTGGGAAACTGAGGAATGGAGAGGATGTATGACTTCGCCAAGGTCACACAAGACCTCATTTTCATCTGTACAGAGCACGGGCAATCCATTTAAAGGTAAATGGGAGCTGCACATAGTCAGCACCTCTGAAAATCTCAATCATGTTGTATGAACAGCAGAACCAGTAATTGAATCCAGAAATCCGGGTTTCCAGACTCCTACTTTAACCAACAGCTACCCCTACAGCATGCTCTATTCATATTCAATGAAAAAGATGCATGAAATTATGGCATTACGCATTCTTGTTACCACCACCCCATACTATCACAGATGTGAGAGCTGAAAAAGCCCTTTTAAGCCATCTGACTCAGGATCATTTTGTATAGTACTTTTTCTAGAGTATTGTCTCTTCCTAACCCCAACACAAACAGAAAGCTGAGATGCTATGATCCCATTAAATGAAGAAAATAGCTCTTGAAATCTCACCCATGGCATTAGTCTGTAAGTCTGAGAATCCTGAATGTAATAAAGCTTTGACAGACCAATCACACATCCAAATAAAGCGATTAGGCCTCTAGAGAGAGGCATGTTACAGTTTACATTATCTGACACAGCATAAAAGAAAAGCTAATACAGCAAGGCAAGACATTTGATGCAGACCTTCAGTAGGTGTAAGAAAACACACTTAACCACATCTCTCTGGGGCTGCCAAATCTTTGCAAAGATTGCTACTATCTTGTGTACACGAGTACATAGAAGAGTGCTGTGGATTATTGCTTCTCTCCCTGCTGGCTATGCTTTTCTTGCTGAGTTATGATGTGCACAGGGCTGGCCTGTCTGCCACATGCTTGGTGTGTAACTTAGGTGATTTCCATCAGCATGATGATCCCCAGAGCGATAAAGCAAAAAATGGTTTGCGAGAAGCTTCTTGCCATGACAGACCTTAATGGCAGTTATCCTTCCTTTGGCAAAAGGAGATGGGAATTGAAACATCATTTCCTTTAGTGCTTACAAGTTAAATGAAAGTGAGTCTTATTTTTTTAAGACTTTCTTTTTTGCTGGAGCATCACATGGGTTGAAAACAGAAGTAACTGGAGCACAACCATATTTGTGGTCAAATTTTAAAAAACAATTCAAGATCAAATATCCAGGTAGCATCGGATTTCCCAAAGAACCCAACAGCTACTGTATATCTAATGGAAATTAATTTTTTTTGGAAAATCCAGAAGCATTTGGTTACTGAGCTGTCTTTGACGAGCCAACTGTAGACTGTCTCATTCCTGTACTCCCAAAGCAGCAGCTCAAAAGATTTGGAACAATCTAACTTTCCTAGAGGACTTCCTGTTTTTGCATACTTTTAAACAATTAGCCCTTTTGGGGCAGATATTTAGGATCCTGCCAAGGCCTGCATTGGCTCTCTTGGAATGAGCTGTAATATCAACTCTGTAGCAACTCAGATCCTGCCAACCTTGGTAGTCCTTTGAAGCTCCTTGGAGCTTTGAGGCAAATCCAGAGCTTTTTTAATTAAAGAACATTTGGGATTTTTGCTCATCAAGGCCAAGTTCTAGAGATGTTAAACAATCTGGAGCATTGTCTCTTAATGATAAACACAAATCTTGGAGCTCCATGGCTTCTCTTTTAACTCATTTATGAATGAGAATTTGATTAATGCTGCTTAACCAGAGGAATGTTTCTTTACAATCTTAACTAAAAGAACTAATCTCATCCAGACTAATGGAAACTGTTTTTGTATGCATTTGGAAATCTTGACTAATTTTAAAGTGCGGAGTAGAAATATTAGCTACTTATATGACATAGTCTTTTTTAATTGCTTTTTATTTTTCTTTTGTAACTTTTTCTTATGTTGTGCTGCCTTTTACTTTTGCTCCCTCATTGATGATGACTCCAGCTTAGTTATATTTGTTGTTAAAAATACTCGTTCAGATGCTCAGCTCATATAAATCAGCATAGTTCAAATTGTAAGTGGTTGATTTACTCAAACTAAAGATATGGGCCCTTACTCAAATTAAAGATATGGGCCCAAATCTTTATGAGTATTAAAGCTGAGCAAATTATTTCTTTGACTAAATTCTTCCTAAAGCCACAGCAATCATCTTTCTTCCTGGAAAGCATGGCCTGCTTCTGATACTTAAATCAGTGGGAGTTAGGTGTGCTTGGAGCCCAGAAGCATCACAAGAAGCAAATCTACTACTTACTTGAGTGTATCCCATTCAATGTAGCCTTTGTGTTCCTTATCGAAGACTTTGAAGGCTGCCCTCAGCTCTTCGTCCTGATTTTTAGCTTTCTCATGGTAAATGCCCATCAAAACCAGGAAACCATCGCAGTTGAAGGTGCCCTTATCTAAAAGAACAATGAAGTACTAGGGTACTTTAACATGCTAGCTTTTGAGTAGCTATCTAGTAAGGGTCTGTCCTGCCTTGGTGATTCCTCTTGTGAACCACAGAACATCTGGGAAGGTGGGGAGAGGTTCTTACTGTCTTTGTCCACATCTTTGGCCATTGTTAACAGCTCTCTCTTGGTTGGGTTGATCCCCAAGAGGCTCATAAGCTTCTCCAGGTCTTCTGTTTTAACTAGCCCATTGCCCTCCTCATCAAACATCTCAAAGACGCCTTTATACTCTGTTATCTGTTCAGGTGTCAGTGCCACACTCTGTACAAAAGAGAATAAATCAAAAAGATCCTGCTAGCTCCCAAACAGTTCACTAAACAATTTTCCAGTTAGATAAACTCAGAACAGTGCAGGAGAAGATGAAACCAGCGTGGTCTGGTTAGGGTCAGCACTTAAGGGGATACAGCATAGGCATCAAACATATGGGTGGGGCACATACAAGATTGTCATCTGCATAATGCACTTCCCATGGTCTGATATCTCAACAAGAACCAATGACAGGAAAATTAGGCAGGTAGGTAGAGGTAGAGGTATCACTGCAAAGCCAGGACTCTTGAAATGATAGCACTTCCCTCCACCCAGACAAAAATGTGGGCCATCTCTGACTATTTGCCTAACATGGCAACATTCTTTCTGTCCCGCAAGCATTGTGAACTAGACCGTTTCTGAATAGGAAACTAGTGCTACAAGGGATATAAGCACATGCCCGACTGTGAAAACATGAGCAATTCTAATGTGAACATGCAGAACTAGTACCTACATCAGGAGTGGGAGTATGACTGCTAAGTGACATCCATGATAGAGAGTAGGGAAGGAGTTAATGCTGATTGCTCTCTCATTAACAAGAGCTTCATCTCAACCAAACCTGCCCTGGTAGATGTGGGAGGTAGCCACTTTCTGCAAGTGTTCAGGTGTTTTTGTTTATTAAAAGGTAGCACTGGATCCCTCAAAGGAGCCACGATGGAAGAGGAACATTGCATAGCTTTAAAAAGGCTATTTTCTGCCATACGTTGCTGTGAGAGCTACCCTGGAGACAAGCACTAATGATTTAAAAATGAAGTGTTCTCTGCCAGCCAGTGGGGTAGAGACTAGAGTCTCTGCTACAAATTCATGGTGTGTGATCCATTCGTGCATCTGGCTCCCTGGAGAAGTGTTGGGTCTATATTTAACTTACGCATAGTTTGCTGCGGGGGTAGCAGAGAAGGATTCATTTACTGAGTCTGCTCTTCTGGCTCTTTTCTATCTCCCTCCTAGTTCTCTTTGCCCTCCCCTCTCCCCTGCCTTTTTTTCTGAAACAGGATGCAGAATGGACAGGAAAATATTTTGTCTTTTTAAATGGAATGAATCGCTGCTGAGCTTAATGGTTCAGCAAAGTTCTCAGCTGAAGTCTGTTTATTCCCCAAGGTACAGAGACCTGCCTGTTCCTCTGAGTCCTGGTATTTTCAGGCCAGGAGCAGAGCAGGTTTATTGTTACTCACCCAGCTGCCCATCAGCACAGGACCTAGGGGCAAATCCAGTCTTTCTGTAGAGGAGTCAAAGATGATGCAGTTTTCATTTGATCCAAACCTCCAGAGCCTTATTCCTTAAGACAGGCAAATCTCCAGTGCTGCTGTTCAAAGCCAGCAATACATTCTTTGTTACCTTGGAGTCTCTGGAGGTTGCTGTCCGGTCCCATATGTTACCTGATGGTATTGAACTGTTTCATACTCTGGTATGCATTTGGCATTATCAATACGTAATTTATCTTTGCAAACAACAAACTTTTTAAAACCCTCTGGACTACAAGCAAAACTGTATCCTCTTCTCTGAGACAGATCGTGAACAAGGATCTAACAAGCTTTTCCCATTTTAGATCTGCTATAGCAGCCCAGGCTGGGAAATTACTGCTCTAAATTCCATGTAACAGAGGTTTAGGGATGGTGATTGTGTCTCATAAGCAGCTGATCTTAAAGCCTATAACACCCTACTGTTTACTCACAGTCATTGTATCCCGCTTTAGCTTAAATTAGTGGGGCTGAACCTGGCCCATAGTACTGTGTCATCTGGCCCAGGGGTTCCCCATGGGTCCATAAATTTGATACTAGGGGAGTGGTGGCAGTGTTAATTGCCACAATTGTGGAAGTGGCTCTGGAGGCCATGAAAATTACTGCTGCCACCACTCCCTTGGTGCTAAATTTCTGGACCCAGAGGGAGTCCTGTGGGCTGAATGACACAGCCCTGTGTGCCAACTGCACTGATATGCAGGGCCAGGTCAGTGCACAGTGTCACTCTGCAGCCACATCAGGTGTGTGGGGCTCGGCTGCTGCCTCAGATCACACCTGTGGATGAATCCTATACATCCACCCCTTGCTGGATCTGGCCTGCGGATCAGCTTTGTGCCACTCATCTGGTCCATGGGGCCAGAAGATTGAGTGTCATTGGCTTAAATGATAAGGGCTGGAGCTCTGGATCATAGGTTGCATCCCTATGAGGTTTCATAGCGACTCTTTGTTAGAATTAGGTGCCCCACCATGTGTCCTAGTATAGCATTTCTCAACCTGTGGGTCACAACCCGAAAGTGGTTTGCAGGAATATATGAAAGGGAACAAACAAATGTTCCCTTGCTCTGTTCTTGAGAGTTTAAGTATTTCCCAGCAGTTCTAATCCACATTCAATTCTCCTTGCAGTCATGCTGCCCATTTACTGACATTTCTGTT
Organism: Crocodylus siamensis; assembly: GCF_052110815.1. Taxonomy (NCBI): domain Eukaryota; kingdom Metazoa; phylum Chordata; order Crocodylia; family Crocodylidae; genus Crocodylus; species Crocodylus siamensis. Next base: position 12,034,783 of record NC_143406.1, on the reverse strand, counting down.
CTTCTCTACTGAGGGGGTCTTAGGCTTCAAAATCACTTAAGCACGTGCTAACTAATGTCTTCTCTGAGTCCAGCACAGAGAAAGCAGTGTTGTATCCAACGTGTGCTATGCTAGGCAAGGTAAAGAGCAGCAGGGAGCCTGAGATGGATGATGTGGATAGATACTACTCAGCCTGAAGTATTTCCTGTTGCTTTCCAGTCTCTTCAGTGTCTGTTTGAACCAGTACATGTGTGCAGGGATGATTTTGTGTTCCTGCCTCTTGTCTCCTTCTGCAAACATCAACTGCATAGGCGATTTCTCTCTACAAATCTGCTGGGGTGACACTACAGACAGCATGTGTAGCTGGGCACAGAAGAAGGGCCGTGGTGAACACGAGAGGGCAGCACTGCACTTTCTAGCAGGCAGCACGGCAGGAGAGGGCCAGGGGCTAGCAAACAACGAGGCCTGGGTGTTGCTGGGAGGAAATGGCGGCGCCGAGCCTGAGTTTTGCAACTGCAGAAGTTCCTCTGTTTGCAGCATGAAGCTCCTGCCTGCTGGAGGAGGGCAGGGGAATCAGCACTGTTCCAGCCTGACTGCCCTTTTCTGGAAAGCTTTGACTTTTCCAGCTCTTCCTTTGGAGTCAGCACAAAGCCGGATTGACTGAGCATTTGTGTAACTGGGGGGAGCGGCAGAGAGACCCAATAAGGTTCCCTGCCTGCCAGGGCCCGGGCATCTCAGATCCCAGCAGACCCTAGGGCTGGATCCAAACGTTATCACCGGAGCTCGTCCCCATTTGGCAGCTCCGGCAGCCTCACTCCTGGGTACTTGTGCTGCCAGGCCAGCCTAGGGGACCCTGCAGCTGCCCCTGCAAAGACCACCGTTATACCGCAGAGCTTCAGTTTTGTGGCATGCGTGTATACATCAGTCTCCAGGCAAGCAGACGTCCCTGTGTCCTCCTTACCAGAGCATGCAGTGAGCAGAGAGGGGGGACTAAGAGATGGGAGAGAGGGAGGGATGGAGGGAGGGCAGGGAGACTGTGGTTTCCGATGGGATAGATTAGAGAATAAGCCCACTGGTTTACATCCCACCTGATGACCCATCAGGTGTAAGCCAGTGAGCTCCTCACCACCTCTCACCACTCCCGAGGTCTGGCCATGGTAATTCAAACAGAACTGTTCCTCCGACTGGAACAAGCCGCCAGGCACGGGGACTTTTGTCTTTCCTTTGCATATATACAGCCAGCTAACAAGTCAGCCGCCACAGCTTCCTCCTTCAACCAAACCGCCTCAGCCCTTTTTAGGAACCACCATAGAACAAGCCTGTCACAAAAGGAATTATTAGCCTGTAGATTTGTCTCTGTCACTTCTTTTTCTTCTTTTGGACAGCGAAGGTGTAGCAGCTTCTTTTCCTATTTCCATGTTTCACTTGTCTTTCTCTCCCTAAAATACAAATTTCAGTTGAGCTGGCACTGCCGGCTTTAGCAAAGTACATAGTCTCACTAGTGCTGCTGCTGCATTCTGGTCCAGACGTGGATATATTTTCAGAGAGTGTGAGTGGTCCTCTGTACCAGACAGGTTAAGGCTCCATAAAAAATCTTACAATCCTTCAAAACATCTGTGGCCAGAGTGGAAGCAAGTCATCATAATTATTACAAGCAAAGTGCTCAATACCTGAGTATCTTGGGGCCTTATTTCTTGCCCTTCTGCCTCCCCTAAATTGAAGCCTTACACTACTGAGATTCCCAGACCAGCAAACTGGAGCAGAGGATACTAAGAGCTTTGGGGGTGAATAGTAAGGCAGGATCAGGCTTTTAACATTCCCCGGATTTCAGAGCCTATGGAAAAGTTGCGTGAAGCAGCTTTCAATTTTGTCATGTAGCCGTCTTGAGAGTATGGCTGCTTCCACTCAATTAATCTCCTCTCCAGGTGCCAGGGCAAAGGCAATTGTTGTCTCTTCAAATTTCTATTAAAATGTTTCCTCACCTCAATAGAGTTGGAAACATTTTATCACTCCAGGGAGTAAGGTGGTGAATGGGGGATACATGAATTCTACTTAAATACCTGCAGCAAGCAAGATACTCTCATCCCAATTTGCAAAAAGTACATTGCACTTTGGTAGCATGCCCAGCCTGAAGAGACAGACACATTTCATACCCAGCACTTGGTTTTCACAGTTCCTACAGCAGATGGGGAAATAGAGTGAGGTAAAGTGACTAAGGTCACTAGCAAGCCCATGTCAGAAAAAAAAATACCTCTAGAAACCCCCAAGTCCTATGCTTTAACTGCTAGCCCATCATCCAAATGCCCAGCAGGCAGCATGGAAAGACTCCCATCTGGTCACCAGATTCCCCTTCTGAGCTGAGCCCATGAGCAAAACATGGGATCTCTGCAGTCATGTGCAGGGTGTTAAAATTTATAAACTTGGGCCCAAAGCAGATCTTTTTAATTGCCAGCTTCCATTCACCCTGCCGATACGTGATTCAGTCAGGAAAGGGGTGTCAGCTTTTCCATTACAAATGGTCATTTTCAGGAGCTCATAACTGCTGCCTGGAAAACTATAGCTGACCCAGAATAAAAAGACACTTCCTAATGGTAAGAAATTCTGTAGTATTAGTTAACCAAAGGCAGAAACTTGCAATGGAGACTACTGCTTTGTCTTCAACCCCACTTCTGTTTACTTCTGATGAGGCAGAAACACAAAAGTTGCATTGATCTATCTTTTGCTTTGCGTCTTGATGCTGGCGCTGGCTGCCTACATATCTCAACAGACAGAAATCTTTACCAGAGGCAACACAGAGCCATGAGTCCTTACAAAGTAATGCATGTGTCTTTGAAGCACTCATCCTGGACATTGCTTTCCTTTTGTTTATACTAGTGAGTTTAATGTTACGTGGTTATGATGATTTGCATATGCCAGCCGCTATTTTCTCCATGATGGGTGGCGCTCTGGTTATTTGACATATAGAGTATTTGGAAATTAAATAGCTGACTTTCATTTAGAATTTGGTTTTGCACTAGCTAAGTCAAAGTACAATTTGATCCTTAACACAGTGGAACAAACTATTTAAGGTTGCTCTTAGCTTGTTTCAGCATTTTTCTCAGCTGAATATCACTGATATTTAGTGCTTTTCTTCTGCATACTCAAGTGGATGCAGTATTCCCCATTTTTTGCACTTTGTCCAAATTGCTGTCTTATTCCTGGGTACTGTTAACAGCCACAGGGGGGTTTGCACTTCCATGATGAATGAGGTGATCTTTTTGTACATACCATTTATAACCAGTCTTCTTTCAAATCGTTAGATAAAGCATGGCAAAAGTGCCAGGAATTATTTATTAGTGCTGTAGACATGTGAATCTCTAAATCAGAATCCTTCCCTTTTGTGAAATATACAGTATCTGTTGTGCTGGTGTTAGAGAATAACCTTTCAGAAAACTCCAGGATCACCACATTTCCACTCATAAAGAATTAATCCTGCATATTTTTCCCTAGAAAATGCTTTAATTATTAAACACTTTTTTTTTTAAGTTTTCAAGACCAGAGAACTGAATGTAAATGGCTGTATTAAAAAATGTAATAATTTGTTAATGAGGTAGTCATTCAAGCATGTCTAAATAATTGTAGATGAGGCAATTAACCAAATGGGAATCTGCTAAGTGTCTGTCAGAGCTGCTCAATGCTATTCTGAAATCATTTGTCTTAGGAAAGTCTATACTGCAATATGTTTTCACACAAAGCCTTGCAGAGACTGGTTAAAGCGTGTGGGATCAATATTGCAGGTACAAAAAAAAATGTTCCAATCATTAGAGCTTGGGTTAGCAAGGGAAGACAATGCACTTACCATATTCTCAGTCTTTGAAGGCTGCTCAGACAGAAGATCCTTAGCCTACAAGTAACAGTGTCTGGCCCCAGATGGAAAGTGAGCTCCCTCTTTTAGATTGTAGAAGAGGGTTAGGCTGTCAGTCCTTAGGGAGGTGAGATCCTTGTCAACCTTTTATGGCTTCAAGAGCTTAAGACAGGGAGCCCTATTTTTGGAAGAATCCTATGTCTAACTACATCTGCTTAGTTCAGGAGGCCATCGTCTCACAGCTCAGGGCCTTCTTTTTGCATTTTCCATTTTGTCAGAATATTTTTCAAATAAGTGATGTGCAGGGAGGTTAATAAAGTAAACAAGGCAGCAAAGTAAAAAATCAATTAGCCAACACGTAAGACTGCAGACAAGTCGGGCCAAACTTCTTCCAGCTGGGGTGCTCCAGTTTCTGCGTGTCCAACCAGAGACTTGCAGAGTCCAAACAATGAAAAGCCTCTTTGATTTGACCTTCTGGTATCTCCTTCTGGGGAACCAAAATCAGCAGCCACTTTGAACATTTTGGCCTGAACAAATCCTGTCCTCATTTTCAGCATTTGAAGAAAAACCTAGAAGGATATTATTTATAGTGGTAGGGAAAGCCAATTCTTATGTCTGTAAAATTTATGTCTGTAAAATGGTCAGGGAGCTTCCAATAAAAGTTAGTATAAAAATTCAGCCCTGAAGAGGAAGGGAAATCCAATTATTGCTTCTCTACAGCACAGTGCTTAAGAGTGATGGTAAAGCATCTCTGTTATAATAAGCAGTGGGCTTGATTTCCTGGACAAGAACATGTCTGTTAAGCACTGTGCTGTAGTCCTCACAGGGCCTGAAGTCTTGTCACGACTACAGAAATACTCACTGCTGACAATGGGTATCTGCAACTGAAACAACAGGACTAAATAATGTTCCTCTAGCCTGATCTAAAGTTTGTTACTGTAAATGCTGCCTTTAATATCCTCCAACAGGAAGCTATAAGGAAGACTTTGTATTTAAAATGCTCTAAGGATTTCTTGGAAACAGTAAGATAGCCTTTTTTGTAGTTGGTAAATGACTTCCCCAACCATATTTATAGACTTCAGATAGATTAAATTTGAACCCCAAACTCTTTGACAGCACCCCTTTAGTCTGATCTCATGTGGCATCTTATCTACATGGCAGTTTTTCCTTTTGATCTGTGCCCAGACATTGTACAATCCCAGTTGTGTGTAAATAATTCCCAGCACAAACTGTGCACCGGCCAGAGGGTCTTCCTTTATGAAAAGGGGATTAGACTCTCCAGTTCTAACTATTCATTGATGAATAAAGATTAGATGAAGTAAAAAAGCTAGTGCCTTTGGTGGAGGGGGCTGGTGGAAGGAAAAAAGAAGAGTCAAATCACCGAAGGATAAAAAGAGGAGAGAAAAGTGACTTTCCCTTTTCTCACTGGGTATAGGAGGAATGAGACAGTGAGGAAATCTAGAAGAGACAATGTTAGGAGTCTGGGGGATTAAACACAATGCAGCATTGTTAATGTCTGCTTTCACATCGGGGTTTTTCTAGCCAATGAATTTCTAAATGGATTGCAACAGAGGGAGAAGCACAGCAAGGGCACCACCCTAAGAAACAAACCACCTGGGAGGATGGTCCTTTTGTGCTATGAATTCAAACCAGAGAAAGGAAGTAGGGAAAAAAAGGCAGGGCCTGAGGCTACAAGGATAGAGAAGCAGTAACGTTAAATGGGTGCATTAAGCATAATGTTTTCATAATCTTATGACCAAAAATAAAAATAGCGCAACCAGCAGGATTCTGCCTTCTGGACCTTGCTTCTTTCAGATACAAGGGAAGTGGCTGACTGTCACAATGAAAATCAGTTAGGGATTCTTACTGACACAGCAGATTTTTTTTTTCCATGTCGCTGAGTCTGGTTTAAGTGCGGATAGCTTTAACCGACTAAATGGAGAGAACTATGAGGTACAGATTAGCTGGCTGAGCTCATGTTTAGAGTGATTTATATTAGAGCTGGGCCCAAGTACTCACTCTGGATGAAATACTGTGCCATCCTGCTGTTTTGAGCTAGGCGTGGTTCCGACACCGCTATCCCTTGCAGATCCTATTTATGTGCAGTAGTTGCTTTTTTTTCTAGAAATCAGACATTACTGACCTGCTTCAGCTTCTCTGCAGGAACTCCCAAAATGGAATCATGGATGAAATATGCTGTGGGTACAGAGTTCCCCTTTCACCACTAAGCCTCCACCTGTATTCAGAAAAGAACCCACTATTAATAGTGGTAGTTTCCTGCTCTCCCCCCTCAACTAATACTGAAAACAGCTTTACTGATGTGTAGACAGGAAGAAACCTTTCATATGTCACTATTACTGGAAGAGAGGTTTGCCTCCTCTATGATTAGGGGATTCTGTGAACCTTTCCTCTCCATCCTAACCCTAGTTCGGCTCTGCTGATGCTGCTGGCAGTGCTGGAAACTACCACAATGGGCTTCTGGTCCCAGGGGCTCTTCCAGGTTACTCATCTAATACAACTGTAACACTCTTATACAGGCACCAACTTGATAGAGGGTGTTAGCTTTTTGAACTGCCGGTTATTCAGAAGCACTAACTGCACTACAAATCATTAATGTGTGCAGATAGTCATACATATCATGTGGTGTCCCAGAGGATAAAGCCTCACTGTGCGTTTACTACAGAGATACCCCTAAAGCGAACACTCCTCACTGGAGCTCTCCAGACCTGGTGCCAATTTTGCGTTCTTCTCTTCAGTGCGTAATTGTCCTTTTTTTTGGTCCAGCTTGACTGGCTTTGCCAGTTATTTACAGCTGCAATTTGTGGGGCTTGTACAGGAGCCAGCAGTGAGAAGAGATGCAGGTTGGTGCCTACGTCACTGTCAGCAGCTTGCAGCACAATAACACACACATTTGCTCAGGAAGGAAATCAGCTCAATAATTCATGGGCTTTATAACCCAGTGCAAATTATATGCAGGCTCTGCCATAAAATTCAGGTTGCACATCCCATTATAGTAAAGCTCGTTACAGTATCAGTAGAGTAGGACATCTATAATGGGTTTTATGATCAGTGCATTTGAATCTTTGGAGACTATATAATAATAATAGACTTTGGAGTGGTAAACCTTCAGCATCCAAAATGAAGTATCAATAGGGTCTGAATGCAAGGAGAGTCAGTGAAGAGGTTCCCTGCTCCCAAATACCATTTATTCACTACGTGAAGTATACTTTCCTCCCCATCAATAAAATACGTATTAGAGGGGCTGGCACAGTGAATTAAGCATCAGATCTGAAATACTTAATCTGGAACTCCTGTCCTGAGCTCAGCAGGCAAGGTTTTTGGAACAGTGATTAGATCTTTGTTATACAGCTTTACACGTCATTCGGGACCTAGATGCTACCACAACACAAATAATTACAACAGGCATCAGCCCACGATCTTCCAGGCAAGAGGATTGAATTCCATGTAATCTATTCTTTGAGTTTTTTTCTGAACATGCACAAATCTTATTTGTTCTGTTTTATAAACAACCATGGTACTTGGAGATTTGCTCTGTGGCATTGATTCAAAGCAGTATTTTCTCTCGCACATCTACCACCTGCCACAACCTACCACCCAGTCTCCTGTGCACCAGTTGTTTGCCTGCTTCTAGGTTAGTGGTGCCTGCATTTTTTCACTGGATGAACTGAGGATGTAGTTACATTGCCCAGAGAGCACTCTGGGAAGGAAGGTACTAGTTTAGGGGTGGGCAAAATGCAGCCCATGGGCCGGATGCGGCCCGCCAGCCCATTCTGTCTGGCCCACGGGGCCCCTAAAAAATGTAGAAAATTAATATTTATCTGCCCCTGGCTACCTGTTATGTGGCCCTTGATGACTTGCCAAAACTCAGTATGTGGCCCTCTACCTGAAATAATTGCCCACCCCTATTCTAGTTAAATGTGGGGATGGTAGTGTTAGGCTACATCCTTGACTTGTATAAGTCAGCATCATAACATTGAAATCAATGCAGTCATCCCAATACTAATCTATGAATTCCTAACACCACCAGATTGAATAATTTCCAGCAAATATATAGATGGTCCCAAATTATCAGCAGGCAGGTGACAATTTGCTCTTCTTGAATACTGGACATTCTTCACTGGCATGACTCTGGACTAATTTTGGCTTTTAGACTGTGTGAGAGAGCCTAAAATTCAAACTTTGTTCATTAATTTTCAGTGAACAAACCGGTCATGCGTATCCAGCTTTGATTGGCTAAACATAGCTCTTAGACCCAGCTTTCTGGTGCTGATAATTTATGTTTGCAAATTCAGACTTGACTTTCCACCTGTATTCTTTCATTTCCACGTACTGATAGCTGTTTCTGCAAGCGTTCCTGCTCATGACCTTGTTTACTAAAAAATTTATAGGCAGCAAATGGAATAGAGGCCCTGACCTAAGCAAAATTCAGTAATTCAGTTGAGTTAATGTTCGTGGCAGTTGGGTTGGGGTATACTCAGTTCAGTAACAAATGTGTTGATATCTCCTCTGCCTGAGAAGGTAGAAAAAAAATTATTGTTCCTGAGAGGGGAAAAGTGTTCTCCCCTTCTCCTGCTGCTGTACAACCTCAGTCTTTGTAACCTCCCCTCTCATTCTCCTAAAGATGCATGAATCAAGCTGTCATTTTAAATACGAGAGGCTGGGGCAGATCGCTTCATCATAGCAGAGTAAATAGCATCTTCGACGAGCCAGAACTGAGCGTACTGTAATTGCCAGAACTGATTATATTGTAATTGGACAAATGTGCCATAACTGGTTTGCTTTGCTAGCACACAGATTAAACAACAGGGTACCAGCTGATGGAGGAGAAATCACCGGGTGTTGGTTGGTACAAATGAAAACTGTTGGGAGTTTTTAAGACCTGCGTATTGAGCACTGGCAGAATATAGGACTGCCTAGCTGAATGAGAGAAAGCACAGGCCTGAGAACCAGTTGCTTTTACTTGGTCTGCCTCCCCTTCTCCACCTGCAAACCAGACTATTTACTGACCTATCTGGCACTGAACCACATTGCTCACTCAGGAAGCTTGGCAGACCTGGCTGAGCCTAAGAGAAAAGCCCCTTGCTCCCACATGCTTCTTCACAGAGGTGAGGATTGTAAAACCTTTGGGGCGGGGACCATGTTGTTTGTCCTGTATTTGCACAGTGCCTAGGACAGTACGGCTTAGGCCCATAGTGGGGCTTCTAGGCAACCCTTGAACACAAAGAATGAACCAAAGCAGTAAGCGGGATAATAGCAATAGGACCCTTACAGCACAGATGCCTTCCTAATAAGGAGGTGCCCCACTGCATATAATTTCCTTAACTAGAAGCCAGGAGAGGTAGAGCCATAGGTAACCACACAGCCCCCAGTGAATCTGCCTGAGGCCTTGGGTACAGTCATGTCATGTCATGTAGGGAGTTTCGACACAAGCAACCACAGAACATCCTGTTGTGGTTTGCCCACTAAAATATTTACAAGGCTGTAAATAGCAACCCTGCATAAGCCCCAGTACACAGTCATCCTACAAGGGTGGGGAAGGCTCTCATGCCAGGGGTGTGGGGTGTGTCTTTCTAGCACCTTTTGTCTGAGGATCTCCACATATTTTACAGGAACAAACATACTAAGCTAAGCCTTGTAGCAATTCAACACCTTTGGGCTGCTGGCATTGGTATCTGTGTTTTACTAAATGGGAAACTGAGACAAAACAGTAGGCAAGGTCCATATTTTCAAAGCAGAATCTAATTTCAGGTGCCAGTTGACTTCTGCTGAATTTCAGGTGCTCACCACCTTTGCAAATAGGTGCTGAGCACCAAACTGGCCTCAAATCACACATTGCTTCTGAAGTATTAGTCTAAGCCAGGGAAGGGCAATTATTTTGGGCAGAGGGCCACTGACTGAGTCTTGGCAAGCCATCAAGGGCCGCATGACAGGCAGCCCAGGGCAGATTAATATTAATTTTCTAATTTTTTAGACGCCCTGCGGGCCAGATAGAATGGCCTGGCAGGCTAGATCTGGCCCCCGGGCCACATATTGCCCACCCCTGGACTCTAAGCTTTACCAATCTATGCCAGAGAAAAGTGAATCCAAGAGTCCAGGGTCACATTTTTCCTGCTCTAACTGCTACATATCACTTCCTCATTGGCTGTAGTCCATTGACTATGAATGGAGTTAGGAAAAGAGCTGATAACATCTAAAGTCATCCGGTCAGCTGAGTTGCAAGGCATAGTAATGCCAGAGCTGTCCATAGGAGACAGACTGCCCCCTTTCTCATCTGAATGGGCTAAGAAGCCCCTGGTGAGCTCTCACCCAACAATCGGGCAGCTGCCGCGCTTGCAGAGTTCTCATCTGTAATTTCAAACACAGGGGAAGGACTCTCACGCTGTAGTGTAGACAAAGCTGTCTGCTCAGCATGGCCCTTGGGATCCTGACACTAGTAGACTGCAAAGCCCAAAGTAGATTTAACTACTGCAAAACCTTCTTATGCAAATATCCTCCTGATCAACAGCCTCTGCCAAGGCAACAAAGTGACAATCCCAGCACCTGTTCTCCTTCCAGAATCTGCCTCTGCTCCCAGAATGGCCGCTGACAGGACAGGTGGTTGTCTGTCCCCGGAGAAGGAGCCTTCAAGGCTAATGCCAAATAAAGGGAGCAGTTTGAGAGCAAGTTTATTTAAGCTATTGTCAAGGGGATTGATGCTATTTGATATGAAAAGCCACTAATAAGTTTACTCCCGCTGTCGGGGCTGAAATTTGCTGATGCTGCTCCTTGGAGGAGTATTTTAGCTAATGAGGTCAGCACTGCACAGAGGCAGGCTCCAAAGCAGGAGCATGTGTTGGTCTAATTTTTGTTCCGGGGGGGCTATCTTCAGTTTTTATTTACTTAATTATTTATTTTTAATGAAACGATTACTCGGTGGTAATGCAGTTGTCTGAAATGGTACACAGCAACACAGGCTGCAGCTGGCTGGGTAGGTACCCACTGGGCTCATGCACACAACAAATGGCAAGCGTTTGGTTTGAATGTAAAGGTCCTTACGGGGAGGCAGTCCACTGAATTAAGAAAAGAAACAATCAATGCCATAGTGAAGGTCTGGTTAAGACGTAAGCAGGGAAAGTGGATCTGCAGATTAAAGAAAGAGCTGAGCATGAGCCAGCCTCCTAGGGTTGCCTGGATTTGTGGGATCTGTGGCATACAAGGGTTGTGTGTTGCTGGTGTTTTTTATTTTTGTTTTTTTTTAATGCTAGGATTATATTAAATGTCACTGTGTTCCTGGGACTGGCTAGCTCATGAAATTTTGGTAATGGGATATGGAGACTTGCACTTCTAGGTCAATGTTCTGAATCTAGGGCATTTTGAAGCCTAAGGGAAATATCTTGGTCTGGTGCCTCATCCAGAGGCCTTACACTGATCCTAAATCAGTGGAGAGACTCCCAGGGATCTGAGGGGGCTTTGTTTCAAGCCCTGATTGGGAGAAACTCCATTCAACTGAATGACATGTGTATAATGCTGTAGTGAGGGCAGAATCAGGCCTGTGCTTTTTAAAAAGATGGGAATGCAGCAGCTTTTTACTGTGCAGAAAGGCAAATAGCTATAATTATGAGGAAAGTAGCAATTTGTGCTTCAGCTCCAGCCCCCGGTGTCTCAGAGTACAGCAGCATTGTGGTTTGAAGCCATGTTCAGAGGAATGAAACTCCAGGGGTCACTGGAAGACTGAACCCAGCATGGCTGGTGCCTACAGTCTAAGCTGGGTGAGACTTCCTAGAGTTGCTCAGCGCAGCCCAACAGAGTTAATATGAGCTCTCCCATCCACCTTATAAAAAAACCCAGACAAAGGCTTCTGCACGGGGTGCAACGTGAGCTGTCACAGTGCTGCCAGCTAGACTCCGCTGAGCATGATTACAGCCCTGTGTGCATGCGCTAGATTCCTTTTTAAGCAGAATGCACTGACCTGAGCCCACAGGATAAGAAGCACTGCCTGAGAAGGGCTCTCTGCCACCTGAAACTTTGCTAAGAGCAGGGGCTTCTTACCACCTTGCAGGATACAGTCAGTAGGTCAAGACTTGATTCCACTTCAGTCCTTGCTCAGCGCCTGCCCTCATGAAAACGGGCTTCCATTGGTCTAGTGGTCTAATAAAAGATATCACATCTACTTGAAGAACCTTGCCTGGCTATGCCCTTAGACCAACACAGCTACAACCAAAAACCTGGGCTTCCATACGGCATTTTAGTTGGACATTCCAAATTACTAGTCTCTTTTGAAAGTCTCAGCCCTGGACATTGCCTCGTTAAGCTCAAGGGAGGCAGGGGTTAGGATTTAGTCCTTCCTGGGTGCGTCTACACGTTGCCCAATGTCGCCGTAGCAACACACTGTGTCACCATACAGCACTCTATGGCGATGTAGTGATCACATGGGTCTACATTTGACTGGCAGCTATGTCACTGTAGCGGCATGCTTCCCCATTTTAGTGCACTATAGGTGCACTGCATGCATGGCAAAATCTAATAGTGCGCTGCATGCAGAGTGCAGTACAAGTGGTTGCCGCTGTAGCAACAGTGTCATGCGGCGATGTGTAGATGTGCCCATTATGCCCTTTTTCTCCTCTTTGCAGGTGCAATCAACTAGCTCTTGGGCTGCTGGCAAATTACCAGTGGAGCCCTCAATGGGACAAAACCTGAGCACCCCCTGCATTAATGCATGCCACAAGACATATCAAGTTGTTTTCTTCAGGTATGGAACTGCCAACCCAGGCATTTGGAAATCATGGGGCAGACCTAAAATCCAGGAAACTGGCTTATAAATATTTGGAGGGCTTCTAAGGTTAATTTCCAATTTTTTCTTAACGATCTCAAAGGCCAGAAATTTAGTTTAGTTTAGTTTAGTTTAGTTTAGGGCTTTTTGAGTAAAAGTTGAGCATCTCAAGTAATCACCTGTCTCCAGAAGCTGGGGTTTTCAGACAGGTCCCAAAGAAGAGAAGACTCAGGATAAAATCACCAGAATTAGTGGTATCAAGGAGTACAACACGCTCTCAAAGGTCCCTTACCTATGGAACAAAAATAGCTTGTACATAAACTCATTTTCTGGATTCTTGCTCTCAGCTCTCCCCTGGTTCTGCTTCTAATCATTCCTATCTGTTGGAAAAAACCTTCCTCGTGGACCCGTCTGCTAATTTTTTGTAAATGTCTCAGACTTCTTGCTTTGCCCACAACTAAACTTCAAGCTGTGAGTGAAGCCATTGAATCATACTGAGAGTGGATTATGGAAACAGGAGGCACCTTAGGGGAATTGTGCTCTATAAAAATAGGCAAGGCAATAAATGCTTTATGAAATACTGTATCTTAAAATTAAATCTGGTGCACAAAGAAGCTAATTGGTGGTATAGCATCACAATCCTGGGAAAGGGTTTGTTCCAGATTTTTCCTTAACCCTACCAGGCTTTTATTTTATGGCGTAAGCAAAATTAGATTAAAGTTTTAACAGACTAATGGGATATAAATAGAAGATGAAATGCAAGAGTAATTGATAAGTGCAGCATGGCTTAATGGGCAAAGCGGGGGGTCATGACAGGCAGTGAAAACAAGACTTTGTCGTGAGTTATTTTGCACCTTTTTAGAATACAGAGTTGCTAATTCAGTGTTTCAGGAAATGAGGGGAAGGTTGAGGAATCTTCCTGTTTTTAAGCCAGCACTACTATGGATCAGCATTGAAGCCCTTATTTTTCCCCCTCGATTTTTTTTTTTTACAGTGAATTCTCCAACAGGCCACAGACTAAACCAGACATCATCGGCTGATAATGCAAATATATGCGGTCCTACGTGTACTCTCATTGTTGACTGGCAAAAATGGCTTCCTCTCCACAAGCGAGGAAGACTTGTCGGAGCGTTAGAGCAGTGACCTGGAAGCTCCAGGTTCAGCACCCTGCTTTGTCACAAACTTTCCTGTGTGATTCTTAGCTTTGTTTGCAGAAAGAAGTAATCATTTTCACCCAATCTGGCCACAAAAAGCAGTCTGTAGCTGTGACCAAACACAAGGGCGTGGCTGCAGACAGCTTAAAAAATAGCCAATCTGGTGAAAATCTAACCCCCTTATGGCTTGAAGTATCAGATAAAGATGTTTCAAATGTACTGTCTTCTGTAACTTGTGTCTGTGAGCTCCCAGTTTGTCACTGTTTTCAGGATGGGAGGGAGGGAAAGGGAGCAGAGGGAGTTCAGTCTGGGGGTTTTCAGTCCCCCCTCCCAGAGGGTAGGGCAAGTGAATTGGAGATCCCGCCCCTCCCAGGTGGGGTGTCTCCAATTCACCCACCCCACCCTTCAGCATCAATTGGGGAGCCCCAAGAACCAGTTCCCTCCGCTAAAGTTCCCTGTGAAATGGGTATAAACAGCACTGCCCTGTCTCATAGGGGATGATGAAAATAAAACCTTGAGCGGCATTGTGACTGATAATAGGGTATCTACATATCTAATAGGTGGCTTGATGGCTCTGGGCCTTGCACCTTGTGCATCACTTAAGTGGGTGGTGTTTCACTATCCATAAGTGAAGTGTTAAATCACAGATTAACTCTTCTCATTAACTCCGTGTGTATCCTTGATACCAAATGTGACTGAGAAGACTTCTAATAGTTGAGATCTATGTAGCTCTGCTTCTGTTTATTGCAAATGCAGCCAAGCTTTGACACAAACTGATGATCTGCCCTTAAGTGTAAAATGTGTAAGATGATGTGTGTAAAAACTGCCCGCCTGCTAGGAGGATCCTGGGAGAAAGGGAATCTTGCAGAAGAGTGCACTCGCCCTTTCTGGCCTGTGAGACTTGTTTGTGCTGTCTTTGTTCAGTCTGCTCCTTAATCTGAATGTCATCTGGAGAAAAAGTACCTGTTTGCCAATGTGTACAGAAACAGTGACCTACTTTACATTGTTGCATTATACACACTGAATATACAGGGCACTGGAAACTATCCTCCTTGGCCCTCAGATGTGCCCCATGCTCCACTCATGGTTGTGTCTCATCTTTTCCCATTTACAAGTTAGAGACACAGATTTGGTTTTAGATTCCTTACTCTCTTTCTTTAAGCTCCAGGGGCATCCCATTTGGGAGTCCGGTTTTGAATTTGTCTGCTCAGAAGATCTGCAGGCCATTTTACTGCCTTGCCAAAAAGCAACAACAGCCTTACCTGCAGGAGCTGGGATGTAAGACCTTAACATACAGCATTTGCCTATCTCTTGCTATGATAAGAAGGTTAGGAAATGTGATAAAAAACAAAGCAGCAGTATGATGTACTAACCTGCACTTCTTGTGTTTGAGAAACTCATGCAGGGGTTTTGCAAAGTTTACTTTCTAAGTAAACAAGTTATTAACAGTCATTTTCAGAAAGCTGAATGGAAGAGATGTGAGGGGAGGCAAGGTGGTCATGATAAGACTGGAGGTGTTTTGATATGTTATTCACTATGTATTCAAAAACAGGGAGCAAAACTGCAAGAAGTCAGGGGTCAGCTAGGACAGCTGGAGCAGCAGTAAGTCATGTGCCAGAACATCTGGCTAATACCACTAGTTGTATGGAAATATATAGGAAGGATCCAGACTACATAAGCAGCTTGTAAGAGTGAGTAATAGCCCCAGATTCCAGGTGTCCAACCCTCCTTATCACATGATGTGATTAACAACAGGAAGAGGAAAAAAGCTGAGGGGAGAGAAGTTCAAAGTCAGGCCCAGGAGCAGTGTCAACTTGCGCTGTATGTTTTGTGACAGCGGCTGGTCAGGCACTATCATTCATGTTTCAGGGGCTGAATCTTCTGGGATTTCAGCCTCAGATGTGAATGCAGAACTGTAGACCGGGGCGGGCAATTATTTTGGGTGGAGGGCCGCTTATTGAGTTCTGGCAAGCCATCAAGGGCCACATGACAGGCAGCCAGGGGCAGATAAATATTAATTTTCTAAATTTTTTAGGGGTCCCGCGGGCTGAGTAGAATGGCCTGGCGGGCTGCGTTTGGCCCACAGGCTGCATTTTGCCCACTCCTGCTGTAGACAAACCCAGCTCTGGATCCAATGCCACTCTTGGGTCATGTTGGAAGTCTGGTGGGATTAGAGCACCTTGGCTGGTCTCTGAGCCTTTGCTCTGCAATTACAGTTGAGTGGGTTGGCTCAGTAGTTGCTGTAGCGGGTGTCCCGCCCCACCAAAGGAAAGGCCAGACAGCAGCCGCTGGGACCTCTGCTCAGCCCCTTGGAGCAGCAAACAATGTTCTTCATGCAGCAACACTTCTTCCAAAATAGCTGTGTCCCTTGTCAAAAAGATGATCATTACAGTGCAAAGCCTGGAGGGGAGAGATTAAAGCTGGGGGAGAGGTTTAGGGCTCTGAAAAGTAGATCAAAGTTAGCTGCTTAGATAAGATGGCATATCACCTCCTTTTATAAGTGCTTGGCTATGGCTAGCAATTTTAGCACGGCATAGCCAGCCAGAAGGCCATAAAATAAAAAAAGCCTTTGGTGGCCCAAGAAAAAATCTTCCACCTACCTATAATCCCTGCCATCCCACTATTTCTCCACAAGATGGCATCAGTGGGCATAAAAGCCCAGCTATAGCTGCTCTATCCCTACCCTAAGGAGTGATGTATTTAATGAGGTATTTTGGAAGGTGTTATGAAATTCCTGCCCCGACAAAAGACAAAGTACCTCCAGAAATCTGCATCCTTCCCCTTGCCTTTAGCAGCAATTTCACAGTGGGGGAATTCATGCCCATGAAAATGGAAAAGCAGTCAAGTGAGAGCGCCCAGTTTATTCCATCAGGTAAGCGTCCTGCCTTTGCAAAGAGGTTGTCATACACAGGCAGGGTGGAGGGGAGCACCCATCTATTTACAGCACATGTAATTCTCAGTTATCCAGATGGCGTGAGTGAGAAGGGCCATGGACACCTCGTCTGGGATTTGCACAGTCAATGACAGAAGACAAGGTGACCCTCTTGAGAGTGGGGCAATTGGGACCGTCAAGGCTTGCTCAGTCAAGGTTGCTGCATTGGGTAATTAGGGAGAAGCAGAATTTGCCCCCTTCTGAAGCATCTCAAAGCTTGATGGAGAACACGAACCCAACAGCATTTAGGTTTCAATCAGGAAGAGGGTAAAAATGGGAGCAGAGAAAGAAAC
This sequence comes from Crocodylus siamensis, assembly GCF_052110815.1. Classification (NCBI taxonomy): domain Eukaryota; kingdom Metazoa; phylum Chordata; order Crocodylia; family Crocodylidae; genus Crocodylus; species Crocodylus siamensis. The sequence continues at coordinate 12,017,811 of NC_143406.1, read as the reverse complement.
AGCTGCAGAGAAGCCAAAGGCACACGGGGGGGAATTCCAGTAAGAAAATATCTGTGTGAATTAGTCAATACTATGCCCAGTGGATTGCAAGGGTAGACATAGTGCTGTCTCATTCACAAGTGAACTGTCTGAACTGTCAGAGACACCAAGTGAGCTGCCTAAAGTCACACAGAGTTATGGAAGGCACCAAGTCAGCCAGGCAGGGACTGACCTCAGGACTACTGATCCCAGCCCCGTGCTAGTCCCTTGACCACATCCCCTTGCTCTAAAATAAGCTGTCTGGCAAGCAGGGGAGTTTCTCCAAACACATGGGCTTCTGGATGAGATCAGATTGTCCATTAATTGAGGATAAGAAGTTTCGTGCAACGGAGAATGTTGAATGGTGAAGAAGGCTTCACTTTCTCTTGCCTGTTTTAGATTTCCCATGTAACATAAAATAGAGAAGTATTTTTTCACTTCCTAAAACAAAGGGGAAAAAACAGCATGTGGTAGTGTTCTGCTGATAAAGAGGAGCTGCCATATTCCACCCCAGAGCTAGCAGCACATCAGTGATGTTTTACATAACGTGCACAAGGACAAGGTCAAAGCCTGCTTGCCTTGCACATGATTTTGCATAACTCAAATCAGTGGGTGATGGGAATAAGCCAAGGGGACTTGCCCAACAGACTGTGGCAGAAAGAAACTGTACAAACAGTATAGACATTGGGACAGGTTAGGATCTCCTGTGCAGGCATGTTGATAAATCTTAAGTAATTATACTGAAGTCAATGGATTTCACTAGGACGGAATTGCTCCAAATCTCTCCCATAGTACCAGAGCAAAGTCTGGTCCAAATTAAATAAGATTCATTGTTTGTATCATCCACCAGGAAGAGGATCTGAGAGGCTGCCATATGAGCATAGCTTTACACTTTTCTCAGCCATGCAACTCAAAGCTAACAATTCCCTTCCCTTTGTTGTCATCTGCTGTTGATGAATTATAAGCCTTAGTGTTCACTTGATCAATTATCCCAATGAGAAAAGACCAGCCAGGGTCTAAAACAAATGCTTGCAATCTGCTTAAATAATCAACTGGGCTTCCTCCAAATCTTAGTTCATCTAAAATCTCCTGCTCTTCTCTAAAATGTATGCCCTGGATGCATCCAGGTGGATAAATGCTGCCCACGCAGAAGGGATGCTCATCTCCAGAGTGATTTTCTCTGACAGAGGATGTTGCAGAGCCTGCTCTACTAGTCAAAAAAGCAAAGGGCCTATAATGTGGAGGGTGCTTCCCAAATGATACATAAAACAACATCTATTATCCACTAGGTTGCTAGGAGGAATCCCAATAACCATCTGAAATATAGACAAATTGGTGCACGCTTCTATTGCAAACTCCTCTAGTGACTGCTCATTCCAAAATGCTGGGAATACTTTTCCTGCACTGATTAAACTACCATTCCAAGAGTCCTTCTTTACCATCTTTCTGAACCACATAATGCCAGGGAAGTCTCACCTTTTCACTTGCTGACTTCTCTTTCCTTGGACTGTGCCATAGAATTTACTGAGTACCCCTGTGCTATCTATACAGATAGCCCTGCCTGGGAAATCTCTCATATTGTTCCACCTGGCTGCTTGCTTGGTTCTTAGGCAATGTCCTCTTTTCAGGCACTGTGGCATCATCTAAAGTAAAATCACCTGTAATGGGAAGTTATCAAGTTGCATTTCCCACTTTCTCATCAGTGACTTTGAGTTACCTTTAAGTGTCTCCAAGATAAAAGCACCCTTAAATGCTGTTAAATATTGGTGCTTTGGATCTGTCCACTGTTCTGGCCCTTAGAAAACTGCCAGGGGAGTCATCTCTTGTAGTCTTTCTATAACTGCAACAGTGAAATTGCCAAAGTCCTGATACCTCCAATAGGTATCATTTGGGTTTTCCTTTGCTTGGGACAGCCTCTTTTATTCTAATCTTAGTACTGTTGCTCCTAGAGTTCGCCAGTGTTGGCTTGTAGCCGGTCCAATTGTGCCTGCAACCTCAGTGACTGGCTATATAGATCTCTGGGCTGTCTTCTACTATATAGGGGTTGTCTAACCCCGGTGCTCTTTCCTGCCCATGGCAGGGGGTCTGACTCGATGGTCTACTGAGGTCCCTTCCAATGCAAACATCTATGAATCTATATATAAGAACCACAGAGGGGAACACAGCAGTTGTTTGTTTTTAAAGCACGGTTCCTGATACACCCTAAAATTTAAAATGTAGTTCGGTACCAAAGCCAAGTCCTGCTGGCACTGACCTCAGAGGGGTGCTTAAATCAGGAACCTCAATACCATAATAGTGCATTCAGTTTATATAGGTCCTCTGCTTGTTTGTTCCCAAACATGTATTCCTGCTCCAGGATATAGATCTCAGTCATAAAATGCTGACACAGACTGATACTTATTCTCTCACGAGATGGTTGAGAGGGAAAAAATCCAGCACCAGGAAGACTTTACCAATCAAGCTAGGAACTTTCTGCTGACTCGCATGCACACAAGCCACAAACAATCTTCCAAAGAACGTCCTCTTTATAAGAAGCTCTGTATGAGCCAGGGGCTTGCAAGATCCTGAAATTCAGTAGAACATGGTCATGTGAAACACAGGCCATCAACAATGAATTATCAGTTGTTGTTTTCCATTGTAAATTTGAAAATTTGCCCACGCTGAGAATGAGAGACTAAATTATTGCAGGGGTGTAGGTTGTAGCCGTGTTGGTCTAAGGACATAGGCAGACAAGGTGCTTCGGGTCAATCTGATATCTTTTATTAGACCACCTCAGATAGTTGGAAAAGTTCTTCTTAGCAAGCTTTTGGGTTTAAACACCCTTCGTCAGGCTGAGAAAGCATTTGCAGTTGGTGTGAGCTCTTCCTGGATAGACTGCCTAGTAAAGAAGCCGGAGGCTGGCACGCAATGCAGGCAAGAAAGCCAGTCAGTGAAGATGTAAACTGAGGAATCTACATTCAACCCCCTTCCCACCCCCACCCAGCCTGTCTCTCAACCACTGGCTCCTCAATTTCCATCTTTACTGACTGCCTGTCTTGCATGTAGCCCAGCCTCTGGCTTCTTTACTATTCCTTCCATCTAGGAAGAGCACACACCAGCTGCAGGGGCTTCCTCACCCTGATGAAGGGTATTTAAACCCAAAAGCTTGTTAAGAAGTTTTCCAACTATATGAGTTGATCTAATAAAAGATTTACCCAAAGAACCTTGTCAGACTAAGTTATTCACATTTTATAAGGTTTTACACGTGAAATGGCAACAGGACCTTTCATCAATTTGGGGTGAGGTGAGCATGCTAGCAGGGAGGGAAAGACTGCAAGAAGACCTGGATAGGTTACAGGAGTGGGCTGACATAAACAGGATGCGTTTCAATACTGGCAAGTGCAGGGTGCTGCACTTAGGCAGGAGAAACCAGCAGCACACTTACAGAATGGGAAACTCCCTTCTTGGGATCACGGAGGCAGAAAGGGATCTTGGAGTCATTATTGACGCCAAGATAAACATGGGCCGACAATGCAAGATCATGGTTGGCAGGGCTAACCGGACCTTGTCGTGCATCCACAGGTGCATCTCAAGTAGAGCCAAGGAGGTGATCCCCCCCCATGCGACGCTGGTCAGGCCGCAGCTGGAGTACTGCGTCCAGTTCTGTGCGCCCCATTTCAGGAGGGATGTGGACAACATTGAAAGGGTCCAGAGGAGGGCCACCTGCATGATCCGGGGACTACAGGGCAGACCCTACAATGAGAGACTGCGGGACCTGGACCTGTTCAGCCTTCACAAGAGAAGGCTGAGGGGGGACCTGGTGACTGTCTATAAACTCACTAGGGGGGACCAGAAGGGTTTAGGGGAGATGCTGTTTCCCCCAGCGCCCCCTGGCATGACAAGGAACAATGGACACAAGTTATTAGAGAGTAGATTTAGATTAGACATCCGCAAGAACTACTTCACAGTTAGGGAGGCTAGGAGCTGGAACCAACTTCCTAGGGAAGTGGTGCTGGCTCCTACCCTGGGGATCTTTAAGAAGAGGCTTGATGACTACCTGGCTGGACTCATTTGAGTCCAGTCTTTTCTCCTGCCCAGGCAGGGGGTCGGGCTTGAAGATCTACAAGGTCCCTTCCGACCCGACTTCTATGATTCTATGATCTCTTTTAACAACATAGGTGCAATTTGCAATATCAGTTTAAACATTGTTGCAGATATAGTTAGGTATAGTATGTGACAATGAGGACCAACAATATTTATTCTCTTAGGCTAGGGACATAAGTTACACATAAACTGGTATAAGTGATCAGAAACCAGTACCACAACAGAAGTTCTGTGCACATAAACCATTTTCAAAGTGGTTGAAACTGGTTTAAGATAAACCTGGATGGTTGTCGTATCAGACTTAACTGATTTAGGTTAAATTGGTTTATTAAACTTCTGTCACAGATGCCCTCCAGATTCAAATTAACTCACAGTCCTCCAGCATCCCAGGATGCTTTGCACTTCCCCCCCCACACCCTTCCTTGCCCTAGTGGGTGGGCTAACATTGGTCCAAGCTGTCTGCTTCAGCCGAGTGGGAAGGCGCGCTCTAGTGCCTCCCAGCTTCTGGCCTGGGCCACTAAAGGCACGTGGCTGCATTTCCAGGATCAAAAGTAAATGTGTGTTCACTTTCTGATTGGTTCAGTCTATGGAGCTTAGACTAACCTGCAAAGATTGAATTGATTCAGCCTCGGGTTTTTTGACTCTCTGTACTTAACCTTCATGTCAAAAAAATGTCCATTCTTTCAGCAAATATATAGTGCTTAATAGGGCTGTATGAAGCTTCAGGTGCTGATTCGATTTGGAGGAGATTTACCCCGACTCAGTGGCTGAATCGCCGAATGTGAATCGAATCAGAGGACCAGTTAAAAGGTCCAAATCGATTCTAAACGCTCTAAATTGATTCAGAAAAGATTTGGAGAGCTTCGTTGATTCAAGCAGTCCCCGCTGGCTGCAGCAGGGAGCTGGACACAGTCTCCAAGCTGGTAAGTAGGGGGTGGGGGAGGGGAGGCTGGAAGAGGGGGGAGGGACCATGGGCGGACCCCTGCCTGCTCCCCCAGCCCCCCTGATGGCCCCCGGACTCCCACTCACTCCTCATCCCCCCCATGGCTGCCCCGCCCACCCCAGCTCCCAGCCCTTTAAAAAAAAGCCTCCACTCACCAGGCAGGTGGGGGGGTTGATCCCCACTGGCCTCCACTGTCCCATACCATGTGGGGGGCTCTGCCATGAGCCCCCCAACCCCCACCCACTGTCCCAGCCCCCCAGTGGCTCCCCTGCCCACCCCAGCTCCAAATACTCCAAAGTCAGACTGGTCAAAATTTTGCACTTGAGGGAGGCGCACTAACTGTCAGCAAAGATACTATGGTTACTAATAAACTGGAAAAATGCTCAGTTCTAATCCAACCCCAGTTTCTTTTTTTACCCTGATTATTTAATACCTTGCATTTCCAAAACCTTATGCATTGAAGCAGTTCTGAACACTAATTCACAAGAACCACCCTCCCCAGCTGGTGAAGCAGGCATTTATCCTAACTGTACAGACAAAAATTGAGTAGAAAGCGAGACAAGTGATTTGACCAATTTAACAACAAATCTGGAAAACCTGGCTTTGAACTCCTGACTTCTAGCCCTGTGGGGTAACCACTAGTGCAAACATCCTTGCAACAAGGAACCTTTTCATTGCATGCTTGCATTACAGTGGGCACCATCACACCCTGTTATTTATCATATTTTGCCCTTATTATTGTGCAGGTCGCAAACAGAGACTGCCCTGAGGAGCTGATGGTCTAAAAATATAAAATCAGAGGACAAAACAACTCAGGGGATCCAGAAGTTGTTAACAGTGAAAAGAAGGATGATACAAACCATAGTGGAAAATGGACATCTGGGTACAGTTCCTAAATACGAGGGGCTTCCTGGGAGAGCTTGCTTTCAGCAAGTCATTTTCCACCTCTGGGCTCAGTTCTCTATGTGGGGAAAATATTTCCTTTCTCTCACTTTTTATCAGACTTGTCTATTTTGACAGAAACTTTTAGGGAGTAAGAACTGTTTCTCACAATGTGTCTGAACAGCACCAAAGACAGAACAGTTCACTCTACAGCAGCGACAAAGAAACCCAGTAACGTGAAAATTAGTACTGTAACTTATGACTATTTTGGAGGTTTGAGTCTGTAGCATTTTATTTTATTTCCCTGGTACTCCCTCAGCAAAAAAGCTTTCAGGAAAAGGTTGGGAATATAATATAATGCCATTATTTGGTATGTGCTGTAACTCACAGGTCCAGTTTAACTGTGCTATTCAGCATGTTTCTATTGCATGTGGTGCCATAATAAAGAGTTGCAGAACACGGTCCATGGGAAATGTGATGCGATCCAGATAATCACCTTCACCTTGTTTACCTTCTCAAACAGGGCTGGTAAACTGTGCTTTGTCAGTGCTACCTATGCCTTTTTTTTTATTGCACCACTTAGACTGATGTTGCATCATCTCACATAGTGAGAGTTCAACACAGCTTTGTGATTTCAGGGGCCTGCATAGTGTGGTGCTGATCTGTGTCCCTCTGATGAGATAATTCAGAAGAGGAAACCAGAAAAAAGGGTGGGGGGAGAGAGAAAGGAGAGTGATACTCCTGCTTTTCATTATTCAAAACCGAATGAACCACTTGAAAATCAAACGCATATGAGCTACAAAGCCCCTTATGATGCATCTGGGTGAAAGGTGCTGTATAAATATTCCTTGGATAAGAGATCATCCTTGTGAGGGTTCTGAGAAATTGCTTGGACTAACAAATATGTGCAGGGAACAATGCTGCTCTAGCCTTAAAACTGAGTAGGTCTTTCCCATCTCAAATTTCCATGATCCTACACCATGAAGAAAACTATATTTCTTCAGGGACTGATTCATCTCCAGCAGAAGTCAATCAAAAAGCTCTGTCATCCAGAGCAAATATTAAGCCCTTACTTTGTACAGTTACTATAGCATGAATTGTAGACTTGAGTCAGGAATAGCAATAGCATAATACATGCAACAATATTAATAATAAAATATCTTACTTATTCCTTCCTTTGGACTTCCCAGAGTATTCTGTCTTATCTTTGTTTGTCTTACTGAAATTATAAGCTCCTCAGGACGGAAACTGTTTTTATTTTGTGCCTTGTCCAGTGGCAAACTTCTGATGCTTATAATGAAATACCAATAATATTTCTATCACACAACAACACAAGTGCCTTTATGCATAGAAAGAGCTTTGGAAATATCATTTATTTTTATATTTGGTGCAGTCACTCAAATAATATCAGTCCTCAAGCCTTGTTCAATGGACACTGGGTTAGGCATCTGATCTCAGTCTCTTAGGGAGAACAGTACCAACATGTAGAAAGATGCAGTTTAATGCAATTAAAACATAAACAAGAGCGGAAAGGAGAATGAACTGCAAAGACATAAGCCCGCTGCACATCTCCCTGCTTGTTCTTATCATGTTCTCACCTCCCTTTTCATCAGCAGTATCAGCCTTGCTTGTCTTAAACCTGCTTTTAACTTTTACCGATCCTGGCCTACGTTATGGCCTACAGTTATCAGATTCTCACGCAAGTATCTCTGCAGCTTCTTACACAAGAGCACCCTGCATGCACTGATACGTAAGAAACCACTCTGCTGGTTAAGTACTGCATCTGTAAAGAGCATCCTGATAAAAATCATCCAGTAAAGATGGTTTGATGGGCAGCTGGGTTAATTTGGCACTTAGTCTATTTAGGAAAAAATGTCAACTATATCCATAGATCCAAGCACTGGGTGTATCTGTGTCCCTGCGCCCTGCTATTGCATACACTGCTTGTCTATCTACTGAGATCCTGTTCCTGCAAATGGGCCATATTAGTTCCTGTTTCTGTCACAGCTCAGCCTCTGCAGTTATGAACCCACGTGCCCATTTAAACCAGATGCCCAAATTTAATCGCTACATAAGTGCAGAGAAATGAAACTCTGCAGGAGGAGTTTCTTAGTTTGCAGGGTGGGACAAAATAGAAAACTGGTAAATCCCAAAATGAGTCAGGTTGATATGGTATGAATTTACAAACAAGCAACTTCCAAACCACAGCAGTGGATTGAAAAGGGTCTTTTTGGCAGGCGGTCAAGTCCTGTGTGCCTGTTATTCCCACTGATTCTTATCTGAGGCTGTTGCTGCATTGTCTTGAATTCAGGGAAGGCTCCACTATAAAAACTCCAGCACAGGAAGTTCAACTTCCTCTCCAGCAGATTTCCTCCTCCACCTCCTTAAATGCAAGACAGCAGAGAGCACAAACAGGCCCTGTCTGTACTGACCAAAAAAACCTCACACGGTTGTTTGAATGCACACCTTTTGCTTCAACTAGCGATCCCCAACTCTGGAGCACTGAGGATGAGCGGTTCCTTGATAGCAGGTTTTTACATGTGGGAATATCCCAGGTGGAAGGGTTGCTTTGTTGTAATCACAGAAACAGTTTGGACCTAGCTGTTTATCAGATTCCCCTAGTAAATATAACCAGTAAGTGCAATGTAGATGACCTGTTAGTGTGGTTTATATTTTGTCTGTACTATGAAAAAACTCTCCTGGAAGGCAGTGTCATCAGCCGGGTAAAATTCTGGCCTCACTGAAGTCAATGGCAAATCTCCCACTCCCTTTAGCAGGGGCAGGATGTCACCCTCTGGCTTTTAAACAGGTTTTAGCATTCTTTCCAGCTATCTCTTCAGGCTTCTGTGCGACTCTCAGACTACCATGGATGCAAAACAAGTGTTGTTCAGACTTAATTCTGTTACAGACTTCATCATAGCTGTGCAGTACCCACGTGCTATATCAGCAGAGCACCCTGAGTATGCATTTAAATTAAGCTGCCAAACTGTGCTTTCACCTTACAGATTTTTCCACTCTCACCCTGTACCTCCGAAGTGAAACGAGCTTTGAGGGGGAAAGTGCAGTTCTGTTGGCATAAATGCACCCACACCAGGAATTTCAGCCAGCACAACTGTGTCAGAAATCACGCATCTGACAGGCATGGCAGAATTCAAAGTGCAGAGTATGATTCTCAAAAAACAACCTAGTCCATATAGATGCACAAAGAAACCATGCTAGGCCCACATCTGACAGCCATTTTTGAGCATGGGTGTCAATAGCATGGTGCAACCTTTAAGACAGATAGGGTCTCAGAGCCTGAAAGCTTTTTTCTGAAGGTCCATGTTTATAAAAAGGGGAGGGACTTCAGCCAACCCCAAATGCCACTGCTTACATCAGGATTCAAGTGCCTTTCAGAGGCAATGTATTTAAAACCCATACCATACCACCCACTCATGCATGCACACATACAAGAAAAATAATAAATGAGCCACAAATGCACTGAGAACGCTCACACTGGCAGAGCTTAATAAATAATAAATAGCAAGGCAGTCAATACCAAATGTCACAGGGCTATGCAGAATCTAAATGCATATCAGCTGACTGAGGCATATTAGCAAACCAGAGCTGCACTCTGATTTTAGGCCCTAAAATAATTTTGGGGAGTGGAGGAAGGTTTACAAAGATGACTGGAAATATTTAATTCATTTTCTTTTCTTTTTTCATGTATTTGTATTGAATCTGTTCCATGCAGAGATTTAAACCACAATGTGTTACTGCACCAGAACAAGAAAATGAAACTGAGTAATCTATTTTAAGCATGCAAACTGAGTGAATTGCATTGGTAAACCAAACTTTTAAATGATGAAAAGTACATTCACTCTCTCAAATTCTAATTCTGTAAGGTGTGCTGGTAAAGCAGAGTACTGATTTCGAGAGAAACTTCTGGCTTACCGTGACACAAATTTTGCTTCAGAGTTACTTTAGGTGGTGACCCAAAACCCACAGGATTTAGAAAAAATGAAGGGGAGGCAAGAAAATGGGGAAATGAAACTATTTAATTACATTATTATTTAAAAGCAATAATTAAATCCAAAGTAAATACGTTGTACACACACCTTACAGCAGTCTAAGTTAATAGTCCAGAATGTTGCAGTAAACTAAATTGTTTGAAACCATCATTGTGCATTACAATAGCATTTTCAGTACAATGAAATGAAAAGCTTTCTTAGGCCTCCATGGTGCTGATTCCTTTGTGCCAGGTTTTGAGCCCCTCCAGAAGTCACAGAAGTGGCTGGGGAATTTTAGTTATTTGCAGGATTGAGTCGACGGTCTCAAAACAGGACACATCTAACAATTCTCTGGGTTGTTTGCTGCTGGCTGTTGTATTACCAATGCAAATCCCTAATGGTACCAGTGCGGTAGAAGTCACAAAAGATACAATGGTCTTTATGTTTTGCTGGATTAGCATGATACACATCACTAATGTACCAGCATAACTCAGCCTAAACACACACAGGCAATATTATAGCTCTGTTTTTGGCCTTAGTAGCTAAGAAATGTGTCGGCATGTTGCTTATAGTACAATATAAAACCTGTTTTCCTGCTGTTATAATTCTGCAGTAAAAATGTCCTCAATCAAGGGCTGAAACCCAACATACAATAGTCAGCTCAGAAGATATTTTTTATTACAGAACCTGAAACTAATTTGTTCAGCTAATTGGAAGTTAAGGGTTTGCAGAGAAAGAAATAACTAATCATACAGCTCAGTTGTTGGTTTCCTTTTTAGTTGTGTTTGTGGAGATCTGTTATTGGTGACGGAAGGGCATGGTATGGGTTTCTGTTTTATTAATGGTACATTTGACCCATTTAGAAATTCTTCAGTCGGGGGTGTGTGTGTGTGTGTGTGTGTGTTACAACTGGTCAAATATATACGTCAAGGTTATTTGCAAAAGATTTTTTTTACTAAACAAAACTGTTCTTGTAAAGTGGCTTCCTTTTGCAGAAAAAAATATTTTTAATTAAACAACAAAATCAACAATGCCCCTAAAATCAGAAGTTTTCCATGGGGAAGGGGAGAACCATTTGTAATACAGATGCACAAAATATGGTAATTTTCCATAAGTCTTCACACTTGATGGCTATGGAAAAAGGTTATTTCAGACATTCTTGGATACTCATTATGAATATTAAACACAGGTTTTACAGGCCTTGTAAGGCCTCGGGTAACTTTGTTTGTTTGTTTTTAATTAATATATTTTCCTGGTTTTGAGATAAGAGGCTCTAATATTAACTGTTGTGATCTCAGAAGGCCTCCTGGCACAGGACCATGGTATTAGTTACATACTCTATATACTAGTGACATAAGAACTTGGACTTATGGGCCCCAATCTGGTAGGGACCTCCATGCTGAAGGACCCATGGATTAATTCTGGGTAGTCCTGACAGCAGGATCAAGCCACTAGACTTTAAACTCTTCTGAGTAGCAACCATGCAGTCTGTGTTTCTCTGTTAAATGCTAGGCAGGTTTATGGCACTATTTATATAGTGATACTGAGACTGGCACCACCCTGATCTTTGCTTTGCTGTAACTTTGTTTGATTTACCTTTTATTAAAAATAGACCCCAACCAACTAAACTTTGCTGTTAAATTAGAGTGTCAGACATTTGCATTTATATATATTGCTTTGCTATTCTTAAAAGCTACTTTCTTTGACACTTCTGAGTGAATTTCCATACCAGCTTGACTATGCTGGAGGTTGACATCCTCTATTTCTCCACAAAATTCGCCGCAGACTTTGCACATCCCATTCTCCTGCCAGCAGAACTCAAGGCCCATACCTTGGACTGTAATAATGTAAATGATGATTTCCAGTTCTGTGGTTCTTGCAATCCAAGGATCTCAAAACATTTTATAAGCATTACTAGGTTAAGCCACATAACACCACTATGTGGTACAGGAGTACTATTATGACCATTTACACTTGGAGAAATTACAGCACATACTAAATAGTTTATTCAAGGTCAAAACCTCTGGTCAAGCCAAGAGCAGAATGCAGGAGTCCTGAGCCCTTAAGCTCACATAGCCTTCCTGAAGTTGCCATTACTTGTTACTTATGCACTATGTGGGGGAACTATTACGAAGACTGCTTTGTGGGATGGATACCATGTACATGAGATTATCTCCAAACAGGATTACCCACTATGGTAGCAAACCATGTACTAACAATTCTGGAGGGAACCCAGGAGATAGAGGGAGATTGGAGACATAACTGAAAAGAGAAGCTAGCTAGATCTTTTCTTAGGAGAGTGATGGAATTTGCAAATAACAACTAGGTATTATGAGGATGGCAAGATGTTGAACAAATATTTTGAGGAGGGGTATTCTGCCTCCCAAGCATAGGCACCTAATCTTACCCCCCATGGCTGTTAAAGGGAATTTTGCTGAAGGAATACAAAAATTAGATGCTGGGGTGGAATAAAAAGATAAGCCACCAATAAAGTTAGCAACTAATCCTCTCCAAGCCCCCTACAGAGTTTTGTTTGACTGTTAATGATCCAGCTGTACTAGGCAACAGTTTCTGCCTGTTCTCCTGGGTGATCGTTTAGGAGAAATGTAATTTTGTGTATGTTTTGTCGTGTTGCATGGAAACATGGCTTTTAGCAGCTCCTTTATTCCTTTTCTAACAGGTGCTTACCAGAGAGGGTTTCACTGATCTGAGATCCTTGCTGACAAGTGGTTTGAGAGTTGGGACGTGATCTATAATAAGATCCCGGAGGCCATGAGGTAAGGTCTCATTCTGCCATTTGGAGGTAGACCTGAATTCACTGGGATATGTGGAGCAGCCATGTCCTTGTACTTGTTGCAAAGGAACATTTAAATAGCAAGTGACAGCAAAGAGCAAGGTAGAATGGAGCCTGGAATCCAACACTGGGGCTACTAAAAACTCTTCTTTTTCTCAGTCCACCCCCACAAAAGACTTTCTTATTCCTGTTCCCACCTACCAAACTCTGTGAATTTCCTGTCCACTCCACTGAAGTGAGAAAATCTAGTATAGGTTTTCTTTCAGAATCACTGCTGCTTTGGGACCCGCTCAAGACGTGTTTTAATGTACTCCTGGAACTAACAGACTCTACCTCTTCCACTATGTACTGCTTTTCTGTCCATAGTTTTCACTCCAGGGGATATGTGTAACTAAGCCCATATACCATGGGACACAAAACCTAATGATTCCCACAGCTCTTCTAGCACCAACTCATTATGCTCTTCTTCTCATTTAACCAGTTCTTCATCTATTCCCATGGTGTATCCTCAGCCCCTAGGGTTCAGAGGTCAGTTTAAACAACAGTCTGCTGGATGAAATGCAAGCAAATGCGCTGATGAGCATCTCTGCACATTATCTAATAGTCCCAGCAAGTTGTTCATAAATTGCCTCTTAAAGGTCCATGTGACCAGTCAGTTTTTCCTTTTCAGCTTTCCATTGCCAGAATCAGTGGTCCTCTACTGGCACCACCCCTTAGACTTTGCAACTGGTTTTTCTTATATCCACTGAAGTGTTTTTGTTTTTCAAATACTTTTCTTGTTGTTGTTACGTGTCCTAGAATCTGCAGCAGCACCAAAGCTACATTGCAATTGCAGCAATAAAATAAAACATGACATATCTGAAGAAGCAGTTTTCTCATCAGTCATTCCAGCATGTTTGGTAACTACTTTGCTTTGATGACTATGGTCACTTCCTGAAACTCAGGGAATAAGGAGTGTTTTATAGGAAGCTGACATGAAACTCCACAAACAGATTCTCCCATGTAATTTGAGGGATTTCCCACAGGCTCGCTTTACTGCAGGTTTGATGCATTTGACATTATGGAAATTTCAGTAGCTAGGCTGCATCCTCAGTATAGATTCTAAACTCTCCAAGGTACCAGTTGTTTATCTGTTAGTTGTTCAATGAGGCAATGATCCCCAGAGGGGAAAAAACCCTTAAGGGAGAAAAATATGTAGCATTAATTTCCACATATCCATCAGTCAGTCTGAATCCAAGTCACTGGGTAGACACAGAAATATTTAGTTCAGAATCTGATTTGTATGTTCATGATAAAAATGCCCTTTATTACTTGGGATTCCCCTTGCTGTATCTAGCAGGGAGAGGAAGACTTCTAATGGCTAAATCTACCCACCTTCCTGTGCACTCCTACCACATATACTAACAAAAATTATTCTTACTTGGTCTATTCCCTGGGTTTAGTTGGCCCATGGTCAGTGTAGGACCTAAAGTAACGGGAAAAGGTATTCTTGCACTGTCTACCCCCTTTGCCTTGCTGGAGTGACACAAAAAAAAACATCCTAACAGCTAAAGTCTGCCCCACTGTATTTAAACATATGTAGTAAAATGCTAACTTAAGATACTCACATGAACGTGATGAAAAAAACAAAATATGACTCCACACAATCATTGGTCCCTAGAAAAAGAGTTTTGCTGCAATTCTGGTTGTAGACAAAGACACAAAAATACACTTCCACATGCCCTTGCCATCAGGATTTGCACAAACAGGTGAAAAGGGTGCATGAACTGCTTCAGACAATCACTTGTGTATCAAGAGGTGGGGAAGGGAAAGATGATTATGTAACAATTCATATGTTTGTATGAAGTATATGATTCTTTGCAAAATTGTGTGACAAATGGATGAAACACAGCTTGGGATTCAGGAGACCTAAGCTCTGGCTACTGATCTGCTGGGTGAAAATGAGCAAGTTGCTTCATGTTTCTGTGCCTCAGTTTCTTTATTAATTAAATGTGGATAATGATATTAATTTCCTTTCTTACCTGCTTCGAGACCTGCTAAAGAAAGTCTTATATTAGAACTAGATGTTGTTATTATTGCTGAACTATTGGGATGCTTACAATATTGATGACATGGGGCATGGGTCATTAAACAAAATATATGGGTTGCTCCTTAAAATAAGTTGCCTAGTCTACCTGATAATTGAATCACTGGTCCAGCTGGGGATGAGTCATCCTTCTGCCAGTCAATCATTGGCTGCTATGCTGGCAGGAATTTGATCCCAAATACAGCCTGAAAACCAACAGGACAGACTAATGAGTTGTCTGCACAGTAAGTGTACTGGTTAGTTTGTGAAGTGTCTTGATTGCAGCATCTTGCCTTGGCACCAGCCTCTATGTTCCAGGTCTCTGTGCCTGGATTGTAAGCCTGTCAAAATGCTCTCAGATCTTGACCTTAGTGTGATATGTGGCTTCCTGACTCTGGGTCCTTAATTTTGGCTGGTTCCTGATCAGTGTTTGGGCTTCTGAATCCTAGCCTATTTGTGACTTGGGATTCCAAACTTCAGCTTGACCACTGCTTCCAGACCCTGTCCTAGCTCATGGCCCTGGACTGAGGTTCCTGATCCTGGGCCTAACCATGGCATGATTGTTCATGCTCTGGTCATGATATTCTAGGTCTACCAGATAATATACCTGTCTGAATGAGATAGTTAATGCATATGTAGAACAGTGTGCACTTCCTCTGGGTATCTAATGATGCATCAGACACAAATGAGATGCATAGGGAACTAGTCATATTTTATGACCTATCACTTGTACACATCGGTGGTTCATTTAACCACTAGGGTAATAACATGGCACTCCAAAGAAGACTGCTTGTCATTATCCTTCATATATTTTTGTGCCTGGAAAACAGATTTTACAGCCATATCCTATGCCTTCTTCATTTAGCGATTTTTAGGATTTTGTTGGCCAAAACTGTACATCTCTCCATACTGTTTTAATTCCTCTGTCAATGCAATTTTACACACACACACACACACACACACACACTGCCTTCCTTTAAACACTTTCAGAATGGTATACCAAGAGCCCCTCAAGCCCCCTGGAAATTAAGCGTTTTTAGATCAAGGACAGAAAGGTGGAGTGAGTGGTGAAGGTTGCACTGCAACACAGGACAGAGCCAAGAGCAGAATTTAGGAATTCCAGTTCCTCATCCTTCCTGCTCTAGCTACTATGTTACACTACAGCCCTCCTAAACAGCTGCTTTTGTTCCCATCTAAAGATCCTCCCTGAAGACTCCTTCCTAACTAAAACACTGTTGTTAATCCTCTGTTTTCTATTCTCAGAACGTATTTAAAATAACTCTTTTGTTCCACAGTAATAGGCAAGCTGAAAGAAACTGTGGAATTTCAGAATGTATCTAAGGAGATTGAGCTAGTTACTCCCACCTTTTCCTCCTCCTGTGCACGGTGAATATTTTTCCTTAGTAAGAGTTAAAAAAAATACACAAAAACGAATGATTGAGATAATCTGCTACCTGGGTTCTTCTAGCTGTGATGTTTTACTCCATTGTTACAAGTTGGCAAAGAACAGCAGCAGGCCAGCATGGTTTCAGCTTAGGCAAAAGGTTCATGCTCCCTATAAGCAGACATGGGGCTTTTGTATCGTTCTGACTTAAAATGGTGCAGAACTCCAAGATCTCCCATAGCTTTGATGGAAAGGCAACAGAACCAATGTTTTGGTAGGACTTGCTTTGTCTTTTGGACCAAATAGGCTGAAAACATCAAAGAATCACAGATCGAGGCAAATGTTTCCATGATCCCCATACAACTTCACTGAATCACACACCTCACTCCATACACCAAAGCCCTGAATGCCAACGCAAAAACAATAGACAGGAAGTAGTACGAGTCTTGCTCTGTTGCGGCTTACGTCATCAGAAGTGTCTGCTGGTGGCCCACTGAAATGCCTGCAAATAACAGTGTGAGGAGGGAGGAGACTGCTGCCATGAGGAGGCTCCATGGAAATCATGGGGATTGGGCTAGGTCAGTAGCTACTATAAATCAGCATCACTCTATTGATTTTAGTGGGACTGTGTCCATTTATACCATGTGAGGCCTGAAAAGTTCAGCATCTGCATTGGTGGTAGAATCTGGTTCTAAATTTCTTGTGTATAATAGATTGTTTTAAGTGTGCAGTTATGAAAGGCACATGTGGATTTTACATGACAGATCACCCTGAGTAACACTGTTCTCCTGTAGTGGGCTAGCAAGTGTTAGCTTTATAGAAGATGGAAATAAATATTTCTACAATAGATATATATGCAGAAACCCAGGTATGCACAAACTTACTCCATACATCTGTTTTGAATTATTTTTTTACAGAGCTTTTGTTGCAGTATCTTTATGGAGAAACCCTGCCCTCAGTTTATTATTCTGCTCTTCCTCTTATTTTCCATAGAGATCTGTGTTTATATTGCTAAGCTGATTTGTATTGACACCAAGTATGTTCTCAATCACATTATTTTCTGCTATCAGATTGCAGAAAACTGCATGCTGCCATATGGAACTAACTGTGTTTAAGTACCATATTTAAAAGTTAGCTCCAGTATGTCAGATGTTAAAGCAGCATTAAAGGAACTGGTCCACACCTATGAAGGCTACTGACAAAATCTGAATAGATCTGAAAATCTTTGCCAATATTTTCCTTAGTACTGAGCTTTTCCCAGAATTGTTTGTGTACAGTGTTTCAGACAAAAGCTTCTACCTAGCTATGAGACTCCTGCTTTGAAAGAGATCAGGCTAAACTCAGCCTGATTGTACTGAGATTGATCTTTTTTGTTTTACAGTTAAGTATAACAGAGCAGCTTGAAAGCCCAACATGGATGTAAGATAATCACCCTAGTGAAGGAATATGCCTGAGACCATAAATTTACTAGCATCTACCTAGTGTTGTTTCAAGGCATCTATGTTACATCAATTTCTGTGTGTAACTTCTTGGAGTAGGTGTACTATCCTCCACGGTAGTCATCCCCAGCACAGTCTGGATATGGTGCAGGCATGCCCAAACTAATATCAAGCTGGAATTATATATGGTCCAGTGCCTATTGGAGTAAATTGACTTCCACTCAATCTATTGATTTCAGTAATCATAGATCAGGTGTTGTGAGAAGAATTCTTGTTCCAGGTTCCTTAGAACCTAACCTGGATGAAAAGATTCAGTAGAAAAGCCATTTGAAAATCAGATGGGTTTGACCCTGAAAAATAAAGAGCAGGATATGTGCTCTATAACAAATTATTGGCACAAACTCAGCTAATTTAATTTGGGGAATACATTGATTTCTCTATGCCAAGTACCTTCCCTTTTCCATTGTCACCCTTTTATTATAAATAAGCAGGTATGAAGAGGCAGTAGTTTGCATTTAAATATTGCTCAATTTTGACACTTTAAGGGGGATAATCAGAAGAAGCTGTATAAGACTGTGATTCAGGAATATGAGATGGTCTGAAAGCCACAAAATAGAAAAACTGGCAATATGTACTTTTTTTTTTACTGGCTGAGCCATGGAACTTCCAGAAATACTGGGTTTTTGTCCTTTTCTTAGGAATTCTATTAATCTCTTTTTAATGGTTGGTTACCTGCTCTTTTAAGAACTAAAGTGGTAATTAGATTTGTACAGTATTGTATTAGGAAACAATTTCTAAAGTTTAACTCATTCATATAAAATATTAATACTATTTATATGCAGAAAAAGTTACTTTGTGAGAAACAGGAAAACTACTGACAAATAACTCAATAAAACACATTAATATATTATGTCTCTGAACAATAGGTAATATTTTCACTTGCAGATAAGCTAGTTTGTGAACCAGCTTTGAGAGATACTTCAGGGACTAAATTAAATCTTAGCTCTTGTTTAACAAAGTTCATTTTCTCAGGGGTATATGATATCTTTCTTCCTTTCTCTTTCTTTAAACAAGCCTCTCTGATGCTAGTACACTGAAAAACCAAGACATTTCTCCTTTTATATCTGTTAGATACAGAAGAGGTATTTCTAAAAACATGGCATTAGAAGATCACTGAATAAGTAGATATTGCTAAGGACTTTTTAATGTGCATTGTGTATGCGATTGGTTTTTCCATTCCTTAGATTAAAACAGAACTTATGCCTGCTAATGATTTAAAACATCCACACTAATACACTAGATGAAGATGTAGTGAACTCCTTGTCCTAGGGAAGTCAATGGAGGTTTGGAATCGTGTGGAATTTTGGCTCTTTTGATATGAAATCTCAAACTAGAGGAGACAAAAGGGCAGGTCATGTTTTTATTTTGGCAAAGGGGGAGCACAGTATATAAGAGTTCTTACCTTGATACAGAATTGAAAATGTGGCATTAATACATCCAAATATTTGTTTTACCAGTAACATCAGTTAAAGTAATAGTTACTGCAGACTTTCTAAGAGTGGAGAGACTCCTCTTGACTTCTGTCAGCTTTAGATCAGGCCCTTGATGTCACTAGATAGTACTGGTACTGCAAGTCAGTTAAGCTTTGGATGTGTGAAAATGTAACCTTTAAGCTTTTTAAAGGTGTTTGCTGTCCCATACTTACTGTAGTTTAAAATAATTTTATTTATTTGTTATATGACTCTAAAAATGGGTACAAGTTAAACATGAGTGAGTCGGAGTATTTTCTGTGTAATCTGAGCAGCAGAAAGAGTAGAAGTTTGTCAGAAAGATTAAGAGAATTTGAATGTACTGTTAATCACAAAGCAGAATGACAAGGACAATAGTAGTGATAGAAATGAATGTTGTTTTTGTAATATTTCTGTTGTGGCAGTGGCAGAGCACTGGCAGGACCCTTGTCTCTCCAGCTTTTATGTGTGCCATGTTATAAGAAGGTCTTGGCATCTTGTAGATTGTTCTAATTATTTGTGAGGGCTTAAAGTGGCAATTTGGGGGATTCTTTGGGTTAATAGTAGCCTAGTAATGAAGGGGATTAGACTTGATGGCCTAGGAGGCCCCTTTTAGCCCTCTGTTCCTAGTATAACAATGCTCAAAAGCAGTTGGGCTTGAGACCCATTGTGATATGGTCTGTAACAATACGGGTAAAAGTTAACGTCTCCTTCATTGGCTTTCAGAATCCAGGGAGCATCCAGATTTGGGAGCAATAGGAGGATTCTGAAATTGGAACACAGCAGTTGAGCTGCAGCAACATGAATTTCAGCGCAGGCTGCAAAACGTACCCAAAAAGAAAGGTAAAACAGCTCATGCTTTTGCAGCTAGATTGCTACTAGTACTTGAGCCAGCTAGTTTAAAGCTAACTCAGGTATGTGTATACTATATTGCAGCTACTGCTGTGATTTACACCTTCACGGGCTAGTAGTGTAGCCATTTTACAGATAGGATGATTGCTCCATAGATTGATAAAAGGCATGAAACCAAGCAGTAGTTCCTCCTGCTGCACCTCTACCAAATGTACACAAAAGGGAGGTGGTGGTGTTTAAGCCAGGTTTTCTGGGAAGGGTGGAAGAGATGCAAGATACGCAATGGTTCTAAAGTGAATGTTGATAGTGCACAGATATTAGTAATCCTCAGCCACCTCCATTTGTATGTGCCAACAGCAATCACATGCATGCAAGAGTGAGAGTGGAGCCTGAGGGCTGAAAACTAGAACACAGCTTTCAGTGTGTTGTGTTTGTGTGGAATCACAGGCTGGCTTGGTTTAAAGGGATGCTCTCTAAACCAGGAGTACCTGAAGTTGCCTGTGGAACAATTTGTTCCCTACTTGCTAACATTTCATAGTGATACTACAGTATGTCGAATATTCCTCATTTTAACAACTCGCTTCTTTGTATGCTACCCAAAAGGCTTTATTCCCTATGCAATTGAAACGAGAGTTTTTTACTGCTTTCCTAGTGATGTGTAATGTGTTGTACACACAGGTCTTGGGTGAGAGTTCAACCAGCAAAACTGTGGGTCCCTAAAATAACAGCATCCTGGAATAAGAGAAAAGACAGACTCAGGCTAGGATAGCTCAAGATCTTGTAATCATGTTTTTAAGACTGTTGAAATGAACATACAGTAGCAGACCAGCCCCGAGATCCAGCTGGTTCAGTTTCCCTTGTCCATCAGTGGATTTTACCAAATGATTCAAGGAAAGGAGCAAGAAATTACATAGTCAGGAATGATGAAAACAACTGCTTGCAGAAAAATCTGCTCCTTAGCTCTAGGTAGCTAGGGAAGAGATACACTTGGGAATATTAGAAAAAACTTTTTACTAGTGATCTGGAATTCCCACCAGTTGTTTCTGCTGAAGTGGACCTAACATTTCTGAGAGTGTAAGTTTAGAGAACATTAGGTTGGTTTCTGTCAGGGCACTATGCCTGCACTATATCTCATTTACATCAGCTGTTGCAGACACTACAGGTTGGACTGATAGACAGAATTAAATATTTCATTTTGTCATCAGACAGCTTAAACTTTGTTTCAGATCTTGATATGTTCACTTTGCCTTGGAGCTACAACCATCCTCTTCTGCTAATTAGGATACACAAGTTAAGCATTTATGCTCTTGCCAAACGGAGGTCAGGTAAACATCTTTGCTTCTAAGACGGCACTCCATGTGGACACCAAAGTGAAACACTGGTTTGCAGACAAAATATAATTTACTAGTAGCATCCACATTCTTTCAGGAGGCTTCTAAAATGCAAAAGAATGTATTTGTCTAATCAGACACACAAAGAGCACTTTTTATTGGAGGATGGGTCATAAGTAAACCAGGAACTACTCTAAAAGTTGTATTGTGAGTATATGCTTTGGCAGCAAAAAATAACTGACTGGGCATGTACAAGCATAGTTTTCCTCTTCAATCCTCTTAGCTAATCTCCATGAATTGAAAGAGGTTACAGAGCACAGGCACAAGTCTTCAGTCTTCATATAATATAGGGAAAGATACAAGTTATAGAAACTCCTGGCTGAAAACAAGATGAATGCCAAAAGGCATTTCTTGTAAAAGGTACAAGAGCAGAATTCCTGTCAATTTTCCTTTACCAACAGTAAGAACAAATTAGACACAAAGACCAAGGGAAGGTCATAGGTACAAGTGTGATCTGGTCTCACATGTAGTTGAAATGATGCAAAAGAAGCAGGCACTGGTTTATTAACATCTGGTTGCAAAAAACATTTGATGTGATATAGCTTTACGTCCATTCATATATGGAAGGAGATGAAACCCAGTCCCCAGGGAAAAACACTCTCAGAAGACTTAGGAAAATAAAAACATCTTTCAGAAGCTTGGAACCTTATTTAAGGCCAATGCACATATCTTTTTTTTGCATTTTAAATCTGCCAAGGTACTTCTGTCAGTCAGAATGGAAATAGTAAAACCTGTTTTAACAATCAAGCCGATGAAATTCTCTAAGAATTGTTCAGGCCTAATGGACTTTGCTTAACGGTACTAGTTTTTTTTTCACTAAGTCATATATTTTAATGTATTTTGAATCCTGGATAGTTTCTTTCTTTCAACACAAATCTGAAGACCTTTCTATACTATAAAGCCCCAACCAAAGATGGAGCACATGCTAGTGGGTCATTACCCCAAATGACACAGGCTAAGATGACAAAGCACCCCCCCCACCCAATTCTGTTGTCACAGCTGTCTCCACATCAGGGGTTTCACACTTGTAGCTGACAGGCTTTATTAACCTATTAACCTAAAAATTACAACTGAATCTCAAGTAGTATATAACACACGCTACAACCCCATTCACAAGTATTTTGAAGCCTACCTATTTGAAATCCCGCCGCTCAAAATAAGAGGCTGTTTCGACTGGAACATTGCAATAGCTACGTTTATAATTACACTCTTTAGTTTCCACAATACTTTAACATCCAGTAAAATGGACACGTCGCTTCCAAAGCCAAACTCTCATCCCTAGCATAGAGAGAAACAAAACATACACGAGCCAAAGGCCCCAGTCTTATGAACATTTACACGTGCCCAGGCTGAGACACAAATAGTTGTACTGCCTTCCATCAGATTAGTCCTGCCCATAAAGCTTAGCACATACACAAGTGTTTTCATTTGTGTGTGTGGTACCAGTGGCTTGTGTGAGACGACAAAACCAGATGATACAGAACAGGGACTGGCAGAAGGCAAGCGGAGGGATGGCAACGCACAGATCCTGGTGCTCAGTGCTCGAGCCACTTGAGGAAGCTTCCTGGGGGAGGGGAGGTTGTTTGCCAATGCAAGAGCTGAGTGCTGAACTTTAACACAGGATGTAGGACTGTTCAAACAACATCACAACAACTGTTGTAAAACAAACAGTAACAAAACATGGATACCCGAGTTCCTCCACAACAACCCACCATCTCTAGGATGACTAGCTCACACCCTTTCTCGGTCTTATTTAACCCCACCCAATTTGGGGTTTTCTCTGTAAACCTAGTTTTCCAGCCTGCACCTTCTCAGGACACTCGGGGTCTGTTTCAATTGTTTTTCTGCGGGGGAAAGAGTGGGACCCTTACAAGAAGCCTCTCCTATTGAATAGTTTGTCTATTTTTCCTTATTGCTGTCGTTTCTGGCTTGGTTTTCCTTCCTAGTTCAGCCGGGCTGCGTTCCTCACCGTTACAATTTTTAAAACCTTTTCTTTCTATGGATTTTTAGGCTTCTATTTTTTTTTTTTTGAAGGTACGCTTCATCTCCATTGTAAACGGACTTCCTGGTCACGGGGAAGGCAGGATCCTCTGTGGCACACGCCGCCACTTAAGAAACTACAAATACGGAGAAAAAGTGTGTGTGCGCTGCGGGGACACCAGCACCAGCACCTCTCTGTCGCTTTTACACAGAGGGCAGCGCGGGGCTGCCGCGGCCTGGAGTCACCTTCCCGCCAGCCCCGGGCAGGGCGGTGCTGCCCTCAGCTCCGGGTCTTCCCGCACCTCCACGTGTTGCGGGGCAGGGCAGGGCCCGGGTAAGGGGCTCCCCGTCCTCGGGCCGTTCCCTCAAGGGCATCTCTGCCCCCCGGGCCCGGCACCCCGCGCCCGGGCCCGGCGCTGCGGAACAAAGGCGCGGCCCCTTCCCTTCCCTTCCCCTTCCGGGGGGGCGGGGCGGGGCGGGGCGGGCCGAGCGGGGTTTCCCGGCCGGGCCGTCACGGGCGGGGGGCGGAGGCGGGACCGCGCCCAGGCTCCGGCTCCCGATGGCTGCGGGGAGCTGAGCGGGACCGACTCGGAGCCGACGCCCGGGGACTCCTCGTGCCAGGCGGGCCTTTCTCCTCATTCTCCTTCTCCTCCCCCCTCAGCCGGAGCGGGCACCGCGGCCCCGAGGAGCAGGTACCGCCCTTCCTCCTCCCCTCACAGTTAGGGCTCCCATCCCCCCGCAGCACCCGGCCCGGCCCGGCCTGGCCCGGCCCGAGGCGGGAAGGGAGGGAGGGGCCCTGTCGTGTCTGGTGTCGGGGGCGCCGGGGGCTTGGTGCGGCCGAGGGGAGCCGAGCCGAGGTGAGTGCGGGGCGGGAAACCCCGGGAACATCTGGGGCTCGCGGGGGGGTCCGCCGCCTGCAAGGGGGGGTGCACATCTGGAGTTGGCCTTGTGCTGCATGTTTGTGTGAGCCTGAACCCGGAGCGTTTCCCATCATGGAGGATGTGTGCGCGCTCCGGCAGAACAAGGGAGCCGCTCGCTGTTGAAATCCTGTGAAAAATAGATCTGGTTTTTCAAGCCTCGTTCGCTCCCGTACTGTTTTCAGCGCCCTTCCGCCCCCCTTTGCCTCTCATTCAAGGGGTTGCTTAGATTAGAAATTTGCTTATCATTGCAAAACTGCATCTCAAAACCTGAAAATGGGCGTAAGGCGCGCAGAGGCATAGGAGAGGGAAGAATCAATTGAAGGGTGGGGGGGAGAAAGAGAAATCTTGTCCAGCAGAAAATCAGGATGATGTAGAGGTTATTCTACGATGTCAATTCATCATGTGTGGGGATCAGTTGAAATTTTAACGTGTGCAATTTTTCACGGTTCTCCAACCCAGTTTGGCTCAGGACTGGTTTTAAATAAAGCATCCTTGGGAGAATGCTGGCAGCCACGTTATGAGGCATTGCCTACCTGCTAGGGGATACCGTCTCAAATTAAAAAAAGAAAAAAGCTGGGGGGTGGGGAAAAGCGAAGCTATATCATTTAAATGGTTTCTGAAGCAGCAGGCTGACCTCCAAAGGGAGATGTTCGGAGACTGGCATTAAAATGAGATACCGTTAGGTGCAGAAATTACCAAACTGTAAGGGGCGGCAGGTATCCCACATTTTGAGGCTTGTCTGCCGAACATGGGGATGTGACAAGACAAAATACGGTCCGTTTCTATGTGGGAAATGCAACTGAAAAAATAAGCTCCTACCTAGAGAGGTAAACTCTTTATAAGTGCTATACATTAATCTCTTCCGATTCAGTGTGTTTTAGGGGGAGAGAAGGGGTGATAATAGTGCAGTTGTTTTGGTGGCTGCAGATTACTGGGGTGTGTGTTTGATTTTCTTTTTGCTGTGAATGAATGGATTCTTCTGTGCCTGGGCCCAATAACTGCAACAAGATGGCGTTTGCAGCAAGGCAGCTCTCTCATTTTCAACTCCTCCTCACCACAGCTT
Source organism: Crocodylus siamensis (assembly GCF_052110815.1). NCBI lineage: Eukaryota > Metazoa > Chordata > Crocodylia > Crocodylidae > Crocodylus > Crocodylus siamensis. The sequence goes on along the minus strand of NC_143406.1, from coordinate 11,992,500 downwards.
TGACAAACTAGACACTATCCTTAGTTGCATTTTAGATTTGTCTTTTTTGTTTCCTTTCTCCTTTTTTGCAGTAGGAACAAGGCTTGGGGGGTGGGGGGCGGACGATAAAACAAATTTATAGGTATTGCTTATTTTTAATTTTTTGTAGCATTTCCCCCCAGTACAGGAGACTAGGTGGGAGGAGTAAATAGTTTTATTGAAATTTTCACATAGGCTGTGACTGGTTAAAGCAGTAACATGATGCCTAATGTCTGTTCATAATGGCATTTGGAAAAAAAAATTCTAGCTTATTTCAGCAACAAATTTTAATGAGCACATATTTTCATATAATCCAGAAATTGAGTTCTGTATGAATAAAAACTGTATAAAAGGCTCGGTAGAATTGCTTGTTTCTTACCATCCTAGTAATAATTAGACCCCCATGTAGACAATCATCTCTCTCTCTCTCTCTCTTTTTTTTTTTTTTTTTTTCTCTCATCATAGAAAGGAAGCGCCCTTCTGCTTCAGAGCCCTCCAATGATTTGTGGAACCTTTTAAAACTGCATTTGACCTGAAATTGTCAGTTTGCATAATTATTCTTTTACATTAGATGAGGGGGAGAAGAAATGAAAAGGCTATTTGCATGTTAAAATCTTTTTCTGTGTTCTGTGCCCTATTTTAAAAATTACATTTATAAAATCTTTTACAAAGTGGTTTTGTACCATATTAAAGTGTATATTTCATAATCAAAGCCTATTGGGTTTCCTGGTTTATTAATTATAGAAAGCTAACCTTCCCCACCCCCCCCAGTTTAGACACTTGATTAAAATAAACTGTTCAGCTAATACGTGACAAAAACAGATTTACTTATCCTTAAGCATTTTCAAATGGCTCTTAACCGTTCTAAAATATATGTCAAACTACACAAAATACTTGGCTGCTTTTTTGATGTTTTCTGAATTAAAATTTTCTCTCTCCCCTTAATAATGGTATGTGAATTCTGGTATTGCTATGTAGATTTATTTTTGTATAATTCATCACTTGCCAGATGCTTTTATAGCTTAATTTTCCTAAGGCTGTAGGAACCTTTTTATGATTAAAGTTTTTTTCCCTCACTCTGATTTTTACAGGAAGTGTATATATCCCAAAATGCAGATTCGTATTAAAGAAATTAACATTTCTCTAATTAGCTCAAAAACTTATAGAGAACTTTTTAAAAATCTGTTAGCGTAAAATTTCGGTTTAATTTTTTTATTGTGTTCCACTGAATTTGAAACTGACAGTATTAGTACTTGGTACTATTACTAGTACTTCAGATTTTTTTAAGCTAAAAAAGAAATAAATGGGACAAACCATTGTAGTCTCCTGCATTGAGTGACTAAGGCCGTATAAATTTATCTCTGCTTAGTAGTCCTTTCAGTTGCTAGGTCAGTTTGCAGCAAGCATCCTATCATGAAAACTTAGTTGGTACCTGAGGTTAGAAACCCAGTGTAGGTCCTGGTAGAGCATTGTGTTAGGACCTTTTTCCAATTTGAGGAATATAATTGAAGATCTAGTACAAAAGTTAACAAAAATTCACAATATTTGGGGAGGGCGGGGGTGGTAAAATCCCCTAGCATGCATCCTTCCATTTGAATATGTATAGAATTTTCTCTATGACAGTATTCATCATCCCATCTGATTTGTGAATACACAATACAGCTATCTTAACTTTAAAAAGTGAAATAAGTAAATAATTTTCTGATTAGAAATGGGGGCGGGGTGGAACAAATACCCCTAAAATATGAAGTGTAGGTTTGGCTTCTGTTGTTCTATATCCGGCATGAAAATATGAGTGCTTTGGAATAATTGACCACAGATATATATTTTGTGTGTTTTAGGACACCCTCGTTAAAGCTAAGAAAGGTATTACTGGATGTTGTATGTAATAACTTCCTGGTGTTTTGGAGGCTTAAGTTAGGTCATGTAGGAAGCAACTAACTCCTTAGCAGTTATACTTTGAGTTATGATTTCTCAACTGCAGTGTGAAATTAGATGCCAGTAAATATAACGTCAGTGTGGAGATATAAATTATAAGTGTAACTTTACTTTTTCTTATTATTTTACTCCGTGTCTATTTGTTTTCCTTTAGAAAAGTTGGAGTTCAAAAATACTTCCTTAACAAAGCAAGATCCCTTTTGCATACAACTGAAGTTGTCTTTCCTTGCTAGGTTGACTCCCAGCAGTGCTTATGCTGTGAGTTAGATGTGTTAAGATGATATTGTATTTACTAACTGAAGAGCTTATTGTCATTGAAATTTGGAATTTGTTGCTTTCTGTTAAAATGACCCTAGGTTTTGCCTCCTGCACTCAGGGCTTGGCTTATGTTTCAGTCTCTGAATTGGATTAAATTCTTACTGTCTATGGATTTTGGCTCTCTGCATTAGTGGATTGGTAATTGATATTCTCAATTTTAATATCCAGTTTTAGCCATATGGCATACCGTATTGTTTTGAGACTCCCATTTAGCACTAGTTTGATTCTGACAAATGGAAATGAGAGATCATGTAGTCATATGGTTGAATTACTATTAGACAAATCTTCTTAGGACTGTCTTCTCTAATGCTACAGTAATGCTGGTGTTTCCACAATATAATGTTGTTGGTTGTGGTGGAGAAAGCATAAATAACCCTACAATTGACTAACTTGTGCTAGTTAGCTACTTTGTTACTTAGGATTGGGTAGAAATCTTAAGAGGGAAGGCTTTCTGACTACAACCATAAGTGTAAGCTAACAATTAACTTTTATCCAGTTTATAAAAATGTGGGGTTTCCCCCCCTGAAATGATGGATGCAAAATTGACAAAATTATCTCCATTTTTTTCATAAACAATAAGGGCCAATTTGCTATAGGATTGCAGTTTACCAAATCTCCAAAGAGTGTTTTTAGTTTTAAGGTTTCTTAGTTGAAATCTAAATTTTTTTTTTTACTCTTTTTTTTAAAGAACCATAAAAGGAAAAGAAAAAATTATATGCAAAATCTGTTGGTATTAGACCCATGTGGTAATTTAGCACAATATTAAAAGCTTTGAGCTCACTGTTAACTGGGTCTTGACCATTGGATGCCAAAGTAATCGATATGAATTGCTGTAAAGGCTTCTTGTGGGGGCAGAGACGTAGACATGGAAAAACAGATATAAAAGCTTAAAAGCTCAATATTGATGCTTTTTTTTTTTTTTTTAAACAGGAGTGGTGTTTTTTTATTTGTTTGTTTTAAAGAAAGAGCCATTTTTGTGGTTTCACAGAAAACTTGGAGGATAGGGTAGTCATGGAATAAAACCAGACCTTTGGAGGTTCTGGGGATCAAAATCTTCTCTAAATTTTAAAAACCAAGTAGGGTAACAAATCTAGCCTTCATACTTTTTATTTTGTTGTTGTTGTTCGTTATCTCACATTGTAAACTTAGTAACACCGGAGCTTGAAATCTATTTCCCTTTGCTTGTCTGAGTGGCAGGTTTCTAGCCAACTGCCTCTGCAGGATGCAACAGCCCCACCCCACCCATCCTACCCCAAGCCATTTCCCTGCCTTCCTGTCCCCGCCCTGCTCCAGCACCACAGGGCTGCATCGCCAGACCAGGAAGCATGGGGCTGTGCCAGAACCTCTGGGGGTGTGTATGTGTTTGTAGGGTGAGTCCCACATATAGTCCACCATACACATGCACAACCCCCCCCCCACACTGCCATACATGCGGACTCGCACACTGCAGCCAGCCTCCCCCCTCAGCTCCCCACAAACCCCATACCCACCTACACCCCACATGTTCACTCACCCCACCCCCTCACATCTATCCACACCCCAAAGACACACCCTCCCACATACCCACAGCCCCCCACAAACCTATACCCCCCACAGTATACAAGTATAAGACTTCATTTTAAGCTATGATATACAATCACTTATATGTATACTACACAAACATATGTAAACCAGAACAAAAATATATTTTTTTAATTAATGAATGTTTTAGTTTTTCACTTTTTAGCATATAATTTGGTCTTTTTCTGCTTCTGAGACTGTAAAACCCTTTGCTGAAAGGAGTACTTCCGGGGGAAGGGGGAGGGACTTCTGATGGCAAAAGTTAGGGGGCGGGACTTCCAGTTACAAGATGGTGATGGGGGTGTGGTCCCTGTCAAGTGCCGGGGCTACCCATGCAGCCCTCAACAGCTTATGAAAACTGGGTAAGCAGCCTTTCGTCTGAAATAATTGCCCACCCATGCTATAGACTGTGCGTATATGTTGCTACGTACACATGTGAGTTCCAGGGGAAAAAATCATGATGGGGAAGGAAGGCTGTCCCATGTTTAGTCCCAGTAGCTGAGTCATGTGGGCACTCGCCCAAGAAGACAGATGCAGCTTCTAGCACCCTCCCCTTCCCCTGCCTATCTGAATGTGTCTGATTTATTAGCAGAATGCACTAGTTATTATACCACAGGTCAGGCATTATCTAGACTGGTCTCTGGTGCTCCTTCTGAGGCTGAGCCAGTGCCTCTTGCATTTAATAGTCAGTGGGTAAAATTAATAAATGGCACAGAAGTGGAGGGATTTTTGTCCTTTTGGGAGCAAGGGTGAAGGCCAGAATCCATGGCCCATTCCCTTCCAAGGTAGCAACCACCCACTGAGCCATGCAGCCTGTGACTTGCTGGCTTCATATAACTTCTACTGGCCAGAGGGCCAGCTTCAAGAGGAATACTAGAGAAGGATCTGCCTAACACCTGGCCCCTGGCATAGTGGTTAAAGTGTTGTGGTGGCAAGTCAGCATTACACATTCAAACCCAGTGGGAAAGGATAGGTCTAGAACCTGGGTCCTTGAGTTCAGGGGGAGAGCCCTAACCAATGAATTATTTGGGTTAAAATACCCACTAATCCTGCATTTCTGGCTGTCTGTATCTTCAGATCTTACATGCTGGTATGTATTCATGAGGGGTGCACATATGTAGCTACATATGTGCCTGGGCAGCACATGGTCTACTATGCTCAGTCTACATGCATATACTTTGGTGTCCAGACTGCCATGGAACTAGAATTTCTGTCTGTAAGTGACATACTTATGTTACTTACGTTGTTAAAAATCTGCTACTTGGATGTCCAAAGGGAAATGGAATTCCACCTCAAGGGTATCCAAACTTTTTAATAAATATTATATGTGTAATCATTCAGATTACAATATTGAAGCTAGTTTGGTATGGTTTTAGTTAAGAAAGACTTTTATTCATGGTGGAGACTTCAGCTGGAAGTGTAATATGTTAAATGTAAAGGGCACTGTTCGACTTTTTCTTTGTGTTCTCAGTTTCCAGACAGACATGTCCTAGATGTCTAGCAAAAAGATAACCACGTCGTAATGGCGGTTTGAGAACTGCATAATTCTTACTTGCTGTGTGTACCATGCTCTTTTTCCCCCCCCCATGCATATGGTAATTAGATGCCTCCATTATCATTTTTTTTCTTGTATATAAGCCACAGTAAAGTTTCTGGGACTTCTTACACATGGGAGTGTAAGTATGCTTGGTGGCGAGACTATAAACTAATCATTCTAAATTATGTCCTGCTAATTTCAGATGCTAGGCAGAAAGTTGATTTGTGTGGTTCTTGTAGGTGCTATGTATCTGAAGTTGCTGTATAAATTTATGAATATTATATGTTGACCTGGTTATTGGGATTTGGTTATTGGGTTTACTGATTGACTATCAATTTAATAAAAGGTAAGCAAGGAGGAAAAAGAATTAATTGAAGATACTTTTTCGGTAATCCCTCAGAGCATCTTCCATGATTGTCTTATCTCTCTGTGTGTCCTAAGATGGCTGATGAGGCCTATCTGGGATTGATGGATGCTACTGCAGCTTGGATGTGTGTTTCTTTGTGGAGTGGGTGGCGTTGGAGTCTTGATTTGGGCTGCGGCACGCTGTTTCTGCCACTCCTACTTTTTCATCTCCTGTTGTTGCCATGAGGTTTCAAAGTACTGAGATCCCTCCAGCAGACTCTTCCTCCATTTGGGGTCATCTTAGGTGACAAGTCTCCTACAAATTGACTTCAATGTTGATTTTTTTTTAAGTTGTCTTTGAGGACATCTCTGAAGTGCTTCCTCTGCCCTCTACTTGAGTGTACGCCTTGGCTGAGCTGGAAGAATAAAACTTGCTTGAGCAGACGTCCGGATGACATGGCTGGTCCAACAAAGTTAAGATAAGATATATATATCAGTAAACACATGAGAGTTGTTAAGAGATTATGTCAGGTGAGGGAGAAGAGAGAGAAATCAGGAGATCAAAAGAATTGTGGTAGGTTTAAAAAGGAATGCTTAAAAGCTCAGAGAAACTACGCTGAGTTAGAAATACCCAATAGGTGTGTCAGAGGAAGTTAAGCCTTGGTTACTGTTAGGAGCTGTAATCCCAAGAGACATAAACATAGATTGGTTTAAAATCCTTCTTTTGCTAAACATTTTCTTCCACAGCTATGATTTAATTTGGCCTGTGGGGTAAGAATGTTATGTAGATGAAGCCTTGGTAGGTGGAAGTACTGTGTGTGGGAGTGAGAATTGCACCCTGGGTATATAAAGACATGAGACCTAGGAACTGTTGGAAGTACACTCGTGCAAGAGAGAGGAGACCTGTCAGATGGTCCTGTAACTAACAAGTGATAAGAGTGGGATAATCCACAGAATGAAGTTTTTTCACAAATGATTCTGGTAATTTTAGAGAGAGAAAGCGATGAGCTGAGGACAAAGGGGTTGGGAGGGGGAGTGATAAAAGAAACAGTGCCTGATTTTAACTGAATCTTGCAAAAGCAACACACACTGGTTTGATATTTTTGTCATAAAATTCGGCCTTGCAAAAATAATTTGTTATATTTGATTAACTAAATTTTCAGCCTGCAGTTCTCCACAATTACTAGGCATCCTTTGTTTGGAAAGGAAGCATAGTTTAATGCATGAAAAAGATTATTTGAATTCTGGAAAGCTAAACTGCATTTTCTTTGTAGCCCTATCATTAGCGCTAGCAATTTTTAGCCATGTTCAAGATGCCTTGTCAGTTGCATTCATGGATGAATGTACACGCCACTGAACAGAGTTTACCTTTCTTTCTAAAGTCTATAGGACTATCAGCCGACACTGCTAAATATAAAATTGGTAGTGGTGCACCGAGACATCATTCCACATCATATCGGCATCAATAAAAGAGAAATTTACACTATCGGCAGTCAGCTTTTTTTGGCTGATGTGGCCAATAATGTCTCCAATAAATGCTGTGTGTATGTACGCAGCCGTAGCATGCATGCAGCCAGCCTGGCAGCTTGGATAACGGCATCTGGGTGGTAAGTGTGGGGGTGGAGGGGAGGGGCAGATTGAGGCTCCTGCAGTGAGGGAGGGAGTGTTGCTGGGGCAGGCACTACCTAGATGTGGTGGGACACCAGATGGAGCCACAAGCAGCTCGTCTGAGAGATACAGGGGGAAGTGGGGAGCTCCTACCACTGCGTGCACCCCTGGGGGAGGCATGTGCCCCCCAGATATATGCATAGGGCAAGGGTGGGCTGCCACTCTGCTGGAGCTGGGGGCGGTTCTGGGCTTTTCCCAGCAGGGGCTGTGCTTGGTGTGGGTGGTGGGCACTGGGGGGGGGGTGCTATGGGCCCACCTCAACCCTGTGCACAGATCTGTGGGGGCACATGGCCCCATGCTGCCTCCAGGTATGCTCACAGTGGTGGGAGCCACCCCCCAGACAACACCTGCCCCAGCCCCACTCCCTCCCTCACTGCAGGGGCCTCGATCTGCCTTTCCCACCCCCAGCAGACTTACCAGCCGGATGGTAATCAGACGATTTATTGTTTTGCTTTTATTACAAGGAGAAGGACATTGTCATTTTCTTTTCTCAAAGTTGTAGGTAAAATACTTAAAATATTCAGCTCTGAAAGCTCGTAATGCAGCCTTAACAAATGATTGTGAATATGTTACCAGGCCAAGCACCAAGCCTTGTTCACACTCCAGAAGTTGTTCTCAATATCCCCCCCGCCCCATTTCGAATGGTATGAGTTTTGCAAGGCTACCAGGATGATGTCATAAATGACCATACCTACACTGGTGACATGAAAGTGATAGCTAATATATTTCACACTTTTTTTCTTGCATCAGAATGATGGTAACTGTTAACCTTTTAGCTACTGTTTTTAGGTTCCCTTCTAATAATATTTTAGATAATCTTAATTGCAAAACCTGGTGGCAGTTATTACCTTCCCATCTGTAGGGAAAAAATACATCTTCCTCTTTTATGTAGCTGCTTTAAAATGCTTCTATACTTATCTGCCTGTGAAAGTCAGTTTGCTTATTTTTCTGCTTCTAAACTTTCTCTGTTTTGTTCCTTGCCTTTTTCTCCCTCTCCTGTGTTCTTATTTATTGATGATCAGGTTCATAGCTGCTTCACTTTTCTTTGCTTGCATGCCTGTTGTTTTAAGGAAATACATATAACTGAGTATGCTGTAGAAATCACTCTCTCTCTAAGTAGAGATTAATTTTATCTGAAAATGTATGGAACTTGACACAAGTATTCATTGTGAGAGGATCTTGTGTTTCGTGGGAAGTTCAAACAGACTAGAAACCGACTTTTTTGACAGAAGAATTTATAGTTCACTTTAAAATTACAGGTTAGCTGCTTTGGAGACTGAATTTAAATGCCCAGTAGTAATAGTCCACACATTCTTGGGACAGCTTACATTTCTCATTTGGGTTTCTGTTGGCAACGTTGGATATATTTCTCAGATGCTTTTTTTTTTTTTTTTTTTTTTTAACCAGGGGAAAAATGTAGCTGTTTTAGTATAGGTTATTTTACACTCTGAACATGTAACAACTTGGCTTTCTGAGACAGTTAATGGTTAGATATATTGTTAGGTTTCTTAAGTGAAAATCTAAGGACAGACAAGAACATTGGCGAGTTATGAGCAAATATGAGCTTCAGTACAGTGTTCCTTCTGTCTGGATATGCATTGCAAAACCCTGTGATATATTGTTGTTAAGGTCTTTTTCAACATTGTAAATGGATGCTACGACTTCTGTTTTGCTCATTATTAAATGAACAATATTGCCAAGATCAAGATAAAATTTCTCCTTTTTCTCTTTCCTGTGTAAAGCTTTTAACATTGTTGGGGTGATTCTTCAATACTCTGTGTGACACGTCATGTTTTATGTAGAGTATTACAGTGCTGTATTTACTGTAGTCTTTTGCTGCATTAAAAAAGGAGCATCAACATAAGCATTACATTTTGCATGTAACAGCATGATGTTGGGGTACTACTTATGCTTGGTACATAAAAGAAGAGAACTTACCAAAGCAGACAGCTGTATGTTTCAAGAGCCTGGAAAAAAGATTTAATTTTTGCAGCGGATTTTGAATTGTGGAAATTGCCACTGAGATGTTCTTGTCCAAGGGGCCTAAAATAAAAAGAGGCTTTTTACTTTCAGTAGGCCTGAGAAAATAAAACAGTCCAACATTATTTCTTCCCTCTTTATGTCCTGCTTAAATGATTGATTAATTATAAATATGCCAACCAGTCAAAGTTTTAGACTTTTTTCCAAATGTTATGAGAAGATGCATGTGGGAATACTCCTATCAAGTGCTCTTTTATTAGGTGATTTACAGCAGGCCCTCTGAAGCTCCCAGTAGAGGGGGACCATTGCCTGTTGAGGAAAGGTGTTGGCTGTTCAAAGATCACCAACAGCTCACTTAATGTTTATAGCAATTTATTTATGCTCCAGGTTACAAAGTCCTGGATTTTAATAAAAGTTAGGAGATGCTGCCTTAAAATTAACATACACACTTTCTGAGTATTCTTTGCCTTTAAATCCAGTTACTATAATCCAAGGATTTATAGTTGAATGGCCCCAAATTCAGTGTTTTTAAATCAAATGTACAGTAGTTACTTTTATGCATTAGAGAATCTAGGTTTTATTGACCTACACACGTTAATATTCAGTGGCAGAAGTCAGTAAGCAGGCCTCTTTATTTGATTGTAGATTAAAAACATTAAGTAATTTCTCTTAAGAGAATTGTTTTTGCACAGACTTTGAAAATGTAACTTTGATGTCTAGATTCTGGCAAGTTAGTCCGGAGTTATCCTATAAAATTTCTCAATGGTTTAAAGATCTTAGCAGTCTATATACATGTTTTTGTGGTTCCTGTGCAAGATTTCTATAATGTGCTCAGTAACCCTTTTAGCCCATTGCTGTTTCTGATGTCAGAAATGATGCCTCATTCCACTTTCAAGGGGAGCAGCAGCAACTCAGTAAGTGAAGTAAAAACCACATTCTACAAAATAGGTCACTATTGTATTACTGGTTCCTACTGTCTCTTCTTTGCTTTTATCACTGGTAGCTAATATATCAAGAACCACTTGTTAGTATAATGCTTTGCACTATTTGGAAGTGCATGTAGCAATATATGGGGAAAGAAAGATGGTATTTAAGCATCATATTTTTGACATCTGAAATCTTGTTAATTATAAGGACTAGAAACAGTTTACCTGTATCATAAGAATGAGCTGTATTTGTATCTATCCCTGCTAGTTCAAAAGGTTTTGAATTTGAAACTTGCTCATTTCATGTGGCAAGGATTATTCCTATATACAAAATATAAACGTACTTAGCTTGTGTGTGATGCATTTTGTCCAGCACTGAGCTTAGTAGTCAATAGCCTAAGCTATTAGTAGCACAGGTATGACACGTCCAAAAAGTAGGAACTTAGCAGGAAAACTAACCACTACTTCAGCCCTATAGATCAGTTTGTTCTGGTTTGAGACATGTCCAGCTAAATGTCCATAAGTAAGCTTCCAGTTGTGTTGGTATGTTATGGTTCCTGTAGGTTTGCTGTTCTTCTACCTACTTTTATAGAAGAATTGTCTATGAAGATCCAATCAATGGCAAGCATAGCAGCTTGTGTCGTACAAGTTACTAACACTCCATACAATTCTTTGAATTGGAAAGCTTCATTTCCTAAAAATGTTATGCGGTCTTTTATTGAAAGAGAGAACTATTTTCAAGCAGCAGGATTTTTTTGTGTTGCATGTATGTAATTGAATTAACATAAATGGTGAAAAATAGATTTTCAATGTTTCTGAATATATTTTGGGCCAGAGTCCATTCCACCTCTTAAGCATCCAAGTCCACTTACATGTCTAAGTGTGATTCTGTTCCACTCTCCCTGAGTCTTTGAAAAGCACTTAATGCAAAAAGTGGGTGCATCCTCTTTGCAGATTTTTTGTGACTCAGTCTTAAGGGTAATGTGGTTGTTACAAAAGCTGATGCATTTGTGCAGGGGTTTTCAACCTTTTTTAGTAAGTGTATCCCCGGTGGTTGGATGCTGGGCAGGGTACAGCCAGATGCAGAGTGGTGGGCAGCGTGGGGTAGTAGGTGGTGGCGGTGGCAGCAGCTGCTGCATGCAAGCTTCCTCCCTGCATCTGGTCGGCTGGGTGGTGCCTGCACAGCCTGCAGAGGGGCGCTGCTGCCCTCGCCCTAGCCCTGCTCCTGGGAGGTGGTGGTGGCGCGGGGTGGTAGGTGGCAGTGCTCCATCCCTGCCTGTCCGCGCGTACCCCCTAGGGCCTTCCCAGGTACCCCCAGTTAACAACCCCTGCATTAGTGGATTCTCAGGGACTTGAGCAGGAATTGAATTGTATGTATGTGCATGAGGACACTTATGCGCCCAACAGTTGAAAAAGAATCTGGCCCTTTGAGTAAAACATAAAGGGATGGCCAGGCTGTGGCATGCATGCCACAAGTGTCACAGGCTGCCTCTGCGTGGCATCTGGTAGACCAGCAAGGGGACAGGCAGCACAGTGACAGGGCAAGAAACAGCAGAGCAGCAAATAGGGCAGAAAGTGGATCAGTAGATTGGGAAGGGAGCACAGGGCAGGGAGCAAATGGAGCAGCAGATTGCACAGGGGAAAAGATTGGAGTGACACTAGGGGTGGGTGCAGACCTGATTTTGTGGCACTCTTGCCCGCCTTTTTACTTCTTCTGTATAGTGAAGTTAGACAGGTCCATTTCACTTTGCATTCACCGGCTATTTTCATTTTGCTTCTCATGTGTAAACGTATGTAATCATGTTATTTGGATTTCCAGCACATCAGGGAGATGCTGTATTCCTGTTACAAAAGCAACTGTGTTTACTGCTGACAAAAGGCTAATGAAAACGTTTTTTCATGGAAACTAAATTGTGGACTGCTAGGTATTATGATTTAAATATTTCTAACTTAATCATTCCTAATGTCTCTTGTGATTTCTTTATCATATTTACTCTCAGCTGCTTTTACATTCAATTTTATAGTGTTTTCTATAGGGAATCTTCTACTTTTGTCATAAAAAAGATAGAAAACTCTGAAAAATAGGGAGACTTTTTAAAACCTTATAGATTCAGAAGCCTTGATTATGGGAAGGAGATGTTTAAAACCATACTGGAAATTTTTGGGGTTAATGCCATCTGGCAAGCTCTAGATGGAAGAGGATAGTGTCTATATTATGATCCTTTAAGATTCCTATGCATGTAAATCCTGCTTTTTCACAATAGAGCTAATACATTTTCATAATCTAAGCCAGGTCTGGAGAAATTCATTTGAGGTCTGCCAGCCTGAGGACTAGGTTTACTTGCTAGGGTGAAAATTACCTGCTGTGTTGTATGCTTATGCTGGATCTTGAAACCATGTGGCTCTTGTTGTATAAAAGGAAAAAGATTTTACTGTTTGCAACTACATCATAGGTATAGTAATGATGATCAGCTTGATGATTTTTTTTTTTTTTTTTTTTTTTTTAGAATGAAGTATTTGTATTACTGCAGGACATAGATGTCCGAAATTAATTGGGAACTGTGTTGTAGAGAGTTTACAGAAGATTTAGGAGATGAACCCTGAATCTCTAGGGTTCCAGGCTTTAATTCAACACATTTCTCCTGTTTTTTTGTTCATTTGTCTTTCCCTTTTTTGATTTTATTCTTCATTATTTATTGGCAGTGGGTATATCTCCCCACCCTGTAATAATTTTCATTGTTGGCTTCCCCTCTACTTTCACTTTTTTTTTTTCTCTTCTCTATATATTTACTTGTCTTCTGTGTTTTTCTGTTCTCTTCCCCCCTTTTCCTGAATAAATCTACTCTCCTGAGACAGATATCAAAAATCAGATGGGGTTGAGGGGGCACTGTAGTAGTGACTATGCCCAGGTAAGAAACTAAAACTTTGTCCTCTTGCTGTTGGCTTTCTACTTAGTTTGTACCTTTTGCCTTTGGCTAGTGAGCATCCAATAAAATGTGAACACTGTCCCACAATTAGCTGGTGAGAAAAGAGGTTTCCTCTCTATTTCCAGACATCTCCCTGTTCAAGGTTTGGAGGTTTCCCCAGCTCTGCTTCTTCCTAGCCTTCTGTTCAGTCTGCTATGGATAGCTGTTGCAATTTTGGGATATGGATGCATGTCCACTGGGACTTATGTTGAGACTAGTGTGCTCCCCGACCCCCCCCCCCTTGGAATCTCCAAATAACCTTTTAAAAAGGCTGTAACTGGTCACTACCAGCTTGTGCTAGTTGTGAAATAAAGCCCTCCAGCTAAAAAGATTGTTTTCCATTGCCCTCCCATAAGCCTTAATTTGTTTTTTTTATTGGCTCTACAAGATGCAGTGAAAGGATGTCTGGGAGGCTACAAGAAATTAGGATGGCTTCTATTCAATATAAAATGTCAGAGGCACTAATGGAATTAAACTCTTTAGGCATGTACACTGAATGCAGGTTGTGGTGATTGAAGAGTTACAGAACAGACTAGTGCTGTGCGGTATGTGCTAGGAGAAATCATGTCGGAGAAGTCTTGATCAGATACATGTACATCTAATATCGCTGGCATTGGTGTCCAGGCTGAACATTTGTTACACCTTCAGGAGATTTAGAAGTAGTAAATCAGTACTATATCATCTGCTAGAACAGCTTAACTGCTTGCTTCATTTTGAAGGTGTCCTATTTATCTTCTACTAGTTTCATACCTTCTAGGGTCGGAAGGGACCTGAGCAGATCATCTAGTCTGACCCCCTGCCATGGCAGGAAAGAATACTGGGGTCAAATGACCCCAGCAAGATGTGCATCTAACCTCCTCGTAAAGACCCCCAGGGTAGGAGCCTGCACCACTTCTCTTGGAAGCTGGTTCCAGACCCTAGCCGCTCTGACTGTGAAGTAGCGCCTCCTGATATCTAACCTAAATCTACCCTCTGCCAGCTTGTGACCGTTATTCCTGGTCACTCCTGGCGGTGATCGGGGGAACAGTGACTCCCCCAATGCCTGCTGGTCCCTCCTGACTAGTTTATAACAGGCCACAAGATCCCCCCTCAGCCTTCTCTTTTGGAGGCTGAACAGGTTCAGGTCCCGTAGCCTCTCATAGGGCCTGCCCTGTTGTCCCCTGATCATACAAGTGGCCCTCCTCTGGACCCTCTCCATGCTGTCGACATCCCTCTTCAAGTGTGGCGCTCAGAACTGGACGCAATACTCTAGCTGTGGCCTGACCAGTGCCGCATAGAGGGGAGGATCACCTCTTTGGACCTGCTCAAGATGCATCTGTGGATGCATGCCAAGGTGCGGTTGGCCTTCCTGACTGCCTCTCCACACTGCCAGCCCATGTTCATCTTGGAGTCAATGATGACCCCCAGATCCCTTTCCGCCTCCGTGCTGACAAGAGGGGAGTTCCCTAACCTGTCGGTGTGGTGCCGGTTGTTCCTCCCGAGGTGCATCACCTTGCACTTGTCTGTGTTGAAACCCATCCTATTCTCATCTGCCCACCCTTGTAATCTGTCTAGGTCTGATTGTAGCCTGTTGCATCCTTCCAATGTGCCCATGTCTCCCCATATCTTAGTGTGCTCAGCAAATTTGAACAGGGTGCTTTTTACCCCCTCGTCTAAATCGCTGATGAAGATGTTGAACAGTGCGGGCCCGAGGACCGAGCCCTGTGGAACCCCACTGCCCACGTCCTTCCAGGTTGAGAAGGACCCATCCACTACCACCCTCTGGGTGTGGACCACCAGCCAGTTGGTGACCTATTTGACTGTGTGGGTATCTACACCACAGCCCCCCAGTTTCTTAATGAGAACAGGATGAGAGACAATGTCAAAAGCCTTCTGGAAGGCCAGGAAGACGATATCCACTGCTGCCCCTGCATCTAATGATCTGGTGATCTGATCGTAAAAGGCCACCAGGTTGGTCTGACAGGACCTGCCACTGATGAACCTGTGTTGGTTGCCCCTAACCATGCAGCCCTCTGCTGGCCCCTCCTGGATGTGTGCCAGCATAATTTTCTCAAACAGCTTGCCTAGGATCGAGGTGAGACTAACCGGCCTATAGTTTCCCAGGTCCTCCTTCCTGCCTTTTTTGAAGATGGGGATCACGTTGGCCCTCTTCCAGTCCTCTGGTACCTCACCAGAGCACCACGAGTGCTCGTAAAGTTGTGCCAGGGGATTTGCAGTGACCTCGGCCAGTTCCTTTAGAACTCTAGGGTGGAGATCATCCGGGCCAGCTGACTTGAATACGTCCAACCCCTCCAGAAGCTCCCTAACTAAATCCTCGCTAACCCGTGGCCCAGGTGTGCCTCCCCCGGGACCCGAGGGGGGCCCAGCAGGGAGGTGGCTGTTCTGGTCCCTACTTAGGAAGACTAGTAGAACAGTTTAAATACTAACTTAATGGGTTGAACTTCTGAGCATGCGCCTTTCAGTTATGGTAGTTAAAGCTTTAAAAATTAGAGCAATTTTGAACACAAAAATAATTGAATGTAAAATAAGTGGTAGGATGCAAACTTTCCTCTTATGGACTCTTTAGGAGGCTTGTTGCATTAAGTAATGCTGGATGAGAGAGTAAAGATCAGATGATTTGGTCATTTTAAATACACTTATAGGTACCACATTTATATTCATAGACAGGAATGAGCAGTAGATGTGGTGGGCAGACAGTGGTTTTAAAGCTGTAGTCCTCCCATGAGGTGGAACCTTTCCAGTTTGTCTTAAGCACTAATACTGACTTCTGGGGTACATTCACTCCAAGGGCACATGTTCAGGGACACGTGTTTCCTATGGGACAAATAGCAGCGGCACATATTTGTGCCGCTGCTATTTGTCCCTGGGCATGCTCCTGCATGGCTCTGGCTGGCCAGGCTCCTTTTCTAGTGGCACATGCTGCTGCTACGTGTGCTGCACCGTTTTTTTTTTTTTTTGTTAGTGGGTTTTTTTGATACCTGGTGTCAAACTCCTCCCCCCACCCTCCCCAACAAAAAAAAAAAGCAAACACAGTGAATACTTGCACATATGCTGTGTACAGCTTGTGGCACTGCAAACCACATGTGTGCGCTCATGGGAATGCACCCCTGAAGTTTCTGTAAAACGACATGGCTGATGCCCTTTGCAAAATTGGGTGCTCGTACTAAAGGTTCTTGGGACAAAGTATTTGTTTTTCTATGCTGTAAAGTGTATAATCCTCTATGAGGAAATGTAGGTAGTTACTTTAATGCTGAACACCATTTGTTTCCTTTTAAAGTACTATGCTTCCAGTTGCGAGACAGTTAAAAGTTATACTGTATTTATCTGAATCTAAGACGACTTCAAATTTAAGATTAACCCCCCCCCCAATAGGTATTATACATGGAAAATTATAAAATTGTTATGCTTTCACCTATGGAGTGTGAGTATTGAAAGATCATCTTAAACTAGTCATCCTCTTAAGCAGTGGCAAGGGGTAGGCAGTTGCCCTGTGCCTGTCCCACAGCCATTGGTTTCCCCACCACTTGTCCTTTTTTGCCTACCTACCACTTGCTGTGTTCAGCTTCTCTGACTCTGGCCAGGGTATGGGGCACATGGTGGGTCTGGCAGTGGGCCAGGCAGCAGCTGCAGCTCCAGCTCTGGATCCAGATACAGAACTACAGCAGGTTCCCTGCTCCTGCGTGAACTCCTCCATGTTTTCCCTCCCATCCCCCCGACTGCTAGGCCTGCTCTGGCAGGTGCTCGGATCCTATCCAAGATGAGGCTTTTCTTCCCATGCTAAATAGGGGATGGGGGGGGTGGAACTTGTCTTAAATTTGAGTAAATAGGGTGTATTGTCCAGCTGACGTGATTACTCCTATGCCTAACTTAAGTACATGGTGAAACGCTGGCTGCACTGGGGTCTATCACCAAGAAGCTGTTTGTTTCTTTATTTTTTATATTCTGCTCATGGAAAATATGCAGAACTTTTTTTAGCTGTAATTATTTAACTTCACTGTGCTTGAGGAATGTATTACATTGATTGACCATCTCTCATATTTTTGGGATTTTGGAATTGTAAGAATGTGTGGAAGTCATGCATGCTGCTAAATGGAGCATTGTAACACTTTAAAATAAACCAAGGTAATCAATTACATTTTCTTAAATAGTCTGCTGAAAACAAGAACGATAGATGAACACTCAGCTTGATTCAGTTGAGGTACTGATGGTAGGCATGGATTTGCAGAGCGAAAGGGATTACTAGCCTACTTTTAGAAGCTACATAGAAAAATGGAATAGGTAATGTTTTGAAAGTTTCATCTTTAAATTTGTATGTTTTGGAATTGCTCATATAGTATATCCTTCTGTAGTACACTGGTAGTTGTTTAAAAGAATGCACTAGATTTTGCTCACTTCTATGCTTAAGTAGATTTAGATAGTGGGTAAATCCTTCATATTGTTTAAATAAAAAATATTTTTTCATATCTTTGTTACCTTGACTACTTTTAATTGCCAGTGTCGTGTGTTTGGCTGCGTGGGAGCAATCTTCCTTTCCAGTTCAGTCCCACAAGTGAGGGTCTTAATGCTCAGACTGATGTCACCTTCCATTGTGGTGGTAATGCCCTCAAAAACATATGTGACTTATATCAGGATTGCTGGAGAAGAAATTTGTGCTAAGGAACTAATTGCTAAGGAACTAATGTATCATTATGCATCAAACTCAAACTGATCTTGCTTAGTACATTGAGAGTGTTTCCCTGAGAGCAGGGGTAATTAACCTCTGGCCCATGGGCCAAATTCAGGCCGCAGGGCTCCCCATGGGTCAGGAAATTTGGCAGTGGGAGAAGTAGTGGCAGTACTACCACCCCTCCCCATTGCCAAAATCTCAAACCAGGCCATTACCCTCCCCCCACATGGTGAAATGGGTGCTAGACTGCACCCTCTTCCCTCTATAGGGCTGGGTTGGGGCAGTCTGTACCCCTTCTTCCTGTGGGCTGGATCTGGCCCACCAGCCCATTCTATCTGGCCTGTAAGGCCCCTAAAAAATTTAGAAAATTTATATTCATCTGTTCTTGGCTGTCTGTCAAATATGACACGAGTCAGGGGCAGTAGGACCCAGGGGAAGCTGGCAAGACTCGTCAGCAAGGTCAGCCCAGCCCCACCCCACTCCCAACCCCCTCCCAACAGGAAACCTCTGGCTGCTGCAGTTTTCACTGCTTCCCTCCATGCCCGCTGGCTGCTCCAGCACCACGTGGCTCCTGGCTGCATCATCAGACTGCAGGAGTACGGGGACCGTGCAGGTGCCCCAGGGCCAGGAATGGGTGGCGTGCGTGCATGCATGCACGTGTCCCTGCAATGAGAGGGAAAGAGAGAGACAGAGGGAGCAATGAGAGAGAGAGAGAGAGTGAGAGTTTTGTGTGCGTGTCATAGGGTGAGTCCCACATGCACACCCCACCATACACATGCACCCATACCCCTCTCGCACTGGCATACATGCAAGCACCCACACCCCAGCCACCCTTTCCCCCCACAAACCCCATATACCCAACATATTCACACACACCCACATGCTCCCTCGCCTCACACTCATAGCCTCCCCCACACTCCACATATCCACACACCAACAGCCCCCCACAAACCTATACCCATGTCCCCCACAATATACAAGAGTAAGACTTCATTTTAAGCTATTGTACAATCCCCTCTGTACACTACAGAAATGCACATATACCAGGACAGAAATACTTTTTGAAATCCATTTAATGAATGTAGATGTTTGATTTTTTTTATTTTTTTTTTTTTTTGATTTTTAGAATATAATCTGATATTTTTCTGGTTCTGAGATGTCAAAACCCCTTGCTGGGAGCAAGGGGGGGGCCTTCTGGTGGCAAAGGTCAGGGGTTAGGGGGTGGGACTGGGGGGTGGGGCACCTGTCAAGGGGGTGGGGCTACTCATAGAGCCCTCAACAGCTTGCCAAACTCAGTAAGTGGCCCTCCACTTGAAATAATTTCCCACCCCTGATTTCGTCAGTGGGTATACATAAGCATGAATCTGTTGGCCATGGTTGGGTCCACCCATAGCCTGCCCCTAGTTCTGCATGTGTCAGTGAACATAGGCCCTGTGTCAGATAGTCTCAGAGCGTGCGTTGAAGTGTATGTTTCACTCCTGCAAAACCTTTAGTTTGTTTTTGAGGTCAGCGAACAGAATTATAACTTTGAAAAGCAGACCACAAATTAAAAACTGACCAAGGAAGCCTTTCATTTGTTTTTCTTAAGAGGAGCTTTCAGGGTGAAAGGAGCATTAAAAATTAAATTTATTAAAATAAAAATAATATCAAACAGGCATTTAATTCTTATTTTTTGTTTTTTAAGTTCAGTTTTAAATGTTCAGAATGAATGCTAGTGATGAGTATAACGAATGCCTAGCTTGTGCCCACAGAATAATTCTGAATTTAAAGTACCTAGAAAATGTACTTGTGTAAATGAGGCACTTTGGAGCACTAAGAGACCAAAAGGATAGTTTGACCTGCAAGTTGTGGAAGGGTAGACCTGCCTGGTGGGCATCTCTGGGAAGGAGAATTGTCAAATAGCTGCTGTAGAGGGCACTTATTCCCTCTAAATGCTGTGGGTTACATGGTATAAAATCCTACTAAAGTAACAGTGGTAGAACGAACATACTCAAATAATCAAATAAAGAATAGCGACTCTGCAATGCCTTGAAGCCTTGCAGACCCATGTTTTTGTGACTTGTTTTAGGTCATTGGCTTTCCTGCACATCTTTCAGACAATTAAGTTGGGCTCTTTATCTGGCATAAAACACAAAACTTGTTTTTTTCCCAAGGCAAGGATAATATTTTCAGTCTAAGGCAGTGATTCTCAGGTAGGGTGCTGTGGAACTGAGGCATGCCTTCAGACCCCTTCAAGGGTGTTGTGGGGCACTGCGCAATATTAACCCTGTTAGGTATGCAAATCTGGTTCATAAAGAAAAGCCATTCAAATAGGAGTGCATAGTATTAAGAACTTTCTGATCTGTTGTGCCCCTTTTGAGTTCTTTGCAAAAGAAGAATTGTGCTATTATTCTTCTGTAGTCAAAACTATTTAAAACTAAGCTGGCATTTTTCAAGGGGTGCTTTCAGTCTAAAAAGGTTGAGAACTACTCGTCTGAGTCCTCATGTCTGCTGCACACTTTTGGGAAGCTGCTGTCAGCTATGTGGCAGGAACACTTGGGTATAAATGTTTTGGGCAGCTAGTGCTTTTATGATCATGTGATCCAAGCCTGTTCAGAGCAGATTTAGAGGCTGTGTAGGCGCACACATTCTTTTACACTATCTTTACTAGCAGTAGAGTTGCGTCACAAGTAGTGAGATGGTGGGAAATTTAAAGAAAAAAGATGCAAGTGAAGCCAAATGTAACACCATCTTCTTGTGCATGTGTTTGTTATGGTATCACTTCTTTTGTAATAAGATGCTGGATTTTTTTTTTTTTTTTTAAAAATGGAATTTGTATCTGTTGGTTTCCAATTAATTCTGCATAATGCTTCCAACCCCTTCCTCCTCTCTCCCCCCCCAGTTATGGAACACTTGCTTAGAGTATCATACTATTCAGAGACTTTTTAATGTAAGACCAGGCTGCCTGGAAACAAATTGGTTTTGATGAGGAAGTTTACCTAGCTGGTTGGTGACCATCAGCAAAGCACCTGAAGTAATAAGCTCAAAGTAACATTTCCTTGTAGTTCAGGCTATTTTCTTTTCTCTGGTTCAGTTCCCAATAAACAATACTTCCACCCATCCAATACATGCTACATATGCTGATAAATGCTATTTGCATTTTGAGGCAGAAAGCCATATCTTTGTCTTTGTAACTGGAGTGCTTTTTAATACTATATCGCTTATTTTTCTTTTGTTTCTTCTCTTCTATAGTCCTTCTAATATATATTCCTTTCCCATGACCTTACATATTAACACTGCTCCTTGCCTTCCTAAAGCTTTTATGATCTCATAATATTAATTATAAATATTACAGGAATTGATAGCTTCAGTACTTTTGTTCACCGCTAATCCGTTTAGTTCTGAAGAACGGCTTGATAGTACTGTAAGTATCATCACGTGAGGAAAAAGGGGTTAGTAACTGGCTTTATTGAAATGCCCTCACCTTTCTGCTACTGAAATGTAGGTAACATTTGCAATGGAAGTGAAGATAAAGGAAGTTGTAACTGAAGTGCAGTATCTCAAAAATAGGCATGCTCAAATTTATCTTAAATTTTCTCCGTGCTGAATTGTGGTGGGGAGGATCCAGAAAACTTCTGGTACAAATCTGACCTTTGCTCAAGAATGAATCAGCAGATACATGCATATGGCTGCTATTAATTCTATTGTACCTTGGCATAGAAGGTACATAGCTTTGGTTAGAGCCAGACATTTATGATTAAATGCTTATGATTAAATTGTGGTAAGTTGGATAAAAATATTGAGACACATATTAGTTAGAGCCTTTGGTATCCATGCTCTTGCCAGTCTGCCTTACAGTCTTGTTTAACATTTGTATGGATTCTGCCTTACAAATTTTTGGACAATATTATTTTTAAAGGTTAAAATGACGATTTTGCTTTTTAATTATACCTCAGTGGAAACAATTACTTATGTTTGAGAAAATTAAGAACTATAAAATACTGTAACATTTTCTGTAAGGAAGGGTGTGAACTTTTCTTGCTCCTAATGCACTATTAAGAAAATTACAGCTTGACCATCTTTCAGAATTGCTGTAGTATTTGACATATGTACTCTAACTGATCATGTTATCTGCACTTATTCTAAAAGGCAGCTTAAATATTTAAAGCAAAGAAAACAACGATCAGTGTGATCACTTGTATGACTTTTATCATGGTCAAACTGGCATTGTTTTAATGTTAGTTACTGTTCGTTATCAAAATGGTGTATGCACCATTAACCTGCTAAACCTCATTGAAAGATCTCATTCTTTCATGATTCATTGAACAACATTAGCCCAGATTATGTGGGGAAGCTTGTACATAATCATGGGAAAGGTCCTCTCTTTAGTGCTGAGAGATCAAGTGGCATTGTTGCATGCTGTGGAGCTATCTCTTAGGATTTAAAATTTTTTAGGGATCTTTGCAAAAACAAAATGGCCAAGATTTACTTTGAGAGCGTGCAATGGTCAGTTGCAGCTCAGTGGGACCCGTTGCTGGAGAAATGTGAATGTTGCTGGTCAAGAGTGCAGCATACAGGCGGAACTGCAAGAGGAAACAAGCACAATGCTTTGCCCACAGCGGGCTCTACCCACTTCCTTGCTTTCATTATGACAAAATCAGCTCAACTTATGGAGGAGGGATTGAAGTGCATTTCCTCTTTCAAACTTCTCAGCATTCAAAAGGGGAATTTTCCTGAAAATATTACCTTGATGGCTAGGTTACTCCAATCTGCAGCATTTCAAAAAGAGTGAAAAATCAGTGAATTTTTCAGTGCTCTGAAACCTAGTCCTCTCCCCCCACTCTCCAGCAGCTTATCCTAATTTTGTTCCTTATTTGGGGAGAATCAAGCAGGGAAGAGAAATCTGCAAGTGCACCAACATGCTTCTGAGATCACTTGACTACCCTGAATTTTCCTTCTTTTCTCTGTGTAGCTACAACAGGTCAATCTTGTCTGCCACAGGGTGACAAAGCTCAGTCTTAGAAAAGCTGTGTGATAGCTCCCTGGAGACAGTTTCCAAATTCCTGTTTGCTCTACAGAACATGAAGGGAAACTCCATGCACTCCTACGATTCATTTCCTTTGTCTCCCATTTAATTGGCTTTTACCTTCTTCATTGAGAAGCTTTCGGGAACTTTGAGATCCCTGGGGGGACACTTCTTTCCTCTTTTGTAGCAGCCCCCTTTCTTACCCAGAGGATTAAAATGGAAGCCAGCCAACATTCAGTGAACAAGAAATAGGTGTTAAAACTGGGCTGTATTGATAGAATAGATGGGCCCTAAAATAGGATCTTGGAGGCTAATTGTCCCAGTATGGAGAAAACCTTCTTTGAAATGAGTTTTCTTAAGAATTGAGGTCTTTCGATCTGAGTTTAGTACAGAATCCTGCTTTAGAGCTGTTACTTCAGTAGGTTTTTTAAAATTGGGTTGCATGTCACATACATCCTTAAATTTCAGAACAGCACATATGCGAATGGTTCCATTGCAAACTTCACATCCCAGGGAGGAAGTCTTGTATCATCTCATAAACTGTGAACCACCATCTTTTCAAGGCGCAACATTTCTGATTACAAAACACTTGCAAAGAGACGGGTCGCAGGGTCCTGGTTATTGAGCTACTATGTTGTCTGTTCTACCAGAGCCCTCTTAATAAGTCTGTGGAATTCTGTTTTATTCAATGGCTTTGAAGTAGTTTGACTCTTCAAAATAGTTAAAAGCCTTGTATTTCAGGGTTATTTTGGTTCTAGGTAGGATCGCTCTATCCTAGCAGTAGCTTTTTGTGGGCAGAGAGGACACACAGTGCAACAGCTGCAGCTTGCTGGGCTGAAACCTCTCCATATGAGAATGAATCTAAAGATCCTTTGTAACTGCACTTCTGTCTCAGTGGGTGCCGCTTTAAAGAAGAGTTCCCCCTATTGTGGCCTTCGCAAATTCTTCAAGATAGAATAGTGATCTTGAAGCATGCTTAATTAAATTACAGTTGATGAAGTTGGTGAAAACTGGAAGCCATTTCCTTTGGTGGTAGGGAGCCTAATTTGTTAATTTTTACAGCAGGTTTCTTTAAGGCAAGAGGGGAATATTTCTCTTAACAGGGACCATACCGGTTGCTCACAGCACCTCTGCCAGCAGTGGAAGTCTGAGTGCTATAGTCTTCAGCAGACCATGGTTTTGGTGAGATCGTGTTCTGTGTAATTTGCTCTAAGTAATGTGTAACTGTTTTTTATTCTTACCTGAATGAAGTGCATCAACTGCAGCATTTTCTCTTAAATTGGGAAAGAATTTAGCCCTTATTCTCTGCTGTCTCTTTCCATGTAATTGGTTTAACATTAATACAACTGAAGAAACTTGATGTGCTCAGAACTAGAGGCAATCATGTAAGGAAGGAAATGAAGCCTTGCAATGAAGGTTATAGTAGCAACATAACCTTATTGTGTAAAGCTAGTTCATTGCCTTGCTCAAGGGGGGGTGGTGTGCATGACATGAAAAGAACAGTGTTTTACTAAACCAGAAGAAGTCTGATGTTAACTCCAAATGTACATGCACCACATTTCAAAATGGTTGACAGATAAGCACACAAATACTCAAACAGTTTTGCTAGGCACATGTTTATTTTTGAAAACTGTGCTTAGGAGGAAAATGTTAAATTTTGACTGTAGGTGTTTACTGAGTTATGATTGTCATTGCTTGCTCTGTCACAGCTGGAATGATTTGCAGATTGCCTGGATCAACAATAGTCAGCTTCCATTCCTTTGATTTCAGAAGAAAAAGTGTTACTGTTGGAATTTACAATTCTAGAAAGTTCAGAAAGGAAAGTCATCAATTCAGTTGATCTGATGCTACACAAATTCCAAGCTTACATTGCCTCCATGCTATGACGTAATTTAAATGGCCTGAAATTGAAATTTTGTTTCTAAAATTTCTTTATATAGCTTTCTTTGTTAAACTGTTACATATCTAGTATTGTTTTGCTCTAATATGCATCATACAACTTAAGTTTGCATAATGGTGTGGAAAATGATGTTTCTCTTGTAGGTTTACCTCTTTCTTCCTTATGGCAGACACTTGCAGTTTTAAAATCCATTCTTTGTGTTATCTCGTTACTTTGTTCCTAACAGCTCTTCCCGTGCCTTGTCTCCTTTCAAACAGGCCCCAGGCACGCTTGAAACTAAAGGTCCCCTATATTAAAAATGGGTAACATGGAATAACTGTCTTTATATCTGTGGGAAATTAGACTAAAATTGCTATGGACAAAAATGATTCTTCCATGTACTAAGATAACAGTCCTGTTGTCTAGAGAGACTGTTACAAGTTCAGTGGTTCAGACTGGGAAGATGAGAGATCAGGGAAGCCTTACCTGTGAACCTGGCTTCTCCACTGTAGCCGAAGAGCAGTCTTCCCTCTTCATCAAATGAGGATAGATTTCTTTCTTTGTCTCAAGCTTACCTACACTTGGAAGGTTTTTGCTCCAGTAGCTTTTCTGATGAACTTTGCACGTGAAGGTGCAGTTGGTGCCAGCTGAAGTGGTATTTTGCCAATCTTGATTATTCATTCCAGGGGACTGGGTTAAAAGGCTTTTTTGCAGGTGCGCATGTAACTGCAAGGGTGTTTGCTGCATATCTTTGTTGGCTGAGGTGTGACTTCTTTAATACTTCTGTCTGACATACGTCACCTTACAGAATTGAATTGCTGAGCAAGCTTCCTTTGTCATTTTTGCCGTGCCCTTCCTGTGTGGTTTTCTGCTGTGATCCCAAGACAGAGATGCTTATAAAGTGCATTTGGGCATAATTTTATTATTTGCAGGCAGTGCAGTTGGACATTTTTGGAGGCTGTAAATGCAGTTTTACAGACCTGGTTCATACCAAGTCTTTGTATTCCTCCACTTTGGATAGGGACAGAAATTACTCATGAACTGGTATAAGGGTTTGGAAACTGGTTCAAATCTGTACCACAACAGAAGTTCAGTGCACATAAACTGCTTTCAAAATGGCTGAAACCAGTTTAAAATAAACCTGGATTGAGGTAGTATCAGACTTAACTGATTTAGGTAAAATCAGTTTATTGAACAGCTGTCCCAGATCTCCTCCAGATTTAAGTTTAACTCACAGTTCCCCGGCATCCCAGGATACTTTGCTCCACCCCTGCAGACTCCTCCCCCCCCCCTTTGCATGGTGGGCAGGCAGGCTAGCCTTGGCCCAAGCTGTCTACTCCAGCAGAACAGGAGGGGTGCTCTAGCGCCCCCAGCTTCTGGTCTGGGTCACTGCAGGCATGTGGCTGCATTTCCAGAAACAAAAGTCTGTTCACTTGCTTATTGGTTCAATCTATGCTGCTTAGCCTAACCTGTGCAGACTGAATTGATTCAGCCTTGGGCTTTTTGACTGTGTGTACTTAACCAGGATGTTCACTTAAAACAATATCTTTGTTTTGATAATTCTAGGCTTACCTTAAGCTTGTATGAAGTATTAACTTGTCCTGCTTCTTAAAGATGTGAGTTTAGGATATTGATTTATTGGCAGGAGATCAGACTACTGATATGTCTCTATTCAGAGCAATAAACTTGTGTTCATCTATATTGAAGAGGAGGAAAGAAATAGTGGTATAGGCTAGGCAGTGATGTTATTTTGTACTGGAGTAGCACCTAGATGCCTCAGTCATAGGTGAGGACCTCTTCAAGCTCAGGGATATTTGGTAATTTGGATGCACCAGATAATCGGAGAGAAGCGGAGGAAAATGGTACTGGTTCACATGAGCAACAGCAGTCCTGCAGCTCACCCAGCTGCTTAGCCAGAGGGTGCATCGACATGTGTAACTGAGGCAAAAAATAAACTCTGGAGCACTTTGAACTGGAGTGAACTGATCCTAGGTGCAGCACCTACATGTGCGCCCAGGCAGCAGCACTCTTGAACTGGGGTGGAGTATGCCCAGGTTGGCAGGGGGTATGAAGGATCATCCCTGGGCAGCAGCATCAAGCTGCAGAAGGGCTAGCTGGGGCATAAGGGTGCAGAACCTGCAGAGCCATCTGCCTTGGTGGGAGCCAGGAGTCTGGCCCCCACCCGGTCACCGTCCTACACATGTGTTTCAGTACAGTCGAGTACTGCACTGTAAGATAGTACTGTCCCCAACAGTGCTATCCTGTGGTGCAGTTAATTTAGTCTACTGGTGCACATGTTGGTTGTGACACTTTACTGCAGAGTTAATCAGTCAACTCTGCAATAAAGGGCACACGTATTTGCACCCAGAATCAGGTTTTTGTAGGCTTTTAAACAGACAGACCTTGGAATTCTGTCTATAAAAGCTGAAGTGGTGTAAATTTGGTCCAGAAGTGGTAGACTTGGAGGTGGGATAAAATGGCATGAAGGCCTTTCAGGCAGAGGGCTTTTAAAGGTTCCCCGTGTTACCAAGGAGATCATGGTAATTGTGGGGTGGGTAGGTAATTTGAGAGAAGGATTGTTCCTTCACCAGTTAGTAATGGCTGACGTTGGTTGTGTTCACCCTGGCATACTGTTGTGAGGAAGCTTTTTCTCAGAAGTGGGAAGGCCATTGGCCTGTTAAAGTAAATCCAGGAAAAGGAATAACTGATGCAAAAGCCTGTTTCATCTAACTGGGATTAATATTTCAAAGACTGAATTCCTTCATTTCTTCTGTGTGCGCCTTGAAATTCCATTGTGTCAGCTAGATATACAGAATGCTAAATATTTTCCATAAAAAACCTTTAATTTCTGGTGTGGTTTTTCTTTTAACCGTTGGACATTCCTTGCATTGGTATCAGCATAAAGAAATTCCAGCTCTAAAATATTTTCAACCCTTTTATTTGTCTAAAATGATAGTATGGTATAATTTGCTTAACAAAATAATAGCCTTCACTTTGTGCATGTACAACTAGTTTTGCTGCATGGTAGTGTCTGGGTAGCTTCTTTTGGATTCAGTCTACCTTGAAAGTATGTCTTGCTCTTAAGACTTTTTCCCTTAGTTCATGGGGTCTATTGATTTTTGTTTTCCTTTTGACCAAATCCATTTCTTAATCTTCTTCTCAAGGAAACCTAGTGAAAAATAATTCTCTGCATGATGAGTATAATATATGTATATAAAAGTGGCAAAGATGTATAAAAAGCAAGTATGGAGGCAGTGTGTAATTGTGTGCGGCTTTAGGGTGTGGCTTTCCTTCATTTGGATTCCTTTCCAGTTTCCATTAGTAATCATACACACTCTTTTTTTTTTTTTTTTTCTTTTTTTCCTCTCTGTCGGGCAGATTTCCCTTGGTTTCGGGAGAGAGGGGAAGAGAATTATACAGTCTGAAAAAGGAATTGTTATCTGGCGGGGGATGGGGAGTGTATGGAAACTAATAAAAAGAAATGTTGATAAGAAATGAGAAGCTTCTTGCTATGAATCTTAAATAGTGGTATTTTTCCCTAAAACTGTCTTTAGTTTTTTGTCTTTGAACAAAATGAAACCCATCTAATAAATAGTATGCTGCTATGAAGAATCTTTGTTGAACAAATAAGTTATTTAGTTTTGTGAAGATTGATTTATGTATGTGCACTTCCAAGCTGTCATATTTCTTGCTCGTGGCCTATGTAGACATCTTCCATGCCAGTTCCAAAAAGCAAGGTTATAGCACATGCATTTAACATAAATATAGCAACTCTTCTGCTTCTTTCAATAATCTGTTAAGGGAAATGCATATTAGTTGCAATAATACATGTTGATCTGTATTAAACAGTGGAGGTAAAAGCTGGAATAACTGGCTTGAAAACTTTAATTATGAACTAAAATCTTGTGTCAAGGTATGTGCTAAATATTTGAGTGTCTTGGGTTTTTTTACTTTTTTTTTTTTCCCTTGCCAAACAAATGTAAGCAGGTGTTGATTCTCTTAATTGGTAATGTTGCCCCATGTAGCGAGATATGATGAGGTGAGGCAGCCTCTTGTGAATTCAATCACTATGGTAACGGTGGTAATGCTCTTTGAGTGCTTTTGGCGATAAGCCTAGCAAAAACTTGAGAAAATATTGTATCCTGATGAACTTGAATTGTATCAGTAAGTTAAATTTACGATGACAGGCTGAGAGCCATGGGACTCTTTAGCCTGGAAAAGCGCAGGCTCAGGGGTGATCTGATGGCCACCTATAAATTTATCAAGGGTGACCACCAGGATCTGGGGGAACGTTTGTTCACCAGAGCGCCCCAAGGGATGAGGAGGTCGAACGGTCACAAACTCCTGCAAGACCGTTTCAGGCTGGGCATAAGGAAGAATTTCTTTACTGTCCGAGCCCCCAAGGTCTGGAACAGTCTGCCAGCGGAGGTGGTTCAAGCACCTACATTGAACACCTTCAGGAGTAAATTGGATGCTTATCTTGCTGGGTTCCTATGACCCCAGCTGACTTCCTGCCCTTCGGGCAGGGGGCTGGACTCAATGATCTCCTGAGGTCCCTTCCAGCCCTAATATCTATGAAATTTATAGTTATGGGATTTTTTTTTTTTTTAGGTATGGGAGATTAGAAACAGTGTTCATGTCCAAAGACTGCCAGTGCATGCACAGTTGCAAGGGACTGAAGAGGTGACGTGTGTCAGCCCAGATTTTTTTTGTTCTTAAATTTTTTAAAAAAAATTATATTGATGCAATTGTCAGGTCATAAAACTTTAAAGGCAGGTAGGAAATGCAAAGGTTTGGGCAGTGCGTGACCACTGTCTTTAAAAGCAGTTTGGTTTTGGTGTCCCTGGTAATAGCAAAAGGAGGGTAGTGTGTATAAAACTGTGATATGGGAATTATTGTTCCTTTATTTTGACATATTTATATCTCATTTATCTAATTATTTTTGTAACCTACCTGCTTTATTAAAATGGAAATATAGCTAGTTAAGCAGGTAACAATTGCTCATCTATCACATAATGAAAATCAACTGATACTTGTATGTCAGATGAAGTACATAAGCTACTGTTGGCCAAACACAATGACTGATTCTGGCTCAAGGCAGATAATTGTATTTCTAACGTAAAAACAAGAAGCACGTGGAGGAGAAACTCTCAGAGGGTGTTTTGTTACCTAGATTACAAGTAACCTTGTGGGTAGGCTACTCATAAGAGGCAGAAACAGGTCTACAGCCCAACCTTTTATCTGCTTGCACTTTGAAACATGAGAACAGATATTTATTCCAAAGTCTATCTGGCTACCTACAAAAGCACAACATAAATTCTTACCTATACTGGCTGGGGAGACTCGAGGTAGGAGGAGGGCGGTGCACAGATCGGCAGCAGGTCTTCTTGAAGTTGCTGAGTTGTGCACATTTTCCCTCCAGCCTATGCCCAATAATTATAGATGGCTGGTTTTAATATTCAGATAAGTTACTTTTGGTTGGTTTTATTTAAATTGGTTTTGTTTCACTGAAACTTTGGAACTAGACTGAACCAAATCTTTTGTGGACTTGGAAGGTGTCAATTATTTGGAATTTATATCCTTGGGAAAGAGGGAGAGATTTTATACTTTGTTTAAATGGTGTCTTCTAAAAGAATTTGTGTGGCCCTTGATTTGATTGGTTTGGCACTGTTCTCAGGGAGGTCTGATGCCCCATCACCATCAACAGGCAGTGGGAGTTTCAGGAGCAGGTTGTTGGAGAGATCACAACTGTTCACTACCTGATGGGTTGGGCTGGTGCCTCATGGGCTGGAGAGCAGGCCATGAACCATAAAGGGCAGGTGCTGTGGAAAGGCAGTGTTTCCCAGTCAAGAGGTAGATCTTCTCTGATATCAGATAAATCTTTATTTTGGGAAACATTTAATTGTATGTCTTGATAGTAAGTGTCCATATCTTGGATTAATATAAAACAATATGTTTTTAATGGCTTTGTAAATCTGCAGGCTGGTGTTTCCTAGTAGTTTGAGGCTCAAAACATCTATGTAAAAAAATAACAAACATTCTAATTCCAGATTTCTTACATGCTATACCAAATTCTCGGTTAAGAAATGGCAGGCCTACATTATCATAATCAGTAACCTTACTGATGCATTTAAAAGTAATCCAGCTGTCCAAAAACTACTTCTGGAATGTATCATCAGGGACCAAATAATATTAGTAGCTGATGTTGGAAGCAATTTTCTTATTAGCTAGTATTAATAACTAATTATATAGCGAGTGCTCAGGGGCAATTGTAACAGGTTGTTTCTATCCTTACTTCTAATGGGAAGGCCTACTCCTGCATTTGGGAGGATATTAGAAGGGCAGCTAGATGACTATCTTGGACTGAGCTATGGGGAAGATAATTGAAGTAAAAACATATGGAAAGCCTGAAAACAAGAACAAGACTCAAATTTTATTAGAGGCATAGGAAATGGGCAAAGGGATTTGATTTATGCTGTCAGTGTGGTGTGGGGAAAAGTGGGCATTCTTTGAAAGCAGTCCTGCTACGTATCATTCTTAATCCCACAAGAAAGATGACCCAGGGATCTATTTTATTCTGAGCCATGTGAAAATTGGCAAACATAAAAATTGCTACTCCAGAGAACACTGTCAAAGTGCTGAATATTATGAAGTTTTGACACCAAAGTAATTCCATTCTGTACTGGAGAATGATTAGAGGAAATCCTAATATCAGGTTCATTGGACTAAATTTTCTTCTTAAAGAGCAGAGTCAGTGAAGGATACTGGTGATTTAGTCCAGTGTTTCCAGTCTGTTCTGAGGTTCTTCAATTGAGAGAATACCCTTTTTGGGCAGGACAGATATGAATCCCTCATGTAGTAACAGAAAAATAAGCATTTTCTTTCATGATTGAAAATGTGCCTACTAGAGAGTATGTAATAAGATCAGTGAAGTGATAAACGGTCCCTTTTTTAATTTTGTATTTTAATTTTTAAATGTTTATTTTAGAGATGCAGTGTGTTGAGGAGTACTGATAAAATTAATGATTTGACCTACAAGTGAGTTTGAGCTCAATCTTAGTATCGGTGTTGTTGTTATATTTTATAACATATTATGTGTGTACATATGTTTTATATGCAGAGATCCTGGTTTTCAAAAAATCAGAAATTCTCTCTTAAAAAAACTGCAAATTATCTGATATATTTCTCCCCCCCCAATCTGTTATTAAAATGAAAGGCCCCTCTCTTCTCCCCACCCCCCACAGCCCTGCTGGTGCTTCTTACCCCCCCAGCCCCCTGCCTCCTCCAGCCCTGCTGGAGGGGGCCCCTAGCTGCCAGGGCTACAGGGTCAGCTGCTGCAACCTCTTCTCCCTCCCCTCCCTTCCCCCTTGCTGCAGGCTCGGGATTGGGGCTGGCTCCCTGCTGCTATGCACACTCCTGGAGGGGGGGCAGAGGGGGCCTGTGCCCCCCCAGATCTCTGCAAGGGCAGGCTGCCCACTGTAGGCTCAGGCTCCCGTCCTGCTGCCCTCCTCCAGGGCCTCCACAGCCCAATGGGTGTGACCCAGCACTGCAGGGAACAGCAGGGCTGCGCGGGGTTCTTCTTGCCCCTGCAAACTCTGTTGTGCCCTGGCAACACGTCCTCTGTGCACGTGGCAGCGCAGAGTTGTTCCTCTCACTGCAGCAGCACAGGCAGGGAACACATCACCAGGGTAGTGCAGAGCTCACAGCATCAACCAGCCTCCTGTGTGGCTCCACTGTTCCTTGCTGCACCAGGTCACACCTGCTGGCCCACAGCCCTGTCCCACTCCCCGCTGGATTCCTGTGGATGCTCATTGTGTCCCTGGGCCCCAAGCCCCACGCGCACTACCTAGCTGGGCTGCAGCCCCAGCCCTGCCCAGCTCCCTCTCCTTCTCTATGGGGGCCACAATCCCCTCCCACTGCCACTTACCTGTGGCAGCTGCTCTCCAGGTTGCCTGGTGGCCATGTGTGTATATATGCATATGGTGCCCCTGCCTGACCACCCTCCGCTTGCTCCCTCCTAACCTATTGCAGGCTGGAACTCTGCCTACCTGCAGAGAGCTCTTCGCAAAATTGCAAAATCTGCAGGTTTCTGTGCTAAAATGAGAAACCTGCCTTTTCTTCCAGTAGAAGGGGAAATCCGTGTTTTTCTTCATTTTCCTGTCGGAAATGGAAAACCCAGTTCCCTGTCTATCTGTCTATGTTATAACAATATTATTTGTATATGTTATAAGATGTATATTAACAGGAATGAAAAAGTTGCTAGAGTTCCTGGATATTATATTTTAAATTGTCCTAATAATGGGAAAACAATTGCATCTTTCTGTTGTATTGATGTACTATTTGACATGCAGACATTTAAAAAAAATGCTACAAGTCAGGAGTGAGCAATTATTTTGGCTGGAGGGCCACTTAATGAATTTTGATGAGCTGTTGAGGGCTGTGAGGGTACACCCTTTGTCAAACTGCTAAACCTCACCTGACAGGTGCCCTGCCCCCAATCTCCATCTTGGGACCAGAAGTGTTCATGTCGCATGAGGGGAAGGGGGCAACCTTTGCCACTGGAAGTCCCTCCTCTTGTCCCAGAAGTACTCTGGGGGTGTGGGGGGAGGAGGGTGCTGTCTTGGAACCAGAAGTCCCACCCTGTCTCATGATCTGTGACCTAGGAGGGCCCACCCACCCAATACCAAACCTTGCCCCATTTGCTCAGCCTTGTTCCCCGCTGACACGTGGCTTCCTGGACTTGGTATGGAGCTGTGTGCCACTGGGGGGGCTCTTCCTGCTGTGGGCCATGAGTGCCCCAAGGGGCTGCCGCTGCTTCCCCTACTTCCCCCCAACCCCCTTTTCACCATTGCTTCCCCCCAACACTTCTGCCAGCTTCAGCCCTGCACTCCTGACCCCTGGTGCAGCTTCCCCCCTGCCCACTGCTGCTTCCCCTCCCTACCTGCTGCATGGAGCACTGCAGCAGGGACAGGAGCAGGAGCTGCTGGAGGCGGGTGCAGGAGCCAAGCAGTTCCCAGGGCAGCTGTACCGGTGGCACCAGCAGCCCCACCTGGAAGTTGTGCATGTGGGCTGGAGCCAGGGCCCTCCAGCAGGTGAAGGTGGGAGTGTGTGGAGCTTGGCCCCTTGTGGAGTGTAGTGGGTTGGACCAGATACAATTCACTGGTGCTCGTCTGCCCACAGACCGGATCCAATCAGCTTGGCAGGCTTTGTCTTGCCCACCCCTGGCGTAAGTGATTCTTCCAAATCATGCTAAATATTGATTTTTTTTTTTTGTGTGTGTGTTTTTTTTGGATCCTGGCTCTTATTTTATGTCCGTCTAAATCGTAACTTGCCATGTGATATCCTAAATAACTGTATAAAAACTTCCCTTGACTTTCACAGTGTAGTTTAAACTAAGTCATTAATTGGTACTTTCAAGCAAGGTTTACCAGATATTTATGAGGAAAAAAAGAAACGTATTGTTATCAGTTGACTTGATAATTTATACTAGATGTAGTTGCTTTTAGCCTCTGTTTCTTCCTGTAATGCAAACGAATAAAAACAAAAGGCGAATTTGTGATATCTTTTTATTTGGAGATTTCTAGCTCATGCAGTAGCTTTTAAGCCCTTTTGTAGAATAAGCTATAAAATCACTGAAGAGCTGCTTACCTTTTTAAAAGCTTCCTTTTTAAGTTGATTTGAAGCAAGTGGTGTGCGTTATAGAGGTTTGTGGTTCCCACAGATGATATAACATGCATGTCAATAGTACTGAAGAAAATAATCAGTGCAGTGTGCAAACAAATATACAGCTATTGCACATTCAAGGTTACAGTGTTTTGTGATATCCAACTGCAGTTAAGGTCATAAAGTTTCACAGAAACCAGGAGAGTAAAAATTTTAAGGAATTTGGTTTACAGTAGCTAGGAATTGTTCCAGGTGGATAGAGCATTATAAATATTTTTCAGCTAAACGCTGTGCATTTGTATTTGGTAAAAATCCAATCTAGCATATCTCCTATAAACATTTAATTCAACTGGCATTTCAAGTGTGACCAGCGAACGTTTTATACTTGATGTTTGAAATGAGGCCACACCTGTGACTTATCTACTACTCTAGCTCCTGTTTGTAGAAGCATGCAATTTTGGCTGACATCATCAACTGTAGTGGTGTTGCATCTGGAGATGCTCTGTATCTAAATTCTTAATGTTATAAAACATTTCTATTGTAACGAAATAAAAAAAAAAGTTCTGAATAAGATCATACATGTAGCTATAGAAAATTGGAGGGAGGAAGAAGCCAAATACAAAATAGATATACAGTAACCTTCCTAATTACACCACAGCTTTGTGGTAGGTGTATCTGGAGGCTGGGGAAAAGGGGGAAACATTTTAAATAGCTTGTATCTTTGAGTTTGTATTACATAAATAAATACATGGCTATCAGACTCACTATTAGGTGAAGTTAAAAGTAGCCCATTATGAGTTAATATTGGAGTGTTATATACTAGAGATGAGAATTTATACAAAAAATCAGCTTTACAGGTAATTTTTTTGAGATCTTCAAGTGGGTAAGTGTTAAGTTCATGTTCGTGGGAAATTAATCTTTTTTTCCTGCAGTAATAACTTAGTTGCATATAGCCAATGAGCGTATTTTCTTCTGCCCATCCAAACTCCATCGTAATTGGAAGCAAAAACATTACCTTTTCCTCACCTGAAGATTCTGTAACACATAGCCATTTTGATACATTCCCAACTTTGACATTTTTACTTCCAGTTAATGAAGGTGGGGGGTGTATAGTCTGGCTGATAGCACTCAGGCACTGGTAGCTCTTAAGGATATTTTAAGCATCTACTTTTCTATTTTAAATCTCTATGTAGTGAGTGGGGGCAACAGTAGAAATGATTTTCACTTTAATGTAAAGCAGTAATTTTGAAATTACTCCGGGCTCTGTTGAAGAACAAAAGCTTCAAAGAAATCTTTTGCCACCTTGAAAATAAATACATCTTAAAGCTTGACATTTATTTCTAAAAATAAAAATAGTGTTTGAACTCTGGGGACAGCTTAGTTTGGAGTTTAACAATTGTACTTTGATTGGCTTTGCTTTAATAGTCATGGACAGGAAGAAATATTAAATTTAAGGAACTGCCAGGTGCACAGGTATGTATGTGCCTGCAACCCAGCAAGCTTGGCTTTGGAAACTGAGTTTCTTGGAAGGCAAGAATGAGAAGCCTCAAACAACCTCCGAGGGCATGTCCACACATGCATGCACGTGTGCTTGCAGCAGCTCAAATAAAAGTGGTGCAAATTTGAACCAGGGCTTTTTGCCTCAGCGCACATGCTTGGACATGCACTTTGTTGTGGACCAAATTGTGCCACTTGGGAGGGTGGGGAATAACCCTGCCTGACTCCTCCTGGATCTGCAGCCAGGGGGAGCTAGAGCCTGGGGCCAGCACCTGTGCTGTCCCCATCAGTACAAAAAGCTTCCCTGGCAAGCAGCTCAAGGCTCTCAGGAGCTTCTGAGGTCCAACCAGTTGGTACCTGGGAACCAGTACCCCTTGTGCCAGCTGGACTGCTGCAGCAGCATCCCAAATCCATTTTTAAAAATACCCCAAAACCCATGTTCTTCCACAGTTAAAACAACACCCCCCCCCCCACGAACTCTCCCCTACCACCCCCCCCATGGAGGGCGAGAGACAGACAGCGATCAGTTGAGTAATGTTTTATTGGTATATTTACAATGTTGAAGCAATTTGGAAGCCTACCAGTGTCTCTACCATCATGATGCGATAAATTCTAAATACCTATATGTGTTGATGTGCGCTTCTGGTTTTCTTTCTGCACATGATGGGTGTGTGGTGGGGGAATATGGTGTTTGCAGGAAGGGGGTGAGAAGGGGTGTGGGAGAAGGCAGGTAGGTAAGCGTGGAAGGATGTGGGTTGGTCTGGAGGTATGGGGCAATTGCTGGAGGGACTGTGGGTGTGGGGGACCTTGTGGGGGGGCTGCTCAGGAGGGGTGGGTCCCCTGCCCCCACAGGGTGCAGGTCCCCCCCACACAGGGCCCCAGCCCCCCTGCCCAGGGTCCCAGGCACCCTGGAGGGCCCCCGCTTCCCCCCATTCAGGCCCCGTAACTAACCTTTCACAGCAGCAGCAGGGGGGAACGTGCGCTGAGCCAAGCCAGGTCCTGACGACCCTGGGGCTGCTCCTGCCACCCAGCCAGGCTGGTCTCATGGTGGCAAGATCCAGCGCGGCATGTGGAGACTGTGGGCCGGGCCCAGCTTGGTCCTGGGGCCCCTCCCTCTACGCCCAGCCAGGCCAGGCCCGGCCCATGTCAACAAGAGCCGGGGTGGCACACAGGGACCATGTGCCGGGCCCAGCCAGGTCCTGGGGCCCCGCTGCACGCTGGGCCCATGGTGATGGGACCCGGCGTGGCATGTGGTCCCCAAGTGCTGGACCCAGCCGGGTCCTGCTGCCTTTGGGGCTGCTTTGCTGCCCGGCCAGGCCCTTCCTATAGTGGCAGGACTTGGCCTGGTGCGCGGGGACTGTGCAGAGCCGAGCCAGGTCCTGAAGTGCATGTGCCCCCCGGAGCCGTGGGACCTACTTCAGTGCAAAGTCAGACTAGCGAGCTGCAGGGATCTGGGCCAGGTCCTCACCCCCCGCAGCCCCGGGGACATCCCCTCTGACACGGCTCACCCATCCACATCCATGAAACACCCCTCCCACACATGCACACGCTTACCCTGGACAGCGCCTGGCGCTGGGTGCAGCAGGAATACCAAAGAGACGCTCTGGCCGGAACCAGAGTGTCTCTTTTGGAGGACTGACTCTGGACATGGTCTGGAACTGTGCCTTGCTCCGCTCTATTGCAGAGTGGTTTTTTAGACCCCTGGTTATCCAGGGGTCTAATTTTCTCCCAGCGCTGCAAACTTGCAGCGCGGGGAACATTTTTTCATTTCCACATATGTCTTTTGCCCCACCTCAAAGGGGTTTGAGGTGGAGCAAGAGGCACATGTGCGCTCGTCTGGATGCACCCAGAGATGCGTCCAAACTTTCACAGGCTAAAGAGGTTAGTTGACTCTCTCCTATTAGCATTAGTATTGCTCTGAATGGGAAATGCTTCATGTAGAGTTGTGCTAATTAACCCTTTCTGCTGTATTGAGGTGTGGATTCTTTTTGGAAAGTCTCATGGTAATTTAAGGCAAATAAAGCTAAAAAACGAGTGTTTGGGAGCTAGCCAGTACAAATATGTAATGACCTTAGGCGGAGGTGTAGGTTTTGTATTCATATAACATCAAAAATGTTTGGCTCTTGGCTCCAGTGTCGAATGTGTTCACATTGTTGCTGCCGAAGGGGTACAGGCAGACAGGCTGACCACCCTGTGGCTAATAGCTTCGACTATTAAATGAATCCAGCTTCATTCCATTTTCAAGCTTTGTCTCCTGAAGTTTTCAGTAATATGTTTTCATTATTTTACTCTTCTGCCTAATCCTCCCACCCGAAGTGTAAGTATGCTGAGATTCAGTGTGTAATGTCGAAAATGAAAAGTCCAAATTTTTTGTTAAAAATACGTTTCCAAGGAGAAATGATGGAGGAAATCTCTTCCTAGGAAAAAAAACTTTTATGTGCTAATAGATACAAGAATGTACATAATTTTCTCCAGAGGACAGTCAGGTCAAGGTGTCACCAGAATAATATTTTCTGCATCTTCAAAAAAGCGGTCAGATTGACAAACAGCTATTGTCAGAAGCTTCATCTCTGAAATTACTATTTTTAATTTTTGTACATTTCTTCCCCCCCAACCCCCCCCCCCAACACAGTATTTGTTCTCAGCCCCAGCTTTTTTCACATCCTTTGCAAGAGGCAGAAGACTGGGGGATTTTGGGACATTACTTAGATCAACCATCTGCATTGCTGGCTGTCATCCAACTGCCTTGGTGTAATGGTCTAACCACTCAAACCTTGCTTAAAATAGTCTCCCTCCATGTTCTTTTTTTCCCCTTTCTCTTATGTTTTAGAAAGCTCTTTCCTTGGGCTAAGATATTGAGCCCCTTAAGCTCTTGGCCAACCAGACTTTTAAGTGCTGATTCAGTCAGTGCCTCTGGCAGATGATTACAAGAACTTGCTTACTGAGCTGGTGCTGTGGTGTGATGAAAATGAGTTGACCTGTAATTTTAATGTTGCTTTTACAAGACTATATTTTATCTAAGAATGGAGGCTTGTGGCAATGCAGATTTTTTCTTTACATTTTTTTTGTTTTGTTTTTACATCTGTTGTGCTTTTATTCTTAAACACTAACTCCAACACTAGTTCAGAAGTATATTTTGTAGTGCTAGGGTTACAGCCATCACAAGATGCTTTTATTATATCCACTTTAAAATGTACCTAATTTTAAAAAGGCAGTCAGGCTTTCTGCAAAGTAAGTTGGTGTCGTCAGGGAGAACCTGGCTAAATCAGTTTTTATCCAACTGCAGGTGCCATCTGCAGCCTTTGTCCTCAATTAATGAGGGTGCAATGCGAGACGTTTACTAAAGAGAGTATTTCCAGTGCACAAGTTACTGCATGTTCTGGAATGCACCCTTGCTATTTGACTATCATTTGCTTCTTAATTGTATACAGTTTTGAAGCAAAATAGGTTGCAGATTAAATATCGGTGAGGCTTTGTTCCCCCCCCCCCCTTTTCCAGTTTTTAGGAAGATCAGATGAGTAAAA
This sequence comes from Crocodylus siamensis, assembly GCF_052110815.1. Lineage (NCBI taxonomy): Eukaryota > Metazoa > Chordata > Crocodylia > Crocodylidae > Crocodylus > Crocodylus siamensis. The sequence continues at coordinate 11,953,010 of NC_143406.1, read as the reverse complement.
AGTAACTTGGTGCCTTTTTAAAACCTCAAATGCTTCACAATGTAGGGTAAATATTCCTTGATTTGTGGTACTTGGCTTCTGATGGTGGACAGCCAAAGTTTGTAGAGACGTGGAATATCTGTGTAGTTTTTTCCCTTTGAATTATCAAGGTGGCAAACCTAGAAATAAAAGGTAAAGCTCTAACTACATTATGACTGGTTGCGTAACCAGAGTCCTAAACTGTTCATCCTTAGATGACCTTGGATGAGGATTGACCGATATCCTAAGTAACTTAACCTCCGTGTTGGTCACAAAAGTGGCTAGTGAATTTTCTAGCTAGTAGGCTATTCTGCAAGTAGAAAAATGCCTAAATTGTATGTAAGCATCTTAGTTAAGTCTAAAGTGTTATAAACTAGCTTTTTAACCTGCAGTTACTTTACTTTAATTCAGAGCCTTTCTGCTTTATACTTAGAATAATCTCCCATAGCCCTGATGCAGCAGGTTTGAAGATCTTTATCTGCATTGACATTACCCTTGCCCAGTGTCTTGCTTTGTGGTGACTAGTGATTATTTAAATACACAAGCAGCTCTAGCAGAAGGTGAATGTAAATGCTGCTTATCTGAATATGTAGCTTTTCTCAAAAGAAATCCCAAAATTCATTACAGCCTTGCTACTGGGCCTGTGTGCAGTAAAACAGTTAATACCCTGTAAACAGGAGTGTGTGGAGTTGACACCTTCTCATTGTAAATCCTTTTTTTCTCCATTTGTACTACGTTCAGTAACTTAGTCTTCCCTTTTTCTACCTTCTTGCAAGTCCCAGCATTTGATTCTCATTTAGGACAGGAGCAGACATTTTGAGTTTATGATGATGCATTTTTAGTGGTGCTCTTCTGGCTATATCTAGCAGCTATTGGTTTTGAAACCAGTAATACAACAGACATAATATATTAAACAGTAAGTATAAATATATTACTGGCTGCTTGTACATTTGTGAGACATTTTCATCTTGATGTGAATGGAATAAAATGTAACATAAACGTGGCTTAAGGATCATGTGAGTTTCTTCTTAAAAAGACTGAATCTTATTGAATTAATGTTTCCTTTGACCTCTTATAATAAGGATTCTAGCGGGAAGAATGTGTTCCCTATTCCACATCACTGTTTTTACTAATAAGGTACTCTCTTTGCCAAGACACTTCCAGAACTGGTTCAGGCTCTTCAATATTAGTGTTAGAGTATCTATTAAATTCTTCACCAAACTGAAATTAGCACTTCCTTTTGGTAGCTTTGCTATTTAGACTCATCCTGGTTTGTTTGTTTGTTTGTTTTTCTTTCCAGAATTTACATGTTTGACAGCAGAACTCGGCTTTCTACTATAGTGAGAGAAAATGTAAGTTGAAGATTTATTTGCTTTATATTGCATGATTCTTAAGAAACAAATTATTAAAAATATGTATCCATGTGTATATATAATAAATGAGATGTTTAAATTGGTAGGGTACAAATTTCAGTGCCTGTCTTTTATCTTGTGCATTTCAATAAGGCCATGATTCTACTCTAGCTGCTCTCATCTTTTTGAAGAGGATAGATTTTGAAAATGAACAGGATTCCTACTAAATAATAAATGTTATGCCTCCCTGCTCTCAAGAATGGAGCAGGCAGAACAGAAGGAGAGCTCAAATTAAACCATGTTTTCATCTCAGTGGGGGTAGGAGGTTGTAATACAAATTAAGATGAGAACATTTATTTTCCCATAAATGAATAATTACCAAGAGTGTATCTCTCAAATGTTTTGGTTTTTTTGTTTACTTTTGGGAAAGGTTTGTATCTAACCAATCCTTCCCCGGATGAAGACACACTAATGTATTATTGTGCTAATGCCCTTTCAGGATTGGGGTGCCGTAGTTGTGAGTCTTCTTGCAAACAGAGGCAGTGGTAGATTCTTTCTTTGCAGTGCCTATTTTGGAATATCTAGGAAGAGGTAGGATTAGAGAATGAAGGTATTGGATACACAAATGAACTTGGTGATAAGTGGTACAGTTCTTGCTACTGCGTTACTTCCTACTGTCAGTGAATTGGAACAGTGGCTCATCTAACGTGGCATCCAGTCTTTGACACTGGCCAGGATCAGGTACTTGGAAACAAGGGCAAGAAACCTCTGGCTCTGTTGAAAAACTGGCCCATGAGGAAAGTTCTTTCCTAACCTTTGTCAGAGATTGGCTTGTTTTATTTCACCTAAATAACAGGGCTTCTATCCCCTATATTCTTTATCCTTTGCTTATATACCCAGACTGAAGATGCACTCACTAATTTTCTTAGTCAACACTTAATCTGTACATTTCTCTCTTCTCTTGAATCCTGTTAGTGTCTTGGGACGAACTTCACAGGTGAATTGCAGCATGTGAAAAAGTATTTTCTTTTATTAAATTCATTGCTTTTCAGAATCATTAGATACCCCTCGTTCTTGTGAAAGGGTAAATGGAAAAGCATTTTATTGACTTGCTCTGTACGTGTATTTTAGATACCTTTTAATAGCCTGTAATTTTCTCACTAAACAATCCTTGTGGGAGTCTTTCTGATGACTCCTTTTGCTCATCCTTGGATACTTTTTTGCTTTGTTCTTTTAAAATCAAAGCCTTGACTTTTAAAATTGCAGGTTAATATTTAGGCTTGTATTTTGTTTAAACATTGTATGTTGTGTCATGTGAACAGAAAAAATAAGGGTGAAGCTAGTGCACAAAAATTTTGCAAGTCTAAATCCCTGCTTAAGACTGGAATTGTTGGGATTCATAACCTCTGAAAAACAAGCCCTAGTTTTTCTTTGCTGTACAAATAACTTGAGGCAGTGCAGTTTGCTCTGAGAATTTTGTCTGAAAAATAGAATACTTGTGTGTTCTGACTCCTGCCTTTGACATTGACTCTGTTGGTTGGGGAGGTTGATCTCTCTGCTTCAATTATTCTATCTGCAAAATGGGAATAACCATATTATTTTTGCACATAAGGTTGAAGATGTTAGGAATGGCTGGTATTTTAAAGGTTGAGCCTAATTCTTGTAAGGATTTCTATTTAAAATGACAAGCTGCTTTTTCATTTGTAAATTAATAACTGATGCAGTGCACTCTAAACCAAGTTAAATGAAAGGGGGCTGCAGTCAAATGCATTTAAATTTTAATACAGTTGGATGAAGTATTAACTGTCTCTCCCATTAACTAGCTCTCCTTCAAGCCATCATTAATTGGCTGATTTATGCATCATGGCTCAGGGGAATCTTGAAGAGAGAAGTGGAGACATCACTGGATGCGCAGAACATTGCCAGGGGCCCATTCCTTTCCCACAAAGCCATGATAGTGGTTAAATGAGAAGTTGACCAACGAGTCAACAAAGTTGATGCAACTGGGGGAGCCCAGAGTGGAATAAGTTAGCTATGTCATGCCCAATTGTGTAGAGTTAAGACTGCATTTCATTATACCACTGCTTCAATTATGCCTCCTTAATGTTTGCTGGCCTGACAAACTACTGCAGAGGTATTGTAGGTGGTTAAAATTGAAGTTTCAGCTAGCTCTATTGATCTGCATCTGGTGTTCTTCATTGCTGCAGCAGAAAACAGATTTGATCATAGTTGTTTATCCTGCTGGCAGGTAGACAGCCAAAGGTACGTTCTTCGCTTCCTATTTATTCCAATGACTGCTAGTAATGGCAACTCCTGCCTAATTTTGAGTAAAAAAAAATAATGTCAGGACTTAAGGGTGCAATGTTATTAAATAAGCAAGGACTCATAGGGTCTTTCATAGAAATATGGGGGACACATTCCCCAGATCTGTTTCCCAAACTTAGGAAGTTGAATTTCCCTTTTAAAAAAAAAATCCCATAACCCAATTAATTGTGTGTTTTAAGACGTGCTGTCTTACTGGATGTAAGCATCATCCTGACCCTTTTCTCCCTTGTTGAAGAAAGAATCTTGCTTTGTTTTAGCTTGGGTGCTCTCAGGGTGATGGTTGTAGTTTTATTTCAAAATAAACTAGGTATTATCATAAAACAAAAGTTGGGTTGAGAATTGTTCTGTGATTGAGCTGATGAGGCAGCTTAGGTCTGAGGCCGGATGGCACTAGGACCAGCTGCTGCCACTGCTGCTTCGGTCTGCCAGTCCAGCCCCCGCCTCCCGCAGAGCACTGCTGAAGTCCCTGGGCTCCATGGGACAGATCTGGTCCATGTGCTGTAAGCTGTCAAGCCCTACTGTAAAAGAATGTTTTTTATATGCTGTCTGTTCCCTTCTGTTTAGAATGTCTTCTGGGCTGATCTTAATGTCCCACCAGCAAAATTGCACAAGCTGCCCCTTGCTCTCCTATCCCTTCTGTCTGTCCTTGCTGCCTTTCGATTCCTAGCTTTATTGCTGCTACATCTGGTACATGCCACCTTGCAAAAGGCAGTGAAGGCGAAGCACCATCAACAAGAGAGAGAGAATTGGTTGTCTGGAAAATAGCATCATAGGAACAAAAGTGTTATTCCTTTATCCTTATAGTTTCTTAAGGATTATTTAGAAAAGTAGGTAAATGGATTTGGATGGAGAGGTAACTTAATTTGAAGATATTCATATGAGAATAGGCTAAAACTTCTTCTGTTAACTGAGGAAATACCAGTAACAGTACAGCATCTGTAGAAAGCTCAGAATTTTGTTTTAAACAATGGTATATTCATAACAATAGTCTTTCCTCACGTAGACCGTGTTGTTGTGAAAGTGTTCATGTTACTGTCAGTGTTTCTAATAGGATTTATAGCATATGATAAATTAGAGCAGCTTTCACTAATCAGATGACCTGAGAGAGGACGGCTTCCCTTGGTCAGGTAGGTACAATATGGACTGAATTGTGAGTGAAACAAGCTGTTTAAAAAATTAAGTAGTTGTGGTAGCCAGCTAAAATCCTACAAAGGATTCGGAACATTTTTTTTCATACTCAGAAAAAAATCTATACAAGTGTATTTAAAAGAAACCCTAAAGATGTAAAATCTGCTGCTTCAGTTTGAAGCGTAACCCACCTTGTCTAGTTTTTATATCTAGCTTACAGGTTTTTAATAAGCTGGCAGACACTAATGATTAATCTTCTACATTTTTCGTGGTCACCACCAAAAACGTGCAGCCTTGTTGGGTTACTTTACTTCTCATATGTCATTACTAATGACAGAGAACTCTAGACAAAATGATAGTGTCTCTAGCTTCTGTGCATTTCCAGTCAAGTTTAGAAATCTGGAATTGCCAGGACTGGTTGTGAAGTGAAGAAAGGAAGTTTGAATTTCAGAACCTAGATTGGGTTTACAGAGGCTGGCTATTTAGGAGGGGAGGGGGTAATCTCAGGGGGCGGTTTTGGAAAAAGAAGAATTGAAATTGAATAAGCAAGTTATAATAAACTTTGCTGCACTACCAGTTATTATCCAGATCTCAAATGGACAAAATTTAGAGAAGAATCACACTTTGAAAAGGATATTATGATTTGTGGGAAGCAGATCAAAGAATGATATAGTATTTTAAAATATACCTGCCAGAATTTTTTGCAGTTCAAAACTGTAGGTAAACATCATCCTACCTATTAAATTAAACTAATAGAATTAATGAGCTATTCTTGCAGCAGATGCAGGCATGATGCACTTCAATAACTCAAACATAATTGGATAAATAATATAGACATGGGAAATTAACTTAAAATTGTAGTGATGGTATGATTGGATCTGAAGCCAATCTCACTGTTAACTAATGTGGATCACTGATTGCAAATGTGAGCTTTAAGGCAGAATCATTCAACTAGGCTATGACCTTCTTTATCATCTTCCCATTCACAATGTCCATACTTTTTGTAAGACCTTTGTGAAACTTAATTTAAAGCAGTTTGTAGTTGAGGATTTTAATATTCAGATGTCCTGGTTTTAGGTATATAACAACAATTTGAAGCATTCCAATACATACATTTGTTTGGTTTGTTTTTTTTTACACTTTCTTAGTATTTTAAAAATTCATCTATACATTAGATAGAGTACTGAAGTATGACTTCATGATTAGTGAAAACTTGTACATTAATGAGTTATCAATATGATGTATAATCTAGCATTTCTAGAAAAAGGGGAAACAGTTGCTTTGCAAACATGATGTAGTTCAAGTAACTGAACCAAGAGATGAATTTAGAGGGTTGGGTCATCTGAAGCTGCAAGGAATAATGAACTACCTTGTCAAGTATGCATCTTAATGTCTCTTGCAAAAAGAGAATTAACTGCAAGGTACACTTGTCAACAAGATTAGGGGGATTTAGACTCAAAGCAAAATGACTTAATTAATCAGTTCAGCCTATGGAGAGAGGTCTTGAGTGAGCTCAGTGAAGTGAGTGCGTTTATTCTTGAGAAGTCTGCCTTTGAGGACACAGTAGCGCATTCAAGGGAAAGTGAGGTAAGTGTGAGATTTGGATAATAGCTGTTTGTTTTACTTGCAAGGTGATAATTTAGAAAGCAGAATTTGAGTTTATGGCTGTTTGTGAGAGTAGAGTTTGTTTTTTGTTTTTTTTTTGTTGTTTTTTTTTAATTCAGAAATGCTTTTTCCCAATAATCCGAGAAACTGAAGTAAAATTATATCATTCTTTGTATCAAGGCGATAGCTTGTACTAAGAAGCATAATCCTACATATAGCTAGCTTGGTACATTTTAAGGCATGTTGAGAAGCAAGATAAATTAGCTTGCATTGGGTTCAGAGCTGCTTGGTCTAGATTTTGACCAGTGATTGTGTTAGCTAGGTTCAAGCTTGCTTTGGTACTTCTGCACTGACAGAAATCTAGACATACAATCCAGTTCCCTTGATTTACTGTTTGTGTTGGAATACCTCACGGGGAGCTAGGATACTAAAAGCAGCGAAACATTTTTCCCCTTTCCAGTTCAGTAATCATACGTTTTTGGCTTCCTGTCTCAAACAAAATAATCTTGATTTTGAAGGCAGAAAAAACTTGCTTTCATATAGAACTGCAAAAAAAGGATTTTGTGGTATTGGATTCAAATCAGTGCAGGTATGGATCCGTTCCCTGTGTCCCCTCTTCTTGGGCCTTGTATTGTTAGCATAAATGTTACTTTGGAAGACTTTAATATTAAGGAATGGAGTAAAAGTCACAAATATAATTGCGCAGCTCACCCATAAATCTTAAATTGTCTGCTTCTAAGAACCTCTGTATTCTGATACCCTTGGCTTGGTTATGCTTTTTATTTCCTGAGTGTTAGTCAGGGAGTTCTCAGTCATGTTGGCAGGAGTTAAACTTCCTGTTAATATTTAAACAAAAAACACTTACAAAGGAAATGGGAAATCTGGCTTAAACAGTTTCTGTTGGTGTTGTGCTAGGAATTCAGTTGAGAATTTGGAATAGTTTGTAACGTGTACTGGCTAACTTAACTCTGAAATGTGTTTTAATTCACTCTTGTAATATAATCTTGTTAAAACAGCATCCTGTGTGATGCAAAAGGCTTCAGTCACTCAAGTTCATGACACTTCTGGTTGAAGACTGTCCTGGAACAAAAATGTGTTTAAATGAAGCTGTGTGCCTAGAAACAAAGGCCTTGAAATTGGAACTTCTGGATACTATCTTGATTCTGGCACTCACTTGATAAACATCAGTGACAAGTTGCCTACATCTCGTGTCTCAGTTTATCTGTCTCTGCAAGTGAGAAAATATCTTGCCTGAGCATGCAACAGCTTATGTAGTATTTGTAAAGCACTTGAAGGTCTTTGGTTGAAAAGGTGAAGTATAACTGCATTGTCAGGCACTGGTTAGAAGTCTGGATGCAGTATTCAAGGGAACAGTATTCTTATTCGACAGGTTTTATTAAGGGCACAAAGTGCACACGTAAGGCACTTATGAGCTTAGATGTCCTGCAGATAAGGAAGGTTGTGTTTTTACACAAATGTCCAGGTAACTTAATGACACAGTGGAAAAGTACTGGAGCTGGACCTGCCCCTGGGCTCTTGACTCAGTGCTGGTGGAGCTTGAAAATGTTTTGAGGGAGGCTGGAGGGAGAAAGCAGCCCAGCCTGAGTGTACTTCAGGGCCTAAGGAAATGAGGATCGAGAATTGAGGAGGGGTAGAGTTACAAGACAGCTGAATTTTTGGTGTGGAAGAGAAGACCTGGGAGTGGAGCCTGGGTCCTTGTAGCAGAGCCAAGTGTCTTCCACTTCACCAGATTGTCTCAGAGATCTGATTTCTGCATTTTGTGTGTTTGTTACTATGCATGCATAATTTAGAGTGGTGAAAGGGTCTGTTTCCTCTTTTCCACACCACACCATGCCATTTAACAGCTATAGTCAAGGAAATTCTAATTAAGAGAATACATTAAACCACATTATGTTTTTTTTTTATTTTATTTTATTAACAAAGGGACCAGCCACATATACCAATCCTTAAAGTGAGAAATATTCCATTTAGTTAGTGTCTGTATGCCGTTAACATCCCTTAGTCCCATTTTCTTTTAGTGACAGATTCTTTCTGTAAACTCGCATGTTTTTACAAAATATGATAGGTGTGCACATATTCCCCATGACCACTCTACAGTGTAAAGCTTCAACTCTGACATATGCAATATTATTGGTACATGAATGTCTAAAGACAGTTAAATCAAAGCCTGAGGTAGTGTCTTTCGCTATAGTGCCGTTTTCCATTATAGTAATGGAGGCTTAGAGAGCTTCCTGGTGAAATTGGTGAAAGATTGTTAGTCAAAGGAGTATCTTTCCCTGAACACTAGTGTGGGAAACATTTATATGAAGGTCTCTCTTTGGGATTAAATACATGTGCACCCTTTTAGTGTGCACGTCTACAGTCATTATGACATTACAAAAAATAGCTGTCGTTTTATGTTCGAAAATATAATCATGTCATACTATTTAATTGATATTTTTAGTGGTCACAGGACATTTGTAGTATGGTCCTAACCCAGCTAGCTTCTGCATCTGTATCTTTTGGGGTACATCATAATGACCAGTATTAAATGAGAATGAAGGGAACTCATCTGATATATTTTTAAAAGCTGCTCAATGCACATAGGTTGCCCAGAAGGGTGTTTCCAGGCTCAACTGTTAGGTGGACCTCAGCATTATTCTGTTTCTGGGATCTATTTTTCTGTGTCTTGTTCTGGGGGACAAAAATCTTTCTTTGTAGCTTTAATTCTGGCACGAGCACAGGATTGGCACCATGTTATAACACATGTACCTTAGCAAGACATGTTTGCAACTAGTCCTCCAGCTGCTACTGTATTAGCCTGTTCAAGTCTTTTAAAGATAAAACTGCAGATGGCACCACCTTGATATAGGCAGAAGTCCCTTCATGTTGAGGTTGGTGTGTCTTTATGCCTGTCTAACAAAGGTAGGGCTAAGTAACATTGATATTTAATAATAGCAATTTTAATCGATCTATGAAGAAGATAAAAATGGTAGATTTGTTGCAGTGTATGCTTAAAATTGCTGTTTACTGTGTGGGTCACACTGAAGTTGTTTTCATGATGAAGACTTACTGCAAACATCTTGAAGCAGAGAGAACTGAGCTGAACAGAAAAAATGGCAGTGGTGGTTCTGTTCTCAAGTTTGGGAGTGGTTCTGCAGATGAGTCCCTCCTGTTGAACGCAGAGTGGAACAATATTATAAAATGAAAGCATAGCCAAACCAAACAAAAGGATGACCATAGGTCAGAAAGATAGCGGGACAGTATAAAGTGCTCAACAGGCTTTGTCTTAACTGGATTTGAGTGAGTAATTAAGCTGAACCAACAGTCTTAAAAGGACTTAAAGATGACCTTGAAACAAAAAGAGATGGAGGGCAGAGAGCTAGTTCCATATGAGCACATTAAAGAGCTTTAAAATGGTATAGCTTGGGGGGTTTTGGTAGGAACTGACTAAAATTCCTAGTGTAAATTTATGTGGGGCAGCCGAGTAGAATGATACCCTTGTATCAGGATTTTTTTTGTTATAGATTTTAATACAATCTGTATTTAAAGTTCTTAGATACTTTGCAATATTGATAACTATGATAGCAGGCTTTGGGAAAGCTACGTAGGTCTAGAATGGCACTACTGAGAGAGCATTGCTGCTGCCTTTTTAAAGACCATCTACTTTCACTTCTTTACTGGAAGCATTGAACCTCTGTGTTGGTTTGCCTTAACAGTATCTTCTCCATTACTGTGTTTGCCAAAAGAACTTTGCAACTCTCCTTATCTTTTCTCCTGCAAAGGACTCTCTAAGAGCATTAAAAAAAAAAAAAATCCTCATGCTTGCAAAGATAAATAATCTGATTAAAACCAAATAGAATAATATGTGAAACTGCTAGCAAAGCATTAATGTTACTTAGTGATGTATATAAATATATTTTCAAAGGCACCTGCCAGACTTTAGATTTTTCTTATATCCCATCAGTAGGACTTCTAAGGGGAAACAAATGACAGCAAATATAACGGTTTCTCTAAAAAGAGAGATTTGCTATGAGTAATAAATATCACTTGGAGAACATTGTCTCTTTATGTAATGTCTTAAGTGCTCTAGTTCAAGATTTTAGCTCTTTAATAATGTCATTTTACAATTGATTTGAATGCTACCAGAAGTGTGGCTGCTTTATCTGCCTATAAAATATAGCACATGTTCCACCCTTGTATTAGCTTTAAATCTAACAACGCTGTGTACCCAGGCTCCCTTAGCTAAATGTAAATTTCATTAGAATAGCTTCTCCATCTTCAACAATTTACTTAGTGCCTTGTGTCATGGGTTAAACAATTCAGTTTGGGTATAGTTTCAGAATACAGTACGAATAGAAAATGGTGACAGAACTCTTTTTCTAAAAAGCCTGGGGGTAGTTCATGTTCTTAGTGAGTTGTTTTAGATAAGGGGTTGGCAACATATGGCCTGCTGAACCACCACATCTGGCCCACAGAGCCAGAGGGTTTTGCCATGCTAGAGCTGGGCAGTAAGGAGCTTCACTAGGGATAGACAGCTGAAAGCTGCCTCTGCACTGCCACTGCTTCTCCCCACCCCATGCTTTCTCCCCCCTCACACCCATCTGGCTGCAGTATGGGCTCAGCTTTCAGCCATGCCCATGGAGCTGGGGGGTAGGAGAGTGTGTGAAATAGTGGCAGGCAGCAGCAGGCTTCCAGGACCTGCTCGTGACTCAGTTCCTTGCTGTCTGGAAACTGCATTCACATCCTGCTGTGGCGGGGAGAAGGGGATGCTGGAAGAAGTGGCAGCATCACCTGGCCCTGTTGCTGATGTGCAGGGCAGGTGGCTTCGGTGGCACTATATTGAGGCTAGGTTCTTCCAGCCACGGCTTCTAGAGGTCACCACGCAGTTTTAGTTTGTTGGTAAAGGCTTCTTCAGTTGGCTACAGAGTGCCCTCAGAGGGATTTATGTTAGTTAGTAATGTGGGAGCTACTATATTTACCCAATTACAAGACAAGGTGTTTTTCCCTAGTTAAATGGTCGGGGGGAGCCCCTTTTCTTGGAATCGAGTATGAAGTTGTGGGGGCACAGGTTGCAGCTCTGGCTCTGACATGGAATTGGTGCTGGAGCTGCAGCTGCTGCCTGCTGCCCTCCACCTTTGCCCTTCTGCCAGCTGCTGCTACCAGTGTTGGCTGGGGCCACAGAAAATTTGTTCTATAATTCCAGGGTGGAGCAGAGACAGAGCCGTACCAGAGCAAGGGGAAGAGATGTTGGGGTGGGGAGGTGGGGAAAGGTGCGTGTGCATGAGGGGAAAGGACCAGGGGTCAAGCTGCTTGTCTTCCCCCCCCCCACACACACACACACACTACCTGCCCCCCTGCTACTGCTTTCTCTGTTGTAGCAATGTGGGGGAAGGCAGGGACATGAATTTAAGATGACCCTCCAATAATTAAATTCTCTACATGGCACAATTTTCACGTATAGGATCAAAATATTTGGGGGGGGGTGCCTTGAATTCATGGTCATCTTGGATTTAGAAAAATTAAATCAGGAAAATTTAGCCATTGCAGAAAATGACGATCAACAGGTCCTCTATAAGGCAGACAAGGGTGGAGATTTGTAGTGTGTCAAGAACGGCCGGGGGGAGGGGGGTAACTGCCTGCACTTGCATTGTTCCTTGGCGTTAAATAAAAGCTAACCTGCCGTAGTGTAGCCCTCTTTAGTTTACTGTGGGGTAATAGGGTGTGCACTGACAGTCACTGCTGAGTAACTAGTGTGCTGCAAGTTTCTGCCCTTCTTTACTCACCAGTGCCCGAATTGCTTTTTCCTCTACCCTGATGTTCACTGTTGAACATTATGGGCAGAGTAAAATGGTTTAATTCCATGACAGGAAGTATGGGTGAGACTTTGGGTCCTTTTCCAAGTGCAGGCAGCCCACTTACTGCTGTTCTAAAACAATTGACAGGGTGTGGTTTGCTTTGGCTTTTTTGGAACGGGGGTTATAAGAAACAGAGGTCACGTCTAGACTGCAAATGTACTGTGTCTGGCACTCTGTTGTCAGAGATGCTGCCTTGCTCTGCATGCACAACTGTTAGAAGCAGGTAGCCTGTCTGTGTGGCATTGAGGTGACTTGCTCAGTCACTAGAGAGTGACGGTGCAAATTAGCCTACTCCCAGAGTTGCGTGGATGTGGTTGGCTATGCTGCTGCTAGTTGAGAGTTAGACAACAGTGTGGTATGTTTGAGGACTTTACTGCTGAGCCAACAAAAATTTTTTGCAGTTGCTTTTTGTTTCTGAATATTACTGCAAATTCTAAATCCTGTCATTTTAACCATGAAAAACAAGGTGTATGTTTTCAAAGTTCAGAGATAGAGAAGTATGATTGCTGAAAGAGGGAAGAATAGCTACAAGGTTTAGATGACAGAGCAGCCATTGATTTCAGTGCACTTAAAATTTGCATAAGATATCATAAAACATGGACATCTATTACATAACATCAATATTATAAAACAGTCTGCATCACTAGCGTGGACAAGTATTGGATTACACAGATTAAAAAATGTTTTCATTTGTTTCCTGAGAATTAATGTTTTTCATTGACTGTTCTTAACAACAAAATAATTCAGCTGAAACTTTTATAAAGAAGGTTTGATATGATGCATTTTATAGGTTTTGGGTGACTTTTTAGTAACATAGGTCATGTTTGAATAATCTCTCCACGTAGCTAAGTGTACTAAATTGAACTTGCTTGTTCAGTTATCTGCAGTAGATAGTACTTAAATGGAAGTGGGACTTTCTAAACGTATGACACTGGAACGGTGAGATGAGCATGAGTATATTTGTAACTGCATAAACCGAAATAGATTAAATATTAATCTACCATCTGTTAATTTTGATTTATCTTTTATTTAAATCCCAGGATAAGTAAATGTTTAGTAACAGAAATTGCACACAAGTCTCTATAAATTCCTGTTTCAGTACAGCTTGAATAGCTACCAAGTGAAAGCTAAAAGCACCCATTATAAATAAATTTGGGGCCTTCTTCCCTCTGTTTCGTCTGTCCCATAGGTGCCTGAACAATTTGCTTTTTCTTGGATATCTAAACATTGTTCCTCATAATCACTAAACTTCAGGAAACAGAAAATCATATTTCTACCTGAAGTGTTTTCTTAGTATGTCACACCAGGCCATAAATACTAGATGAATCTTTCTTTGACCCCTAAAAAAACCAAAATCTGCTGTGGATTTGACTTCCCCATCCTGAAATTAGTTTTGTGCATCAGAGTGTACAGTGGTGGTGTTTATAGTCTAAAAAAACAAGCAAGAAAAATCCCCTCCAAAAAACAGCATTACTTGCCGAGTTTGAGAAATTGTATTAGTTGCAGTCAAAATAATGTTTCATGTTAGGAAAAATTAAATAGGACTTTGAAAGGTGTGGGGAACTACCCTAACTCTATTTTAATAATCATGGACAGAAAGAAACAAGTGGGGTGTGTTAGGGGAATTTTCCTTTTAATGAACAGATCTGAGAGTGGTACTGTGATCTGGGATCAGCTGAGACTCTTTTTACTTGACAAAAATGTGGTGGAGCTGCATGTATGTTGAAATGACCATCTTATCTAGTAAATTAATAAATGTTTAATTATGTGGACCTTTGTGCATCTGTTTCAGATTTCTGATCGTCTCAGAGGTGGCAGTGAGGCACACCTTTAGCACAGGAAAATGAGTGAACTTGACCAATTACGCCAGGAGGCTGAGCAACTGAAAAACCAAATCAGAGTATGTATTAAACCTGAGTCTATTTAAACCATTTACACAGTGATATTTATGCTGTCTGTATCCATTAAAGAAGAGGATGGGACATGGACATGCATGTCTTGTTAGATAAGTTGAAAGTTTATCACTCCATTTCAGAAGTTGATGCTCTGTCAGTGTAAGCACAGGTAGCTATAGAAAGATGTTTTTAGGTGCTCCACTTTCCAATGAGTCTTCGTAGTTTGAATTAAATAAAGCTATGCAAAATGGTATACATGACCACATGTACTCGAATGCAAGATGAGCTTCCCCCCCACCATTTTAATATAGGTGGTGGTAGGGGTAGAAAAAGCTCCTTGTCTTAGATTCAAATATGAGGCAGGGTGGGGGGTGAGGGGGCAGGATGAGTAGCTACTGCATCTCCAGTACCAGTTGCCCTGCCCTCTTCCCCACCTGCTCTGCAACCACTCCAGCTCTGGCTTGCACCAGCCTGAGGCACAAAGCATGTGTGCCTGCTCTGGCCCCAGCCTGGCCCTGACAACAGCTTGAGTCAGGGCCAGAACTGCCACAGGGCTGGGACTGGAGCAAATGCATGTTCTATGCCTCAGGCTGGAGTAGGGCTGGAGCAAGGGTAAGCAGAGTCTTCGTGGGTGGGGAGAATAGGGACCTGAGGTTGCAGGGATGGGGGGAGGTGGGAGAGGTAGTGGGAGAGGCAAGGGCAGGCAAGTGGTGGGATGAACAGGTGGCAGGGGAGAAGGGGGGACAAGGAGCGGGAGTCAAGCCCCATTGCTGGCCTCCCCTACTGTCCCTCCAACACTTGCCCTACTGCCTGCCCCTCTACTGCCTGTTTGCTTTCTCTTCAACTGTTGTCTTCTATACTGTCTGCCCACCAATTGTTCCCACCCCTGCCGCTGCTTGCCCTGCTGCAGTAGATGGGGAGGATGAATTTAGGATGATGCTCCAATAATTAGATTCTTTACAATGGAAAATTACAACGCTTATAAATTGTCCGTGTATAGAATATAATTATTGGGAGGTCGTCTTGGATGCATATAAATATGGTATATTTAAAGATTTAAAAAGTAATGGTGGAGAGTCTGCAACTTCCCTAGGCAGTCTGTTCCAGTGCCTCAATGTTTTAACAGTGAAGTTTTTCTGGATTTCTGATCTAAACCTATTTTGCTGCAAGCCATTGGTCCATGCCTTGCAGCGAGAGAGAGAGAGAGAGAGGATTTTCCTTCTTTATGGCAGCCCTTCAAGATTTGAAGATTGCTATCATGTCTCCTCTTAAGCACCTTTTCCACAAGCTGAAGACGGCCCTTTCCTTCAACTTTGTGTGGCTTGCTTTCCAAGCCCTTGATAGTTGTTATTGCCTACCTCTGGACCCACTCTATAAGTTTTTCATGTCCTTTTTAAAATGTGGAGTCAAGTCAGCAGTACCTGATGAACTCCGTGAAGAACCCAAGGTACTGAAGGAATTGGCAGAGGAGATCCTAGTGCCCATGTCTCGGTATATGCACAACATATTACTGCTTTATTTTTAGTACATTTCATAAGGGATTCAGTCATCTATCACATACTGCCGAGACCTTATAGGCTCGCCTTTTTAAAACTGAGCAGAGAGGGATAGTTAGCTACATTAGTCTGAAGGCCAGCAGAAAGCATGGTAGAGATGCACCTTATAGACTGACTAACTATAATTAAGGGTCTGCCCAACTCAAGGAGGCAGCCAGCCAATTTTGTGGGCAGATCACAGGGCCAGCTGTCATTTTCATGGGTTACTGTGGTGAGCACCCCCCCCCCATGGCTCTGATAAGCTGGGGGGCCCCAATGGTCCCACCCTTTGTTGCTGATTGGCTGAGGGCTATCTGTCATGCAGCCCTTGCCAATGATTAGTGGAGAGAGGCAGGGTCACATAGCAGGCAGTTCTTCTAGCCAATCAGCTGTGAGGGGTGGAAGTGGAAGCCATCTTGCCTGCTCACCTTCATGCCTGCAGCCCCTTTCATGCCAGGCTGCACCCTTTTGTACCAGTGGGAGGACGACTGCTGGCTCCCACTAGGGAGCCAACATGTTATTTTTAGTAAGTTCCTTCCCCTCCCCCCAGTGTATTTTTAGAGCTCACCCAATTTCACAATTTCCGTGAAATGTGCACAGTCATGATTTGAGTAGGTTCCTAACTAATTCTGATTCAGTTAGCCTGTAAGGTGCATCTCTACTCTGTCTTCTGCCTTTCTAAAACTGTGTTGAAAAACTGAAAGAAGGCTGGAGGCTCTTCCGTGGCTCTAAGATTTCATCCTCTTGTAGACGGTGGCATACCATCCCCACCAGAGTCGTTATGTTTCCAGAGCTCTTAAAAATACTTAAAAGATTCTGAAGAATAAGTTAGTGCGCTGGATCTAAACTTGCACACAGTCAGTCATTTCAACCCTTGTTCTTTCCTGACTGCCCTGCTAGCTCAAGGTGTTGAGTGCCAATCACTTCAAATTGACAGTAAGTACCAGTTGGCTGATATGTTTTTTTCACTGGCCATCAAGGATCTCTACAATGGAGTGCAAGTGGTATCGTGGTTCTGCTTCAGGCACATGTTAATACCATCTCTGTAAGATGGCAGTTTGAAGCTACCCTCTGACCCTTATTAAACATTGTGCTTTGGGTTTAGTTGATAGGTCAGGTGCCAAATCTGGAAAAGCAGCTCTGCAGTCACTTAGACAGCTGCTGATATTCCTCACTTCCATCACTTTGAGGGGAAGCTGCTTCATACTAAACTAGAGTGAGTCTTATTCAGACATGCTCATAAGAATGGTTATTTATCTTACAGTAACTGGTAGGCTATAAAGAGGTGGGACATTTAACTTGGGCTACCTCCTGGCTTTCCAGAGACCTCAGCTACCACATACTTTGTGAAAGAATTAGAAAGGATTTTTGCTGCTTCACTCTATATGCCCTTGCTTGAGAGCACAAGCAGGCACAGGGTATAACGTACAGGTATAAAATGCCTTATTGTGCTCATGACCCAACAGTGGGATTTTTTGACAGAAATATATTGGGAGAGCCTAGTCACTCTAGGTAAGTAACTGCTCATTGTGATCAACAGAACTCATTCTCTTCATGAACAGAGTTTGATTAAGGAATGAGCATGTTAAAAGAGATCTTACAGTGTAGTGGGTAAAAGTTTCCTGTACAAAAGGAGTGTATATTGTGCTATACCAGGCAAATGTGCAAGTTTTCTATGAATATAGTACAGCCTTTATGCCAGCACAACCATAAACAGACAAATTTATTCATATGAAAGAATTAGTTTAGTTGCTTTTAGTTTTGTTTAATGTTGTCATCAAGTGAGTAAGAGCAGAGTAGTGGTTACATATTTAAGATTAAATCCTGTTTTGAGAACTTAAACATGTCCTATTACGTGTGTGCTTTTGAACAAAGTCCAGACAGAATAAAGAACTTGTTTGGATTGTTGCCAGATAGCATGGGTGTAGTTTCATGGTTAGAGAAAACAGATAGAAGAGACCGGTCCATTTAATTTCCGTAGAGCAATGCAGGGCAGCTCTCTAAAGTAGATCTTCCTCTGGTGGGATTTTTTTCCCTTTCTAGTTTTAAATCTTAAGCAGTGGACCTTCAAACACTTCCTTGGGAGGCAGTTCTGCAATCCATGCCATCACAACGTTCATGTTTAGCCTAAAAACAAGTTCTGTAACTTGGTCAAGCATGTACTACACACAGCTTTTTTTTTTCTTGGCTGGGTATTTCCATTTTGTGGATAATGTTCCATTCCCTTCTTAATTGCACATACTTGGCTCTAATCATCTCTTCCTTTTAAAAAAAAAATCAAATCCTTGTCTCTCATTTGCCATTTGTCAATATTTTTGGTAATGTCCAGAATTGGAAGCTTTAGACCAGGTGCACTTGCATCAGAGCTATATAGGAAATGACTGCTTGTGAGTAGTCAGCTAAATTTTGCATTGGCAGCCTTTGCTTCTAATCAAAGTCTCTTTGGTGCTGCCTCTTCCCTGTAAGGTGAATGAAACCTATTCCTGTTCTGTATATTGTGTATGTTGAATTCATGTGCTGTTGACTTCCTCTTTAGATAATTGATGAACATCTTAAATAGCACCATTTCTTTTTAGATGTGCTTGGAACTACATTCAATAACAAACTCAAACTATTGTAAACTTTCACAAGATGAATAAAATTGCTGAGTCTCTCTGAGCCGAATCTATCTGTATAAATAACTATTGTGCAGCAGCTCACAAATTATCCAGTCTTTTGTGTACATAACTAGCTTAAGAAACTAATATCATGTTGTTCCATCTTCATTCATTTTATATTTGTTTAAACATAATAAAATTGATCTGTAATAAGGAGACTTCCTGCTTTGCTTTTATAAGCAGATAAAAAAAAAAAAAAAAAAAAAAAGAGGCGTGGAACCTGAAAAGACATTGAACCTTGGCTAACATTTACTGGCCAAGTTAAGAGTGCTGTGCTTTTCAGCTACTTTATTTCAGAATAAAAAGTTGTCAACTGTTTCTTAGCTCTGTAGAACAATTTTGTCTTTAAAGAAACAAAAAGAAGCTATACTGTATATTGCTACCATTTTCCAGTTTTCATTTCAACTTCCCAGTATCTTGCTTTCCAGGTCTTGACTTTCCTCTAAGATGTACAGAATTTCAGCATTAAGTTTTCAGGGATAATTTATTATGACAGAAACGTTGAATAAAATGACATGCTGTGAGCTAAGAGAACTTCATTTTGAGGACTAAAAAAATTGAAGATACTATTATTTTTAGTACCAAATTGGAAAATCCCATAGAAATGTATAACTAGAGTGTGCATTAGAATTTGTTGAATGCTCCTTTTATCTGCTTGCATAAGTATGTAAAAGGCCACATTTCAGATAGTGTCCTGTGTTTTATTAGAGCTCAGATTTGTTGCTGGTTTTCAGTAGTAGCTCAGATAGTTTCAAGATTTGAAAATGTGAAAGTGCCCAGCCCAGTCAGTTTTATTTTGAAACTTGGTACTAACTATTCCTTCTCACCTTTGTTGAGGAAGTGCAGGAATTACCCTTTCCAGTAAATACAGGTTTCAGTGGAAGCACTAGACATGCAGCACTTTGGCAACAAAGTCTAACGTGGTAGGTTCATCTTTCACTGTCTTTCTTTTGGGTCATGACGACTAGCTGATGTTCCAAATTCTTGTTGTTCTGACGCTCTTGAGTAATGTTGCAAATAGAATTTCAGGATAAATAGTCTAGCAAGTATCCAGCTATCTCTGATGTGTGATCTCCAACTCTTTGTTGCAGGATGCTAGAAAAGCATGCGCAGATGCCACTTTGGCCCAGGTAAGCACTCTTTTAAAACGCTTGTGTTTTCTCAAGGGTGTCGCAGCACCCTGAGGTGCCGTGAATTCCTTTTATTGGTGCTGTGGGGTACTGCACAATATTAGCACTGTTAGGCGTGCAAACCCCTACACACAATTTGCAAGATAAACCCAGAGATTTCAAATAGGAGTCCATAGTGTCAAAAACATTCTGACCTGAAGAACTGCTCGGGCATTTTCTATGCTGTGGCTTGAATCTAGAAAGGCTGAGAACCACTGATGTAAAAATGTAGCTTCCTTTTGGCAGAACTAAGGCGTACAATGTTGTGTTGGAGAGTCTTTTTCTGGTGGCATTTTCTTACTTGCCACCTTTTATGGTGCAACATTTCTCAGAGGACGAAATCTGTTCACACAAAGTGACTGTATGCTAGTGATGGGCATTGCATAAGAATTCTAAGTTTGGGAAATGGCCTGATCTGTTAGTTTGAACACTAAGCTTTCTTGACATTTTTTTGAAAAGAAGCAGAGTTCTTTACTCAAATGCTTTGGCTAAATAATTTCGTTATGTGGAGACAGGACAAGCATGCAGACATTATCCATAAAATGAAGTTATAAACTCTTTTGGATCTGCTGTAATATACAGTTGTTAAGTTATTCAGCATATTACTGGAAAGTGTTGTATGCTATTTTTTTAGCCGGTGCCTTCCTCTAGGCCAGGGAGGCTATTTATATTAAATTTAACTAGATAATGACAGATGTATTGTTGACTTTGTTACTTTACTATTCACTTCCTCAAATATATACTTTGCCTCCAAAAGTTAGATACAATGTTAATGTTATAAAGTTGAAAACGTTATGTTCAGAAAGTGCTGTCTGATGCATCTAAATTGAGTTCATTTATCTCTAAAATGCTAGCCCATCTAAAACATACCGAGAAAGCTGTACAGGCAACCCCTGCTTAGCACCCTTAATTGGTTCCTGAAAAACTGAGCATTAAGTGAAATGTGTTAAGCGAAACCAAAAGTATTTGATGACCCAAGATGGCGACCACAATTGTTTTTAATGACCCAAGATGGCGACCATGAGCATTATAATGAAACTCGCTGAGTGCTAAGTGAAATCAGGTATCAATTTAAAATGAGCATTGTAGCAAAATAGCGCTAAGTGAAACAGTGTTAAGCGGAGGTTGCCTGTATCCATAATCCTTCCCCATCAGCCAAATAATACATTATTCTGTTGGGGGGGGGTGGAGGAAGGAGAGGAATTGAAGTTGCTGTTAAAACCACATGTCAGAAGATAATGACCTGGGATCCAGGTTTTCCATTTGTGATGGTAAAGCATGGTAAAATATGGATTTTCTCCTTTAAAGGAGAAAAATGAGGGAAACTGTGGGTTTCCCCTTCCAGGTTGGCAGAGTTCCAGCCTTCAGGGGGTTGTGGGGAGCAGAAGGAGGGCAGCCAGGTAGGCCACAGCATGTGCGTGTGGGCATGTACACATGCACATGGCCGCCAAGCAGCCTGGGTAGCAGCTCCCATGGGTAAGTTGGGGGGGGAGGGGGAGGGCCAGGGGAAATTGAGGCCCACATAGTGAGGATGGGAGTTGGGCAAGGTGGGGCTGCTGCCCAGCTCAGGTGGTGAGTGGGGCTTGGGCCCTGGGGCCAGAATAGAAGGCTGCAGGGCCCAAGTGAGGAGCAGGATGGTCGCAGGCAGCTCATCCAAGGCAGAGGGAAGGGGGCTGGCTCCCTGCCACTGCGTACTCCCTGGCAGCCATGGGGGGCACATGCCACCCAGATTTGTGTCTAGGGGGTGGGCTGCCTGCTGGGGGCTCCCTCCCATGCTGCCCTGCCCCCAGGGCCTCCATAGCCAAGCGTGCAGGATCCAACACAGCAGGGCAGAGCGGGGTGGGGAAGCTCAGTGCCACCACCGCTGGGAGTCGCACGCTGCTTTGGCAAGGTGCCCCCTGCCTACCTGGCAGCAGCAGGGGTGGTGGCACTGGGCTTGTGGCTGCAGCACCCAGACCTGCTGTTTCCCAGCCCTGCTCTGCCCTGCTTCACCAGGTCCCACCTGCTGGGTCACAGAGGCACGGGGGAGGGCAGCAGGGTGGAAAGCCCTGAGCCTGCAACCCATACCCACCCCATGTAGAAATCTGGGGAGCACGTGCCTCCCATGCCCCACCCGGGGAGTGTGTGCAGTGGCGGGGAGCCAGCCCACAGCAGCCAGCCCACATTCCCATGGGTCCTGCTTTGGCCATGCCACCTGCAGAGGAGGAGAAATTGGGCTCTGCTCTGCTCTGCCACAGCAGCTGTTGCCTTCTAACATGGAGGTTCTGATTTTTCCATAATAATAAAAAACAACCCCCCCCCCCCCCCAGTCAAACCAAAATTTATAGATATTTAGAATCTTATTTTATTATAGTGATTGAGGCACTGGTGGGCTTCCACATATATTTACAATTTTAAAGCTATCAATAAAACACTGTGTTCAACTGATAGCTATGTATATAGTGGTGTTTCATTTTAATCATGGAAAAACACAGATTTGTGGGCTTTTAATCAGTGAATGCGGGTCTTTATCAGAGAATTTGCCATTTGTAAGCTGAAAAAACCAGGATCCCTGATGCTACCTAAACAAAACTGTGGCCTGAGAGTTTGAATTGATTCGTTAGCTCTCTAGCAGGCTTGGATAATACACTTGCCCTCTTAAGGCATCTCCAGATGAGCACAGATAAGCAGTGCCACAGATCTGTCTGTGACACTGCACCCCGCACATGTAGGGGTTCCTTGCACTGCTAATTTGTGGGGGTTGACGCTGGGAGATCCCTTTGTCAAAAAAACCCTGCACCTTAAAAACGCATGGCAGCACACATGTCAGTAGTGGCTGTAGCCCCCGGAGGCCCTGGGGACCCCGGGTAAGGCTTCTGGGGCCAGCCCAAGTGCTGGTCCCACTCTCCTGTAGTCCACCTGGGGCAATGTGCCATGTTTCAGAGCATGTGTGCATGGTCATTTCCTGGGGACAAGTGGCAGCAGCACATACTGTGCCGCTGCTGTTTGTCCCCAGGAGAACAAATGTTCCCACTTGTGGCAAAGCTCCCTTAAAGGGGTATTGTGCAATCCCATTTCTTTGTAGCTCTGTCTGCAAAGGTCAGATAAGGGGTTGACCCTCCCCCAAGGAAAAACAGTGTTTGTGATGACTCCAGAGTACCACATAGGGCAAATTCCCTGGCCCCTTTGTCTGCATCGGGGAATACAAATAAAATGTATAGTGTACCCTTTTGCTCTGTCTGTAATGGCATTTCCTAAGTATAATTGCATTAATAAAGTACCGAGTTTTAGGAGAGTAAGATAGGTGCAGAATTAAGGTGTATAATAACTTTATCATTTTAGATCACAGCCAGCATTGATCCTGTGGGGCGAATTCAGATGCGCACTAGAAGAACGCTGAGGGGACACTTGGCTAAAATTTATGCAATGCATTGGGGGACTGATTCCAGGTGAGTGGCGCTGATTCAGGAAGATTTGTTCTTGGGTTCCACGAAGCTCCTTGTTGAAAATGTTTGTTTGTGTGTAGGATGATACAAACTCAGTTCTTTTATTTCAGGTAATGGCTGTAATGCAGGGGTGGGTAGCCTGTGAGTAGATCTGGCCCACCAGGTGCCTGGATCTGCTTTTGGCTACCCCTGCAGCACTCCAAATGGCACCAAGTCCCTACCACTCATGCTGAGGCAGCACCAGGCTCTCACCAGTGCACACTGTCTGGCCCTGGCCAGTGCATGCAGCTTCTATTGAGACTGTTCCAGGTGTGGCTGCAGCTGGGTATTGCTTTGCTCCCCCTGTCTTCAGCAGTGGCTCCTGCCCCTGCTGTGCCACACCATGCCAAGCAGCTTCCTGTGGGGTTGTTCCTGGTGCAGCTGCAGCTGCGTGCTTTTCTCCTCCCCCTGCCTCCAGTGGCAGTTCCTTCTCCTGATCTTACCTGCACCATGCTGCACGGCTCTGGGCAAGCAGATTCAGCCGGGCAGCTCCTGCCCTAGAGCACCTTCCCCTTGAAGGTGGCCAGAAGCTAAAGCCCTATGCACTGGGGCAGGAGCTGCCTGACTGAAGCTGTCAACCCGCCTGCCAGGAGCAGTGTGGCAGGGGCAGGAGTAGGAGCTACCACTGGAGGTGGGAGAAGCAAAGCAGCACATGGCCAGCTGCAGCTGCACCAGGAACAGCCCCGCAGGAAGCTGCTCAGTGCCACGCGGTGCAGCAAGGGCAGAAGCAGGAACCACCCCTGGAGGCAGGGAGAGCAGAACAACACTTTGCTGGGCCAGGGATAGCATGGAGTGCCGCACAGGTAGCATGGTCTGCTCTCCCTGGGCAAGCTCTGCTGTACATACTCCCTCCCTCCCCTCACCCATAGCAGGCTCCTGGGACCTAGTATCCAGGCAGCCCCTACCCCCCACGTACGCATGCATGTACCCTCCCCTCCCCACCAAGGGTCCCAGGTCCTGGCCCCCAGCCTAGAGTTGTCACCACCCTGCAACCAGGCCCTGTGATCCCAGCCTCGCCTACCCTCCCACTCCTGAACAATGCTTCCTGCTTGCCCACAGTCCCCTAGGGAGTTTGGTGAGTTGTTGTGGTGGAAGGGCCAGGATGGGAGGGGGTGGTGCTGACCTGGTCTGTGACAGCTAATCAAAGCTCCCCATGTGGCCCTTGGACCCAAATAATTGCCCAGCCCTGCTGTAATATATGAAGTCCTTTCTACAAGAGTGAATTTTAAGATACTATGGCCTTTTTCCAAGAGCAGGGACACTCTTACAGGTGGAGCTGGTTACTTCCTTGAAGTTTTATAACTGAAGTTTCTATTCTGGTCCCAAAAGAACTTAGCAACACAAAATGTCACTCTTTCATTTAACTTCCATATTTTTGGCATCAGAATCTAAATTCAGTTCCAAAACATCAACCTTTCTTCTTGCCTGAAAAATATACTTGTGGAATTCTAAGGAAATCTAAAGATAGAGTAGATTTCATGTCTGGTTTCAAAGGTTTTCTTAAAATCGCTGACATTAACATTCAGAGATGTAGTAGCCCTTCAGAGAGATCCAGACACTAAAAATTAAAGTCAGCAGTATTACCTACTGTTAATTATATCTTTAGAAGAACTTTAAAGTACACAATAGTGAATAGTCTAACGTCAAATGCAGAAACATGGTATTCCCCAACCACAGGAATAAGTGAATTAGTTTTGTTTTTTAACCTTCCAAATTTGGGAGCTAGTCTACCTGTATGTAGAAAGTACTTTTCTGGATGCCAGATGTCTCTGTAGGGAGTTCTATTAGTCTAATGAGTTTACTTACCCAAACTTGAGCAAAGTTGCTCTAAATCACCATATAACATCCTGGTTCTATGATTATACTTAAGGCAAGTTCAGCAAAGTGCTTCTTGTATAAACAACAGGCTTGCTAAATGTACATGTAAAAGAAAAGTATTCTCATGTATATTTTGCTTGTACTTTCTGAACTTCTCGGGGTTAGAAGAGCAACAAGTAAATGGGACAGTTCTATAGTATCTGTATGTTATTTCTTAGATGTAGTGTGTTTCATTGTTAATTTGTGGGAAATTATTTGCTGTAAAAGATATTTTAACAGCATGACAGGACTAAGATTTATGATGGTTCCAATGATTCTTTGAAAACTGACCACATTAAAATCCTCAGAACTTTTAGCAGTAAGATTGTGTTATACCACTTGAACAAAACCAGGCGGAAACTATGCTAAGCTAATTCTGATGTCACCTCCAAATCATAGATAATATGTCCTGGTTTTTATCTAAAAATCTTCCCCAAAATGAAGAAGTTGGGTAGATATTTTTGTGATGTCCATTAAAATAGTTTTGTTTTTAAAATCTTACCTTGTAATAAAATACCATACGAAATCTGTGAATTAGACTATACCAGATGAGTGACATGGGGCCAGGCCACTTTGGTCCAGTACTGGGTCCCAAGGTCTTGTGCCACCTCTACCTGCTGGGATCAGTCCCATATGTTAGGATCAAGCTCCAGACTGCCCCTGCTTAGCAGTGTATGCCAGGATCAGGTCCTGCATCACTCCACCTCTCCAATCTAGAGTACACAGCCATGGCACATAGGTCTTCCCAGTCCATCAAAACCACATAGGTCAGATGGCGTTGGGCCCACCTGGGGGTTGAATGCTCCTACACTAGACATATGTCATGGTTCAAGTATCTAGAACAAACATAGTATAGTATAAAACCTCAGAGTAGTGTAAAACTGTCCCTATACAGTAACCTCATCTTTAGTTTTGTATAAAATGGCGATCTCAGAGCCATACTCAGGAGGGTGGCTTAGTGTTTGCCACCATTCTAAACCCAGGACTACTTGGTCCCTTTTTTAGTTCCTCATTTTATAGACATTAACATTTCATCTCCCTTTTTATGCGTTTTCTCTTTCAAATTAGGTTTGAATTTGAAAACGCTTTTTGGGGAAACATGTCTTAAGTTTTAAGAAAATAACAGTACTAAAATACCTAGAAGCCAAACTGGAGACAACTACCCACAATAACTGAAACAATTTCAAGGCAAAGATGTTTTCACTAGAAATAATTTATAGTTTGTTGTCAGGAGCTTATATTAAAGTCACAAATTAAGTTCGAGTAGCAACTTTGACTATGATAGCAATGTTCTTTCCCCCTTTTTATATTTAATTTGTATTGTCTTAATATATTGATTTCCCCCACCCCCACAATGAACACAGTATAATACTCACGTAGAGAGAACAGTACTTGTCCCTGCCAACTTCTTTAAGTTGCCTCTTAAAAGTTGCCAGATTAGTGTATAGCAATGATGTCCAGCTTCTGAGTAGACAGGACCCTCAGGCGGGTCACAGGTCTCCTGGGCTGATTCTGCATGGTCTGTATATGTTGCTGCATGGCTGGAGTCCCCTCCATCCGTGCATACTCCACCCAGTCTGCTGTGGAGGGGCACCCCCCACCTGTGCTATTCCAGTGCTACCATGCCTTGCATACTGCTGTGTGGTTCCCTCCCCCCCCCGTTGCATGCAGCCCCATACCTTTCAGGGTCCCCCAAGACCTCTAGCTGCAGACTCCCATAGCCATGGAAAATGATCCACCCCACCAGTCCCAACATGCTGCAGCAGAAGTGGGAAGAGGGATGAGGAGGAGGCCAGAAATTCTGTAGGCAACAGTGGTGGCTGGGAGGAATGATGCCCAGAGGCCACAAATTAACCACTCAAAGGCTACATGCAGGCTGCCAGCTGGACAGCGGTCTATAGGAAGGTAGCTAGATCTTTGGCACCATACTTCTGAACCTTGTAAGATGTGTGACCAGTCTCCTAAACTGCACTACCTCTACCAGGAACAAAGTAATTGTAGATGAGAACTCAGTGTGAAATGTTACACATTTAAACTCCAGTTTAGCTTTGTTTCCCTAATATAGATAAAAGATGCACATGACTGGCTCATGCCTGAAACCTGAATCTTTTTTTTGTTCTTGGAGTAAGAAAACCTAGTTAAAAAAAAACTTTGAAAAATGTTCCCACTAAAATGGAACAAATATTCCATTTTACTATAGTGGTTTATTTAAGGCTTTATCCATAGAGAAGCGTGTGGGGGTTTTTGCAGAGGAAATGAAGGGAATAAAACACCCTTTCCTTGCAGTCTACCCTTCAGCTTGAAGGGTAGATTACTTTGCTATAAATCCAGTTTTCTTTTCAAACTGGTTGTAGCTCCAGGATGACCTAAGATTTTATTTGGTTTACAGTATCAAACCAGTCCCCTCCCTCTTTATTTTTCCCCCAACTTGTTTGAAATCTGGACAATTAGGAGAAAAAAGGATTCTATGAACCAAGTAATTAGCTGTGCTTATCTAATTTTACTGAACCTATCACTGATGCTTAAAGTGTCAGTGCATTATTTTACTCTGACGATTATTTTCTCTGATTTCTCTTTCACTGTGTGTGTGTGAGTGAGAGAGAGAGATTATTTGCTGGGTATGAAGCGGGGCGGGGGGGAAAGGAAGAACTCTTGGGTCCTTTTTGCATACCCTCTTTATTAAAAGAAGTCTTCCAAAAATGCATGCTTTAAGATAAACAAGATAAACTCCAGAGAATAAAATATGTATCTTTAATAGATTACTGTATTGTTTCTTGGCATGAAAGCAAGATAATATAGGCTTTTAATAAGCCTGACTGCATATTTTCTCAATTCCCTTTCCTCAGATTTTTTTCAGATGCTTGCAGGAGAGTGAACAGCCTGTGTTTTAGAAAATTAAGACTTCCCATTTCAGAACAGACCTTTTTTAAGCAAATCAGAATTTAAATGCAAGTCAATGAGTTTCTGTAAAACTGGCTTACTCATTCTTAAATCTTCAATTAGTTGAATTTTTTGAGGGAATAGGACCTAAAGCTGTGAAATTCTGTAAGAAAAGTGATGCATTAGATCAGTGATGTGTGTGGGTGGGGTTTTCGCATCATGCACCAATGTCACTTACATTTCCTAATATACATTCATGCACTCCCAATGCAAGAAGTTGCCTGGAATACTACAAAACATTATTATTGAGTACTGACATCCAACAAGGATCTTGGAGAGTGTCAGATGTTCAGGCTGTGCTTTCAGAGGCTTCCACTGCTCCTCTCTCTGTTCAGTAAGATTTAACAGTTAAACTGAAGTCCACTTGTACTTCTAGGAGGTGCATAATTCTGTGTACATGTGTGAGTACAGCACACATAATGTTTATGCTGTGGCTTTAAAGCCTTTTAGTAGTTTTGATAACATTATTATGTGAAGCTAGATGAATTTGCTCTCTTTGGTTCCTTCAGTGACCTTTTTATATTTAATCTCATATTTTCTTTCCAGGCTTCTAGTTAGTGCCTCCCAGGATGGCAAACTTATAATTTGGGACAGTTATACCACAAACAAGGTGAGTAACTGACATATTACTGCTCAACTGAAATTAAACTGAAAATACAAGGGCAAAGTATATAATTTACCTATGTCGGCTCTTAGAGGTACAGCCAGTATTTAGTTAAACCTAACTTTTGACTCATAATTATTTTATGACAAATGTATTTAGAACCGCAACTATAGCATGTATATTTAAACAAGTATTGATTATATACATGTGTTGTCTCTGAGAAACTAAAAATATTTAGTTCTAGAGCAAGGGTAGTTTTTGTTCTGCTGCTCCAGGAGCAGCTGTTAGCAGAGGGAGCAGAAGTTA
Organism: Crocodylus siamensis; assembly: GCF_052110815.1. Classification (NCBI taxonomy): domain Eukaryota; kingdom Metazoa; phylum Chordata; order Crocodylia; family Crocodylidae; genus Crocodylus; species Crocodylus siamensis. The sequence continues at coordinate 11,924,297 of NC_143406.1, read as the reverse complement.
ATTAGCAAACCATTTCCCTGAAATGTTCTAAGTGGGAAGAGCACAGATGTACTAGTTTAAATTCTGCAATAAGGCAGCGAAACACCAGAATGCTGGTAAATGACTGACTCTTAGTTTCTGGCTGTAGTCATGTGACCAGGCTAAGGTTACAGACGGTTGAATGGGACATGGTAGTGGTCAGTGCCCAGTGGTTACTTCATTGTCTTTGTGACACATTCAGCACAAGCTAAGAGAATATTGCTTGCTAAATAAAGACATTTGGTTTCAGAGAGCTTAAAATAGGAAACTTCAACAGGTAAAAGGCAGTTTAATAACCAGAAGTACTTTTTAATTGAAAAAGAGGAGATGCTAAAATAGTCACTTCAACAGTGACTTCCATATTAGGATCTTTAAGCTCTTTGCAAACATTAATTAATATCTTGAACATTCCTGGGAGGTAGGGAGGAGATCCCTATTTTTAGGGTTGGGGAAACTGAATCACAGAAAGGTTGTTGGTTGATTTAAGGAAGTCTTTGGTCGAGTCAGAAATAGAACTCTTTTGCTAGAAGTGCATCATGCCTTTGAAACTGGGTTCATTCAGTGAAAAAATTGCTAAGCAAATCCAGGAAATTTGAAGCCATGTTCCTGTATCTAGGAAGTACTTTTTTTTTACTTTTAATATTTTCACGAATTGAAATAGATTACATCTGAAAGCAATCTCTCTCAAAATATTTATGATAGCATTGTGGCTAAGTAGTCCTTGGTGCAGTTGTGTTGTACAAAATGTTAGCAACAACAAAACACAGTTGTATAAACACCATTTTTATCCTGCAGTTGAAATATGGATAGACATTTGGGGCATTTCACTAGCTTTTATGTTTAGAAATCTGTCTCATGCTAAGCTGGCTTTAAGAAAGCAATGCTCTGCACTGAAAATAAATTCTTAAATTACCCATCACTGTAGGTTCTGCTATGGTTGTAGACCTGTAGTTGGAAGTCATGCACAGAGAGAGATTAATGGTAATCTTTTTAGTCCCTAATTGGGAAGTAAGAGGAAGTTGTGGATATTTTGCATAATCTCATGATACCTATAAAGACACAGTACCTTCCTTGAGGAGTTTCTGAACAAATTTTAAAATGATGGGGGTTACAAAACTGAGTATAGGAGTTGGAGAAGGAAAGACAGAGTTGGTGAATGTGCTTATTTAGGGAAGATGAGTATATGTGATAGCGGGGAAAACAGGGATGCATAGTCTAAATGACTAAAATTCGTTTCTTTTCTCACTGCTTGTAAGCATCAAAGTAGGTTTTTAAGGCAAGATTTAAATGAGTGTGTCAAATGGAAGAACCAATATCTTAATTTTTCATTCTTTCATATGATCTGGAATTGTCCTTTTCCCCCATCCTGTAAGTAGAACACTGATGTTTTTCTAAATCTATAAGATACTTGAATCATGAAAATATAAGAACAGCTTGTGTGACTTGTAGTATACCTGCTCATTAAACTGGATTCTCAGAATGCAATTCTGAAGTTTTAATTAGGCTATTATTTGGTTTGAGAAGCTACATGTGAAAATATCCCTGAAATATAAGTTTGGCCCTTCAAGTACAAGACTTGCTTATTAATTTTTCTGTCCTTACTTTTGATTTGAGGGAGAGTAATACTATTACAAAAATGTAGATTTGTGATAAAATGCCTAATCAGTTGACCGGCTGGATGAATCAAATGTTCTCTCTGTATTCCAGGTGCATGCTATTCCCCTCCGTTCATCTTGGGTGATGACCTGTGCATATGCCCCCTCTGGAAACTATGTGGCTTGTGGTGGTCTTGATAACATCTGTTCCATTTACAACCTGAAAACTCGTGAAGGGAATGTACGTGTCAGCCGTGAACTGGCTGGTCACACAGGTGAGAATTGGTTCTTGTTGTAAAACCTAGTCATCTAGGTAAGCCCACAGAGAACTGTGGAATGTTGAAGCTCATCTACTTAAATTCTTTTGCAAGGCAGGATCATTTCCTGCAAATGTGTGGTGCTCTGCCCAGTTTGATTTTAAATGTTGCAAGTAATGGTATTGAGAGGTAGCTAGTAGCTGTGTTAGTCTGAAGTCAAGCTTAAGCTATACATGGGGAGGTAAAGGGAGCCCATTTCATCTGATCCTGTGAAAAGAGGAGCATAGAGCAGTGTATAAAGGGGACTGAGTAATTTGATTACAAATGGTAGGAGAGGAGGAGCAATAGGGATAGCGCTGGGAGAGGCAAACAAGTGAAGAACTCATAATAACAAAAGGGTCACAAAAGATCTAGTCCAGGTAAGGGAATAAGAATACATAGTATGCTTAGCACAATCCAGTCTGCGGATGATTTATAATTATTATGATATAGTACTATTACTAATACTAGTGCTTCAGTTATGCACTTGACATCTGTTGGGAGGGCAATGCAGTGGTGCATGGGCAAGCCAGGAAGTTTTTGGAGAGCGTTGGAGACAACTTCCTGGTGCAGGTGTTGGAGAGACCAATTAGGAACTGTGCTTTTCTTGACCTAGTGCTCAGAAACAGGGAAGAATTGGTCGGGGACGTAGAAGTGGATGGCAAGTTGGGCAGCAGTGACCACGAAATGACTGAGTTCAGGATCCTGACAAAAGGCAGAAAGAGCAGCAGAGTATGAACCTAGACTTCAGAAAAGCAGACTTTTATTCGCTCAGGGAACGATTGGGCAAGATCTGCAGGAAGGCCAGCCTGAGGGGGAAAGGAGTCCAGGGAGAGCTGGTTATATTTTAAAGAAACCTTACTGAGGGTGCTGGAACAAACCATCCTGATGTGCAGGAAGAATAGCAAATGTGGCAAGCGACCAGCGTGGCTTAGTAGAGAACGCTTCAGTGAGCTTAAACACAAAAAGGAAGCTTACAAGAAGTGGAAGCTTAAATAAACAATTTGGGAGTATAAGAATTTTGCTTGGGCATGCAGGGATGAAGTCAGGAAGGCCAAAATGCAGTTGGAGTTGCAGCTAGCAAGGGATGTGAAGGGTAATAAATAGGGTTTCTACAAATATGTCAGCAACAAGAGGAATGTTAGGGAAAGTGTAGGTCTCTTACTGAATGGGGGGAGGCAACTGAGTGACAGGTGATGCAGAAAAGGCTGAAGTACTCCATGCCTTTTTACCTCAGTCTTCACAGGCAAATTCAGCTCCCAGCCTACTGCACTGTGCAGCACAGTTTGGGGAAAAGGTGAGCAGTCAACAGTAGGTGAAAGAACAGGTTAAGGACTATTTTGAAAAGCTGGACGTGTACAAGTCCATGGGGCTAGATGCAATGCATCCAAGGGTGCTGAGGGAGTCCGGCTGATGTGATTGCAGAGCCACTGGCCATTATCTTTTGAAAACTCATGGTGATCAGGGGAGGTCCAAGATGATTAGAAGAGGGCAAATATAGTGTCCATTTTTTAAAGGGGAGAAGAGGATCCAGGAAACTGCAGACCAGTCAGCTTTGCCTCAGTCTCCAGAAAAATCATGGAGCACCTCAAAGATTTCATTTCTAAGCACTAGGAGGGGAAGGTGAATAAGGAACAGTTGGCATGAATTCACGAAGGGCAGATCATATCTGACCAGCCTGTTTGCCTTCTATGATGAGAGAACTGGCTTTATGGATGCAGGGAAAGCAGTGGATGTAATATACGGTGAATTTAGCAAAGCTTTTGATAGTGTCTCCCACGGCATTCTTACGAGCAAGCTGAGGAAGCATGTGTTGGATGATTGGACTGTAAGGTAGGTAGAAAGCTGGCTGGAGTGGCAAGCTCAATGGGTAGTAATCAATGACTCGGTGTCTAGCTGGCAGCCATTATCAAGTTGAGTGCCCATGGGGTGAGTCCTGGGGCCGGTTTTGTTCAATATCTTCACTAACAATCTGGAAGATGAGATGGAGCCCACCCTCAGCAAATTTGCAGATGACACCAAACTGGGCGGGGTAGCAGATGCACTGGAGGGTAGGGCTAGGATTCAAAGAGACCTAGACAAATTGGAAGATTGGGCCAAAAGAAATCTTATGAGGTTCAACAAGGACAAGTGCAAAGTCCTGCACTTAGGGCAGAAGAATCCCATGCACCACTACAACCTGGGGAATGACTTGCTAAGCAGAAGCTCTGCAGGAAAGGACCTAGGGTTTACAGTGGGCAATACGATGGATACGAGTCAGCAGCAGCCCTTGTTGCCAAGAAGGCTGACAGCATACTGGGCTGCATTAGCAGGAGCGTTGCCATCGGATCGAGGGAAGCCGTTACCCCCCTCTATTCTGCACTGGTGAGGCCCCATATGGAGTATTGTGTCTCGTTTTGGGCCCCCACTATAGTGGGGATGTGGACAGGTTGGCAGGATTGCAGCAGAGAGCAACGGAAATGGTTTGGGGGCTGGGAGATGTGAGGAAAGACTGAAGGAATTGGGCTTATTTAGCCTGGAGAAGAGAAGGCTGAGAGGGGATTTAATAGCAGCCTTCAACTCCCTGAAGGGTGGTTCCAAAGATGGTGGAGCTGGACTGTTCTCAGTGATGGCAGATGACAGAAAAAGGAGCAATGGGCTCAAGTTGTAGCAAAGGAGGTTTAAGTTGAATATTGGGAAAAACTTTCTCAGTAGGAAGCTGGTGAAGCACTAGAACAGGTTACCTGAAGGTGGAGGTGGTGGAATTTCCATCCCCGGAAGCTTTCAAGACCCCACTTGACAGAGCCCTGGCTGGAATGATTTAGTTGGGGCTGGCCCTGCTTTGAGCAGGGCGTTGGACTAGATGACTTCCTGAGGTCCCTCCAACCCTCATTTTCTATGATACTACTTCCAAAGGACTATTCAACAGTCCAGTCCCAGACAGTTTCTTTAATATTGAAGCCTAAAATGTCAGTGTCTTTGTCCCATTGGTTCTGTTTACTTCCCTTTCAGCTTGTTGAATAAATCCATTTCCTCCTTCCTGTTTCTGTTTTCTGAATGGATAATGTTCTTTTTCCACCATCACCAAGCTTACAGCAATCACATTGCCAATATATAGTTTAAAATCCTTTAAACTTTCTTCGGTCCCTTTATCATTAGTGTTGCTTATAAGTGTCACAACTTTTGCAATATTAACAACTGAAATGATCAGTGTAACTGCTTTACTAATTGCTGCCATGTACCTTCCCAGATAGACAGTTGTCTCCTGGAGGGGTGAATCTGCTGCCAAGCACAGAACTGCATAAATAGAAAATCATCAAACCCTTGTTATATGTACAACTTTGAGGCAGAAAATAGAACACTTTTTTGTCCTCAAGTGCATGAGTTCCAACTTCATACATCTTTATGAGGTCTTAATTCCTCTTTTATTTATCTCCTTCTTATTGCTGGTTCATTAGGGAACTGAAGATAAAGCTATATCCTAGAACCTTAGTACAGTTTGGTCTCAACACCTCATCTTTGAGGAAAGCTGTTTGTGATTATGAAGGTATATCGTTTTACCACCCTATTCCTCCCCCTCCCCCCCCCCCCCCCGGTCCCTCCAGTGATGCCACTGCCCACCCCGAGCACAACCCTGGCCCAGCCTCTCCACTGGGAAGAGCCTGGCACAGCCTGCAGTGGCAGCCCACCTTCACCCCACGTACAGATCTGGGGGGCACATGCACCCCAGGGGTGCATGCAGCAGTGGGAGCTGCCTGCGTTGTCATGCCCCCTCACCCCCCCAGCAAGCTACTCACAGCTCCATCCCATGCCCAGCCCCAACTCCCTCCTTTACCACAGGAGCCTGTCTGCGACCCCCTTGCCCCTTCCCCCCCAAACAGACTTACCAGATTTCCCCATGTCCGCACTGAAGTATCAGTGAAATTGAATGGTTTCTTAGGAGAACCTGGAATTATTTGTCTTTTAAAGCAGACTTTCCTCTTAGAACCTTTGTCCTGAACTTCAGCCTGCAAACCCCAAAGTGATTTGTATATATTCCCCTTTTTTGACTTGTGGGAGTGAAGACATTAGAAATATCTAGACGCTTTTGAAATACTCTGTCTTACTATTAGCCATGGTATAGTATCCAGTTTTGTGCTCTACCATGACTCCTTTTCAGTGGCTTAGCTTTGCAGCCATATTTCAAAGGCCAAGGATTTGCCCCCAGAGAATAGCTTTGGGGTAGGTGGCTGTACACTGCTTATTTGTGCTTTAGGGAAAAGAGGCCAGGAGGGAGAATGGTTAGAGTACTCTGCATTTTGCTTTTCTGGGGCTTTTCTAACTTACCAAAGTGGTAGTCATTCCATGACCCCAGACCAGTTCAGAATCATTGCAACACTGGGGTAGTGGAAAGCCACCCTTCTAGGCGCTCTCTCTCCGTTCCTACACACAGAGCACTGCTTGTGGTCCGAATTTTTCATCAGCGACCTAGTCTGATAACTAACTCACATTCTCAGTATTTCTAATCAAGTGCACTGTGACTGGGAACTATGGTACCAAAATAACAGGTCTCGTTTTTGTAACAAGAAAAATCTGATGAGGCAGATAAGATCAGAGGATGGAAGTCTTGGGGAGAAGCTCAGGATTTTTCTTTCCTCTAGCTTACAGGCCACAGAAGCTGTAAATGGAAATGAAATGGCTAAAGATGCTTTTGCCTGCTAGAGGAATATGCAGCTAAGTAAAGATAGCTGACAGTTTATTGGGAAGAAATTGGTTTCAAAGAGAACCTGTACAGATTCTTGAGGCCCAGCTGCAAATAGGACTCCAGTGTTATTTATATAGTGCCAGTCACTTTAGTATCTGTGTGCGTATAGCTCTAGTATGTTATGTGCTCAGTGCTATATCAGCAGGCTTCTGTTCTCTTGCAGAATCAGTAATAATACCACCGGCGACTTAAGGGAGAGAATCAGCTTGTAATAAGTCATTTCTTTCAAGGTTGCAGCCCTGAAACTGTGTGTCATCTTTGTGCTCCCTTTGTTTCTGTAAAGAACAATATCCCAAGATGCAGAAAAACAGTGGCCTCTTACTTCAGAGCCTGCCAGCTTGGTTCTGGAAAAACCTTTAACAGTTCTTAAGAGGAAACATCAGGTGGGCTCTGTGTCTTGCTGGTTTTCTGCCTGATCAAGCCTCAGCCTATACAGAGTTAAAGGGAACCCTCTGAAAACTGTTCACCTGAAGGAAGCCAAGGTTATTCAGAAATGAATAGTTATTTGTAATCAGGCAAACCTTTCATTCCTTTTGCCTATTGAAAAGAAGACCAAAAGTGCAAACTAAAATATGGTTTAATAGACTGAATTTCTTTTTAACTGCTGTGTTGCTTACACAGCATGAGCTTAACTACCTTATTCACAGGACAACAACCAAGTACTAGGGCTGTGCAAGGCTTTGGTAGCCGATTTGATTCGGAGGAGATTCAGCCCAATTCAGCAGCTGACTCTTCGAATCCAAACAGAATTGGGAGACCCTTTAATCTCTCCGAATCAAATTGGAAGGCTCCAAATTGATTCAGAGATTCGGCCATAGACTGTGCAGGCGGGCACTAGATAGTGCTGGCAGGAGCAGCCACGCAAGCCCTGGCTTGAGCCGACAGCCCCAGGAGAAACCATGGCTCGTCTGGCTGCTCCCTCAGCTCCCCCGCCCCCCACCAGGGCGAGGCAGACAGTGCTGGCAGCCCTGGGAGAAGCCGCAGGGGCTGGGGGGGCATGATCAGGGGGTTGGGGGATTGAACCAGGAATTGAGGAACAGGAGCTGGGGAGAATGATTAGGGGCTGGGGGAACGAACAGGTGCTTCCCCCCAGCCCCGTGGCTTCTCCCAGGGCTGCCAGCACTGCCTGCTTTGCCCCAGTGGGGGAGCAGCCAGACAAACTGCAGCTTCTTCCAGGCTGCCGGCTCAAGCCAGGGCTCGTCCGGTTGCTCCCCCAGCTGCTCCTGCTGGCACTGCCTGCCTGTATAGCCTATGGTCAAATAAGATTAGGTGCCAAATACCTTTTTGAATACGGATTCATCTGAATCAAATTGGGACAGTGATTGAAATCGCTGAATCAAATCACTGTCCCCACCGAATAGCCGAATCTGAAGCAAATACTTTCCACTTCATACAGGCCTACCAAATATCTATTTTAACCAAGCAAACCACGATCCATAAAAAGTGCTCTCTGAAGACATTAAGGAGAAATATCGGAGTAGCTGTCACATTGACTTCTGTTGAGTGCCATGATGCAACTTGTGTGTGTTGAAATCCTGAAAATGACTTGAGCAATAGAAGAGCAAGAGCATTATCCTGACTGTGCATCTTAGCTGTTGAGTGACCTCCTTTAGAGATGAATCCTGCAAATTAGCAATATCAGTAGTAAGCAGCGTGTGGGTTCATGGCTAGGTGAACATGGTCTCTACAGTCTGAAAGACTGTATTTCATTGTTATACAAGTGGCTTGAAAAGGGTGCATCAAGAGGTGATTGTCTTCAGTTGCTTTTGGGAAATCTTTTAATGAACTGCTCTTCTGGTGCAGGATTAGATAGAATTGCTGCGGTGAGGTTGGAATTGGAGTGCGACATTTAAGTTGCATATTGCCGCGGCTGCCTGTTGAAAAAATTAAAATGTTTGTAGGTACAGTGTATAAGAATGTTGCAAGTGTGAGAACTGCTACAAACTAATTTGAAGCTGGAGTTACCTCTCTGTCTTGTGGCCCTTTAGGGATATTCAGCAAACCACAGCACAGAAATATTCAAACCCAGTGCTTTCATATTGCATTTGTATGGTGTGCAAACCCTAAGCATTCGCTCATACATGCTCCTTTTATCTGTTTTAACTGACCAAGCGAGCATTTGGGTCCAAGTTGTGATCAGGAGGGTTTGTTTCCCTTCTACTTAATTTAACCAGTCCCTCCTGTTTTGGAAGTCTTAGTGCTTACAATGAAGGATCTCCATCTCTTCTCTCTTCTGCTTAGACTGAATGTTTGCAATGCTTCTAGTCCCTGATGTTTCAGATAAGAGGCTATCATTAGTCCCATATCGTATCTCGTGACTATAACCTCATTATTTAGGTCCCGTCGGTCTTTTGTTGAACCATGAAGAAAAGTTCACTGTTTCTCAGCCTTGAGTTCCTCTTTTTGCTTGGAAGAAGCAGTTCAGTAAAATTCAGTTGGCTGTTAGTCATGGTCTTTAACTGGTTATTTTGAGCAATATGGCTGTGGAATTTGACTGTATTTAAAACAGTGCCTTTGTGTTGGACCACTTACTGAGGGATGCAGACAGAACTGCTGTGATTTCTCTGTGTTTTTCCTTTTTACAGGTTACTTGTCATGCTGCCGTTTCTTGGACGATAATCAAATTGTTACCAGCTCTGGAGACACCACTTGGTAAGCACTAAAACTGGTAACACTGGTACTAGTAATGGCTCTCTATTTATAAATCTACAGGGGAATGTGCCAGAGTACTTAGTAATTGCAGAAGAATTATGTATAGAGCTATAAAATATCTTCTCTATATAAAATCTTCCTAGGAAGTTTTTGATAATGTCTAATGGCTAGCATCTCTGAATAAGTATTGTCTGAAAAGAAGTATAGAACGTGTGAATAGAAGAATACGCTGTTAAGGCTACAAACAAATTCCCTTAGAGTTATTTATTTTTTAAATAAGAGTACTTGTGGGGAACCAGATAAATCCATAATTTTAAACTTGCCTTTGTTGAGCCATTGGCTCTTTCTTACTGCTTGGGACCTGACCCATCCATATGCTAACTGAATTTGACGGCTGATTTATATTAACCCCAACAAGGAATTGCCATACTTATGTGCCATACTACTTGTACACGGTCTGTAAAAAATTGTTGAGTACACCTCTGGGAAATTGAAGAAAAAAAATTCGAGCTTGGAAAATGAGATTCAAAACACTTCGGAGCCATGTCCTGTAACAAACGTTAGCGGGGGATTGATAGATGTTTGACACATGAATATTGCTGCCTTGGAACTCTACTATGTTTGAGTCAGAGCGTTAAAAAAATTAATAATCAAATTTTTATTAGAGGATTTGATGTTTATAAATACTAAATGCACACAATTAGTGAGCACCTTAGTCAGATGTTAACGGGTACAGTTTTTGGTTTTGATGCTAATATTTTTTAAATAATTTTCATTTAAAAATTGACTCAGTTGACAGGTATTGGTTTTGGCTGATTTTTGGAGACTGATTCTTTCATTTTAATTTTTAAGATTTCAATATCTAGTTTTTTGAGCATAGATAGTTGTTGGCTTTCACCAGAAGATGTTGAATGAATCTGTAAGACTTCTCTTGCTGTTCTTTAGTACATTAGGAAAAAAAAACTGAATCGCATTAGATTTAAATAAGAATTTTCCCATATAATTGTTTTGAGTAATTCTAGAAATTGTCCTTAAAATAGTAAGCGAAGTGAATTTAAAGGGACCATAACTGAACATAGATTTGAGAAATACTGAATTATGAACCAGTTTCAGCCTTTTTCAATAAGCTGAGTATTCTATCAACAGTATATACCATCCATACTCTGATATCAGAGATCAGTGAAAACACTCGGGAAGTTTTCTTCTATAGTAATCATCGCTTAATATATTTGCTTTAGTGGTGTTGGAGACTAACCTCTTGTTTTTAAGCCCCTTACTCTATAGTTTGAGCATTGCTGCCAGGGCCAACAATAAGAGGTGGGAAGAAACCTTGTTAGAAACCAATTTTTTTCTTTTTTTAAGGCTCAAGGTTTTCAGCAGCTGTTTTGTGTTTACACTAGAAAGTTACTTGAGGTGCTTTGAATCCATTGGAACTAGTATAATAATACCAGATGCTCCCAAAGTTAGTTCATTTCCTAGATGTAAAACAATGTATTTGTTACCTTTTAATATAATCCCCTTAACCACCTTCTAAATCGGTAATCTTCTGTTTTAACAAAACAATTCGTATCAACCAAACTGTTATGTTGAATGACGGTACCTCCTTCATCAGTACTTCCCCAGGCAGCAGTCCTTAAGGCAGTCATTTTGAAGTCCTCACAAACCTTCCACTCTAGTTGTGCTGAGGTTTATGTGGAATTCATTAATATTAAAGCATTTCTGAGTGTAATGGGATACTTTTTAAAAATGAAAAATAACTGTTATAATTATTATGCTTGTTCAAGATTGTGCAGCCATCAGGTTCTGATGGTGTTTTGCACTAACTTTTTGCAGAGCCCAAATTGGTCACTTTGCTGTCAAGTGTGCAGTATTTTGGCTTTCTCTTTTGTCATAGCCACGGACAAGGGATTTCTTTCATGTTGGCCTTATTTGTATACATACATCTGCAAAGCAAATGATATACAAAAAAATCATTTCGTTCCTTTTTTCCAGTTGATCTTTCTTAATGTGGGAGAAGCAAGCCACTCTCCTTATTTTTAGCTAGAGAGTAGAAAGGAAGCTTACATTTTGTAGCTGTGGCTGGATTTGGTTAGGAATGCAGAGCAAAATTTCATATCACAGTAGGAACTCACTGTTGAAGATAGACATAGAATTAATCATTCTGAACACACAGTTTGCTTATCCAGGGGAGCCTAAAACAAAACAGTTTTCAGCAGTGGCTCTGATCCAAAGCAGAATTCTACGTTGGGCTCACCCACTGTGAAGCTGGACAGACAAGCTAAATGCCCGTCTCCTTAATGTTTTGGAGAAGTCTGCTATGTTAGGGATTATGAAATCAGTATTTCATCCTTTTCTCATACCTTTTGATTCTCCTTGTGGTGATCTTGCTGTTAATGTGGAAGTCAGGGCACTGGCAGTCATTAGGCAGCAGTGACTTTTTCTGGCTGTATTAAACACCCTCAATAAGTTTAAAAAAAAAAAAAATGGAAACAGCAACTCAGCCTAAACTATAGAAGAAGCAGTGGACACGATTCTGAAACATCCCTATGCTAGTATTAGAAAACAAAGCCACTGTTGTGTTGAAGAACTCCATGTCTGTATAATGATGAACATAAATCTCCCTGTTCACCATATACTGCTAGTAATCTGCCAAGTAGCTGATGATTTTGCCTAACCAGAAATAATGTGGCTTCATCTAAAACACAACAAAAAAGGTCCTTTTTAAAATGAAGTTTGAGAGCTTTTTAGATGCACTGTGTATAACTGAATATTTGACATACCAAAAGAGCTGAGGGAAAAGTCTCTCTCAGTCTTTTATGATTTAGTTACTTTTGCTTTCTGTTTTTAGGCAGGGAAGAGTGACGTAAAGAGCCAAAGTTGAGGCTAACAACCCTTTTCTGACACTGTGCGACTTTGTAGTAACTTGGTACAAAACTTACTTTAACAAAATCAATTTGATTTGACTACTCTAATTTGTCTCTTCTTTTTTTCTCTATTCATCCTATCAAGCGCCCTTTGGGATATAGAAACTGGTCAGCAGACAACCACATTCACTGGGCACACTGGGGATGTCATGAGTCTGTCCCTTGCTCCTGATGCCAGGTGTTTTGTTTCTGGTGCCTGTGATGCTTCTGCCAAACTGTGGGATGTTAGAGAAGGAATGTGCCGGCAAACCTTCACTGGCCATGAATCTGATATCAATGCCATCTGTGTGAGTATGAGTGCAACCTGAGATGGGATTAAAGTTACTGGTATACATACATGTTCTGCATCTGGTATACATACATGTTCTGCATGCAGCTACTAGCAGTTAACATGTAGTACATCTTTTGAGCATTGTGATAATACCGTATTTATCCGAGTCTAAGACGACCCTGAATTTAAGACAATACCCCAGTAATTTGTTTCTGTACGTTGAAAAGTTGTAAATTTGTTGCAGCTTTCCATGTATAGAATCTAATTATTGGGGGATCATCTTAATTTTTTTCCCTACCACCACTGCAGGAGGGAAAGAAGTGGCAGGGGCTCAGGCTGTGGAGGAGGCAGTAGGTGACCATGTGGTAGGGCAGGTGGGTGAGGGGATCAGTAGGGGGCAGGCAGTTTCCACCTGTCATCATCCCCTCCACTTACCCCTCTTTGTGTGCAACCACCCCCTTCCCCACCCCCCCCAGCCTCTGGCCCTGGTCTCCCTCTTGCATTCTTTCTGCCACCTTCTGCAGCCTCACATCCCACCCCCCTCCCCACTGCAACCTCTGCTCCCTTTCCCCCACTTCACCCATGCAGCCTCTGTCTCCTGTCTCCTTCCTACATTGCTTCTGGACCCCCCACCAAATTGCTCCCACTGCAGCCTCTTGCTCCCCACCTACCCCCCACCCTTCTGCCCTTACTTTTGTTGGGGTGCCTCTCTGCCTCCACTCCAGCCTTGAGCATAGGCCTAACTTTGCCCTGTACCAGTGGTGTGGAGCCAGCATGGCTGCTGTGGGGCTATGCTGTGGGCCCCAAGTTAGAGCGGGGACAGAGCCTGCCAGCACCCAAGCAAGGGTAAGCAGAGGACAGGGTGGTGGTAGGGAAGAGAGGCTTTGGGGGGAGGGGAGGAGAGGAGGCCAAGATTTTGGGGGTGGGGAAGGGTTAGAAGCAGTGGGGAGGCTGAGGCTGCAGGGGAGAAGAGGCAAGGGTTAAAAGAGGTGGGAGGCAGCAGCTGTGGCTCTGGCCCCAACCCACAGTTGAAACTGGAACCAGAGCCACAGCAGCTGCCTGCCCCTCTTGCCAGGGCCCCTGTAATAGAAATGGGTGCTCTTTTTCCTCCCCTCACCATTTATATGGATAAAGAAATGGAGGCAGAAAAGGTGACTTGCTGAATGACATAAAAAAACAGATAGAGTGCATATATTATCAGTTCCTAGATCAGGGGTGGGCAAAATATAACCTGAGAGTCAAACTTGGCCTTCCAGGGGATTTTAATCTGGTCTGTGGTGGGGGCAGCCTGAGCCATGGCACATGTTGCCAGTCCCACTACTCCCAGAGGTACAGCAGGGCTGGGGGCCGGATTGACTGCCTCTGCCAGTCTCTGTTGCCGGACCCAGCTCTGCTGCCCAGGCACCCTGGCCCATCAGGTTCACACCTACCACCAGTGATGCCAGAGGAGTAGGCAAGTGGGCAGGGTCTCCATGGAGATCGGCTTGGGACCCACAAGGACAGGGCACGCTTGGCCAGGCAGATGGAATGGGACCACATACGGGTGGCGAGCGGTATCCAGGAGGAGGACAGGCAGAGCTGGGGCTGGGGCCAGGGCCAGGGCTGGGATTGGGATCACAGGGCAGTGACAGTGTGGGGCTGGGGCCAATGCCTGGGGCAGTGCCACAATCCACTGCCTGCATATCCCTGTGGCAGGTGCCAGTTCTGGGAGCAGGGGAGTGAGGGGAACAGATTGCAGCTCTTCCCTGGGTCTGGCCCCACACTCACAGCTCTGTGATCCTGATCCCAACCCCAACCTGTTTGTGGTCCCATCCCATCCCATCCACCCAGCTGAGTGCACCTTGCATAAGTGGGTACTAGACCAGTCTCCATGAAGACCCCAGGATTGCTGAATGGTTACGGTGTAGAGCCAGGGGCTGGGGCAGAGCTGCAATCCACTTCCTGCATGCTCCTGCCCCCAAAACCAGTGCCCACTGCAGGAGTGTTCAGGGGGTGGATCACAGATTACAGCTCTGCTCCAGGCCCCAGCCCTGTGCTGCCACAGGCCCACAATCCTGATCCTAGCTTCACCCACCCACCCATCCCACTCTGGATGTTGCTCCCCACCTGCCTGTGGCCCCATCCCATCTGCCTAGCTGAGTGCAGGGCAGAGTTACTTATATAGTTCATCAGAGCGCCCCAAGGGATGACGGGGTCGAACGGTCACAAACTCCTGCAAGACCGTTTCAGGCTGGACATAAGGAAGAATTTCTTTACTGTCCGAGCCCCCAAGGTCTGGAACAGCCTGCCATCAGAGGTGGTTCAAGCACCTACATTGAACACCTTCAAGAGTAAATTGGATGCTTATCTTGCTGGGATCCTATGACCCCAGCTGACTTCCTGCCCTTTGGGCAGGGGGCTGGACTCGATGATCTCCCGAGGTCCCTTCCAGCCCTAATGTCTATGAAATCTATGAAAATAGTTTTGGTGAGCTGTTGTGGGCAGGGTGGGGAGTGGGATGCTGACCTGGCCTCCAATAACTTCAGCCTGGAAAAGCACAGGCTGAGGGTGGTACCTGGTGGCTGCCTATAAGTACATAAGGGGTGTATATCAGGATCTGGGGGAATGCCTATTTGCCAGACTGCCCTATGGGATGACAAGGTCAAACGGTCACAAACTTCTCCAAGACTGTTTTCAGGCTGGACATAAGGCCAGGGCCTGGAACAGACTGCCGCCAGAGGTGGTGCAAGCACCTACTCTGGACTCCTTTAAGAAGCAGTTGGACATTTATCTTGCTGGGATACTGTGACCCCAGCTGACTTCCTGCACCCAGGGCAGGGGGCTGGACTCGATCTTCTGAGGTCCCTTCTAGCCCTAATGTCTGTGAAATATATCAAATCTATGAACTCACCAGAACACCCTAAGTGCCCCTCCAGACCAAATAATTTCCCACCCCTGTCCTGGATTCTAGTTCTAGGCTTCAGACCCTTGTTGCCCAGCTACAAAATAGGCATTTTATCTCTATGGTCAGCTACTGCAGAACTGGTAAAAAATCTTATAAAATATCTTATAAAGCTGTCTTATCTTTTTGTCTTTAAACAGTTCTTCCCAAATGGCAATGCATTTGCCACAGGCTCAGATGATGCCACATGCAGGCTCTTTGATCTTCGTGCTGACCAGGAACTTATGGTTTATTCACATGACAACATCATCTGTGGCATCACCTCTGTAGCATTTTCCAAGAGTGGACGTCTTCTCTTAGCTGGTTATGATGACTTCAACTGCAATGTCTGGGACACACTCAAAGCTGATAGAGCAGGTAAACAGCTTGTCAGTTCATTTTAAATGCAACTGGGTCCTCCTAAAGGGCTGGTGTATTGAAAGATGCTTTAATTAAACATTGGTAAAGTGCTCTTAGCCTATCCTACCTCACTTTTTTTTAAAGTTCAGTGATTTGCCCAAAGCAGATTTGTCTGACACATGTCATAATTAGTTTGTTAGTTCTTTAAATGTTAGTGAAGAATATGAAAGGTTAATGTTTGCCTACAGAGTCCTGTAAAGAATGACAGGTGAGAAAATTAAACATATTGTCAGCTTCCAAGAGTGTATTTTCTACTTGGACTGTTTAAAGTTGATGTTTTATCAGCAGGGATCCTGGTTTTCCATTTTCCATGGAAAAACACAGGTTTTTCTCCTTTAAAGGAGAAAAATGCAGGAAACCACAGGTTTCCCCTTTCAGGCTGGCAGAGTTCCAGTCTGCAAAGGGTTGCTTGGGGCTGGGTGGAGCAGGACGCAAGAGGCACAGTGTGCATGCACACATACACTTGGCCAGCACTACAGCCAGGCATTGGTGGAGAGTAGCTACCCCAGCTGCCTGCAAGTAAGTCTGTGGGGGGGAGGGACACATAGGTGATGTGTTGGGGGAGGCAAGGGGGAACAAAAGCGACACAGGGTGGGGGCAGATTGAGGTTACTACAGTGAGGGAGGGAGTGGGGCTAGGTTGAAGGATGAGGCTAGGGGCACTGCCCATCCAGGGCAGGAATGTGCAGCTGCAGAGCCCAGCTGAGTGAGCAGGATGGAGCCACAGGTGCTATCAAAGCAACGTGTGCCCCCCTGCAGCAGTTGCTGCCAGGTAGGCAGGGGGCACCTTGCCATGGGGGTGCAACTCGCACAGGACTCCCAGTGATGGTGGTGGTGCCACCAATCCTCCCCACCCCATGCCAGGTCCTGCCTCCTGGATTGCAGAGGCCCCTGTGGAGAAAGCAGCAGGGTGGGGAGCCCCGAGCACCACAGGGCAGCCTGCATCCCCCCCACCTTTCCCTCCCCATCGTGGGCTCTGCTTGCCTCCACTGGTTCTGGGGGCAGGGGCATGCAGGAAGTGCTGCCCACTGGGTGGGGGGAGGGCCAAGCCGTGTTCCAGCCACAGCTTCGATCACCTCCCTCATGCAGCACCCGGCACTTGGGTGCTGCTGGCATCCACAGAGCAGGCAGTGGGCATCATGCAGCCATTGTGTCCTGTAGCCCTGGCAGCTAGGGGCCCCTTCTGGTAGGGGTGGGAGGAGCAGGGGGTTGTGAGTCAGGAGTGAAGGGTCCAGTGGGGTAGGGGGGCTGCAGGGTGGCAGTAAGTGGCACTAGCAAAGTGGGGGGCTGTGGGTCAGGTGTGAGGGGCACTGGCAGGTCCAGGAAGCAGTGGGTCAGGAGTTGAGGGCACTGGAGGGGCTGGTGGCTGTGGGTTGGGAGTGAGGGGAATGGAGATGGGGGTGCTGTGGGTTGGGAGTGAGAAGCACTGTCAGGACCAGTGGGTTGTGGATCAGGAGTGAAAGGTACCAGCAGGGCTTGGAGTGGGGGGCTGCAGGTCAGGAGGGAAGGGCACCAGCAGGGATAGCAGACTGTGACTTGGGAGTGAGGGGCAATGACATGGGCATGGGCAGAGCTGCTCAGTGCCACAGAGCAAGGGAGCAGGGGGCAGCTGCAGCTGGACCTGCATCCTGGTGAGGGAAGGGGGGAGCTTTACAAAATGAATCTGAAAACCAAAATCAAACAGCAAAATGTATAGGTATTTAGAATTTATTTTATTATAATGATTGGGGCACTGGTAGGCTTCCAGATTGCTTCTAAATTGTAAATATAACAATTTACAGTAGTTGAAAACATTGTGCTCACTAATACGTGTGTGTGTGTGTGTGTGTGGTGCTTTTAATTTAAAACACAGATTTGGGTGTTTTTCATCAGAGAATTTGGGATTTCTAAACAGAGAAGACCAGGATCCCCTTTTATCAGGCACCTACTATTTACCACTTCATGTATGGAGAGGGCCTGCAGCCATTTAACATTAAATACAAAGCTCATCCTCATGTTGTGTTCGTAGCTGTGTATGACTCCTCTGAGTACCCACACTTATTTTTGGTAGTGTAACTGCCAGGGATTTGTGGTCCTTTTTTAATAGTCTCAAGTCTTCTCGCAGCAAACATTTCTATACTTAGTCTCTACTTACCTCAGATTCATTTTGGAGAGCATCTGTATAAATTGTGTTTAGTTTGTTAGGTTACTTGTATGCCTTGGAAGAACAAGCTCATAAGTGAAGAGTTTACTATGTTACTAATAGTCTGCTTCATACTGGTGCCTGTACTTATCCTACTTAACATGACAGTTTTTCCATAAGTCACACCTTAATAACACATAATTATGGTTGATATGAAATGTACACTGATTGGAGAAAAAAGGCTGTGTAACTTAATTTAGGAGGATTAGGGAGGAAATTGGTATTAACATTCAGCAAAACTGTAAATATAGATACCATCAGTACCAAAAGAAAAATGTGAACTAATGTTAGAACAGGGGAAGATGCGAGGTATTTTACTAATGCAATCACAGAGTTTTTACTCATGAGGACAGAATGCCAGGAAGAAGAGGAACTAGCCTAGATCCATCTAGGAAGGGTTTCTAATCCTTGAAACTCAAAATCATGTCACTGCTGTAAAGGAGTACGTGTTCAGAATAGAGAAGAAACCCAAACAGTTGCTTTAACCTAGACACCAGCACCAAAATTCTTGGCATGGCATTAATGCTTTCTCGAACAGCAGTGCTGACAGGGTTTGCTTCTACCCACCTTCTCCCAATACATTTAATATCTTTGCAGCACTGCTGTGCGCTGGACCTGTGGCAGCTCATTTCATTTGGTGTGTAAAGTAGACTACTTTTAGTTTCCAGTTCTGTATGTGATATAATGGTACCAAACACACATTTTGTACTTAAATGTTTAATAGGTGTGGTTTTGTGGGTTTGTTTTGTTTTTTTGGGGGGGGGGCGGGATTGTGAAAAGGCACCAATGTCAAGGATTCCCTACACTGGTGGTATTTCAAGGTCCAAGGTCTAATCGTGATTTTTCAGGGTAGAAATATACATGCAAGCATAAACAAATTGGTTGTCTAGTGAGCCAAAATTTATTGGGGATAGGCTAAGAATTTTCTCTCTCTAAACTTTTAGTCTTCCTTATTACCGACTTTTGAATCAAGAGCTGTAGAAATAAAGCAACTCACTGATTCTTTTGAGAATCCATTTAGCAGACAAAACTATGAAGCCTTTCATTTTTGGACTACCTGCTGGACTTCATTTCATAGATCTTGTAACTCTCAGCCAGCACTGATGCCAACACTAAAATGATTCTTTGTGATAAACTATTAGGAGGGCAGTTCTAGTAGATTAGTTGCTGCTATGGTTTTTCTATTAGGAAAACTATATTTGGTCTCTGTTTTGAAGATGAATAGAAGGAAATGATGAGCTTGCTGGCCTTTACAAGTGACCTAACAGTTGTTCCATTTCCTGGGTTGATTTGATCTTTGATTTCATAACAGTTGTCCTAATACAGTATGATTGGTACCTCCATTGCTTACCAGTGTGCTAGATGGTACTTAGCACTGACTTAAATAAAGAGAGAATGCTCTTCCATTGTCATAAAATAAATAAATGTAACCTTGTCCTGTTACGGCTCTTTCATTAGGATGCTGAGCTTATCTTGGGAGTCATGGATTTTGTGGTTTCCTGCTTGGTTTGGATTGCTGCTTGTGGGAGGGGCAGTAGCAGCCACATGCCCTTCCTTCAAGAGAACTGAAAGGGAATAGGTAAAATGAGATTCACATTCTCAGCTGGTCTGAACTCCTGTTTGGTGCTTGTTCATATCATGTGGTGGAGGTGTGTTGAGGGTGAAGTCTGCACCTCTGTACAGTCAGTGAGTTTTACTAACAGTCTTAAAATTCTTTGCTTCTCAGAAGACCTCTTACTTTAATACTCCAGCAGTGTTCAGTGGGACACCAACTAGAAATTCCTTCTACTTGGAAGGGTTTTACACAATTTCAGGGCTTCGTTTCAATTGGCAGCCCAACTTCTGACAGCGTTGGTGCTTTCTTTTCAAATTTTATAGGCCATGTGGGATCCCTTTCATGTTATTTTCCCCAAATGAAACACTATTTAGTTGTAGGTACTCTAATAATCATGATGGTGTCCCAACTACTTCTACAGCGTATTCTAGAATGGCTTTTCAGTCATTTCATCAGCTATAACAGCAGGCTGCCTGTATTGCAGTATGAATTTTAAAAATGTTACCAGCTACTTGCACATTTTATGATGTGTCTGTTGCTCTAGATGTGCCCAGTTCGATGCTGGGAGACTTTTTTCTGATGCTACTACCAATGCTTGCTTATTTTTTTTATAGTAAACTTGATGATGATGCCTTTTCAAACTTGCAAATTGTGATTCGTAGTGGTATCTCATATTAGAAGCCCCAAATTAACATTTAGAAACTTAAACTCTTGAATGTTAACAGGTTGAATGAATGCTAGCACAGATTTCCCTTGTGCCCCAAATATGATGGAAGAGAGCTCTAAAACATGAACAGAGTGAGCCATGCAAACAATGTGTTGCAGAGAGTGTCTTAAAATTACTCCAGACTGGGATTTTGTGAAATATAATGGGCTGAACAAGGCTTGAACATTGGTTCTTTTTACCTTTTTTTCACTGAGTTCCCTTTATTTAAAAAAAAAAAAAGGAAAAAAACATTCTTCTTCTTTTTCTTTCTTTCTTTCAGGTCTCCCTCAATTTGATTTGTTTAAAACGATGCATTTATTGAATAGTAGCATTTCCATACTAGCAAATCCAATGCATGAAGGTGTCAAGGCTTTATCTTCTTATATGTGCTTGTAAATATAAAAGAATGATCCAATTGTATGGGAATCCAAGAAAGATTGTGTTTGCTTAAAATACTTTAGCCTAATTTCTCCTTCTTACAAAATCCTAGACTATAAAAAAAAAAAAAATTAGCAGACTCTTAGGGTATAAACAGGAAGTAATTGAACTGGTTAGCAACCCAGTAATAAATATGGCAAACAATTCTTGTCAGCTAATTTTTGGAGTGATGACCTCATAACTCACAAAAGACTAAGATTTGTTCCTAGCAAATAAATCCTGTGCTTAACGCTTCATATCCTGTATTTGAGAGTCCCTTGCCGACCACATCGGTTATTTCCATGTGAATATGCCAAAAATCTGAAGACAATCAAAATCAGACATGTAAATATTTAACCAAGTTAGCATTCCATTCTTCTGATTTCCAGGGTATCCAGTCCAAACACATGAGCTGTCCTTGTGTTGCTTGAAATGAAACACACAATCAGTAAGCCTATGTAATATGCATATGGGTTTTTTCATTAATTTTTAGGTGTCCTTGCTGGCCACGATAACCGTGTCAGTTGCTTAGGTGTGACTGATGATGGCATGGCAGTGGCAACAGGTTCATGGGATAGCTTCCTCAAGATCTGGAACTAAAGTCTGTAAGTATTTGGTTAATTAAGTATGCTCCTTTTTTCCAGCTTATAATAGCAGCAGTCCTTTCTTTCCCTGTTCAAAACATAGAGTGAAATTGTATTTATGGTGCAAACTTAATTTGGATTAGGAAAATAACTCTCTGAATGCATCTACACATGCACTTTACGGCAGACTAGACCAGCTGGCTTCACAGTAAAGCGTCACAGTTTACATGTGTGCCAGTATTAGGGCATAGTAAACCAACTCCACTATAGGACAGTACTGTCTTACAGCAGAATACTTGACTGTGCCGAAACGTGTGGATGCTGACCGTGGGTGTACATTGTACCCGTGAGCCCAACCAGCTAGGGGCCAGCTTCACCCTGGCTCAAATTGCTGTTGTCCTGGGCACACATGTAGATGCTGTGCCCTAGAGCAGTTGACTCTGGCTCAAACTGCTCAGAGTTGATTGCATCGCATTACTAGCATGTGTAGATGCATCCTCTAAAAACATTATCAATGTTTTTAACTTCCTGCAGTTCATTAAGGCTTTTAAAACTGCTACTTGGTTAGGGAAAACAATGTTTTTAGTGGGCAAGCGGAGAATGTTGTGGGGGTTTTAACTATCATGGAAAGGGCAAGTGTGTTGTTTTCAAACCCAGCAGGTAAATGTCATGGATGCAAATTTTGGTGGGAAGGAGGGCAGATACGAAAGAAGAGGGAGAGGGGGAACAGTTAAACCAGACAAATATCAATTCTACTGGTAACCTTAGAATTTAAGTTTAGCATATCAGAATGTAAAACTTAACATAATTTTTTGTGTGTTAGAAAAAGCAACGGACTCCACCGTGACTGGAAGACTTTTCCAACAGTTGAAAATTTAAAACAATAGCATATCCAATCCAACCATACTAACTTGGACCCCCATCTTCCCCAACTGCAAAGGGCAACATCTTTTCCATCTCCTATTGCTGAAATGAAGAGCACAATTACCTTTCCAAGAAGAATTTCTGTGGTTGTAACCAAAATGAAATTGTGCATTCCTTTTGGGACCATATTTTTGTCTTGAATTTAGAAAAAGAAACACTATCATAAAAGCATGTCCAGAAAATAAACTTGAGCGTAATTGTGAAACAGAATTAGCTTTCACTGTAGTTTCCAAGTTAAAGTCCAGGACTTTGTTTTCTTTCTCACGGTTTCAAATTTTGAAGTCATGTTTGTAGCAAGATTTTTTCACATTTCCTTTTTAAATACATTTCTTTATGGTCAATAATTGAGCAGAACAAGGGAGTCCTAACCCAGTGCATCTGGGGTTGTTAATGCTGTAAATTTAGTCCCTAATTTTTTTTATTTGTCTAGTCTCACAAATAATTGTTGCACAAAACATGGCGCATATAGAATAATGCTAAGAAGTAAGGTAACCAAGCACATGCTGTACAAGGTATTGAATGCTTGTTTCAAGAACATTTCACCTTTTATGGGTAGCAAACGGAAACTCTCAATCCCCCCCCCCCACCCCACTGATTTATTTTTTTATTTTTATTTTTATTTTTTTTTTAAATCTACTTTGTTTTTGTCCACTTGGAAGGGCAGTTTATATATCCTGACACTACCCCATAGTTTCCTCAACCAGGAATCTCTGTTTTCAAAAGAGACCTGCCCTACACTTGGGTATTCAGTAATTCTTTGTGTATGAAATGATGTACAAATCAATGTTTTGAAAATAATGATCTTGAACTTTCTAAGTTAAACAAACAAAAACTTTTTTTGATTGTTTGCCATATTGGGTGGGTTTACTCTTAGAATCGCATGCTGTAGAAATGCTAAAAAGTGCATATTGGACTAAGTCCTTAGATGTTTTTTTCTTTAAAGAAATAACCTGTTTAAAAACTGTAACCATTGCCGCTGTATTCATTTATTGTTGCTACTCTGTGCATAAATCTATGAAGAATTCAAGTACAAAGCTATGCACGTTTTGGAGTAGCGTGATTAAGTCACTTTTTTTTAAATTTTTTTTTAAAGAAACAGCCTGTTCAAACAATTGCTGTCAAAGATTCTGGGGTGTGGGAAGAGGGAACCCAGACCATTTTCTTTATAAAATAATTCCTCACAGCCCGTTCCTCTTGTAGGACAAGTCCTTTACATCTGATTAGAATCACTTTTGTAATGAACAGGTTTTCCTGGCTTTCTTTTCAAATAAAATGTTAAAAGCAGCAGCGTTTGGACAGCAGATTGTTCTGTTAAACTCTCTTCTCCTCCCTAGCAGCAGTAGTGGCTTTTCTCCATTCTGTTTTTTCTGCAACATTCTGTACAAAAAATGTGCTGTAATTGTGCGTTAGGCCTGGATTTGGCATAAAAAAGATGAATTCCCTCTTTCTCTCTTTCATGAAACTATTCTGTAGAGCTTTCTCCATACCCTGTATCCCTCTTCACCTTTTGTATTTAATTTTAAAGTCAGTGTACTTCAAGAAAGCTGGATGCAAGATAGATACTATATTAAAATGTAATGTTATTTAAGATGTAATAAAGCAGTTTGACATGAGTTTTGTGACTGATTTGTTCTCCAGCTTTATTGTCCTAATAGCCAAACTCCCTGACTGGGCAGAGCTGGAGTGATGAATTCAAATGGTCTGTATTGTGCCAACCTAATTAATCTTCCATTAATTTCAGCATTTTAAAGTGGTGGTGTTTTTCTTCCTGCCTGCCTGCAGTCTCATCAGCAAACCAGGGATTATGTTGCATAAGATGCTTAAAAAGTTGCATGTTCCCATTTTCTCTGAACAAAGAGATGCTGCTTTAGTGTCTTAGTGGCAAGCATGGAGAGGTATGTAGGGACTTAAACTGTTTCATCATCTCTCAGCCTTCTGGGTGCTAACTGAAACAAATGATGCGATACACAGTTACTATTAGTGACTGTCTGGGATTGTGGAATACATGCTAACATTGAGTTAATTAAGGATGTAGCAAGTATCTGGAGTTCAGCAGCAGCAAATATTTTTTTTCTCTGTTAAATAAGAGAGACATTTTTCTATTTGACTTCTGGAACTAGTTGAGAACTTAATCAAAAAATGCTGGTACAGGCAGTCATCGGACTTGTGGCACAGTCGGTTCCTGCAAACTGTCTTAAGTCGAAATGTTGTAACTTGGAACCAATTTTCCCATAGGAAACAATGTTACAAATGGGGGATTGGTTCCTGAACCAAAGCCCAATACCCTATTTTCACCAAAAATACCCCAGAATTTTGTACTTGATCAGTTATAGGTGAGTAATATAGCTACATTAATGTATTTATCTTGTAAATAGCAATGACATTGATTTGGAAGGACTTCTTTGAGGTGATTTTGCTGGACTTTTTGAAGGGTTCTTGGCTGGAGTCTTCTCAGGAGTCTCGGCTGCAGGTTTTTCTGGAGTCTTGTCTGCTTTCTTAAAGCGTCCAAGGAAGTTTGGACAGATGTTCTCCAGGGAGATGGGCAACACAGTGAACTTGTTCACTGGCATGGCATTGGATCAAGCATTATAAAGTCTAAACTAATATCAGAAAGGTGAAACAGGGTGTCAATTTATAAACGTAAGTATGTAATGTTGTAACTTGAAACATTGCAAGTCAAGGACTGCCTGTAGCTGTTCAAGCTTAGCCCTCAAGTGATGGTCACTAGCAAATGGATCATTTGATGCTCCTGGCCAAAGTATTTTTGAATGGTAGATACTACAGCAGGGGCTGGCAACCCCCAGCATATGTGCCAGAACGTGACGTGACGATATTTTGCTTGGCATGCTAGCCCTTGGTGTGGATAATGGGGTAGCTGTTTGGGGCCTGATTGTTCTTGTGGCAGTGCAGCCCTGGCCCCTTCCCCATCATCCACCCCAAGGCACACATGCGCCCACTGGCCACGAACTGGGCCAGGGCTCCGAAGGCCCCACGGCAGCTGCTTGCAGCCTCCCTGCTACGTGCCATGAGTAGCCTAGGCTCCATGGCAGGGGCCTGCCCAGATGCACGCATGCTTCAGGGCGGATGGTGTGAAAGGGACCAGGGCTGCGCCGCTGCAAGAAGGATCAGGCCCGCTGCAGCTCCCCCATCTGCCCCGGCACACCAACATCTTGCAAGTAGACATTGCTGGGTTTTTTGGCACTCTGCCCAAAAACATTGCCAGCCCCTGTACTATGGTGCCTAGATTTGCAACTGCTGAAGTGAGAAATAAAAGCAAGGGATATTTAATTATTTAGTTTTCTTACCTTTCTTTAGTTGGAAAAGTGTCTCTATATATTACAGTTATAATACATGTTGCGTGTGTATACCAACTTTCTGTACCAGCTGGGAGTGTGGTCTGTTGCATTCATTTACTAGGAGGGACTAACTGGTTCAGCTTGAGGCATGAGCTTTCATAAACAACCTACTTCCTCAGATGCTAACATACTAGTTCACTTACTGTTTTATTTTTTTAAATCTGATACTAAGATGGAAAGTGGGTGGCAACATAAAAGGAAAAATAAAGCCATGTAGAATGAATTGGTGTGTGAGTAAATACCTATATGTCCACCAAAAATATTAACAGCCCAATAGATAGTGACTTCTAAAAAGACTGTTTAAATGGCAGCTGATTTCTAATCCAGCAAAGTGAATTTAATATTATCTTTTAGTTAAAAGAAGTTATGTTTTTCATCCAAGTTAAAAATGGGAATCCCTTCAAATCTCTTTTCCAAAAAAAAAAAATTCCAACCCCATCACTTGGGATAAAACTAAACCTGAAACATTTCAGCCCAAAAAGAGATTTTTTTCAAAAGTCTGGAAAAGCTGGTTGTGTAATGAATTGAGTTGCAGTCTTAAATGTGAGCTTTTGAAACTCTCAACTTGTGGCTGGAAAAGCTTCAAATTTAATTTTAAATCTTGCAGTTCCAAGTGATATTGCCATTTCTTTCTATTCCCTTGATGCGTTTTTATTGCAGCTGATGTTTCAGCTGTGAGCTTCAATGTACTCTAAAATGGAACCAGTTCAATTATTCCTCCTTGCCATGTGCCCAAACGTACATCCCTGTGCTCTTATCCGTATGTTGATTTCTACCTCTAGCAGCTGCTAGGAATCGTTTTGCTGGTAATGGGATATTTGCCAAGACACTGACTGGGAGTGTCAGGAGGTTAATGTCTGAGTTGATTTCCCTGAAATTTAAACATGCTTAGATTTCTCTATTACAATTGTGTTTTACCTTTGCAATTTTTCTTTGTGCTTATTTAAACATTGATTTACTTCATTTTATGCATCTCTTGTATAATTAGGTTGTTATGCCGTAGGTGGAGGAAAGAAAGTCATGTGCAGCTTGACTTCTAGTTGTGCATCTCAACTCACTTCTGCTGTGGGCCAAGACCCTTAGATTTGAATACTCTCAGAGCTGGAATAAGTTTGGATATGAATCCAAAATGAAATTTGTTTTTGAAACAGGCCTTTCTCTCTGCTGCACTTGTTACCATTCAGATGACGAGACACTGCAGTTGTTTCTGTGTCTCCTAAACGAGTGCTGATCTGACAACTGACTTTTTCATGACATGCTTGTGCTGACTTGGAGCAAACTGGCAAGATTACCTGCATTAATCCCACAGTACTGTGGGGGGCAACCTCTTTTTGGCAGGCATGCCACAAATTAGCTCTGCACCCTCCCTAAATGTCACTCTAGTCCCTTTTCCCTGCCTGCTCTTCTTTCTGCTTCCTTCCCTGTTCTCCCTGCTCTACTTACTGCTCCGCTTTCTGCTTCCTGCCCTACCTCCCACTGTGCTGCTTGTCTTGTCCCTAACTGGCTGTGTCACACACAGGCTGCCAGTGCTACATGTGTGTGCTGCAGGTTGGCCATCACTGCCATAGGGTATTTCTACATGGCAGTCTTTTGAATAGAGATGGTACATGAGCTAGTTTGGATCCCAGAAGTAGTTTGATGCCAGCAGCGCACAGCTCTGCATAGGTAGCTTACTCTGGAAAGCATCAAGGCAAACTAGTCCATGCAGAGTTCCCCACTGGCCCAGTTAAGATTGCTCCTGGTATCTATGCTAGCTGATACAAAACGTGTGTGGCTGCCTCTCCATGGCAATGCACACATGACCTTGTCTGAAATGGGATGTTGTTTGCTGTGGTTAATAGCTTTTTTTCTTAAATGATTTTTCTCACATTTTTCTGTTAATGTCTTAAAAGGCTTTAATTCTACCAGAAAGCAATATCTGCTTGAAAGTAGGAAATAACTGCAAAAGTATCCCTTTGTCAAATATTCTATTCAAAAGGCAGTGTGAAGGCTAAGATTTTGGTGTGCTTCCAACCATTATTGAACCCACAGTATAGATTCAAGAATTCTTGAAACTACTTAAAGCACTGACGTTTTGTTGTACATGCCAAAAAAAAGTTTCTTCTTCCAGGAACTTCCAAAGTAAATAGAATAACTATTCACTGCAAAACCCTCACCAAATTCTAAGCAACTGTGTTTGAAGTGAGTCTATCATGTTGGGTCATGCTTCCTAGAAGGGTATGACGCTACTGTTTAAAACAGCTAAAATATAATTTCTTGTATTTTTCTGGAATGAAGGAGATGGAATAGGAAGAACAGACCAGTGGACAAGTCTGAAGCCAGTAAGTTCTGACTTGTATAACATTCTTGTTTAATCCTTTGAAAGGGAGAAAATAAATTGGTCACATCTTGGTTCTAAACATTGGTCCTGCCTAAGGAATGATGAGTGAAGCTGAGCAATTTGTAACATCCTTCACCCATCCTTGTGAAAGGAGGAAGGTACAACTTGCTGACCAAATAGCTCTTGTTCATTGTTCTGTAACAAAAGGGGAAAGCATTGCCCTAACCAAAAGACCAGATCCCTATAGATATAGGGTACCAAAACATCAGAAGTGTCCATCCTGATTTCTCTGCTGCTCTTCTCCATCTACCAGGAGATAGATAATGAAATCTGCACAGTTGAAATATTTGATTGCTACCTATTCTTGGGCAGATAACTAGTGTATTTGTTTACTGTCAGTGTTTGTAAGCTACTTAAACTTACTCTGATTGAATGAGTGTAAAGCTTGAAAGAGTCCTAAAAGCAGGCATGCACCACTCCTAATGCACTCTTTCTTCTCAGTATTATTAATAGAAGGATACAGAGCATCCAAAAATTGTCGAACTAGTCAAAACTATTTGAGCAGTAAATTAAAACAAGTGCTATGGGTGTCACTTAAAACAAGCCCTAACAAGCCCTTAATTCAGTTGTAATTTATTCTGCTGTGACTGGGTATTGTTCTAAGCTTTACCAATGAAGGCAAGCCATCTCCCCACAAGCAGATATTCAGCTAATCAGCAATTCCCTTGCTGCCTGATAGGGTGGGGCAGCATGTTGCATATGATTGGCAGATCCCTGGTATTCAGACATCAGACCATCAAAGTCTGTCCCATCTCTTGCCTTCTGCATCCCCCGCACCCCTATAAACGGGCTGCTTGGCTTTCTCTCAAAGGGTATAGCAGACGCATTCAGGAGACGGTGAGGCTGTCTGTTTTGTTCTTTCGGAAACTTGCAGCATACCATTAAAATATTCTGTTGGCTACATTGGAAGATTGGAAACCTCAGCCTCAAGGTTCAATCCCTTGTACAAATGTGCAACAAATTCCTTTATCCTTTTAAAAAAGGAATTGGCACTTGGAAGCTGGTCTGATGTATAACCTTACTAATCAAACAAGAAATTACAATCCTGAAACCTTGTGATTTAGGAATGAGAGTTCAGGCTCTCCAAAAAAAAAAAAAAAAAAAAAAAAAAAAAGCTGCAAATAAATTTCTGAAATGTTTAATGTGAGCTCCACTGTGTATAATTTAAATTCTGGTTTAATTTTAAAAAGCCAGTTAGGAAAAAAAGGAAAATTGTTGCCTGCCTCTCATGAGCTAATGGCACTAAAATTTGGAAAGTTGCTAATAGGACACAGTTCTTTTATTTCTAGGGTCTTGATATTTTAATTAATTATGAACGCCCATTGTTTCTGCTGGACTCGGGGAAAGGAGTATAGTCTCAAGGAATATAGTTCCCAAAAGCCAGTTGTCCCTACCAGAAAGTGCACTGCTCAAATTGATGCAAATTTCCTTGTTGGTGGTCTTGGCAGAGAGACCAAGGATGAAATGGCTATAAAAGTTTAACACCTTCTAATATAAAGCTATCCTGTCAAGTTCTCTTACTGAAGATGTGTCTTAGGCTTGTTATAAGTCAGGGGTCTGTAGTGTTTTGGGGCAGAATGCCAAAAACACCTGTAACCTCAACTTGAACGAGGCTGGGGTGCCAGGGGCGGATGGCAGGGGAGTTGCAAGGGGTCTGATCCTTGTTGTGGCAGCACAGCCCCAGCCCCTTCCCTGAGGCACTCGTGCCAAGCAAAATGCCTTCACTTGCTATGCTCCGGCACATGTGCCGGGGGTTGTCTTACCCCTGCTATAAGCCTTATACTTGTTCTTTTAAGCAAAATATGCTACACCAAACTGTTATACCAGGACTTCTGTCAGTGTAATGACATCCTCCCAAGAATCTTTGCCAACATTGTCAGGAGGGGAGGGGAGAAGGGAGAGGGAACATTTTTCATTGGTATAGCCAGTGGATCCAATTTAGCCTCAATTCAGTCAAGCTAGAGGAGCCTGAACTGTTACTTTCCATTCTTGTTCCTGGTCTTAAGCCCCACAGATCCCAAGTGGTTTGGGGGGAGGTTCAGACTGGGAACTGCTTTTCTTTGCTAACCACCCCGCCCTGGGGGGTGGGGAAAAATCACATCTTTAAATGTATCTTTCTTGAAGCATCCAAGATGCTTACTTACAAACAACTTCAGCTCAGGCTCCTGTCTTTAGCCATCCCCATCTTTCAGCAGCATTTAATTTCCTTGTTTTACAGAAGTGTGTGTTGAGAACACAAGCCACATAATTAAAGTTGCATAATATCATTTGCAAAGAGGGAAGCATCACCCTTGTTCACATATTCCAAAATTATCTGAATGGTAGAAATATTATTTCCCTTATAAAAAAAAAAAAAAAAAAGAAAGGCTCATTTAAGATCAAAGTCCCTGCCTGCCCCTTCCAATCTCCCAAAATGCGAACCGTGAGAAGTCTGCATTCATGCACTTTCAGGCTTAGGCCAAGTGAATTTTACCATAATTGAAAACAAAGGGAGGCTCTTTTTTTCTTTAATTATTTATAAGCCATTTGCCTTACATTAATGCTGCATGACATCATTGACCCTGAAGAGGCAGTCACCTGGTGAGTTGGAAGTGGAGAATGAAAAGTGTATTTGATGTCCCAGATTTAAAAATGACACAATACGCAAGGGAGAAAATAAAAAATGTCTATTGAAGAGGATGTATTATCCAGCCCATTAGACAACTCTCTCAATGGTATAAGATGGCAGCATTTTCAAAGTTCTTACAGTGTATAGACCCAGCTGTACACAAGGGTGCAACTCCATCTGGTGGCATAACTCAAAATAAAGCTAGAATAATTAGTTTAAAGGAAACCCATAGGGAAATGGTAGTCCATATGTTGCTGAGTTCTTTTTCAGGGTACAGGCTACTCTTCCTCCCCCCACTACCCCCATTTGTTACTGTTAAAAATCAGTTGAAAAATGCTAAATTTGGCATTGCAGATTTTCATGGAAAATACAAGAGGGTTTTGTTTTGACATTTTTCAGGAATTAATTTCAAAAAGAGAAAAATGAAATTTCAGCTTTCGAAATGCAAGATCCATGTTCCTGTTTAGTCCCTGTAAAAGGGAACAAATTAAATTTTCAAGGAAACAGGATAACTTCAACCGAAGAAAATTTTCCAAGAGAATTTTCAGTCAAACCTGTGCATTAAGAACAACACTGAAAATGTTGGCCATCACCAGTTTCCTTTTACTGCATGGCTTCTCTCCCTGCATGTTTTCCCCTTCTTTCCTGCTTTATTTGTAGGCTTGGCCCTCTACACTAAAACATCCTCTCTTTCCTTTACCTGTCTTGTCTGCTTTGTCAGCTTTTCTGTGGGTTTCTTTGCAGCTCATTATCAAGTTTTTTGGTAAATCATCATGGCCATGTAAGAATCTTTAAACACCTTACTATGCAAGAAGCAAGATCTAGAATTTAATACACCTTCATCAATAATCAGTTACTGACAAAGGATTTTATATTTTAAACTGATCTCGGTTCCAAAAAAGGTTGGGTTTTTCTGATAACTTAAACCAAATGGCTTTTTAAACAGTAATCATTTTGCAGGGAATGTGTTGATTAGAAGCACGCTGTCTTTAGAACATGCAGAAATGGAGAGGG
Source organism: Crocodylus siamensis (assembly GCF_052110815.1). NCBI lineage: Eukaryota > Metazoa > Chordata > Crocodylia > Crocodylidae > Crocodylus > Crocodylus siamensis. The sequence continues at coordinate 11,892,753 of NC_143406.1, read as the reverse complement.
TTTTCATTGGGTTGAACTTAATAAATATGCGTCCCTGCTAAAACGCATGTTTAGTGTCATCTAAAGAAGTCTAATTCCAGCTTATCTGCTGCTCATTTTATAGGACTGGGAACTCAAATGCCTTGCTAGCAAAGCAAGTACACAGCAAAGAATTGTTGCTTACTGTGGCCGGTGTTCGGAAGTGTGAGTCATGCTATTTAAAATGGAATTACATTTTTTAAAAAAATTTTAAGCTTGCATCAGTTTTCCCTGCAGTCCCTTAATTTGTTTCCATAATTACGATAGTTCAGCAAAGGAAAGACACAATCTAGAAGCCAGAGTCTAATAGCAAGTAAGTCTACATGCTGATCTCTTGATCGATTAGGGGGTCGGACTTGATGATCCTTTGAGGTCCCTTCCAATCCTAGCATCTATGAATTGATGAATTTCAGTTTATGGCACTGGCTTTTCATATGTGTTTGGAACATTCTCATTCCCCTGGTTATATGATCTAAAAATCATTTTATGCAGTGACTGGTATTTGGGGCTTCCAGGGCCTCAAACCTGCATTACGTGTTCATGGGGAAACTTTTAAGATGTTTGGAAAACTGAGGAGCGATGTGGTGCAAGAGCTGTTTGGTGTAGCAGAACTTCACGCACAACCTCAGGTGAAAACTTGGGCTGAAACTTTAAGTTTTATAAAAGACATGCACCCTCCCCCGCAACCCCCTTTGAGCCAGCTGGACATGCCATATTGTGAAGAGGCGGGTGAGCTCCATTTTGTGGCCCCATGCTCTGTGAATATTATCAGAAGTCACCTGAATCTTTGTATTTAAAATCCATCCATTGTTCCTTCTTCCTTCCTCATGCCTCCACAGACTTGTCAGAGTTACCGGTGCTTATTTTTGCCTTTGTACAATCTTTTGGAGGCTGACTTGGTTATTATTAGTTATTACAGTCTCGTTTGCACTTAGTGCCTGGAAGTGTTGACACTGACAGTTTGGGACCTCTGGTACGCTAGTGCCCTGAGCTGTGTTGGAACAAATTTCCATCTGCCTTGCGCTGAAATACAATAGCACTTCCTTTTTTACTCACGAGCACCGATTCCTTTAAATCTAGTATCAAAAGCTGTATGTGATTGCAATCACAGTTATATCACGGGAGACTATGCAACATAAATTTTGTATCTCGGGTCTGGTGTAGAATGTATTTTAAAAGACATTCAGAAAACTGGGTAAGCAAGTCCTTTCTTCTTATGGCTAAGTATGCTTGCCCTTGATCGTTTGTGTGTACCGGGGGTCCATGAAAGGTGCCAGATTTACAAGATGGAAACTGATGCGTCAGTTTAGCTAACACTATGTAAAAATGTTAATAGGCTTAGAGCAAAACAATGCCCAGTGTCATACAGGAGTCACTGAATCACCCTAATCTGGAAGTAATCGTCCAAAAGCGTCTTGACTCTGTTTTTAAAAGTGCTTTTCAAAGTAAATTCTGTATTGCAAGGCTTGGCAACCTGCAGCCTGTGGGCCAAATCTGGCTCATGGAATGGTTGGATCCGGCCCACAGAAGTGGAGCTGGGCTTCATTTTCAGGCATGCTTCCCCTTGCTGCCATGGGGATGAGCCTGGGTCGTAGCCAGGTTCTAGCAGGTACCCACTCGCATGCCCTCCTCTGATCCAGGGTGGATCTTTCGGGCCCACAGCCAGGAAAAGTTGCCATCCCTTGCTCTGTTGCGATGGCTGTCTCAAGGAAAGGGAAGAATCCCTTGCTGACAGATTGATGTTTCACATCCACAATGCCATTTTTATAGGATCACCTATCCATCTAAGGTTGCAAAAAGACCTGAATTAGAGGCAGCATGAATAATTCATTGGTCTGAGAAACCTGAAAGTGATGTTTAGCTGGTACAATATGCCTAGTTTGTGCCAATACCAGACTGAGGTATGGTGCTGTATTGTACATGTAAACATCTTCAGTCAAATCACAGAAGAGGGCAAGCTTAGAAACTGGAAAGCAAAGTCTCTTATAGTATTGTTCTCCCAGCACGTGGCCCTTTCCCTAGCAACAGTCTGGGGAAACAGGGACACGCTCATTTCTGTAACGGGGCCAAACCAAACTTCTGGGTGGATCCTGCATTTTTTTTTTTTTTTTTTTAAGTTGGACAGAATTTTCTTGTGGTCTTGAAAGGGCAAAGAATTTCAGTCCCTCTTTTTTTAAAACACATGAGATTTCTCCATCTCCTCCACCCCAGTTTTGTGTTTCTGGTAGCAGTTAGAAAAGGTTGGGGGGTGGAGAGAGAAAATTGGGTGTGAGGGGCTGAGTTCATATGCAAGCCCTGGTGATCCCCCCTCATGTCTCTTCTCCCCAGCCCCTGCAGATGAAAGCAGCTTTCAGAGCTATTTAAACAGCTGTGTCTGCTTTGCCCCAGTGGGGATCTGTGCTCTTGAATGAACAATAAATATCCAAGTAGCGACAGCTCCACGTCTGGAGTGATAGATGCCAGTTAGCACAGAGGAGGAAGCTGGCAGTATTTCCAAGGATGACCACATCACTTAATTTAGCCGTTGAACCACTCTTACATTTGGGCCACTGCACATTTCAGATGTGTGTTTTTAACCCACTAGCTCCTAAAAAGCTTTAAAGCTCACTTCTATTTGGAGCCAGAAAGCGAAAGCAAAGGCAAGGTGCTAGGTACTGCTGCAGTACGAGGCCAGGCCCTAACATTCAAGATACCATGGGCTGCAGAAGCAGCCTTCTCCTTCTCTCCCGTCCCCCTTCCAACTTGCCAAAGGTGCTGCTTTGAATCCAGTGAGGCTCCAGTTACTAACTGACTTCTCACTCTCGTTCTGTAACTGGTTCCAGTCAAGTAATGGCATCAGATATCAGAGAGGGAAAGGAGCAGAAATGCTGAGTGCCAACGATTAAAAATAGACCCTAAGAAAAACAGCTCAGTTGCAACTAAAGGTTAAAAGGATCATTCTTGTACTTGAAAGCCATCTGTAATTAAATTAAGTGAAATGTAGTTAAATTAAGCAACGAGAGTAACAGCCAGAAGTACTGAACCAGAGTGAGTTTTCTGACATAGTCTCAAAGGTCACAGTAAAAGCCTTACCTGGAAGTGAATTTGCCATGACCGACTTCCAAAGTGTTTCACAAAATTGCCACATTTTTTTGGAACAGGTTAAGACTCTAGTGCCTGACTTTCCAGAGGGGTCAGGTCCCTGTTTCTCCCCTGGAGTTCAAATGGTGTTGTGAGTGTCACTGTTGGTTGTAGCCATGTTAGTCTAAGGACAAGGGGGCTAGGGACAGAAGTTGCACATAAACTGGTTTAAACCTGTAACAGAACAGAAGTGCAGTGCATATAAACCACTTTCAAAATGGCTAAAACTGGTTTAAGATAAACCTGGTTGAATGTAGTATCCGACACAACTATTTGGGTCAAACGTGTTTTATGAACCTTCTGTCCCAGGCCGCTTCCTGGCTCGAGTCAAATTCCAGGTACCCAGCATGCCTTCCAGCCCTGTGCTGGGCTGGGCTGTCTGCTCCACAGAGCAGGGCTGGCCCTGCCTGTCTGCTCCCTAGCTGGAGCAGTGAGGGCTGGCTGACAAGGGGGAGGGGGGCAAGCCTGGATGGTGATGCAGTCCAGTCAAGGGGGGGGGGGCTTCCCCCCCCCAAGTAAACCCTAGCTGGGGTCTGGGGCCAGGGATGGGGGTTAAACACCCCTTCTGCTCAAACTTGCTGCTGGCTGCAGCTGTGGACTAGGGCTCTGTGAAGCTTTGGTCCCTGATTCGATTTGGCAGAGTCAGCCCAATTCGGTGGCTGAATTTCTGAACGGGAATCGAATTGGAGGACCCTTTAATCTCTCCGAATCAAATCGGAGCCCTCTGAATCAATTCGGACAGATTCAGTGATTTGGGTATAGACACAGCTTTAAAAGTTTTTACTACGTACCTCCTAGGTAGCAAGCGGCTCATGATCGCTGTGGTGCTGGGGCAGATGGAGCATCCCACAGAAGCACAGGGGGACTCCCCAGCATGCTCAGCAGCAGACCCGGAAGTGGACCAGAAGCACTTCTGAGTCCACTGGGGAGTGTGCTGGCTCAGCAACTGGTGCTTCCTGGGTCTGAGGGGGCAACCGGGGTCCCCCTGTGGCCGATCGCTGGGTCAGGGAGATGCAGGGGGGCCCCTGGTGCATTCCCTCGCACTTTCAGTACTTCCAGTCCACTTCCAGGTTCTCTGCCAAGCACGTTGGAGAGCTCCCCTGCACTGCTGTGGGACGCTCCACCTGTCCCAGCACCGCAGCAATCACAAGTTGTGTTGCTACCTCAAGGTATGTAGAAAAAACTTTTAAAGCTGCGCTTGTGTCTGAATCGCTGATTCACTCGAATCGGCATCGAATCATCAGATTCAGATTCGGCTGAATCAAATCGGGGACAGTGATCCGAATCAACGGATTGAATCATTGTCCCTGATTCAGGCCGAATCTGAATTTGAATCGAATAGGGCCCGCTTTGCACAGCCCTACTGTGGACTAAATCCCAGAGGCACCTGGAAGCAGGAAGAAGTGATGAGCAACCCTGCAGAGTCCTGTTGCTGTAAGTGTGGACTGCAAATCCCCAAGGCCTCAGGGGCAGTAGGAAGAGGAAGTGAACACGCAGCCAGAGAACTGTGCCCTAGCACCCCTGGACTCCTGGCCTGAGCCACTGCAGGCACCTGGCTGCATTTTCTGAGTCAAAGGTAAATGTCTGTTCACTTCTGTTTCCATTTAATCTGTGCATCTTGGATTAATTTGCAAAGACTAAATTGATTCAGCCTTTGGCTTTTTGACTGCCTATACCTAGCCAGGCAGACCAGGTTCTTTGGGGAGATGTGATATCTTTTACTAGACCAAATAAATAGTTTAAAAATGTTTTTTTTTGCAAGCTTTCAGGCACAAACACCCTTCTTTAGGCATATAGAGAGAGTCTACTGACGAATCGTGTGTTCTCCTGGGTAGAATGGAAGGCAAAATGCAGGCCTGTGAAAATGTAAATACCTGGCGGTGAGGATCAAAGGGGTGGAAGACAGTGGGTGTGAAGACAGGAAGGGAGGCGGGGGAAGGGGGAATGTTGAACTGATGATAGAAGAATGTAGCCAGTAAAATGCAGACAAGTTACCTGGGGTTATCAGATGGAGGTTATAACCTGCCATAATTATAAACCTGCCTTGCCATCTGATAACCCCAGATAACGTGTCTGCATTTTACCAGCTACATTCTTCTCTCAGCAGTTCAACATTTCCCCCTGCCCGCCCCCTTCCTGTCTCACACCCATTGTCTTCCACCTCTCTCATTCCTCACTGCCAGGCATTTGCATTTTCACAGACATGCATTTCGCATTGCATATGTCAGCACTCCTGTGAGTCGGGCCGCATTGCTTGTGCTCCGGGACGGCACGGAAGACACAATGTACTGTAAAGTCTTATATTTTTAAAAACCTGGCAGCACTAGTTGCTGTGCTGAATATTACTGATTATTAATTCTCACATGCTCCCCCCATCCTCCCTCCCTGCCCTCCCCCAGCTTTGCAACAGCCCTATTACATCTTGAACTGCATTCAGCATTGCCAAGGGCAGTAAGCGGCTCAGTTTCACTTCCTAGCCCATGTGCACTAACATAACACCACGACTTCTTTTGCAAGTGCTGCAGAAAATGTGCAAGTTGAGCCTTTTTTAAGAAATCGGGCAGGGCATCTGCTGTACCCCAGACAGGCACGCTGGGTTGAATCTGCCTGCTGCCTCAGCATTACCTTTCTGTAGCTGCTTCCATCCGTGTGGATGAAAGCTCTCACAACACTGAGTTAGGCCTCACAACACCCCTGCAAGGTAGCGATCACCTTTTTCACAGATGGGCAGGTGGAGGCATAGGTGCTGCCTTTTATTTTTGCTGGAGAGAGTCTAAGATGATGGACACATGGACAGTTTTACACATTTCAGGTGACAGCCCTCTTCCTGAAAGGGGCCAGGGCCCACAGGCCCCCATATATTCAGCTCCTCTGGGTGCAGACCTCGTGATCCTTCTGCCTTGCTCTCATCCTGTGCTGGCTGAGTCAGGAACAGAGAGCAGATCCCTGGACCTGTAGTTCTGTATTTAGTCACAAGGCCATCCTTGCCCTCCACATCTGCTCTTCCCGTTGCACATCCGCCTTCTCAGGCTGATGAAACTTGGCAGTCCCAGTCATTTTCCGCCACACAGCATCACTCCAGTAAGCAGCCAGGGGTGACAGCAGCAGAATCGGGGCAGGATCAGCACGACACTGTGTTGTCGGAGGAAGCGTCGACTGCAGCTCATCTGGATTGAAGCCAGGGAAAACACGAATAGTCCTAATTGTTCAGCTTGCTCTTGCTGAGAAAGAGAGAGAATCCTTCAGAGTTATGTTTGGCCTGGTTTTCTACAGCATGTCCTCTGCAATTACCATATATCAGTGGGGATTTATGAGTCTGTTCCTCCTTGTCGAATGAATGATGGCCTGTTTTTCTTAGTATTGTTTGAGCGGCTTTAATGCTTTGCCGTATGGAAATTCAGCTCTACAGAGGAAGACCAGACCATAAAATGACTGTCGGGGCTCTCTGAAGTTATGTAACTTGGCAGATACAACCCAGCTGAAAGTTAGTTGGATCTTTCCTTTTCCATGTCACAAAGCCAAGGGCTTTCAGGAGGCTGATGCTAAACTAGAACCGATTGGAGGAAATAGCCAGGAACCTAGTTTTGTTCCTATCCGATTGCCGGAGCAGTTACCTGGGCTGCCGCTGACTGCAATGGAAAGGCTTTCAGATCTGTCAAAGCATATGTGTCAAGAACTACCTCGTGGCAACGCTATATATTATTTAGTGCTCTGCTTACTTGAGTGGTCAGACACAAGCTCCTCCTAGGTTGCAGGGAGTTGAAGGTCATGCCGTGCGCTAACAAAAAAAAATCATCCTTTGCCCTTTGATTTGCAACAAGGTTTGGATTTAACACTGACCTCGATGCTGTTATCATTTGGGTGCAATCACTGTAGCTTTATCTGTTGCTGGGTACTTCATATGCTGTTCATTGGCTTTGTCAGTTGTAGCTTAGCTTTAATCAGATGCTTCCAGACTCCTAGCAAGTCGCTTCAGTGTATTGTGTAAGAGGAAGAAAGTCTTTAAAGTAGTGCGGGGCTAAACAGCAGTGCATTAGAAAGGCTTACACTATTAGATGCAAGCCTTTTTGGTCAGGGTGTCTCTAGTTCATGCATGGGCTGCAGTCAGCACAGTGAGGCCCTGATTCCTAATTTGGACCTCCTGGTGCTACTATAATCAATGAGGCATGTGTGTGTGCTGCCTGTCTGTTGTAGAGATGTATTTAAAGGCACACTACAACATATTTAAAGCCAATATACAGTTCAGATTACAGAAATCTTTATGCTTGTACACAGACACGAATGCCATTCTGTGAATGGATACAACTGAAATTGGGGCAAATAAGAGCTTCAAACAGTTGGGTCTTGGTAATGGGAGACTGATTCCATACTTTGCTCCATACAGGCATGGCCTTGCAACTTTGCACTGGCACCATGGTCTGCTCAGGAAGGGGGACTTGCAGGGTAGGGACCTGAATTTATATCATGTGTATTTGTTTTACCAAAGGCTATTACAAAATCTTATCCATCCTGGGCTTGCAAGCCACACCAACTAGCTTCTCAACCTCAAGATCCTGTGCTATCCATGAGAGCAGGGTAAGATGTAATCCTCTGTACAGATCCCCTCCTGTTAAATCAAGGTATGAATGATGTGCCAATGGTTGAATTAAGTCTTTGGCATCAGGCTTGTGACTGCAAAATTGCCTCTAGCTTTGAAGATCACTCTGGGCTTTGTTTCAGTATCCACCCTCTCAGATGTGATGTTTGGCTAGGTGGAGCAGAAGTCATGGTGGCTTCTTGCTGCCACCTGCTGTAAGTGTAAGGTATAAAAGGACAGTTTGCTGGAAACAGGAATGCATAACTGTTTGCAAGGTTAGGGATTTTTCAAGGTTAAGTCCTAGTCGGTCAAGGACAAAGCAGGCAACAGAGCCTGGGTGCCTAACTCCTGGTACCTTGCTCTAAGCAATGGATCCAGTGTCTCATGTACAGGCGTTTCTACCATGAACAGGTCTGAAAAAACACATTTCCGTTCTTTGTCAAAACGACTCCTTCCCCATGTATTACTTCTTGGTTTATATAGTGAAGGGATGCATTCACCATAGGTCAGGCTTAGGAAAGGGCAATAATTCATATGCCCAAATACTACTGTGGTGGGCACCTTGGATGTACCAATAATAAATCAATATAGATCAAGCAGTTTGGGAAGCCACTGTTTCTCCGCACCCATGATTGTGATTAGTCCTTGGATAAGATTCAGTTCTTCTGGAATGGACATCGCCCCACAGTTTGACTGTGGTACACCACTGTGCCTGGATGCAAAATGTTCTTTTCTTCCCTCCTCGTACTCAGTTTTTGTCCGAGTTTTGTGGCCTCTCCCCACCTGGGCAGAGGCGGACACTCTGTTACCAAAATGGGCTCTGCCTTCCAATTCCAGTCATCAGAAATACTGGCAGCTTGCATGAAAATTGTATTAAAGACAGTATTAAGGAGGGAGGAAATTGGCTGAGCCAGACCCTTCCCAGGCAAGCTGTAAACAGCTTGGTATTCAAGCTTCTAGATCTTCTCCTGGAGTAAAAGTCCATGTGACATTCCCTTGGAAAAAGCCATGTTCCAGCTTTTAATTGCACATTTTTTCAGGGCCATATGATTAAGTATATTAAAAGAAAAACCTTTACCTCTAGCAGAGGTTTTAACCTGAAAAGGTAGTGTCAGCAATTCTGTGAAATCCACTAGGGATCTCATGATGGTATTGATTTTGTATGGAAGGCGCACAGATGTGATGGTAATGGGTAAACACATGAAACCATTAAAGATGGGGTCTGATGAAAAGGGCTGTGTCTGCAAAAGTTGCAGCATTTCTAAAGCAGCAGCACAGTTGGCAAACAAAAACTCGGGTCATTGTCACTGAATGCCTGGCTTGGCTTACTATGTTACAGCCATGTACCACGTGTCACAAGTGAAAACTTGCTAAAAATGCTTACCCAAAAGTCAGGGTCATTGACTCAATGAGAGCATTACATAAAGAAATGAGCTCCATGCCAGGGTTTGGGGAGCTGCCTGCAGTCTGGTTTGATACAACGACTGTGATTATGAACTGTGTCATGAGCAGCACTTTTTTACCCGGTAGACCTTGCCGTCTGAAGTATAATTGCCCACCCGTTACTCACGTAGGGCTTAATCCTCTGTTTTCCTGAACCTTGTGCATTCTCCTCCCAGAGCAATGTGAGTACACCAGGCTGCCCCATTGGCATAAATGCATTCTGCGCCAATCTTGCAATCATTTTCTGCTGATCTGCAATGGCACAAAGTGCAGTCCAGCGGAGAATCGGACCAAAGTGCTGCTGCTGACTTAGTAGACTGAGCTTGTTCACAGAACCCCTGGCCTGCCTACGACCCAGGGAGTTCTCCAGGGTTCAGGAACACAAAATCGTTATCCTTTAAACTCCTTGGTAACTATTGCTGGTTGAAATTAAACTAATAAACAGAATAAGTGCTTACAGATGCTGGCCCCTGCTGTTGCTCTGAATTAGTGAGCTACAAACTTTTAATCACATGCACTTAACAGGAGGAAAGATGAACTGATGGTGGTGGATGAGGATGTGGACAGACTGCTCCCAGCTGCAAAAGGATGACACACACTTATTTATACTCCAGTGGCACATAAGGCTTCCTCATTCTGGGCGCCACACTCTGGGAAGCGTGCGGAGAAGCTCGAGAGAGTCCAAAGGAGGGTCACATGCATGGTTACAGGCCTAGAGACCAGGTCATATGAGGAGAGGCTGAGAGACTTGGGACTGTTCAGCCTGGAGAAGAGAAGACTTGGAGGGGACTTGGTGGCAGCCTATAAGTATATCAGGAGCGTACATCAGGGCCTGGGGGAGGATCTGTTTGCCAAAGCCCCCCAGGGGAGGGCAAGAAACAGTGGGCACAAACTGGTTGAAGATCATGTCAGACATAAGGAAAAAAACTTTCCAAGTCAAGTGCCGAGGGTTTGGAGCAGGCTCCCCCCAGAGGTGGGGCAGTCACCCACCCTGGTGATCTTCAAAAAGCATCTTGATGCCCACCTTGCTGGGGTCATCTGATCCCAGCAGTCTTTCCTGCCCGCGTGCAGGGGGGCTGGGCCTGATGATCTGTAAGGTCTCTTCCAGCCCCTAACAGCTATGAAACCATGAATACTTCAAAGGCCGTCAAAAATGTGAAACATTGAAGAAAAGTCAGAAGCGTTCCTGTTTTAGTTCTGGTTGCTTTCCCCTGCTTGTTCCACAGCTTTTAATAATATATATTTTTAAGTCAGTAGGTATAATGAGATCTATTTTCATAGGAGGAAAATACTGAAAATGAAAATAAACTTGTGTCCTCCAGCCTTAAATCAAATGAAGCAGATGTTCATCTCACAGGCACTAGGGGGCACTGCCTCAATGATGTTTAATCGGTGTAGTGCAAGAGATCTTTACGGGGGCCTCATTCATGGCTATGAATTTTGCATCTATAGATCTGATTTTGGCAGGTGAGGTTCCCTGGATAGATGCAATATCCTTTATTAGACTTATTAAGTAGCTGGGGAAAATTATTATTTGAAAGCTTTTGGGCACAAATGCCCTTTGTCAGGCATAGGGAGACTCTGCTGGTGTTACATGTTCTCCAAAGTAGAAAAAGGGTAGATTTTCACACTCCCCTTCTCCTTATAATTACTCCACATGCTTGCATGGCTGCTTCTCACAAGAGTATTGTACTGTTGATGAATATCAATCCTGAATGGCATCTGCTTCCACTGTTTGGGTGACCAGACCTGTTGGGCCGCTGGCAGGCTGGAACAGGGTTTCATCAAAAATTGAAGGAAATTTAATATTTAGATTTTTTCCCCCCCAAAAAATGTGTTCATTTTTGATTCTGTGGGAAAATACCTCCTCCTCCTTTTTTTCCTGTCCTGAATGTGAGTGCTCCATCAGTAGCGCCTGTTGGCCTGGTTACTGAGATGTTCTTGATCTTTATGTTGGTTTGACACATTTTTTTTCCCCTCAACAGATGTGTTGGAGGGGAAAGAATAGCTCAAGGTAAGCCATCTTCCTGCAAAGAGATGAGGGCAATCAAAGGATAATGCCAGGACTATGAACTGACCATTGTACCCCCTTCAGAGCATGAAAAACTGGTGAGTGTGGACAAGAAAGAGACTTTAAGTGCAGGAGATGAGCTGTGGGTTTTGAACAGGACCCTCTCTCAAGACCTCTTTTGAGAGGAACAGGCAAAGACATAGATGGCCATGCAATGAAGTCTGAAGACTTTAGGCCTGTCTAGGCAATCATAAGGGGATCCATCTTTGGGTAAAAAAGGCAGGTTTGGATTTTAAAATAAAGATACTCTTTCTAACTGTAGTTCCTGCTACTCACACACGTGCTGAATTGGTTTTAGAGTTGCCATCTGCTCATGTGCTACAGTTGCCTCACCTCAGCTAGACCGGGCAGGCAAGCACAGCACATACGCAAGGCCCCTAAGACCATGGCCCGCTCTGTGGCTGGAGATGGAGAATTCCCCCCCGTGACAGGCAAAGCCATCAGGCTTGAATAGTCTGTTCCTTCCATCCACAAAGAGCACACGCCAGCTGCAGAGGCTTCCTCAGCCTGACGAAGAGTTTTTAAACCCAAAAGCTTGCTAAGAAACATTTTTTGCCAACTATTTAAGTTGGTCTAATAAAAGATACCGGATTCACCCGAAGAGCCTTGTCTGCCTGTGTCCTTGGATCAATACGGCTACCACCTACACCCCTGCATGCACCCGGTTGTTCCTCAGTCGCCCAGCAGAAGTGTGTTCCTGCTTGACCCCAGCAGGAGAGGAACTTCCACCTGGAACAGCAAAACCTGGCAGTTCCTGTGCTCTACTGTAGGTACAGATGTTGCTGTTCTTTCGTTAGCTCTCTAATCCTGTTGATTTGAAATTTGAGTTTACTTGGTGTCACCAATGGAAGGGGTGTGGAGCCGCTGGACGCAGCTTTTCTTTTTGTTCAAAGAACCCCTCGAGCAAGGTCATCTTCTTTTGTTGCTGAGTTAAGGACTTTATTTCCCTTTACATTTCTATGGCTTCCTGAACTATGAGGAAGGGCACTGAATGGTGAGGTTGTCAAATACATCTGTGCCTTACAGCTAAGACAAACGCATGAGAAGAAGATTGTTACTAAGGGTGGGAGAGTGGGGAGGCGGGGAATTGTGATATAAAAGAAACTGGGGTTGAGAGGCTGGATCCCCTTTAATCTGTTTTTGACACTTAATAGAAAAAGCAATGCTGAGTACAGAAGGGAAGAGCGTAATGTCCATTGTTGCTCAGGGCTTGTAGCCACTACTGGCTAGTTCTGCATTTGCGCTGCACACAATTGCACAACATTTTCCACAAGCCCCTGTTCTCAAAAAGAGAAGGACGTTTTGCAAGGGTAAAAGAGAAAAGCCTCAAGCAGTGTGTTGCAATTGGAGCTGTTGTTCTGAGGCATCTGGGAGTGCTCCCAGCCGGCCTCCTGCTGACTATTGCTCGGTCTTCAGGCTGCTTGGATCGGTGTGCCCTACAAGGCCATTGCCTGCAATGAACCTCTTGGGACCTGGGTACGATGCAGAAATAATGACTCAAATTCATGTTTAATGGCAAAAGCGCAGAGAGGTTTATTGTCTCTTAAGACAGTATATTAGCTGGTCTGTACAGCTATTGGGCCAGCTCAGTGAAAGTACCCAGAAACAATGATGATGATGTGGTACATACAGTTGGCATTCCCCAAGGTCACTACAAGGGACAAGTCTCATGGCCCCCAATATTTACAATCGACGTCCCCGCCCTTGCCCCGTCCTGTCCCAGCTCTTGGTTCTCTTTCTGTTGAGATGTCCCTTGTTGCTTGAAAGATGAGGCTGTCACATGACGTTTGGGCCACTGCATGGGGAATGTAGGCGTTCTGTTTCTGCTAAGCCATATGCTAACCTACTGTTGAGCTAAGGTACTGAAAAGGAGCTTGGGAAGAGCAGGTTTCACTGACCTCTGAATGACCTGATAAATGAAGCAGTGAGCAAAAACACATTCAAAGAGAAAAAGCAATAGTTGAACAACTTGACAAGTATAAAGTAGGAACTCTCGAGTCAAGTACAGGTAACAGCTGTGAGTTGCCAGTGTCCAAAGTTCATAGAAATCATAGAAAATGAGGGTTGGAAGGGACCTCAGGACATCACCTAGGCCAACCCCCTGCTCAAAGCGGGACCACCCCCAACTAGATCATCCCAGCGGAGGCTTTGTCTAGTCGGGTCTTGAAAACATCCAGGGATGGAGACTCCACCACCCCCCTGGGTAACCTGCTCCAGTATTTTACTACCCTCCTAGTGAGAAAATTCTTCCTAAAATCTAACTTCAAACTTCCCTTGATGCAGCTTGACCCCATTCCTCCTTGTTCTGTCATCTGCCACCACTAAGAACAGTCCAGCTTCATCCTCTTTTGAACCACCCTTCAGGTAGTTGAAGTCCACTATTAAATCCCCTCTCTGTCTTCTCTTCTCTAGACAAAATAAGCCCAGTTCCCTCAGCCTCTCCTTGCAAGTCATCTGCCCCAGCCCCCAAACTATTTTTGTTGCCCTCTGCTGGGCTCCTTCCCATTTGTACACATCCTTGCTGTAGGGGGGGACCCAAAACTGAACACAGGGCTCCAGATGTGGCCTCACCAGTGCTGAATAGAGGGGGATAATCACTTCCCTTGAGCTACTGGCAACCCACTACCAATGCAGCCAGGTATGCTGTTGGCCTTTTTGGCTCATGTTCAGCTTATTGTCTGCTGTAACCCCCAGGTCCTCTTCTACAAAGCTGCTTCCCAGCCAGTCAGCCCCAGCCTGTACTGGTGCATGGGACTGTTCTGCCCTAAGTGGGGGACTCTGCATTTGTCCTTAATGAACTTCAAGAGATTTCTTTTGGTCCAGTCCTCCAATTTGTCTGGATCATTCTGAATCCAACCCTACCCTCTAGTGTCTATTACTCCCCACAGCTTGGTGTCATCTGCAAACTTGCTGAGGGTGCACTCTATGCCATCTTCCAGGTTGCTGATGAAGACAGCGAACAAAACCAGGGCCAGAACCAACCCCTGGGGCACTCCCCTTGATATCGGCTGCCAACTAGACATCAAGCCATTGATTATTCTCTGAACCTGATGCTCCAGCCAGTTTCCTATCCCCCTTACAGTCCATTCATCCAGCCCATACTTCCTTAGCTTGCCTGTGAGAATGTTGTGGGGGACCGTATCAAAAGCCTTGCTAAAATTACACCACATCCATCAGTCTCCCCGCATCCACAGAGCCAGTCACCTCGTCACAGAAGGCAATCAGGTTAGTCAGGTAGGACGTGCCCTTGGTGAATTCATGCCGACTGCTGTTCCTAATCACCAGGGATCCTGATATTCCATTATTAAAAAATCACAAATTCTCTGATAAAAATCCCAAAATGTGTGGTTAAAATTAAATGCCCCCCCCCAGCCCTGCTGGAGAGGGCCCCCAGCTGCCAGGGCCATGGGGCCAAGGACCCAGATCCACAGCCCCCTGCCCCCAATGGAAAGCAGCAGCTGCTACAGCGGGGGCATGAGCCGGCTCCCCCACTTGCTGCTGCCTGCTGCAGGCTCGGGTGGGGCCAGCTCTCAGTGGCAGCATTCACTCCCAGGGGACAGGGGGGACCCGTAACCCCAGATCTGTGTGCACTGGGGTAGGGCAGGTGTGTGCTGCCCCTGTGCACACAGAGGAAGTGTGGCCAGGAAAGCATGGAGCTTGCAGCGGCAGACAGCTTTTGCGCGTGGTCCGCTGTGCCTTGCTGCACCATAGATTTCATAGACATCAGGGCTGGAAGGGATCGGGAGATCATCGAGTCCAGCCCCCTGCCCAAAGGGCAGGAAGTCAGCTGGGGTCATGGGATCCCAGCAAGATAAGCATCCAATTTACTCTTGAAGGTGTTCAATGTAGGTGCTTGAACCACCTCCGCTGGCAGACTGTTCCAGACCTTGGGGGCTCGGACAGTAAAGAAATTCTTCCTTATGTCCAGCCTGAAACGGTCTTGCAGGAGTTTGTGACCGTTTGACCTCGTCATCCCTTGGGGCGCTCTGGTGAACAGACGTTCCCCCAGATCCTGGTGGTCACCCTTGATAAACTTATAGGTGGCCATCAGATCACCCCTGAGCCTGCGCTTTTCCAGGCTAAAGAGTCCCGTGGCTCTCAGCGTGTCATCGTAAGATCTGTTTTCCTGACCTCTGATCATGCGCGTGGCTCTCCTCTGGACTCTCTCAAGCTTCTCCACATCCTTTTTGAAATGTGGAGCCCAAAACTGGACGCAGTACTCCAGCTGCGGCCTCACCAAGGCCGAGTACAAGGGGAGAATGATGTCCCGGGATTCGCTTGAGAAGCATCTATGGATGCACGCCAGCATTTTGGTCGCTTTACTAGCCGCAGCATCGCATTGCAGGCTCATGTTCATCTTGTGGTCAATGATGACCCCCAAGTCTCTTTCTTCTGTAGCGCTAACCAACGTAGCACTGCCGAGCCTATAAGGGTGCTGCAGTTTTTTCCTCCCAGGGTGGAGATCCTTGCATTTATCGGTGTTAAACACCATGAGGTTCTCGTCTGCCCGTTTGCTGAGCTTGTCCAGGTCAGCCTGGATCACCCGCCTATCTTCTGGCGTGGATGCTTTGCCCCAAAGTTTGGTGTCATCGGCGAACTTGGCCAGTCCACTCCTGACTCCAATGTCCACATTGTTAATGAAGATGTTGAACAGTATGGGTCCCAGGTCAGAGCCTTGAGGGACCCCACTGGTTACAGGGCACCATGATGAGTGACTGCCATCAATCACAACCCTCTGAGTCCGACCACGGAGCCAATTTCCCAGCCAGCGGATCGTGGTGGAGCCAAGGCCACAACTGGGCAGTTTGGCCAAGAGGTGATCATGGGATACCAGATCAAAAGCTTTTTTGAAGTCAAGATATATGACATCAATCTCTTCTCCCTTGTCCAGGTGATAGGTCACCTGGTCGTAGAAGGAAATGAGACTGGTCAAACAAGACCTACCCGCAACAAACCTGTCCTGGCTATCCCTTAGGATGTTAGCCTGGGCCAGTCCCTCAAGGATGGCCTCCTTAATAAACTTTTCTAAGATCTTCCCCAGGATAGAAGTCAGGCTAATGGGCCTGTAGTTAGCTGGATCCACTCTCCTCCCTTTCTTGAAGATCGGCACCACATTGGCCTTCTTCCAGTCGGGCACTACACCAGAGCGCCAGGAGTTTTCAAAGATCCGTGCCAGGGGCTGGGCTATGATGCTCGCCAGCTCCTTGAGTACCCTGGGGTGCAGGTTGTCAGGGCCGGCTGACTTGAAGGTATCCAGCTTCTCAAGGTGTTCCTTCACGAAGTCAGCATTTATGGAGGGTAGGGGATCCCTCTCACCCAGATTTCCCTGTCCCATAGCAGGCACGGGGATCCCGTGTGACTGATGAAAGACTGACGCAAAGTACCTATTTAATAGGTTGGCTTTTTCCTGGGCGTCAGTTGTCAGTTGCCCCATCTGGTTTAGCAGGGGTCCAACATTGCCCTTGTTTTTCCTCCGGCTCCCCACATATCTGAAAAAGGACTTTTTGTTGTCCTTGATGCCTGAAGCTAGTTGGAGTTCAGTTGCAGCCTTGGCTTTCCTGGTTTGGTCTCTGCAGGACCGGACCAGCGCGGAGTAATCCTCCTTGGAGGTGAATCCCGTCCTCCATCCTTTGTAGGCTTTCCTTTTTAGCCACAGTAGGTCTGCTATGTCTCTGGAGAGCCAGGGGGGCTGCTGTGCCTTCTTGCTGCCTTTCCTCCGTGTTGGAATAGATTTAGCTTGTGCACTGAGGATCGCTTCCTTGAGAAGCAACCACTCTTCTTGAACTCCCATCTCCCTGGGGTCATGGTCCCTGAGGGCCTGACTGACTAGCCTCTTGAGCTGGTCAAAGTCTTCTTTTCTGAAGTCAAGGACTTCTGTGTTGCTGACTGATTTGCCAGCTTTACGGCGGATGGTGAAGGTGATCAGCTCGTGGTCGCTGTCACCCAACTTCCCATCAATCACTGGGTCGCCGATTAGGTCATCCCCCGTAGCCAGTACCAGGTCAAGCAGCGCTTTGCCTCTCGTTGGCCCATAGACTTCTTGAGTCAGGTAGAGGTCATCCACGCACGAGAGAAAGCTTTGCGCCCGCTCAGATTTAGCTGAGTGATCTTCCCACGAGATGTCCAGGTAATTGAAGTCACCCATGACAACCAAGGTCCCGGAGCAAGCGGCCTCAGTCAGTTCCCGGGCGAACTCCTGGTCAAGCTCGGGACTTTGAGTGGGAGGTCTGTAGTAGACTCCCACCGTTGTGTCCCCTGTGCCGAATTCCCCACGAATTTTTACCCAGAGGGTCTCTAGCTGTCCATGCCGGTCGCCAACATCAGCTTGCAGGGACATGTAGCTTTCTTTCACATAGAGAGCTACACCCCCGCCCCTTTTGCCAACACGATCCCTCCTGTATAGGGTATAGCCCTATATACCCGTGGTCCAGTCATGGGTGGAGTCCCACCAGGTCTCCGTTATCCCAGTGACATCATATTTCTTTGCACTGAGCAGGAGGACGAGCTCGTCCTGCTTGTTGCCCAGGCTCCTGGCATTAGTGTACAGGCAGGCAAGTGTGCCCCTGGGGGCTCTTGCCTTGCCCACAGATTGTGCCAGGACTGGGGCAGGGGTGGGCTCCCTTAAGTGCCTACTTAAGTGCCTTGGTCTGCTGGCTTTGCAAGGGCCGTTCAGTGGGCCAGCAGGGGTAGTAGTCCCCCCATCCCCCAGCAGGCTTAGTTTAAAGCCCGGTGGAGCAGGTCAGCCAGTCGCACACGCTGAGCTCTGGAGGGCCTGGGGGAGGGCAGCAGGGCAGGGAGCACAGCGTTTGCAACCCAGGGTTTGCAGCACTCTGGCTGGGGGAGGGGGAGGTTTACAGCCTCCCCACTCCTGGCCAGAGTGGATGGCTGACTGCAAACCCCCACTCCTTGCCAGAGAGTGCCCAAGCTGGCTGGGGGCTGAGGGAGGCTGCAAACAACTGCCCCCACTCCTCCCAGCCAGAGTGCCCAGCTGGCTGCAAACCTCCCTGCTCCCTCAGCCCCCAGCCAACTTGGGCACTCCCTGGCCGGGCACTCTGGCTGGGGCGGGGGAGGGTTTGCAGCTGACTGAGCACTCCAGCCAGGAGCAGGCAGGCTGCAAACCCTCTGCTGGGCAGAATGCCCAAGATGGCTGGGGGCTGAGGGAGTGGAGAGGTTTGCCCCTCTTGACAGCCAACACTGATGCTGTTGGTAGGGCTGGTGCCCCTCCTGACAAGGTCGGCGGCTTCTGCGGCTGCCCCCTCAGACTCGGCCAAGCATTCCGGCCAGGGGCAGGGAGGCTGCAAACTCGCTCCCAGTCAGAGAGCCTGGCTGACTGCAAACCTCCCTGCTTCCTCAGCCTCTAGCCAGCCTTCCCCTCCAGCCCTGCCCCGCCCCGCAACCCCCAAGCCCCACTTACCAGCAAAAACAGTGAGTCTGAAGCAGCCTCCACTAAGTGCCACTGTTGGGCCCCGCCCTTTCCCCCTTCCCTTCCAGGCAGGGTTGGGGCTTTCCCGCCCCTTTTGCAAACAGCTTTTGTAGGCTGGAACTCTGCCAGCCTGCAGAGCTCTTTGCAAAAGGGGGAAATCCGCAGGTTTCTCTTTTAAGAGGGAAAATCCATGCCTAGTTTTCTTTTTTTCTTTTTTCGTGGGAAATGAAAAACCCGGATCCCTACTAATCACCACCTTCTCCTCCAAGTGCTTAGAAATGGATTCCTCGAGAGCCAAGGAATTCGTTATAGATTTCTTATAACATTTCAGCATACAACTGACTTAACCTGGATAGGTAAACTATTTTGGAAACTAAACGTATAGCCAGTTTACTAAAACAGATACATGTATAAATTAGACTTTATAACACCAACCTTTCTTGAAAAGATTTTAATACTGAGATCTTTGTATTTAATTTAGGAAAAAATATTTTTGAATGATATTTTTCCCTTTTTTGTAACAGGGTACTTTTTGGAATTTATATTGCTTAGAATGTGTGCACAAAAAGGAGAGAAGCTTTGTATTTATTAGTTAGAACTCCTCTTTACAATGAAATTGTACTTTATTTTTTCATTTCTTTTTATTTAGCCAAAATAAATGACAACCTCCCCCCCAAGTGTTGCCTTTAAAAGAAAAAAGGAAAAGTAGTTGCTGAGGAAGGTGTTAAGATCAGGAAGACAGACAGCAACTGAAGTTTTCTCTTTGTTTTTCCCTGCATGCTGCCTCTCTGCTTACCAGCTCATTTTTTCATGCCTTATGTTAACAGTAGATTAGTGTAACTGGAACTCCTATAGAAATCAACTTTAATCTGGCTCAAGTGGAAAGACCTAAAAGCTGGTTGAAGAGAGAACCAGTCTAGTAAGAAGCTGCCCACTGCACTCCCTAATCCAAATCCAGTGTTCAGTTTTCTTAAGTTTTTTCCCATAAAGCTTTTGAATAGCTCCCGTTTCTGTTAGAATGCCAGGACCCCGGCAGAATGGAGCAGTGTGCTGTTCTGTGATCCCACGGAGCAGCTAAACATAAAACACAGTCCAAGAAATAAAAACACTTTCTCCCAGCCCGGTCCCCCAGCAGGGGAGGAAGCTCTTGGGCCAAGGACCATCTTGGAGGCTTCACCCTGCCTCTGCTGTTCAGGGCCGAGTTCTGTAGAGAGAACATGATAGCTCGACCTCCCTGTTTGCTGCTGCCTGCCCTTGGGCTCTGCTCCCAGCATCCGGAAACCACGTTTCACTTGAGCCCTGTCAAAATACCGGGCCTACTAAGATGTGCAATGCCAATCTATCCCAACCTGCCATGTTACTGGCAGCAGGAAAAAGCCTAATTGCTTCTCTGGAGTTTTTTTCTACTTAACGTCCTGCTAACTCATGCTCTCATCACTTTAGCTGCCTATTTCATGCTCATAATTCCTGGAGGATGTTGAAGCTTAGAAGGTGATGACAATACGCTAGGCTACAAACTATGACACCAAAGCATATGGAATCTATGAGACCAAGCTATGGAAGTACCCTTGTGCTAGAGGATGGACCACAAGCTGTTATATGGAAGTGCTTCATTAAATACTGATGTTTGAAGCAAAAGAGCAATACACTACTGTGGAGGAGCACAGGTGGGGTGCTTGCCATGTGGCAGGGGCTGCAGTAGTTTGGGACAAAGCCAGCAGAGAAGGCAGCCAAGCAAAGCCCCTGAATGTCATTCTAAGGGAGGAGGTGTGTGGCGGAGCACCTTTGGGAGGCAGGATGTCATTGCCATAATTGTGTGTGTGTTGGCAAGCCTGTATTCTTTGCAATTTAAGAAGAGCCATAGCCTGCCAAACAGGTTCTAAATAAGCAGCAATACACATTGGTAACCAGTGATGTATCTAGACCAGGGGTGGGCAATTATTTCAGGTAGAGGGCTGCTCACTGAGTTTTGGCAAGCTGTTGAGGGCCGCATGGGTAGCCCCACCCCTTGACAGGTGCCCTGCCCCTGGGTTACCATCTTGTGACCAGAAGTCCCTCCCCTTGCCCCCAGAAGTACTCCTTTCAGCAAAGGGTTTTGCCATCTCAGAAACAAAGAATACCAAATTATATTCTAAAAATTGGTGGGGGGAAAAGCGATCACCTATGGTCCTCCCCTGCCTCCCCACAACTGTTATCTGAGTTTCCTTCTCTGGTGCAGGGAGGCAGGAACAGCCCCACAGTCTCAGGCCAGGCTGTGGCTTCCGGTTTGCAGAGGTAGGAGTAGGAGGCCTGAGGGGACCAGGCAGACCTTGCTGCTGAGTCCTGCTGTGGGCTTTCTCTGGATCCTACTGCCCCTGGCTCCCGACATCTTTCACAAGCAGCCAGGAGCATATAAATATTAATTTTCTAAATTTTTTAGGGGCTCCGCAGGCTGGACAGAATGGCCTGGCAGGCTGGATTCGGTCCATGGGCCATATTTTGCTCACCCCTGATCTAGACAGTTGTTTAGACTCTGAAATGGAGAAAGTGTTTCTATTACTTCTGGATTTACATTGTTGCCAGGAACAAAGTGTTCTCACAGGCCAGGTGGTTTTGAAAGCTCATGACTCAACTTGCTCCATTTTGATGCAGATAATTTCATCTGTTTGAGTTGTCTGGTTTCTGGCAGATAAAGGACTCAAACTAGCTCATTAGTTATCTAAGGCTGTCTAGTAGATTAATTTGAAGCTTGGAATCTTTTAACTGTAGAGCCCTATTTCTTCTGTTGTGGTGAGGGAATGTCTGAATCCAGACTAGATGACAGCCGCCAGCCAGGGCTCTCAAGAGTTTGAAAGATGCTTAGATTTCATAAAGGCAAGTTCCAAGTTCCTAAATTGTCGAAAGTGCCCATGTTTTTTGCCAAAACTTGATGCACTGTTCACCTTCCTCTAGGACATATAATACAGGGCATTGTTGGTGGCAAGAGACTGGAATGAAGGGACTGTTGGTCTGCTCTGGTACAGCAATTCTTATATACCCAACAGCTGCTTATAACCTAGATAATAGACCAAATGCCTGCCAAATGTTAAGGGTTCTTGATGTTCAGTTGTTGTTTGTTTTTAGCTTTGTTCTTTTTTAATGTGAAACTTTGGGAGCAATAAGAGGGAGCAAAAGAGATCAAACCCTCCAGGGGCTTCTGAATTTACCATGATTTGAAGTAATCCAGTTCACAATTCTTGATCTGAGGGTTTTTTGTTTGGTTGGGGTTTTTTGTTTGTTTGTTTGTTTGTTTGAATCCAGAATGATGGGTATGCTTCCTGGCCTGGCAACCCTAGGTTGGGGAGAGGCCAACAGTGTCAAATGCTACTGAGGTTCTCAAGACTGAGAATGGATGTTTGCCCTCTATCTACCAGCCCAAGGCCCCTGATACAAAGTTGTTTCTGTTCTGTAACCTGGCCTGAATCCAGGTTGCACTGCTCCAATTAGATTATTTTATAGTTGGCTTTTGGTTAGCTCCATCACGTTGGAGACCCAAAGAACATAGTGACCTCTTCTCCTCCTTTTTCAGTACAGACAAAGGTGTTCAGATGAGAAAGCTGTGTTTCCCACAGCCACGTTTCTTGAAGTTCTTACCCCTACATGGCATTCTCTGTAGCTAGACACAATGATCGATGTCTAGCTGACTTTTCAAATCACGACTGTATGTTCCTTTTGCCCAGTCACATCTCTGTTTAAACCTCTATTAAGAATGTTTCCCTACAAATAAATCTCTACTTAATGTTGCTAAGAATTCCTCTGCAACTCTTACGAAATCGGTGCACATGTACAAACCAAAGTGAGTCGCATGAAAAACTCTGTTGCTCTATATTTTGTCCCTTTTGCTCATGAGTAAAGATTCTGCTGTGTGGTTCCCACCTGCCCTGTTGTAACATTTCACCTTTCTCCTGTTAAAGTGCTCTGCTCACCATTTAACTGACCTTTACACTACCTGCAAACAGCTCTCAATCTTATTGCTTCATTGTCAGAGACAGGCAGCTCAGTCAAGTAGATTAAGCCTGGGTAGGGCCAAAAGCCAGAAACTCCAGATTTTAAATCCCAGTAATGCCACTGTCTTGACAGCTTTTCTGCAAGGCAACTGATCTGTTTCTCAGTCTTTCACATGGAAATCATAACTTTTATGTAACTCAAGAGGTTTTGAGAGGTTGTAGTTAGAATTTGAAAAAAGTAATGCAAAAGGACTGCATATTTTCCAGCCAACTAATTAGCTTCACAGCAAACATTGTATGTCCACACATGCCGCCCTATTAGGCCACAGGAAAATAACTAACTCCACAGCAGGGTAGTATTTGTACATACAAATACTATTCTGCTTTGGAGTTTTTACTCTGCAGCACCACACGTGTAGACAGGTGGCTGGGGCACAAGGGTGCTTCAGCATGGGGGCTGCCTGCTGGTTAGCCCCACACTGAAGCACCCTCGTGCCCCAGCCAGCCCCACTGCATCACATTGAGCTCTGACCCGGCTCAAAGTCCTGTGATCCCAGGTACACGTGAAGATGCAGCCAGCGCTCAGGAGCAATGAACTCTGGTACGATATGCACCAGGGTTTATTGCTGTGCGCTAATAGCACGTGTAGATGCACCCCATCTTTCCAGGAATATTTATGTGGTGCAACAACATCTTAGTGACTGGCGTCTCACACCTCCATGTACCATGGGATCTAATCGCAGGATTTAAGCTTTCTTAAAGATTATGTACATTATCCATGGCTAGACAAACTGAATTGGTAGACAGTCAAACTTGAAGGGGCAGCCCTTGAGACTAGAACTGGGTATTCAGCTCGACTGGGTGTTAACTTGGCGGCTTCATTGACAGTTCAGTAATTGATTATTTCAATTCTTAGTGGAAATATGCCACTATGGTGGGAAGACGGAGCCTGATTACAGCCCATCTACAGGATGGATGTGGCACTAACTTCTTGTGCGATTGGTTGGGACTCTGCCTATCTACATAAACCTGTCTACCTAGTCCTGCAATCCATGGTTCAGAAGGCTAATGACCTAGATAAGCATGAGCACATCCTGCTTTCCCTGTCCCTGGTTGTTAGCAGCAGAGATTTTTCTTATTGCTCAGTCTTACCAAATGGGGCAGAGGGGAGTTTTGAATTCTTCAAACCTTTCTCATGCCTTTCTCAGACCTGGGACCACCTTCCCTACATCTCACTTCTCTTCTCCTGAGTCCTTCGTACCTCATCCAGAGAACGTATAACCTAAGGCTTCATGCAACCTGAAGGGCTCTGTGCTTGGTACAGACTAGGAGATGCAGCTCTTTTCTACTGGACTGGTCAAAGCAGTTTGTAGCAAAGAGAGGGTATATCAAAGCATTGTATGCTATATTGCTCTCTCTCACCTCAGGAAGCAGGGCAGGCAAATCACTGTTGGACCTGGGAGGCTCACGTCACCACTGCCACACCAAAGGGTTTGCTCAAAATAAGAGTCATAGCTGGTTATCAATCTCACCTAATCTCCATCGGTTAATAAGGATAAGTGCTCCCCAAGCCTGGAGTTTGTGGCTTTTCCAAGACTTGCAGCAGCCCCATGTAGGCAAGGCATGCAGTCACATGGCTGAAAAATCTGTATTCTTAGAGAAAGGAGATTGTAACTACTTTCCATCTGAACAAAAACCAAAGGGAAACTCCTGGAGAGTCATTGCCCTCTTAGCCCTTGTGCAAACTGAACAGTTAATCCAAGGTCTTGGTACAACACCCATTTGGCTCCTTGTCTGGTTGTTGTACCAGGGAACTGGGAATGGGTGGTTTATGCACATAGAGTCTCTAAGCATGCCTCCTGCCCATGGGGACATGCTTGTTTTGCTACTGCTGATAAAAGGGACCGGCCCTCTGAGGAGAGCTTTGTGTAGGAAAGGAAGAACTGGGAAAGCTGGATTCTGTTTGTGACTCCATGTGGGTCTGGGTGGAACCCTTCCCCTCGCTGTGTCTTTGTTTCCTCATTTGTGAAATGGGTCTAAAAAAAAGATAAAAGCCAGCTCTCCACCTTGCCACTAAAGGCACAAGATGTAGTGCAGGATATCTCCCCTCCCCCGCCCCGGTGCCCCAGAAGCTGAGCCTTGAACCCAGCTTAGAGGGAGCAAGCATAGGAGAAAACCTTGCAGTTCCTGCCTGGGGAGAAATTCCTTCCTACCCTCAGGTTGCCTCGCTGCCTTACATTTCTGAATCTTTTAAGCATAAAACCACAGAAGGGGTTGGAAGGGACCTCAGGAGGTCATCTAGTCCAACCCCCCTGCTCAAAGCAGGACCGTCCCCAACCAAAGCTTTGCCTAGCCAGGTCTTTAAAACCTCCAAGGATGGAGATGCAACAACCTCTATGGGTAATCTGTCCCAGTGCTTTAGCATCCTCCTAGTGAGAGAGTTTTGCCTAATATCTAACCTAAACTTCTCCTGCAGCAACTTGGATTTCCCTTCCTACAACCTGAAGCTTCATAATAATTTAATCTCCAAGCCACCACTGGCATCAAGAACCTATATGCGCTGTTCTCTTCAATGAAGGTTGGGGGCAAGGGGGAGAGCAATTACTTAGGGACCTATCAAATTCACAGGCCCTGGCAGCCAATTACACAGCTGCAACATAGCTGGGACCCCCAATTTCACAGCCGTATTGAGGCCGGGGCCGCCATTTTGAAGGCGGAGCAAAGCCCTCCACACTTCTGATTGGCTGAAGGGTGCTGCAAGTCCCACTCCTCCTAGGCGTTTATTGAAAGTCCTAGCTGGAGCTGCCTGGCTCATTAATTCAGTAATTATTACCCTCTTCAAGGGGCAGAGAGCGGTAATTACTGAGTAAGCAAACAGTGGACTTCTGGGGGCTTTTCCCTGCTCCCCCCGCTCCTTCTGGAGACAAAGAGATGGGAACTTTTCCTGCCTCTTTCCCCCACCCCGTTAGGCTGCCTTTTTTTTTTTTTCCTCTTTGCTCCCTTCCCCCTCCTCCTGCCCTTCCAGGAGACAGCTTTTTGAGCATAGCCGGTTTCCTGCACTTTCACAGGGGACCCGGCTATTTCACAGGAGACTGCCGATTACATGATTTCACATACACAGTTTCTGTGAAATCGTGTATTTGGTAGGTCTCTGCAAATACTGTTTGTTCTCTCATGGGGTGGCAGGAAGGGGAGAAACCCCCTGGGCATTTCCCCACCCAAGTTGGGTGCTTCCTCTTTTTCAGTATGTATTACCGTACCATTTCCTCCCATGAACTTCCCCACTGAAACTTCCCAATTCTTTGAAAACGCTCATTTTGAGGAAATGTGACTTATCAAAACAACCCTTCCCTACGCCTCCCCAGCTTCTGTTGGAGCTCCCCGTTTTATGTTTCTTTTTTCTAGGAGGGAAAAAAGCCATAGTAAGTAAATAACGGATCATATTGTCAGATGGAGAAAACTACCCTAGCTCTGACCTGATATGCTTTGGTCAGAGCTGCCTTGGATAAGCCACGCATTTAAGCCTGGGTTAACAAATGTTATTGAATGCAATTTAAGTAATATTCAGTCAGTGGACAAGACTTCCTCTCAGACAATTGTGTAGGCAGGCACAGCATTGTATTTACTATGCAGCTGTACCAGGGCCCCACCTTACTCCTTTTCACATCTATGACAAACTTCCTCCAGACTTCCAGGGAAGCAGGGGAAGTAATGTAACCCATCACATTAATGTCAAAGGGCCAAATCCTAAGATGCTGGAGCCCTCCTGCAATTTCCTGTTGAAATATTTTGTTTTACGGAGTCAGTGGCCAGATCCTACTCCCACTGAAGCGAGTTGCATTTTCTCGGTCTTGCTCAGAAATTGGGCCCATGTGATCATTTAGAAATCAACTGCGCTGGGGATGGAAGGTCAGGCTCCTACACAAGGAGATCAGGGGCATGCTCTGGGGTGCTGAAGAATTTTACAGCAGGGAGTCAGGGAGAACATTTAGCCAGATGTCCAAGGGAAGGTCAAAATGCAGGTTTGTGGCTGTCATTACATTCTCTGTGTTAAGGCAAAGTCCTGAGCAACAGTACAGCAAGCCTTTCCCTGTCAACATTGCTTTATATTTGACATGTTGGGGACCTTCAGTTTCCATAGTTAATCCAATCCTTGACCTGTCTGCTTGTGATGATCAAGGCAGGGGCCAGTTAGAGACAGTGTTTCTGTGATAAAGATATCCCCTGGGACACTTGTTGTTATCACTTGGAGTGGAAGTTAGCCTTGTCCAAACTACATCCCCTGATCGCTTCTCTTTAAGGGTCCTTAAGAACTAATCCTTTCAAGCAGCTGTACCATCATAATGAAGAAGAATTCCTCATGTGAAAAATGCAGAAGTGGACCTTGGAAGTTAAGGGAATGAGACAGTGGATGAGAGTGTCAATCTCAGGTTGGTTTTCACCTAACTCAGGTGGTGATGCATTTTGATAACTCTTTGCAACAAGGTGAACTAAAGTTTTATACTCTGAGAAATAACCATGAGAAAAGAATTTAAGACAGAAGTGCCTTCCCTCCACCCCATCCCTCCATGCAACAAAAAACAAGTTAACTGATTCTTGGTGTGCTATCACTTATATTTCAACCCAGGGCCTACCATTATATTACTGTGCCATGCTTGTGTGACTGAATCATTAAATGCTCATCCGTCTCCTGTGTCATTGTCTTACATAAGCACCCGGACTACATCTTGGCTGAATCACTCCAGGAATTTGCTGTGTGGTCTACCTAACACACCTGTGTTATCTCAGGGGAGGTGATCTGGTAGTATAACTGCAGCAGGTGGCATGTTAGGATACTGATTCAAGTTCTTTTTGTTAACTACATGGGCAACTGGTGCCATCTTAGTTGGCAACCAGTCAGGAATTGGGTGGGGGGGTCCCCCACGGCCTATCTCTCTGACGTGGCCGATTGTACCGACCGGGAAGCGGTCATCTGGGTGCACCCACTCCCTGGCTGGCGCTTGCAGGGGGAGCACCCTGCCCATTGCCTAAGTGGGGAGCATGGCCTCGCAGGGGGTACACCAGCACCCTGTGTATCCCCTACTCATCGCCACTGATTGACTATACTGCACACACAGCCCACATTATGTTGCACTTCACTTCGGTGAATGCTGATTAGATTCTGGATTTACCTTTACGCTGTTTCAGCTGAAAAACAAACAGTAAGTGAAAGGCACAACAGATAAAGATACAGCATCGCTGGAAACCATGTACAGCTACAAAAGGCTTGGCTTTGAGCTTGATAGCTTGCTGCACAGCAATGAAACACACTAACAGCAAGGGGTTGATGCCAAGTGTGTATTCATAACAGGATATACTTGGATGCTTGTTGGATACTTAAAATCAGTAATTGAACAGGATTTTTAATGAATTCAGAACTCCTTGCCACACGTTTAGCAAGTCCTGAAGCTGCATCTGACACACGTTTAGTGTACCCATAATTACATGAGCTAGAGATCTTGAATGGGATGTGAAAACATTGCAATTTCTACAGTTTCTTGTATGCCATTCCATAACAGCAGCACTCCCAATAACAGCCCTGCACCTATGATCTATCAGTACTCAGGAGGTACATAGCTCCTCTCCATGGTTTAGGGATGAATGCAGAACAGTCCGTGTTTTACAGTGATCATGAGTGTGTGAAGCATCCTGCACAATTAGCAGAAATAACTAATCCTTGCTTGAGGATGTTGCAGTTCAGCTGAAGAAATCATGTCTGCTGATGAACAGGGCCATTATTTCACCAACCATCTTATGAAAGATCCTGCACCTGACACTAAAGCATCACACCCATTTATTGGAGTTCTGTCTGTGTTCCTGTTTAAAATCCTGCGTAGGAGGCTGCCTGCTGCTAATTTTGCCTGGTGTCTAGCTGAAGCTGCTGAGTGAGTCAGTCTCATGATGATACACTTACTTATTGTAGGATTTCTCTAAACATTTCCAACTATAGCAGCTCCACCTGTGGCACGCAGTGGCCCAAGGCAGGAGTTCAGTATGCTGATGTTTTGTCATATCCCTGCTCTGAGCCTGTCTACATGACACTGGTGCCAGCACCTCACCTACTCCAAAGAAATCTACATCACAGCTTCTACAAGTGCATCTGCATTTGCTGGTGAACCTGCTACCACCAGGCAAGTACCCTCCCTCCCAGGCCCATTGGTCTGGGGCTGCTGATACCCCCCCAATCCTGGCAGGCATCAGTGTATGCAAGCCCCAGGCCCAGAGGCCTTGGCATTCCCCAGCCTCGCTTTGTCTTAGTCAAACTGGGCTGAGACGTGGGCTGTGGGGCACTTCCTGTGTGTGCCTGCCTTGGGGGGTGCTCAGTTGTTCAAGAGCTCACATGTGCTGGCCACCTGCGCAGCATTGCCAAGTCTTAAATATGAAATGATCATACTGGAGGCTCAAAATCATCACATTTGCTGGCAAACTCATACAGTGAAAAATATGCAAATAAGTTGTCTGTATTTTATGTTGCTCACTGTAAGCTGCCAGTGAGTGAGGACAACTGGGACATCACCGGTGAAGCATTTTTTTATTTGGAGGCAAGCAGTCAGGCTTGAGAAAGTGCTGACCGCAAACCCAGAAGTTGGTTAGGACTTCCTGAGACACTTGGGTTTTGCATGTGCTGTCAATTAGATACCTCAAAAGTTATCAAATGCAACACTCTGAAAGTCTCGGTTCAGAGCTGATGCCTCTTATTAAACCAACTAAGAGACTGCAGAAAGTGGTCTCGTTCTGCAAGCTATGGGGTGTGCACACCCTTCATCAGGCTCAGGGAAAATTAAAGATGGTAAAAAGTCCCCATCGGTAGGAAATAAACTCCATTTTTCCACAAAGGGAGCTTAAGACAGAGGCCTGTCCCTCTGGGTCCACGAGAGTCTCTCTGCTGTGCAGATCAGGCAGGGTAATCTTTAATTTTCCCCGTGTCCCATGAAGGGCGCGAGCCTGAAAGCTTGCAGAAAGGGCCAGTTTTGTTGTGATTTCGTAGTTGGTCTAATAATAGGTATCCTGTCTGAACCAAAACTTCTACATCTGCGCATTTCTTTTTGTCTTACACCAACACGGCTACCAAACTCAAAACTCCTCGTACCTTTTGAACACTTTTATTCTTGCTGATGGACGGTAAAAGGCTGAAACAACGGGGCGCACCGGCTGGTATCACACACCCGCAGAAAGAGGCGCAGCGCACACGCAGTAACGTCTACCCTTGGCCCGGCTCGCGCAGGCGCGATATGGGTGTTTCCTCCTCTTCCCCCTCCCAACTGCCGGGACTGCGGAACGCAACCGCGCTTGCGTCACGACGTTGCTGTCTGGGTAGAAGCCGGCGCTCCTAGTGCGCATGAGTACTGTGCCCTCCTCGCCTGCCCGGGGCTGGGCCTGCTGAGGAGGCGGAGGCAGACGATGGAGGCGCGTGGGGTTGGGCGGCCCCGCTCCTGGGACAGCCGCACCAGCAGCCGCCGTCGCCCCCGCCCCCACCTCCACCGGGGCGGGCTCGTGGGTCTCTGAGGGGGGCGGTGAGTGCGGGGCGGCGCGGCCGCGAAAGTTGTCGAAGGCCCGGCGGGGTGCGGGCTCTGGCTGCCCCGCCCGGGCCCGCCGTGTTGCGAGCGCAGCGGCGTGAAGTGGCCGGAGCGGAAGCGCTGCAGTGCAGCGTCAAGAGCACGGCAGGACCCGGGTCAGTCGCTTGTGCGCGTCCACACGTGCGACCCTCGCGAGGAAGCGCGGGCCAGCTTGGGGGTGCTCTGCCTGGGGCTGGTGCTGCTCCGACCAAGGGGTTGGCCCCGATGACCCCTTCGGCCCTCCCGGCCTCATCTTCTGTGCCTTTTTTTGGAGTTAACTTTTTTCTGAAGGCAGAACTGAGTCGTGTCTTGTGCTAACGGCGGCGGCAGGAGTTTGGTGGTGTAAAACGGTTAGGTGACTCCACCCCGGGAATGGTTTTGATGGAGGCTGGTGACAGCTGTCCTTGTGGACGCTTTAGGTGTAATGATATGTGAATGGGAACTGCATTACTGAAGTGCTTTGGTGCTTTGTTAAGAAAGGTGTCTCATCTGGTGAACTTGGGGTCTTACCTCCTGAAGTTAATGAGTTTTTTAAAATGTTGGGGGGTAGGGGTTGGGAGGAAGCTGCCATTTTTCTCCTTGTGCTTTAAAAGTTGAAGGAACTGACCCATGGGTAGCTTTAATAGTTGGGTTCCAGCGATCTTAAAATCTTGTTTGTGACTATGGATCTGTGGACAAGACTGCTCCTAAACTATATATCTGTTGGAAAAAGAATCGGATCCCAAAATCCTTGTTTCCTATGCTGATCTCCCAGGAGTCTTAGGATATCTTGGAAGCAGCATGTAATCTAAACTGGCAGACAAGGATCTTTGAGTAGATGTGACATCATTATTATTAATAATAATAATAATAATAATATTAGACCAACTAAATAGTTGGAAAAATTGTTCTTTGCAAGAGGGAGTGTGGGTTGCAGTTGTCTGAGGATTTCCTGTATAGGTTCCAGGGAGGGATGGTATGTCATGTAACTAATGGTGTGTGACTTGTGAGGATTTTCATTTTGTACTGCAGACCAGCAGCAGATTCCACCTATGCCTGAAGAAGGGTGTTTGTGCCCAAGGGTTTGCAAAGAACAGTTTTTTCCAACTACTGGGTTTAATGAAAGAGATCACATGTACCCAAAGAAGCTTGTCTGCCTGTGTCTGTAGAGCAGCACAGCTACAACCAACCCCCCGATGTAATCTGTACAGTAATTTATACACTCTGAGGTGGGAAACATTGCGTGGTTGAAGACTGTGGACTCCCGATAGGGCTCCTTCCACCCTGATTTGTAGTTTTAAGCTAGTGTTCTCCACTGATGCTGCACTTGGCAGGTACATTTCCAAGAGACTCTTTTAGGAACATCTGCCATGTTTATTGCCATGCTGGTACTTGATAGAAAATCCAGGGGAAGAGACGCAGAAGAAAATAGCTTACTGGTAATAACAAGTTTTCAGTTTTCTTCCATCTCATCTTCCTGCCCCTGCATGGCATTTTGAATCTATCTTTCCTGAAAGGCTGTTTGAGAAGTTCTCACAGACATCTGCCTGTAGAGGCATAACAGCTGTCTATACAGGTGTTTGAAAGCAAACTTGTGGGAGGAAAAATATTGCCTTTCTGCTGCAGCTGCAGGGTAGAGGAGTGAGGAGGATATAAATGACTGAAGACAAGCTACTGGTGACTTTCCTTAAAAATCCTGAAACTGTTGTAGGAGTTTGTTTGTTTGTTTTTTTTTAGATCAGACTCTTCTTTAGATAAGAAAATATATATATATTCAGTATGCTTCAAGAGACCTCCTTGAGGATCAAGTGTTTGTTTTAAATAAAGTTGGAATTTCTTAATTGCTCCTTTATCTGCAACATCGACTTTATTGCCTTGTACACACAGTGATGCAAGTTGGTCCCAATTTCTTGAGACTTCAGTTTTAGTGACTGAATATTAAATACAAAATGATCTTTGGTGGAGGGAGGATTGCACCTGATTTAAACCAAAGACCTGGTTTCTGAGAGTTCACTTCTTACATTGGGGTTTTGCCATCTAAGATGGTTTAACTTTTTTAAAACTCCAGGTGTAAGCTCTGCTCTTTTTAATAACTGTGACAAAAAATGTTTTTTTAAACATTTATCTGTTGTTGCTCAAGTGCTTTATACCCATTTTTAATAAATCATATATCATTCAAAATTTAGGGGGGCTGGGGTGATATAGGTGCAGGATTGACAGCCCAGAGGTCAGAAGTTCAGGGCCATAACAGAAGTGCTCATGGCACAGCCATGTCAGATTCCAACAAGTCTGTGAATTCTGCTAAATACCTTGTCATAGGGACATGAAAAAGGAAGGATTCAAAATATGTATCAAGACTGCTGCCTGGAGTATGTGTCTTCATGTTGACTAACTAACAAGTTTACAATGTAAAATTATGGGGAAAACTTGTATGAAATTTGATACTTGGGAATATGTTCCAATAGTTATAAGGACTGGTATATCCAAAACAGTGAAATATTAAACTGTTGAAACTGTCATTTATTGGTAAGCTGGTAGTAGTTTCTAGCATGTGAGAAGTTTGCATATTTGGGCAGGTGGGGGGGGGGAGAGTCATTTTGATGACTAACTTCACTTTGAAAATAAATTTCCTTCCCAAAATATGTGAGACCACAACCTTATATGCTCATAAGACATTGTAAAGGC
Organism: Crocodylus siamensis; assembly: GCF_052110815.1. Taxonomy (NCBI): domain Eukaryota; kingdom Metazoa; phylum Chordata; order Crocodylia; family Crocodylidae; genus Crocodylus; species Crocodylus siamensis. Next base: position 11,859,878 of record NC_143406.1, on the reverse strand, counting down.
ACTTGGAAGGGATCAGTGAGTTACCTAGTTGGGTGATGAATTTGCAAAATATTCAAAGCCTGGAAAACATGAGTGTACTTTCAGATATCTCATGTTTGACTCTGTGAAATTGCCTGAGTGATCAACGTCCTAATCATATACAAAAGCTATGCCAACAAAATATTTTGATCTTTACTAGTTCAGATTTTTTCCTTCAGGCAATTTACAGTGAAACATATCTTTAAAGATCAAGATGATATTACCAGGCTTCTTAGTTGAAGTTAGTACAAAAAAGGAAACTGTGTTTCCTGATTAGAGGGAACAGTTGTTATATGTTATAACATGTAAGGTATGTTGCTTCTGTGCTTTGCAAACTATGTACTGGGAAGTAGGTATGTGGGAGCTGATAGTCACTTTTGCTGAAGAACTGAATAGCATTTGGCTTTGGGTAAGCATAAAAATATTGGCTATTGGGCATGACTTGCTACAAGCAAACCGGAATTGGCTAATGGTAGCTTAATAAGCAGCAGTCAAAATAAAATGTAATGACAAGTCAGAACAGTAATTCCTTTGACTTGGGATATGATGGCACATAGTACAGTCTCATGGAAATAACAAGATGCTGGAGACTGAAGGAACCAATGTTTGGATATTGTATGTGATGTACATTAGCTATATTCATGTGCTTGACAATTACAAGATCCTTAGTATATCTTGGATTATAATTTCACCAATAAAGGATTGAAAAACTCTAGAACTGTTGGTTCAGAGATGATACCTTTTATTAGACCAACTAAGAAATCACAGAAAATTACCTTTTATTAGACCAACTAAGAAATCACAAAAAAATTATAATTTTTTTGTGATTTCTTAGTTGGTCTAATAAAAGGTATCATCTCTGAACCAACAGTTCTAGAGTTCTGCATTTTTTTTTTTTTTTTTTTTTATCTCAGACCAACACGGCTACCAAATACATCACTGACAAAGGATGACACTTACAGAGTTAAGGCACTGGATTGTATCTTTAAAATGTTAAATTGATTTTTGGATATAATATATTGGAATGGTGTGTGTTTCGTAAAGCAGCTCTGTGTATAGACAGTCAATAAACAGTTATTTTCTTATCTATATATGGTGTTTTCTTTGGAAGCTAATAGGCTGAAAGAAACTTGGCTATGTATTTGTAGGCAAGTTGTAAGGAAAAACAAAGTTGAAACTTCCTGCTATTTGATCTTCAAAACTACTTTACTTTAAATTAAGAATCCTGTATAGGATTACCAGTGCCCATGAGAAACCAGTGATCCCTGAATCTCCAAAATAAAAGTAATGGTTCGCTTCAGAACAGGGTGGCCAACCTGTGGTACAGGCAGCCTCTGTGTGTGGCATGTGACAGATTGGAGAGGGGAGAAGCAGTACAGTGGCAGATAGGGTAGGGAACAGAAAGAGCAGCAGCTTGGGAAGGAAAAAGAGAAGTGGACTGGAGTGGTACATGGGAAGGCGCAGAGCTAATTTGTGGAATGCCTGTTAAAAACATTGGCCTGTACTGCTTCAGAAGGTGAATAAATAAATACAAGGGGCTTTCCAGCACAACATATTTTAAATACCGATATGCTGAAATACTTCTTCACATTTCATTTGATGCGTATAATGCCTAATGTTTAAATTTTCTGTACCTAATAATTCCCTAAAGTGAACTGCATTGTATAACTAGTTCAGCAGTAGCCTGCCAGGAATCCTGAGAAATTGTATAAAACTCTAGGACAAAACAAACACTTTTTCTAGTAATAATTACTTCCATCATATTAAATTCAAACTCTCAGTCTTCTTTAATACATAATAGCATGCACCAATTAAATAAGTGACTCCCAAACAGGTATGTTGTTTTGCTCAGTGTATCTGAAATTGGGCCCCCTCTTCAGTAATTACTAGACAGCAGGAAAGTCAAAAGCATGTTGAAATGAGCCTTTCCCAGCTCAAGGTCATGGGTGGTTCTAAGCAGTAAGTAACTAGCAACTAAACACTGGTTTCTTAACACATTCACCATGTTACAAATTATTAATGCATGCTGGTAATTGTAGCTTTTCTTTTTGTCGTTGTGGCCTTTAGGGGACAAATGCATACCAGAAATGAATGAAGCAGTGGTTATTGATATGTTAAGTATCACTTCCAACCAATTCATTAATGAACCAATGCTAGCTCTAAAACATCTCCTCAGAGACAGTTTCCCTATGCATAATGAGGGGGTTACAAAATGTCGTCTTATTTGTAAGAGATCTTGTGGTATTTGGAAGTTACTGTAGTATGGCAAAGAACCATTACTGTTATTAACATCTTTCTGCTTCCAAGTCTCTTCTAATTTTATGCTATCCTGTCCATTTACAGCATGCATGGGGATTCTATGCAGTAGAAGAACAGACACATTAAAAATGCAATCCTGCAAATATTATAGCGAGATAAGCTTCCAACAAAGTTAGTAAAGAGTAAAATATTTATCCATGCTTAATTATCTTGGTTACTGTTTGTCTCCAGATTCGCTTTCCTTTATATACTTAGTCTTGTTTGCTAGTTATATATTGATAAGGATTATTCTTCAACTGGGTGAAGCCATAGTGAGAGACTACACAGATGCAGAATTCTTAGTATTGGTGGAAAAAGCAGCACTGAATATAGGAGAGCAGACTCTGGAGCTGTGTGGTGGAGTGCTTTGTTTCTAACTAAAATATATTCATTTTTTAAGTTGAAATCCCAAAGGGAGCTTTTGGTAAGGTGAGAAGATTTGGAGGCTCAGATTTTGGAGATGCCCTGGATCCTTTGGTCAGTTTTCTTACAGTGAAGAATATTTCATACTTCCATTTAATGTTCAGTATCAAATGTCTGTTTTGGCTTCATGAAATCCAAGGCAAGAGAAGAGTACTGTAGTATCTGAGTAGTGAGAAAATACACTTGGGTTTGAATGCTTGGTAGGGCCCTGCTCTCTTTAAATAGGGTTTGAAGGGAGAAAGTAATTAAAAAAGTGTCTGTCTATATGTGCATTTGTGCTCATCCACTATAAAGCTGTTCCTGCTATTACTTACACGCTGTCTGTTAATCAGAGTCAGGCTGGAAGCAGCAAGGAAAGCAGAGTTTAGAGTTAGTTTGCTGAAGCTGTAACAACTGTAGCTATCATATTTTCATAAAGGTTTGTTTTTTTTTGTTTTTTTTTTAATTTAACTCAGCAGGTCCATTCCTTCCTCTGTAGTTCAGCCTGTCTTAATACTACTTCAATCAACTCCATGCAACAGGAAGTTTAATACATTTCCTGTTGCCTGAAACTTAGCATGAAGTGCCTGTCTGGAAGCTTTTTGCTATTCAGTTTTCCTAACAGGTCTTTCTCAACTACTTTAAAATGTGTGTATGAATCTCTACAAACAGCTTCATAGAACTGAGTTGCTCTGCTTTTTGTAACCTCGAAGCCAGTGCTTTGTCTTTAATGTATATTGTTGTGCATTTTTATTTTCTTCATGTTTTGTGACTGGCACAGTTTGTGCTCAGGGTTCTGGGATCCAGAAGTTCAAAGTTCTGATTCTGGCTCTCATCCCGACTATCTTTGTACTGGCGCGAACAGCCGAATCTTGCTTTCTCAATATCTCTGTGTGTAGAGCAGGCAAATTGCTTGGTGCCTTTACAGGGGATTAAGATTAATCTTTTTGTGAAGTATTTTAAACTAAGAACTTCTATATTATCTAATGATGACTCATTTGTGACTTAATTGAATGGCATTTATTCATTTGCGTCACATCTTCAGTATTGTAGTTGCTGAGATACAAAGCTGCAGTGAAAAAAATATTTGATTTTATAACTTGATGCTTTTAATCCTTTTAGCACTTAAACCCAGACAAGGATTGTACAAAGCATTAAAGGCATTTGTGTACATGCTTACACCACTGGTGGGTGCTTTTTACAAGCACCTGGTGCTGTGTCGCCTGCAGTTATGTAAGTGGCAGAATGCACATCATAGCTGAGAAAATGATGGCAGCGTGCTTTTGAACTAAAATGCATTGAAGGGCTTTTAGTTCAAAAGCGTACTGCTACCATTTTCTGTGTGCTGATGCTCATTTTGCCGCCTATACAACTGCATGCAATGCAGTGCAGTGCATGTCAGCTCATGCGGAGCAGACTTGATTAATTGAGTCTGCTCTGACACACCAGGGCACGAAAATGTATATGTATAAATGTCCTAAGTGCCCTTATCTGGGGATAAAGCCAAGTGTATGAATGTATTTGCAGATTTTGATGTTGCATTTAAAAGGGAAACACTTTTGCTTTTGTACAACATTTCTTACGGAATGATAAAGCTGTTATCCGCTCTGCAAATTGCAGGTGCAAGTTGTGCCAAACTACCCAAGCCTCTGCCATCAGGAGCATCTAATATGCATCACTTCTCCTCTATCTTCTGCTAGTTTCCTTCTTGTGATATGGCAAAGCACATATTTTCCAAATTGCTCTGAAAATTGTCAGATTCTAAGACTATCAACTTAATGTCTCTGTCAGTTTTGGTATGTTTACTCTCTTTAATTAAAACTTTACTTTCTTCTTCCCATAGGATTTTATATTTCCCCTGACTGAAGTTTCTTTACCTTCACTATGGAGATAGAACCAGAAAAATTTCACAGTAGTAGAGATGAAGTGAGCTCAGAAACAGCTTATCATTGCTCAGCCTGTCACGATGATGAGGAGTGGAGCTGTGCTAACCCTATCCGGGGTCGGGCTAAGTCTCGCAGTTTGTCTGCTTCACCAGCTCTAGGGAGCACCAAAGAATTCAGGTATGAAATCAGCTAAACATTAGTTGATGGTTATTTTATGGTTTGTCTTTTTTTTAAGTGGGCAGAATTGATTGCTTGCATGATTCTGCCAGCTACTTGTTTCTGCCTATTTCACTGCAACATTTAAGACTGCCAAAAGCAGTATACCGTTTCAGATATTGCTCTTTGATTTCAATAACTGCTGTAGTTGCTATCAGTGTGTCATTTGAAAATGCACAAAAAAAGAAGGGGTCTGTGCAGGAGCAAACCAGTAGTTTTTTTATGTAACACCTACTCGTGCAAACCACACTATGGACTACACCTACATTAAACCATTAGTCTACTTCTCTTCAATTTATTGACTTTTTTTTTTTATTAATAGCTTTTAATTTGTATTGATAGTTTTTTATTAGTTGCTGAGGTTGACATGATTTGAATAGAAGACAGATAAAGGTTTAGTTTTCCAGCGTATTTCTTGTGTGAAGTTTGCTGTTTCTTCAGTAAGTAATTTATTGATCCTTTGTATTTGCATAGCAAACATCTAATCTCATGTGAAATTTTTTGTGATTTTTTTTTTTTTTTTTTTGTCTTCACAAGAATGTAATATCCTTTAAAGTATTAGATAATTCTTCTAACAAATAAGAGGTAAATATGGAGTGATTCATATACTCAAAGTGCTTGCCTATGGATGAGAAAATTGACTTAAAGAAAGTCTGTGTACACTTCTAGCTGTGACACGTTCTTTTTGGACAAAATCTGTCTCCATAGCTTGTTGGCACAGACCTTGCTGTCAGAAACAGGTGAGAGTGCAGTTCGTCTTAAGCTAATTGTCAGTTTTTAAGACCACCATCACAAAAAGTATCCAACTTATAGTATCTCAGAGTAGCTTGGCGTTCTGACAGATTTCTGTATTCTGTCATGTTTCAGTCTAACCTAATGAGCCATATACATCTTTACAAAATCAAAGCATGTAACAAATTTTGATGTTACAGGTACACTGATTTGAAGTTTTTGATATTCAAGGCGAAAGGTTCCAGGCTTTTTTAGAATGTAGGAGCGGGTCTTAGTATTTTAGATCTTTCTCCTTGTGATGGGATCTGGCAGAGGCATTTTCTCTCAGTCACTCACCAGATTGCTATTGAGGGATCTAGGTACCAAACCTCCAGGTGTTTTTTAAGCTGGTAAGATGCAATGAGAATCTAGGCGCTCCTCTTTAACCATGGACCTCTAAGCTAACTTCTGGGATATAGACCTCTTCAGCATCTTCTCCTGAGACCTAGAACCAATTGCCTGTAAACTGCATTCATTTAAGTACTTGTATAAAAATGTTTCTTAGCAAATGCAGCCTTGACAGAGTACCTGCAAGTGCGTAGAGTCAATACTAAGAAGTCTTTGCAGGACCGTGCAAACTTTGTTAACACGTGAAGGTTCTATAGGTACCTGTTTGACAGCAAAGTATAATATAAGAAAGCAGTCTTTTTGTGTGGAAGATGCCAGATAGCCAACAGTATTTAAATGCAGATTGTGTGCACAGGATTTTAAACTTTTTATTCATAGTTCATAGTAGGTAGGGTCAGAAGGGACCTGAGCGGATCATCAAGTCTGACCCCCTGTCTTGGCAGGCAAAAGTACACTGGGGACAAACGACCCCAACAAGGTGTTCGTCTAGCCTTGTCTTAAAGACCCCCAGAGTAGGAGCCAGCACCACTTCACTTGGAAGATGGTTCCAGATCCTAGCCGCCCTGACTGACGTAGCGCCTCCTGATGTCTAGTCTGAATCTACCCTCTGCCAGCTTGTGACTGTTATTTCTAGTCACTCCTGGTAGTGCTCGGGGGAACAGGGACTCCCCCAATGCCTGCTGGTCCCCCCCTGACTAGTTTGTAACAGGCCACTAGATCCCCTCTCAGCCTTCTCTTGTGGAGGCTGAACAGGTTCAGGTTCCTTAGCTTCTCCTTGTAGGTCTTGCTCTGCTACCCCCTGATCATGCAAGTGGCCCTCCTCTGGACCCTCTCCATGTTGCCCACATCCCTCCTGAAGTGCAGCGCCCAGAACTGGATGCAGTACTCCAGCTGTGGCCTGACCAGTGTCACATAGAGGGAGAGGATCACCTCCCCGGACCTGCTCAATATGCATCTGTGGATGCACCACAAGGTATTGTTGGCCTTCCTGACTGCATCCCCACACTGCTGGCCCATGTTCATCTTGGCATCAATGACGACTCCAAGATCCTTTTCTGCCTCTGCACTGATGAGAAGGGAGTTCCCCAGCCTGTAGGTATGGTGCTGGTTCTTCCTCCCCAGGTGCATCACCTTGCACTTGTCAGTGTTGAAACCCATCCTATTCTCATCCGCCCACCCCTGTAACCTGTCTAGGTCTGATTGCAGCCTATTCCTCCCATCTAGCATGGCCACATCTCCCCACACCTTAGTGTCATCAACAATTTGAACAGGGTGCTTTTTACCCCTTCGTCCAAGTCGCTGATGAAGATGTTGAACAGTGCGGGCCTGAGGACTGAGCCCTGCGGGACCCCACTGCCCACATCCCTCCAGGTAGAAAATGACCCATCCAGCACCATTTTCTGGGTGTGGCCCTCCAGCCAGTTAGCGACCCATTTGACTGTGTAGGTGTTGATGCCACAGTCCCCCACTTTTTTAATGAGAACGGGGTGAGAGGCAGTGTCGAAGGCCTTCCTGAAGTCCAGAAAGACTACGTCCACTGCTACCCCTGCATCTAAGGATTTTGTGACCTGGTCATAGAAGGCCACCAGGTTGGTCTGACAGGACCTGTCTCTAATGAACCCGTGTTGGGTTCTTAAAATGCATATGAGCTATTTGGGTGTGGTGATAAGAATGAATAAATTATACTTGGCAAATACAGATTTCTTCACCAGGGTTAAAGCTGTGATTCTGCAAGCTGCTGATTTGCTTTTGCTTTTACTTTTATTGATCTCAGCAGGAGTTGTGCTCAGCAGTTTGCAGTATGGGCCTTACAGTATACAAATCTAAACAGTGTGTACTGTAATATTACAAATGTGTTACACCCAGTGTAGCCTTTGTTACTTGAATGCTGTATGGGACAGGTATTTAAAAGTGACTTTTGATAAGAGAGGTAATTAATCGTGCTACTCTGAAGTCAGGCGGAAAGCAGTGCAGGGTGGCATCTTGGAGCAGTGGTTCTCAGCCTTTTTGGTCACAAGGCACCCCTCTGTAACTTCTGAAATCGGGTGCCACTCAATCCACAACAGCTAATTTATATACTACAGTGTTTACCTCATTGCAGATGGCCTGGAAAGTGGCTGTGGGCAGGGGAAAGGGCTCAAGCATATGCTTATCTGCTTTCCTCCTCACCCTTTGCTTATCTCTGCACACTGCATGGCACCCTTCAAAAGACCTGGTGTCAGCTTAGGGTGCTTGAGCAGCCTGGTTGAGAATCACTGATTTAGAAATTAACTGGTTCAGAGAGACATTAGCTTTCTTGGTGCCTACCCAGGCCTGTGGGACAAAAGGGAAGGAGTTTAGCCGTACTCGGAGTACTGTGAAGGAATCCCTATGGGTAGAGGGTAGAACAGTTGAGAGGAACTTGGATGACATGGAAGCTATGCAATGGGATGGAAGCAGGAGATTATTTTAGCACCACAATTAAAAGCAAAATCATTCCAAAGAGTGTAGAAGCTTATCAGTACTGTTTTTGCTCTTATGCATTCTAGTTGCTTATTTTCTTTCATTAGACTATTGAGAAATAGTCATTAAAACACTTGTTTTTCTGTTTCTGTATTGATAAAATAAACATAGGCAGCTTTCAAACATTTTCTGTTTATGCCTTCTTATCAGACAAGTTCAGCCATGCCCAAAATTTCATGGATATGAAAACATATTGTTCTGATGCACGGATCCAATGTTACTTCTGTCGTCCCGCTAGAGGAAAGGAAATATTTGCTTTTCTTATTAATGCAAAGTTTACTCAATTAACAGGATATTGCCCTGGTTGCCTGCCTGTGCTTGTATCACTTTCCTCCTGTCTTCATCTCCTGTCTGTGTTGCGGCAGACTGTGACTCTTGGGATGAGTTGCCACAAATGTTGAATGTCTTATCACCTCTTGGGTTCTGCTACTATATAACAGAATTACTCCGCTACTAATATTGTGTTTGCATAAACTTGCTTTGAACAGCTGTTACCATGTTACTGGAGTGAAGCACAGGAAAGGCACACTCTCCAGCTGGGAGTAACTTGAATGCTTATAGCACTTCTCACTTAGTTGCTGGAATTAGTTTTTTATTTTAGATCAGGTAAGCTTTATCCCTGTTTTACAGCTTTGTTGAAATGGAGGAAGCTGGGGCTCAAGGTAAACTTGCATTAGAAGTAGAAGAAGTCCTGTGTCTAGACCATGCACAATTAAGTTCAGAGCTCACGTGTAACGATGAAGTATAACGCAGCGATGATTACTCATACAATTTTAACAAAAGCATTACATCTTGGTAAAGTAGGTCTGGAAGGAATCTGGAGAAGTCTTGTTGTAATCGTGCTCAAGGAAGGAACATCCCTGTCTGAACCAGCCTAGGCAAATTCTCCTTATTAGAAAAATATGTCCGATTTTAAAATATATTTAAATTATAGTTTTCCTTTTTCAAAATAAACCAGCTTAAAATGAAATTTGAGTGTAATTAAATTTCAAATGAAATTTGAATTTAGCACAGCATAGGCTAAGGTATACATTTAATGCAATCCATTTAAAATAATTTAAATAAAATAATATACCAAGTTAAAGAGCTTCTACTAAAAACCCTGGATTTAAAGACTGATTTTTCTTCTATATGGGAGTGGAGATCTAACTTTTGAGGTCAAGCTTCAAAAATATGGTGCAATACTTCATGTATTAGGAGCTTGACCCTGCAAGGGATGCAGGGTCTATACTACTAGATGCAAAGGAGCAGCAAATTCATCACAGGTGTTGGAACCTAATACTGAAAATGTAGCAAAGATGAGAAGAAACTTAGAAGATATAATGACGCAAACCTGAAACTTATATGGAAGCTAGAGATGCACCGATACATTGGTCCCATATTGGATTGGCACCGACTTATAGGAGAAAATTGAGAGCATCAGCAACTGGCTTTTTTGCCTGATGTGGCTGATAAATGCCCTGTGCATATGCACAGCCGCAGCATGCACGTGGCCAAGAGTGCAGCCCTGCGGTTTGGAGAGAAGCATTGGCTGATGAGTCTGTCGGGGAAAGAGGCAGGGGGGCCAGATCGAGGTCCCCACGGTGAGGGAGGGAGTGGGGCTGGGGCAGGCACTGCTCAGTCGGCTTGGGACAGAGCTGCAAGTGGCTCCTCCAGGAGGGGTGGAGGGGGGGATGGCTCCTGCTGCTGCAGGCACCCCGGGAGAGCATGGGAGTGTGCACCCCTGGATCTGCACAGAGCAGGGTGGGCTGCCGCTGTGGGCTAGGGCTGGGGTGGCGCCAGGCTCTTTCCAGTGGAGGGCCTGGGCTTGGCTATGCTCAGGGCATGCGGCAGTGGCACTGAGGGTGTGGCTACAGGGAGGCTACAGCAAATTTTGGAGTGGCTGAAGCCCCTCCCAGTGCCACTGCTGCCTGCCCCAAGGAAAGTTTGGTCCAGCCCCTACCAGAAAGAGTCCAGTGCCTCTCTGGCCCCAGCCTGCAGCGGCAGCCCACCTTGCCCCGCATGCAGATTCAGGGGCACATGCCCTCCTGGGGTGCTTGCACCAGCGAGAGCTGCCAGCACCCCCAGACAAGCCGTTCACGGCTCTGTCCTGCACCCCACCCAGTCTAGGCTCAGCAGTGCCTGCCCCAGCCCCCCTTGTTCCCTCACTGTAGGGGGCTTTGATCTGTGCCCCCATGTCTCTTCCCTCCCCCTCTTCCCCCACAACAGACTTACCAGCCCAATGCTGGTCTCCAGGCTGCCTGGCTGCATATCAGAATTGGATCGGTATTGGCCAATATGGCTCCTTAAAAATTATCCATCATTACCGACCCAAAAAATCTCTATTGGTGGTGCACCCCTAGTGGAAGCTGTACTCATTTGCTGTATTTTTTAGCCAAAGATTTAAGTACTCTAGGAATAAAGTAAAATCCTGCTGAAACTGCAAAATACTTCTGTGACAGCTAGTTTGCTTCAGTTTCACTGAAGACAGCTAAGCGATCCAGGGTAATTCTTCCCCAAGAGACACCCTGGAATTCAGTGATTGACTGCTTTGAGCTATTTGTTAAGAACTGGCCTATCGTAATGACCATCTGTGAAGAAAATGGTGACAAAATTGATGGAAGTGTCACAGCTAGAGTAGTCAACATTTGACTAAAGAGAAATGTAGAACATTTGATGAATACACTAAAACCTATTTTCCAAGCCTTGGACAAACTACAGAAAGGTTGCTGCTGTAGTGCAGATGCTGTTGAAAGTTGGAAAGAACTTCAAGAAACATTAACGCAAGAAATACTAAACAGCGAAGTTAAGCTGCAGGCAGTAAAGAAGCAGATGGATCAAGCACTTACTCCACCTCATTTTCTCCCCAGTATTCTTAACACAAAGTACTGGAGTAGATACTAGGGCAGTGTGAAGCTTTAGGTGGTGATTTTGATTTGGAGGAGATTCGGCCCAGTATGGTGGCCGAATCTCCAACTCGAAATCAAATCGCGACCAGTTAAAAGGTCCAGATGGATTCAAAGCTCTCTGAATCTTCAGAAAAGATTACTAGGGCAGGGGAGAGGGGGATGTGGGAGGGGGGAGGGGTCCATGGGGGGGGGCCCCACCCCAGCTCCTGGCCTCTTAAAGAAAAGACCATCACACAGAGTGGTGCAGTGGGGGGGGGGGGGGGCAACGGGGATCACCCTCCTGCCTGGCAACACTCACTGAGTTGGGCCTTGTTAAAAAAAAGTGCTGAGAGCTGGTGCAGGCAGGGCAGCCATTGCTGGGTTGTGCCTGGCTGATTTGGGGATTCGGCAGCAGCCAAATCTCCAAATCAATTTGGGACAGTGATTCAAATTGCCAAATCGAATCATCACCCCCCCGAATCGGCCGAATCCGAAGTTAAATACTAGCAGCTTTGCACAGGCCTAGTAAATACATAACTGCTGAAGAGGTGAATGCTGCTACGATGAGGGAATCTTCTAAACACCCGTCAGCCATGCCAGCCATAATACATTTCAGGGCTAGAAGTGAACCATTCAAGCAGTACCTGTTTGCTGAGGGCATTTAAAAGAAAGTCACACCACTAAATCGGTGGAAGTCACTAGCAAAGTACCTGGAACCAGAGTTTGTTGAAGTGCTGAACCAGCTTTTACCACCAGCAGCTGCTTTTGCAGATGCAGAAAGAGTATTTTAATTTGGACTAGTACATTCAAAGCCAATTAATTGATTGGGAGCTGAAAAAACATGAAAACTCATCTTTCTTTTCCAGTCCATGAATAAAAAGGGGGAAGAGGAGATTTTATGCATTCCAAAAACTTGGGGTCAAAATTTTTCAAAATAGCCTAGGTAAAAAAAACAAACAAACAAAAAACTGTCTCATTTTAAAGAAAATTGGGCATGTAGAAACTTAAGCTCAAATTACTTTAGTCTAGGTATTTTAGAAAATGTTCCCCATGGTGACATGCAATAATTGTTTTAATTCATTAACTACAGGTCATACTTCTAATACTATAACAATTAATACTAGTGTTCAGTAGATTAGTTGGTTGTAAATGTGCACCAAGTTTTAAACTTTTTTTTTTTTAGTTTCTGTATCAGAGACTTTAAGGTTTTGTTTAATAAATTTGTAGTGCTGTTTTTGTTCAGTTAAATTCAAGTTACCATCTTAATGCAGCTTGATACAAACATGAGCAAAAAGTTCATCAACTAGTGAATAAGAAATATATATTTCACCATTTTGTAGCATACTAAAATGTAGGATTTTTAACAATACACATAAGTTAAGCTATATATCTTGTTTGCATACCTGAAAAATGTACTAAATCTACTGTAAAAACCATTAGCTGTAAATCAACACGTTTTAATTGCTATATCAACCAATGAAAATACCCTTCTTTTTTGTTTGTTGTTAAATCCAGTGGGAAAGTTGTTAAAAATTAACAAGAGAGAAGACTGATTTAAATCTTTGATTTTAAATCAGTTCCCCTGCTAGCCTGCATTGACATCTTCCAGTGATGGAGATTCCACCACCTCCTGTGGATAATATGCTCCAATACTTAACCACTCTCAGAGTGAGAAAGTTAATGTACATAATGGAAAACTGAAACACTTCTTACTTATGTTGGAAATACTTGCCTGAGTTTTCACTTGGTGGGGTATGTTGGGATCTCTTTGCAGGGATTTTCAAGTTAGTGTCTCAACTCTGAAGTTTGGGGTAAAGTAATATATGGTGGTTGGCAAACAATGGCTTTAAACGGAACTCTCAAAGAAAGTCTTTTTTCCACAGCTCTGTCTCTGCGCGAGGCCTCTGGCAGCTTCATGCTGCTTTGAGTCAGCTTTACAATAGGAACCAAGAGTCTCGTAGTGTGAAAAGGACTCTTTGGCATTGCATCTATTTGCTGAAAAAAAAAGTATGGGTATTCTTTTCTGATTTTTAAGTCAAAATTTAATTCTTGGAGAAATGTTCTAGCCTTACAGGTGTTTCTGGTCAGTTGGGAATGGATCCCCTCAGCAAACTATATATAGTTTAACAATAGGTAACTCAAATGCTGTAATTTGGAATTTCTGCTCGGTGCTGGAGGTAAAACATTACTAGAGTAGCTTAAAAGGGCTTCTGGATTTATAAAAATAATTTATTTTTGTGTAATTTACCTTTGGCCAGTCCTTAATAATCTAGACCTGTTCCTCAAAGGTAACAGAATGTACTGCTACATTACACAGCAGAATGACTCCTGATTTGTTAATGAGACCTGAACCTTGACAACCAAAATATCCTCAGGAAACACTCCACCTCATTGGTTTCCTTAATTATTTAACATTTGTACTAATCTGTACTAGTAGGGCTGTTAGGGTTGGGTGGACTTTTGACCACTTCTTTGATCTAAGTGCATACCAATTAAGAAAATGTGTTGTGATGTTTTATGTGCACTGGCCCAGTGCACTGCATTTAATCACTTTGCACGGCCTATTCATTCTAAAATTAGAAACTGTTGTTTTTGTTGTAGATTTACTGTAAAGACATAACATTCTTAAGAAGTTAGAAAACAAGTGTACTGAACCGACATCAATGTCTGTGCTATAATAGGGACTGAATTCTGCCAGCCTGCAAGGGAAAAGCCAGAGTTTCCCTCATTTTTCTCTCTCAAAGGAGAATCCATTTTCAAAGTTTGTTCATGACCCTTTCCTATATTTTTGCAACCCACAGGTTGAGAAATGCTGATATATAGCACATGTACACATGTAACATGTTTTGTTAATTCATTGGTTACAGAACTTAAATTGTTAAAAAAAAAAAAAGGTATGTATATGCTCTAAAATCCTGCATGGCAAGTCTTAGCAGCTCTTCACTTTGTATTTTAAATATTTGGTTAGGCATACTTGTTCACTTGCAAAATGTTTGGTGAAGGTCATGAAACTATTGAACTATATAACGGACTACTGACTTTTTTGCTGAGCTGTATTATAAGGGAGATGCTTTAAAAGTTTTTATTAAATTTTGCCATAAGGCTCATATTTAATAGTGATTTAACGTTGTAGTGCAACTTTTCTGTGCTACCTGAAAAATGCTAACCTTGTAGTTAGTTGATCCAGGAGGTGAAACAGAGTAATCCGATTGCTTATTTTTCAGGGGTGTTGTGTAAGTAGTAGTTTATGATTACATGGTTGCATAGTTGATAAACCTGTGTGGTCATGCAGACTCTTTACTGTAGCTTTGAAAAGAGCCAGATTTGCTGTTTAAGAATTATACATTTTGAATTCTCTTTTTCTTTAAACAGTTTTCAAACTTTCAAAAAGAACATGAAGGTTATTGTTGCTTTTATTCATTCACTACTTATATTTAAGTTCTAGTTAGGTCCCAATCAAATAACTTTGATCTCTTCCTAGTATTTCTGGGTGCTTGCTTACCCTATTACAAAACAAATTCAGGAGAGGATGAGGACTGGAAAACAGAAGTTTTGCTTATCGGGCTTTACATGACTGGCAAAACTGTGCAAAAGAAATTTTACCATAATATCTCTGGCAGTATTGAGATTGTGAGGATTCCTCTAGAGAACGGAGGTTGAGTTGGAGTAAGTTTAATAAAATCTTTGGTTCTAGAATTTAGTAAGTACAATAGCATTCTTATAAACTTTCACATGCTGTGTGAATGAATCTCCAGTGTGTTGCACTAAATAATTTGCCCAAAGACTTCAACTGCAATAATCAGTAAAGACACCATGTGGTGCTCAAATACAGCATTAGATGCAGGGACCACATCGTGGCTTCCAAGATCTGCAGTCACAGGTGTAGAGACTGTAGGAACTAATTACACTCAGTTTTCCTTTATGTGCCCTTTTTTTCAGGAGGACACGCTCCTTGCATGGACCATGCCCGGTGACTACATTTGGACCAAAGGCCTGTATGCTGCAGAACCCAAAAACGATAATGTAAGTGCCTCTTGTTCAAATTCACACTAATGTAGTTATTTTGCATTCAAGACAATTTCTTGACACTCTTTGTTGAAATCACCTTCAAGTATGTACACACACTGCTTAAAGGCTTGTTTCTAATACTTAATTCAGGGGGGTCATATTCACCTTGCACCCTGGGTTGGCTCTGGACTGCAGAGCTGCTTGCGGGCTAGGTTCATTCAGGGGCACACAGTGGCAACTCTGGCTCTGACCTGGGTCATGTGGCAGTGACAGCAACGGTAGCTCCAGCTTCTTCTGCATTCAGTGTGCTAGAGCTGCTGCTACATGTGCTGTACTGAACTGGCAGCTCTAGCCCCAGCATGTCAGCTCCAGGATGGGATGGTGGTGGGGCTGGCAGCTACAAAGCTGAAGCCACAACAGTGGCTGTGAGCCAAGAGCTCTGGTTGTCCTCCAGCTGCTGTCATGCCTTACTTGTCTTCCTGCCACTGATTGCCATATCCACAGGGCCCAATGACCCTGGATTCTGTGACAGGCCACTTCCCTATCATGTCCCTGCCACCTACCTTTCGTGGCTACTGGCAGGCTGGATAGAGCAGCTATGTCTGCTATATGTTTGACACCCTCCCCATGCACACACTTAATTAAATGCCTAGATAGGGTCTGATGCAGCCAAAAATCAGTGCAGCATTTACAGCACACAAGCTCTGAAAAATCATCTTATGAAGCCAGATGGTGTTTCTTGAACTGCAGTCTCAAAAATAAAAACACAATATGCATGTATTAGCTGACTGTTGTATTCAGTAAGCATAAATAAAAGCTAAGAAAGTCATTGCTTTCCCCCACCCCCTCTTCTTTTGCTTCTCCAAAAAGATAATAGAATACAATTAATATTTCTTTTTATAAACATAAAGGATGTTGTCTGCCTAAAGAGATCTCTACAGTCTCTCACATGTCTTATTTCTGTAGCTCAGCATGGTTAACTAGTTTTAATGGACAGGGTCAGTAAGGGTTGCCATAATACATCACCTTATATGAAGTTTCAGGAATGCACTGCATTCTTTCAAACAGTTGGAAATATTGGATTGAAACAAAGGAAATGGTATACATAATCTAAATTTACAAATGGAACAAAAATTAACTTTTTCCTTAATTTAACAGCAGTTGTCAAATAATCTTTCATTTCTAGCTAGGGACATTGTATTCTTCCTTCTGCTTGCTGGTAGTAGCCAGTATCTTGGGGATACAAGGCTGGGTCTGATAATCAACTTGCGTGTATAAACACTGGGTACTAGTGTTGAACTTTAAGCAGCCGCAAGAATGGGAATCCTGAGAGAGGAACTGAGAGATCCTGAAATGCCTATCTTTCCCCATACACTGCATAGGACAAGAAGGGGATATGGCCAGTGGGCTGGTTGGGAAGCTGCCTGCATCTGTCTAGAGCTAGGTCATAGGGACTGGTGAGGACAAGAGAATGCCATCATTTCTGATCCCAGGATACTGCAGTCAAGGCTGAAGGGAGGCACCTCTACTGGAGGTTCACAGTAAGGCGCTGCGAAATGGCACCGTTCCATTTCTCCTTGAGTTTTGATGGTTTAACGGAATAGTGGTTCATCTCTAATTTCCTTTAGAGTCAAAACAGCTGTTCCGTTCCCTTCCATTGAAACAGAAAGGCTGTTTCAATGCTGTTTCGAGTTTTGCTGGGGATGGGGAGTCAGAGCAGCCAGGCTGACTTCCCATCCACAGCACTAGATCGTGCTGGGGGTGGGAGGCAGCCCAGCTGAGCTGCTTCCCCGTCCCCTGTGCTAGATCACACCAAGCTGGGCTGCCTCCCACCCCCGGCACGATCTAGTGTGGAGGATGGGAAATCATCCGAGCTGGGCTGACTTTCCATCTCCAGCCTATGGTCGAAACGTTTCGAAAGTTGAAATGTTTTGACCAGCCTTGTTTTGTTTCAAAGCTATTTCAAGGGCCTTTCTTTTGTTTTGATTTTGCTGTTTCGACCTCATAATTGGTCAAAATGAAATGGCTGGCAAAATTTCGCGCACCCCCGAGTCCTCTGCTGAAAGTAGGAGTTTGTCATTTCTTTCAGACAACTAAGCAAAGTTCGCTCCTCCTGTTCCTCAACACAACTGGTGGTGCTGCACCCCTTTTATAGAAGTCTCACCTGAAGTACTTGCTCAGGAAGGGGTAGATCCAAGTTCTGTTCTGTCTTGTTTGGCAGTGCCCCCACCCAAAATAGCCTCCAGGTCACTTGTGGGAGGTGGGACTGTGGGTTTGAATCCCCCCAGGCAGGGCTGTCCCTGAGGGGGGGCAAATCAGGGTGACTGACTGCCTCGGGCCTGATGGACAGTGCCATACAGGCCATACTGCCAGCAGCTTCTGTGGGTAGTTGCCCCCCTCCCCTACACTGCCATTGGCTTCTGCAGGCAGTTGCCGCTGATGGGCCCCACACACCCCTAGGGATGGCTCTGCCCTCGGGTAAGAAGAGGGATTCAGCCTCGCCCCCTTCTGGGCAAGTGCCCCAGGCTATTATGCAAATTGGGTATCACCAGCAAGCTCTGAAAGTGTTATAACTGTTTTATGTGATCCCTGATTCTGCATTATATTAGGCATAGTCTGAGAACACCTGCTGGATTGAGTTTCTGGTATGGTGCTTAGGTGAAGGCTTATCTGCTTTCTGGAGCCTGAGTGAACTTAAGCATGAGCTTGGTGAGCTGCTCAGCTTTGTCAAGACTTTGGCAGTTCTGTGTATCCCATGCACTTGGGAAACTTTGAAGTCAAACAAGGAGGTGCTTAAGATTAGAGTTTTTGATGTCTCCTAGACAGCAGCTAAGCAAGGGTTTTAAGGATTGCAGCTCTGGTTTTAAGCACCCAAATTCTGCATGAGGAGAGTTGTTTGTTTGGGTTTTTTTTAAAGATCTGGTGCCTCTCTTCTGGTCCATTGTATAGATGCTCCCCTTTTTCCTCTATAGTCTAATTTGCAAAAGGGAGATTTCCTGCTAATACTGACTAAACTTAATGTTGGTTGTAGTGCATGCAAGGGACAGAATAGTTCCTATAGGTAGTACGCTCTTGTGCTTTCTCCCCATCCTACCCCCCAAAGTTGCAGATTGATGTCACCTTTCAATGTCCCACTTCTATGCATTTTTGTTGTTGTTGTTGTTTACTGCATTTTTTGTTGCCTTTGTTGTTGTCAGGTTGCTTCAATCGCTTTTATAAGTCAGTTGCCCTCAAAGGTTTATCACAGAACAATAATGAATATAGGGGTTTGTTACTTCTAGAGTGTGAAGTGTGTAGTAGGTCCAAAGCAATTGCTTTATGGGGTCATATTACCAGATTCTGGCATTTTTCTGGATCATTGAAACCTGGCCTTATCTTGGTTCTGCCAGATATGGTGGCTGGAGGAGGAAGCAACCAAATGCACTGTTCTCTTAGTGTGGGCCTTCAGCTAGCTGTCAAAGTGGCTGTTGGTCATGAACCTAACTGATTCAACATCTCATTTAGTTCAAATATGCTCAACCTGGTTTTACATTGTAAAGGAAATGGATGCATGCAGGCTCTATTCTAAAAGATCTTTACAGCACATTTCTCAAAATAAATTATGTTAGATTCTAGTAACAGTTTTATAGTGACCAGGAGAAATGGATAAAATGATTAGCTCTGTATGGCAGGATTTTGTTTGAACCGTGCCCTTTTGTTAGATTAAAGTTCAAATCACATATTTCTGTTGATATTGGATTAATTCAGAGAGAGGCTGTCAAGGTATCACCTAAATTGCAGGTTTTGTGTGGTAAAATCTAGACTTATGAAATGGTGCATTTGGTACTATGGTTTCCTATGCATGTGCTCCAGTGCCTTCTGATTAGAACATGTTGGCCCAGATTCGATAAATGGAGTCTGCTGGAGCGTGATTAAAACACTCCAGCATGCTGTAGAGCCTCGTGTATTCAGTGTCTTGTGTTTCAAAGTGGCGGTGACAGTGTTTTAACTAACATTCAAGGTTTAGTTAAAGCGCCCCTGCCACCATTTTGAAAGGCAGGATGCTGAAAACACAAGATGCTGTGGGCATTTTAATTAGAGCCATTCTAATTAAAATGTCCCCCTCAACCCTGCAGCACATGTACAGGCACTGTATATTTAGTTCTAAAACTTTGGCTGTGTTTAAGGCACTGTTAACGTCATTCTCCTACTACTGAAAAGAGAAATGAGCAGTTACAGAGAATAATTGCATATTCGGTAAAACAATTATTGTTTTGCAGTTTGGAAGATTTTGGGGAGATTATTTCTTTAATCTTATTGCTTCCCACGAGAAGAGTGAATTTTTCAAAGCTTAGTGAGAATGCACATAGAAACTACAGAAAAATGTTCAAGAGCACTGCCAATATGTTTTATCAAGCTGCTCTTTTTCCATTAGCTGATCAACCAGTAGCAAGCAATGTAGCCGGCAGGCCTGGGCTGATTTGTTACGTCCTGAAGCCAGTTTATTAAACTTGAAGAGGAATGAATGATCATGCTCACTGGTATTTTAAAAGGCAGATTAACAAAGATCAGTGGATACCCATGAAGATTGGCAGAATTATATATTTTACAACTAATACGACCAAAATATGTAATCCTGCCAACCCCCTGCTCCCTCCTCTACCCATCCCTCCCCCCACACTTCCAAACACATTACTTTCTCCCCACCTTTTCTGAAGTTTTGAAGCCATGTGTTTGCATCCTGTGGCACTCTCTGGGTGAAACGAAGATCAACCAGGCAGTCCTCTTTACAGAATGCCCTGGTGCTAAAGTTGGTATTGAAACAAGGGGTTACTTGGGTTCTGCTCTTACTGTCTTTTTGTTGGTGGATGTGAGATGGGTAACACAGAACTAAAGCACTGAATTCATTTCTAACCTGGTAAACAGAGTTGGTGTCAGGGGAGATAGGCAAATACAAATATGGACTAATCGGCTTGTTTTAAAAGGATTGTTTACCTTTTCTTTAAATGGAAAATTAGAGTAATCATTATAAAGTGAAGCAATCTGGGATTTACGATGATCATAAGGATTACTTTTTGCCAACTCAGTGTGGTAGTGATATTTTGACTTTTCCAGTGAAAGTGTGGAGGAAACTTTGCTGGGCAAAGACTGGCTTCCTCGAGTCTTATGTCAACACTAGAGCCTGTGGCTAAGATGACTCTAATTTGTTTGAAGATTTTATTTACGTCATTTATTTCACCACCTGACCATGGCAAATACGCTCCTCCTCATGGGCTGAGCTAATGCTGTACAATATAATGATAGTGTGTCAAGATTAGTCCGGTACAGAGGCTGTCGGCAGTACTAAGAGCACCGTGGTTGCCAAGAAAAAGACAGTTAATGCAGTGTTTAAATTAGCTGGAGAGATGAGGACATTCGCAGGTCATTGGAGTAGAAGCCTATTAAGAATCTAAACTGCCGATGATAGTTTCAGCTTTTAAGAGTTCTCTTTCTTACGTGTGTGAGCTTCTAAAATGTCATCCGATTTTTCCTGGTTACTGAAAATATTTTTAACAAGTGGACTATAATGGAAAATCCTGGACTAGAGTGTGGTGGCAATAGTTTGTATGTTAGTGTAAAATCTGAGTGTCTTCTGTAATGCTAGTGTTGGTGACTATTTTGGAAGGCTTGCTTATAAAAGATGATGTGAAATGATCCAGATGAATGGAATCAATTTTTAATGAAAAGCCAGTGGTTTAAGTATATTATTGTGTTAGCTTTATTTAGGCTTAGTTAAACTTTTTTGAAAGGGAGTTTGGCTTTTTAAAACATCAAGAGACTATTGAAGATTTTTAACACTCTCTTTTAAAAGGGATTATTTTTTTAAACTGAAACCCCCCCATTTATTAGGATTATTTGAAACATCAAATTAATTAGTCATCTTAGACAAAACTAATGATAAAATAAAAAGTGATTAGGTCTAAGACTTTTCCAGAGCTCTTTTTTTTTTTTAACTTGCCTGACTTTTTTTTTTGAAATAAATCATGAAGATCTTTGAGCATGTTATGAATAATCTCTACTTTAATAGAACTACAGAGAAGTGGTAAGTACAGCATAATAAATGCAATTCGTTTGTGGGGAGGCGGGGTTTGAATAAAGTCCGTATTAGTTTTGATGTATTCTCAGATTACTAAGTGAAATAGTGTTAATACGACCTTTAGTTCCTAAAGTTGGCAGGGAGTTACCATGATTACACTGAAACCTTTTTATTTCTTCTCATGCTTTTTGTTTTTGATACAGGGGTATTGCATGTAAAACTTCTGCACACTCATGTATTGTTTTTCTTCTGCAATTTATTTAGGGGTCATTAATATTGAAAATGGCTTGTGAAATTTGAATCCATTTTCTTTGGCTCTTGTTTTTGCAGCAATAAAATATTAATCTTGGGTGCACTACCTGTAACTTTGTCTTGTGTAGTTCCTTTTTCATATGTAGATCTTCAAAGCAGCACTTTTGGGGGTTTAATTCTATTACAGTTAATAGCTTGATTAGGATATCAGTGAGGGTTTCCAAGTGCATGCTAGTCCTACTGCATGGAGATCTCTGAGGCTCAGTATTAAATGCAGTATGAAAAAGAAAAGAAAATTAGGGTCTTAGATGGGCATGGATGTAGCTGAAATCCAATCCCTGCATTCCCCTGAAATTTTGTCATTGTGCATAAGAAAATATACAATATTGTCTTGTTTCAGTGACTACGTTTGGGGCTTCTGTATTACTCTATAGTCTTTAGTTAGCACTATATTTGTACATACAATATATATACAAGCAGCTCTACTTTTATAGTGAGCTGATCTCTTCAGCTTTCTTACAGTTCAGGAACTGCCACTCTGCAGGTTGGAACAGCCAGTGACAGTAAAATATCCCTACTTTTTCTTAACTCTCAAACTGTCAATGGAAGGCGATTCCAAATCTGTTTGTGAATTTAGCTTGTTCAGCATTTGCAGTAATCCTCTTTTCTACATGGATTATACCAACAGCACATGGGGGAAAAATGAGATGCTTATAAACCACTAATTACAAGTAAGAAATTATTTGCTTAGCTTTGAAAGTTTGTAATTCAAGAAGTTAAGTAAAGCAAAAAAGCAGTTGCATGTTTTCAAAACAGCAAGATGGATTATAGAACAATAAGTGTTGCTTCATAGATATGGTTGCAGCTGAGGCTCCATTATTACATTAATTTTTTTGTTGGTTTGTTTTGCCCTTAAATTCATAGCAAGCAATATGAGCTTGTAATTATAATTTGTATGGAATTTTGAAGAGAATTCAGTAACCTGAAAATAAAATAATAGTAACAAATCTATTTTTGCCAGTGTGACAACTCAGATTTCACCAGGTATTGATGTACTTTATTTAGGTGCTCTTTTACAGATGTGGGAAGTAAAGTGGTGGTGGTAGCACTTCTTTGGTTTTATCTGCGTTCAAAAAGCGCCCTTTAAGGATAAATGCATTGGTATGTTTTTTCCTCTGTTCTGTGTTGGCACAGTTAAGCCTGTTAGTATGTCACTTCCATTTTTTAATGTTGAGGTGGTGGTGGTGGTTGTTGTTACTCTGTACCAAAAGGGGAACGTGTACTTACCTGCCAAGATGTGCCTGAAGTCTTAACTTCGCTTTGATTTTACTTTTATCAAAAAATACGACGAGTTTGGTAGCTTTTATTTCTCAGTAAGCTATTTAGATATGTTAGCTATTGTTAGCACCATTGCAGTATCACAGAAGAGGAAATAGGAAATGTTTGCATTGGGAGTTTTCCAGACCAGTTAAAAAACATTAAAACTCCTTGTATAATGTATGACACTTTTGATTTTAATATGATTTCATATTAAGAATGTTACTGATTTTTAAGTAATACTTTCTGCCTCTCATTACTGTTGTTTGGAGTAAGTTAGCTATATTTGTCTGAAGAAAATGTGCAGTTGAGAGATCCTGCACCCACAGAATGTCTTAATTTAGGCAGAAAACAGGTTCTGGCTGAAACTAGGTCTGATTCCATGAACTTACTAGAAGAAATGTATATTTAAAGAATGAATTGAGATAAAACTGTTTCTCCCCTTCCTTATACCAACATAGACTCAAGATGAATGTTTAATTTATATTGGTGTTGAAGGAAAAACATAGATTTTTCATGCTGCTGCTTTTTCAAGTTCTCTAATTGGATGTTTTATGCTATTAAGGAAGCAGACCAAACAGTCATCCTCCATAACAGGGTGAGGGGAGGACCACTGCTACCAGTGTTAAGGCAGTGGTCTGGTAGTTGAAGTGTCTTAGTGGCTGTTACAGTGATTCTGGCAGAATTATAGCCCCTGCTCATGAACATGACTAGCATGTTTGCAGCTGCAGGAATGGACACCTTCATCAATATAATGTGAGTTTACCAACCCAATGGGGAAGCTTTTGTGTACTTGGAAGTAAACCATTTTTGTTTTAGAATACCCATCTAGTCAGAACCCTGTGTGGATTAGCACTGTTTGACTCAAAAAAAAAAAAAATTGTGTGTATACATGTATTATTAATAGTCCTATAAACTAAATTGAACTGTATCCTGGATCTCTAATTTTTCAAAAGTGTTCTACATTTCCGTACAGACTGAACCAGAATAGTCCTGCTGCAAAATTCAGCAAAATATTTGCTGGAAGTTGGAAAAGCTCTGCATTTTAGGCAATACAAAGCTGTTGTGTTTAATATTTTTAACGTTTTACTTGCTTTCTATTTTTTAGTGACAAAATGTGGTCAGGGGATTTTTAACACAGTCTACCTTTTCAGATAAAGCTTTTATTCTTTGGATTCCTGTCCATAGGCACATTCAGGATCCAGCAAGCCAGCGGTTGACATGGAACAAACCTCCCAAGAGTGTCCTTGTTATCAAAAAGATTCGTGATGCTAGTCTACTACAGCCCTTTAAAGAACTGTGCGTGTATCTTACTGAGGTAATATCGCTTGGGAGAGATCAGAGCTTTTGGTGCTTAAGTTTAAATGAAATGTTCTTACTTGCTGTTCTAGCTTAATTATAAATGGGGGTAGAATTGTATATGGCGAATGAGTCCAAATGTATGGAAAACAATAGAAATAATTAATTGCAAAACTCAGCATGGAACCAGTCTTTTTTTTTCCTGCTAAACGAGCTCAGCATAGTTTCCCTTTAAAGAAAACTACCGTTCTCATTGCATATTATATGAACAGTCTTATTCTGCAGTTTTAATACAGAATGAGGATAAATATTTATGCCATTAAACTGAGAAAATAATTAGCTAATTTGGAATTAGGGTTATGTCACAGGAGCATAGTTAAGTTTCCAAAGACTAGTTAATTTTTATTATGTGACCTTTGTACGACAGTTTCAGTAATAAAATACAGTAATAATTGCTGTACGTTTTAACAATACATATAGAAACTGAACAGCACTTGTGAAAATCACAACATTTTAAACCAGTATCAAATACTGATAGAAGCATCACGTGTGGTGTTATATTGTTAAAAGATTTATTAGTAAATGTTTTTGCTGCTTCTAGGAGAACAACATGATAGTTTATGTAGAAAAGAAAGTGTTAGAAGACCCAGCCATTGCTCATGATGAAAATTTTGGACCAGTGAAGAAAAAATTTTGCACTTTCAGTGAAGGTAGGGTAATGTTTCTTTAAAATAGAAGTTCTGATATATTGCCTTTTCATCTTCTGGTTTCCCTGGTGATTTGTTCAAATGAATCAAGTTTGTCTGAAATCTGTCCTTGATAAACTCAAGCAGATGTTGTTTTGATGGTCTGTTCATTATTTCTATTTCTAAATTAACATTAGTGTGCTGCACCAAATTTACATGTGTAAATTGAAATCTTTAAGTTATGTAAATTAACCTTTTAATGTTATCCTCTAGATTATGATGATATCTCTAATCAGATAGACTTCATCATATGCCTAGGAGGAGATGGGACCTTACTTTATGCTTCTTCACTTTTCCAGGTTCGTTCTATAGAAAATAAATATTTATTTTTTTGAGGCGCTCTTCCCAACCAGAACTTTGCACAGGAGTCAGTCTTGAAGATTTTTGCAAGCTTTCTCCTTACTTGTTCAGATCTTTCTGGCTAGCCACCTTTCTCTGTTCCTCCACTATAAAAGCTCTTTAGGTTAGTAGTGCTCAAGTTTTTGGCCCCACACCAGACAATGAGCCATTTTGGGCCCTGTGCGCTGGGATCAGGCCCTAATCCTTGCATTGCCTTCAGCTGGCCAGGTTGGGGCACCACAGGACCCTCAGGCCTGATTCTGGTGTGTGGGGCAGCATGGGTTCCTGATGCCCAGTCCCAGCAGTGCAGGACTCAGCACTGCCCCTGCCCAGCTTAGGCACTGTGCTGCCTTGTACACCCCACCTCTAGCGTGCAGAAGCATACCCTGCAGCCTGAGGGCTCCCCACAACATCTGTGAGAAGCCTCATGGGCCAGAGTACATAGCACCAGGGACCTGATCTGGCCCTCAGGACAGTGGTGAGCATCCCTGCATTGCCATTTCCATCTTTGTTTTTATTTTTGCGTGTAGTTATTGTCAAGCACATTTAGGATATTTGCAGACAAGTTGTTATGGTACTACTTAAACATAAAAAGAACGGGGATAACACATGCTTTAGTTGTGTAACACTGAACAACTTCTAAATTATTCCTTTTGACAGGGTAGCGTACCTCCGGTTATGGCTTTTCATCTTGGATCGCTTGGATTTCTTACTCCATTTAACTTTGAGAACTTTCAGTCCCAAGTTACTCAGGTTATAGAAGGTAAGAATTTTTTTCCACTGTAATAAAAATAGAAGATTATCTTTGCAACTTTTAAAAGGCTTGTTCGCTTTCTGTTTTGTTAGAGTTTCCTTTAACAACTGAACTGTCTAAAATCAGTCCTTTTGATACTGCAGTGCTTTATTGCAGTATCATTTTTTACCTTGTTTTGTAAAGTTGGGATGGCCTTGTGCTTGTAGCATGTAAGGAAATATCAGGGAAATAATGTGGGTGTACTCATCAACCCACACATAATGTAACAATTTAGGAGTGATGGTACTGGAAGATCTTAATGATCTAACTTCTCTGTTCCTATGAACATTATCACATTAAAGTAGTAGGAAATTGGACCTACAATGATCAGGAAACTTCTAAATGTTCCAGCTTTTCTTTTCTTTCTCTCTTTTGGAGTTAATGCATAGTTTACGTATGTTTTTGGCATTTTCATAAACAGCTGACATGGAGAATCAGAAAAATTTACGTGCTGTGTGAGTTCTCACTGAATAGGAAACCTTGACTCTCGAGTGCTTGGTTTTCTAACCTGAATGTGCGTTTAAACTAGTTCTTGGTATTTAAAGTCCTTTTGAGAGAGAAGGAAAAAAAATGCTATAACTTGTCACCTTGGTATAAAGCTATTCTGGTTGTATAATTAAGTAATTGAAAAGCATTAATGTAAGTCTCATGTTGCTAAATTGATATTTTGTGAATTTATAAAAATGAACTGGTTTCTTTATGCCAAGCTTACGTAAGTATCAGTGAGGATTATCAAACAAATCAACTGCCTACCTTCTGACTTAAGCAGTCATTTGCACATAAAGCTTTAAGATTCTCATTGAATTTTCAAAGGGTAGTTGGTTTATATGTTTGCATTACTTAAAGCTGTCTTTTTCATTCCCACCCAACTTCAGTTTTGAGGTGAAGTTAAGCCCACAACATTCTGTTGTAAAAAACCTAAGGAAAATTTGAGCAAGTGAAAAGTGGAGAAGAGCGTTTCATAACAGTTTGTTAGTAAATTATTGTGAAAATAGTAAAGTTGCTTATAATATAGTAGATACTACTCCAGTGTGTGTGCATGTGTGGGTTTCATCCTTTCCTTCCTTTTGGATTGCAGGCAATGCAGCACTTGTTTTGCGGAGCAGGCTGAAAGTGAGAGTAGTAAAGGAGCACAGAGAGAAGAAAATGATACAAAATGGTATAGAAGAAAATGGAATGGTGCCTACAAGTCTGGAGAAAGAAGTGGGAAAGCAAATCATGCAATATCAGGTCAGAGCCAGAAGAGTGTAAAATGGAAAACGAGCAAAAGAACTAAGAAATAATTCATCCTACACTCGAGTTTCTCAAGGTTTTTTTTTTTTCTTTTTCATCATATTCTGTTAACCCAGTATTATGACACTTTCTATATTGCTTCCAGGTAATTTCCTAAATAGGCCATAAAAAAAAAGGGTGTATTGCATAACATAGTATTTGCTATAATGCTGCATATGCTATAATCATAATACTTTGTTTATACATTGCTCCGCACCAGAGGTTTTCTTGTATTTTGAAACCAGTAAATTGATTACAATGGCCTTGACAATTGAATGTCTCACTGGTGGATATAACCAAAGGAGGAATCCTATTAGCACCATCAGCAACTTGCTTCTGGAAAATATCCATAGCACCAAGTAACTATTTCTACTGGTGATCACTAAGACAGGATTATATAGCAACTCAAAGACCAAGATAAGTTGGTGAAGATTGGGGTGAAACTTTCATAAACATATGTTACTTGTCCTTTGTCAATTACTATCTTGTCAGGCCAAAAAAAAAATTAACTGGTTTCGTGTCCTGCCAGGTCCTAAATGAAGTTGTTGTCGATCGTGGTCCTTCCTCCTACCTTTCCAATGTAGATGTTTATCTGGATGGGCACCTTATAACCACAGTACAAGGAGATGGTAAGTTAACGGCTCTTGCTAAAAAGCTTAACCGGTCCCTGTCTAAATACTAAAAGGAAACTAACTTCTAATTACCTTGCCTCTACTTTTTTACTTTTTCCATTGGAAATAAAAGCTTGGGTTTTGGCTCCTGGGCTGTTTGAAAACTGGGTGTGCAGAAGTGTGAGTTTAGGCAACTGGTACAGTCCACAGAGCAGCACTGACATCAGTAAAAAAGCTTACAGAACACATCTTATGTAGAGGTGTCATATGGCAACTTGTTTGTATAGGAGAATTGGGGACAAAAGGAAGAAGTTAGAAGACGGTGCTTAGGCGCAAGTAGGGGTGCAGCAATAAAGATTTTTTTTTTTTTTTGGCCAATACCAATGGCTGATTTATTAACGAGCCACATCGACTGATCCAATTGTTGATATGCAGCCCAGCACCTTGGAGAGCAGTGTCTGGCTGGTAAGTCTGTTGGGGTGGGGAGGAAAGGGTGTATGAGGGGAGCAGATCGAGGTCCCCATAGTGAGGGAGGGAGTGGGGGTGGAGCTGGGGCAGGGTGTGGGACAGAGCCATGAGCAGCTTTTGCATGGGGGATGGCTCCTGCCACTGCACACATCCCAGGAAGGCATGGGGGGCATGCTTCCCTGGATCTGTGCATGGGGCTAGGGTGAGGCTGTGCACTTGGGATGGGGAGTGATACCAGGCTCTTCCCAGTGAGGGTTGGACCAGGGCTGCACTCAGGGCAGGTGGTGGTGCTGGGAGGGTGGGCTATGGTAAATTTTGGGGTGGCTGTAGTCCACCCTATAGCCCCCTTCTAGCACCACTGCTGCCTGCCCCAAGCACAACCCTGGTCCAGGCCCTGCCAGAAGGAGCCCAGCACAGCCCCTGGCCCTGAGCATGCAGCGGGGAGCCTGCCCTCACCAGTGCCTCCCCTGGGGTGCATGCAATAACAGGAGTTGCACCCCAACTCCTGGATGAGTTGCTCATGGCTCTGTCCTGCCCCATCCAGCCCCATTCCCTGCCTCACCATGGGGCCTCCATCTGCCCCCGCCACACCACTTCCCCCCCACCACATACTTATTGGCCAGACACTGCTCTCCAAAACACAGGAAGCCCTTGCTCTCCAAGCTGTCAGGCTGCATTCCTGGCCGTGTGTGAGCTGTGGCTGCGCACATGCACACAGCATTTATTAGCGATGTTATTGGCCACACCAGCTAAAATAACCGGATTTTGCCAATGTCAGTTTTCCTTTTCAGTGCTGATCCAATATGAACCAATGTATCAGTGTACCTCTATTGTTAAATATTGACATTTCATCCATAAAGCTCTTAACAGATATGAATCTTCCTACCCTCATAGGTATGTGTGTATGTGCAGTACAGATGTGCAAATTGATGCAAGAGAAATAGTCTGTCAGTGGTTGAATTGGAAGGGAGTTTCTGGCCCCCATTCATGTATCTGGTTCACTCCTTTCCTTGGAAATCTGAGTTCAGCCTGTAGACTTCCCAATTTCATCTAACTCAGTCTCTTTAATATTTTAAAAGCTTATAGCTAAAATCAAGCCTCAGGTGACTCATGGTCAAGAAATCCAACTTGGGATAAGGTCAGATGTTTTTTAGTAGCTTTAAATGACAGAAGTGCAACTTCCTGTTGCCTAGCCTTACCTTTAAAGCAGTGGTTTTCAGCCTGTGGTCTCCAGGCTCCTGGGGGTCCGTAGACTACATCTAAGGGGTTTGCAAAAGATGACTGATTGATCAAAAATGTGAATACCCACACCTACAATTCAGAGGGGTTGGCACCTCCATTTAAAATTTCCAAAGGGGTCCACAAGTGAAAAAAGGTTGAAAACCACTGCTTTAAAGTATTACTTTCAGCCGAGCACGCGTAAGTAAAACTTGTGTTCTGTTCACAGGTGTTATCGTTTCCACACCGACTGGTAGTACTGCTTATGCTGCTGCAGCTGGAGCTTCAATGATTCATCCAAATGTTCCTGCAATCATGATCACCCCAATCTGTCCTCATTCATTGTCCTTCAGACCCATTGTTGTCCCTGCAGGAGTGGAGCTCAAGGTTAGCTTTTG
Organism: Crocodylus siamensis; assembly: GCF_052110815.1. NCBI lineage: Eukaryota > Metazoa > Chordata > Crocodylia > Crocodylidae > Crocodylus > Crocodylus siamensis. Next base: position 11,829,794 of record NC_143406.1, on the reverse strand, counting down.
TTCTCTTTGTTCAAAGAAGTAAATTGTCGGAGATAAGAACATTGGCCCAGGAAGCCCTTTCTCGTCCCTAAATCCAGGCCCCTGCATTTGCAGACGGCCATTTACCCAAGGTTTCCTCAGAATGACTACTTGAAACCTCACACACCACTACAGGTACAAAATGGGCACTTCTACACAAGATGTTTACTGTGGAGCTGCCTAACTAGCTCCACAGTAATCATCTCAGCATTCACAGATGTAGCCCTATTGGACCACAGTAAACCTAATAAACTCTGTCACAGGTTAGTACTTGTAAATACAGATACTAACCTGTGGCAGAGGTTTTTAGTGCATAGCAATGCACGTGTAAATGCTGATAGGGATGACTGGGGCACAAGCATGCTTCAGTGTGGGGGCTGCCTCCTGGCTAGCCCCCCACTGGAGCACCCTTGTGCCCATCCAGCCCCTCTGCAGCACATTGAGCTGGATCAGGGCAGTCTTAGACTGGCAGGCTGACCCCCTGGGCCCTCTGCTATCTGGGGCTGCTCCAACCCGGCTCAACATCCTGTGGTCCTGGGTGCATGTTCAAATAAATGCCGGTGTAGTATGTGCCAGGGTTATTGCTGTGAATTAATTGCACCTGTAGATGTGCCCAATAAGAAGATAAATATTATAAGATTGACCAAAGCAAAGGACATAAAGTTTGTTTATTATTAGGCACTATGCCCATATGTAGAACAATGGTTCTTAACCGTATTGATTCGAGGCAGCACTCTGTAACTTTTGTGAATTAAGCAGCACCCCATTTCAAAAAGTAATTTATTTATTACAGTGTTTAACTCCTTGCAGAAGTGTTGGGCAGTGGAAGCAAGCCATCTGTCAGGCAAAGGGGAGCCTGAGCCTACACTTATCTGTTCATATCTGCTTATCTTCCTTGCATCTCATAGCACCCTTTAAAAGATCTCAAGTCACTTCAGTGTGCCCTGATACCGTGGTTAAGAATCATTGATGCAGAACTGTCAGGAATGGGAATTTTCGAGACTAGCAGATGTGAGCAGATATACTTATACTTATTTAGAAGGATGATAATCTTAATTGCATATAGTTTTGCAAAAAAAAAAAAAAAAACCTCCCAAAACTTGTCGTGTCCAATCTGTGCTCAGAGTGGATTTTCTTGTAATAGATATTGGCCACAAATAAATTTATTTCACTGGTTTTGTGTGTTAATATTTTGCACAACTGTTTTAGTCTGCCAGTCCATATAACGGAGAAATCTTGGTGTTTTGTGAGGGTATGAGAAGTTTAAAAAGGATTTTTTTTTTTTTTTTTTTTTTTTTTACCATTTGAATTGGTTGCTTATTCATGGCACCTACATCAAGCTACAGTTTATCTATACAGTTGGCAATATGGCAGAAATCAATCATCTCAAGACAGCTCATACCATAAATTATGCATATGGTACGGTTGGCCAAGTGGTCAGTTGGCTAAACAAATAGTCAGTTGACCATTTATTTGACCATGGTCAGATGCTGTTAAATACTCCATGAAGCCATGAATGCCCTTGTATAGGTGGTGGCCTACCATTTTTTCCGTCACACTGTCATTTGTTAGCAAAGGGCAGAAGTGAGGGCTCCTTGCCTCCCAGTCCTGCAGGAGGCAAGACATCTATATACATCACCCCCTTATCCCCTTTCTCAAGGAGCAGGTATCCTGGCCCTGAGCTCTTCCAGCCAATTCTCTCATTCTGTCTTCCCCTTCATTAAGCCATATGGGGCTGCAAGAGCTAACTCTGGGTTGAGGAGGAAATGAAAACCAGCAGCATGGAAAAGCTGACCTTTTATAATTTCTATGTATGTTTCAATTTCATTTTTTCTTATAATTTGTAACTCTTTGGGCTGACCCTGACATTCCAGGGTAAAATCCAAAAAGAAGAACAGTTGAATTTTGTTCACACTTATATGTAACCCATGTTGCTAGCTAGAATAAATTTGAAAAACTTGTAATAAATTAGTTTAATTGTTTCACAGTAACAGTCAACAATCTTGTTTTGTTAACATAACTTATGTAATTTTATGTAATTAACATAAATATCTAACTTATTGAAGATTAGTCTCTCACTGTTCTAATAAATTAATCTTTACATTACTTGACACTTTTTTTACAATATTTGACCGGTCAATTGACTGGGTATTTTTGACTCCTCAAATACCCAGGTCTAACTATAGCCTCTTAAATTTGAAAGTTTTACATAAAGCCTACAAAGTTCACACATCTGTATTTCAAAACGCTGATCACAAAAGTCCACCCAGAAGTAAAACTAAGACTACTGATCTCATTGAATTGAGCAGTATGTTAACTCTTATATGGAGTTCAGGTCTTCTGTAACTGGAATGCCTTTATAGTAAATAACCTTACTAGAATTGTTAGGGAAGGCATTGCTGTGCACATAACTGTATGCCTCCATTATATTTGCAATATGCATAATATTAAACTTGTATCCACAATCCTGTAAAACTTTCAGCAGAAAAAGACAGTAGAGGAAATAAAATCTCTATGTACACTAGATACAGGAGAGTAAAAAAAAAAAAAAAAAAAGGATATGTTCTTTTCTCGGTCCTTCAGCTCAGAAAGCTGCATTTTTAATTCTTGTGTTTTGTCCTTTCTTAGATTACGCTGTCCCCTGATGCCCGGAATACAGCATGGGTTTCGTTTGATGGGAGGAAGAGACAGGAAATCTGCCATGGAGACAGGTGAGAATTTCTCTTTGGTTGTGACTTCTTAAGCATTGAGAGAGTTGTGCAGCCACACTCTTTTGAATTTCCCTCATGTTGGCTAGGACTGTAAGGTATTGGTGGTGGCAGCAGAAATGAATATTTTATAAGTTTTATAATTGCTTATAAGTGGCAAGGTTAGCAAAAATGTTTTGGATACTCCTGCTTGGAAAAAAAATAGGCACATTTTTAAAAGCAGATGAAATGTTGGCACGGGGGAAAAGGACATCCAAATAGGAGTTGGAGAAAAAGGTCATGCCCTTAAAGAAATCTGTGAACTTCAGCTCATGGACTAGATCTTGGGACTGCTGAACACAGTGAAGTCAACAGGAGTAGCGTGTGCTCATTACCTCTCAAGAAGGCATTATTTGGCACATATACCATTGAATAAAATTGCAAAGCCAATCTAGAAAAAAAGAGCAAAGGTCTTCTTTGTAGAAAAGTAGGGCTGGAACGGACCTCCTGAGATCATCTGATCCAACGCCCTGCTTGAAGTAGGTTCATCCCTACCTAGTCCATCCCTTACAAGTTTTCCTTTAACTTATTCCTGTAGCTATATAATCAACCCCGCTGTACAGTTATGAGGCATGTTGCCCAAAGGCACCAAAAGCTCCATAACTTGCCACAGGTAAAGCAGGAGGATGAGGGCTGTCAGTGTCCCACTGCTGCAAAGGAGTCTTATTATACGCAAGAGGTCCAAAAAAGAGTGCTATGCCCCCTGCCACAGATGAAGGCACTTTGCCTGTGTTCAGATGAGCTTTTATAATAGCAGATACATTGGGCCCTTATTACATTCAGTGGCAGGAGTCTGCAGCTCCCAAGACACGGTGCAGTGCTTTAAAGCAGTGGTTCTAAATTTTTTGTATTGGGACCCGTTTGTAAACATCACTGGCCAGTCCCGACCCAGTAAATAGTTTAAGTAGAAAATAGTCCCCTGGCCCTGCTGGTGCACTTCACTCCCAACCCACTGTCCTCTGCCGCAGTCCCCCAGTGTATAGGGCAGGGTGGGAGGAAGTGTGGACCATGGGAGTCCCCAGCAGCCCCTTGGAGGCTGGAACTCTGCCAGCCTGCAAGGGAAAGCCCATGGTTTCCCAGGTTTTTGTCCTTTTAAAGGAGAATCCATTTTTAAAGTTTGTTTGCAACCCTTTCATATGTTCTTGCAAACCCACTTTTGGATTATGACCCATGGGTTGGGAAACTCTAGTTTAAAGGACTTGTCCTCTTTCCCAGTACAGAAATGTGGATTAGTAAGAAAGAGCTCAGATCAACCCCAAGCTCTCTGCTGCATAGTTTATTTTATTCTTATAGATCCATTTTGCTGTCTGACCACTATGCTTTTCTGATCCATATTTGTGGGAAGATGAAGAACAGGACAGTGCAAGGATCTTTCACTCTGGAATTTGTTGGGGGGTTTTTTCCCCCCCTGCAGTTGAGCAGTAAGATGCATTGGGAGTCTGCACATTTGATCAGATTGATGCTATGGCAGTGATGTTGGACTATGTTATTTGCTGCCTTTAAGTTTTAGGACTTGAGGTTTAAGGATCAATTATTTTTGAGCTGACCCAAGGGTGGTCTTGTGAACCCCAGCAAAGAGATGCAAGACTCTCTAGAGCAGGAAAGAGAAATAGGGGGATAAGGCAGGCTGGCTGTGGACTCTGCTCACAATAATTCTTACCTATAGCATTGTATCTCTACTGACGTTTCTAAGGCATTCTGCTTGTTGTATTATGTAAGTACTGTGTCCCAGCTTGGCCAGCAACAAATTTCAGAAATTAACCATTGCCCAGAGATTTGAATACTTATAGACCTAAAGATTAAAAAAGGTTTCCTGATTCTACAAATACCAAAGTACGATTTTATTGCATTTTTTATGTTACTTCTTTACTAACTGAGGGTATTCCTGTGTTGCAGTATTAGCATCACTACCTCTTGCTATCCTCTTCCTTCAATCTGTTTCCGAGATCCTGTGAGCGACTGGTTCGAAAGCCTGGCTGAGTGTTTACACTGGAATGTTCGGAAGAAGCAAAATAACTTTGCTGTTGAAGAAGAAGAATTTTGAATGTTGAAAGCTAATGATGTTCATGTGGTTTAATGTGGCAGTATCCCTTTTTTTTTTTTAAAAAAGGGGGTTTTGGTTTTAAATCCTGTAGCTCCTGGGAATAAACACAATAGGCACATATTTTAAACAGTGATGTACCTCATAGCAGTCTGATCTGCTGATGACCGGAAGTGATCATGTTACATCCAATCCACTGGCAGTAGGAATTTTAAGGTTTAAAAATCTGACTTTTGTCAGCTAAACTTAATTTTTTTAATTTTCAAATTTTAAAATGGGTTGATATTGCTAATCAGCAGGGCCGTCCTGGGGTGGGGTAGGCACGAATCAAGGCAACCGTCCTGGGCCCTGCACTTCATGGGGTCCCATGGAGCCCAGTGGAGTGGCTGTAGCGCATCTGTGCCACTGCTGCCAGCTTCGCATCCAGCCGCTTGCTACCCTCCCTCCCTGCTGCTGGCACTACTGCCATTGGCTTCTTCATATCCAGGGTGCACAGGATTGGGTCAAGGTAGGGCCCCATGCGAGCTGATTTGCCTTGGGCCCCCCCACCCTGTTCGGGTCAGCTCTGGTAATCAGTATCCAAAACACCTGCGATCTTGATTGTAACCAGCAATTTGCAAAGTGACATGGTAGGTTGTATACGTAAATAATAGAAAAGTGAATTAAAATATTCTAGTTAGTTTGGTATATTTGTTGTTCTCTGTTAAGATTTCTCTTCCTTTAAAACAAAGGAATCTTACTTGGAATGCCTTCCCATTGAGACAACACTTAAATCCTTTGCCCTTACATGCAAGTGTGGCAAGACTTTTGGGGGAAAGAAACAGTTAGTTATACTGATTAAACTCTTTATTTTTAGTAGTTAAAACTGTTGAAAACCCTCTTATTTCTGCCACTTAAATTAACATTGTCTGGCCTTATCACTGTTCTTACCATCCAAAAAGACAGGGTTGACTGGACAGTTGGTAAAGTGTTACTCTGTTAATGTGTACATTAACTGATTTATCCTCAGCAGTTCCCTGCTTTTTCAGCACGGTTGGGAGCTTTAGAAATGTGTAGAATTTTTGTACTCCCTGAAATAAACATCATTTGAGATTGTAAATGACAAGCTTTTGCCAGAGCCAGAAGAGCCTGGACTTGGACTACTACTATGTTGTCTAAAATCACTGACCACTGATGCTGTTGCTTATTCTGAGAAATATGAGCATTGTAAATTAGGACCTGAATGCCCTTAACTCCCCATTGACGTGGAAGGGTGCTCAGTACTCAAGGGTTGGGCCCTTGAGTAACAAAAAGGGGATACTGCATTGGTAGGCTGATCAGAAACAGGACACATTCCCAGCATAGTAGCGATGGTGCCTTCAGCACACTTCAAGATGTTTTAAGTCTTGTATGTACTTTTTTAAGATTCTTTCAAATGTTTCTAACCTGTTTATGTACATAATTTTATTGTACATGCTTTTATGAAGATAAGTAGTTTAAAAAAAGGGTTTGTACTGAGCTTTTACTAAGAAAAAATAATCAAACCCAGTTATAATGTTTACATTAATGTTCTTTGTGGTATAGTCTCTCACTACCATGCTATCCTAATCCTAATATTTTCAAATAACCTCTGCATAGACCATTAAAGGGATGGACGATCTCTGCTAGTCTTGCAGTATAAGGCATGTTATGGCAGAGGAATCTGTTTCTTCTTGATTAAGTGTGGGGTTTTCTGCAAGTGAAATGAGTTCTGTTGAACTTTTCATGGTTGTCTTACTCTTGTTTGTGTGGTCAGGGTTAATAATGGGAAATGTACTAATTCCCATGCTCTACCTAGCCTGAAGTCCTCTGAGTTAATATCTCTTCCTTGTTGGATGTTGCCCTAGTGTGTTTAATTTTGTCCCATTAAGATGAGAGCAAATTGTAGCTCTCCACTAATGATGTAATAGCGCACTAAAATTGTGTTAATATAAATTGATGTTCAGTTTGTAAATACTTTGTAAATTAGACTATTGTTTAGTTTGGTCTGGACAAGCAGAACTTGTGATGTTATCGTTGAGCATGTTCAGATATCTTTGGAGCTTTTGTTTTGTTTTGTTTTCACTTGAATTTACAGTAACTATTTTATCACTGTTTAAAGCTGCTTACGGGTTTTCTAGACAGTATTCAGTTTCTGAATAGCTGTTTTCTTTCTGAGCTATAGAAACATATTTTGCTTTGAAAAATATACATTTCCTTATTTAAACATGCAATAACTGAGAAAGGAACAGGGTAAAGCCTTTAATTTTTAGTGGAGGTATAAATATCCTGATAAATGAATATAAGCCAGAAGGCTTAGTAAGATAGGAAGTGGAAATAACCCGTTGAAGTGGTGGTAAGGCAAAATGAGTAAGAAAGAGACTTATACTGAACTTACAATTTTTTAAAAACTAAAATTGCATCTTCAGCACTTTTTTTTTTTTTCATTTGTGCTTTTTTTATAATAGTAAACATCTTTCATGACATGGAACAGATTATGGAACATTAATTTTCAGAGTGTACACTTCCTAAAATGTAATTTCTAAACACATCCTATGTAACTACTCCCTCCAAATTGGACTTATGCGGTTTTATTAAATTTAATCTAACATGCAGAGGCAATTGCATTATTTGGCTCTGAGTGCATTTCTTCATAGTTTCGCTTGTGAAAGGCACCTTCTCTTCCCACTCAGTGACAAAAGCTTGTTTGGATCACTAGCCAGCTGAAATGAAAGCTACAATCAGAGACATCTGGAAAGTAATGTGTTTGGATGCATGCTCCTGCTTTAACTTTGGAAAAAGTTATTTAATCTTGTTTTCTTACTAGTTTTTTGTAAACAAAGTGACTCAAATGATTTGCGTTAATACTTGAAAGAATTTGTTTAACTGTAAGAACCCTCCTTCTAGACTCTTAATTCTTCTAAATGGCCCTCTGCAAGCAAGTAACTAGAGCTTTGTCTGTACTTGAAAAGTTTTGCCCACATGGTTATGCTGGATAGGAGTGTAATTCTCTCTAGCTGTAGTTGTCATCAAAAATCTTTTGAAAATTCATTTAGACTAGAAAAAAATTCAATTTGACTGCTTAACTTATTCCATTTGGGGAACTGGTTTCAAGTGTACCAGGAAAAGTTGGTATATACTGTATCTCTCCTTTGATGATGTAAACCAGCCGCCCTTTTAAGTTTAGACAGGGTGTAAATGGAGACTTGTAAAGCATTTGTTTAAAGAAAAGGCAGTGGTGATTTCCAGTAAAAGCCTTGAAAATAAGAAAGAAACATTGAAAGTTATTGCAGTACTGAAACTGATGTATGGTATAATTCAAAGTGCACTGAACTTATTTTTTTAAATATCCTGATGTTTCATACTGTTCATGATTGGAAACATGTTAAATATTGCTGAGAACAAATATTTTCAGTCCTTTAAATAAACACTTTTTTTTTTTTTTTTTTTTGTTAAGCTTGTTTTGTGCAGGAGCATTTTGACATGCCAGGACAGAAACAGGCACTACAAATGCAGTGTATTAGAGTAAGTTATAGGGACTGCTGTTCAAGAGATAAGGCAAAAGTGGATTTAAGAGCCACTAAGTACATGGTTATTTCCAATCTTTAAGAATCAAGCTTCCGACAATTACCTTATGGGTTAAAATCAATTTTTTCCCTTCACTTAGGCACTTTCTTAATGATCCAAGAAAGAGATTACAAGAGTTGTGGGTAAAGAACAGGGACAATGGGAAACATTTAAATAATATGTTTTCCCAACAGAAGTTTCAAGATTGAACATTTTTTCTGAGGCCATCCTTGTTTCTTACCCAGTGATTATTCCTAGGGGTTCTTTAATTAGCCTGGAAGTACAAGCTACTTTCAGGCATAGTCTCAGAGTACTCCATACATATTCTGCAGCCATATAAAACTGACAGTCATATAATGAAGAAGACCTGGTGCTTACTACAGCTAGGTCTTCTGTTTAAAAGCTATATTACCCAACATTCTGACTTGAATGTAGCAGCAGGGGTTTCACCATCTCCATGCAGAGAAACATGCCTCACCAGTTATGAAACTGCTTGCTGGAACCAAAATGCCTTCCAAAAACCACAGCAACTCTATCCTGCATTATGATTTTTATCTTGCCTAAATTTGGGGCAGGGAATGATCGTTGCCCCATCATGGCACTTACTTGGCAGAACTCATTCTATTGCTAAGGGATGATTCTCATGATTCAGTTCATATGTGGCTCACAAGATCTCCCTCCTGTCAAAGCGGGTGTTCCAAATTACATTCACAGTGCAAGTTGCTCAGTGTTTTTCATACCAGAACTGCAGTTACCAGGGCAATAAAGCCTTTTATATTAAGAAGACTAAAAACCTCTAACCCTTATTTCCTCCACCAAAAGTAAATAAGATCTTTATGGTGTGGGTTTGACCCTTACCTCTCTTCACGGTCCCTCTCCCCTCCTGCCCCTAACAGTCTGAGGGAGGAGATGCAGTGGCATAAAAGGGAATCAGTTCCATTTCATGAAAGCTGCTTTACAAGAATTCCTGCAATCTCCCAAAACCTTGAGAGCAGTATGAGTATAATCTAGCAATAAGGAGTGGGGGAAGAGGAATGGCATAGACACTTCCCATATAAGTTAATAGAAATTTGTGTGCAGCCGAGGGCAAAACTTGGCCTAGTGCTGGTCCATCATGTCGGCTAGCTCCTCACTTTAAAAAAAAAAAAAATGGTGGTGGAGAGGTGGTTAGCTGAAGTCAGGCAGAAGGCAGGGCAGGGTGACACCTTAGAGACTTGCTCATTGCAGCCATGTTAGCAAGATGAAAGAAGTGGCAAGTGAGCCTTTTGGCTTATCTTTAACCTAGAGAGCTGGGTAACAAGAACAGAGGAGATGCACCTGCAGTCCACACTATTGCCTCAGTAAATATTGAGAGCCCCCAGTGGGCTTATACTGCCTGTGCCATCACATCTTCATTGCTGTTACCCAGAGGTATTTAACTAAAGCCAGTTTGAGAATGCCTGCTTGTACTGCAGTGCTGCTGCCTTTTAGAGAAAGTCTCATACATAGTCACTGATCTTGTGAAAGGGGAGGAGTGGAGTAGCAGCACAGTAGTTGCAGTAACTTCAATTAAGTTGGATTTGTCTTATAATAACCATGTAATTGCATAAGATGTTTTTATAAGTGTTTACCTTCACATTGATCATTCATGCCTTATAGTTATGCTGTGATATGCACAAGGTTGAAAGGCATAAAATTCTTACTTCCTTATTTGCTAAGTTCATGTGCTCTTTGGGGTGTGTTTTCAATTGAATGTTCTTTGATTTAAGTGGGGAGAGGGAATTGGTGGCAGCTGCCACCTTTAAAGTAGCAGGTAGAATAACCCATTGTTATTTAAAACTCTCTTCCAAATGGTGCTGGTGGGCAGGGGAGGCAGTGTTAATTAAAAAAAAAAAAAATGAAACAAAAGAACTGTGGCCCTAATGCTGTGATCCTTAATAAGGAAAGCGAACAGCAGGGTCCATTCTCGTATCCTTCAGAAGTGAAATGAAGAACTCTAAATCCAGGCAATTTCTTTAATTAGAGCTGCCTTGAGGGAAAATCATGTTTAACCACTGCTGCAGATATCCATGGATAAAGCAAAGTAGGAACTGGCAGGAAGATGACTGCATGAATAAAGCAAATGTGTAGTATTCCCTATATCGTGTGCACTTAATGTCATGGTTATTAACAGCTAGCTGTTCATAATGCTGTTCTGAAGAGAGACTTCCATTATTCATTATGGTGCTGATGACGGAGATCGGGTTGTCCACTTCAGAAGGTGAAGCCAGTTGCATAGGAGTATTTGAGGGATTTGATAGAGTTGAACAAGTGATGTAAAAGTGAAACGACACAGCCGCATCTTCCTGCTAGCTTTGGTATAGCTTGCTGATAGTTGGATAGCTGAACTCATCTGCTAGAACTGTGTCCATTTGGGAATGAATATTGAAAAAAACAAGGCTTTTGACACTGCACCTCATGGGGAAAATATTGGCTGAACCAGAGATGATGGGAGATCAATACTGCAGTTGTAATATGGATAAAGAATTGGTTTGAAGAGAGACTACAGCAGCTTCTGTTCTAATGTGAGTTATCAGATTGGAAAGCAGTTCCTGGTGGGGTTCTTCGGGGATCAGTCTTGAGGCCAGCATGCTTAATGTTTTTATTAGAGACTTTTTCATACAGAAATTACTGTATTATGACACTTGTGTTGAGGATATGACCAATATGGAAGATGAATGGACTCGGGTGCCTTAGGGTCACTTCCCTTTATACTGTACTGGTGGTTTTAGATGTTGGTTGTTGGGGTCAGCTGGTGATGGGGGTCATGTTTGACTTTCAGCTCCAGGGAGCTTATGCAATTCTGGTCTTTGCCATTAGAAAAAGTGAAGCTGGTTGATCCTGCATTAGTTTAATGATTCCACATCTGCTCAGGAGAGGCCCACAATTTAAATTCTTGGCATATAAGGCATTGTTTGCAAGTCAGGCTGGGAGGACTGTTGCAGTTCACAATGGGCATAATCTCAGAGCTGTGGGAAAACTTCCACAATGCCTGTCTCTGCCTCTGTTATGTCTGCTTCAAAACTGCCCTCCTATGCTCTCACTTGCACAAGCAGTAAATTCACTAACAAAATTAGCTTTAATGGAAGAGCTCATTGCTCAGATATTCCTGTTGATTGTTATGTTGAGCTGGTAACTAAAGGCTAAATATTGGTGGCAACATCAGTGTGCTGTTAAAAAGGACTCGGTTGCTAGGTTATTATGCTTTATATCATGGGGTACTTAAAGACGACATGAAACATTAGGGGAGAGAACCAGAGGAGTCCAACCAGGCCTCAATCAGGGCCGAGAATGTTTTCTCTTAGAAGTTGAAGGTTAATTCCTCCAGGTTTAACACACTGTTTCTTGTTAAGAGATTAATATTGTTCCTATTTACAGCTGTATTTCTTCTCTTTATGCAACTCATGTTGCCTCTTGTTGCTAGATGAAGATAAAAAAGAAGAGGAATACTAACAAGGAACATGTCACCATATTTACTCAAATGTAAGATAACCTTGATTATAAGAGCCCACAATAGTTAAGATTCTATATATGGAAAATCCGTTAATTTGTTATAATTGTCCAGATGTAGAATCTAATTATTGAAGGTCTATCTTGAATCCCTCCCCATCCCACTGCTACAGCAGGGGAAATGAAAATAAATCCGGGAAGGTGGGGATCAGGTAGGCCCAGTGCTCAGGTAGACCCTGCTCCCTCTGAGCACATGGAAGTGAGCAGAAATGTGCAAAAACTCAACTTAAAATACACATAGCTATAGTAATTTGCATATAGTACCCATAGACTTAGTTCATCGAGAATTGCTGCATTGAACCTCTTTTGAATTACTGTAATTTTTAGTACACACATTCCATAAAAACACTTTTAAGCAGCATTTTGGCACCTACTTGTATACAATAAAAACTCTGTGATAATGGCCTAAAGCCAAAATGATCCTGATTTATCATATAGTTCACTGGGTGGGCCCCAGCAAAGTTGAGAGCATTTCAAGCCATGGTGACACCACAGCTCAACACTGCTCAGTATGTTTGGACTCCAGATCCCTCCCCCCCCCGCAAAGAATTCATGTGCTAATTAGCCCTCCACACCTGACTGAAACTTGAGTGTTCTTGTCATGAGTCCTGGGATCCTCCAAAAATATATATGCAGATGAGCCATAGGGCAATCTGGTCCAGCTTTACCTCATGGAGAGTTGGGGTCACACTAATTTGCACCATGCTGTGAGAGGAGCAACAGGGATTCTGAATGAACTATTTGGGGCCCCATTTGGAAATGTTTGCCAGACCTTGAAGGCTGGTGGAGGAACAGGAATTATTGGGAACAGGAAAGAAAGGCAGAGCTCAGCTGCAGGAGTGAAGAGGAAGTTGAAATGTATACAATATTGTGGCTCACTGTGACTTGAACAAGTCAGTGCGGAGGGGGACTGTGCTCAATGGGCACTATTATATATCTTATTCAGATGGGTTGCACTAACCTATCTTTGTGTTAGGTTCCTATGAACATTGGTGTATAGTAGGGTTGCCAACCCTCCAGAATTGCCCTGGAGTCTCCAGGAATTTAGATATAATCTCCAGGAGACTGCTGAAAGTTACCCAGGAGATAAATGAGAGGGCATTCATTAAAATAAATAATCCAATTTCTACAGTAGTCCAATGGGTTTTTAAAATGTAATAGTAATGTACATCTGCCTTCCTGGATATAGTACAGTAGATCAGTCATTAATGACATTACATCAGGTGATGTAATCTCCCAGAATAGATTCAAACAGTTGGCAACCCTGGTGCATATAGACATTTGGGGAGGTTAGGGAGAGGTTAGATTGTGTCAAAAATAGCCACCCAATCCACTTAGTTCATCTAGTTGTGGACCTTACACCTAGATCCCTAGTTAGGTCAATCTGAGTGCAAATTGTACAGAAGTTCCAGGAACGTTAGATAAATCAGTTTTAAATCCCAATCCCCGGATTCCTCCCCCAACCCCCAATTCTCTCCCCTCACAGTTCCTCCCCCCCCCCCCCCCCCCAATTCCTCCAACCCTGTCCCTGCCAGCCCTCCCCATCTCTTAGTTTCATAGTTTCATAGTAGCTAGAGTCGGAAGGGACCTAGGTAGATCATCTAGTCCGACCCCCTGCCTTAGCAGGAAAGAGCACCGGGGTCAGATGACCCCGGCAAGGTGCTCATCTAACTTCCTTTTAAAAATCCCCAGGCTAGGAGCCTGCACCACTTCCCCTGGAAGCTGGTTCCAGGCCCTAGCCGCCCTGACTGTGAAGTAGCGCCTCCTAATATCTAATCTAAACTTACCCTCCGCCAGTTTGTGACCGTTATTCCTGGTCACTCCTGGCAGCGCACGGGGGAACAGGGACTCCCCCAATACCTGCTGATCCCCCCTGACCAGTTTGTAGCAGGCCACAAGGTCCCCCCTTAGCCTTCTCTTGTGGAGGCTAAACAGGTTCAGGTCCCGTAGCCTATCCTCATAAGGCCTGCCCTGCTGACCCCTGATCATACGAGTGGCCCTCCTCTGAACTCTTTCCATATTGTCCACGTCCCTCTTGAAGTGTGGCGCCCAGAACTGGACGCAGTACTCCAGCTGCGGCCTGACCAGTGCCGCATAGAGGGGGAGGATCACCTCCCTGGACCTGCTCGAGATGCATCTGTGGATGCATGACAGGGTACGATTGGCCTTCTTGACTGCCTCCCCACACTGCTGGCCCATGTTCATCGTGGAGTCAATGACGACTCCAAGATCCTTTTCCGTCTCCGTGCTGGCAAGAGGGGAGTTCCCCAACCTGTAAGTGTGGTGCCGGTTCTTCCTCCCCATGTGCAACACCTTGCACTTATCAGTGTTAAACCCCATCCTATTCTCATCCGCCCACCGTTGCAACCTGTCAAGGTCAGCTTGTAGCCTATTGCACCCTTCTAGTGCACCCACATCCCCCCACATCTTAGTATCATCAGCAAACTTGAACAGGGTGCTTTCTACCCCCTCATCCAAGTCACTGATGAAGATGTTGAACAGTGCGGGCCCGAGGACCGAGCCCTGGGGGACCCCACTGCCCACGTCCTTCCAGGTCGAGAAGAACCCATCCACTACCACCCTCTGGGTGCGGCCCTCCAACCAGTTGGCGACCCATTTGACCGTGTGGGCATCGACACCACAGTCTCCCAGCTTTTTGATGAGGACAGGGTGAGAGACAGTGTCGAAAGCCTTCCGGAAGTCCAAAAAGACTACATCCACAGCAACCCCTGCGTCTAATGATTTGGTGACCTGATCGTAAAAGGCCACCAGGTTGGTCTGACAAGACCTGCCACTGATAAACCCATGTTGGTTGCCCCTGAGCATGCATTCCCCCGCAAGGCCCTCCTGGATGTGTGCCAGGATAATTTTTTCAAAGAGCTTACCCGGGATTGAGGTCAGACTAACTGGCCTGTAATTTCCCGGGTCCTCTTTTTTTCCCTTTTTGAAGATAGGGACCACATTGGCCCTCTTCCAGTCCTCCGGCACCTCGCCAGAGCACCACGAGTGCTCATAGAGCCGTGCCAGGGGTCCCGCAATGACCTCGGCCAGTTCCTGTAGAACCCTAGGGTGAAGATCGTCCGGACCAGCGGACTTGAACACGTCCAGCCTCTCCAGAAGTACCCTAACTAACTCCTCGCTAACCCTTGGCCCAGGCGTGTCTCTCTCGGGGCCCGAGGGGGGCCCAGCAGGGAGGTGGCTGAACTGGTCCCTACTTAGGAAGACAGAGGCAAAGAAATCGTTAAATATGTTAGCTTTGTCATCTGGCGTGATGACTAAGTTGCCCATCGTGTCCTGCAGGGGCCCCACATTACCCGGGACCCTCTTTTTACCCCCTATGTATTTGAAGAAGGACTTCTTATTGTCCTTAATCCGGGAAGCTAGTCCTATCTCCAACTCTGCCTTGGCCCTCCTGACTGCCCCCCTACATCCTCGGGCGACTATAACATAGTCCTTCTTGGCGATGACCCCATCTCTCCATTGGGTATATGCCTCCCTTTTAGCAAGGAGACATTCCCGGATGCTCTTAGTGAGCCATGGGGGTTTATGTGCCCTCCTGCTCCCTTTGACCCTTGTTGGGATTACCTCCCTTTGGGCATGGAGGATCGTCTCCTTAAGGAGCAACCACTCACCTTCGACATCTGATTCCCTTCCCCTCTGGGTCCTCAGCGCTTCCCCAACTATCCTCCTTAGCTTGTTGAAGTCAGCCCTCCTAAAGTCTAGGGCTGTTGCCTTGCTGCAGCCCTTTGCCACCTTACGCTGGATGGTGAATTCCAGCAAGCGATGATCACTGTCTCCCAGGTGGCCCATCACCCGCAGCCCCCTCACCAGGTCATCACCCGTGGCCAGCACTAGGTCCAACAAGGCGTCTCCCCTGGTGGGACTGTGCACCTCCTGGGTTAGATGGAGGTCCTGCAGTCTGGCTACTTACCTTAGATTGGGTGGCTATTTTTAACTGGATCTAATCTCCCCATAACTTCCGTGAATGTGTTTACACAGCCCACATTTGCCAAGTACAGGCCACGTACTTCATAGTCATGCTCGGTGTTGGCTACCTGTAATCAGCTTCATAGTTTGTTTCCATTCCTTTCTTTTAGCAGCAGTTCAAAGCTAGACATTTTTTGTGGCTTTCTTGTATGCAAATGTAAGAAGAGGGGCTCACCCCATGCTGATTGGCAGAGCTTACCCCTGCTTATGGGATGGAAGTGTTGTATCAATTTTCCATTGTCTGCTTTAGGCAAGACCCAGTGCACATTGACTTTTTAAAAACAAAACGCAACAGCAACCAACCTGAGTAAATCTAACTGCCTTCTTGCATTTCAGCATCAAGGTATAAGAGTGTTCTGACTTAGGCAGTGAAGGCACAGTGTTTGCCTACTGGCTTAGGGTGAGGGACAGAAGCTACCTTTCTTATATTCTGTTCTGGCACTCCCATGTATATACTGTGTGTCCCAGATGTTAATTCTCCCTGTGTCTGTTTCTCAATCAGTGAGTGCACTTCTTGCCCTGGAGGACTGTGGAAAGAGGTTTAATTTTGCAAGTGATTTGAAATGCAGTATGTCATGCTAGAAACGATGTCTATTCTGAGGCTATCAGCATTTATGCCATCATATCTGCTCTTTCCCTTATACCAAACAGGTTAAGGCTCCTGTTTTAGAGAGAGGCTGCAGCACCTGTAAGCGCATATAAGCCTAGGGCCTAAGCCAGGCCAGGCAGTCCTGGAGCTGCTGGGGAAATAGTTCCTGGGCAGGAAGACTGCAAAGGAACTCCTGGCTGACACCTGGGCTACCCTGGGAGTAAAATGCTGTTGACTTGCAGGGGACTATGACTCTGGGCAGGGAAGAACTTTGTGAGGCAGCCAAGGAGCTGATGTCTATTTTCAGATTCTTGGGAATTTGGGTTATAGCCTGAGGATTTACTCCTTTAAAGTGTTATATCAGTGTTTGGGATCGGACTAAAGTTTGGTGGAGGTCCCAGAAGAGCCTGGGAGCAGGGCAAAGTAGGCTCAGTGCCCACAAGCAGGGCAGAGACAGAGCCATAGCAGATTCAGTGCCTGGAAGTAGGGTGGAGGCTGGAGCCCAGAAGCCAGATCCAGCACAGTGAGCCTGGGCTAATAGGCCCAGCGAGAGGAAAGAGGCAGAGGCCAAGAAGGCCAAGACCCTCACAAGAGAGACTGATTGGACAGTAACATCTGCAAGGTATAGGTATGGCTACAGAAGAGGTCGGTGACCATGAAATTAGCCCTTAAGGCAATTAGTGCCCGGGGGCATGGATGGGCCAGGAAGGCTCACCTAGTACATGAAGGGCAAGACTGAGAATGGCAGAGTCCAGGAGAGACCTCCCTGCTGGCAGATAGATGAAGGCTCATTCAGGGACTATCAAGCAGCAGCTCCCTTTAGCCAAATAATCAAGACATGGCAGCCGGGAGAAAAGGGGAGGGTACCCATTAGGCCTGTGCAAAACGGCTAGTATTCACTTCAGATTTGGCTGATTCAGGGCATAGTGATTCAATTTGGTGATTTGGCTGCTGAATCTCTGAATTGCATGGGCCCCATCCCCCGCCAGCTCTCCCAGGCTTTCCTGGTCCAGCTCCCAGCTCTTTGGGGGAAAAAAAAAGTTTTGACTCACTGGGTGCTGCCAGGCGGGGGGGCAATCCCCGCTGCATGGGGGGCTCTGTCAACCCACTCTCCCACCCACTCTCCCAACCCCCCCTCCCATGGCTGCCCCACCTGTCCCAGCTCCCAGCCCTTTAAAAAAAAAAAAAAAAAAAGCCCTGACTGACCAGCTCCTGCCCAGTGGAGGGGTGATTCCCACTGCCCCCACACTGCATGGGGGGGCTCTGTAACAAGTGCCCAGAAGCCCTGAGGCTGCTGCAACAGCTGGTGAGTTGGGGGGGTGGTATTTGTTTTAAAGGGCCAGGAGCTGGGGCGGGTAGGGCAGCCATGGGGCGGGGGGGGGGCGGCTGGGAGAGCAGACAGGGATCAGGGTGGGTGGCAGAGCCCCCACATGGCAGGGTGCAGCGGGGATCACACCCCCTGCCTGTCAGCAGCCAGTGAGTGGGGGCTTTTTTTTTAAACAACTGGGAGCTGCGGCTGGGCAGGGCAGTCATGGGGTGTAGGGGCTGGGAGGGTGGGCACTCAGGGAGCTGGGGGAGCAGGCAGAGGATGGGGCCTGGCAGGGGTCCCCCCATGGCCCCCTCCCCTGCCCCCTACTTACCAGCATGGAGTCTGGGTCCAGCTCCCTGCTGCAGCAAGCAGGGACTACTTGAATTGCCGAAGCTCTCTGAATTTTTCTGAATCGATTCAGGCCTTTTAATTAGTCACCTGATTCAATTAAGATTTGGAGATTTGGCCACCAAATTGGACCAAATCTCCTCCGAATCGAATCAGCACCCGAAGCTTCACACAGCCCTAGTAGCCATAGAGCCAAAGGGGCAGGTGCCACATGGGCAGTACAGGGCATCACGGCCACCCCTGTGGTCCCACATGTGCTACACCCTCTAATTAAAATGAGCAGGGGTGCACCAATAAAGACTGTCTTGGCCAATACCAATGGCCAATTATTAACCAGCCATATTGGCTGATACTGATACGATAGCTGATTTACAGGAATGTAGTACAGCAGCTTGGAGAGCAGTGTCTGACTGGTAAGTCTCAGGGGGTTGGGGGAAGGGGCGGGGGAGGGAAGGGAAGAGGTGTGGGGAGGGCAGTACAAGGCCCCCACAGTGAGGGAAGGAGTGGGGCAGGTGCTGCCCAGCCAGGGCAGTGAATGGGACCCCAGGGCCAGGAGTGGGATGGAGCCACAAGCAGCTTGTCTAGGAGGCATGGATGGTGGTGAGTGGGGGTGGCTCCCTGCTGCTGCACACACCCTCTACAGCGGCATGGGGAGCATGTGCCACGCCCCAGACTTGTGCATGGGGTGAGGGCAGGCTGCCTGGTGTGGGCTTGGGGCCTGGGGCTGACAGCCTCTTCCTGGTGGGGAAGCTGGGCCAGGGCTGCACTTGGGCAGGTGCAGGCAGTTATGGGGTGACTATAGCCCCCCCCAATTCCCCATATCCACCCCTCCCAGTGCTGCCCCTGCCCACCCCAAGTGCAGCCCAATTCCAGCCCTGACCCGGAAGAGGCTGGTGCAGACCCTGTCCCTGAGCCCACAACGGGCAGCCTGCCCTCTCCCTGCACACAAATCTGAGAGGGCACATGGCCCACATGCCTCCCCCGGTGAGGCGCACAGCAGTGGGAGGGCATCCCCCCCATGAGGACCCCATGGCTCCGTCCCGCTCCTGGAGTCACATTCAGCACCGACTGGGCAGCGCCTGCTCCTGCCCCTGCCCCACTCCCTCCTCAGTCACCATAGGAGCCTTGATCTGTCCCCCCCCACATCTTTCCACCCCCATGCTGCTTCCCCCCCCCCCGAGACTTACCCGCAGAATGCTGTTCTCCACACTGCTGGGCTGCATTCCTGGTCGCATGCAAGCACATGGCATTTATCAGTGATGTTACTGGCTACTCAGGCCAAAAAAACCAGTTGCCAATAATGTTAATTTTTCCTTTATAGGTGCTGATCAGATATGCAACCAATATATCAGTGCATCTCTAAAAATTAGATAGAACCAACAAAACTTGTAGGTGTAGCCTCTTCCATATTTTGTATGCTGGATTCCCCTGCAAGTTCTGTTGCTGATATGAGAAGAAATGACGGTCCATGCCCAAACTCTGTTTACACTTTATTGAAAAATACAAAGCTAGTAACAAAAGCTTCAATTAATAAAATAACGAACTTTTTATACTAGTAAAGGCTTATTGTAACAATCAAACTTGGGTCTGAAATGGCACATTTATTAGACACACTGAGAGATATGTAGTTAATATGAATATATTTTGATTATTTTAATGTTTAGTTGGGATTAAAAAAATAAATATTCCACTTTCACAGGAAGTCAGTGGGGAGCAGGAATCCTTGCCCTGCTGTTATGTACAAGCAGTCACATGGCTACATCAGAGACATGAAACCGTCATAGGAACATTGTGGGAGGCTTTTAAAAATGACTTCATAACTGCAGCATGGCAAGAGAAGGCATGCACCATGGGGCTGTTGGGGTCACTGCTGAACACCATAGCCCCATCAGGGAATCATGGGAGGGTGATCCATTCCTAGGCTTTCAATCAGAAAGCCCAAGTCAATGTGGTTCTCACACAGATGGTGAGATCAGCATTTGCTCTGTAGTTAACCTCCATTATGAATAAAGCCAGCATTCACAGGAGTAACACTCCCCACTCACATGTACGTAGTAAACCTCCTTTGGTCACAGAGGTGGCCATAGCAGCAATGTGTGAAAAAGAATGAAAGGTGCATCATCCTGGAAGCAGGACAGGTGCGACAAAAGGTTGGCGTTAGTCTGAAAAGCAGGCAGAGGCTCTAGAAACAATGTGAACAGCTGCCGTGCCACAACTGCTTACAAAACAAATCGAGACCAAGCCATAATGTGGAAGGGCCAAAGAGGTGAGGAGCCCAGAGGTCCCACCCTTAGGCTGAGTCTTCAGATCAGTCCCCTCCCATCCCCCCACAGCAACACTGATGCTGCTGCCTCATGTTCTGCAGACAGGGTGTGTGATCAAATCCTTCCGATGGCAGTCTCGCTCTGAGAGCACCAGCTTGGACCCAACAGCGATACTATGCCTCAGGAATCAATCCTTCCATAGGAAGAAAACACTGTAGGGAGAAAGGCAGAGGAAAATACTTGTCAGGGCCACCTTTTCATCCCATGCCCTCCACTGCCAGGCAGGGATGGGCTGGTAGTTTCAGCACAGGAGGCGGCCATGGAAATTCCTAAGTTCAGAGCCCAACTAGGAAGGTGGTTGCCTATGGCCTGGGTACATCCTATCACTCTATATTTGCACTGCATGATGCAGTGCCATTTAGAGACACTTGAATTAGCTCAGGTACCAGGAGTTTAACTGCACTGACCTTATGTTTCACTCAGTTCAGCTCCCCCACCACCTTTTATGTGGCGCTAGCTGGGGTTTCCCTGCAGCTGTGCACTATAGACAGACCAGGGATTGTATTTCTGTACCTCTAAAGATTCCTCTTTTGGGTAGTGTGAGGATCAGTTAGTTTTTAGGGCACCATGGAGACTAAAGAGCCTGTCTTTGTTCACTATGCAAGGAAAAATGCCAAAGAGCTGCTCTCTGTATAGGTGCCACAGCCCAGACTCCGAGACACCTTTGTGGAGAGTGCACATGTCCCCCTGTCCCTGCAGGAGCCAACTAGCTGATTGCCAGGTCTGTAAATTCAGCAGCTATAATTAAGGATGTCTGTTTCCATGAACTGTTTCTTTGTTCTCAGTATTATTGCTGCCTGACAACTCTCTGCTTGAAAGTGGCTATCTTGTGATAGACTACGGTCATCTTGCATAGGCCTACTTAACACTTTCAGTACTTACTTCTTTCTCTCAGCCCCTGCCCAAAGCTGTGGTAGACATGGAACAATGCCCAAAATAGGACAGATTTTATTGCCAGAGAGATACAAGAGCCAGTGATAACAGCGGCTTCCAGCGCGTAGGAACTGCCCAAGCCCCACTCTCTAATCACCTGCAGAAAAACAGAGAGACACAGTCAACATGGGTGTGAATTGAGACCTGCTGCCTGGGAGGTGACATGCCAGCCTTCTGCCTGCTGCCAGAGGTGACTGGAGAGACCGTCACTGAGATGGTGAAGAGGTGAGCTGCTTTATGACATATTTTTTAATAGATTTAAAATGGACTGCGCAAAAATCTCCCAGCGCAGTTCCAGCTACCAACTACTGGCAGTTGTTGGTTATCCCCAAAAACAGCAGTGAGGCTATGGGGACCATATCACAGCAATCACCCCAGTAGTATGGTGTGGAGGTTTGTTGGTAGGAAATTGTCCCTGCCACTACTATTCCCGTTCTGTAAACGTGCTTCAGTCTCCAAGGCTGCCCCCTTACTGTTACAGTTAAAACTGAAAGAGAGAGAGAGCCTTTCTTGTCCTCCTTCCATTTCTGTTCAGCCATCTTATTTAGGCACCTGCATAATCCAGCTCAGATTTCTGTTCCTTATCTTCCCACAGTCCTTCCCGTGTTTCTTCTTTTCCCCTGCCTTTGTTTCAGAACGATCCCATATAAGGATCTCTTGGAGTCAAAAGGGATGACAGTGGAGGAAATGTAGCTAGGAGTGCCGTCCTAGGTAATCTCAGTATCATTCAAGTCATGTGAATCTTACTGTCCTCACACTGATTGACTAGTCCGTCAGGTACAAGAAAACTGGGTGTCTCCTACTTGTCAGCCTCCCTCCATTGCAGCCAATTTGGAGACAAGACTGATTTTAAATGGCTTCTAATGCACAGGCAAATTATAGGTACTCCCTTCATCTCATTCCCCTGACCTTTAGCAGCTTGCAAAATCTTTCCCTAGCCTTATAGACTTCTACTGTGTCTGTGTCTGCTTTTATAAACAGGAACCACTTTTCTTGTCTAGCTTCTGATCCTTCACTGCTTTTATTTAAACCAACAAAAGAGTTTTCTAAGTACTGCCTATGAAATGGCAGTAACTCTGGCTGCTTGACAGCGTCATCCTGTCTGGAACAACAGGAATTACTGTGAATGTACTACATTCCTTGAAACCCTAAAGCCTGCACAAACCCCATTTCTCAATCATTCAGCTTTTCGGTAAGGTCTCAATACATCACTGTAAAGCCATTCTTGGTCAGGACCCTGCTAGGGATGGTTAAATGTGGATACATTCAGCCCATTAACTAGTCTGGCTCAGTTTGTGCAGAATTCATAACTTGGGGTCTACTCCATAAGTGATTTTGTGAAACTGCAAAATCTGGGGTTGTCTATTAAATCATCTTTAAAATAAATAAATACATAAATAAATAAAGTGCTGGCTCCCCAGTGGGCACCAGCAGTCTTTGTTACTGCAGCCAAACCTTGCAGCCCGCCCAGGGAGGAAAGGGCTGTGTGAAGGCCAACAGATAGATGACAGCTGCCCCCTCATCCCTCCTTCCCCCTGCTAAAGCCTCTCCATCACTTGGTGCCAAGAGGCAGGGCCATACAAATGGCAGCAGACAAGATGGCAGCCACCCCCTTGTCCCTCCTCCTTTGCTGGAGCATCTCCACCAGTCAGCGCTGAGAAGGGGTGGCAGAGCACATCCAGGAAATATCTGCAAAATTTGCTCTTTATGCTGTAACCAACCTAGGAAAAGTATTAGTGTCACTGCAATTTAAGTAGGTTCCTATCTATGAAATCTTTTTAAAAAGTCTAAAAACTTCCTGGTTCAAGAAGCACGGAAACATTAAACTCTATCCCACTTCCCTTGTACAAGCTTGGCTTGTTGGCCTCCCAGGTGTGCTCCTCTGTCAGGTGCTTACAAAGGAACATGTCAGTTCACAAAAGGAAAAATCAAGCACATGTTAAAACACGCTTGGCCTGCCCTGAGGAGTTGTGATTTTGAATGAAACTATCACAATCTTGGTTAACTGGGCCTGGAAGAGAGGGAAAGGTGACTAGTTCTAAATGGTGCCTCAGCATGTGCTGTGGTTGTTTCAGATGTAAGCTACTCTGATCTCAGGAGCCAACTAGGCTCGGGCACATTAACGCTAAGAAAGGAGATGTTGAGTGCTACAAGAGCTGGTAATAAAGACAGTAAGGGCTCTTCCTTTGACTGAGTCATGGCCCCTGTGTGGTATTAGAAGCTGCCTAGATAAAAGCAAGGTTTGGACTTGCTAACTCCTGGCCAAATTCCAACTCAGGTGATTCAGTTCTGGCCATTTACATTTTCCTATGGTTTCGTTTGCTTCCTATCCTAAACTGCAGCCCTCAGGTGGTACATTTCAGCCTTGAAGTGACTGCTGGTAGGTACTCTGCAGCAGTGAAAAAAAGCCTTAATTTACTGATGTTTGTAAGCCAAGGTTCTTTAAGTAGATGTGATATCTTTTATTAGACCATCTGAGTAGTTAGAAAAAAAGATTTTAGCAAGCTTTTGGGCACAATCACCCTTCTTCAGGCATAGGAAATCCCTGCTGTTCTGAGACTCCAAGGAATGAGAGAAGCTAAAAGTGTAACAGGATGTCAGTGAACATGTAAATAGGTAGAAATTAGAAAGACAAAAGGCAGAGCAGGGAAGGGAGGGGGAAAAAGCAGAGGGGGGAGTTAAAGGTGAGTAAGGGAGATTCTATAGTAGTAGCAATTCAAGGCAGAAAAGAGGCAGTTTGTGAAAAAGGAAATAGCTGCAAATCGGGAAGATGAAGGGCAGAAAAGGAAGGGAGGGGAGAAAGGGGGAGGGAGGGAAAGAAAAGTGTAAGGTCAGGTCTGGCAGGTACCTGGTGAATCAGATGTTAGGCAGGTTGTAATGTGTAGTAAATCCACTGTTTGTAAAGCACTTTGATGTCTCATATGGAAGTTACTAGGGAAGGTCAAAGTTATCTGCATTAACTCCTCCTCTCTGTATCATCCCTAGATGGGGACCAGGGTTGCATGCTAACGCCTTTACCTAGTGAGCACTTTTCCAAAGGGAGGCTTGTTGCATGGGTGGTGTGGTGGTACAGGAGTGTAAGGAGGCTGGCTATGGTACTTGTGTTTCAGATACTAGTACTGCAGGAACTGACACAGAGCTGAACGTCTGAAACACAAGCATTTGTGTTTCAGACACTGCCAGCTACAGGAACTGACTCAGAGCTGAATTCTTCCTCTCTGCTTGGCTGGAAATGTTTAAAGGTCTGTTTAGAATCTCAAGCCCAGGAAGACGCGCTTAGTTTTGCATGGGGAAAAGCATATCCTGAGCAATTAGCTCTGTTTAACAAGATAACACTGGAAATGGAATCATCATTTGCACACGTGGCCAAGCTCCCGGGGAGGCGGGGGTGCAGCTACGGTCTGTTCACCTCCCCAAAAGGATGATATCTCTTGACCAGGGGCATTTCTCCCCTTGCTGCCTCAGTTTCTTTAGGGCTGTTGGTAAGTGCAAACCTCAGTGGTATAAGTGCTGGAAGGGAAGCAGGCAGCATAGGTTGAGTGTTGGGTGGTTTTCCACCTTTGGGGAGATGGGAATTATGCTCTGTTGACACTGGTGCTGTAAGAGCTTCAGGATAGATGCTGGGCCTCACCAAAAAGTAAAAATACGTTAATGTGTGCAGTCAGCCCAGTTGCAGCATTTGTCCTGCCACATCGTGGGAGGGCTCAGCTTAAAGCTGTGTCTCTGGTCTGAGACTGCCAAGGCAGCAAACCAAGATGCTCAGAGAAGGGGCTTGTTCAATGGTGACCCCTCCAACCAGGCATGGAAGAACACAAGCTGTCTAATAAGGGGGTTTGGTTTGTGTCTCTGTGCAGCTGGCCAGCAGACTTTCATCCCCAAATGATGTTTGTTTTAATGGGAGCTCAAACAGAAAAGAAAGTGAAGTTTTTGGGAGATTATCACAAAGCTGAACATCTGGGGATTCTGCTTTGTTCAGAGCAAACCAGAACAATTTCAAACAAACTGAAAAAGCTGTTTGGAGACTAGTTATTGGTGTGACTGAATTCAGAGAAACCTGAGCTGCTCTCAGCACTCGGGCCCTTCTGATGAGAGGCTATGTGCTTTGTCCGCATTGTAGCGGTGCTGCCCCCGCAGTGATAAGAACTTCAGGAACTCCTCTAGGATGCGGAGCACTGGCATTTGTTGGGTCTATGCTCTCTCTGTTTTGTCTTGGTCTGGAAGAAAGGTGGGGCCCCCTGCGGCTATCCTCAGCACATGCTGGCCCCATGGCCATGCAGCAGGCCAAAGAAGTGGCACCACCTGAATTATTGTGAAGGGGGAAAGCATCTTACTAGGCACCAAGTATCTTGTGCCAGTAGATTTCGCTGCCTTTTTGCTTAATTTTCATGATATTCTGGCCATGGGAAAGACTGCCAGGATCTTTTCCTTTTGCCTATGGTTTCTTTCTGGACAGATGAGAAATACAGTGAACCTGATCCTGAAGAGCCTGGCACGCTCTTCAGTAGGAACTGTGAATGTCTAGAAGGCTTAGGGCTTGGGCCCAACTCTCAGGGCTGTCCTTGGCAGCAGGGGTGGGGTGCAAATCAGGGCAACCACCCTGGGCCCTGTGCTTTGGGGAGCCCCGCAGAGCTGGGCAGAGCAGCTGCGGTGACTCAGCACAGCCGCCAGCTTTGCACCCAGCCGCTCAGCACCCTGCCACTAAATCCGTCGCCAGCTTCCACGGGGGCATGTGGGGACAGGGCTCCTCACAGGCTGATTTACCCCAGGCCTGAAACCCTGCTCAGGTCATCTCTGCCAACTCTATAATAGTCATGTAGGCACATGCAAGCCCCTCAGGTCCCAGTTGGAACTGGATGGTGTTTGTGTGTGTGGGGAGGCTGAACATAGCCCAAGGACTAAGCAGTGTGCAGAATTTCTCCTCCCCCTTCTGCACCTCAAAAAATGCCAAGTGTAAAGGAATTACCGTATAGAGCAGGTAGATGAGATAAGCCACTTCTGGTAAGTTCTGACTCAGAAAAATCCAGACCAAAGGTTTTAACTCTTTTAAGATCTGCAAAACAGAAGATGATACAAGCAGCTTTAAGCCTGGATGCTGTAGACTCTGAAGAGGGGAAGGCTGGATTGGCCTAATTCAGATCCAGAAATCCCCTATAGGTGGAACTGAGCCTCACTGGGAATGGCATAGTCCCCTGGTCATCCCCTCACCGCAGCAGAGCCAGCCCTCCCAGCCAGTGTGCTAAGGTTAACTCACTATCTTTTACTGTTGCAGACTTGAGCTCAAGGCTTGGTCTGGGTCACAGGTACTATTCTCCTGTCCTCACTTGCCCTCCTTCCCATGCACTTCTGCAGGGTGGGCTGTTCCAGCTCGAGTGCCCCGAGACAGGGTGACAGGTGACGTTATGGGCCAAGACTGAAGCCTGTGCGGGGCGTGGGAAGGGAAAGGAAATAGGCCACCGCCAGACAATGCTGGCTTGAGCCACCTGGTCAGACTCTCAGCAAGGTTCAGCAGAGAAGCTGCTGGGTTTTCAGTACAGTGACTCCATGGAAGCTACTGTCATATTAACATATCATAGAATCATAGAAAATGAGGGCTGGAAGAGACCTCAGGAGGTCATCTAGTTCAACCCCCTGCTCAAAGCAGGACCATCCTGCTATACTGACAACTATATTGTCTCAACGAGGACTTTGTCTACCTGAGTCTTAAAAATCTCCAAGAATGGAGATTCCACAACCTCGCTGGGTAACCCGTCCCAGTGTTTTACTACCCTCCTCATGAAAATGTTTTCCCTAAAACGTTTCCCTTGCTGCAACTTGCTCCTTGTTCTGTCATCTGCCACCACTAAGAACAGTCCAGCTCCATCCTCTTTGAAGCCCCCGTCTTTGGAGGTACTTGAAGGCTGCTATTAAATACCGCCTCAGTCTTCTCTTCTCCAGCCTAAATAAACCCAGTTCCTGCATAAGTCATTAGTCCCTAGCCCCCTAACTGTTTTCACTGCACGCTGCTGGACTCTCTCCAATTTGTCCACATCCTTTATGTAATGAAAGGCCCAAAACTGGACACAGGACTTCAGATGTGGCTTTACCAGTGCCCAATAGAGGGGAATAATCACTTCTCTCAATCTGGTGGCAATACTCCTACTAATTCAGCCCAGTATGCCATTAGCCTTCTTCGCAACAAGGGCACACTGTTGGCTCATATTCAGCTTACTGTCCATTGTAACCCCCAGGTCCTTTTCTGCAGAGCTGAAAAGGACCTAGTCTTTCTGCTTGGTTCCCTGAGATGCAGTCTGAAATCACCCCAGAACATTGCTGTTTCTGGAACCTGTGGATGTGACGCCCTGGGATTTTCAGTTTTTTTCTTCCTGGAGGGAAATGAAGTCACTGAAGACTAAAGTCTGGGAGGGGGAGAATAACAGAAGACCTTGTGACACAGCAGTTCTTTCAGTGCTCAGCCCCAGGGGCTGGGGAGGAAGGGATGTGATACACTTCTCCCTGAGGGAAGCAGCAGACTCCAGTGTCCTTCACAAGAAGGGCAGGGCTGCTCAAGGACAGATGTGCTGAATCACAGGGCACCATGCACCTGCCAGAGCCAACTGTTGCCCAGATAGCTCGGCAGGCTACGGGCATATGAAGCCTAGTATCCTCCTAGCAGTGGCCAGTACCTGTAGCTCTGCAGCCAAGATCCGAAAGGTGGGAGTGCCAGACACCTTCTGCAGGATACATCGAGATTTTGTGGCACAAATGCCAGCCTTACATTCTGTGATGGGCATTACACAGGGCTCCTTTTTGCAATGACAGATGACTGGGGATGGGGTGTGCCCAACAATATGCTGTTCGCTAGGTGCATCTGATCCTGCCTTGGGGCAAGGGGGATGGACTGGGTAACTTCTTCTGGTACATGTCTGCCCTATTTTCCATGTCCCTTACCCACTGAAACAAGGGCTGGAAGGAAATCAACTTCCAAACTGGAGGGTGGGAAACCAGCCCAAGGCAGAGGGAGGAGGGGACTGGAACACAATAGAAAGCAAGGGGAGAAGAGAGACTGTAGTGTAGGGAAGTCTCGAACCAGGGTGATAAGAAGCAGGCAGGTGATCCACTGGAGCATCTTTACAGTGATGCAAGAACAGCTCACCACAGACGCAGAGAGACTGTGTGGGTCATTATGTAATTTGTAACATGTTCTCAATCTCCAGGTGAATCTGAGAAAAGCCACAGTCCAAGAGATTTATGCAGGGCAGCTATTCAGGTTAAACTCGTTTTTTTGACATTGGGTGGTGAAAACCTGATGGGAGCTGTATTGCTGTCCAGAAACTACCCTCCCTGCCTCAGCTATCTCTCTGACACAATCAGAAAGCAGAAATCTAACACTTTACTCAGGTAAGTAAATGCAGACAGAAAAAGTGCAGATGGGCATTTTACTGTCTGACTTCCCTGCCAGGCATTTCAAGATGGCTTTGCTATTCTCATAGAAAGAGGAGGAGGAGGAGTCTGTTGCAACTTGTGTAAACAGATGCCTGGCTTCAGGTGAGGGTTGACTGTATGCAGCATTTCACCTAGAGGGAAACAGTTTTTAAAATTCCCATTGACTCTGGCTACCTTCATAAGTCATTAGTACCTGTGGAAAAGCAAACAATTGCAGGCTTCCGGAAAGGTATGTGTAACTCACTGTAACCAAAACACCAATTCATCCATTAAGAATTTGCATGACTGGATGAAGCAATCAGAAAAATGCTGGAAATTCTGAACCTGACTCATTCCAGGCAACATCAGACAAAAAGATCAGACTCAACTTTGGTCCCGATGCTGCAGCTTTGGCGGGGGCAGAACTCCCAAAGTTTTCAGTGGAACTTGTGCTCAAGTTTAACCTAAAATCCAAAATTTCAAATTCGCAAGACCTTATTTCAATCTTAATATAGTCATTTACCATTTTAAAGGGTGCCCTAATTCAGTGCTACTCATCCTTTTTCATGGCGGACCTACCCGTGTCTTCTTGACTATGTAAAGGGTGGGATGGTTGTGATCCCCAGACATGTTTCCATCCCCAATGTGACCACCTATTCCCTAAGGAGTGTATGTCCCATTATCATAGTATTACAGTATCATAGTACGTAGGGCAGGAAGGGACCTAAACAGATCATCAGGTCTGACCCCCTGCCCTGGAATTACAGGATTCCTGGAGTCCTACTCAGAAATTAACACTTACTGCAATGATGCCAATGGTTACTTTCAGACAAGCCCAGAGGACCCCAGTTGCTAGGATGATGCTGTGTGCAAGGGTAATTTCATGCAGACTCGTCAGCAGCAGAACACACAAGCAGAGCTGAGAGGCAAGAGACGGAGAAACCATGAAATTGCTGTTTTTAAGCTGTGCAAGTCCAAAGATGCAAAGTGACTGAGGCGATCTCACCAGCTCCCAGGGGTCAAAGGGGGTAGAGCTTAAAAAGCAGAATACCTCTCCCTTAGGAAAACATGATAGTACCAAAGTGGGGAAGCAAGGACTTACATTATACCCTTTAAGCACCAACAATATGCTCACAGGATATAGCACTAGGAAGAAGCATACTGGAAAGGGAATAGTTCATATTGAACCCCCTTCTCCCAAAGAGGACTCTGTGGTTCACTGTAGATATCTGGAGCTTTGGGTTGCTACCCAACCTCTGCTAGGTCAAGTTGTTCTGTACTAGAATGCAATTCTCCCACATCCAGTATTTTGGTGCCAAACGTAGAGGCAGCAGTTCAAATGATACCCAAGCAGGAACTGCACAAGCTGCAAAGCTATTTGTTGATAAGCCTTTCCCACTTGAGGAATGTGGAAAGTGGTACACCAATACTTCTGGGAGTCGTTGCACGTCTGGGCAAACTTCCTTCCAAATAGTATGATACTGCTTCAGCTTTGTCTGACATGACAAGGAGAAAATATTATCTAGATCAGTATTGTGGATTTTAGCCATATTCCCCTTTAAAGGCAATTAGGTAAGGAAAGTGAGGCACAAAGAAGATCATATGGAAAGTCAATGGCTAAGCTCAAGAACAGAACCCGGAAGCTGGGTCACAGCTGAAGTATTCTGTGCCCCAGGCCAATTCTACTTTACAGTTAATATTCATGGGAGAAGGAAACTAAGCAGAAGTTATTAGTACCTGTGCCTGAAGATCAAAGGTCAACATAGAAAAGCAAAGGTTCAACATAAAATACTGTGACTGGAGGCTTTCCAGAGCTCCGCCCACCCGGAAGGCCATCATACTCTGACTCTGAATGAGGATGATGGCACATATGACATCAAAGGCTCCAACCAAAAGGATCAGAATGAAGCGGGCCTGATGAGAAAAGAAAATCCAAGTGGTTAGAGTGGCTTATTTGGTCTGGCTGCACTACAGCCATGTAGCTGTAAACAGAAAGGTGGAGACAAAGTCAGTCCTTACAATTAAGTTGTTATGGTTGGAAATAACAGAGAAGGAACAAGGAAATCAGGCAATGACTAGCTTATTTTAGGAGATTACTTTATGGGAGTTTCCATGTCTGCATAAAGAAGCAGAAAGTCTGACTCAGTGAGGAGAAAATCTTCCTCGTTAGTTTCAATGGTTAAAACACTGTGTTTAGTAAGTTCAATACAGGTTTCTCTCCATGTATGCAGGTTCTTTATATACAAATTTACTCTTATGCAATGTGCACATTTAGATCCATAATTCGTTATATTAGAGGTAAATTCACAGTTATGCGATCAGCATAGATGCCCCCCTGCCCAAGTAGGTAAGTCCGTGGGGGGAGGGGAGACGGCAGTAGCCCCACTCAACCCAGCCCCAGTTGCAGCAGCCCCAGGAGCGGACGGGCTGGGTACACCATGCTCCACCTGTCACCCCGTGCCTGGGCTCCTGGGCTGCGCCGTGCTGTGGTGCAGGCAGCTGGTGTTGGCTGCTCCCAGGGCTGTTCTAGCACGGGCTGGATGAGTGCAGACAAGCGGAGTCCCAGGTGGCACAGGGCACAACACTCACCCCAGCCCTGACTGCAACAGCCCTGCAAGCAGCCAACACCAGCTGCCTGCACCAGGGCATGGCGCAGCTGAGGAGCAGAAGTGAGCGAGGACAGTGCAGCCCTGCGGCTGCAGGCAGCTGGCGCCAGCCATTCCCAGGGCCGCTGCGGCCAGGGCTGGGGCGAGTGCTGCTCTGTTCCCTCTGCTTTGCTGCCTTGTGCAGCCCCGGGAGTGACAGCCTTCCCCCCACTCCTTCCCTGTTCCCAGCCTCACTCCCTCCCTCTCTCCCTGCCATGGGAAGCTTTCCCTATTTGTTACTTTGTAAAGTGGGTTCACTTTATGCAAATTCAATTTATGCATCATTCTCCAGGAATGCATGTACAACATAAATTGAGGGAAACCAGTATAACCTTGAACCTTCTGGGGTTTATACAAATAGCTGCATCTGAGGCCTTGTCTGCATTAGCAACTATTGCTGCTCTACTTGTACTGCTGCAGCTAAAATGCCAAAACAGCCCTAGTGTGGATACAATTATAACTGGTATGAAAATGCTTATCCCACTATTGCTTACTTTTGCTCAGGAAGCAATAAATAAGTAAAGCTGGGCTAGCACCTGTCATTTTGCACTAAAGCTCTTATCCATGTAACTAGTATGGTAAAAAAAAAAAAAAAATCACCCCTACCTATAGAACTTGCAGACCAGACCTCACTTCCTGCATCTTGTTTAATATATAAGCAGGTTGCCTGGATTTATATAATCACGTAATTTGCATCTCTGTGATGCCTTTTAGCTGCTGACCCTTTCAACCCTGCTCACTGTAAATATATGACTAGTAACTACATATGCTATTGGTATGTAAATTGAATGAGCCAATCCAGTACAGCTTTCATCTCTAAAGTGACTTGTCTGTAGTATTCCTGTGTGCCCCAATTAATGTCAAGGTCAAATTCTTTCCCACCCTGGAGGGGATATGTGCAAAAAGGGGGATGCTTTATTTGGAAGCAGGAGGGAAGAAGCTTAACTACACCCATGCACAGAACTAGCGTAATAAATAAAAGCACGGTAAGTTAAATACCACATCCCTCAGCCACCCCTTTATCCCAGTAGGTTTGCAGCTTCCCTTAAAGCTGAATGGCAAAGCTTTGCATAGTGGTAGGGAACTTGGGCTAATGTCAGCGTCCTGCACGGGGATTCAGTTCCCAGCTCAGACTTCATTGTGTGATCTTGGGCAAGTCAGTTTTCTAGCTCTGTGCTTCAGTTCCCCAACCACAGTGAAGATAAAATCCAACGATGTGTGTACTGCATGCAGGTAACTATGAGAATGAAGGCATAATAGTACCTAGATGACAAACTTTATGGCCCCCTGCAGGAAAAATAAATGCCCAGTATTCCCTGTGATGCTGCCTCATGTGGGATGCTTTGCTGAGATATTTGAAGTCAATGTGTAGAGAAAAGCAAAAGAAATCAAACTGGGATGCTGACCAGGAGCTTTGGCTTTTGTTCATCAGCAAGAACCATGAAGTTTACAATGGATCGAAACATCACCAGCACGATGGAGAGAACGAAGACAATGAGCTCCTGACGATTCTCCTGCAGGATCCCTCTGGTCACGTAGTACACACAGAACACTAAGAAGGGGAAACACAGATCAGTAACCAACTGGACTGAGACTGCATGCAGGGAATTTGTTCCTTACACCTGATGCAGATAACACTGTGTTCTAATCCAAAGCTTATAAAGGCCATGTTTTGGCTTGCTTTCAGATTCCCTAGAAAGCAGCACCTGGAAAATATCAACCCATCAGCAACCCAGACCAAATGACAGTGTTATTTGTTTTGTTAACAAAGCCAATTGAAATTGCATAGGCTTCGTAATGGGACCAATAAGGAAGATGAGTATCTTGTGTTGGCAAGGAATTCAACCTACATGCACCCACACCCTTCAAACACAAACCAGATTTTAGTATTCCTCAACTTGCCCCAGTACATTATGGGTGATGCTGAAGGTGATACTAGACCTAGGAACAGTCTGACAACGTGTCTGCTGGACAGTAGCTATACTGGATAGATTGCTTTCATTTTAACTTCTGTTTGTTACAGAAAACCTGAAAACTTTCTAATGCAGGAAAGACTCAGACATGAGACTGGAACTGAGAGGAAGCATCTGGAAGGGCACTAAGATTTTAGCCAACAGCCATTGTTCTTCTCTTCATGCCCTTCTGCCTAAGTAGGAACAAGGAAGCAAAGTTTTTTCCACTGCAAGAACAGGAACCTTTTCTCTATTCCCCCCAAAAAATTTGCTCCTTTTCTCTCCGTTCTGTTTCATTCATGTGACTGAAAAGTACCAAGTTCCTTCTGGGGAAACACTCTCCTTGGACTCCCTACATGGAGTGAGCAAGTACTCCTGGGATATGAGTGGGCTGACGGGGCACATGCAAAGGAAACACCAGTTTTCTAAATAATGTAACCATCTTTCTGGAATCACTTAGGCTTTTCTAACTGGACCATTCAAGAGAACAGAGTTCCCCTTTCACTCTTACTGATTGTAAGAAGCTATCAAACATGCTTAGCAGACTGAAAAAACTAGCCTTGTGACTAGCCTGTTTTGCTTCTTTAAACACTATAAAAAAAGAAAATAAAAAGACTAGGGATATCTTTTGTCCTAAAGGTTTCTACTTCTGCTTGCTCTTCCTTTTAAATATTAGAAAGTCACTTCTTGTGTACTGCAGAAGTCTACGGAGGCTTCTGTATAGTGACACTAATGCCATAAAACACAAGGCACTGAAAACAGCAATTGAATTGGAAAGGAATTTTAAAACTTGCTTTTAATGAACATATAGGAGAAGGCATCTCTGCTGTCTTTATTCAAGACATCTACCCCTTTGATTAAGGTGTGAGAACTCACAGTTGCCGTGTCTGAACCCTCTGAGAGGCACTTGTGTGCAAGCATAGAAAACACACATAATGTTCTTATATGTCTAAAATAAAAAGCAGGAAACTCTTTTTGAAATCATATTTGCCAGTGGATTTCACTGATATTTGCTGACAGCAGAGACAAGGAATCCAAGGGGCCCGTTCCAGGTTCTAGGCTGGATTTTGCAAAGAACAGACTCTTGTATCTTTTTCTTGCCTCCCCACTGCCCACAGAATGTGACCTCTTTTACATAATCTCTCTAATCTGTCCAGATCTCTGTGCTGTCTCTTACCCATCCAAGTCCTTGTCATGGAGTCAGTCTCCACTCCTCAGACCTCTTGTCCTAATCTATCTGCCCAGTCTCAGCCTTAGTTTTCTCATCTAGGCTTGTTCCGTCAGGCCTAGCCTTTCCTTACTCTCTTGATATCCCTCCCTCCCCACTCCTAGTCTAGCTCCTTACTTGGCCAGTGCCAGTTTCCATCCATAATGAGTACATGGAGTAGTTCCAACAGAGAAACTTGTTTCTTTAAGAAAACATGAAAGCTCAACTTCCTTTGTGGGCATTAGGCCTTTCTTGTCTGCACTTTGAGAAAGCTGTGTTTGCAACATGTTAGTTAATGCAAGTTAGCTGGCCTGCATGCAAATCTTTGCATAGACAAATTGTGGCTTTAATGCGTTAGCTGAGTGATTTTACCTCAACCAGCTAACATCTTAAAACGACAGCTTGCTGACATTAGAATTTTAACATCTTCCTCAGTACATCAGGTAACGTGTTAAATGTATGTAGTTTTCCCCAGTGGAGACATGGTGTTAGAAATACACACACAGATGTCCAAATCTACCTGCTGGCTGTGGGGTAGAATACTTGTTACTGGGCATGTCTATATGTGCAGTGAATTCAAAGTAAGCTTACCACGCAGTAAAACTATTGTGCAGTAAGCCTACCTGGGAGCATGTCCACAGGTGCTCTCTTGGGAGCAGATTTGCTTTCACCCTGCTCTACCCGCCTGCAGCAGCTAAGCCATCTCCTGGCCCCACACATTGATTTCACAGACTTTCATAGCATTCATAGATGTTAGGGACCTCAGAAGATTATTGAGTCCAGCCCCCTGCCCCAGGGGCAGGAAGTCAGCTAGAGTCAACAGATCCCAGCAAGACAGGCATCCAACTGCTTCTTAAAGGTGTCCACAGTAGGTCTATTACAGGCCTTGGGGACTTGGACAGTAAAGAAGTTTTTTCTTATGTCCAGCCTAAAATGGTCTTGGAGGAGTTTGTGACTGTTGGACCTTGTCATCTCTTGGAGCACTCTGGTGAACAGGCATTCCTTCGGATCCTGATGCACACCCCTGATGTACTTATAGGCTGCCACCAAGTCACCCCTGAGCCTGCACTTTTCCAGGTTGAAGCATGGCTGTCAGCTTTTCTCCATAAGGCCTATTCTCCTGTCCTCTGATTATGTGCATGGCTCTCCTCTGGACTCTCTCAAGCTTCTCCACACCCTTCTTGACTTGTGGAGCCCAGAATTGGATGCAGTACGCCAGCTGCCGCCTCACCAAGGCCAAGTACAGCAGGAGGATGACATCCTGAGATGTACTTGAGAAGCGTCTATGGATGCAAGCCAGAGTTTGGTTTGCCTTACCAGCTGTGGCATCACATTGATGACTCATGTTCATCTTGTGGTCAATCATGACCCCCAAGTCTCTTTCGGCCATGGTGCTAGTGAGTGTAGCAGGGCCGAGCCTATAAGCATGCTGCAGGTTTTTTTCCCCCCACCAAGGTGGAGCACCTTCCATTTATCGGTATTGAATGTCATCAGGTTTGTATCTGCCCACTTTTTGAGCCTATCCAAGTCAGCCTGGATCACCCACCTATCCTCAGTTGTGGATGCTCTACCCCAAAGTTTAATGTCATTGGCAAACTTGGCCAGTCCACTTCTACATCGCTGATAAAGATATTAAACAGTACAGGTTCAAGGATGGAGCCTTGAGGGACACCACTAGTCACAGAGCTCCATGTTGATTCACTTCCATTGACCACCACTCTCTGGGTCCAGCCTCTGAGCCAATTCCCCAGCCATCAGACTGTGATATAGCTGAGGCCACAGTTGGACAATTTTTCCAGGAGATCAGAACACCAGATCAAAGTCTTTTTTAAAGTCCACATATATAATGTCAATCTCTTATCCCTTGTCCAGGTGATAGGTCACCTGGTCGCTGAAGGAAATGAGATTGGTCAGGCAAGACCTACCCACAACAAACCTGTGCTGGCTGTCCCTCAGGATGTTGCTGTCAGCCAGCTTGACAAGAATGGACTCTTTGATGATTTTTTCCGGAATCTTTCCAGGGATTGAGGTCAAGCTGACTGGCCTGTAGTTCTCTGGATCTACTTTCCTCCCTCTCTTGAAGATGGGTACCACACTCGCCTTCTTCCAATCTTCAGGTACTTCACCTGAGCACCAGCAGTTTTTGACTATCTTTGCCAGTGGCTGGACTATGACTCCTGCCAGCTCCTTAAGTACTCTGGGGTGCAATCTGTCAGGCCCCCCTGACTTGAAGGTATCCAGCCTCTCAAGGTGTTCTTTTACAAAGTCTACACCAACGCTGAGTATAAATCCACCCTCACCCTGGACATCCCACATCATGCTACGCAGGGTGGTTCCTTTGGGTTGATGAAAAACCGATACAAAGTACCCATTAAGCAGGGTGGCTTTTTCCTGGATGTCAGTTATCAGTTGTCCCATTTGGTTTCGTAGGGGGTCCAGTATTACCCTAGCTTTTCTTCTGACTCCCCACATATCTGAAAAGGGACTTTTTACTATGCTTGATACATGTTGCCAGGTGAAGTTTGGTTGCAGCCTTGGCTTTCCTGGTTCACTCCCTACAGGCACAGACCAGTGCAGAATACTCCTCCTCTGTGGTGATTCCTATCTTCCATCTTTTATAAGCCTCTGTTTTTTTGGCATAGGAGGTCCACAAGTTCCCTGCTGAGCCAAGGGGGTTGCTTGTGCCCTTTTGCTACCTTTCCTCTGAGATGGGATGGACATCTCTTGTACTTTCAGGATCACTCCCTTAAGGAGAGACCACTCCCCCTGGACTCTTCTCCCTGTTGAATCGTGGCCCCTTAGGGCCTTGACAACAAGCCTCCTCAGCTTATCGAAGTCGGCTTTCCTAAAGATGGGGAGGGGTCCTGATGTGCACTGGGCAGAAGAGCTCCTGCTGAAGAGCTCTCCCACCCTATGCACGTGGGGACAAGCTCTGTGCCCTACAGGGCTTCCCTATGGCTGGCTGGGATCTGCCCTCCTCTCCGCACCCCTCCCTCACAGCTGTTTCCCAGCCCCCTGACCCAATCCACTAGTGGGGCAGCTAGCAGTCAGCCCCCAGCTGGGTGGGGAATCCCTGCCCAGCCAGGAGTTTGCTGCTAGCTCCCCCACCGGTGAATTGGGACAGGGCTGGGACATGTCCCTACCCAGCACCTCTTTCCAAGTCCCATGAGGCTGAAAAGAGCTGTGGGGCTGGAACCTGGCCCAGACCTGAACAGTTCCTATCCAGCCCCAGGCTGCACGCAAAAGTCTGCATATGCAGCCTGGAGGTGGCTGAAACCTGCCCTGAAATGGGACAGTTCCCAGCTAGCTCCAGGCAGGGTAAGGAATGCCCCATGCAGGGAGCTCCCAGCCCTGGCTCTGTGATTGGAGTGGTGGTTGGGAGATTGCTCCCTGGCACTGGGAGCTGCCTGCTGCCAGGGCGGGCTCCAAGCTCGGAGCCCAGCCAAGACGATCTCCCCCTACCCCAGCAGCAGGCAGCTCTCAGCCCCAGCTCCAAGCAGTCTCCAGCCCCCGTGGAGCTGGGAATCGGGAGCGTCCTGCTGCCGGGGCAGAGGGATATTGTCTCAGCCAGGCTCCAAGCTCAGAGCCTGCTCCAGCAGCAGGCAGTTTCCGGGGGCAGGGAGCAGTCTCCCAACCCCTGCTCTGATTGTGGAGCCAGGACCTAGAGCTTCCTGGTGCTGAGCCCACCCCAGCAGTGAGCAGCTCCCAGGGGCAGGGAGGAATCTCCTGCCTCCTGCTGCCCAGCTGCCCAAGAGCAAATTTGCTCCCAGTTGGCCATCTACACATGCGTTACTGCATAGTAACTACTCCATAGTTAATTTGCTATCTGCATTTGGAGTAGACCAATTTACTGGGCAGCTTAAGCATCTGCATGTGTAGACAGTGACGCTTACTGCGCAGTAAAGTATCTCATATAAACATGCCCAGTCTGAACAACAACATGGGATGCATGAGGAAAAGCAGATTAGAGTCAGGAAAGTTGCTTTTACCATCTTCTTAAGCAACATAATGTAACGGATCTGGTATTCTTCAGCTTTCTGGGACACATCAGATGGCCACTGCCAACAGAAAGTGGATGCCAAACTGAATGGACCAGTGTTCTACTCCAATGTTTCAAATCTTATGTTTGTCTTACAATTCCTGTATGACCAGCTGCTAATTGGAGCAACGTTCTGGAACAAATTACTGTTTAGTTTGCATGTGTTAATTAGAGAATATGAAACAACATCAACAGCCTTCACTCTGTTTTGGTGACAGCGACAAAGCTGCCTGGCAGCAATTGCTTATACCCTGTGCAAAGACCAGCTGCCCTTCTCAGACTCCAGGCATGATGCCCACAGTGACTAGCAGTTCCTTCCTAGGCTTCTGTTGGCCAAACAGCAGCCAAAACCCACTCATACCACCTGCTGAGGCTTCCCCAAATACCTTTATTTATCTTAAAATTAAGCTTCATTTTGATTGAATTAGGGAGGATCTAGGAAGGTGCAGTGCAGTTTCTGTTGATATTATTACTGGACACATTCTAACTGTGCCACTGTACAGGGCTAATACTTCCCATAGTGTGGAAACCATTAGACTATAAGGACCTGGAGAGAACAAGGTGGTCATTTTACTTCATTAAAATGCTGTGGGTGAAGCATCAACTTTGCTTTGCGTGGCATAGAAAGACCATATTTTCTGGTTTTTAAGAACCAATTTGCCAGTCTAGCTTCTTGCAGCGTAAGGAGACAATTTTGGAATCAGGTTCCACTAGAGAGACTCTGGCTGAGCAGAGACTATATGGATCTGTTATAGTAAAGATGTTTTAAAAATGGAAGCTGGTACCCACTCTTGGGCACAGCAGAGACTATGTAGGTCTAAGTAAAACGATATTGTCCTAAACCCAAACGTTGGCCTAGCTGCCCAATGGGAAACCACTATAAGAAAATCATGCAAAACCAATAGGAAAAAAGCGACCAAAAGACAATCCTGGAACCAAAATATTTGATGTTATTTAAAGAACTGTTCTCTACATGACACTACTTTTATTCCTGATGGTCTGCCTAAAATAATAGAGAAGTATGCACTGCTAAACTAACACAAGGTCGTTTATACAGGATCAAGGCATAACGCATTTATTATATCAGACAGAACATAATCAGAAACCTGAGCTACCCTTTATTTGCTGATCTCATTGTGAATCAATGCACCAGTTTTAACACATAGGAACTGGTTATTTCTTACCAACTCCAATTAACTGTATAAGAGAAATGGTGAAATCTTCATCTCTCTGTCGAACAAGGGTCTCTATGGTTAGTCCTATTACACTCAACAAGGACAGGATAGTCACACAGAAGTAGATCTTGACCGGGAAGGACAATTCTGACCAAGGCTTTATCTGGAATTAAAGGAAATATATATAAATACATAGGCCAGGCAGAGGATGCTTGGTGTCTGAAAGTTTGTCAAACTTCTCTTCCAACTACACAGCTGATCCAATAAAAGGTATCACAAAAACCCTTTGCCTCATATGTTTCCTGCACCATCATGGCTACAACACTCCAACCCTGTTATTAAACACATAGGCCTGTTTGAAATCCGGGCATTGAACTTCTCAAAAAATGCAACACTGGTTAAACTGTCCTTCTTTTAATACATGCCATTGCATACTATAATGAGGGGAAGCCATTTACATAGCTCCAACCGTTATGCAGTTGTTTCCAGCCCTACAATGTCTTACTACTCATCTATTTTACCCCTAGGGATCAAATTCTGCTTTTCATAGGACTGCCCAGGAGAGCAGGGTACTGTAAAGCTAAAGTCCCTGAAATCAAGGCTTTTGACCTACAACACTATGCTTACAAGGACACTGAATGATCTTCTCCCCCCTCATGCCCAAAAGTCTCTCTCGTTTTAGAACTTTGGGTCAAACATTAAAGTAATGCTTAAAGTTCCTGGGTGATGTCCTGAGGCTGTGAACAAGCTCTTTTCAAATTTGCTGAGAATGAACAAATCCTTGGAGCCTGTTGCTGGGAACAGGCTATGCCACGTTGACAAAATATTTTTCTGTGCTACTGATAATAGGAAAAAGACCATATTACAGGCACGTGTAGCTTGAGAGTCATCTGGAGGCAGAATTTAGCATAACGTAATTATTGCAACACAGCTTCATTTAGCAATTTCTCCAACTGATTTCAAGACTTCCTACAGTTTATTTCAACTGAGGGGCTCACAGTATCTATTTCAACTTTCGAATAAACAATACACACAGATTATTTGAGTGGTCAATTCTATTCTAAGTATGTAGTTCAAGTACTTACAGGGCCACAGGGGGTGGGAATAAGTTCTTGATGCCTTGGTGTTAAATTTGGCAGTGGGAGGTCTGCAGCATCCCTGGGTGGAGGAAAAGGAAGATCCCTTTAATGACAGTTAGCAAGAACAGAACAAAGCCATGTTTATCTGACAGTGCTGGGGAAGAGAGACGGGACAGCCACTGCGCAGCACGTACAAACCAGCTCAGAGACAGGGAGCTGCAGACGCTCAGTCACTGGCTCCCTCAGCACCGCTCTGTTTTAGCGTCTCAAGTGCCAAGAGGCGCACGTCCCCGGGGCCTGCCTGACGCCTGTGCACAGTGTGCGAGGCGGTGGCATGTTTGCATTGCTGTGTCACCGCGCCCTTCCTGAGGCCATGCCCCAGTTGTGAGGGGACAGCATGGCCACGCCTGGCCCTGGCAGGGTCTTGCACCCTGCCGCAGGCCCAGCACAACACCTGGAGAGCACGGCATGGGCAATGTCACGCAGCCTGTGGAGGGCAGGGATGCTGCCACAATGACATCACAGAGCCCAGCAGCAATGTCACAAAGCAGCATGATGATGTCGTGGGGCAGATGCTGCCGCAATGACATCACAAAGCCCAGCAGCATGATGATGCCACAGGGCAGATGGTACTGCAATGCCATCACAGAGCCCAGCAGTGATGTCACAAAGCAGTGTGATGATGTCATGGGGCAAGGTAGCGTACCCAGCCCGGGGAGGCTGTCACCATGACATCACGGACAGCAGTCATGACGTCACAGGTGAGGTAGCCGATCCCGCTCCGGGCCGGGCCGTACCACCAGCGCCAGGTGAAGCGGGTGACGCTCCTCCCCCAGCTCCGAAGCCAGCGCGGGGCCCCGAGCCCGGCCCGCGCCGGCAGCCGCCCCACCTCCCCGCCGCGCCTTCCTCCTACGGGTGCTCGCGAGGGCCGGGCCGCGCCCTGACGCTACCTGCTCTCGGCCGGCTCCATGGCCGCGGGAGGCTCCCCCGGGGCGGGCGCTACATGGCTGGAGCGGCCGCGCTCCACTTCCGGGTCCACCGCCCACTTCCGGGGGAGCACAGCAACCACCAGACGTCACTTCCCCCCGAGTGCCGCTGAGACTGGGTGGGTGGCTAGAGGCAGTGGGATCCTGCGGGGCGGGGCAGGGGAGCGCCATGGAGACGCGCAGCCTCGACGCGGCCGGGGAGGGGAGCCGCCCCGTGCAGACACCCGCGGCGGGGGACAGGGTAGTGTGTGCGCGGGACGCGCTTCCCACTGATCCGTGTTAAACCCGAGCGATGTCTCAGGCGAAGGCCCAACCGCAGCTCCTCTCGGCGCAGCTGCCTCAGTGGCAGGAACAAGGTGGTCAGCAGCTTCAATGAATCAAGAATAACCTCACGCTGCCGTACCCCGAAAGGGGCTGTATCCTGCTCATGTGGATCGTACCATCACAAAATGAGGGTGGAAGGGACCTCGGGGGTCACAGCTAGTCCAGCCGCCTGCTCGCAGCAGGACCAGCCCCAACTACATCATCCCAGCCGGCGCTTTGTCCAGCCAGGTCTTAAAAGCCTCCAAGGATGGGAGGTCCACCGCCGCTCCGGGTGGCCTGTCCCAGCGCTTCACCGCCCTCCCGGGGAGCACGTTCTTTACATCTTCCCTGGCTGCACGGTGAGACCACTGCTCCGTCTTCTGTCATCTGAAACCAGCCCAGCTCCATCCTCTCTGGATCCCCTGCAGGTAGTTGAAGGCTGCTATTAAATCCCCTCTCAGTCTTCACTTCTCCAGACGAAACAAGCCCAGTTTGTAGTTGTTAGGTTGTTGGGGGCTGGAAGGGACCTTACAGATCATCAGGTCCAGCCGTACTGCATGTAGGCAGGAAAGACCGCTGGGATCAGATGACCCCAGCAAGGTGGGCATCAAGATGCTTTTTGAAGATGGCCAGGGTGGGTAACTGCACCACCTCTGGGGGGAGCCTGCTCCAAGCCCTCGGCACTCAAGTTTTTCCTTACGTCTAGTCTGATGTGACCATCAATCATTTTGTGCCCACTGTTTCTTGCCCTCCTTTGAGGGGCTTTGGTGAACAGATGTTCCGCCAGGCCCTGATGTATTCCCCTGGTATAGGCCGCCACCAAGTCCCCTCTGAGTCTCCTCTTCTCCAGGCTGAACAGTCCCAAATCTTTAAGCCTCTCCTCATATGACCTGGTCTCCAGGCCTCTAATCATGCACATGACCCTCCTTTGGACTCTCTCGAGCTTCTCCGCACGCTTCCTGAAGTGTGGTGACCAGAACTGGATGCAGTGCTCTAGCTGCGGTCTCACCAAGGCTGAGTAGAGTGGGAGGATGGCACCCTCTGCCTTACTTGAGAAGCCTCAGTAGATGATGCATGCCAGTGTTTGATTAGCTCTGCCAGGTATGCCATTGCATTGGCAGCTCATTTTCATTTTGCTGTCTATCATAACACCCAGGACTCATTCAGTTGTGGTGCTGGCAAGCATAGCAACGCCCAGCCTGTGTGTTGCAGATTATTTCTCCCCAGATGGCCTCCTGAAGGCTCAGATCAAGTCAGATCTTGAAGGCTCAGATCAACCCATACAATGGTCCACCTTTGTGGACCATTGTATGGGTTTGTGTGCACCTATTTTCTCTCTTTCTCAGCGTCACAACCCCCCTTCCTCCCTTTCCCCCACTCCTGGGTTTAGTTGGCTAACGTATTTTCTGTAACCTAGTTGTGTTCCCCTCCTCAACCCCGTCCCTCCAATGTTAGTCCCTCGCTTGGGTGCTCTGTATTTCCCTTCTGGCTGTCATTTTTTTGGTTCATGACTTTTTAACATCTATTCAGTCTGTCCCACTCCTCCTCCGGCCCTGGGCACATTATCACTTCTTGAAGGCTCACATCAAGTGTAGTGGCTTCTTAAACTGGCCGGGGAAACACCATGCATCTGTGTCCAAGAAGGCAGTTTTCCTGAACCGCCTCACAGGAGAACTGCTCTTCTGGTGTGGTTCAGTACCTGCCAAGGGACAGCGGCTTTAAGCCCAGTTTATGGAAATAGGAGTCTCCCCCCTTGCTTGCTATAGCTAAGGGCAAGCAAAACTTGGGGACATCTGAACCCCAAGCCTCTGGGCTTGGGCCTGCACATAGGATGCCTGCCAAAGGGTTTGGAAACATCCGAAGCTCCAGGTGCAGTGGAGGATGTTTGCCCATAGCAAACATTACGGTTCTGGACTCTTGGATTTGGAATTAGTTTTGGCTAATATGGCCTTGGATACAAATTATATTAAAAAAAAAAATTCTCCCCAGATGGAGCACTTTACATTTGTGTGTATTAAACAACATCAGGTTGAGGTCTGCCCACCTCGCAAGCCTGTCCAGGTCAGCCTGTATTGCCAGCCTGTCCACAAGAGTGACTATGCTCCCCCATAGTTTGGGGTCATCAGCAATCTTTGCTAGTTCACTTTTAATACCTGAATCCAAATCGTTGATGAACGTGTTTAAAAAGCACTGGTCCGAGTACTGAACCCTGAGGGACACCACTGGTCACCCTCTGCTGTGATGACTCAGTTCCGTCAATCGATATTCTCTGGGTCCTGCCATGGACCCAGCTACCTAAAAGTAGTAGCCACTGGACCATAAAGTAGTTGAGACCACATTCCTGCAATTTTTTCATGAGGACTTTGTGGATGACCAGGTCAAAGGCCTTTTTGAAGTCCAGGTATATGACATCAACCTCATTTCCCCCATCCAGGTGGCAAGTAACCTGATCGTAGAAGGAAATGAGGTGGGTCTGGCATGACCTGCCCATAACAAAGCCATGCTGGCTATCCTTTAGACTGCTGCCTTCTGTTAGCCCGTCTGTAATGGATTCTTTTCCCCAGGATTTTACCAGGGATTGAGATCAGACTGATTGCCCTGTACTTTCCTGGGTCCTCCTTTCTCCCTGTCTTAAAGATGGGCAC
The DNA here is from genome assembly GCF_052110815.1 of Crocodylus siamensis. NCBI lineage: Eukaryota > Metazoa > Chordata > Crocodylia > Crocodylidae > Crocodylus > Crocodylus siamensis. The sequence goes on along the minus strand of NC_143406.1, from coordinate 11,784,974 downwards.
CACATTGGCCTTCTTCCAATCTTCTGGGACCTCTCCGAAGTGCCATGAGTCTGCAAATAATTTGGCCATTGGCATGTGATGACATCAGCCAGTTCTTTTAGCACCCTCGGGTGTAGTTCATCTGGTCCTGCTGACTTGTAGATATTTAGCCTTTGTAGATGCTCCCCCACAAGATCTACATCACCTATGGGTCACCCCCACCATGATCATCCTGTGTGCTGTCAAGCAGGCTAACACCCTTAGACTGGTGGAAAACCAACACGAAGTATTCATTCAGGAGTTCGGTTTTGTCCTGAGTGTCGGTTATCAACCATCCCATGTCATTTTTCAGGGCTCTTACACTTCCCTTATTTTTTCTCCAACTTCCTACATATCTAAAGAAGGACCCTCTGTTGTCCTTGATTCCACTTGCCAATTTGTATTCAGTTTGTGCTTTTGTATGATCTGCTCCCTACAGGTGTGAACTGTTGCTGAATACTTTTTGGTAGTTATTCCTAACTTCCATCCTTTGCAGGCTTCTCATTTTAATTTCAGGAGGCCCATGACTTTCCTGTTGAGTGAAGGGGGTCCCCCTGCCCTTTTACTGCCTTACGAAAGCGAATGGACTCTGTTTGAACTTTTAGGATTGCTTCCTTGAGGAACAACCACTCTTCTTGTACACCCTTTCTCATCGGACCATGGTCCCGCAGGGCCATGCCAACCAATCCCCTAAGTCTGTGGATGTCAGCTTCCCAAAAATCAAGGATTTCTACTTTACTGGCCAATTTCCCTGACTTATACTGGATGGAAAAAGTGATCATCTCATGGTCACTGCCACCCAGTTGATCCTTGGTTTGCTCACTAGATCATCCCCTTTGGCCAAAACCAAGTCTAGGTGTGCCTTGCCCCTGGCTGCCCTGTAGACTTCTTGTGTTAGATAGAGCCCCTCCGCGCAAGTGAGGAAGCTTTGTGAGCAGTCAGATCTAGCTGAGTGCTCATCCCACGAGATGTCTGGGTAGTTGAAGTCACCCATGATGACCATGCTCTGAGTGTGCAGCCTCGGCCACTTCTCTCGAGAATGGTCGAGCTGTTCCTCTTGGTTTGCAGAAAACTCCTACGGCCAAATCCCCTTCCCCGTGCTCTCCCCGTATCTTGACCGCACAGGTCTCAAGTTGCCCTTCTTTGTTTCCAATCTCTGCTTTAATGTTCCTGCACATAGAGAGCAACTCCACTGTCCTCCTTCCCAACACAATCCCTCCTATACAGGGTGTATCCCTATGGGCCCAGTTTATGGAAATAGAAGTCTCCTCCTAGGAGTTGTAGGTGGAGTCCCACCAGGTCTCTGATCATAGGCAACTGGTGGGGGGGGCATGTGCCCCACCCGCGCCCACCACTGATGCTGTCGGTAGGGCTGGCGCCCCCTGACAGGGCTGCCACTGGCCCCCGGATTCAGGAGGCACCGGTCCCTCACGTCTCTGATCCGACTCGTCCTTCCTCCTGCTTGTTTCCCTGGGTCCCTCCTACTGCGTCCTTCCCGCAGCCCAACGTGGCCTCGCAAGTCATGCCCCCGGCCCCCAACCGCTTTCGTTGCCCCCCCCGGCCTGTCCTGCCTGTCGTGCGGGGCCCAGCTCTGCAGACAGCACGCGCGCGGCCTGCTTTCTCTGAGCGCCGCGTCTTTGTCTGGCGAAGAGCGGCCGCGGGGGCCGGGCCGGGCCGGGCGGCCGCGCGCGTCGCGGTCACAGAGGGGCGCGGAGCGGCTCCTTGTGACTTCAGCGCGGGCCGGTTCGGCGGCGCGGCCCAGGTAGCGCGCGGCCGGCGCCGGGGGGCGGGATGCTGCCGCCGTGCCCCCGCACCTCCGGGGAGGAGCCGGGCGGCCCCGGCGGCGGCGGCGGCGGCGGGTGAGGAGGAGGAGCCGCTCGGGGCTGGCCCGCGCCGCGGTAGGTGCCGGGGCCGCAGCCCCGCGGGCCCAGGCTCCCGCTCCGTCGCCGCGTGGCCGCCCGGCCTGGCTTTGTGCGAGCCCCTCGGCCCGCCTGGCCGGGGGCCGGGAGAGCGCCCGCAGCCGCTCCGCGCTGAGCCTCGGCCGGCCGGGCCCGGGCAGCAGAGCGGCCCCCCTGCCCTGGGAGCAGGTGCGGGACGGCCCCGTCTGCCCAGTGCCCCGCAGGGCGGGCAGGACCGGCGCTGGCGCTTCCCCCAGGCCGGGGGGAGCGGGACTGGCACTTCCTTGAAGTGGCCGGCGGTTCCCGCACTGCGGCCCGGTGCCGCTGCGCCGCTCCGCGCCCACCCTGCTGCAGGCCTGGGCCCAGCGGCTGTAGGTCGGGAGTGACAGGGCAATGGTTAAAGACCCGTGTCCCCTGCGGTCTCCGTGGCTGTCACCCCGCTCCAGGAAAAGCCTGAGCAGGATTAACCGGACAGGGCTGAAATGCTCTGGCAGTGTCCCATGGTGGTCTCCGAGCTGCACTAGCAAAGGGTGCTTGCTCCTAGCTGGAGGCACCCTGGCAGATCTCAGCGGCTAGTGAATGATCAGGTCGAGGTGAGCTGCGTTTGGCAGAACGGAGACTGCAGCGTCTGTCTGGGGGTGCCTGCTCCAAGCGTGGGGTTTGACCTAGGTGGCTGGCAGTGTCAGTAAGTGAGAGGGGGGGAAGTCGTTGTTGCTGCATGGGCTCTTGCTGACCTGGTTTGTTTGGGGTTTTTAAAAAAATTTTTGCAAGTGTCATTTAGACTTGAGGGCTTGTTTGAAGCAACTCCAGTCTTGCATTCAGAAGCTCATGTGTCTCAAAGAACAGCCTTGTGCATCCTTGCACTGCAGCTTTATTTGAAATACTTACTCATAGATGCCTTGAAGGCTAAGGTCTCTGCATGCCAGCATGTGGTTGGCTCTCTCTAAACTGCCTGAACCATGTTTCAGGCGTGTTTGTGACCTATATCAAATACACAGTTAAAATGCAAGGCGTGCAAGACAAGCTTTTGTCTGCAAGAAGTGACACTCAGAGGGGGTCAAGGAGCTTGGTTTTGTCTTTCCTATTAGATCAGCTGTATCTTTTGCAAATGAAAGAGCTTGCAGTCCTCCTTCTCTAGCTTTTGGGATGAAAGACTTTATTGAGTGGGGTCTTTGTAGAAATTTTGAAGGTGAATACTCTATTTCATAAGAAGTATGGGGATGTTAATGGGAGGGGAGAGAGCACCGCAGAGGGTTTCTTTGTCTTTGCTGCCAGCTGGTGTTCGCTTTGGGGTCTCTTTTGTGTGGCTTGCAGAAATTTTGGTCTCAGAAACATGAATGGACAGAGGGCAACACTTGATTCTCGGGTAAGCAGAGCAGATCCCAAGAGTCTGTCGTGTTATTGGGAGATGGAGGCAAGCCCGCAGCCTAGAGTATCTGAGTTGAGCAAAGCATGTGTCTGACGGGGCCTGTGAGCGGGATTCTGCATGAACTGCACTGGGACACCTGTAAGCGGTTGGAGATGCAGCAGGGAAGCTGTGCAGAAGCAGCTCTGAAACCACGCAGCACTGAGTGGGGTAGCTCTCAACTTGGAAACAACTCAGCAATGAAAGTTTGTCTTCTAAAGTAGTATTAGAAGTATTCTAAAAATATTCAGTATGCTTGATGGCGGGAAGAGCCATGCTCAAAAGCTGGCTTGTAATACACTTGAGAGAGGATGCCAAAGCGTATGAGGAACAGCGCTTTTTATTTCTACTATGTTACTATCATTTGTGTAGACTACTGTTTATATCTACATGTATATCTTTAAATATCCACTATGTATTTAGTAATGTGACGGGTTTTTTCTTGATGTGTATTATCAGTTTGTGGGTGCCTGGGTGGAAAATGAATTGTTATATTTATCTGACTGCAGTCAGCCTCCACAAATGACTGTGTACAGTGTACACACTTACAAAGCAAAGGTCAGAAAGTCAGGTTCGCTGGAGAGGCTAGTTTAATAATTACTCCCATGATGGCGCTGGGTTGGTGATGTTTGCTCTCCAGCTGGGTTTTGGTTTTCTTTTTTTTTCGAACCCTTTTGTTGTTTCTCAAAATCTGGCTTTGAAGAGGCTCTTGGCTTTTTTTTTCCTCCATGCTCCCTTTTTAAACAGGATTACTGGGTGTTCCCAAGGAGCATTGGGTGGAAGCAGCCCCGTTGGCTGCTTTTGCCATCTGCGGTGCTGCCACAGAAAACCTCAAAAGGGTCATGTGAGGAATGTTTTGGGTCAGCATTGTAATTTCTGCTCCGTGCCTGCAGCTGCGGCCTCCCCCCACCCTGAGTTAATCTGGTGCCTTCTGTCAAGAAAAAGGCAGAGTTAGGAACGTCTTTTGCTGATTTTTTTTTTAAGTTTGTTGGAAGATTGTGCTGCTATATCAGCTCTACTTGAGACCAACTGATTAAGCTGCCATAGCCCCAGCCAGTTGCATTAATGTGCAGCGTTCTGGCTAATTATGACGTTTTCCTGCCCCCAAAGACCTATAGGTAATGGAGTTGAATTATCAGTAGCCTTGCTGATCTGCACTGCTGCTCCCCATCTGCATTTTCTCTTTCTCTAGAAGTGCGGGTTTCTTCACCAGTTGGAGAAGTGTTGTGCTCTAGGCTCTAAATGCCTATTGTGACCTTCTCGAAAGCAACTCCTACGAATGTTGGGCTTATGCCATAACATCCTCCCAAAAGTGTTGCTGTTTCTAAGGCTGCGTGAACGGACTGCTGTTGGCAGTGGGCCTCCGAGGCTGCTTTACATGTTGACAGCAAATGTCTTGAGCCTTTTGGTAATCAAACTTTGGGACAGTAAAGGTTGGATCTAACCGACCTTCCTAATCACTGACAAATGCAGTTTCCCTGGTTTCAGATTGATTAAGCTGTTGGTACCGTGGTGGGGGAGGCTATTTTATGAATGATAATACTCTTATGAGTCTAAAAATCCTGCCTTTGAACTTGTGTTCTCCTAGGCTGTATTTTTTTTAATTCAGTGCGCTTAAAAAGAGGTTCTTTTTCATCTCTCCGCTTCAGCTGATGGTGAGTGTTGCTGGTCAAACTCATAATAGGGAAGAAAGGGTGTTTGAACGCATGGAGTCTCTTAAATGGTCTGACAAGTGTGATGTTTTCATATGTAGCAAAGAGACACTTCAGCTAGATTTTTATCTAGTTCTGTTGTACCCTCAGAATTGATTTAAGGCAGTGGAAAGCTTTTACTGGATATTATTTATTTACTTGTTTCCATGTGTGGTGATTTATTCTTAGTTCATTTGGACTGTTAGGGGGTGATGTGGAGAACAGCAAAAAGCACGCTGCCTGCTGATGATTTTTATGAGCCAGAAGATTTAATGTATGTGTTATCCATCAGGACGAGTCTCCCAGCCACTGGCACGTTTTCATCTATTGATAAACATCAGCCGCTGGTTGGTACCAAGGGAGGAAGACTGAATTAATCCCAGATGGGGGAACTGTTTCAGCCAATTTAAGACTTTCCGGTCAATTTAAGGCAGCAGGTCAGTAATTTTGGGGGTACATGCATACCTTTTTTTTTCTCTTGTTTTATTGATAGTGGTAACCTTTACTGAATGTCATACTCCTTAATGAATGATATGAAATAGGATGTAAAAATGTTGCTGAAGTCGAAAGCCTCATTTTATTTCATTGCTTGTGTTACTGTAGCATTATGGCACTGTTAGGAAGGCTGTGAAAATACCTTTCATTCTGTTGTATTCACCTAAATCCAAGACCACTTTGAATTTTAGAGGCCCCCCCCAATAATTAGATTCTATAGGTGGAAAATTATAAGTTGCCATGTATAGAATTGAATTAGAGGAAGTTTGTCTTCATTTTGTCCCTCCCCACTGCTGTGGTGGGAGGCGAGGGGCCAGAGCCCCTTTTGCTTCAGACTCCTCCAGCTCCCCTTGCTGTGAGCTCCCTCCCCTGGTGTTTGCAGCTCAGCTCTGGCTTTGGCCCTGAGCCTGCTTCAGGCTGGTACTTGAATCCAAGATATAGCTTCCTCCACACCCCATGCTGATATGGGGGCACCTTGTCTTGGATTTGGGGAAGTACAGTAAAGTATTAAGTATTCAGGAGTGTTTTAATTTAAAAGTAGGAACCCAAGAGCAGTATTTTTATTTAAATTGGGGGGAAAAGGTCAAGGGTGACTACAAGCCCTGCACACCTGGAATATTTTGAACATGATTTTCTGGGTTCATTTGAATCACAGGTTCTGGACACTATTTGGCTTAACATCCAATCTGTAGGGTGAGTGCCAATGGGTCACAGCTAAACTCAGCCTTTATAATCCCAGCATGTTTTGGTCGTGTTGGAGTACATCACTGGAATACTTAAGGGAATCTCAGGTGTATGGGGGCGGGTGGGGAGTAATGCAGATTCAAAAGGTGGCAGTCTTCCTTTCACTAGCAGTGGCACTTGGGCACCTGGTGCTGGTAGCACTCCTGTCTTATTGCTAGTGCTGTACTGCTTTTCCCAAGGTCTTGGTTAAATTCCAGCACGGATTCCATTTCGCCAACCTAACTCCCCTGCAGTTTGTAGATATAGCTTTTATTTATTACCCTTAGCTGTTGTGTGATGGTTTCCCTCTCCACCAGACAGTTCTTGTTTTGCACTTTGCAGTTATTGTCTCTAAGTGGTTGCAGAGCAGGAACTGTGAAATGTTACTTCTCGCACTGCTGCTGGATCAAAACAACAGTGTGATGTGGAAAGACAGCCCTAGTAACAGAGACTGAGAGTCCTCCAGCAGATCTGCCAGTATTGTTCTGAATCCTTCAAGGCCAGAAAGCGTGGCTTTTTTTCAGTGTCGTGTTTAATATCCTGAAAGCTTAATGTCTGTATAGAAATAGCTTCATGGGACTACAGTCTGATTGATTTGTGAGTGGCTGGAAATCCCCTATTCTCCTTCATTCTGCTGACGTATTGTTCTAAATCCCATTTAAATGAAGTAGCTCAATTTTGCAGCAATAAGAATTCAGTTAATTTTGCAAGCTCAGAGAGGCATGTTGCCCTAAGAAGATATTTGCTGTATAATCGCCTTAGTTTTTGTTCCTAAATCTTTTTTTTTTCTTTAAAATCAAGCCCTCAGTGGCAGGGCATAGTTACACTACACGTGGCAGTGAACTCACTTGCTTGGCTTTTCTAATTTTAGTAAAGTTCAGTAAGCAGACTCAGGCCAGCTCTTCTGTACATTAAACAGCTATGAATGTTCAAGATAAATATTTTATGACATTTAATCTCTCTCTTGGCTTGGCAGCTACCTTAATCTGTTCCAGTTTATTCCCCAGGGCTTTAATGTAATTTCCTGTACACATTTCTTTTGGCTGTCATGTTCTGCATATATTTACAGCTCAGTCCTGCAAAGCCTCCCACTTGAGTAGCTGTGTGGATATGGGCAAGTTCCAGTAACTAAAAAAGCTTTAATAGTAGAAACAATTTTTTATTACCTCCTGGGTCATTGATATAAGAGACTCTCTCGAGGTATAAGAATTTAGGAGCATATTCTTCACTGAATTAGGAAGACTGCAGGCAATACGATACAGTAGTTGACATGCTTCTCAAGGCTTGAGAACAGAAACAGTAAATCTCAGATTTACAAGTACCAGTTAACAATTGAGATTTGGCTAACCAGCAGCTTAGCTTCCCTCCACTATTTCTTATTTCTCTTGCATACAGGGAATACAGAGAATATGGACAATTCTGTTTTTTAACCACTTTAAAAGGAAGGCGAGCAGCTGCCTGGTGGTGTAACAGTTACAGTGTAACAGCTGCTGCCCAAGTGTATGATCTCCTAGGGATGCAAGTTAACTTAATTGCCTTATCTTAGACCTGAATGAGGCAGGGTTAAAGCTGCAGTGGTTTTGCTACATTTGCATTGATACAGAATTATGCAGATTTAAGTTGTGCTGTGAGGGTGGGTCCAGACAAGTGGTATGCCGCACCACAGACCGGTGACCTGACTGCAGTGCTGCACACTCCACACATGCAGGTGTTTCCCATGCTGCTAATTAGCAGCGTGCTTGGGGGGGGGGGTTGACACTGGGAGATCCTGGTATGAAAAAAAGCCACACCTAAAAAGCAGGGTGATGCATGTGGTGGCAGTATGCACCACCTGAAACCAGAGCTTAGCTAGCTGGAGCCGGCTCCAGCTGCCAGACAGGCTCCCTGCTGCCAGATCCCCGATCCCCACCACTGGAGCCCCAGAGACCTCCAGGCCCCAGCCTCCCGTACCCCACCTGGAACAACTTGCCACACAGCGGTGCATGTGTGCATAGGTATTCCCTGGGTACAAGTAGGAGCAGCACATATTGTGCTGCTGTTATTTGTCCCTGGGGAAAAAAATACAGATGCCCTTGGCTGGATATGCCCTATACGTTAATATTGGTATCGTTTGATATCAGTATAGTTGTAATATATGTCTATATCTGCAGCGTTTACTGGGTCAGCCACACTATAACAATGAGATGCCTCGCTGCTCCGCTGCAGGGTGCTTTGAGGAGTCATTTGACTGGCTGCATCCTCACTGTACACTGGGGTGCCTGATAGCCTTCTCCTTTGTTTTTCCCCCCCCCAAAAGGTTTCAGATAATAGCCCAAAGCCTTTGGGAAACAGGCTGTTCTGCCATTTGCGTTCATTAGGTAGCAGCTAGAGCTGTTTGGAAAGGTGGTCCTATTAGTGAACTTCAGCACTGAACTTACTCTGGGACGTTTTCCTCATTTGTTTGCTTTGAGCCTGCCAGATCAGCAGACTGTGGGGCACTCTGATATTACAGCAGTGGGTTACCTTATAACTCTTGAGCCTGAATATCTCTACTGTGTAACACAAAGCTTTTAGTTTTCCCCCCCAGGGGGAGATATCAAGCATTTGTGGCTTTCTGTCTTGAACAGCTGCAGAACCTCCTCGTGTTCTGGGCGTGGGATCCTCCTAGTTCAGGGCTCTGTTCTTCATGCCTGCATGAGGATGTGGTCGGGCTGCTCCCGACAATTGATGACACTAGAGCAAAGGGTAAAGGGGGCTTTGCATATAACTATGCTACTTGACCTCATGCAAACTGGGGTGCTTAAGAGCGTTGGGACTGAGTTTGAACAGAATTTCTTCTGCAGCAGTCTTAACGAATCTGTCCTTTAAGGAAAACACTTTAGCTCATAAGTGGGATTAAGCCCCCCTGGAAGCATATCTGGATCAGCATGAACCTACTGACAGCAGCCTAGGAGAGGTCTGTATCTTAGTGCACTATTACACTGCGTTGTTCTGCTCTTGGAAAAGGGCTTGGGGAGAGGCAGTCTTCTTGCTGCTTTGTTGAAGTAAGATGAATGAAAAATCTGAGACGTGAAAACTTCAATGCAAAATGAACAGCTGCTTGGATGGGACAAAGAAACATCTTAACTGCTTCATCCATGTGTCTGAAGTGGGTTGCAATGTCCAGGTCAAGTCTAGCTTTAAAAAGCAAAGAAAATAAAATATGTGCCCTGGCCAGTTTTTCAGTAAGCATTTTAGTCAGTACAAGTCAGTCCAGGTGCATGCCCCTGTGTGTGCTCACCTGCCAGGCAGCGTTTACTGTGCTGCCATTGTCCAGAGGCACCCTTGTGTAACAGTATTGTCAAGATCTCCATAGTTAAACTTTCTACCATATAGTGCTATTTTTGGCAGTCTCTATACAGGACAGTAGCTTTGTCTGTAGTGAGTGATGTGTCCTCTCAGGCACTGATATTCCAGAATGCATTTTCCAGGTTGCTTAATCCTATGAAACCTGCTGATGTGCAACTTTAATCTCTGTAATGAAAGACTTGCGAGAAGTCTGTTTGCTGTCTGACCTATTCCATTTTCTTCCTTCTGATAGTCTGTATTTTGGGTATCGGTTGCAAAGACAAACATCCAAAGGTGGCTTTTATTGTTGCTGATTAAGACAGAATGGTTTGGCTCCTTTTACCAATGTTGGGGCCTATTTGTGCAACTGATACATTGCTTGACATTAACACTGTAATGCAACTAATGTGGCAGAATAGATTCACCCAACTTTATTTTACAGTTCAGAAGTGTACCCTCAGATGAGAAACAATTAGATACCTGTATTCCCAGGTTTGTTCTTTTCTCCAGAATTGTACTGTCAGGATTGCTGTAGTTCCTTGTGTTACACGACAGTGTGGTTGAAGTACCTATGCTACACGTCATTCACCACACCACTTTTCTTTGTTTTATGATCAGAAGGCTCAGACACCTGGGAATTTCTTTTCCTGTTTTGCTTATATCATTACAAGATCAAAAAGTATAAAAGCATGTGGTCTTTGAGGGCTGATTAAAGTCCTCTCTCCCTTTGTAGTTTTCTCCACTATCTGCTTTATGCATTTTTATATATCATTAAAAAAATGACTATAGCAGTGTAAACCATGGGAATAGTACCATAAATGCACTCCTGCACAGAATTGTGACCTGTAAAGACATTTCCCAGACACAATGTAAAGTAGCAGGTTGAATGAGAATAAAATAATTACAGAGGAAGGTAATAAATACATATATGAGCAAGAACTCTGGAACCCAGAGGCCTGTTTTGTTTTAGTTTGGCACTGGCTGTCTCAAAATAGAAAAGGAGTTGAGGCAGCTCTGTACTTCGGCATGTTATGATCACATTAACAAGTAGAAATGTACGTCTTAAGCAATGCAACAAATGCAAATCTTTGTCTCCTTCAGAAACTGCGAATGAAACATGGCGTTTCTATGCCATGAATGTTTAAAAATGACATTGTTAAGTAGTGAAGAACTCCTTTGCTTTTTTTTTTTTTTCTTTTCATTTTTGGCAGAAAGGGCAACAGACTGCAGGAAGAAGCATTTGAAGTTTTATTTTTAAACAAGATGTTGGTTGGAGGACCAGATACACTTTTATGGACCAACGGAGCTGAGAGAATAACCATGTGAGATTTGTTTTTGTTTCCTTGTGAAGTTCTAGACAAAGTCAATGTTGCATTTTTTATTAAGTCTGAACCAGTAGTCTCTGAACATCAGCATGTCGACTGTAACGAGCGCTCAGACTCTGGAGGACTCTGATCCACCCCTTCTTGAAGAGAAGCCAAAGGGGAAGGCATTGTTTCCGTTGGACTCCCTCTTTGCTAATCGGAGTGAGAAATTTGTAATTGCCAGGAGTGACAGCGTACCGGAGGAGAACGTACTGAAAATCACTATCACGGAGACCACAGTCATTGAGTCGGACTTGGGCATCTGGAATTCCCACGCTCTCATCTACCTCACCTTGTGGTTTTTCTTCAGCTTCTGCACGCTCTTCCTTAACAAGTACATACTTTCACTGCTGGAGGGAGAGCCCAGCATGCTAGGTAACTGGTTTTCATTTAAGAACTCAGTTGCAATAAAATGTTTGCCAGTGAAGTAATGTAATAGGTGGTTTCTGTGGTGTAAGAAAGGCAGTTAAGCAGTCAGAGCAACAGGATTGGAATCGGGAACTTGGGAGTCCCATTTTCAGCACCCACAGGGACTCCCATCCTGGGTTACCCCTCTGTAAAATGGAATAAAAGCTCTTTTACAGAGGTGCTATGGGGATTGAACTAAAAGGTAATCTGCGTAGACTACTTCAAGGATAAAGGTAGACAAAAATGTGCCTGATTTTTCTGCTTGCTCTAGTATGTGGTAAGACAGTGGTTTTCTCTCTCTCAAATTAAAGTCTATTTTTTAATACATTGTTTGTAATGTTCAAACCTCTAGAGGCCCAAGAGACCAAAGTGTTGCTGAATTGCAAAAGTTCTTAGTCCTCATATGAGCCTGGACAGCAGCTGTTTTTATCTACTGGTTTTGTTGTTTTTTGAAGAATGGAGTTTCTATAACGGAGCCATGTTTTTTTAATGCCTGTAGTTATCTTGCCACCTTTTGTCTCATCTGCCACACCGGGGGTAGATGCAGAAGGACAGGGCTTTGATCAGCATTTTATGAAGCTGCCCGTTTACCGGCCATGTCTAACTCCAGTGGCCTCTAATGAAAAATGTGCATCATGCTTTGGGATAGCTTGATATACTCTAGTCATCTTCTGACCGGTCTTGATTTCCCATCTTTCTTCAGGTGCTGTTCAAATGCTCTCAACCACCTTCATTGGCTGTGTAAAAATGTTTGTACCGTGCTGTTTGTATCAGCACAAGACACGTATCTCTTACCCACCCAATTTCATCATGATAATGCTGTTTGTTGGACTGATGAGGTAAATGGTTGAAACCTTCCCAGCGGGTTGTCTGAAGTATAATATCACTCTATATGTTTGCGTCCATGATCCCTTCTGTCCACAGAAAAGGTTGGAGAGCACAGTTAGTGCCAACTGTTCTGAATCTTTCAGAATCTCATGATTTATTCTTTAATCACTTTTCCTAAATATTACTTGCTTTCTTCTGACATGAAGTCTTTTGGAACATGCTCCACTCACTATGACTTTTAGGTCCTTTATCTTAAATATATCCCTCTCTTCTTTCTTTTTTTAATGACATTTCTTCCTTCTAAGACTGATATTTTATTCTCATTTAAAACTGCTAGATGTTTGGTCATTACTAATTATTGTGGTATGATGTGTCACATTACCCTTTCCCAGCAGACTGTATTAAATGTGTAGTATCAGCTATTAATTTACATTTTATTTTCAAATACACACCTTTTAGAAGAGAACATGTACTGCAGACTTGGATGGGGCTACAATAAAGCGTGGCTTGCTTTTCTATACCGCAAAACCAAAGTGCGTTAAGAATGTTTTTACTAAACTGGAAGGATCTATTTTGTAACCAAGTCCTGCAGCACTATTTTTAAAGGGTAACTAGCTTTCTGATTAAACAAAGGGCTAGACATGTAGCAGACATTTAGGTCCTGTAGTAAAAACCTGTGTATAAAAGAATTAGGCTGCAGTAACTACGTATAATAAATGCCTAACCTAAAATCAGCTTTTTAAAGCATTGCTTTATTTTCTGCTGCACTTAATGGGACTTTTTTCCTCCCCCCCCAGGTTTGCAACAGTAGTTTTAGGGCTGGTCAGCCTGAAAAATGTGGCTGTTTCATTTGCTGAAACAGTTAAAAGCTCTGCACCTATTTTTACTGTTATCATGTCTCGGATGATTTTAGGAGAATATACTGGTAAGTGTTTTATTCAATTGCTTTGCCTTTGACAAAAAAAAATGGTTTTGAGCATGTTCCATGTTTAGACCAGTTGGAAATATCATTCATATTGAAAAAGCCTGAATTGTAAATGGAATGAGCAAGAAACAATAAAGTAATTTGTAGAAGGAGAAATTATGGCAAGAAACTAGTGTCCCAATGTTAGACCCTTAAATGAAACGATGTGCATGTTCCATCTCTGATGGCAAGCTGCTGATGTGACTTACGTTTTAGGTTTCTGGCATCTTTACTGCCTCCAGCCTGAAGCTGATGCACAGAAATGGCCTCCTGCATCATTCCTTAGATTTCCACTGAATTGTAGTTGCATCTGTCTCTTTCTTGAAGGAGACCTCACACCTGCTCAGTCATCTGCACGCTTTGTGACTTGAAGTCAGAGGTGCAGAGTACTGATACAAGCCAGGAGGAGGCAGGTTTAGCAAAGCCACAGGACAGGTGGCGAGTTGATGACTGACAAGAAAGTCAAGACGAGGGAGGTTACCTGTCATTTTTCTTTTTAGATCAAGTGTGCTGGTGAATCAGATGATCTTTTAAGTGCTGTTCAGCAGTTTGTCTATAATCTTTTATGACTGAAGTGAAACAAAATCCACACTTATGACATTAAATGTATTTTTTTTTACTAGAAAAGTTAACCTGGAGTTGACCAATTTCTTTCCTAAGCACAAGCAATGTGATGTGGGGCGATGGAAGTACGGCAATGTAAAGTCCAGTGTTTAAATCTTCTTTCTACTCACAGGATTGCTGGTCAATCTGTCTCTCATCCCAGTCATGGGCGGACTAGCTTTATGTACAGCCACAGAACTCAGCTTCAACATTCTGGGTTTTTCGGCAGCTTTGTCGACCAACATCATGGATTGGTAAGGTGTGAGGGAGGTTGCATGCACACAATAAAAAGTTGTAGTTATTTGGTAAACAAAGCCATCTCGCGTTCTAGAGCTGTCTTGTCCAGGCTGTGCTTAATGCGCACTGCTTTCATTTTTGCTACGGAGAGAAGTATACTAATAGAAAATGCGTTTTATCTTGGATATGGGAACACCATACATGTCAGCACACGGTGGTTAAAGAACTCCTGTACTCGTAAAATCCATGTGTAGTTACCGTGATCCAGAACCCATGCCATGCCATAAGCCACTTACTAGAGTTATCAATATGCAAATACTGGCTTGGTTGTGACGGGTGGCAAAAAATGACATCTTGAAACACCAAAAATATAAGTATGTTAGTGTTTGTGAATTTTTGAAGAGTGCTAGTGACTCTAAAATTACGGTTAAGCAAATACATGTTTTAATAACACTAAGAAGGTAACTGAAGCTAGAGCATTAGGATAAGATTTTAACAGGCAACATTAACAATGATTTGGGAGTTGGATCACATGTGAAAGACAAAAACAACAGCCAGTGTAAATCATTATTGTCTTGGTTCAGATTCAAAGTGATCCAAAGGGCATGATATTGTAATGCACTTCTGGGGGTACACTTTTTCTCTCGATACTAAGCCATATCATATCTGATTTCTAAGTAAACAGAATGAGCTCTACCAAAAAGAGGCTTTGTGATGTTTTAATATGTTCAAAGCAAGAGATTATCTTAATAAATATGGTACTAGATTAACTGCTGAGACTCTTTACTTTATAAATCCCATTCCTGTGACTCAGACTCATTTATGGGGGCTGGGAAGGTGGGGGGGGGGCATTATTGTTTCCTGCTCTTGGAGTACAGTGGCATTGGTGTTCAGCTCCAGTTCCTCATTCCCGCTAGAAGTTCTGCCTATGGACTTCGTTAGGAGTCCAGAGCCTCCCTTGAAAACAAAATAGGTCTACTGGGTGATCTTGAGCTTTGCTTTCCATTCTCTTTGGTGTGATTGTTTGTACTTTGCCACTAGCCGTATGTAAGGGAACACAGACTGCCAGGCAGAGATTAAATCAGGTCTCTTTCAAATCAGTTCTCTTCATCTCTCATGAAAAATGCAAAGTAAGCCATGAAAGAAGCCTGGATGCATATGTATTTTTATGAAATAATGTATACGGAAATTGGGTGCAGCCTTTTTGCTTTTGGCAACTTACAGTGCATTGCAGCTCAAATGTCCTTGCACCATTTTTTCTACATGCCCTTTTGCATCGTCACAGGCTGGATATGCTGTGTTTGTATTAATTTCTAATTAATTAATTGCTTTAGAGGGCAGTTGAGTGGAAAAAGAAAACCAATACTTTAGTTTCCCAGTCAAGCTCCTTAAATAGCAAACATGTTTCCATTTAAAATACCAAATACTTATTTTAAAAGAAGAATTCTGTTTCTGAAAGTTACAGTCAGTGAGGTGATGCAGAGAAAAAGTAACTGGCACTTTTAGATTCAGATAAACTTAAGAGAGAATTACCAAACAGAATAATGCTTAATGTATATTAATCTAAAAAGTAAAGTACAAACCTGAAATGTAGCTACCTGAAGAACAAGAAATACAGTTATTAGACCACATACTAACCTGATATCCTTTCATCTTCATTTTGAATGTTTCAAATTCTGATTTGTTTCCTAAACAGGAGTATGGCATTTCACGTTGCTTTCTATAATGGTCTCACTTCAAACTTAAAAAAAAGAAAGAAAAAGAAATGAAAGTATCAATAGTGAGTCGCATGCTATTTATAGAATGGGAAACTTAAAACAAATTACTTGTAAAATGGGTTAACAAAACATTCTGCAGCGTGTTTATAGGGCAGCCATGTTAATGAGACATATAAGAAAAGAATATATTCTGCCTCTAAGACCGCCTTTTCTATTCTATTTAAACCCACAAAGGACTGTGCAGACCACCGATTCTCAACCAGCGTGCTGTACTGCTGGGGGTGTCTTGAGATCCTTTCAGCAATATTAGCACTGTTAGGTGTGGAAACACAATTCCCAAAATAATCCCAGCGTTTTCAAATAGGAATCCATAGCATTAAAAACATTGATCGGTGGGTTTTTTTTGAAGTTTTGCAACAGAATAATTGCTCTAGTATTATTTTGTAGCCATTGAGAGAGACTGAGTGAGAACCAAGAGCTGGCATCTTCTGAGGGGTGCCTTGAGTCTGTTGAAAGGTGCCTCGAGTTTAAAAAGATTGAAAACCACTGGTGTAGAAAAGGCAGCTGTTGGCCGGAGTTGTATAGAAAAGCTTACTTTCTGTCGCAGGATATTATTAAGTTCATAGTTTCATATATTCACTATAAGCAGTATCTATAGGTAAACTTCTTGCTTTTCTTTTCCCAGTCTGCAAAATGTTTTTTCCAAAAAGCTGCTCAGTGGAGACAAGTACCGCTTTTCGTAAGTATTTGTTGCTTCAAATATACCTTTTGGAGAAGGGCCATGGGGAGCATCAGGAAACCAGGTTTTCAGAGTTAGTAGGACTGGGACAGGGCCTCTGTCTTGCTTCACAGCTTCTGATAACAGCTGTGCCATATCAATATTAACCAATTTATGTCAGAAATAGAAGCAGTTAGTCTTCCACAAACAAAAAACAAAACAAAAAACCCAAACCGTAACCATTAGTGTGTAAGAGATGATAATCTAAAATTCCTTTAAGATATCCAAAATGGCAGTTGTCTAATGCTAAAGAAACTCCCTCTTCTGCCCATGACTGACAGCATGCCACTCCTTTTAAAGCTGCTACAGTCCCAAAAGGTTTTTTCCATACTTGAACTACAGAACACTTGAACCACTAGTTAAATATCACACTATGTCGTTCTTGTTCACAATCATTAGCTTTAAAAACACTGTTTTAAACATTCAATAAATCCTGTATTGGTAGGAACCACCTGAACCTTTGAAAGCATCTATTTTGATAAATTTAGGATTCAGGGAGAGCAAACTCTTAGCTCCATTAAGAGTCTTTTGTGTCTTTCATCAGGCTTTTTAGCTGATTTTTTTCTAAAAATGGTTTTGAGCACTAAGGTGTCTGTGCGGAGCCATTAATGCAAATTCAGTATAGCTCTTTGACAATAATTAATTGATAACTTTTGAAAATGTTCATTTTTTTTAATGATCTGTCTCTCTTTTATAGAGCCCCAGAGCTTCAGTTCTACACCAGTGCTGCTGCAGTCATTATGCTAATTCCAGCATGGATATTTTTCATGGTAACTTTCATTAGCTAACAATGCTGTGTATTTTCCTTTTGACCTGTGAGCAGATGACTTACTTTCAGTTTACCTTTCCTATTCTTTAAAATCATGCTGGCATGCACTTCATCCTGTGTTTGGCTGGTGATGTTTTAAGAGGCTGAGAGAGGGTGTTTCAAGAAGCAGTTTCATGCAAGCATGATTTGACAAACAAACCAAAAAAAACCTGGCGTTGGTTTCAAGATTTAAGGAACAAGTCATTGTTTCATTTGGCCTTCAAAGTAACTTAAAAAAATTAGTCCTGTGGTCTTGCTAGCCTTTTTGATATTGACTGTATTCATAGGATACTTGACAGTCTGTTATGAGAGAGGAAACTGTGATATCGTCTTCTGGCTAGTTTGTGTCAGAGAGGGAATTGGGACTCTTGGTTTCCTGTCTCCAGGTTCTGTGTTCCAACTACTAAGGTGCACAAACCAAATGCAGAAAAAGAAAAATTAGACTTGCAACCATAAAGAAACCATTCACATATTATATGGTGTGGAGAAAATGTTGGGATGGCAGTAATTTTGTCCTGTTCTCTTCTGTATGATAGAGAAGCCAAAAGCAATTATCGCAACCTTATTAACTGCATTAGAGATGGTTTTAAAAGATATCCCACTGCAGCACTTGCCCGTATGACTGAGTCAGAACAGATCAGCCCTGAGTTATGATGCTTCTGCTAGAAGCCCTAGCAAAGAGATGAGCGGGACAAGTTTAGATGCTAACTTAAAGCCCAGTGTGTTCTGTTGAAGGTGAATTATGGATTCAGCATATTCCCAATGGGCTAGCACAGCTACTTCTCTCAAATGACATGACAAAACTGAATCTTTCCTAATCAATTTGAATGACACAGTGCTCTAATCATGGTGGGCAGTTAAGAGAAGTATCTTGCTGTGTGTGCCACTTCCTTTTTTAAATGTTCACACAGGATTAAATGATGTCATGGAAAGTCTGAAGAAAACAGATTTGGGTTACATTTTTTTCAGAGACAAGAGCAATCTCAAAGGGTTAAAAAAAATTCCAGTTCAGGCTTCTGAAGTCTGGATTAAGTATTCCTGGGTATTGCCAGTACTAAGGAGATGCCACCATTAGGCAGGGAAAATGTCTATGAAATCTATGAAAATTACTTGACAGTGTAGATGTTCTTGTAAGCTGTGCTCCTAAAATCTTCCCTTTTTTGGCTTTAGGATGTGCCAGTGATTGGGAAAAGTGGAAGAAGTTTCAGTTATAACCAGGATGTCATTGTACTGCTCCTAATAGATGGAGTCTTGTTTCATCTTCAGAGCGTCACAGCTTATGCTTTGATGGGAAAAATTTCTCCTGTCACTTTCAGGTACCACTATAACTTCCATATTATTCTTTCATTGCTCAGATTATCTCAAATGAGGAACTATTTGGAAAGTTGCTTTACCTGTACGTCAGAGTCATGAAATGCCCTGTACAGTCATAGAAAATAAGTGTTGGAAGGGACCTCAGGAGGTCATCTAGTCCAGCCCCCTCATCTAATTCACCCCCCAAGATCCTGCATGCAAGCATGGGCCACTCCTGTACTTCCCTTGTGTCTGTAGCTCCAATGTAGACAGCTGTACTACTGTTCTTGTGTGCAAGAAGGGTGGGATTTGGCCCAAAATATTACACGGCGGGACTGTTCTGCACAGTTCTTAGCCTCATTTTGCATTAATAGCAGCATCAGGTAGGTATATTTACAATTGCTTACCAGTGTTTTAAAATGGAATGCTATTTATTTTCTAGTAGGACCACCGAGGTGGATGGATTAGACAATGGAGAACATAGGATTCTGCTGTAGTCTTGTTTAACTTCCCTTTGCCCCCACTTTTAAAAGCAAATTTAATTCCCACATAGGTCTATTACACAGACCTGTTCTTGCTTACAAGTGAAGTGCTGCTTATACCACTTCACACTCACTCTGATTAGCCCAAATAGGAAAAGCAGAATCTGGGTTTCTGCAAAGATAATGCATGCTGGAACAGGTTGGTAAGTTTTACATGTGGGAAATTTCAAAGCTTTCAGTCCCTTACTGATTTTGTTTTGTTTCAGTGTTGCTAGTACTGTGAAGCATGCGTTGTCAATCTGGCTAAGTATTATTGTGTTCAGTAACAAAATCACAAGTCTCTCAGCCATTGGAACTGTTCTAGTAACAATTGGAGTCCTGCTATATAACAAGGCAAAGCAGCATCAGCAAGAAACTATCCAAAGCCTGGCGGCAGCAACAGCCCCACAAACTACACAAAGGACAGCTGAAGATACTGAGCCACTGATTTCCAAGGAGATATAGCCATATAGTTGATATGGCCCTTACTTCTTCCAATCTGGTGTAACTCAAAGGAGCTCCTTCTTAAATGGCTGATACTCCAGCAGTTGACAGTGACTGGTTTCTTTTGAGTCTGCAGCAGGTGAAGAGATGGACTTGAAGCAGAAGGGAAAAGAATCTAGGAAGTCCTTTTTTACTGAGCAACTGACGTCAAGAGCCGAAGACCCAAAGTCATAGTGTCATAAATACTGGCTTCAGGCTCTTTTATTGACTCTGCTAATAAAACACAAGACTATCTTGGCGATAAAACTCCAGTGTTGTATGGGAAAGTTACTTGTGCCCTGGCCCACTGTGGTAATGTGAAAACATGACTCCTCACTGTCTTCTGCTTGCTTGCAGTGGAATGAAACTGCTGCAGAGCAGAACATCCCTATTCGCAGCTATTTTGAGCGTCCTGCACTGGGTGAATTGGTAGTGTGGCACTGTGGTGTGGTGCAAAGCTGCAGAATGACTACACCCCCATGGGTGGAAGTGAAGGAAGTAAGTCGCAAATACAAGAATAGTGGTGAGGAGCTAGTTCTCTGCATAAACCAGCAAAGAAAATATGTGGTTTTCTGCTCAAATTGTAACAATTGGAGCATTGCAGCTTTTCTGGTTACTTGTAGTATTGATACAACTTGTGAAACTGAAACCCAGATATGCACACACTCCCTTGCTGAAGTTGTTACTATCGGGCAAAAACTACTGGAAACTGCAATAATAAATGAGGCAACATCAGCACTTCCATTATAACAATATACATTTCCTCTGGAATATAATTAACTATAAAAATCCTGAGATAGGAGAGGGACTAATGCATACAATTTTCTAGGGGTGGAATAAATACATACTACCTTTAAGAAACTCAGGGTTAAAGTCCGTCTTTGGCCTGTTACTTTGTGTGCAATTATTTGAGCATCTCCTGTGAAGAGACCTGTTTGCTATGGACATTTTTGATACAACCAGAGAAGATGTGTGTTTGGTGTGGGGGAGGGGGGAGGAAAAGTTTTAATCCTAAAATAAAACTGTCCTGGCATCTGTGGATTTTAATAGTTTATTTAATTAACATGGTGCAGTGGTTGAAGAAGGAGCATGGGGAAAGCTGCTGCTTTCTCTTTCTGACATAGCCTTTTAAAAATGTCACTTTATATGAAGAAAATAAGTGTTTATGTGAAAAAAAATCTGTGATATTACGGTCATTATAAACAAATTACAGGAGAATTATGGGAGAAGAATCCTACAACAGAATTAAGACCTTCTTGTTTAGTTGTTATTTCTTGCCTGAAATATTATAGATTGGGGTGGGCAAAATGCAGCCCAGGGGCCGGATGTGGCCTGCCAGGCCCTTAAAAAATTTGGAAAATTAATATTTATCTGCCCCTGGCTGCCTGTCATGTGGCCCTCGATGGCTTGTCAAAACTCAGTAAGTAGCCCTTCACCCAAAATAACTGACCACCCCTGTGATAGATTGACAGCAGAGGCACAGATCAAGTGATCCTCTAGGAAAGGACAAATTGTAAATAGCCCCAGTTTTAGTGTCCTTAGTCTGCAAAATCTAAGCATTTGCTTCATTCTGCACACAGCAGATAGTGCCGTTGTCTTCAGGGGACTACTCCCAAGGGCTGCAAGGAGTGGATCTCTGAAGAAATTCTGTCTGCAGTAATGATCCTGGAAGCTGTTTGCTTGCTTGTTTGCCTAAACTGGGCTTATTGCCGGGGTGGGGGGGGGGGGGTGTATTAATTGCCAGTCAGAGAGACCCAAATCAATACCCTGCAGCTCAATGTATCACGTTGTTGACATTGTCTAGATTTTTACTGAAAAAAATACATTAAATTCCTCTGTGACAGATTCAGACCTATCACTAAAATAATGGAGGAAAAGATTAGTGTGGTACTAAAAATAGCTGTAGTTGCTAGGTAGGTTGTTTTTAAAAACTTGGGACTTGATAAGTAAAACCAATACAGCAGGCATTTTACAAAAAAAAAAAAGGGCTTGCCACTCGCCCAGTATATTTAATAAAAAGAAAATTGTCCTTATGACTGCAAAGAGTAATAAAGCTTTTCATTGGCAGAATAAAACACACTGTTAAGCTCCAAATTTAAATTTAAAGATGTCATCTTGGGATCATAAGGAGTTTGAGCTGTAAGAACTGGGATTAAAAAAACCGCAACAAAACTAAAATATTGGCCTTAGTGTTAGCCTTTTATACTGTCAGTACATTCATGCCTGTACGAGCTTTCCAAATGTCTGTCTGACATGGACTGGAGTCATCTGTGCTATCAGGTCACTGATATTGAGTCCATAGCCAAATAGAGCTATTTATTAAAAAAAAATCCAATAATCAGCGTAGCTGAACATACTGCAGTGTAGCCTTGATTTGCTCTTCAGTGTCAGATGGATCGTTTTTCCCTCTCCACCCCATCAGTTAGAGTGGAGTTAATAGAATTTATTGGCCATATTCCCCATGTAATCAGTTATTCCAGAACACAGATATTTTTTCCCTTTCACTCGAGGGGTAAATTAATTCCTATTTACCATGTGACAGCTTTGCCTTTTCATGCTATAACCCATGCAAGTAACAAGGGCAAGCTGATATAGTCTGGAATGTTACTTGGATGCCAAGCCATAGGTAACAAGGCTGTGGACCAAATAATACATGTTCTGTTTTCTCAATTCTTCCTTCTCATAGCTGCATATTCCACTTTCCCAAACCCCACAGTGCTGCTTGGCACAGAAAGGTAGCAGGTGTACAGAAAAGAACAGGTAGGGCTCAAAGGGACCTTTACAGTCATTGAGTCTGGTTCTCTGGTGCTGCAGACAATCAGGCTTCATATCCATCTGCTAGATCTATCTGATCAACCTATAACCTAGAAGTGATCCATTTGTGAGGCTGATCCAGACTCTCGCTGTCTTAAGATCTGAGTTATTTTGAGCCTAAATTTATTCACAGCCAAATAGTATCCATTTATTCTTCATGGATTTCATAGACATTAGGGCTGGAAGGGACCTCAGAAGATCAGCGAGTCCAGCCCCCTGCCCCAGGGGCAGGAAGTCAGCTGGGGTCAAAGGATCCCAGCAAGACAAACATCCAAATTTCTCTTAAAAGAGTCCAGAGTAGGTGTTTGCACCACCTCTGGAGGGAGTCTGTTCCAGGCCTTGGGGGCTCAGACAGTAAAGAAGTTTTTCCCTATGTCCAGCCTAAAACAGTCTCGGAGGAGTTTGTAACTATTGGACCTTGTCATCCCTTGGGGTGCTCTGGTGAACAAATGTTCCCCCAGAACCTAATGCACACCCCAATGTACTTATAGGTTGTCACCAAGTCACCACTGAGCCTGCGCTTTTCCAGGTTGAAGAGTCCCATGGCTCTCAGCCTCTCTTCATAAGGCCTGTTCTCTTGCCCTCTGATCATGCGCATGGCTCTCCTCTGGACTCTGGTGTACCAGCACTCTTGTACCAGCACTATTTAGCTTACTGTTTTTTCCCCAGTATAGTTATATGCAGCTTTCTTCCTGCCTTTGCAGCTTTACTAAGTTATAGCCAAGCTCTTTCGGACTTCTCTTTAAGGTAACCTCCCCCGTTCTCATCAGGCTTGCAGCCTTTCTCCGGATCTATTCCAATCTGAATCCCTGTCTCCAGCATGGGTGACCGGAGTTGTACAGAATTCTGCGTAAAGTCATCCCAGTGCCTTGTATAATGGCAATAAGACTTCCCCATCTCTACTGGAAATTTCTTGTGCGATTGCATTTGCCTTTTTCATACTTGAATTACAAGAGTAGCTCATAGTTGTCCTTTGATGGACCAGTAGGCTAGTGAAGGAAGAGTCTGTGGTCAGTAATTAGACAGATAAATGGTATTTCAACTGTTTTGCCACTGGAAAATGCCATGCAAATCAAATCACGCTAGCTTAAAAAAAAATCATTGTCCTGTTGTAAATTGGTCCGTTATTCTCACCTTCAGTTTCCTTTTGTTGTTGCTGGCTAAATGTGTCTTTTGTTGAACAATGTTTTTGAATGGCAGTGCAAAGAATACTTGGATTTGGGTCATTGGGTGGGTCAGAAGCCAAACCTTTGATGTGCGTTAAACTTCAAAAGTTGGGTTCTCCACATTTTCTCTTCGGAAGACAGGAAAAACTTCCTGTTGACAGAGAGCATAATGCAGCTGATTAGACACCAAAGGACATGTATTTTTGTTTGATTATATATGATTTGATTGCATCAAACATGAAAATGCAGCCTTACATTTCTGGGATGCTATAATTTATTAATTAGGATAGTTAACTAAACCACTGGATAAATGGCTAGTTAATTTAATAAGGACAATATAGTAACAAATTAGGCTACCACAGCGTAAATAGGAATTGGAACAGATTCTGACAGATATTCATAGACTCATAGAAAGTTAGAATTGGAAGGGACCTTAGGAGGTCATATAGTCCAACCCCCTGCTCAAAGCAGGACCATCCCCAACTGGATCATCCCAGCCAAGGCTTTGTCTAGCCAGGTTTTAAACCCCGCCAAGGATGGAGCTTCCACCACCTCTCTGGGTAACTTGTTCCAGTGTTTTACTAGCCTCCTAGTGAGAAAATTCTTCCTAATATCTGACCTAAGCTTCCCTTGCTGCAACTTGAGCCCATTGCTCCTTGTACTGTCAGCTGCCACCTCTGAGAACAGTCCAGCTCCATCCTCTTTCAAAGCCCCCTTCAGGTAGTTGAAGCCTGATATTAAGTCTTCTCTCAGTCTCCTCTTCTGTAGACTATAAATAAACCCAGTTCCCTCAGTCTTTCCTCGGAAGTCATGTCCCCCAGCCCCCTGCATTTTTGTTGTCCTCCACTGGACTCTCTCCAATTTGTCCACATTCTTTTTTTTTTTTTTTTTTTGGTGGGGGGTGTCCAAAACTGGACACAGGACTCCAGATGTGGCCTCACCAGTGCTGAATAGAGGGGAATAATCACTTCCCTTGACCTGCTGGCAACTACCTACCAATGCAGCCCAGTATGCTGTTAGCCTTCTTGGCAACAGGGGCACACTGCTGGCTCATACTCAGTTTTTTGTCCACTGTCACCCCCAGGTCCTTTTTTGCAGAGGTGCCGCCCAGCCAGTCAGGCCCCAGGCTGTACCAGTGCATGGGATTGTTCCATCCTAAATGCAGGACATTGCACTTGTCCCTGTTGACCCTCATGAGATTTTTTTGGCCCAATCCTCTAATTTGTCTGTAGGTCACTGGATTTTGGAGTGCTGAGCCTTTTGAAACTCCGGGGGGGGGGCGAGGCAGGGTTTTATTTTATGACTGGTAAAATCCCTCCTGGTATAAGATACTGGTGCTTGATGGAAGGAACGTACTGCATGGTGAACATAACGGAAGCAATCCTCGATATTA
This sequence comes from Crocodylus siamensis, assembly GCF_052110815.1. Classification (NCBI taxonomy): domain Eukaryota; kingdom Metazoa; phylum Chordata; order Crocodylia; family Crocodylidae; genus Crocodylus; species Crocodylus siamensis. Next base: position 11,760,060 of record NC_143406.1, on the reverse strand, counting down.
CTTACAAAACCTGTGGTGATGCTGTACCCCAAATTACAAATCTCACTGCTAAAGGTATGGGTGAGAACTGCACGGCTTACATGTTATTGACAGTCTTTTGCAGGGTGGGGTACTCTCCAGTGGAGGCAGCTGTCTAGTGGATCTGCTCTGAGCAAGCCGGCAGCATGTTTACAAGCAGGAAACTGGGCTGTACATGTCAGGGCATGCACAGATTTCCAAAGTACCGCAGCAAGGATGCAGGGCTTGCTGCTTTGCTTTTCAAATCCCTTCTCCTTTAATAAAAAGGTTGAATAATTAATTTTGGCCCGTCACTGGGACCAGGTGTTCTAGGAACTGCCTGGCCCTTAGCTACCGTAGCAATTTGGAGGAGCAGCGTTGGTCCATTGGTGAATCCCTGCGGAGACTCCACGCTAACATATTGGTGCTGCACAAAAAATAATATAATATTGGTTCTGTACCAAAAAAAAATGTAACCCAAATCCACATTTTTCTGTGATCAAAATGAAACACCACTGTATCTATCTGTCCCTACATCTCTCTCTCTCTCGCTATATATATACCCGTAGATAGCTACATCCATGTTATTACGGGTGCTTCATTTTAATTACTTTTTTAACCAAAAACTGGGGAATTGCTGTTTATCAAAGAAACCCGGGATCCCCGGTGCAAACCCCTTCGCGGGGGGCGGGGTCCGCGCCCGCCAGGCTCCTCCCCGCGTGGGCAGCAGCTCCCGGGACAGCGCGGGAGCGGGGCCAGCGCAGCGCGTCATCGAAGCGCGCCGCGGGGTGGAAGTGACGCGTCTGCCGCACGCCGTCGCTGCTCAGTCTCCGGTAGCGGGCGGAAGCGGCGGGTAGCGGCGCCGGGAGCGGTAAGCGGGCGGGGCGAGGCGGTGGCCGCGGAGCCCCCGTGCGGGGGAGGCCCTCCGGCTCCGCTTGTTGTCTGACCGCTCCGTGGGTCTCGGCTCCGGGACCTGGCGCTGGGCGCTGACACGTGTTGCGCGGCGCCTGTGTCTGCCCAAGGGCGCGTTGCTCGGCCCCGCGGCGGGGTGAAGGGGCCGTTAGCTGAGTCTTGTCCCCCCCCGCTGTTGGCCCCACTCCCTGCTCCAGCCGTCGCCAGGCAGGAGGTGCAGCGGGAGCCGTGCTGGGGACTGACCCCAAGTGATGGAGACGTCCCCCGAGCTTACAGTTGGCACCTGCGGGTGCTCTCGCATCCTCAGGGAGACTTCAGTTGTTGAGACGCGCCAGCAGCGCTGCCATTGCCTTTTAAACCGGCACTGACTTGGCATCTGTGGCTGAAAACGGGTTTGTTTGAGTTCAGCTGGAATCGATCTCTGTGGATTTCCCGTTTCTGTCAGTGGGTGCCTGTCGTGCGTTGTTACGTTTAATTGCGTTTCGAAGGTTGATTTAGAACTTGCCTGAACTGCGTTGTAATCCGCAGTACCGTGTGTATTTCAAGGATGGATGTCTGCCTGTCTCAGCTAACGGGGAGTCTTGTTTCAGGTTTCCTGACTCAAATGGGTGATGAAAAGGATTCTTGGAAAGTGAAAACTTTAGATGAAATTCTTCAAGAAAAGAAACGAAGGAAGGAGCAAGAAGAGAAGGCAGAGATAAAACGCATGAAAAATGTAATCCATCTCCATAATGTTATTCTAATTACAGTGAGGTTTAAGCTTTCCCCTCTTGTTTTTCTAATAGAACAAAGTTTCTTCTTAGACCTGTCGGTGACATTCCTGTGACCTTCCCTCTCTAGCACTGTCTCTTGTGCGTTAACACAATACTGTGCTTTGTTAAAATGTAATGGGGAACAGGACCAGATCTTTATCCCTGCTTCAGAGCTGTGGAAAGGTCTGTCTAAGAAATCAATGTAATTCAGTAGGCGTTTGAGTTGTGGTAGAATAAGGGCAGAGGGAGATGAACAGGAGAAGTTAAGCAAATAATTAAAAAAAAAAAAAAAATGAAGATAGCTATGAGAAGCTGACTGCAGTTTGTGTTTACCCTTCCCTCGCTCTTCTTCCCCTCCCATAGTCTGATGACCGGGATTCAAAGCGGGACTCCCTGGAAGAGGGGGAGCTGAGAGAGCACCGCATGGAGATAACGATCAGGAATTCACCCTACAGGAGAGAAGATTCAATGGAAGATAGGTAAGAGTAGGGGGAGGTGATGTTTCGGGATGCTTATGTTGCCTTGGAAGCAAGAAAGTCAAAATGCGCTGCACTTGTTGGGTTAGTGAGATGGACTTGGAGTGACTGAGGTTGGCTCACTTTCTGTTCCCTTAAGCTCTGAAAGTGCCATACCTTACAAGAGATTGTGAAGCTTTGGGAATTGTTGCAACATGTTTCAAGTGTTCAGATGATATATTAATGTTGTGAGCTGAATAAAATAGAAAACATGTTCCTTCTCACAAGGGGGACAAAATATATAGACATCACTTCCTTGTATTTTATTCTTCTTTATATCTTAGAGGAGAGGAGGATGATTCCTTAGCGATAAAACCACCACAGCAAATGTCACGGAAGGAAAAAACCCATCACAGGAAGGATGAAAAGAGGAAAGAGAAACGGAGACATCGGAGCCATTCAGCAGAAGGTGGAATTGTCATTGCTGTTTAACTTCTGTTATAGTAGCTTTTTGGGTCGAACAGATCTGGGCTCTTAGTTGCAAGTGCCTGAAGATGTAACTTGGGGCAAAAAACGTGTGTAATTATTGGTTGGTAATTTTTTCCCAATAACTTATATAGATCAGATTCCTTTGCTACTGGGGTTGTGCTTAATTCACTTAAGAGGTTTGTTTGGATTTCTGAGAAACTGTTCTAGGATGGGTTTAGAGTCCAGTTCTGTCTCTGGAGTCAGTGTTGAAATTCCCACTGACTAGTCAGCACAGAATTGAGCATGTGGTCATTGTACCTTCCTATACAGACCTCAGCATGCTTTTGCTGGTTGTTAACGTACAATAATCAATCTTGCTTTTCCCATCATCGGAGAACACTTATTGTTAATGTTAATATACTGGCTGGTTTTCATAAGTTTTAATTATGCTTATGATACAAATTCAGGTCAGGATTTTACCAACACGTAGCAAGACAGGGACACAACACACATTGACACATTTTTCCTGCCTCTTCCCTTATTTCTTTGCCTTTTTAAGAATAGGCATGTGGAATATATCGCATGCAATAACTATCTATTACTGCTAATTATCTTCACTAGGGAAGCATGCCAGGATGAAAGAAAAGGACCGTGAACATGAACGTAGGAAGAGACATCGAGAAGAGCAGGATAAGGCTCGTCGGGAGTGGGAAAGGCAGAAAAGGAGAGAATTGGCAAGGGAGCATTCCAGAAGAGAGAGGTAAAACCAGAGCCCTTAATTACCTTCCCCATTCAAAACAAAATCTCGTCCATCTAGTGAGGCTCGAAACAAACATCGTATTTGTCCTAAGACAAATTGTGTCTGTGTTCATCTCAGAACAGGAAATCCCAGGATTTGCATGTACATACATTACCTTTTCAATCAGGGTTTAGTGAGCAGCTGAATGCACTACTGCTTAGCTGCCATTGATTCAATATTGCAGTCCTGGGACAACTGTTCAGATGTACTTTGGGGCAAACTGTTAGTGCTGCTTATCCTGTAAACCTTTTTAGGGTTTGTCCTAAGACGGTGCACATCGATGCCTGAATAATAATACTTTGTCCTGGGAGAAAATGGTTCTAAATGTGGCATCTGTCTGTAGCCTCAGTTGTTGCTTTTCTGTGTTCTTAACTGTATTTTACTACATTTATAACTGACTTTGTTGCAACTAATAACTGGCTTTGTTGCTGTGCCTAGCTGCTTGTCCATAATACAGAATGGATGGTGGACTTTGAAGGGAATTGTTAAGCAAGCTCAACAAGTTGAAATGTTTAATGTTATTTTTAACTTCCTATGGCATGAAAAGCTTCATGCAGATGGTCCTCTCAATCTGTCTGGTTAGGCAAAATGGAGGCAGAAGAGAACAAATCTGTTTTTAACAGTTACTGTCTACCTTTTGTAAAGGGCTGTTTATACTATTGGCAAGTACACAGCGGTATTGGTAATTTTGTTGCTAGTTGGTACTGAAATCAAATTAGCTCTTAACAGTCTCTTACTGCAACAGGAACAAGGAGTTCAGAATTAAGAAAACCAAAATCTGGACGTTTTGGTTTATAATCATTGATAACATAATAAAGGCTAAGTAATGTTTCTAGGGATCGTCTGGAGCAACTTGAGCGGGAACGGGAAAGGAAAATCAGAGAGCAGCAAAAAGAGCAGAGGGAGCAAAAAGAGCGGGAAAGGCGAGCAGAAGAAAGGCGCAAGGACCGGGAAGCCAGAAGAGAAGGTACCTGCTTCAGTGTAAACAGTTTAGTGGCTTGCTGGCTAATGGAACAGCTGTGGCAGCTGGAGAGAATAAGTAACTGTTAGGTGCTCTTGCCAGGGGGTTCTAAAAATTTGGCTCCTGCATCAGTCATGAACAAGGTCACAAAATCCTATGTGGGAAAGAGCAATGTTTTCAGGCTTGCATGACCTCTTCATTACCATGGCTCTCAGAGCTATTGGTTATGAATCAGGCCCTTGGTCAGTTTTCAATGAATGTCCTGTCCTTTACCTATCACAAGATAAAGTAACTTGTTGGAGTTCATTGAATTTCATTACCATAATTATCTGAGACCTCATAGTTTCCGGTTAGCATATCATTTTGCAACGTTTGCATGATACATTTAGGTCACACATTACTAACAGAGAGGATAAACCAGTTTGGATTGGTGCTTAGGACCAGAGGATGACTCTAGAGTGTGTTAGTGGCTTGGATGCCATGGTTACCTTCTTGGACTCTTGTTTTGTAATGAAGACTGTTCAGACTGTTAGTCTCTGTTTACAAGTGTAGCCCCACTTTGCTTTGCCACATTCTACCTTTTGAAGGTGCTATAATTCCCTTCATCCTGGATGTTTACACAGCTCACTCGCTGAGTCATTCATTTTCCCCCTATGATTTCTCGAATTGTAATGTATTTGGTGTTTGCCCAAATTGCTCCTTTCTATACCTTCATTCTTGGGGGCGGGGCGTGTTTCTGTACCTTGCCCACTTTGTGTGCTTCGTTCTGGTAACGAGTGCCTGGAAACGTATATGCTATTGCAGATGTTTGTCTTAAAGTGGCAGAGGCAGGTGGGGGGCCTCTGTACACGGGCCAGAATATGTTCTGTCCTTTGTTGCCATGTTTCATTTCCAAACGGCACAGCTAGACATCACTGCTTCTCAAGGTGGCAACACAGTCTCTTTTTATTTAGGGGTACTGGTAGGTATTTTTTATTTGTTTGTTTTTTTCTAGGGGAGAACATTCATATACAGAGCAGGCTGACCTGAAAGAGGACAAGGTTTGGGATTGGCAGCAGAAATGTAATGCCTTTGATTTTTTTTGTGTTGTTTCTAATAGTTTCTGCCCACCATAGAACAGTGAGGGAAGAATATGGAGATAAAATAAAAATGAGACCTTGGAGTCGCAGCCCACTACGCCAGCAGAGAGACAAGCTTGAGCAAGGAGATGGCAGGAAGCCAGGTAGTGGTTCTACTTGACTCTTTGCCTTTGTACTGTAATGAGAGAGGCCCAGTAATGGGGAAAGCAGTTCAGTTTTTAGCTTTAAAAATATTTATGGCTTATGTAGAGCAATTAAATCATTTTTTTTTTTAACAGTCAATGTTCATGGTCCGAATGAGTTTGCATAGCTGAAACTCCAGCAGGAGACTGATCAAAGACCCTGCAAACGTCGGGTGTGACCAGGCAATTCTATAATATGTGAATAGTCAGAAATAGTCTCATCTCTAATGAGATGACCCATGATGGACACTGCTCTTAGGAGGATGCGTCTGCAAGATTGCATGTAAATAATTCTTTATTCTTAGGCTTCACTAGCAAGTTGCCTTTCCCTCAATTTGTTGGATGGGGCTTGTGAGTGTTTTAGCTCACTTCTTAAAAATGGCCCTTCATTTCAAGCCTTTTCTAGGTTGATCCAGAATCACTGCAATTCATAATTTTCATAGTGTGCAACTTTAACTCGGTGTTGTAATCTTTTGACTGTGATGGATGGAAGGAGTGAGGGAAGAGGAGAAGCAAAAAAAAATCCTATGTTCCAGTAATGACTCTGTCTGTTTCACAGTAAAAGAGGAGAAACCAGAAGAAAGAGACCTCCTGTCAGATTTGCAAGACATCAGTGAGAGCGAGAGAAAAACGAGCTCAGCAGAATCTTCATCAGGTGCTGTTCCCATGGAAATGGGCAGAATTCATTCTAGACCATAATCCTGTGTATAAGATGATTGTTTGAGAGTGCACCTTGTTACTTACATGTCCTCTGCTTGTCCCCTGAAAGAATCTGCATCTGATTCAGAAGAGGAGGAAGAGGAGTCCACTAGCGAAGAATCGGAAGAGGAAGGAGAAGAGGAAGAGGAGGAGGAGGAGACTGGAAGCAATTCTGAGGAAGTGTCTGAACAGTCAGCTGGTAAGAGAGTAGCAGATCCATTCAGAAATCCTGATCCTTTGTGCTTATGGTTGCATGTTGCTTTACTTGGACTACATTCCTCTTCTCTTGGTTTATGGTACAGTGGTAACTAAACGATCAGAACAACTAGGGGGGTGGGACATTCTGTGCAAAACAATATGCTAGTCCTTCTGCATGGGGGCGATCCAAGTCCTAAACCTAACAATCCTCACTGGATCATTTTGGGGAGAGGTTTTGGTTGAAGACTCATTGTTCAAATGATAGCTTAAAACTGGGGAAGTAGAAAATATTATAAGGGAAAATTCTGCACTAGTTGAGAAATGGACTGCAGACAGTTTCGCCAGCTCTAGTTTTTCTGATTTTTTTTTTTTTAAATTTTGTTAGGTTTTAATTTTTAGGTCAATAAAAATAGCAATTGGAGCTAATGCTAAAAACATAAATCACAAAAAGTTTAATAATTGCTCTGTTTGTCATTAATTTAGTAAACTAAAAATTGATCACAACAGCCTGGGCCTGACTGCTGGATATTTTTCTTTGAGAGCAATGACAGGTAACCACCAAAATTTTTAAGACGTTTCCAAATTTGGCTCTTGCCACCAATAATATCCAAATTTTGTTAAGCTTAAGTGATATCACTGGAGGACCTTTCTTCTTTCTAGTGATATAAAGTATCTGACTGCAGCTAATAACAGAGCTATAAATTCTTTGTGTTATGGCATTGTTTTCTTTCCCTGTAAATAAACCTGTAAAGCAGTCCATCATATTTTCATTTTCTCGTGTGTTTGTTTCCAAAATTTCTCAATTTCAAGGCATGAATATCGTGCATAAAATCTGTGCCCCATGCTTTTCCCAACCATCAAGTTAAGAGAGATCTTAATATTATTTTAACGTCATGTTATAAATGCATAATGTAAAATTGATGTACGAGAACAGAAATAGCAACTGAAGATATGTCTTCCCTCTCTCGTCTTCAGTTTTAAGCCTCTTCAGTATGGTGCTTCTGTGTAAAGATGCTATTTTCCAAATGAAATAAAGGTGATAGATTATTAACAGACCATGTGGAGCAGGATCTAAAATTCATTAGAAGCGGCCTTGCCAGCTTGCAAGATTCAGCAACTCCAAGCTGAAACAATGCTTATTTTGCTGTGCCTTGTTCTGTTTTCCAGAAGAGGTGAGCGAAGAAGAAATGAGCGAAGAGGAAGAAAGGGAGAATGGAAACCACATTCCAGTTGGTACGATGCAAACCTGGATTTTGGCTGCAGCAATAATTTTCTTTCTCTTCTGTTTCGCGATCAATTAATTTTAATGCACTACTTGGAACACAAAAATGGTTTGATGTTCTAGCCTATTATGGTATGAATTCGTGTGTGTGTAAATTCTATGGGGAAGGAGATAATCATTTTGGAGGCCTGGTTCATGACATGGTATGGTATGCATTAAAAGACTCTGGCTTTTAATTATTTTTTAAATAATATAGGGCTCATATAGACATTCAGTTTCTCCTGGGAGAGTTGCTGCTCTTACAGGAGAAACAAGTGTACAAATATTCAGGCTTTTTCTCCCAGAGTAAAAATGGCCACTCCACGAGAGAGCCTGGGAACAGCCAAGGTTAAATCACTCCCAGGAGAGTTTCTCTTGGAAGAGTGAATGTCTGTTCATGCTGGGCAGCTTCTCTCAGAAGAGAACATAGTCCTTAAGGATTTCCCATCCCCTGCTGCCCCCCCCTCCCCAAAGGCAGCTTGACGGCTAGTCGTAGGGAAGACGGCGATTGTGTGTTGCTTGCTAGACTCTGTGGCTTCAGCAGGGAGCAGAACAAGTCCCCTTCACAATCTTTGCATTGTGGTACAGGGAAACTCAGGCTGACCGTAGGCAGTCTGGGTCAGCTAGTCAGGCTGCCCTGTGTGCTGCTGACATCTGTCTTCAGGCAGACTAGGGGAGCCTACACAGCACACCATGATGTGTGTCCAGCCCCCCCCCCCCCCCCCCCGCAAGTCCGTGTCATCACTGCAACCTCTCTACTCTTCAGAGCATCAGCATTTGAATGTCTGTACACACTGCTCTGGTTAAGTGTTACTACCAGGAGAAAAACGTGGCAGAATTCTTCCAGATTCTTTGAATGTGTGTACACAGGGTTGACGGTGGAGTTTTGCCATTGCTGTGCCAGCAGCTGTTGGTTTCCACAACTGATTCTAACTTTTAAAGTTACAGAGTCAAGGTTTGACCGAGATTCAGCAGGGAGTGAAGGAGAAGAGGAGGAAGTCGGAGAGGGCACTCCACATTCCAATGCCATGACAGAGGGAGATTATGTCCCAGATTCTCCAGCTTCATCTCCCATTGAGCTAAAGCAAGAGTTGCCCAAGTACCTTCCTGCACTCCAGGTAGAGGGTCCATTTGCAGCTGTTCCTGAATGTCTTAGGCTGATGGGATTAAATTGGCCAGTGTCACTGATGGCAAACAAGTGCTGCTAGTATCTGGGATGTAAAATATGACTTCATACCCACTCAGCTGCTTACACTGTAAGCATAAACCACACCAAGGTAAAGCCAGAAGTATATTGTAGTTATGTGACCCCTTCAGTGTCTGAGGTGTATTCCATCAATTAAATAGTCACTTTAAGAATTTTAAAATGTGTACTTGTTCATGCATATCATATACACACATTTTAATCAAAATAGAAACACAGTGAGTTGTGCTTACATATCTACACAAGAAAGCAAAGTGTTCATTTTATATAGAGTCTGCCGTTGTCACGTTAACCTGAGGCAGCAACTAGACAGTCATGACCTGGGTAATCCTACCTCTTAGCTGTTGGTGGCTTATGTTCAGGGGATATGTATTCTGCTTAGTGCTGTACAGGAGAGTTATTGACTTAAGGTGCTGAGACAGTTCCTCTGCTACTAAGATAGAAAACTTCTTTTCATCTTCTGTAGAAATGAATGAGGCTCAAGAATAATTGAGGTGAAGTAGGTAACCTATTCCCCTGTAGCGCTGTTCCTGAATAGACACTGTCTTGGGTTATTGAGCAAATGTGCTTTGGAATTCAGTATAGTTTTCTTGGATATAACTGTATTTTAGATTCTTCTAGGATAACTGTAACCATGATGTGTGCACTGTACCGTGTTTTGTGTCTTGGGGAAAAAAAAAAAAAGCCAATCTTAGAGTAGTAACTTGCTGTTAATCTGTCTGTTTTCCCAGGGATGTCGTAGTGTGGAGGAATTTCAGTGTTTGAACAGGATTGAAGAGGGAACATATGGTGTGGTGTACAGAGCAAAAGACAAAAAAACTGGTTGGTATAAGTGCAGCTGTGCCAGTTTATAACAGTAATAAAATGGTGTTTCAGAAAGTGCAAGCTAGTTAGTGTTTTCACAACACTTAGTATAATCATTAAAGGGGTGAAATGTTATCAACCATAAGCAGAGTTTAAGTCCTTACCTGTCTGAGGCTACAGCTCTTCTTGATTATGGGGCTAGGTATGTTTTGGGGACCTATAATTTGAAAAACAGATGGCTTTGCTTAAAACTACAAATTATTCTCTAATTTTTTTGCACCCAAAACAATCCTGTTGTTCTTTTTCCTACCAGGTACTGAGGGGGCTGAAATCTTTCTGGAAAATTTCTTAAAAGGATGTTAATTATGGGCATTAATGTGAAATTACACTAGTATAATGGACACTTTAATGTTGGCAATGATATCGATGTGTGATCTAGTGGTGTTTGTGGATTGGGTGATTGTACACAGAAGAGGTGCCCATTGTTGGAAGCTTTTAAACCATAGGGAATCTAAAATTGGGTTATCACATTCAGGGCTTTTGATTGTAGTGACATTGACCAGTTAGTTATTCTGAAATCTGATAATCCCTTATCACAAAGTTTTCCAATGAGGGAACTGCTAACTAGTTTCCTATAACGAATAATTATCTTGTGCCATGCATGTACGAGATTAAGGTTAAAGTTTAGATTTAATGCAGCAATGCTTTGCATTTCTGTAGCATCTTCCATTCCATTGCTGTACAGACCTGAGAGAATGAAGCCTCCTGTAATTTGATAAGGAATGTAATGGGAAGTCTGGCAGAGCTGGCAACATAACTCAGATTTCTTGGTGCTCAGCCTTGAGTGTTTTTGTGCTACAAGGTCAACTTTTCCCTGCTGTATCAAGCTTACTGATCTGAGGATCAGGGAGAAGGGTATAAGTAAATGCTCCATGATAATCAAATGCTTTGATGATATTTACCAGTTGAAAGCTATGCACTACATGTGAATCACTTTCCAAAATCCCCATTTACAAGAACAGAAAATACGTCTAAAATACCGTTATTTGTTGTTGCTGTTTTTCATGAACAATCCATTTGCCCCTCAGCATGGTGTGTATTTTCCAAGATACTTGCTTAAAGGCAGCATCTTGTGTTGGGTTCAGTCATGTATGTAGACATTAGCAAGACAGTCTAGTTTCTCTCAGCTAGAAATTAAAATAGTGAAGATAGCTGGGGGATCCTACAATTGATTGATTGTAGATCTACCAGTAGGTGTCACTGCAAATTTGGGGATGATTTAGTCTTTAATATAAGCTGTGGACAGGGTCTGTAGAAAAATAGATGTTTAGTTCACTTACTGTTTGCTTTGCAGTTCACCTGTCATTCCTGTGCAAACAAAACTGGACTTAGTTTTCTCAGTGGTTCAAAAACTTGCATGCTGAAAAATGCTTCCCACAGCAGCTGTCATATATTTGAAAACTTACAAGCCATTTATATCTATATCTAAAAATAAATTAGGTGTTTTAACTTCTGGTGACATCTATTTTGGAGAAAAGTGATTATTTGTTACCAGTAGTGAAGGAGTCAAATGGGAAGTAATTTGCATCCTCCTAGTTTTGAAGTGGCTTATCGAGTGGAAGCTGGACTTAGTCGAACATTTTGACAGAGTATGTGATGAATCAGCTGGATCACTTCTCCCCTGCAGTCTATAAACAGCTGGATGCTGAATGTTTATCACCTCTGATATTGATTCTCCTCATTGCTGCTGTCAAAAATGATGTATCGCTTTCCTGCAAGCAGGCTGTTTCCAGCAGGAAATGCAGCTTTATGAATTAAAAAAATACGCAGCATTTCAAACCAAACAACTGACAGATGGTGAAAATGGCTTCTTGTTCTCTGAGCTCTGTGCACTAGGCAGAGAAAGCATGCTCCTATATTTAAAGTAGGCAACTGGGAGACAGGAATTCTGGGTATTGCCAGCTCTGTCATTTGAAATTCTCAGCTCCTCCATCTCCAGTTTTGGGGTAGTGCCAACCTTATAGGAATCTTGCCTTTTTTTAAGCATTTGCAATGCTCTAGAGAATGGAAGGCCCAGGGTGGAGCCATGGTCTCTTTACAGTCATTCTTTGTGCTGTTACGCTACTGGGGCCACTTCCCCTCTAGCCTAATTAATGCTGTGCTCTGGAACAGCAAGAGCTGCGATAGACTGGCTGTTCTCTCATCCATACCTGGTTTTGATACAGCCATGCCACTGTGGACTCAGGGGACCTTGGATAGCTGTAATTGATGTATAGTAAACAGGAGCATTATATGGTCTAATGGTTCACATTTTAAATGATTTTTGCCTTTGTACACGATTAATTGATTTGCATAAGCCAGTACAAGGCCCATTGCTCACTTAAGCCCTATATTTACATGCTGCATTCTCTGGCGGAGGGGCTGTCTTTTTATTATGCTTCTATAATGGGCCCCCAAAGCACTATGAATATTACAGTACAAATATTCCAATTTTGAAGCTTTAAGCAGCACATAAGCTTTATGACAGGACTTTGTATAGGAGTGAATTAAACTCATTGCATTTTTCCCTTCAGCCAGGCTATTTTCTAGCAAAGATAGTGGTCAGTATTTTGTTTCTTGAGACAAAGCACAATACTGTTTTTTGTTTAATCTTCCCATTGGGATTTATGGCAATATTGTAAAAGCATTAATCAACAGTCTTAGAAGTTAATGTGAGAGAGAAATTTCTTTGGATTTTATTGTCTGAATTTAACAAATCATTTTACTATGCTTATGTCAATCTAATCCCAACTGCATAATATTTAAAACATGTGTAATGGCTTCCATTGATATAATTGAAAACTGTGACTACAGTGGAGAGTCCTGTCTTAACAAGTATTTTATTATCTGTTTCGCTTCGATTCTGCAGTTAAGCTAATTCTGTTTTTCCTTGTAGATGAAATTGTGGCTCTGAAGCGGCTGAAAATGGAAAAGGAAAAAGAAGGCTTTCCCATTACTTCTCTAAGAGAAATCAACACCATTCTGAAAGCGCAGCATCCAAATATTGTCACTGTCAGAGTAAGGCCTCTAAAACCTTTATTTTAGCATTGATTTTTATTCTTGAAGTATTATTCTTTGGTGCTTAAGATGCCCTATAATGATTCAGTTGAAATGCAATGTTTGCTCAGTAATGATTTTTTTTCTATGTGCTGCTGGTAACATTTGCAAAACCAAACAGCTGTTCTTTACTAGAGTTTTGGGGGTTTTGTTTCTTTTTTTCCAACTAAGGACTTTTTACTCTGTAAGGAATAGTCTTGAGTGCTTATGTGCCATAACTCTTATGTGATATTTTTTTAAATATTCCTTTTATTTACTTGTTAATGCATTGCCAAAAGCCATTACTTTGCTTTCTAAACTTCAGATTATTTTTGTTTGGTTTTTAGGAAATTGTTGTGGGCAGCAATATGGATAAAATCTATATTGTAATGAACTATGTAGAGCATGACCTCAAGAGTCTGATGGAAACCATGAAACAGCCATTTTTACCAGGTAATGGATTTCCTAGCCTCCTGTGGATTGCTAGTGCATTAATAGTAATGTCTCTGAGCCTAATGCTGTAGTGCATCAGTAGCTAATATCCTAATAGCTTAGCGTGTAATGGGTACCATTGAGCTTGATCTTTCTGGGGGCTCCTTCACAAGAAGGACTTTCATTTTTGTATTTATTGAACCTCTCCATTTAGATTTTTGTCTTAATTATCATTGCTGTAAAATCGAAGAATATAGTGCAGGGGTGGACAAAATACAGCCCGCTAACTGACTGGATCTGGCCCATGGCTGCCCCCGCAGTGCTCCACGTGGGGCTGAGCCCCACTTGCTGCCTCCAGGACAGCCCAGGCCTGACAGCCCAGGCCCAGATCAGCATTCCCATGCTGCTCTGCTCCCTTCACCTCTAGTGGGAGCCACCCAGCTGAAGCTTCCTCCCTTCCCTCCAGACTGCCTGAAGTGGTGCAGCAGGGGCAGGAGCAGGAGCTGCTGCTGGAGGCAAGGGGAACAGAGCAGCACCCAGCTGGCTGCAACTGTACCAGAAACAGCCCCACTAGAAGCTGCATGAACTGGCTAGGATCTGTTCCCCTCGCCTGCAGCTGCAGCTCCTGCTCCTGCCTTGGCTGTGCCACTCCGACAGGGGGTGAAGCTTCAGCTAGATGGCTTCTGCCCCAGTGTGTGGGGCTTTGGCTGTAGCTCCTGGCTGTCTTCAACCTGTTCTGTGGTGGTTGAAGGGGAACTTTTTCCTTGATTGACTCATTGGAAGTTCAGCTGACTCATATTCTTCTTTATTTTTTCAAAATTATTTGTCTTGTGGAGAGCCAGGCAGTAGGCATTCCAGGACGTTGTTCTCTTGATTTGATATAATAAGATGATTCCCTGAATAAATGAAAAATTAGGGGATTTAACAGGTTGTGCCTGGACAGCACCACCTTCCTCCTATCGGAATGTGATGCTGTGTGAGCTTCCTCAGATGGCTTTGCAAAACGGTTCTGTTCATGTGACAAGCTATTTCTTAGTCTTGCATTGGTATAGTCAGATTCATATGGCATTGGTATAATCAGATTTATATGGCAATCATCCATGCATCATAATAAATTCTTCTTCTGCATGGCTTTTGCTAAAAATTTTGCCTAATACATTTATTTCACAGTCTTGTGTTAAAACGCCAGAACCAAATCTGGTGTCTTGTTCTGCATGATTTCATTGGAATCAGAATTTGGCCCATTCTAATAAAAGGCCTGGGTTGTGTTCACTAAATCCTGGTGGTTCTTTCTTTATTAGTGAAATACAAACTACATTTATCTGTGTGTGTGTCTTATATGCAGCTTTTTTTTAAAAAATAAAAATAATGTTAGTAATGGATCCCATCTTTTGCCACTGGACTCCCTGTTTTGTCCTTCCAGGTGAAGTGAAAACCTTGATGATTCAGTTATTGCGTGGAGTGAAGCATCTTCATGATAACTGGATACTTCATCGAGACTTGAAAACCTCCAATCTACTGCTCAGTCATTCAGGCATTTTAAAAGTAAGAATACAGAGTGAGTTTGATAGTCTTTTTTGCCTGAAAAGGCACTGTGTACTTCGGTCTTTTGCTGCATTAATGCCAGTGATATTTGGATAGTATGTTGCACTCCTGTCTGTGAGAGAGCAGCTGTAACACGGAAGAAAACTTTCTGTTCCATTCAGTATGGATGAACTCTTTATACCATCCCAAACTTTGCTAATGCTTACATGGTCTCATTTAGTCACTCTCTGCATGGCAAGGGGTAAAAACCCAGGAAATTTCTGGCCCAGGGAGAGTTGACTATATAATGATCATAGTATAAGAACAGATAATATTTGGCTTACCAGTCAAAAATCCCTCCCTTCAGACAGCAAGCAACCAAAGCTTTGCAAGGTCATCATAAATCACTTCTTCATGGTGTGTGCTTCTTGTAATCGTGGCTATTTTTCAGCATGTGAGCTTTGGGGATAATGACTGCAGAGTGCACACTGGCACAGGAGATGATGGGAGTTATTAGTCACATGTATAATTTATCTTTATCCAGGTTGGGGATTTTGGATTGGCTCGAGAGTATGGATCCCCTCTGAAGCCTTACACACCTGTAGTTGTGACACTATGGTACCGGGCACCAGAGTTATTACTTGGAGCCAAGGTATGCCTCATCTTGTCCTTCGGTGTGGCTTTCCAGGAGCTAAAAAGTTTTCAGGGCACTGGGGGGCACAGGTTGGTGGGTGGATTTAATTTTTCTCCTTCAGAATCTTAATTGGAGAGAACCACCAAGGTCTTGCTGTTTAAATATTAGTAGTGATCTTCACTGCCATACAGGGAACTAACTTGCAGGTTTTGGATGTGGGGCTTTGGAAATTGCCTATAATACCATATTTTCTCATGTATAATGCACCCTAAAATAAAATATGCATCTTTTGGGGATGGCAGAATGAAGAAAGAGGATTTTTCCAGAGTTGCATAGAGCAAGCAGTGAGCTAAAAGTTTGGTGAGACTGTGAAATAGCAGGAGAGACCAGGAGTAGGCAGCAGACAGCAAAAAAAAAAAAAAAAAAAAGTCAAATTGGTTACCGGAACATCAAGACAATTAAAAAGGAGAGATGCTTGTTAACATCTGTGGAATGTAAAACAATGAGCCGTTAAGTCAATTGACTCCCTCAGCTGCCCCAAAATAAATGCTACTGTTGTTGCTGGATGGTTGGTTTTGGAGTGAGAATCAAAGTGAGGTGCTTCTATTCTGGGCAGAAAAATCAGCTTCCCTACATAAGACATGCACCCAAAATTGGGGGGGGGGGGTGCTGTTTTTTGGGGGAGAGCTTTGTGTAGGATGCAAGAAAATATTGTATTTGAAGGCTTCAGATTGCCCAGCAAAGTACTCGCAATACTTCTATTGCAGTGTCCATTGCTGATCCCTGTTGTAAACCTGGAAGAGACTAGGGTACGTTCCCGATTAGTATTCTAGTTGGAAAATTGTGGATTGGGGAAAACATGCAAGAATTTCAGAAGTAAGAGAGCACCTTTGCTCAGGACCCAGACCTTCACAGATCTTGAGCCAACAGAATCTGTGGACTATGGGAGGCTCTTCCAAGTGAAAAAGCAGGTTATGCTGAGAAGGGTTGTGTTGTGGACATCTGGTGTTTGACCCTAATCCAAGACTATGCAGGGGCAAAGGAGCCAAAGAGCATGGTGCTGGTGTAGGAGAGGTAGCAGCTAGATCCGGCCCCGCCCCCCGCGCGCTGCTTGCTAATTGTGACAATAGTGGTGTTCTTAAGAGGTGAATGAACTGGGTGGTATTTTGGTGAGTGTTACGTTTTCAGGCTGTGGTATTTGTGTGGATGAACATGCTCTTTTTTACCATCCGCAGTAACCTTTACTGCAGAACATACACTGATGTGTACAAAGTGCATTGAGATTGTTTCACAGTGTGCTTCATTTTAAGTAGTTAGCTAATTAACATTCTTTGAGTTGACTATTGGAATAGATTATTTTAGAAAACAGACCACTCTGTAAAATATCTCCTTTTCCTTTCAGGAGTATTCCACTGCAATAGACATGTGGTCAGTAGGTTGTATATTTGGAGAACTATTGACTCAGAAACCACTGTTTCCAGGAAAGTCAGAAATTGACCAGATTAACAAAGTATTCAAGGTAATGCGCTTTATACTTTGGGAGTAACTGATGATTTTTATAGATGGGACTGAAAGGGGAATAAGAGTTGCACAGGGAAAGTATTTGTTAAAACCTCAACTGAGCCATTTTGCATTTGCTGAATCGCAGAAGCCATATGGTTGATGTGTTTGTGCTTTTGTTTTGTATGCATCATGCATCTGTGTAATGCTAAATGAGCAAGAAAGGTGCATTATGGAGGTGGGTTGTTCTGTATTTTTCTTCCCAGGAACTAGGTACCCCCAGTGAAAAAATCTGGCCTGGGTATAATGAGCTGCCTGCTGTAAAAAAGATGACATTCACGGAGTATCCCTTTAACAACTTGCGCAAAAGGTTTGGGGCACTGCTGTCTGACCAAGGCTTTGATCTCATGAACAAGTAAGTACAAGCTACCTGCAGAACTGGGAAAAGCAAATGTGTGCTGCAAAAGCTGTGTGGAATTATTTACAGCTAGGCATTACTTGCTTGTTAGGCCTGTGTAAAGTGGCTAGTATTCGATTTGGATTTGGCCAATTTTGGGGGACAGCGATTTGATTTGGTGATTTGAATCACTGTCCCAAATCAGTTTGGCTGAATCTCCTAATCAAAAAGGCCCCATCTTCTGTCTATTCTCAGCCCTGTCAGTGGCTGTTCCGCTCAGTCCCAATGTCCTGGCCCTTTTTTTTTTTTTTTTTAAAGCTTGGCACCTGGGGGGGGCCAGAGGTGATCTCTGCTGCCCCATGCTGAGTGTTTGGGTCTGCCATGAGCCCCCAGAAGTCCCAAAGGCTGCTGCAGCAGCTGGTGTGTGTGGGGCTTTAAAAAAAAAAAAAAAAGAGAGATGGGGCCATGCTGGGCAGCCATTGATGGGACTGGGAGTCGGGCAGGGGTTCGGGGGCACTCGGGAGGGGCTCGGGGAGCAGGCAGGGGATGGGGCCTGGTGGGGGTCCCCCCATGGTCCCCTCCCCCCTCCTCCAGCATCCCCCACCCATGCCTACTTACTGGCATGGAGTCCAGGTCCAGCTCCCTGCAGTGCTGAGCAAGGACTGCCTGAATCTCCAAAGCTCTCCAAATCTTTTCTGAGCGTGTTTCTATAAAGAATGTGATTATAGGATACAAGCCAAATAGAGCTGGGTTTCAGTTGTTAGAGCAGATGCATGTCCTTCATACATTAAATAACTGGCTTCATTCACATTACACAGCATTGCCTGAGACCTGATCTCTTCTTGAGAGTGAAGTAGCATTTTAAAACTGCATCAGCTGAGCTGTTTTGGTTCCTTTTGGAGTTGTATCTGGGGACTCATTCATTCTTAGGTGTCTGATGCTTTGCAACTCAATTAACTAATCTCAAAAAAGCTGGGATTGATTTTTACTGCTATGGAGCACCGTTAGTGAGATGGCATATATCTCCGCGTGCTAGTGCTCCTGAAAAATGAGGCTTAGCTGGCTGATTTTATAAGAGAGTCTTTAAACTTTAAAATAATCTTTTGTTACAAAAAAGGAGTTTTAGAAATGAGAAATCTGACTAGATTTTTCCTTTGAGCTAATTTTTCCCCCTCTTCTGCTTTTTTCCATCACATTCCTTTGCCTTGACCAATTTTCAGGTTCTTGACCTACTATCCAGGCAGAAGAATCACAGCCGAGGATGGCTTGAAGCACGAGTATTTCCGAGAGACTCCCCTCCCCATTGAACCGGCCATGTTTCCAACATGGCCAGCAAAAAGTGAACAACAAAGAGTGAAACGTGGTACAAGCCCACGGCCACCAGAGGGAGGCCTTGGATATAGTCAGTTGGTAGGTTTTGTGACTCAGTACAAAATCAGTTAATATAGGCTCTCAGACTCCTTTCTTATCTCCGACTACTAGTTTTGGGAAGGCTGGTAGACTATACTGCATCAGCATAATTGGGCCAGGAATCATTAGATTTACTAGCAAGTGCAAGGCTCCTGTAGAGTGTATGAGAGAAGTGTTAGACACTCCCTGTTTCTACTGTACATGTAAGAATAAGGGCTTTGCAGATATTGGTCTGTTGGTTTCTGTTTGCCATTGCACAGGCAGCAGCAGAATCGCTATCTTGACAGTAAGATCTGAGAGGGAGCAGACCCCTCTTCAAGCACAGTTCAGGTTGCTCTTCCCTTTGGAGTAAACCTGGCTTCCAGTGTTGAGACCTGTCTCTTAAAATGAAAACTGAAATCCCCAGTCTGGCAAGTGGGAGGCAGTTGGAGGCAGAGGAAAGCTTCTCTGTTTCCTCCGAAGTCTGGAAAGACAAATCATTGGAAAAAGCTTTTGGGTGGGGAGGCTCTTAACATTGCTGGACTCTCTGCTTCCTTGTTCGCTAACTCTGGAGAAGCTGTAGTCATTTAGATTCCCTGCAAAGTTCTATCCATTATTTCTCAGTTTCCCTATTCACTTCCACCTCCTTGTTTCTATTCCCCAATCCAGCATATGTTAGACAGTGTGATTTATCTGTTGTACCCAAGGTAATTATGTAGTGGAGGTCACTTCTAAATGTGCATGACCATGCAGAACTCAATGGTGGGTGTCCAGACTTGATCTGATTTGGTGCCAAGCAGGTAGCGTTTACAAAAACAGGCACTCAAGTATAGGGGTACAAAATAAGGAAACCTGTTGAGGTCTTTTTGGAAATAAAGTCCTGGGGTACTAATGATTAAAGGCCATGAATATAACCTTAGCTAGAGCCCAGCTTGGAGGCATTAAATGGAACACTGCATTTCCCTCATTCTTGTGAATACGTTGGTTGCTCTGCTCTTACTGTAGTGTTACACTCTGACCCTTACCCAAATGCACACAACAAAACACCTGACTTGCATGTTGATTTTTCACAGGGTGATGATGATCTGAAGGATACAGGCTTTCACTTGACTACCACAAATCAAGGAGCGTCGGCAGCAGGCCCTGGCTTCAGCCTCAAGTTCTAAAATTAGTGCAAGGAGATTAAAAAAAAAAAAAAAGAGCGAGAGGTACTGAGGCAGAGATTGAGCGCTTTTGACTTCAACCACATCACTACTGGGAGTAGATAGCTGAGTGTGCCAGTTCTGTTCTTCATGTTGGAAAGGCACGATGCTTTTCACAGAAACCTCCAGTTGTCGTCACTGGTTAGAAGGCGCTTGCTGAGCGTGGAATATAACTCCTGTGTTCCATTCAGAGGACTGGAAGCATTCTGAAAAGCCCAAGGATCGTTACAAAAATTCACAAAGGAAAACTTTACAATCTTGGGACTTTTTTTTTGGTTTGTTTTTTAATTTTTTAAAAATTTTTGGCTTGTAAATTTGTAGAATTAAATCTCATTTTTGTTTAATAGTGTGAAGGATTTTGTTTCTTCACCTGGAGCAGACTTGGATGTCAGTGGCACGGGCTTCTAGAGAGGAACCTTTGCAGAAGTATTTTCTGTCTCTCAAACTGAGGCTGCACTGGTAGATGGGCTCTTCTATAAAGATGATTGTGTGTGAACATAGTTATTTATTTGGGCAGGAAACCCTAAACACATTTCTGAGGTTTCTTTCCAGTTCTGTGCCTTGGAGAGAGCTAAGTTATGTTATGCTTAATGCTCATTGATGACTGAGTGCACTGATACCTCCATATGGTTTCTAGTGGATTGACTACTTCACTGTTTGACCTCTCATATGTATATATTTACAGTGGTTGTGCAAAGCTAAAATTGCACTATTGTTTTATAAATCAAGAATCTTAAATATGGGGACTTGGAAATTTATTTCCTATAGGAAGCATTGCTAAAGATTCCCCTTCTCTTAGAAAAGGAAAAACTAGTTGCTGTGAATTCATATTACAATCTACCAGTCCCTCAATGAACGCTGAGCTTCTGTTGGTATTGTCCTGGAAGTTCATGGGTTTTGATTTTCTAATGCATCTCTGAACTGTCCCTTTCTGGGTCTAGGAGGTCAGAAACTACTGTTAAAAGTTATGAATTCACAGGGTTAGAATTAGGCTCCAGTCCAGTGAAATGCTTAACTCTAGTGAGGAGGTAGTCCCACTGACTTCGATACAGTTACTTATGAGCTGAAAGTTAAGCATGTTTGGTAGCTTGCTGGATCAGGGCCTCTGAAATTGAGAACTTTGTGCACTTGGATTGTCATAACTTTGAAAATAGAGTACAGTTTTTCTGGGAGAAAAACAGAAATGTATGGACAGTATAAAACACATTTTCTTATGCCTGGTTTTCTGGTATGGCAAAAAATTGGCAGGGAGGTGGGCTAGAAGGTGGATTAGCTCCATTGTCCATCAGTGGCTGATACAAGCATGATTTTGACAAGATTCCCCTGTGCTGGAGATTTGTGGAAAATCGGTAATGGATGGAAAAGCAGACTTCCTGCTGCATTCCTCAGACTGCAGAGCAAGAGAACACTTTGCAGTGCCCTGCACCGTGGCTGGGAAAGGATCAAACATGACTTTTTTATATTCTGTTTGACTTCACTGTAATGTTTGTGCTGCTTGACCTCTTTACCTTAGTACTTCCGTAGCGTCATGGGTTTTTCACCATCAGTGGACACTGCGCAGGAAAAGTTTGATTCCCAGCAAAAGAGAGTTATTTAAAAGTCATGGGGTTTTTTTGTTTTTTGGGTTTTTTTGTTTGTTTGGGGTTTTTTTTAGTAAAACAAACCAAAAGCAGGATGAAGATGGGAATTTTGTCTGGTTTTGTCAAGAGTGTAATTCTAGATATTCCACTGAAGGAGAATACTGCTACACTCCCCGAGCAGCAGCATTGTCCAGTGGGTCTGACTCAATTTTTAAAGCAGCAGAACACACTTGTATTTGACTTCAAAGGTCTATTTTTGCATAGAGCGCTTACTGTACATGATCTGAATCAGAATGGTCCATGCCAAGGACACAAGCTTTTATTTTCTATTCCTGTACTCTCAAAAAGTAACTATACCAATTTTTTCTGATGATGATAAAATCATTTCCTAAGCTATTTATTCATACTAAATAAATGTGTGACACAAAAAGAGTTAAAGTACTGGTGGCATGCTAATCCTATCAGCAATTCTGTTGATATTTGACCTTTTTTTTTGTATAACAGACCTGACACGCATACATTTAGGATGTGGGTGGGGAAAAATTTTTCCAAATTAAATTTGGAACTTTAAAATTTACAGATAAACTGTTGGCTTTTTTTTAACTATATGTAACTCCTGTAGATGGCAATAAGGGGAGAGAATATTTTTGAAGGCAGTTTGACCAGGATCAGTTGTTTAATTAACTTCAAACCACTGTGTCTATTGAACTCAGGTTTTCAAATGCACACCACCACACAACACATGCAGTATGAAAGGCCATGATAGACTATTGGCAGTGCTATTAACTGTTACAATTTATTCTTGTGAGAGTAATTAAAACATAATGATACATGTGAAATTTAACTTTATTCCATATACGGATGTATTACCACCTTGGTGATGTGTTCTCAGCGTCAAAATCAGGCAATAGGAAACAGATAATCCCCAGGGCATGCAGCGTGGCAGGAAGTTGGGTTGGACATTTTTTCATAGTTCAAAGGAGACCTGAAATACTTTAACATCTTACTTGCTGGCTTTTAGAAATTCAGGTCTTGTTTGGTATTCAGATCAAATCAAAATTCTTCTCATTTGGTCTGGATATCAAAAGCAGCTTTTCATAGATTTTATAGACATTAGGGCTGGAAGGGATCTTGGAAGATCATCGAGTCCAGCCCCCCGCCCAACAGGCAGGAAGTCAGCTGGGGTCATAAGATCCCAGCAAGATAAGCATCCAATTTACTCTTGAAGGTGTTCAATGTAGGTGCTTGAACCACCTCCGATGGCAGGCTGCTCCAGACCTCGGGGGCTCGGACAGTAAAGAAATTCTTTCTTATGTCCAGCCTGAAACGGTCTTGCAGTAGTTTATGATCGTTTGACCTCATCATCCCTTGGGGCGCTCTGGTGAACCAACGTTCTCCCAGAAACTGGTGGTCACCCCTGATAAACTTATAGGTGACCATCAGATCACCCCTGAGCCTGCGCTTTTCCAGGCTAAAGAGCCCCATGGCTCTCAGCCTGTCATCATAAGGTCTGTTTTCCTGACCTCTGATCATGCGTGTGGCTCTTCTCTGGACTCTCTCAAGCTTCCCCACATCCTTTTTGAATTGTGGAGCCCAAAACTGGACGCAGTACTCCAGCTGCGGCCTCACCAAAGCCAAGTACAAGGGGAGAACGACTTCCCGGGATTTGCTTGAGAAGCATCTATGGATGCAACCCAGCATTTCAGTTGCTTTACTAGCCGCAGCATTGCATTGCAGGCTCATGTTCATCTTGTGGTCAATGATGACCCCCAAGTCTCTTTCTCCCGTAGTGCTAGCCAGCGTAGCACTGCTGAGCCTACGAGGATGCTGCAGGTTTTTCCTCCCAAGGTGGAGAACCTTGCATTTTTCAGTGTTAAACACCATCAGATTCTTGTCCGCCCATTTGCTGAGCCTGTCTGCTGGTGTGGATGCTTTGCCCCAGAGTTTGGTGTCATCGGCGAACTTGGCCAGTCTGCTGACTCCAATATCCAAATCGTTAATGATCTTGTGGCTGCCTACAACCTTATCAGGGGCCAGCAACAGAGACTTGGGGAAAGTCTGTTCACCAGGGCCCCCCTTGGAGTCACCAGGAACAATGGCCACAAGCTGAGGGAGGACAGGTTTAGGTTAGATATTAGGAAGAACTATTCCACTGTAAGGGTGGCCGGAGCCTGGAATGGGCTTCCCAGAGAGGTGGTGCTCTCACCTTCCTTGGGGTCTTCAAGAGGAGACTGGACAGGCACCTGGCTGGGGTCTTATGACCCCTCCCGCCCCCAGTGCTCCTTCCTGCCCATGGCAGGGGGTCGGACTAGATGATCTGTCTAGGTCCCTTCCCACTCACTGATTCTATGTTGAACAATATGGGTCCAAGGACAGAGCCTTGGGGGGACCCCACTGGTCACAGGACACCATGATGAGTGACTTCCATCTTTTACTACCCTAAAAGGAGCCAATTCCCCAGCCACTGGATCGTGGTGGACCCAAGGCCACAATTGGCCAGTTTCGCCAAGAGGTGATCATGGGATACCAGATCGAAGGCTTTTTTGAAGTCAAGATATATAACATCAATCTCTTCTCCCTTGTCCAGGTGATAGGTCACCTGGTTGTAGAAGAAAATGAGATTGGTCAAGCAAGACCTACCCACGACAAACCCGTGCTGGCTATCCCTCAGGATGTTGGCATCAGCCAGTCCATTAAGGATGGCCTCTTTAACAAACTTTTCTAAGATCTTCGCTGGGATACAAGTCAGGCTGATGGGCCTATAGTTAGCTGGATCCACTTTCCTCCCTTTCTTGAAGATCGGCACCACATTGGCCTTCTTCCAGTCTTCAGGCACTACACCAGAGTGCCAGGAGCTCTTGAAGACCCGTGCCAGGGGCTGGGCTATGACGCTCACCAGCTCCTGGAGTACCCTGGGGTGCAGGTTGTCAGGGCCGGCTGACTTGAAGGTATCCAGCTTCTCAAGGTGTTCCTTCATGAAGTCATTATTGATAGAGGGCAGAGGGTCTCCCTCACCCAGACCTCCCTGTCCCATAGTGGGCATGGGCGTCCTCTGGGACTGATGAAAGACCAACACAAAGTACTCAGTTAATAGGTTGGCTTTTTCCTGGGGGTCAGTTGTCAGCTGTCCAATGTTGCCCTTGCTTTTCCTCCGGCTCCCTACATATCTGAAAAAGGACTTTTTATTGTCCTTGATGCTCAAATCTAGTTGGAGTTCAGTCACAGCCTTGG
The DNA here is from genome assembly GCF_052110815.1 of Crocodylus siamensis. Lineage (NCBI taxonomy): Eukaryota > Metazoa > Chordata > Crocodylia > Crocodylidae > Crocodylus > Crocodylus siamensis. The sequence goes on along the minus strand of NC_143406.1, from coordinate 11,735,325 downwards.
CTTTCCTGGTTTGCTCCCTGCAGGACTGGACCAGTGCAGAATAATCCTCCTTGGAGGTGAATCCCATCCTCCATCCTTTGTAGGCCTTTCTTTTTAGCCTTGGGAGGTCTGCTTCTTTCTCAGAAGTTTCTTTTGATAACTACAGAACCAGTGATTTTGAGGTTAATATTGTGATTCGGACACGGGTTTTGTGTTGAGCCCTGGGCAGGCTAACAACAGGGCTGATGGCTTACTACTATGCGGATGCTCCCCTCTTCAGCCATGGAGCCACTTCCTGCGGTTCCTCACCCACCATCCTCTGAGTGGTGACCAAGATGTGGGGGGGCAGTCTGTGGCAGGGATGAGAAGTAAAGATTTATCAGTCCTGCCCCCTGCTTCTCTGCCTCCTGTGCCACCTACTCGGCCACTGGCCTCTTCTTAGTTTTGACTTGAGGGTGAGTTCTTGAGTGTCATTGAATTGCTTGCCACATGTTTAACTGCTGAGTTTGGCTAGACTACTCCTTTGGGGTGCCCGTACACGTGCAGCGAAGCTGCTGTGACGCACTGCAATTGTGGCACATTGGAGCAGACTTGATCAGTTGAGTCTGCTGCAGCGCTGTAATTACTGCGCTCCAGGAGACTCCAGCGTCTTGTGCATCAGTGTCCCCGTGCTGAAAGCTGGCAGTGAGGGTGCTTGAGGCAAAGCTTGTTCGAGCTTTCGTTGAAACGTCCTCGCTGCCATTTTTCAGTGCCAAGACGCTGATGCACGAGATGCTCCGAGCACTTCAATCAGAGCTGCTCTAACACGCCTCTCCTCTTCCCCACTCCCAGAGTATGTGTATAAACACCCTCAAATCCTGGATGCCGTTATTGTCTTTCCCGAACTCCATAACAGGGGGGCCTGAGAGAGTTGCCAGCACATGCATTAATTTGCTCCTTGGCTGCCTATACCACACCCTTCACCCTCCTAATTCAGGTGGCTCCCTTGTTCTTTAGCCGTGGCTTGTAGCAGAAGAATGCATTTAAGTCAGGGAGCAGTGTTTTGTTTATTACCTTTATTCATAATCAAGAAAAAGAGGCTGAACCATCTCGTATATTAAATGAGAGCATGATTTTTTTATCTTGGGAGGTATCACAGACACCAGTGAGGGCAGGCAGAGAGAGAAATGGAGCTGGAGCCATCTAAAATATGGACAAGGAAGAAGAAAGGAGGTTGACCCGGGTCAAATTGGACCTTAAGGGCTCTTAAGAAAATGTAAATGAAAACCACGCGGGCAGTGAGCAGCTGCTGGGAAAACAGCAATGCCCCACCCAGCCTGCTGCTGAAGGTGTGGATAGACAACATGCATGGTGGGAGCCAGCTTGCACCATTTCTAGATCCCCGATGCAAAATAATGGAGAAGAGAGGACTGAGATGTGGGACTTGCAGTTCTGCTTTAAGTGTAAATCTCAGTGTGGGTTGAAGATACAAAAGTGTTGGGACACTTGGCTGAGGTAGCTGATGGCCTTGCCATCAACCTAGAAGACCGTAGAGAAGAAAAAAGTGACAGAACTGACTTGAGAGAGGTTAAGATGGGTCAGCAACGTTATTTTGGATAGTATGTCAAAAAGACCCCAGCCTCGACTTGTAAGATGTTGGCGTACCAGGGGCAGAGAGCGGGGAGCTGCGAGGGGCGCAGTCCTTGTTGTGGCAGTGCATCCCTAGCCCCCACCCGGAGGTGCACGTGCACCTACCTCCAGCAAAAAGCTGGGTCAGACCTCGGTGCAGCAGCTTGCAGCCTCCCTGCCCCCTGCTGCAAGCAGCCTGGGCTCCGTGGTGGGTGGCAGGGACCTGCCTGGAGCCTGAGCCAGCTGTGAGCAATCACAGTCACAACGGGAGCACTGCTTATACTGGAAAACTTGTTTCTCTTGGAAGAAGTTCTGCTCTCCCGGTACAAAGCACAGCTTTGCTGAGAGAGCCTGAGGGAGCCCTCGGTCATAGCAGCAGATGGGTATTCCTGTACTGCTGAAGTCCCCATTTGGGTGTTGCCAAGGTGTGGGAGAGTCCTTTTCCAGTCTGTAGAGCATGAAGAGTGAGGAAGATTTAGCAGTATCTCAAAGGTGAAGCGGGGAGAAGTAGATACAAAAGGGTGAAACTGAACACAGGAAAATTTAGGCTGCATATCTGGGGAAAAAATGTTTTAACAGCAAGATCTATCTGACATTGGAATGGCCAAGGGAAGCGGATGGGAAGTCCAATTCTTGAGTCAGTTCACCAGGTTGTTGCAGTGGCCAAACCCTGCGCTGGCATGACCCGACAGGTCTTTTCTAACTCTTGCTTCTACAAAGGATTAGTTTGTCTGTCCTCTCCAAACCAGCCGTGGCGTGTATTGCAATGGCATAAGGAGGGTTCCTGGGGCTTGCTGTAGGCAGAGGGAACAATGGTCATGACAGGGCTTGCTTTTTGAGCCGGACCTTTGGCTGGTGCTGGAGTAGCTGGCTTCCTGTCCAAACAAATGGAGCGAGGCTGAGATTGAACTTGACTGTCACATGACATACTCTAAACTCCCAAACTTGAAGAGATTCAAGTGATGCATGCAGTAAAGGAAAATTAGTTTTGCCCATGCATAACACTGCCCCCTTCTTTCCCTGGTATGACTCTTTTTTTTTTTTTTGAGGGACTTTACTCAATCTAGGCAAAGTACTAGGGAAGTATGCCCATGACTTGTTGACAAAGTTTGTGGGGGACAAGTAATCTGATGAAAGGATGGAAGCTGCAGCTGGAGGGAAATGGCATCTGAGGAATGAATGCAAAGCATAGGGAAATTAGAGGAGCAAAAAATGGGTAGCCTGGCTGCGTTAGTCATTTAATACTTGGAGTCACGAGAATGGGTTAATACAAAAAGCTGTTCTTGAACCTGATCTTGCCTCTCTTGCTAGTCCAGCATTGATATGACGCACGTATATGGAAAAAGCAGCCAAGGATCTGGCTCTTGTTAAAAACCCCTCTAATGCCTCTGACTGGGATTGTGGTGAGCAGTTTTAAACACAAAGGGAAGTTGCTTGACATCAGGACACTCGCTGGAGCATAAATCAGTCCCTTTGTTTCCAAAACAAGTACGAGTATTGCCACGCACTTGAGCATCAGGCTGCTGATCTGTTGTCAGTGAAGGTTTGGTTGGTGGTTTTGCAGTAATCCCCACTGACAAGGTCATGTGGGCGCCAGGTCTGACCGCTCAAGTTTTGTCATCAAGCTGGCACTAGAGAAATTCCTTCTGTTTACACTCCTGCCAGAGAGTATTTTTTTTCCAATACCAAGTCCCAGATCTGTTTGTCTTGCCCCAGTGATGATAGCAGCTGATTGACTGGTTCAGTCGCACTGCGGAAGGTCAGGTGTACAATGCCAAAGCGGATGAGATTTCCATTTGGAAGAGAAGTAGCAGTAATCAAAGTCCTTGTTATTGCTTAACCCTGATTCTCCAGGAGTAGGTAGTCAAGATCCTTTCCTTTTTCTTTACTATGCAGGTGTAGGTCCCCTCATTGATTGCATTGGCAATAATGCTCATATGATCGTCATTTAAAGATAAGTAACCTGGATAAGAGTACTCCAGAAGCTCCTTGTCTTTATACCAGCTGTTTTAAGAGAGAAAAAATAGGCTAAATTAGTGAAGTGTGCTGCATAATTCTTGGTGCATTAGGGGATTCATCTACACAAGTAAGCTTTGCATTGGGGAAGTGTGTCACAACAGCAAGAACATGCCAGGTTTAAAGCAGCACCGTCAACTCAACAGCTAGGGTAAAGATGGCAGAAGTTTCTGCATGCGAAGAGTGTGGGTCTTGGGATATTTTCCCTCTCTCCCGGGGTCATGAGAGAGATCCAGGCCCATAGTAGGGGAAAAATTGATTGCATGCAGCAGGCTGCCCTGTGCCCAAGGTAACGATTGAAAAACAGATGTTGTTTCCCTCATCTTTGGCAGTTAGTCATCTCGGGGGCTACCCACCGCAACAGCCAGGGAAATAATTTAGATGGTATTAATTTGATGGATAAATTTAAGGCCAGAAATCATCGTTTCTTGTAGAATATGGGCCAGAGGATTTGGGAGACGTTATCCCGCGTGTGTTTCTTGATATGAGTACATTTCATAGAATAACTGTAAGGCCCAAAACCAGAAGCAACAAAAGGAGAAGGCAGCCACAGCTAAAGCCAAGACGATGAAGCTGGCGGGGGGCGCGTGATCCAGGAACCCCAAAGGAGATGATGCACGTGATGGGAGAGGAAGGCAGTGAGCCGACCAGGCAACTGCTGAAGAGAGTTTGTACATGCAGATGCAAAGTTTGGAGTAGGTAAAAGGGCACTTACTACACTTTGCCTTTTTTATGAATAATTTTTTGTCCGCATCGGAAGGTGACATTTCTGCCTTCAGGAACGACCTTGGTTTTCGTTCTAGGTGGAGGAGGAGTTGCAGCTATTGTTGGGAAAGGGAATTCTGTCCATTGAGAGAAAAAATGGGTCATGTCAGCTTACCCAGTTGTAAAGCCTTGAAATCCCAGTGTTTCTAAGGAGCTGTGCTGTCTTCCAGGTTTTTTCCTCTGCATTTCTGCCTCACTGTATCTGAGTGGTCCAAGTAAAAGCAGCATGGCTCTTGTGACTTTTATTGCAAGTCTTACGATAGCTGCTGCTTATTTCATTTTAAATCCTTAGCTTCTGGATTCAGGTGAGAATCCCCAGAGGCAAAATACTGGTGTAAAATTAAATGGTTTTCACTGACATGTTGTTTGAAGGCATGGTAAGAGCCCAGTTGTGATCTCAATACTTGGCATCTAAACACCCTGAGTGCACTTTTTCCCCAATTAGTCCAGGTTAACATGCACGGTATTGCTGTTTTTAGTATATTCTGAAATAGTTACTGTTAACATAATGCAATTTGGGGCGACTTGATGCCGTGCTATTCCTTTGGCATCGATTCCTCCAAGCTGAGGGAGCAAGCCTGCAGTTAATGAGCTTACTCCTCTCCTTTTCTCAGATTGGCAGGACACAGACTGGAATTTGTTTTACGAAGCGGTTCTCAGGCTGCAGGTTTTGAAAAGAGCATGTGAAATACGGAGCTGGTGGAAGTTAGCCAGCACAAAGGTGAGTCTAGCTCACCTGAGCATGCAGCCAGGAGGCTGAAGGGGTTTTAGAAGCTGGACCAGGACAACAGGCTTTCCCAGACTCTGGGAAATGGGCCCTGAGGTCCGTGGAGTCTGGCCCCTTTCCTGGCACTTGATTTTGGCAGGGTGCTGACTAGCAGTTGAGGTCTTAGGATGGGAATGGGGCCCTGTTAATGCCTATTTAGGTTTGTTAAAGCCATTCAACATAGCTTCCCTGTCTGTCTGTCCCCCGGCCCTCTTCCCCGTCCTGGGAGTGGAGCATGATACCATAGCAGAAATCACAGCTGGATGGACACTGCTTCTTCATCATCTTCTGGCGGGTCTTGCAGAAACCTTTCTTAGCCCACGCTGGACACACAAATAGTCTGTCCTTGCAGCCTGGGGGCAGAAGGGGACATGGTGTTAAAGGGACAGGCGCCAGCTGTTCCTGGAGTGAAAGTGCTAGGTGAAGGGTGACATTGGGCCCTACTGTCAAAGCTGGAGATGTCATTCTGCACTGTAAGGTTAGGGGCCAGGGCAGGAGTCCGAAAGGGGCTGAGTTTTTGTACTAACAGTGCAGCGAGTGCTGATCAGAGCCTCGACTGACACCAAGGGAGCAGCAACAGCTTGCAGCAGCTGAGTTTTGACCCCCTTTACAGCCATGTGCCAAGTTCTGGCTTGGCTGAGGGGTCTGTGCAGTTCTGGAGGCCCAGTGCCCACAGCTCCCCACTGCTCCAGGTTGGTTTTGTCTCAATCCGTTGCTCTAATGCACCTTGTCCCCCTTCCCTCCCCAGGATCCCCAAGAGAGTGAGTGACAGGCATGCAGTTTCTGCCTTCCTGTTGGCCTGTTCTAGTCCCTCCCCATGCAGCGCTGAGCATGGCAGACACGGGATAGTGTCTCCTGGCCCACCAGTCCAAAGTGCCACAATGGGGAACTGACTCTCCTCACTCACCGTAGAGCCTGTGCATGCCCCAGATTTCATCCTGGGAGATGGCCTTTTTCCCAGTCAAAGTAGCATTGAGGTGCATCAGGGCATCTGTGTTGAGGGAGTGCATGAGCCCCAGGGCATGTCCGATTTCATGAGCTGCAACGTGCACCAGGTCCGTAAGCCATACACCTGGCAGGGAAAACAGCAGCGACAGAAGCTGTACACTGAGGTTCTGCTTGCTCACCTGCCTGCGTAACAGCAAGCTTGGGCCGGCTGGGAAGTGTTTGGAGATCTGAGAGCAACTGCTAGGAATGGAGGGGCCTATGCCAGGCGTCTACACCAGTCTCAGCTCCCATGTAGCTGTGCTGGTCCCGGTGAGCAAACCTGATTTCTTCCCGACTTCAAGCATTGAGTCAGCTGGCAGTTTTGAATCGACGCTGATGCAGGCACATTTATGTCTGGAATTGGGGCAGAAAACCGGCATGACAAAGCCTACGTTTCCTGGCAGCTTTCAGCTATTTGATTCCCACAGCATTGCCCTGTGACTGGGAAATGACCGTTCGCACAGGCCTACCGTTCAGGACAAGGCCATTAGTTGGAAGACTTTGTTCATCAAGCAGCGCTTGCTCACCGAAAACAGCTTGGCTTATACAGGCCCTACCTACACTTGAGGACAGCTTGTGATTTTTGTCTTGCTGCAGTTTACAGTCCCTCAAACTGTAGAGCTGACCCGAAGCTTCGTTGTAGCAGCTTAGAGACTGCTGGGAGCAGAGAGGGGTTTTAAACAGGAGGATGACTCAAAAGGAGCATGACTCTTGTGTAAACACAGGCCAGGGGATCTTGGGCAACAATTGCTGCATCCAGCCCAACCGTTCGTTGTTGAGCTAGGGCAGCTCTTGTGGAAAGACAGCCTTGTTTGTGAATTTGCTTCACTGATCGATAAATTTAAAGGTCTTTACGGTGCGAGCGTCATGGGTCTGGAACAAGCTCCACCCAGAGGTGGTGCAAGCACCTACTCTGGAGTCGTTCAAAAAACACGTGGACATTTTTCTTGCTGGGGTCACTTGATCCCAGCTGACTTCCTGCCTATGGCAGGGGGCCGCACCCGATGATCTCATGAGGTCCCTTCCAGCCCCTAACGTCTATGAAATTCAATGGGACTCCCTGGCACGAAAGCATCCTTTCTTCTGGCCATTTCTCAAACCGCTGTTGAAGGAGTATAATTGCTATCCAGATAACTAACATCTCTGATTTTCACTTCCATTTCAATGCCCGAGTCAAGTACTGGGACACTTCTTGTCGCCCTGCTGGTGTCTCTTGGGTTTGGACCAACTTCTTGGTAAATACTTCCCTCTTCTATCCCTTGCAAACTCTCCAGGCTGAGCCCAGTAGTTGTTTTCAGAAAAACAAAAGCTAGTGAAATAAATGACCAGTGGGTAGGTCTACAGTCTGCTGGCGTAAGTGTGTTAGCAAACAGCCGTGAAAACTGGAGGTCTGATTTTTATTATCGTTATCACACTGAGCCATGGAATGCACTCGGCTTGTAATTCAGGGTTTGGCTGGGAGGTTTTTTTTCCAGATACAAATATGTTAGTGGATGATGTGAAATGGGCAGTCTCTCCTGCTTTCTCCGCGCCATATATTGCTATCCTTGCTTTAAGGCCAGTCTTTCCTGCTATTAGTCCCTCAGAGGTTTTGATCCTGTCCCCCCACCCACCCGTCTAGCTTTTATCTCTTGGTGTTTTCAGAGGCAAGGAGAGTTCTTCCAAGTCCTTCTAGATTACAGCTGAGTTTTCTTTTCTTCTACTGGTTTCACAATCCTGATGTCTGAGCTGAGGCATTAGAAAGCGCATACTTATACAGTTTGTGGTTTCTAGAGAGCTGTAAGCATATGTAGCATATTGCAGTAGGTTAAAATAAAAGTCTACAGAAACCAACAATCCTTGCCCTGGGAAGGTAAATATGTTTGAAATAGCCCTGCTATTTCAAGGAGGGAAGTTCACCTAATGAGCAGGTTATGCACTCTTACAGTGCATGCATCTGCCTAGGTGCAGATGAATCCCTCGTCTTTCCTCCTGCTGCTACAGAGTTATTTCTAGCGCTTTGTTCAGTCAGGGATGCTGCTGGTGCTGGGCTTCCTAGCTTTCCTTTGACAATTATTTAACAGCCCAGTAAATCTTCCCTGCGTGGAGCTGCCCCTCATAGCAAAAAGCAAATTCCCACCTTGAATGTAATTATTCCTAGCAACATGGTATAATGCAGAGAAGCAAACTAGCTATTTTCATTTCTGTGAAGGGGAAAATGCGTGTTCAGTCTCTGCAAAAGTGACTAGTGATTTGGGCTCCAGCCCCAATGGCACCTTCACAGGGCCTGATTCTCAGGAACATCAGAGTATCTCTTTCACGGTCGATGGGTCCCTTATAAGCTGTCTGTATTTGCATACCCCAAATCACTCATCACTTTAGAAATGTTGGCATATAGGTCTACACCCATGCACATGTATGTAATATATGTATAAACCTTGCATCTTCCACACGCACACAAAGTAAGGGCGTGAGATCCATGGCTGAGGCTTTCGCCTATCCCCACCCTTTTTTTGGTCAAGAGGAAAAAAAGCCAAACTTCAAAGAACTATTGAGCTTGCTTTTTGAACTGTGCTGAGTTTGCTCCTTAGCCAGGAGCCATCTGCTTGCAATTTAGTGTCAGTTTAGACATTACTTTTTTGAAACCCCCCCCACCATTAACAAAGACATTTTTAGGTGCCCACAAGCTTGAAAATGACCATCCATGCTGCAAAGCCTGTTGCAGAGGACAGCAAAAATGTAAACAGCCATGCCAAGAGCACCGTAATGTGGCCTCTCCCAGAGATAATGCAGCTGCTTGGGCCAAAGCCAGTCCCAATCATTTAGACGGGTTGGAGCCCACTGAGTTACTCAGGAGCAGCTGGAGCTGCCACCAGCCCTGGAATATTCCACAGCTGGAGCACAGGCTCGTGACGGCAACTTTGGAGAATGCAGAAAGCTTCTTGTGCGCCTCAATGTGGGGCGAAAGAAAATCTGCCTCCGCATTAAAGCACAGGGCCAAGTCTTTCTCACCTTAGGGGAACAGGGCTGTCAGAACAGAGGCAACCCTTGGCATGGTGAAAGTGGTAGGGTTTTCTCCTTACAGAAGTGAAACTTGGATAAAGCAGGAATTGTCTGAATCCCATCCCCTCCTAGCTTCACAAAGTCAGCAGTGCCTCTCCTTACCCCTACTGTTGTCCTGCTGGGCCAGTGCCTATCAAAGTAATCCAGCTGGCAGTGGGTTCGTCAGTGCCTTCTATGCACGGGGAAAAATAGACTGTAGTCAGAAGCATCTTCTGCAGGCTTGAATGAACAGGATGGGCCATCACAGAAATACATTTGATATGTGTCTGATTGCATCCGAATGTTGTGCCGTCAGATGTAGTATTGGATTGGTTAGAAGCAAATGATTTCTATGGGCTTAAGGCACAGATTGCACCTCCATAATACCAACATCTAGGGCTTAAGGCACAGATTGCACCTCCATAATACCAACATCTACATTAACCCCCCCCGGATTAGGAGGAAGTTTGGATCTGGAGTCCATGTCATGATGGGTCCCCCCCATCCCTACCACTAGATCCCTTTAGCATATGTGCCTGTGAACCTTGTGCCTTTTTGAAGGGTAATTAGCATCACCGGGGAACGCACAAACTTCTTGCAAGCATTAGACCTGCTCTGGGCCACTGTAGTTACCCTTTTTCCAGCTGAACCGTGTGTTTCCTAATATCCAGTATTCATGGTCATCAAAATGGATTTCTCCGTTAGGTGGGAAGAAAGCGTGGGCGAGCTCTCCTGTGGTCCCGTCAAAGCAGTGGTGGATGAGTGACTGCAGGCAGTCAGTATGATTGATGGAGTAGAAACCTGTGAACGATGGTGCATAAAGCGAAGTGAGTCAGAATATCCAGAACACAGACGCACATAAGCTGGGTACTAACCACGGTGCCTGTTCCCAAGGGATTTAGCCTACAACCTGTATGTTTGCCATCCTCCAGATACAAGAAAAGAAATGCCAACAAAATGAGGGACGAATAAAATGAACTGTGTCCAGTGGAGAAGTATTTGTGGTGACTTTGGATTGAGAGCTGTCCAAAGGAAACAAGTTAAGCTGCATGTCAGGAAAGACGTGTGGTTCACAACACTGAGCAAAAACTTGATCTTACAAGGGCATGGGGAAACTTCTGCTTGATTTAAAAAGTGATGCAGGGATGTGATCAGATGCTAACCCCTAACCGCTGTGTGGCCTCAGCACCTATAGCCTGATGTTTCATAGTAGGTAGCGTTGGCAGAGTACTGAGCAGGTCATCGAGTCCGACCCCCCTGCCATGGCAGGAAAGAGTACTGGGGTCAAATGACCCCGGCCAGGTGATCGTCTAGCCTTGTCTTAAAACCCCCCCGGGTAGGAGCCAGCACCACTTCTCTTGGAAGTTGGTTCCAGACCCTAGCCGACCTGACCGTGAAGTCGTGCCTCCTGATATCTAACCTAAACCTACCCTCTGCCAGCTTGTGACCGTTATTCCTGGTCACCCCTGGCGGTGCTCGGGGGAACAGGGACTCCCCGAATGCCTGCTGGTCCCCCCGACTAGTTTATAACAGGCCACAAGATCCCCCCTCAGCCTTCTCTTGTGGAGGCTGAACAGGTTCAGGTCCCGGAGCCTCTCCTCATAGGGCCTGCCCTGCTGTCCCCTGACCATGCAGGTGGCCTCCTCTGGACCCTCTCCATGCTGTCCACATCCCTCTTGAAGTGCGGCGCCCAGAACTGGATGCAGTCCTCCAGCTGCGGCCTGACCAGTGCCGCATAGAGGGGGAGGATCACCTCCTTGGACCTGCTCGAGATGCATCTGTGGATGCATGACCAGGTGCGGTTGGCCTTCCTTACTGCCTCCCCACACTGCCGGCCCATGTTCATCTTGGCATCAATGATGACTCCAAAATCCTTTTCCGCCTCTGCCCTGACGAGAAGGGAGTTCCCAGCCTGTAGGTATGGTGCCGGTTCTTCCTCCCCAGGTGCAGCACCTTGCACTTGTCTGTGTTGAATCCCATCCTATTCTCATCCGCCCACCCCTGTAACCTGTCTAGGTCCAATTGTAGCCTATTGCTCCCTTCTAGCATACCCCCATCCCCCCACACCTTAGTGTCATCAACAAATTTGAACAGGGTGCTATTTACCCCCTCGTCCAAGTCACTGATGAAGATGTTGAACAGTGCGGGCCCAAGGACCGAGCCCTGCGGGACCCCACTGCCCACGTCCCTCCAGGTTGAAAATGACCCGTCCACCACCACCCTCTGGGTGCGGCCCTCCAGCCAGTTGGTGACCCATTTGACTGTGTGGGTGTCTACACCACAGCCCCCCAGTTTCTTAATGAGAACGGGGTGAGAGACAGTGTTGAAGGCCTTCCAGAAAGACTATGTCTACAGATACCCCTGCATCTAAGGACTTGGTGACCTGGTCATAGAAGGCCACCAGGTTGGTCTGACAGGACATGCCTCTGATGAACCCGTGCTGGTTGCCCCTAAGCATGACCTCCCCCGCTGGCCCCTCGTGGACGTGCGCCAGAATAATTCTCTCAAAAAGTTTGCCCAGGATCAAGGTAAGGCTAACTGGGCTATAGTACCCCGAGTCCTCCTTCCTCCCCTTTTTGAAGATGGGGACCACGTTGGCCTTCTTCCAGTCGTCTGGCCCCACACCAGAGCACCACGAGTGCTCGTACAGCCGTGCCAGGGGTCTCGCAATGACCTCAGCCAATTCCCTCAGCACTTGCGGGTAGAGATCATCCGGACCAGCTGATTTGAATACATCCAGTCCCTCCAGATGCTCCCTAACTAGATCCTCCCTGACCCTGGGCCTGGGTGGCCTCCCCTGGGGCCTGAGGGGGGCCCGGTGGTGGGGCTGATCTGGTCCCTGCTCAGGAAAATGGAGGCAAAGAAATTGTTAAATAGGTTAACTTTGATGTCAGATGCAACGACCAGATTTCCTAGTGTGTCTTGCAGCGGCCCCATGTTACCTGGTACCATTTTTTTTGCCCCCTATGTATTTAAAAAAGGACTTCTTATTGTCCTTAATCCGGGAAGCTAGCCCCAGTTCCATCTCTGCCTTGGCCTTCCTGACTGCCCCCCTGAGCAACTGCAGAATAGTCCTCCCTGGGGATGGCCCCTCCCTGCCATTGGGTGTGCGCCTCCCTTTTAGCTAGGAGACATTCCCGGATGCTTATGGTGAGCCACGGGGGCTTGTGTGCCCTCCTGCTCCCTCTGGTCCGTGTTGGGATTACCTCCCTTGGGCTTGGAGGATCGTCTCCTTGAGGAGCAACCACTCTCCTTGGACACCTGGCTCCCCTCCCCCCCGGGACCTCAGCGCTTCCCCAACTATTGTCCTTAGCTCAGTGAAGTTGGCCCTCCTGACGTCCAGGGCTGCTGCCTTGCTGCTGGCCTTTGCCACCTTGCGCTGGATGGTGAAGCCCAGCAGGCGATGATCGCTGTTGCCCAGGTGGTCAAGCACCCGCAGCCCCCTCACCAGGTCGTCGCCCGTGGCCAGCACCAGGTCCAACAAGGCGTTTCCCCCGGTGGGGCTGGGCACCTCCTGGGTTAGACGGAGGTCCTGCACTTGGGCTAGGAACCTACGTGGGCGGTCAGACCTGGCTGACTGCTCTTCCCAGCAGATGTCCGGGAAGTTCAGGTCCCCCATGATGACCACGTCCTTTGACCTCACTACCTCCATGAGCCAACTTAAGAAGTCCTGGTCTAGCTCATGTGTTGGGTCCCACCTATGTTCTGTCTTCAGTGCCTGAAACCACGGCCTAGTCCCAGTGCAACAGCTCTGCCTCCTGCTTTCAGGTTTTTTTTTTTTGAAGCACTTAGTAGGCCTACAAAAATCTAACCCACCCCAGTCAAAAATCACCCTCCTGCAACCCAGCAAAGAGCTTAGGGCAGCCAGTGCATGTTGGATGATCATTGCTCTTGCTTTTCAACTCCATAGATCCTCCTCCATTCTTGACAGCTTTGTTCACTACTCTCTGGAGGGCTGGGAGAAGGATGACAGATCTGGGTGGGTAAGGGGTGGGATTGATGCTCGGTGCGGCTGGTCTCTGCTGACACAGCCATCGCTTTAGAGGCAAGGCCACCTCCTCTCCCTGTGCCTTGATTTCTCAACTCATAAACTGGGAAAGACCAGTATGTTTCTCACTTGTAAAATGCTTGGAAGTTGAGGCTGAGACATGCTACAGCCCTATGCAAAGCCCTGCCATTAGAACCCAGCTCATCCTTTAAATGCTAAGCTGAGCTTCCTCTACTTAGGCCCGTGCTTTTATGTCTCACCTGCAAACACCTTCTATGCACAGGGCTCAACGCTCTTTATAGACACCTCTGAAAGCTAAGTATTATCCCTATTTTAAATCTAATTAGTAATGATCCTGAGAGGCTCAGTGATTTGTTCCTGGTTCTGTAGTAACCATGCCCCAGGTAACAGGATGCCTCTTAATAAGGTGCTCACAGGGACGCCCTGGACCTCAGATGTGGCAGCATGGTCCTTTTAGGCCATGGGAAAGCAGAGTATATGCTTGTGGGTTGTCACACAATGTTGTGAAACAATGGTAACTTTGCTGGTTACCTTGCAAACACCACAGTCTGCACGGGAAATGTTGAGCTCTCCTCAAATCGCTGGAGGAACTGTAGCTACAGCGGAGACTAAGCAGATGATCTGGGATTAAAAGTTGCCTGAGTTTGTTCAGGGCCAAGTGCACCAGCAAGGCACCTGGCGAGGCTGCTGAGAGGGTGGGGAAGGGACACGGTACAGCGAGGTTTTACAGAACGGTGTGAAGAGCGAGAGGGAGAGGAGGAGAAGCCGCCTCAGCGTGAGGGCTGGCATCGTGCAAGGGCAATGCGGCCAGGCGTGACACCAACACGTGGGAAGGGCAAGGATTAACAAGGCAGGGCATGAGGAGCTGCCCGCAGGAAGGGACTGCGCAGAGCTCTTCCTCCCGCTAGGACACATGCTGACCAGGGGCTAGAGCCTGCTTGTGTGCAGTGGGAGCTCCCAGCAGGGAAGTGCTAGGTACCATCACCCTTTCCCTTGCTGCCTCTACACTGCAGAGCCTCTCCTAGGGGCAGGCCAGGTGCCGAGTGAGCCTGGGACACCTGCAGCACCAGCCACGGGGGTGTGGATCAGTCTCTACTATACCAGGAACGAGCCCAGCTGCGGCACTGGGAGGAGCCCTGGAAGCTGCACAACCAGGCGTTGAGATGTGCCAGTCGGCCCTCTGCCATGCTGGGGTGCTCCTTCAGCATAGGGGCATGGGGGACCTCAGGGCCATACCTATCTTCAGGTCGCTGGCTGTGCGCGGTGACACCTCCTTGAAGCTGAACGGGGACACCTCGCTCCACATGCGGAAAGCAGCCGCCAGCCCCTTGCGCGTGTCGCTCTTGTTGATGAGGTTGCGGGGGAAGGACAGGATTCTGGAGAAACACGGTGCCACATTAACGTGTGCCTGGGCCAGCCTGTGCTGCCCACTACCTGGTCCCTGGGGGGGTGCCTGCAGTGGCCTCGGTCCTGAATTTTCCAGGGACTTTGCTATGGGCTCCAAGCCTCAGCCACAGCCTATGTGAGAAGCTTGCACAGGCTTAGAGCAGGCTTGTTATGGGTTAGCAGGGTGATCAGCAGGGTCTGGTGGGTTCCCTGCAGTGCCCTATATACTACCGGCATCCTCACCCGTATCCCAGTAGGTGGTACTGGATTCTTGGTCTTTAAAGACCCTGTACTAGGGGTTATTGGATAAGCGTGCTTTGTTTTCTCCCCGTGGTGCTGCACTGTTGTTCAGATGCTCATGTCCCACCCCAGAAACAGCTGCTTTCAGTAGTAGATGAAGTAATTCCTGCAAACACACACCACAGATGGTGCAGGATAGTATCCCACTAATGCAGTGGCAAAAACACCTGGCAAGCCTGAAGCGAAGGGCCTATTTATCACATAAAGAAATTGCTGCTCCTGCAAGAAGCCATGTTACCTGGAGATGGACCAAGGCAGTAGGGTAACCTTTTTTGGCAGATGTGCCACAAATGAGCTCTGCACCCTCACCAAGTGCCTCCATCCCCCTTCCCAATCTGCTGCTCTGCTTTCTGCTCTCTGCTCCCTGCCTGAGCTGCTGCTCTGCTTTCTGTCCTGAGCCTCCTGATTCATCTGCTGCTCTACCTGCTTTCTGCTCCCTGCTTTCTGCTCCCTGCCCAAGGTGCTGCTCTGCTTTCTGCTTTGTACCCCTTCTGCCCCTGTGCTGCCTGTCCCTTCCCTGACTTGCTCTGTGCCACATGCAGAGGCTACTCATGCCACTCATGGCATGCCTGCTGCAAGTTGGCCACCCCTGGATTAAGGGCTTTTCTGCATAGAGGAATTTCAGACACTGGTCCCCACTCCGAGGCATAGTCACTCAAGGGCAAACCAGCCAGCAGAGCTGCTGCTTGTCCTGTGGCAACTTTTCTGGGTTGGAGCTGGCTTAGAGCAGTTTGCACGCACTGCAGCGAAGGCTGATGCCCAGGCAGCCTCACAAGTAGCTGATGAGGAAGCTGGTCCCTGGCACGGACGTGTTCTCATCAAACCCAGTTGTTTCTTGATTGTGCCATAGGTCTCGCTCTGTCCCAGCACAGCCCGGGGGGAGCTGATGACTTAGTATCAGCTTGCTTGTTACTCACTAGTCTGATTCACTGAGCTCATGAAAAATGGGACCCCCCCAACTGCCCCTGGGAACGTGATAACGTTCCTTGGGGGTCTCTGTAGGCACCGGGGTGGGGGAACACATGCTGGTTACAAGGGGCTGCTTGTGCAGCTGATGGAGGGAGCTGAGGCTCTGACCAGGGAGCTGAGGCAGGGGCTGTATACAGACAGTGCCTGCTTTGGAGGCTGAAATGCCCACTCAGCCCCACTTCCAGCTATGCAGGAGGCAGCCTTGCTCTGTGTCTGTGCTGGAAGGACTCACTGCTTGCTGTGAAGCCCACAGACCCAGACAGCCAGAAATGTCCCCTCTTCCCCACTCGAACAGCAAACCCAGCCTAGTGGGCTAGCTTTCTCAGCTATTTCAGAGCTGGGCTGTGCCGGGCTCCCTGCTGAGGGGGTGGGGGATGAGGTAGGAAGAAAACCCCCACAATCTCAGCAGAAGACCCTTCCTAATGCAGTGCAAAAGTTGCCATAGGCATTCCCTGCTGCCAGGGCCAACCCTCATTGTACAATCTTGTGTGTATGCATGCACATGTGCACATGCATGGTGGGGAAATGTGTCTGTGTGTATTTAAAAGGGCTGTGCCATGCCTGGAGTGACCTCTGGCTTGCCAGGAGAGCAGGAGTGGGGGAGCAGGGACGGAGGGGGTGACCCCCTCTCTCCAAGGGCATGGACAATGGGCCTTTCTTCAGCTACCTCAAGGATGCTTGCCAATGTGGAAGTGCAAACCACAAGCGGCTGCTGGGTTCATTGCCTGGGGTTTACCAGGACAGCGTGGTTGCACCTGCTGCTCCCGCTACTTCTGGACCAGCTCCAGCACGTGTCCTTAGGCATACTCCCTGCCCTGTGCCGGCTGTGTGTTGGAGCCAGCCAACAAGTGGCGTTGTCTAGTGCACTGTAGCTTCCCTGAGAGGCACAAACAGCTCCTGGGATGCTTTTTGTGGGGGACGCCGTCTGAGCAGGGACCAAGTACGTATGGGGGATGTAGGCTGCCCATGGGCACGCTTGCTGTACTGTGCCAATCTGGTCCAATGCCAGCACATCAAAGGAACAGCACTAGCTTATCACAGTGTTAATTTAGGCCCCTTATCTTTTGGCTGCCACGGCAGGTGTAGGCAGAAGGCTGCTTATTTCACAAAAGAAAATGCTACCACTGTACTTTCACTTTGTCCTGTTTCCATCCTCACCTCCTCCAGAAGCTTAAATCGCTCTTGTGCCACTGAAATGCAGCTGCATCTGAGGTTACACTGCAGCCCATGGCATGAACCCATGAAACATTCTGGACTCGAGTGTTTGTGCACAAGCGATACAGCCAGGGGCATGGAAGTCGCCCCCGACGCCAAAGGGCTGCGCTGCGTGAGTCGAACGCCCTGCAGAACCCCTGGGCTTGGACGCAAAAGAGGGCGTCTGTAGCGGGGTTTTCAAAAGCACTTGGCACTTAGTGCTGTTCTCACTGAAACCCAGGAGAGTGTTACCAGCCCCTTCACTGACCGGAGTGTTAGGCCAAGGTGGAGCCCCCTTCCGAAATCCCACCCAGGCTAAGCTGCCACACGCTGCACTGAGCAGATGCCTGACTCCACCTTTTGCCCAGATGTTTCAACCCAGAATCCACTCCTGATCTGCAGGATAGTCCCTACGAATTTGGCAGTCCTGGCAGCTTTAGCAAACAGCAGATCTCCTGCAGTATAGCACCCTGTCTGGAGCGTGTGCTTGGTGAGCCATAGCATGGACCGTGGGCACCTGGCACTGCAGTGCTGCTAATGTGTAACACAGGGGGTTGCATGTGCCGTTGCTCTGAGAAAGCCTCGTCCCCCCACTCGCCCTGGCCTCACCCCCCCCTGCATGCTGCCCAACCCTAGCAGACTGCAACTATATCAAGGGCATTTCAAGCTTCAAGGCCATACAGACAGCATAGCCCCATGGCATCAGCGCATGCCTACTTGTATGTCAGGTTGAAGTGGTCCCACTTGAGGTGCCCTGGCGTGAGGGTGTAACGTCGTCTCCGCACAGCAGGGCGGGGTGGGAGAGCTGAGCCGGGACGATCCGGTGAGTGCCACCCGCCAAAAAGAGGCAATGTGGCGTCTTCCTTAAAAGACAAACAAGAGGTCAGATGTGGCGATGGGGTGTGTGCGGCCTGCCCAAAGCTACCTGGGTTGGGGCACGTGGGGCTTGGGTCTCCTGTGAGCTGGCACATCTCGTGGGGTGCTGGCTGCCCCTCCCAAAGGGCTAGGGCTGCTGGGGTGAGTGCAGTAAAGCAATGCCCAGCTGCAATGCTCCTAAACTGCTCCCACTTAGACCCAATGAATGGCACTGCCTGGAGGTGGCCTTTTGGGGAACACATGCACACTGGGCCCTGCCTTCTCCTGGGGTCCCCCCCCCATGCTAGCATAGTCATACACCTCCCCCGTGCCTGAAAACAGCTCAAAGCACTTGGGCATGGGTGGCTGTGGGCTGGAGTCTCCACTCTGACCACCGCAAAGCAGCCACCAAAGGGCAGTGGCAACTTTGCTCTGAGTTGGGGCAGGTGATTGCCTGCCTCCCTGTCCCCATGGGCCCCTACCCTGAGGGTGCAGGGGGTGAGCTGGCTATTGGGAGCAGTTTCTGGGGATGTGCACAGACAGGACAACAAGGGAAGGCAGCAACATGTCAGTGTGCTTGCACCCACAGGCCTTTATTCCAGCAGGAAGCCTTGATTTGTGCAGCACAGCCCAGCCTCTGAGCACCACATCTGAGCTCAGCAACACTGAGGGGGCATGAAGCGCCAGCCTCAGGGACTGCTGCAGCCCTGCCTGGCAAGCTCGCAGCTCATTTCCGTCTGCTGGCACTCACCAGGCTGGCCCTAGCGTGCAGCGAGGTTCTGGGTGCGTGAGTCACAGGCGGCCCATTGTGCAAGTGCTCGTTATGGCACTGGACTGTGGACCTGAAATGCCTTCAAAATAAATTGGGGCCTTGGAAATGCTGGAGCCTCTTTAAAGCAGACAGCACAAGCCTCAGTTTGCTGCTGCCCTGCCATTATTGGGTTAGGCAGGCAGCCTGGCTCAGCAAGCTACAAAAGCCTTTCAGTTTTGGTGGCAGGGAGTGGAGGGTGGTAGGGGACTGGGGCTGCAAAATCTCCCTTCTCCAAGTCTGTGCCCTGTCGTGGTGCTGAAACCCTGCCTGTTTGGCCTGGGCTGTGGCACCAGGAGCATGAAAGCAGTGGGTGACACCAATCATATAGGTGGCAACAATAAATATCAGTGACTGAAGGCTCAGAGTCCTGCCCGTGCGGATGGCAAGATCTCCTTGTGCCCTTTGGGCTGCACCTGGCTGGGGCTGGGGCTGGGGCTGGCTGTGTGTGGGAGGGGGCACAGCAAGGTGATGGTCACACAGCTGTACTAGGAGCAAGGCCAGCACCCAGGGTGTGGTGGTGACAGACCTTGGGCTAGCCACTAGCCAGCACTGGCATGCAATAGGTGTAGCTCGCACCGAGTGCTCAGCGGCCCGGGGACCTGTTGTTCTGCAGCCCAGCGTGCTGCGCTGGTCGGGTGCCAGCAGAGTCTGTTTCCCGCTTGCTCTGAGCTCAGGTTGTAGCCTCACCTGGCAGCAACCTCGGCAGGGTGTGGTGCACTTTTCACACCATGGACTGACAAATGCTGGGGATTTCAAATTGCTGGACTCTGAGGGGGCCTAGGGGAGGAATGGCTAGCAGCATGGTGTGGAGGGAGCCCTTTGCTCCAGTTGCAAACCTGGCTCTTACCAGACCATGGCCACGTGCCATTTGCAGGTGGCTCAGCCACATCCCTGGGGAGTTTGCTAGCGCCAGCCTTTCCTGTCAATGCTCCAGGAGTGTCCCTTCTCTGGTCCCATTTCTTCCCCCAACCCCCCAACATAGCACTGTTAAGGTAGTATGTACATGCGAGTCCACTATGCCTGAGTGGTCCCTGCTTTGACTGAAGGCTTCCCCCACCCTGGAGCCCTTCAAATTCACTGAGACCTGCTTGAAGCCAGGGAGACTGCTGTTTCAGCAGCTTGAAGGAGCATTTCCCCAGCATATGAGCAACCCTGCTCTGCTGGCTGGGCACAGCAGTGTCTGAGCCCCTTGCCACACTGGGGCTCAGGCAGGACGGGAAGCAGGGTATTAGGGAGTAATCATTTGTAGGCTGCTTTGCTCTTCTGCTGGCCCACAGATCTCTCGGGGCAGCAGTCACAGCTGATTTGCCTCTGCTTTGCTAGGCAAGTCAGCCTCCTCCCCGCTGTGTCTGATTATTGCACACCCTGCTTGCCCTGGCGTCAGTCAGGAGCAGTTCTGTGACATGCTGAGGCCCTTTGAAGCCCCTCTGAGAGCTTAAAGGGCAATAGCGTGGGCTGCCAGACCCCCAGGACATGTCCTCCTGTACAGGACATCTCCTCAGCTAGCGTTGCGATCGTGTCTGAGTCCTGCTGACACAGCGGCGTAGCGTAGAGCTGGCCTGAGCCCGTGCCCATGAGGCTGGTGGGCACTGGCCTCAGCATACTGCCATCCTTCCTGCTGTTATGTACTGTCTGGGCGTGTCAGCCAAGAAGAGCAGTAAGGAGCGGGGCTGAAGGGGTTTGCAGTGAGGGGGAAGCCTTTTGGGGAAGGCATGAAGCATGGGCAATGGAGGCTGGTGTCATGGGCCACCCGGGAGCCGGCCTCTTGGTCTTGAGGCAGAAACATTTCATAGGGAAGGGCCAGGTGGTGAGAGGCCTAGGCTGCAAAGGTGAGCACCTGATGTTAAGGAAATGAGGGGCAGATGTGGGAGGTAAGAGATAGGTGCCAGGGCCCAAGCAGCAGGCTGGGGGAAGGCTCCTACTCACAGGTTGCTATTCCCACCACGGCAGTGGTATTCAGGCCTACGCCTGTGCAAGAAAGCAAGGGTGCTACTGCCAGGCTCAAAGAGAGGAAGGGGGCACACGTGTAGGGAGGAACTTTCCCAAGACTTGACATAAGGAAGGAGTATCACCCCATGGTGACATTGGTACAGACGTGTGTGTGTGGGGGGGGCACATTTTAAAGTGCATTTTAACAACCCGTGGCGCATCCCCTGTGGCAGGTTAGGGAGCTTTTGGTGTTTTTGAGCAATATGCCTCATAGTTTTGCAGCAGGGTTGAGTGTGTAGCTACAGGCATAAGTTAGATGAGGCCTTGTAACAGGTGGTTGGGATGGGGCAGATCCTGCTTTGAGCAGGGGTTTGGACCAGATGACCTCTGATGGGCCCTTCCAGTCCTACTTCTCCATGATTGTATAAGCAGCAAAATTAACATCAGTTCATTTGAGCCCCAGGGCTTCACGTTAGTTCCCCTTGGGTTTGTATCTGCTCTGAAAGACCTCAGTAACTGATGCCTCTAAAACACACAGCAGCCACCACCACCACCACAACTGCAGCCAGCCATCCCTGTAGGTGCAGGACTTGTTCATGCTCTGGCAAGGGGAGGGGGGTGACAACTTTGGGGGGGGTGCATTTCATCCCACACCAATAGCCCTGCCTGGGGAGTTCCCAGTGAAGGGAGCTCTGCTGCTTCTGCTGGGAGAGGACAGGGCTAAGCACTAGACACATTGCATTGCAGATGGGAGGGAGGAGGCAGGGATGGGGGGGGTCCCTTGGCCCCAAACCAGGGGCTTTTCCTACATACCATGTTATGGGAAAAGACTCCAAGGACTTGAGCTAAGTCCCCATTTGCTGGCTGCAGTGGGGGAAACATCTGCCACATCCTTCAAGTTTGGAGTCAGCCTCTGACTTGTCTTAGGGTCTCCCTTGCTAGGATGAGCCTTTTGCCCCAGGAAGGAGGGAGAGGCTCGCTAGCTACATACAGACCCTGACCTTGAGAAGGCAGCCACGCAGGCATTTCCAGGTGGTTTAGGGCCTGACATGACATGACAAGCTTTCTAAACACACACAGACACCCACAGGCAGAGCCCCCCAGGCTCTGTTGTCTGATCCCCCACTCCCAGTCTTTGAGAATTTGGTCCTGTGCCTACCTGACTTCTCTGAGCAGCAGCTCCAAAGGGATCACCAACCGCAGCCAACAAAGCCACCAGAGGGAAAAGGCAGAAAAAGCCCACAATGGATTTATAGCCATGGCTCTTCTCCTTGTCAGCTGAGAGTGAGCCCTGGGGGCTGTCCGCACAAACTCCTTCGATTGGATCCATGTCTGCCATTAATTAAAAAAAAAAAAAAAAAAAAGGAGGGGAGCACTAAAGCAGTCAGCTTGCAGAGCGTGTGTGTGTGTGTGTGCAATGGTCCTGCTCACTGTTGCAGCTGGAGAGTTTGGATGAGCCCTGCAATTCCTGTTAAATTGGTGCAGAAATGGTAGAGTTACAGCAAACTCTTAAAAAAAAAAAAAACCCTGTAGACTTTACATTAAGCCTCTTTCCAATGTGCCAAAGCTGCTATTAGCCTCTGCCAGACAGGATCATGTTACTGAAGCTGCAAGCTCAGGGCTGCGGGAGGAGAAACAGCAAAGTGAAGCAAGCTGGGATGGCCATGAACTCCTTGGAGTAGCAGAGTGTCAGCACGGGGCAGCTCTGTGGTTGTCAGCTTTATGTAATGAAAAAATCTTGGTGGGGAGGGGGGAAGGGGAGGGAAGAAAGAAAAAAGTAATCCAGGAGCCGGCCTCATGGGCTTGGAACGCTTCATTAGGGGATGCTGAAGGCTAGGAGAGCAGGCATTTGTCAGAGGCTGTCTCTGGGAGCAGGGTGAAAAATGAGCTTGCTAGGCTGAAGGCCACATGGACGTCTTTGCTGCAGAGGTTTTCAGTGAGCAAGTTCACAAAAGTAAACAGTAACTCCCTGCTCAGTGGAAGTTGGTCCTCATGTCCTGCAGGCTCTTTGGGGTTTTTTTTTAATGGGGATCTGGGAGTTTGATAGTGAGAGCAACACAGACGGGGAATGCCGGAAGGGTCTAGTAGGTTTTTTCTGAAGGGTTCACAACCAGGGGGCCCAGCTGTGCAGACAGTCAGGGCTCGGAGAGGTCTCTTCAGCTGCTCACTTCAGGGTGCAGACAGAAGTGACATTTTTGCCCAGTCTGGCCACAGAAAGCAGTCTCTAGCTATGACCAAACACAATTGCACAGCTGCAGACTGTTTAAAAAAATGGCCAACTGGGTGAAAATCTGAAACCTCATTGCACGAGGGTTCAGTTGACAATGCTTCAAAACGGAGCATCTTCTCTAACGGGCGTCTGTGCTGTCAAAAAAGCACTAGCCCCTTTTGAATTTCTTAGCCAGAAAGCGCGTGACTGTCGGCTGCTCTTGGCCAGACCAGTCTCAGGACAAGGCGTGGGAGAATAAGTGACTATAAACTAGTGAGTCAGCTGAGTGCAGAAGGATCTCTGTGCCGCACCCCTGGTTTCCTTACCAGCGCAGCACAGTCCCAGAGCCTTCACAACTGGGTTTGCTGTGGACAAGGCAGTTTGCCTTGGCAGCAGTTTGAAGATGTCCCTTCAGTAAAGGCAGGGTCACTTTCCTTAACCCCTCCCTACCCTTCCACTTAGGCCAGGTACAGACATTACACTCCTACTGGTATAAGTGACGGGAATCTGGTCTATACTCGTAACAGAGCAGAGGTTCAGTGCACTTGGACTAGTTTAAAAATGGCAGAACCTGATTCAAGACTTAAACCCCCCCATTGCCACCCAACCAAAGGGCAAAAGAGCTAAACTACACTGCTTACAGAAAACGGTGTAACTTAGGTCAATTCTGCCTCGGGCTTTTCGAATGCCTGTACCTAGCCTTAGTGAGTTATCCAGGGGCATGTGGTGGATTGTAAATACAGGTGTATTGTAGGTCTAGGGTAAACACAACATAGCAAAAAGCTCACAGGTATTCCCTGTAACACATGGCCCTCATAAAAAGCCCAGGGGAGGGATGGGGGAAGGAAGGAGACGCTGCATGGATTGACTGGAGTTAAACTGAAAGTGCAAGAACCTGCAGATTGGGTCAGTTCTCCGGTAGCTGTAGACAAACCAAGGAGAGGTGAAATAAGATGCCCATATCCAAGAAACGTGAACAAAGCAACAAGAAGGGCACACTATCAAGCAGAAGCACTAGCAAGTTATCACCATCTACAGTTGTTACTGTCTGGTTGCCAGGAGTTGATCGTCTGGTTGCCAGGAGTTGATTTTGGCAAGGCCAGCTGGGTGACTTGGGGTCTAAACTGTGCATTCGACCGTACATTCAACACACCATGTGGCAGGCAGGGCTTTACCTGGCTCCCTAAGGGCATTTGTTCATCTCCTGGAGTGTATCAAGGCATAACAGAACAGGCACTGAGTGCTGAGTGTTACAGCACCAGCTTTACAAAGCTGCCTAGGATCCCTTGCTTTCCTGCAAGCAAGGTGTTGAGACGAGTAGGCAGAGGCTTCTCTAAAGTCAGATTGGTTTGGCTTTAAACCAGATTATGGCCACAGAGGTAATACACCAGATGATTACCACCTTCAAGTGTGTGGTAAAAGTATAACCTTGAATCTAAGACTTTTTTTTTTTACCACCCAGGGGCCGGTGCCTGGCTCACTGCAATCTCCTACTACAAAGAGGACTATGTAGGCTCAGATTCATACACAATCTAGATTTGGACTGTAAATAGCTGTGAAGTCTGGGGGTGCTGGGAGCAGGGGTTTGCTTTGTCCCATCTGAGACAATGGTAGGATCATGTGCAAGGTATGACTCGGGGACTAAAAAACGGCTGAGTTTGCAGCTGGCTTTTTGATCTAGGGTCCTGTGAGAGTTTTACAGGACTGCCCTGGAGGAGCTGACTGCTTCTGATTACGGGCGGTGCAAGGACAGACTACAGCTGAATACAACCGAGCCTTTTTATGTACCTTAGTGGTGAGCCTCTGAACAGTTCTGGCCAGGGGAAAAGCTCTTGCTACGTCTCAGTTCCACCTGCTCTGGCCTCAGATGGGTCCATGAGAAAATTTAGATGCAGGGCTCTTCTATTACCTTGGTGCCGTTTAGGGACACACGCCTACCGGGGAAGTAGAAAGGCGGTTACGATCTGCTGGATGGGAAGTGTGTGACTCACAGCTTAACATGAAAGTCATTCTTGGAAAGCAGGTGCCCCTCCTTTCTCGCTGCTGGGGCAGGGGGCACCGGAGCAGGTGCCAGCGCTGCGTGCGTGGCTCCGGCCAGCTGCTGCCTGCAGGAGGATTTCAGAACTTTTTCCATTGGAGCCAAACATTTGCTCAGGAATCAGCTGGACGACACGGCCAAGACAAACCTTGGTTACTATGGCAGTGAGTGGGGGGGCGCCAGGCAAGTCAGAGGCCGGAAGCTCTTTTTTTCTAGGGTTTCTTTGGACACTCACCAAGCTGCAAGGGATCGCAGCGCTGGGAGCACCTGGTGTCTCGCTTTGCATCTGGATTCTTCCCTGCAGCTTCTGCTTGGGATCCCCCCAGGAGGTGCAGCCCATGGCATGACACAGAAGTTCCCACACTAACACTGCTTGTTAAATTAGTGCAGCAGCTGTCTCCCATAGACATCTGTGATGGCCCGGGGTGCAAATCCATTGCAAACACACCACTGTCCTGCAATGACTTTGAAAAAAAAATTGGCAGGGCTCCTCCGATATCTGCTTTCTCCATTTATTATGAACAGCCTTCAAGGAACTCAGTGAGTATCCCTATTCGATGCCACATGCGTGCCCACGTACCACAGCATCCAGCCCCCGCTTTTCCACTTAAGAAAAACCCAGCTCCCAGGGTTTCTTCCTGCATGGCAGAGCCTCCTGGGGTAGAGCTAGAAGTCCAAGATGCCTGAGGTTGATTTTGGCAGTGGCTTGCTGTGCGATCTGGGGCAAGCCCCTCAACCAGCGAGCAGCCCAGGGCTGACACATTGACAGGTATTGCAAGGCCCCAGGAGAACAAGCTGGTGCTGGGTAAGTGCAAAGCGTGGCTGTTTTCTCAATTCATCCCTCTGTTGAATGTAGGAGGCTTTCAGTTCTCACGTCTGGATATTTGGTTTGGCCTGTGCGCCTGAACCATCAGACCGGCTATGTTGGGTCAGAAAAATCTTCCTGGCAACGCTGGCTGGAGTCACAGGGGTGCTGGAACATGTTACAGATGCGAGAAGCCACGTGGGGAGAAGGGGAGAGAGAACCAACCTGGGTGTGTTGATGGCCTGCACAGCCCTTGCCTCCCTGCTGTGAGCAGCCCTGTGGGGGATCCTGGGCTTCATCTGCAGGCTTTTCGGGGGTATTTCCTAAGACACTGTGTGGGATAAACGTAGCAGCCTCTACAGCAAGATTCATGCTTGGCAGAAATAAAACGGTCGAGAAGAGATGCAAAGGTCTGTGCCCCTTGCCCACTGGAAATTGGCTCTGTCGACTGAAGCGGCCAGGTTTCCCATTGCTCTTGCTTTCCCACCCATCTGCTGGGGCTTGCTGCAGCAGTGCGATGGACAATGCCTAGCGTATGGCGAAGCTCCCGCACGCAGCTTGCAGCTGAAACTAGACATGCTCTGGCTTAAGTGGATTATTGTCAGCATCCTTTAGTGTTACATCAGGAAATGCTACAGCCAGTGCCAGCTCCTTCTGGACAGCTCCCAGACAAACCTGTCTGCAGCATGCAGGGAGCAGCGCGGCGCACCAGGCCCCACGCACCACTCCCACCTCATCCCGGCCCTCAGTACAGGTCTCTTGCAACACTTCTGTGCAGCACCCAGCCACAAAGGGGGAGAAGATGAGGGATTTCTTCCTCCTCCTGCATCTCAGTCACCTCATGGAGGTCAGGGGACTGGGGAAGCCCAGACCAGGTTCAGCCCAGGGTGAGAGGCGCAGCTGAGGGGCTGTGGCATCAGCCCAGGAGCTCCAAAATATTTTGCTGTCCTGCCCCTTTTGGAGGCACTGGGGAGTCCAAAATGGGTGGAGGGGAGGGGGCAGCTGGGACAGAGCTGGGCTAGAGCCCGAGCCTTTTGGCCTCATATAGGATCTCTGACTCGGCGAGGAAATGCTCCTGGGAGCCCAGACATTGCGCTGGGAAAGGAAGCTGCAAGCAGACCTCCTCCCCCACGCCCCCATTGGCAGCACACTCCAAGGATTGCATTTCCGGAGCTGGTAGGGGAGATGGGATTGAGGCAGGCTGCACCCAGGTTATCATGTTAGTCATCAAGAATCCAGGATCACTACCATCCCAAAATGAGCCTGGTAGGCATCAGTCCCAGTCACTGCTGCACAAGAGTCCTCACTGCCAAAAACACAACCCTCACTGTTCCTCCCTGTGATGCTCGCAGAAGTGAGATGGACGGCTGAGGATACCGCGGGTCCCTCCCCAAAGAGGAGGTGGGTGTGGTGGCGAGAAGACACAATCAGCTTGCCTCACCTTTGCAGCTTGCCTCAAATTTCTTCACATGGGAGTGAACAACAGTAGAACGTGCTTCAAGATCAGGCACCCTCACATGGATGAAGGATCAACGTCAGACCCGCTCACAGCAGTGGAAAGAGTTCCCCCTGGCGCTTGGATCCAGAGCACTGAGCTGCCTTCGTGCTCTGCGGATGTACATGCAGCACCTTCCACCAGCACTAACTTTATATACCAAGAGCCACAGTAGGGCTGTTGAGTGGGCGGGTGCCAAGCATTGCCCATTTGGAGATTAACCCAGGGAACACCTGTCTATAGTCCCAGCATCTTCCAAGGAGCAGGGGGGCAGGCTGGATAATGCAAGCCTTGTACTCCCCTGGAACTGAGCTGTGCAAGGCACTTGTACAGACATTTGTACATCAGCTGGAGTCCAGGAGAGGGCCGAGCCCAGTGGCTGCTCTTATTCAGCCGGTTCCATTCAGTGATTTTCCTCTGCAGGGAGCCAGGAAGCAGGGAGGAGAAAGGCAACATTTAACTGGGCGGGGAGGAGCTGCCCTGGCCACTCCATTACTGCCAGGGCGCTACATACAAGGGACTTGCAGGGCATGTGTGAAGACAGCCCAGAGAGCTCCGGGATGAAGTGCCTGAAGCTACACACACACACACACAAGGGAAGGAGCAGGTGAGAACGGTGCTCTCCCCGAGTTCACTTCACCCTGCTCCTTCCTTGACACAGAGGGACGCTCAGGTGCTACTCCCAGCCGTGCAAGGATTGTCGTCATCTGGACCACCAGGGACAACAGAGTCCAGCAGGGCCTTACTCCCCTGCTAGCTTTGCTTTGTTAGCTGCTTGTTCCAAGGACGCAAAGCAAATGTACCATGCCCAGATTTAAAACTGCTTGGTAGACTCAGTGGTTCAACTGCTAGCCCTTGGATAATGAAGTCTAGCTGTTGCTTTTTCTCAAGCTCCGCAGTGCCCAGATGTGGAAAGCAACAGACACGGCTAGAAACATCTTAGCTGGGGAATGCTACTTCCCCCAAGTGCCAAGAAGAAGAATGGAGGCTGTCAGCACGCCCAGCTGGTTGATTTAGACAAACTCAGGTACTGCAATGTCACACAGGAGCAAACACCCCAGCTCAGGGCCCCTTCCCCGCTAAGTGGCAGCTGCATCAGATGCAGAGTGTCTTTGCCCACTGCAGCACCACTTAGACTGCATATGGTGTGCAGTAAAGAGGTGCATTAATCTTAGCTCAGCTTCACCCATGCTTTAGCTAAGACAGGTTAAAACAGCAACAAGGACATGGTAACGTGGGCTTAACTCTCACTGGCATTTGAGTTTAAGCTTATGGGACAGCGTGTGGTGGAACAGGGACAGCTAGATGGAGCTAAAGCTCTCGTCTCCATGGCTGTTGGACCCCAGGCAGCTGCATCAGGAATGCATTTTGTTTGCAGGGTTGACCTCTTTAATGAGACAAGTCACTTCTCAGGCAACCCTGTCCCTGGTAAGGACAGGAACTTCCTCTTTGCCTGGGGTTCAGCTCGCTCCAAAATCCAGCTGTGTTATGATGGGGGAAGAGAGGAGGCAGGGTTAAACTCAGGGAAAGCTTGTTTCTCAGCTGCAGGCCACTGGAAGCAGCAATATATCCTGTAGTTATTACTGAGCCTCCCTACAGCAACAGGCATTTGGGGGTCACTACAAAGCCCTTTTCTGGCATGTAGAAGGCAAGAGTTCTTCATCAACCAGCAGCAAGGGGAGATGCTAGATGCTGGCAAAAACAAGGACCTAATCTCATAGTCCTATAGGGCCTTGTGCCGTTAGCAGAGGATTGTTCACGTTTTCACGTCCTGTGGGGTTTGTGCCCATGGCAGCTTTTTGGCATAGACTAGGGTAAAACACGGTTTGCATGTTCGTGCTGCACACTTTAAGGGACAGTGCTGTCCTCTGGTCCACTGTGTGGGCATCCCATGACACTGGCACCAAAGAAGCTGTAGCTATGCTGCAAAGTCTTAGCCTAGACAAGCCACCAGGCTTCAGTTTCCCAGGCATCAGTGTGGAAGCCAGTGGCATGAGACAACAGCCCCTGCCCACTCTAATGGTGTTTCCAGGACAGGACTCTCCTGACCGTGCTGTGGGTTTTTCCATCCCATACGCTCCTGAGAGGAGCTCAGAATTTCTCACAGCGGCGATGACAATGCAATGCTCGGTGTGGCTCACCTCTGCTGCCTCCGACTGTCCTTCAGAGCTGGAGACACCCAGCATCTCCTCTGAAGGCTATGAATATGCTCTTTTGTTCAGCGGCCTGCACACCTCATTGTTCAGCTTGCTAGGGAAACAGTAAGACAATTCATTTTAATTCAAGGATTAGGAAGAGGATGGGGGAGGGATGGAGAAGAGAAGACCACACTCAGTGTCATGCTGCAAGTAGAGGTCAACCTTAGAGCTTCGGAGGGCAAAGAGAAGCCCGGGGATTTGGCTGTGCAAGGGGCTTGGTCTAATTCCAGCCATGAGCACCCAGCCGAGCTGGAGCAAGTCTCTAGCACAGACAGGGCGAGGTGTTTGCACTGAGTCAGGGACCTCGCGTTCCACTAAGGAAACAACAGGCTTGATTGCCTGCATGAGGGCAGCCGTGCTAACATGGGGCAAAGCTCTAGAGTCACAAGGCTTAAAATAGGCTGAGGGACCTAGAGGGAGATTTCTTTGCAGCTCATGTCCCTGAGTGGCCTGGAGCAAAGGCAGGTTCACAGAAAAGACTTTCTTCTCAAATCCAGCTGCACAAAAACAGCTAACAAAACCAGCTGCCAATTCAAATACCAGGCTCCCAACTGGAAGAGAATAGGACTTGCCAGGGAAAGAATGAGAGAGAACATATGCACAAAAGAAACCGCAGAGTGGCCCACTTTCCTAATAAAGACCTCCTGGAGGTTTGGCCAAAAAGAGGGAGCTGGGGAGAACAGAGCCATGGCAGGCCTTCTCAGAGGGCTCTTTTGTGGTCTAAAAATCAGCTCCTAACAAAAACTTCTACTAAACCAAGGAGAGAAACCCAACCCTGGAGAACAGCCTGCTGCATTTTGCAGTCAGCTGGGAGTTGTGCTGTGCACCACCGCAGATGCCCGGTGTGATCTTGGGCATGTCGGTGGCTGCACGCCGTAGCTCAGTATTGGTCCTCTCTTGCTTTACATTACATGGTTCAAAACATTGTGTCCGGGTTGTAACAAAAAAGATGTGGCGTGCAGGTAGCTGAGTGACAAAGCTCTGTGCATGCACACACACACATGCTGTTTAGGTGCCACTAGTTATACAGTTGCTGTAAGGGTGAAAGTTCATTGGATGACGTTTCTTCCCAAATCAACAGCTTAGAAAATACCACCAAATTGGAATCAGTCTGACCTCAAGATTTAACCTATTAGGTGTGCATTTCTTTCAATGATTAGTACAATATAAATGTTTTTTTAATTAAATTTGGTTCCCACACCAAAAAACCCCAAACTTGCCTTTCCCCCACTGTATTAGTTGGATTTTATTACTCTTTATTTCCTTTTACACTTGGTTTGGAATACCGGACACCTGCCTTTGGCATTGTGGATAGAAAGCTCAGAGTCTCTGGACATTTAACTGCAAAAAACCAGAAGAGTACATTGATAGCAGAGGAGTGTCACTTAGAGGTAAAAATACTTGTTGCAGCAATATATTGTCTCCACGAAAGGATGGCTGCTTCTTCTCTAAGGCACGCACTCCATCTCCAGAAAATGTTCAGTTCAGACTCTGCAGCCAACCCAAATCAACACGTGTCCAGCCCAGCAGGGAGGAGTGAGCGCACATCGTCTCATTGGCCCCCGTGACTGAGTGCCCCATGGGAGAGCACACAGCGAGCCCCAAACCCAACAGAGGCCTCCTAGTGTGAAGTGTGAGAGCACTGCTTTGCTACAGCCTGCCGTGAAGTGCAGAGGGCTTCTGTGCCATTTCTCTTGCCAAGGTTGTATCAGGCCGTGAACCTGCCCCAGCACAAGGAACCAGACAAGAGGCCGTCCCCTGAGGGGCTGTCCTTAGGAGGGCTGCCTGTGGAAACCTCTAGGTCTCCTCTCTGGTCTCCTGCCCCGTCCCATCCTCAGCTCCGTGCTGCTTGTCCGTCACTGCTGTCCCTTCCCGAACGACAGCAGAGCTGTGGGAAGAAGGGCTCTTTCTACCTCCACTGGGCTCCACACCTCACCTCCTGAGCCAGGTGTGCGAGCAACTCGCTCTGGGTTCAGAGTGCGGGATGGGTCCTGCGCTTCCCAGCTGCACGCACAGGCGAGGGAAGGGGTGGCAGGCGGAGGCGCAGGTGTGTGTGTGGCCTCAGACGAAGATCTGGATCCGCTCCCGGATGGGCTGCCGGCAGATGGGGCAGACGCTGAGGGCTGCACTGCATTCGGGACAGGAGCCGTGGCCACACTGGAAGATCAGCTTGATCTGGTTGTCAATGCAGATGGGGCAGGTGATGCGCTCCTCCATCTGGCGGTAGCGGCTCTGCAGCTCTTCCATCAGCTTCTGCTGGTCCATGGACTCAGTGCTAGGGATGCACTCCACCTCTGTGCTGTCTGTGGGGAACAGGGCGCAAGTTAGTGGCTGGAGCATCCTGTATCTATCCTCCTTTCCACCTTGGACTCTGGGCCCTGCCCTTTGCAGCAGTAATGTGCTCAGTCTAGACAGCTTTCTGACAAGGCAGCAGGTCCCCACCACTGCCCGGAGCTCCACATCCTGTTTGCAGTGGCCTTTGCAATCTCTGCTCTAGCCTGCCAGGCCCTGGATGCCTACCTATGTTCTTCTCATTTGATCCCCTAGGAACCCAAATGATAGAACTGGGGAGGGTCCCTTAATCCTCTTTCTGTGTGATGTTCAGAGCAAACTTGCAGAGACACTTGCAGAGCTTAATTTAGACTAGAGGAAAAAACTCTGTGTCTCGGGCACATGCCAGCCTAGGTGTTACCACCTTCCACCTGGTATCAGCTGGATACAGCATTGCTTTCCAGCTCCAGCACAACTGTGTTGCATTGCTCCTTGTCTCACTGCCAAGGGGGTGGCACGGCAGTGGTGAGGGAAGAGACCCCAGAGCGTTCAAGCTGGTAAGGGATTTTGGGAAGAGGTGCTCTGAGAAGACACCGCAGTTATGCCAATGATAGGGTCCTGCTGAGTTACCTAGGAGCTCTGCTATTCTGACAGGTCTCTGCTGCACTGACTGGAAACTTCGTGCAGAGATTCTGGTCTTGGGCAGGGTGAGACTCTGCTTTGATGTCTCTTGCTGCCCTGTCTTGCCCTCCTGAATTCTACATCATCCAGCAAAGCAGCAACGATAGGTTTCTCCTGCCTATTGGCAGGTGACCTCAGGACACTGCAGCACAACTGTTCCCAGCTGGGATTTCTGCCCTTGCCAGCTGCGCATACCCAACACCAGGTAACAGATCCTTGGCTGCACCTTCACCCAGGCAGCCAGTTGGCAGCGGTGCCCACTCATAAAACCACAGTCTGGTGTCAACTCAAAATGGCAAAAGATACTAAGCAGCAGCAGTAGAGCTTGCCATTCCTGTCCACAAACACACACACAGGAGTGTGTCCTTATGGTCCAGCCTGAGGTACACAGGGGCAACTACACCTGGTCATGGATGTTACACTGGACAGCACAGATAAATGCCAGGGCTAGCAGGACTCTGCTGCCACATGGCACAGAACCAACCTGCTGCCCCTGGTACAGGAGAATATACCATCCCCTGGTCTGAGAATGGAAGATGCTCCCTGTCCAAAGTTGCAGGGATCTGGGCTCAGTGTGAGAGGATCCTTGTTAGGGCAACTGACCCTGACTGTCCCTAGGCAGCTGGCCAGGCCCAACCCTACTTGCTTGGCGCCCGCAGGCTGACTGGGGTTTCAAATACCTTCGCAGATCAAGGGTGAAACAAGTCTCTTCCATACAGCAATGCTTTCCATTGTGCACATTTCCACTGTGAAACCACCTCTGGAGGAAGGGGCTGCACTGACAGTCTGGGAGCCAGACAACTACTACTGATGCACAGCACAGCCAGGGAGAGGGCACAGGCACAGCCCTGCCAATGGGGGGGGCCCCTATCCTGGTTTGGGGCAGCTGCCTCAAGAGGTGAGAGACAACTCCACCCCTGGAACATCAACTGAGACCAGCTGAGTGTGAAGTTATGGTGACCAGCCCTGGCGATCGGGTAGAGGGTCCCTTCTCAAGCTCATTTCAAAGGGGCCAATTGGTCTGGAGACTGCCTGAGCACATGTGGGCAAGGGCCTCTTGCAGGGTCTTGCATGGCAAGACACAGGGAACGTACCTTGTTTGAGTTTTTTGGTTATTGTCACTTGACATTTGATGCACTTCTTCATCCTCCGGGAGCATTCTGCCAAGAGCAGGATGAGAAGAGAGGTTACAGCTAAACCCTGGGGACTTGAACAAGCCCCAAAGCCAGGAATGGTCTCATGGGCATCAGCATTTAAACCAATCTGGGAACTGCCTGAGACGATGTCTGCAAGGCACTGGGAATGTCAGCTTCTTCCTGAGCTACATCCTGGTCCTTTTTTTAATCTGCCCTGCCCCAACAGCATCAAACAGCTCTGACCCCTCCCTGGCCAGGTTCCCATGCTGGCCATGACACACTCCACCCCTGTGACTTGAACCTCAGGGCTGTGGTTGCTCAAAGGGAGTGGGATGGGATTCCAACCCAATTTCCCACAGCCAGATCAAGGGATGCAG
Source organism: Crocodylus siamensis (assembly GCF_052110815.1). Taxonomy (NCBI): domain Eukaryota; kingdom Metazoa; phylum Chordata; order Crocodylia; family Crocodylidae; genus Crocodylus; species Crocodylus siamensis. The sequence goes on along the minus strand of NC_143406.1, from coordinate 11,701,520 downwards.
GTGAGGAACACGCTAACAGACACAATTGAGCAGATCTCTGCTAATATCATTCAGACAGAAACAGAGGATGCAAGCCAGAGGAGGGAATGAACCCTCTAAGCTGTTTTGCTGGAGAAAGTCTCACTGGCTGAAAGGGAGGCAACCAGCCATCTATCTAAATTGTCCAGGGCAGCTGTAACCACTGGACAAGCTGCCTAGATCCCCAATCCATCAAGCCAATGGTAATCATGGACAACAAGCCTCACATGCCCTCAGGCACTGCATCTACAAGGACATTGCTGCAACTACACTGGGGTTGCTCTGGGTTGATGCCTGAGAGCCCTGACCCATGACACTGAGTCATGGGACTCAGAGCCCAGACAAGGGCATGTGGGAGGAGCGAACAGTGACTTACCTTCACAAACGATGCTGTGCTGACAGGGGAAGAAGTGGATGAGCAGGGCCAGCTCCGAGCAGACCAGGCACTCGGTGGGGGCAGCCATGTTTGACACGCTGAGGTTGGTCATGGTGTTGGGGGTGGTGTGTACCCTGCGTAGACTGCAGGGCACTGTTGCAGTGTCCAGAGACGCTCGCTGTTCTCTGCAGTGGGGAATATGGAATCAGATATGTGGTGCTGTGGTGTCCCCACTGGCTGGAGCTGCCTGGGGGATGCAGGAAGCAGCTGGACAGCCTCTCCTCAGAGCCCTCACCCCACCCATCGCATCATGAGAGGTACAGGCAGGTGCTCTGTGCACACTGAGCAGCAGCTCCTGGGCTGCTGTGAACTGGTGGGGATCTGCTTATGGGGAAGGAGGTTCCCGTAGCTGGGGCACTGGCTCGGCCTATAGATGGAGAAGAAGAGAGGGACTGGGTGACAACAGAGATGGCAGTGGTGCTTTTGGGTGATAACAGCTCTATTTGCTGCTGCAGGGATCACACTTTTTTTCCAGCTCAAAAATGGACACTGTCCAGCTACTGTTTGAGCTGAGACGCCTCTGTATTTGGGGTTCCTCTCCTCCTGCCCTTTGGTTGGGCTGGCTGTGTGAGAGTAGAGTGAAACCCAGAAGTGCCCTGCAAAAGTGATGTGTGGCTCAGAAACTCACTTCCACCCCCAGATATGAGAGATGGGGAATAGAGCAGAGGAACTACAAAAGGATGTGTTTCAGGTGGTATGGCAGAGAGGTGCAGAAGGAGGCTGGTCTTACATGCAGTACTGTCCCTGGTCAGAGAAATGAGAGGCTCTTGGCCACCTGAGCTACTGGTCTTGACTAGAACATGAGCCTGCAGACTCAGTGCCAACATCCAGCTTGCTAGAAACTAGAAGGGGTCAGACTAGAGGCAGGAAGATGCCAAAGGCTGGTGACTGACAGCAAGTTCTGACCTCACGCTGATTTTGCTGGACATTGAGCTCCTCCTGGAACTAAGTGACCACCCATCACTGAAATCAACTGCGGCAGGGGTGGGAGCTCATAGCCTGGCCAGAGGTAGGCCTCCTTGGGAGTGGTGTGGCTTGTGGTTATAGGCTCAGGGAAGAGAGATGGGTCCTGCTCTACAGTCTACCTGAACTTCTGGGCGAAGTTCTTGATGATCAGGATTATTCGGCCATCTGCGATGAGGTCCAGCGGAGACTTTCCCCTGTGGTTGGCGTAATTAATGTCCGCTCCTTCTTGTGCCAAGTAACAGGCAATTGCAGAGCCAACATTCAGCTCTGTGTTCCCAAGGAAGCCTGATGCCTTTAGCTGAGCAAGGGAGAGAAACAGTCTCTGTTAATCCTTGCAGGGGCCCTCATCGTAGGTAAAGTCCTGAACACCTGGCCTCAGTTTTCAGGCCTGCAAGATGCATGTACGGAGTTTGCAGTCTATTTGCTTTAGGGCAGCCCCCTCCTACCACAAGCAGCCTTTGGAGACCAAGATTTATAGCCCTTTTCCAAACCCGGGTCCCCAAGGCAAATTTCCCAGGTCCCAAACAAGCCACTGGGTTATTTTAGGATAATGCACTCTCTCTCCATCCCACTCTGAGCTGGAAATAAACGTTAGGAGACCATCTCCCCTCTCCTTGTTTGACTGTTCAGGGTCATTCCAGTGACATCAGGCAACACCCCCGTCCCTCACCATGGTGAAGAGTGACTGTCCCTCGTCCCCTTCCTGCTCCTCCAGCATGATGGACATGAGCTGCTGTCGCTCCAGGACAATGTGCATAGCCGTGTCCCCATCCTCATCCTCAGCATTGACATCGCTGCCTTCGCTGACCAGCAGCTGCACCATCTCCACGTTCCCCTGTGTGACGGCCAGGTGCAGCGGGGTCTGGTTCCGGTTGTTCCTGAGGTTTACATCACAGCGGCCCTTGAAGAAAGGAAACAGCTCAGCAGATGGGTCACTGCAAAGCAGCAGGGAAACTGCTGCATGTTTCAGGGAAGGGACCTGCCTCAACCCTCTCTCAGTGCAAGAGCAGCGCAGGAGGTTGCACACTGCAGTCCCCAGAGGGATACAGTGTCCCCCAGAGGAGTTGCAAAGTGATCCGGCCATCAGAGCAGGAGTTGGGACAGTCAGGTGCTAAAGCACTGGCTGGACTGGACACAAACAAGTGCGAGGACTGTCCAAAGGAAATCACTTCCCTGGCTGGAAAGGATCTGGATGTGACAGCTAGTAAACTGCTCAACTCTCACATGTGGAAGGCTGGGATGAATCCAGACAGGCAGTCAAAGACTAGCTCCTTAGCATTACAAAGCAAGGCAGACCCCCGATTGCTTTCTGTGCTTCAGTTTCCCACAAGCCCTTGCAGAGAATAATAGGAAAAGCTCCCTGCTGCGACAGACAGGACACAGCAAACATGAGCCCCTTGGGAGAGGTTACCCTGCGCTGGGCCCAGCGGGCTATTCTGCCCCTGCACTGAGACTGCAAAGGGTAGAATTGGAAATACAGTTGGCCTTTAAGGAGCAGGTGGTATAACAAGTGGATTGTACCAGAAACAATGAAATCATCCTGCTACAGTGCTCTCCCCAAGAAGACTGCTCTAGTAACAAACACTGTGGACTTGTTCTGAGGCATCAGTGCCCATCATCAGTCCAAGATGGTACCACTGTACCTAGGTATCCATCACTGTACAGATGGGGAAATCAAGGCACGAGAATAGGCTGGTGCCAGTTGCAACCCAATCCCTGGAGTCCCAGATCTAGCCACTACTTTCTGCAATGCTGTTTCCCAAAGGTGGGAACACAGGGCTGAGGCCTAGGCTGTGCTGAAGTCTGGCAAAACTTGGATTCATTTCCTGACTTGCAATTCCCTGCTCTCATGGTTAGAGAGCACTGCCCCCAAGGGGCCAGAAAAGCATCTCATCAGGGGCGGCCTGAAAAAAAGAGCTCTGGGGAGCAAAATGATTTATGGTTCTTGTTACTGTAGAGCAGAGCAGGATAGAGGCCCTTAGAAATGTTTCACAAGAGAGAAGAGAGGGACACTGAGAGAGCTGCCCAGCATTTATAGCATTCATGAGGCAGAGCAAGGGTTGGACAATGGTGTTAGCTACATCCCCAGGGAATTTCCTGGGATGTCCTTTCCTCTGCTCCCAAACCCCTAGACACACAGACCCCAACCAACCCTAACTCTTTCTTGTTTCAGTTTATGATACTCCACTCCCTGCCACTGCCAGTCTAGGCAGTCCCCGCTTCTCTACTCTAAGCCCTACACAGCACAAATCTCCCTGCAGAACAATGTCAGAGAGGTGGCAATGACCTGACACATCCACCTGCTGCTTCTCAGGACAGTTCTTTACCTCTTTAATCAAGATTTCTGCCACTTCCTTGTGGTTGTTGAGGGCAGCGAGATGCAGGGCGGTGAAGCCATCTTCTTTCTTGGCATCGACCAACTGCCGGGCTCTTGCCAGGATCTTCTTTATGGCACTGGGGAGACAAGAAGTAGAACCAGAGGACAGAGCATTACTTACCAGGAAGGCGAGTGATGCAGAAGAGACCAACCTGCCTCCTCTGCTCATTGTTTATGAACGCTCCTAAGATGATAAAGGAGTCTGTGGCTAAGGCTGATTGAGCTCCATCTTCCATAGTGAGTTAGGAGAGCCCAGCAAGGGCCCTTGATTTTTCTTTAATGGCTTGGGATAAGCTCACAATGTCTGTTTGTAGCTAAAGTGGCACTTCCCCTTACCTGCACAACACACCCAGGGCAAATTTAGTCCAGTCTTTCCCAGGGTTGTGCGAAACGGGTTCGATTCTCCAGCCAACCTGTTCATTTCTCCAGCCCCTGGCTCAATTTCCCAGCTCCCTGTTTGATTCCCCACCTCTCTGATCATTCCTTCAGCTTTTCCCAGGCAGTATGGCCCCTGGATCTGCATGCTGGGTTTCAGCAGGCTGCCGTTACAGGCTGGGGCTAGTGGTAGCACCACAGTCCTCCCGGCGCTTGGTGCTGGTTGCGCCAAGCAGCTGCCGCTGGCCCCAGCCTGCTGAAACCCTGCATGCAGATCTGGGGGCCATGATCACAGAGCTGGGGAATCGAACCGGGAGCTAGATGTCCATAGCAGAGCAGTCCTTCCCCCTTTCTTTCCCCTCCCTCTCCTTGTTTCCCTGCAAGCCCGGCTCCAAAATGTTTCAAAGACTTCCATTTTGATTTGGATTCAGTGTCCAAAACAAAACAGTTGCTGAAATTTCACACAGCCCTAGTCTTTCCCCTTGTTATCCTAACCAAGACTGTGGAGGAGCAGTGAGAGCTCGCCACAGGATTTGAAGTTAGGGTCAGTATGGGCAGCTGGCAGATTGGGGTGGGGAGGGAGACAGAGGGCAAGGAAAGGAGTTTTAAGGTAATAAATCTCACCCACCTATAGGACAGAGGCACAGGAGGAGTATATACTGGGGAACCTCTCCCCACATTTTAGCCCAGTAAATACAGAAGCATAAGGAACATTTTCCTTTTGCAGGAGGCAGCAAGCAGAAAAGCAGCTTGTCTTCTACCAAAGTAAAGAAGCCTCAGTGCACAGAGTCCTTTGGGAAGGGAGATTCAGCTCCTCAACATGATGACACTTAAAAGGAAAAGGACACCAAAGGCCACATTTTTTGCCGATACCAGTTCGACATAGTGCTCTCTGTTGGCTCTACAACTGCAGCTGTTCACACTAGCAGTGATTTTGGCCCAATGCACTCATCTAGTTTGGGGTATTAAATTCTATGTGGAATTTTTTACCAGATAACTGAAATAGCAGAAGAACCAGCTGATGAGTTTCTCATAGTGACAGGTTGGTTCTTTTTATAAACCATGAGAAGCAAAAAATCAGAGCAAAGTAAACAGTTTCTATGTCTTACTTTCAAGGGGCTGCATGTTTACTTTTGTTCTAGCATCAGCAATTCAGTACATTTTCCCTCCAGCTTTTCTGAAAAGTGGATACTGAGGTCTCTTCAGGGCCATACAAACTTCATAACCATCATCTCAATGAACCCATCTTTGAGTGCCAGGCATTAGAAAATGTTCTCTTGGACTTCAGAGATGTCAACAGAATTATTTTTTGTCCTTATGACATTTATAAGAATCTCTCAGTCTTGGGAAAAGATGAGAGGAAAGACTGCCATTGTCTTTGCTGGAAGGGCTTGGCTGGTACAACTCCAACTAGTGGGGATGCTATTTATACTAGTTCCCCAAGTGGAGTAAGGGACCAACAAAGGGATTTTTCTGACTGCATCTACCTTGGTGATTTTTGCTGTCTAAGAACCAGCCCTTTTACCAGAAAAACTTCCTGGTATACACTTGACCTCAGTGTCATCTGTCAACGTACATAGCTGATGCTGGGCCTGGAGTGGCACTTTTACGAGGCTCTGGCTGCCAGACAAACGTACAGAATACTAAATTGCTCCAAAGGTTTTTAATGTAGGCATCACACATGCAACCAGGAAGGCTTCCATGGGTGGTGGTGGGGAACGGGATCAGCCAGCCTGCATTTTCTGTTAAGGAACTCAGCTCTTTGAGAAAGGGATCTCCTTCCCGCACCCACAGGAGAGGAGACTCACTCTGGGGCAGGGCCAAATGGAAGGGGAAGGTCTTTTTGAGCAAGCTGAAGTCTGCTGGAGCAGGTCTGCTGCTCTGTACAGCTCCATGTCCTCAGCATTCAGGCATCCCCTCCAAAGGCTTTTCCTTCCCATCCCTTTACCCTGGGAGAACAGTGGCCTCCCAGCACATGGAATTTGCCGCTGTGATCACAGCGGTGGTGCTGCACTGATCCCCAGCAGAGCAGGGAATTTGCTTGAAGCCTTGTAACAGATGGTGACTTCCCCTATCACTGCTGATCTGCAAATGGCTCCCAGGCATCTGCCCCACCGTACATGGGGAGAGCACCCTGGCTGTCCCAGGCCACCCCATCCCTTCCCCACTCCTGTCCCAGGGACATCAGTTGCAGCCTGGACAAAGCAGGACGCAGGAAGCTTCTTGTCACTCACAGCTTGTTTCCTTTCAGAGCAGCGTGGTGCAGTGGGTTAAAGCCCTGGCGATTCTGGACAGTGAAATCAATGTTCGGTACTTCTGTGAGGATCTCAATGACGCCTTTGAAGTCTGTGGTGATGGCATAATGCAGGGGGGTGTCACCATATGAGTCCTGCCAGAAGAAGCCACAGCACAGCTCTGGTTACGTCACAAAGCCTCTGGTCAAATACACCACTCCCAAGGACCCAGCAGAGGCAAGGGGCAGAGACAGACACAAACCCTGGATCGCTCTCAGAGGATGCCAGTATAACTGTTTTGTCTGCACATTTCTCTGTGTAGCAGAATGGCTGCAGCCTGGAATACCGGGAAGGCGCAGGAGCAGAATGCTCCACACCAAAATCCAGGGTGCATTTTGCTTGTGCCATGTTCAACACAAAGGTACACCATTAAATGCTGGGCATCTAATATCATATTCAACATAAGTCAAAAAAAAGCCTGCAGCCACAAGAGGCACAAAAGTGAAATGGCCTACCGGGAGGTTAACGTCACAGCCATGCTCACAAAGGGCCCGTACCACCTCCATGAATCCTTTGTTGACTGCAACGTACAGGGCTGTGCACTTCGCATTATTCAGGAGGTCAGCGTTGGCTCCTTTGCTCATGAGCAAGCGGACGACCTCTGCTTGGTTCCTGAATTCAGAAGGAGAGAGAAACAGGATGCCAAGATCATGGGATGTCATTTCTCCTTCTCCAAGGCAACATTCTGTCTTGGTTCTTGCACTTGTTTTCTACCCCACCTCCAATTAAAAAGCTTGCCTAGTAGGAGCCCAGACTGTTATCCTGGTGAAGAGCCAGGGTAGTCATGGTCCTACTGGCCTTGATGGAGCTGGTCTGGATTGCCAGCAGAGTAGCAGAGGGCAGATTTCAGCCTTGTTTTTTCCTGTGGACTGCAAATATATTTTTATAATAGGAACCCAAGAAAGCTCCATCATCTGCTTCCTTTCACATTCCCAAATCCTCATTTAGTCCCAAGGAGACTGTACCATGGAGAACTGACTTTCCCCTGAGGATCAGTGCTTCACAAAACCACCCTGTGGCCCCTGGTATTGTAGGGCCAAATTCTGAGCTGCCATAGCTCTGTGCAGCAGTATAGACTGGGGCTGACTCCCACCTCTCTGGGCTGGTGGTTCGGCTCCAGCTCTGTCCACATTTACAGCTGAGCCTCTGGCCCTCAGCAGAGAGAATCAGTGAGGTCATGACCTGGTTCCTACCCAAAAGCTGCATAATGCAGTGCTGCATCCCCCTCTTCATCTCTCAGGTCAATGCTGGCATGAGCTTGGAGTAAGATCTTCACAGCCTCCACCCGGCCCAGGTGGGCTGCCACCTGGAGCGCAGTTCTGCCCTGGTTCTTAATGTCGACCTATGAGAGCAGAAAGAACAAGGCACAGAGTTGTTCCAGGAGACTGTGCTCCAGAAACCCCAGCTCCCAGACCCCGGGGCAGCACTGCTCTCTGTGTAACCAGATGGCAGAGTGAGTCCATGGCTAGCTGCAGTACAGTGGTGCCCAGAAGCACTAAGAGGTCCCACTGCACTGGGTGCTGTACAAATGCAAAAGAAAAAGCAATTCCTGTTCAGAGTATCCCTGGGCTGTAGGAGGACAGTACTTTGTATTGACTACAGAGCAGGGCTAGCATATACCTGGAAAGCCAGGAACACCTGGGCTCTAATCCCTCCTCTCATAACAACTCTCTCTGGGACCATGCTGACTATGTCTCCCTCTCTCATAGAGGAGGGGAAGATGAAATAATGCATAGGGCTCTGGCGACAAAGTACATGCGAAATATTTTAAGTCACTCTGGTCTCCATACTGGGTACAGTGTGTGGATGGTGAATCACAGGACTAAGCTGCTGCTACAAGATTTTTAAGGATTAAAACAGCTGGCGAACAACAGGGCGCTGTATGCGAGGCCAAGACAGGAGGGCAAGGAAGGTAATGAAATCAATGACTGGCCCAGGGGGAGTGACTGGGGAGCTGGCAAAGCCTCAGTGCCCGGGCAAGTACAGAAAAGGGAGTTTTTCTGCAGTTGATCCTATGCATTGGTCACAGGAGCAGGTCAGGCAGGGTTTCTTCTTGGGCAGTGCTGCTAAGAAAGTAGGCCAGGTGAGGAAGGATTGAGACTAACACTCCCTGTCTTTGCTTAGCCAGCTTACAATTCCATTTGTCTCTTGCCAGTTGGAACAAACTGGCCGAAGAGAAATCCAGATCTAAGGTCTTGGGATAAAGTGAAACTATTCCTGACCCCTGATGCTCACCCACTGCAGACACATTAGTCCCAGTCACAGGTAGCTGGATATTTCTTATACTCCATTACAAGTCCACTCACCATCTCTACTGGCCTGGTCAGCTTTGTGGATAGATAACAAGCCAAAATAATGGTCTGGCAAACCATTAAATCAGACCATGGCTCTCAACATTGCTGATGTCTCCATAGAACAGATTCCAGCACTGATACTGGTCCATCAATCTGCCCTCCCTGGTGACACGTGGTTATAGCAGGGTTGGGCAAAATGCAGCCCGGGGGCCAGATGTGGCCCACCAGGCTAGTCTATCTGACCTGCGGGGCCCTTAAAAAATTTAGAAAATTAATATTCATCTGCCCCTGGCTGCCTATCATGCGGCCCTTGATGGCTTGCCAAAACTCAGTAAGCGGCCCTCTGCCCAAAATAACTGTCTGCCCCTGGGTTATTGCTTCACCATAATTTATGCTCCCCTCCAAGGACACTGTGCTGAAGCATCCTGCTCTCTCCTTTCTCACCTGCAGACTCTACCCCTTGCTAAACCAGCTGGGTCCTCTTTGAGTGCAGGAGGGATCAGAGCAGAGGAGAGCTCAGCAGCCTGGCTCCTGGCTGTAGAAGCACTGCCCAAGTCATTCAGAAACACCCCTGTAGCTGTACTTGCACACCAGCCACAACCTCATACAGATTATGCATGTATTGCAGGAGGCCTCAGCACATACGCATAGAAAGAGCATCTTGTGTAGCCTCTGTCATCAGCAGATATTCGCACAGGCAGAAAGGTGTGGTGATCCTGAGATAAAGGACCTGAGGCTCAGAGATGCAATGCAATGTGCCCAAGGTCACATAGCAAGTCAGTAACAGAGGCATGAACAGAACCCCAGGATCCAGACTACGAGATCTAGGCCCTGGCTACAGGGCACATTGCTACAGTAGAATAGTTCTGCATTCATGTATATGATGCTGGGATTGGCACTTGAACAGATGTCTCCTTCTGTCACAGTCAGACAGGATTCAGGGGCTCACCAGAGGTTACAGTTCCAGCCAGCTGACAACACACAGCTCTCAGACCCCCCAACTCTCCACCCCCTGCTCTAGCCGCTGGACAATGCTTCCAGCTGAGCACCTGAGCAGACCCAGGGGAGTTCTGCCCACTGGGGAACCAGAGCCTCTCAACTCAGGGGCAGGCGCTGCAGCTGCCAGCTCTGGGCCCCCAGGGAAGCCCTGGGACTCGGCTGTCCTGCCACGCACGGCGCTTGTGTTGAGTACGAACACGCCTACCTCTGCTTTGGAGTCAGCCCTTCTGTGAAGAGAATAACTCCTGGGAGCAGCCAGCTTCAGAAACTGGCTGTGAGTACTTAACTCCAGCACGGATTTAGAGTCATTAATTTAGGCTACGAAATATGCAAATGTAATCTTCAGTTCAAGCAAAAATCACTTGCCAGCTGTTTGTAGCTTACATAAGGGTTTAGCTGCACACCCCTCTGTCCCCTGCCCCCGCCCTTTTGCAGAGGCTTTACAGCCAGGCAATAAATGCCCCCTGGACCTTGCAGGGGTCCTCTCAGCCTTGCCTTGTCAGGGTACTTCTGCACCAGGTCCCGGACCTTTGCAGCATTGCCATGTGCTGCCTCGAGGACCAAGCGCCCTGGGTGATCTGACTCTGCCTTCTGGGAGAGCAGCTTCTCCAGGATGCTGATCAGAGTGCCTGGGTAAGAATGAGAAACAGCCCCAGGTTATGCAGTGGGAACTGGCATGGAGAGCGCAGCCTGCATTATCAGTGCAGACCTTTGCTTCCCCCAATGGACAGGCTTGCATAAAGAGTGTTACAGACTTGCTATGGCCCCTGGCTACAGGCCATTGTGCCTTAGCCAGAGCCAGAGAGGCTTGTGTATTTAGCTCCAGAGATCCTAAGAACAGCCCTAAGGGTTAATTACATACATGCAACCAGTATTCTGAACATGGATTCCTGGTTCTAGGGAAAGGTGGAGTTGTAAGAAAATAAAAAAACTCATGTTCTGAAGGTGAGAGGAAAATCCTGACCACAGCACCTCAGACGTGGTCTCCATTTGTGGTGCCTGAAGGGAGCTCCAGGGGTTTGTTTCCATCAGACAGGGCAGAGCTAAGGAGCTTGGATCCAGACCTGAACCTCGCTCAAACTCAGACAAGATTCAGCACCAGGTTCCTGAATGGATCCAAATATTTCTCACAAAACTGGATGAATGCACTAGATCAGGGATGTCAAAGATACGGCCCACGGGCTGCATCTGGCCTAAAGAGCCACATCATTTGGCCTCCTCTTTTGGCCTTGGATCTCAAGTTGACCCAGATGCCATGTGCAGTGGGCACTGAAGTAGCCCTGCACTTCGGCCTGGGCCATGTGCAGCACCCAGATGGGGCCAGTCCAGGCTGAGTCCCCCAGACGCTCCCTGGGGCAGGCTGTGCCCTCACTGTGGGTCTGGAAGTAGGCACCATGTGTGGCACAGTCCTGAACCAGCCAAGACGGACACCAGATCCAGCAAGCAGGGGAGGGAGGTAGCACGGGCCCCATGCATGCTAAATGGAGCACTGCTCTGGTTGGCTTTGGACTGTATGGCATTCGGTGCCCACTCCAGCTGGTGTGGGACTTGAGTTCATATCCTGGATTGGCTGAAGCAGGCAGGCACTGCAGGGACTGGATCCAGCATATGGGAGCAGGGCATGTCCATGGGCCTGATCTCACCTGTGGGGCTAGCCCTATGCTGCTCATCTGGCTCGCAGTGCCAGATGAATTTGATAGCTTTGCTCAAGGTAGAGCATGTGTATCTATGTATGCATCTACCCCCTATGCCATCCTGCCCTCCTGCCTGCTCAAAAAAAAATCACAGAGAGGTCACAAAACATCTATGAACAGACAGAGAAAACAGAACAAGAATGCAGCCCACACAAACAGGATGCAGCATGGCTTAGGCAAAATAATGCTGTCCATAGAGAGCCTGGCAAGGGTCTGAAATCACTTTACAAACATTAACAAGTTAAATCTTCACGAATTAACTCTTACCTCCAATAAAGTAGAGCAGCATTATTATGCCCACCTTAAGGACCAGGAAACTGGGGCATGGCAGGGATATGCTATTTGCCTATGATCAAAACAGTGATCCAGTGACAACCTGGAGCAGAACAAAGAGGCCCTACATGCTGCTGTGCCGTAACTTCCCAGCTCCCCTGACTGTGCTTTAGTGGAAAGGAAGATACAAGTATTTAGGTTCCCACCTGACCTGCAGAGAAGGGCAGCCACTGTGCTACAGATCCCCAGCAGGTGTTTCTCAAGCCTAGATGGAGGGGGGCCAGGCCTCTGTGTGCCCACTCACTTTTTGACTCCTTGGCGTTTTCCGTTGTCATGAGGTTGGCATCCTCGTCTCGTTGGTAGGCTGTGAGGCAAGCTGGGTTGAAGGTCCAGGACTGCTCTCCGACAGACACCCGCAGGTTCCCATCCCCAAAGACCTTGATCACCTTGCCAATGTGCCCTAGTGTCTGCAATGAGAAGAGAGAGGCTTTAAAGACCCTGGAGTGGATGCATTTCCTGCATCTCTCAGCCAAGGCCCCATTTCTAAGGGCGTGTTCCCAATGGCCTTCCCAGCACATGAAGAGGCGCTGATCAATGACACACTACTGCTGGCAGCTCCCCTTTCGTGGACAGGTAAGTGCTCGCATCGGCTTCTTGTTTATTGGCTGTACAGCTGCCTTTCCACGCTGCAGGGGAAGAGGGTCCCCAAAGACGCAATGCAATACGTCTGGGGAGGAAGCCAGTGAAACAGCAAAGCATGGTGTACCAAACCCTACCAGACTGGGGCTCTTCACTGTGCTGATGGAGCACTCTAGACTCTGCTCTTTAGCCACAATTGGTTTGATCAGATCATTTGCTATTTGTGCTTTCCCCCCTCAGCCCTGGGAATTAAGAGGAAATAAGAGAAGGCACTAAGATTGCTTGTGCCTGGTTAATGGATTTGCATCATAAGTTCCCTGGTGACCACCTCCATGGGCAAGCTTTCCCTCCTCCCTTTTGCCCATAGTTTGAATGTTGCTGTAAGGCCATGTTGCCAATGACCAGTTATATTAAGTAACATTTCTTTTGCAAGGCATTTGCATGCCCATATGTCTCCAGGCACCAACCACTAAGAGGTGGTGAAGAGCAGGGCAGCTGGCCAGCCCAGCTGCTACTGCTAATCTGTTTTTGAAAAGTTAGCAAGTTACTGGACTGTCTCGGAGCTGGCGCGCACTCACAGGTGCCATCTCATCTGTCCACTCCCCATGACCAGCTTGCAATCGCTTCACTGTTTCCATATCATCTATCACTCGGACAACATCATCCACCCAAAAGGTGTTGAGCTAAAAGAAAAAGAAAATCATAAGCTTGGGGGGATGAAACCAGAAGACCAGCAACAAGGCATTCAAAAGAGCGCCCCCCCACTTCCAGCAAAGTCCTCAGAGCTCTACGCTTGGCAGAAACTTCACCACTTTGCTCCTTAAAATAGGCCAAGTGCAGATTGTGCAGAGCAGAGAGCTTGGAGTGGCACCATTTTCTCTGGCTGCTGCTCACCAGTGATTGTGTTTGCACAGAGGTCAGACCGGATCAGGCTGACCTCGGTTTGTGATCCTGTGCACACAGAATATCTCTGCTGTCCCGATACCAGCATTAACTCTGTTCATTACTTCCACTAGAAACGCAAGTCAGAGCTCAGCCATTTCTTTCCTTGGACAGATGATCCCTTTCCAGTGTGGGGCCTGTGGTCGTTCTGTGCCCTTCATATACATCACGTGCTGAGGTTTAAATTACCTACTTTGTCACGGCCCAGACACCCAGGGGAAGACCAGAACCCTTGACTTTAGAAACAGAGACCCAAGCCTAGAAGACCTGTATCTAGAGGAATTAGGCAGAGATGGAGAGAAGGACTCTGGAAGTGGCTGAAGAATATGGCAAGAAAAAAAACCCATGAAAACAAGAAAGAGAGAAAGAAAAATTCATTGCAGGGTGTGAAAAGTGCTCTGAAGATAAAAGGGGCTGTGTAAAGGCAGGGTATTCATTATATTGTTATTACTATTATTAGAGAAGCCAGACAGAGTAGAAGATCATTGGCAGAGACAAGGCAACAGAGCACAGAGACCCTGCGGTGAAGAGAGAGGCAGCTGAAGGATGCAAGGATGAGAGGGAGCGAGAGGCTGAGATGCCTTTGTGAGGTTCAAGCTGATGCTAGGGAGGGGAAGCCCTGGCTAAGGTGACCTGCCATCTCAGCCCTGTCCTCTCTTGGATCACTGGGTGCCAAGAATCCCTTGGGGTCCCCCTGACTGACCGGGGGGGGGGGCATGATAATTGAAGAAGGAACTCGTCAGCCCTGTACCACAGGTGTGGGCCCCTTCCTGAATTGGGGCCCAGATCTCTGCTGGCAAGAACAAATGCGTGTTGATACCATCCCTGGGTGTCTACCACGCTCTGTCTAAGCAGATGAAGAACATTCACTTCCCCAAGAGTAGGCAGGCTAAGGGTCAGGGTCCGATACCCTGACAGAGAGAGGTAAAGGGAAGTTACTGATGGGCAAAAGGGAATGCAAAGCATGTGAAGAGGCAAGGCTTAAACAGAAACTGTCAAGGTCTGGCTCCTTTTCTGTGTTCCTGCCTGTTCCTGCCTGTTCGGGGGAAAGTGCTGTCACTGAAATAACTACAACAGTTCCCCAGCTAATATGCTGGTTGGTCACTGGTGTAAAACAGGAATTAATACATACAGCCCCCATGAAACTGCAGATTCCCACCCCATTGCTCAATCTTCAGTTTCACAATGTCATCGTTCCACTCAACCTCCAGTAACCGAGGAGTCAGCCAAGGGTGAAGGGGCCTTGACTTTCCAATGCAAAACCAGAGAGGAATATAATCAGGCAAGAAGTCTTCTAGCCCTTTGTAAAAAGTCATAAGGAAGCTAAGTCACATTCGAGCCTCATTCCCAAACTTTCATTTTGCAGGTCACCTGCACGGAAAGGTCTGAAGGAGCTGTAAGAAGACACTTGCCAGGTATGATAAGCCAGGTATGACATTTCACCTCCAGTGCAGCATAGCAGCCTTTAACCTAGATCCTGTACTAAGCCAACAGCAGTTCGGCTACCAACTCCTGCAAGGGCAGCATTAGACTTTATTTGATAAAGGTATTTTGTCTGTCAGTGACCTTTCAGCTGTGTGAGTGGCAGAGACCAAACCGTTTGTTCTCAGGAAGGTGCAACCTTCCTGCTCCTTTGCCTCTGATTCAGAAGATTTTGGCTGCAGAGCCAACCTGTGCACAGCTCCTAAAAGGCTGCTGAACAGAGAGGAACCTGCCCCTAACTCCCATGTTTCTCCTACCCATATCAGCCTCCTGCTGTAGGAGCTGGGTGTTAGGGTCATGCCATTCCAGTTACCAGCCTCTCTCTTCCCCTTGAACACCAGCCTCTTAGCAGACTTCAGCTCAAAAAACCAAGGTTTTATCCCAGTGAAGACCTAAAGAACTCAGCGGTCACAAGGTCGGCAATGGTTATTCTTGGCCTCACAAGGAATGAATGGCTGACCCTGCTCTCCACCCGCCCTTTTCTTTGGCACCTGACCAAGACCAACCAAGTCATCCCCCGCTGCTGAGAGAGTGCATGTCAACCTCTGCCCAGCTGTTTGTCCTGGCCAGGCTCACACAGCAGCACTCACTTTGGTCAGGGCTCCTGGGTGGAAAGTCCATCGGGTCTCGCTGTTGAACTGGACCCTCACATCCCCTCGGTCTGTGATCCTGTGCACAGTGCCTGTCTGGCCAATGAACTTGAAATGATAAGGAGAAAAAGAGAATAGAATAAATGCCATTGCTTTATGGAGGGGAAGGAGCCTCTCCAAGGAAAAGAAGTCTGCCACCTAAAATTAGCTATTGTCTCCATTCCAATTCACAGGCTGAATTTAATGAGGATGCAGCCATGTGCTCATTCATGAAAGGAGATGACTCCTCATTATAAAAAGAAAGCTGGGCTTATGGGTGGAGGGGGCAGAAATCAGTGCCTGCAAAACAAGGTAGAACATTACCACTACCTGCAACAGCTGGTGCAGATGAGCAATGACTACAGTGAAGTGCAGCAATTTAACATCAGAGAGAAAATGCAGTGGAGGGAGGGGTATGGGCAGCACAGGGGAGCTCCTACCCTGCTGTAGCAAGAGACCTTTCCATTTCAATTATCACGGTGCGAGTCTGACTTACAGAACCTGTCAGCAGGCAACAGCTCTGAGACAGCTCCACAAATGTGCCAAAGAAAAATCAAACTGACTACAGCTCTATGAGTTTCATCAGCTAGATCCAAGTTCTGCATCAAGCTATGGAAGTCATCATACATTCAGGTTGAACGAGGGTGGGGTGGCCTGTATTAGCCCCCACAGCAACACTTTAGCCTGCATTTCCAGGGGCAAAACAGCAGCTGGCATAAACCGTCGCCTCTCCACGGACGGAGTTATGGAAATTTACATTATTTGGAAGTACTTCCTCCTCCATGTTGTCCAAAAGAGGGACTGATTAGTAAACAACAGAGCTTGTCAAGCTGCATAGCAATGAATGATGAAGGGATGTAATTTGACCGAGTGCCTTTTGGCGCTAGTTAGAAAAAAGACTGCTCACCTGTACAAAGCTACAGCTTATTTATGTCAATGTTTCAGCAAAAAATAAATAATGGGGTTTCTCATCCCAAAGCTTCAATGGGGTTGCATCAACTTGTATCACACCTGCCTTGTGCATGATGCCCTGGACATAAATGTGATATATAAGCACCCTGTGTCCTCTTTTATTCCAAATCCCCCTCTCCTCAGCGAATTACCTTCATTCAGTTCCATCACGCAGACCTCTGGAGAGACTGCCCAGCATCAGAACTAGGATGAATTTCATTTATACAGGAGAGGTCAATGAATATTACTGCCCCACACTAAATTTACTGCTGAAGAGTGACACTGCTCAGACCCCTTCTTCAAGGTCTGATGGTCTATTTACTAAGGGAACATTATCTTTCTGGCAGCCTCTGCTGAATATTAAATCTAACTGAACAGACTTGTCAGGGCAGGTAAAGGATAGATTTCCCCATTTAACTCAATGGCAACTGATTAATTTTGCATTCAGCGTGCATGTGGGGACCTTGAAGCTGAACATTATACCCGAGGGCTGACTGGTCTTTAGATTCTGATTTGTAAATCCCAGAGGAGATTTGCGGATCTGCCTTACTCAGGGCTGCAGTTAGGCCCTGGCTTTCACTGAGTACAATGGCAAGACTGACAATCATGGCCCTGAACCCTGGCCTCATAGAATAGATGCAGAACTGCTGAGCAGCCCATTTCCCAGTCGGCTGGAGACAAAGGTGCTCAGCACCTTGGAAGATGATGAGAGTTCAGTGAGGGTGAGTAGCTTTTGGCATGTAAGGCTGAAGGTTTTGGCTAGTGGCCCAGGCCTCTGAACAACTAACTTGTGCGAGCAGACTTTGAGACTAAGAAGGTGACTAAGGGATCACTCGCAATGAAAAGGTTGCAAGATCAGGCATTTTTAAGTCAGGGATGACAAATTCACCCCGGGCCCCAGGGTGATTTGAGCCACAGGGGCTCCTCCCAGGCTTAATCCATGGGTCCAGCAGCAACTGGAGTGGGACTGCATTCAGGCAGTGGCACACGCCTAGGGACAGACAGCAGCACAGGGCCACATTCGGGAAGCAGCATGGGTCCAGAGGCAAGCAATGGCCCAGGGCCACATTTGGGTGGCAGTGCAGAGCTCTGGCTGGCCAGCAGCATGGAACTGGAGCTGGACTGGGGCTGCAGCAGCATGGAGCTGCTTTTGAGCAGCAGCATGGATCCAGAGATGCAGAGCAATGCAGGGCTGCATTCAGCAGCAGCGCAGAGCTGGAGGGAGGGCTGCTAAGGATGGCCAAGCCCCCCAAACTTCCAGCAGCCTACCAGGTGGGCCACACAGAATGGGTCTAGAGCCTGTGTTTGGCACCCTTGCTTTGAAGTGATTCTTCTGTTTCCCCAGTAATGACAACATTTACTAGCAGTCGCTATTTTCTGACAGGTTGCAAAGTCTTTGAGCTTTCTTGCTCAGTCTGCCACAAATGGAATTGTATCTGGAATGACTCTAATTGTTCCATTAACTAGGCCCATTTACCCTGACATGTTATCTACAGTCCTGGTACCTACAGCCTGAGTTTCTGTAGACTACAACAAGGGACAACAGACTGGTTCATAAAACAAAGATTTAAAAACAGGCTAAGCCCTGGGAGGAGCATACAGATAGCGAATCTCTAGCTACAGATTTACAAGCACCTCCAGCACCCTGGTACTGAAGAACTTTGATATTACATGTGCTCCGCTTGACTAGAGGGTAGTATGCCACATGCATGGAGGTCCTAGCAATCTCCTATGGTACGACAAAAGCACGAGGAAGGGAGCGGTACATTATCTGAGGGAAGCAATGAGCAGAAGTGAAGGCAATCGTACCTCAGCCATTTTAGGGTTCCAACCCCCATGTCCCTCTTGCATCTCTCGCAAGATATCGACGTCCAGCAAGCACTTCACTTTGTCACCGTGCTGGAAAGGGTGCCGAGCCGTGCTCTCTTTCTTCTGCAGTTCAGCTGGCTTTCCTGAACAGAAGGACAGCCCCCAAAATGCACCCAGAGTTAGCTACCTCAGCTATTTGCTCCTTTAACATCCATACGACTGCTTTAAGTATGTCTGAACTGGGGAATGAGGAAAGGGAGCAGGCGGGGAAGAAAAACTAGCCCCCTTTACTCATGAGGCATGAGTTAAATTATCTGCTGGGACAACAGGAGCTTCCAAAAGCAGTTTCACAAAGTTGGGCTGGCAAGGCAATGTTTCACTGTCTCCACAAACCCTTTCTATCAGTGGGACTTGGTGTGGACATTTAGTTTGAATACCAAGCAGCCACAGCACCAGAGGGCTGGGCTGGATGTCCCAGCTAACCCATTAGAACATGGTGTTACCAAAAAGTTCTTTTAAATGCCGCATATTATAGGGAAACCTTAGGCATCCAACTTTTCTCTACCAAAGCAGGACAACTCAAGTGCCACGTTCTCGGAAATGGTCAATTCTGGCAGATTCTTACGAGATGCCCAGAGCCCAAAGTCAACTTGCCACGTACCTAATTTTGGGAGATGCTCTTTGTAGTAAAAGCCACCCAATGCTTCCACAATGCACTTGAGGTCCACCTTGCCCTTGTGTCCAACACGGTAAACATTTGTGGTGCTATCAGTCCATGTGACACTGGCCACACTTCGGCTAGTCTCCACATCCCAGCCACGAATGTCCATCACTCTCCCGGTTTTGCCTTCACCACCTGATTGAAGAGAGAAACAAGGTGACTAACTTTCATTTTCCACAGAGCTCTCATAGACTGAAATTCACTGTCATTCAGCAACAGCTCAGTCACCCGGACTAGGACCTCCTAGCTTCTCTATGGCCCTCTAAAGAAGTTAATTGATTCCTCATGAGAGACTACAGCTAACTTGATCTCCCTTTCATGGGTAGGGATGCTGAGACGAAGGGTCTCTGGGCTCCACCTGTGGCTACAGAGGGAACCCTGTCACAGCAATAGCAATTTTCTGAGCCTAATCCTGTGGTCAGACCAATTCTGGCCCAGTGTGGTAGTACAGGACAGAAAAAAGAGATTAAATACCATCAAGGCTACCCCTTCTGGCCCTTCATTCTCCCTTACAAGGTACGCACAGCAGTCCTTTCCAGCTGGCAGGGATGAACTGAACATTTGGATTATTATTTTTTTCTAATTTCTATAAAATGAGGGCACTGATGGTACCAAGATGCTTATGGCAGGACAGTGAAGTGATGAGCTGGGTTGTGTGTGTAGATAACAATTTAACTCAGCAGAATCTAATTAGTGAAGTTGGGAGTTAGCCTGGACACTGGGGCTAGGCTGCCTGATTCCACTGGAACTGCCAGAGGATGTTTTTAAACGACTGCAGCTGACCAGAGCTTTTAAGCTAGAAAGACAGGTAAGGTCTCTGCTGCAATCTTTTTAAATAAATACACTGAAACAGAGAGACAGACTGGGCCAAAGCAAACTTGTCTGTGCTCCAACAGTCCTACCACAGAGCAGAGGGCACTGAGCCAAGCGCTGACAGGCAGGCCGGTGAAGCTGGCTGGGGGATTTCTGCAAGGCCGTGCACAGGACCCCAGCTCCACATACCCAGGGCAAGCAGTTTAGCAGGCAGCACATCTGCTGCCTATAGCAGCATCCCCCTTCCACGCTTCCCTCCTTAGGGGCATCACTGGCAAATATCTTACCACCTTAAGCTTCACACATCTCATGCTGCAAAGGGCACAAGCATCTGAAGCTGAGCTCCTGGAGACCCTGGTCTCACCAGGCAGACAGAATCCTGACATGAGATACTTCAGCACAGAATATGGAGGCGAGAAGATGCACTTTACAAGGGGATCCTTTAAAAAGCTGCTGGTGCCCCATTGAGGCAGTGTATAGCATGAGGGTGCCATGCTGTGGCATGTTAGAAACATGGTACTTCTTTCGGTTCCACTTAGTTCTCTTTCCCTCCCTCACCACTCATCAAGCACATACATAGACGCATGGTTGTTTCAGTGGTTGCTCATCCTTAGAGGAGCAGGCACTCAGGCATGCCAGCAAGGCTCCCAGGTTGCAACTGCCTGCACAGCTCTTGGATGTCCTGATGGAAGGTGTTACTTTTTGCACCAACTGCACTCCTATATAGGGACCTAAATCCGCAATGCAGGTCATGCCCACTGGCCATTCAGACTCTCCTTGCCATTGTACCACTGATCAAGGAGACTGTTAACTTCAACGAGAGTGCAGCACCTAGCTTCCCTTGTGACTGAGAAGAACAGACAATATTCAGCTCTATATGGCAGCCACACTCCAGTGCTGCCATTTGAGCAGCCATTGCAGCTGGTATTCAGTAAACTGCAAAGCACGTGAGATGATGACAGTGCTTGTAAGATGTAAAGTCTGGAAGAGCTTCCACAATTAGAACAGATTCCCTAGAAAAAAGGTAGCTAGTAACAATATTCATGTCTGAAAGGTCAGCCGAGCCCCAAGTGCAGCCGGCTGACGATTTCTCAGGGAGGGGGGCTGCATCCAAAGAGGTCAGCCCTGTGGGTCTTGTGCATTCAGGAGCAAGCAGTTGGCACCAGCCCACCGGAGACAGACTGCAGCATAGTGCGGACAGCAGGATCATAATCCAGGCCTCCGGTGAAACCAGCAAGCAGCAAACTAACCCACGGCAGTATGAGGTCAAAGATAAAGGCTTTAATGAATAAGTGAGTGCACGTCCAGACTAAAACTCAGTGAGCAGTGTTTGATTTCTTGCTGTCTGAGATTCCCTCTGGGACACTGGCCAAGCCAGTTCACCTCTGTGAGCATCCATCTTTGTCCCATAAAACAGGAGGGCTGATCCTTCTCTTTTCCCACTCCCTGCCTATTTGGTGTGTTGTTCCCCAGCTCCATGTGCAGGAGTCATCCCCTTCTTCCAGGCATGACAGAGCCAGCCAGGATGTTTTCAATGAAATATGTTCTTTACTGGAAAACGTCAATTTATTGAAACCAGATGGAACAGGATGGTTTGAGGACACTTCCAAGGAGTGAACTCTCTGTGGTCTGGGGTGGCTTTTCTGGTCAGATGCCCTGCTCTGGCAGACCCAACAGCCGGGTGGCTAGGACATACTCCTGGAATGAGGGGGAATGACAGAGCAAGGACTTGAACCTGGGTTTCCTGCATCCCTAGAGAGTGCCCCACCATTAGCATACTGGCTATACTGGGGCTGATTCTCTTTCCCCCGCTCCCCTTTTTTGGAACAAATAAACAAACCCAAGCTCTGCAAGGTCTTGGATTCTGCCCAATGCAGAGCAAGAACATTTTTTTGAAACCCAAAGATCCTCACCGGTTGGGGAAACCATTCTGCTCCAAACCTAGTGCTAGCACAGGGTGCCTCAACTTCTCCTAGGACTCTCCACACTCCACTGTTGAGTGACTGGCAGTGACATGCTGCAGCCTGGTGGAAGCTCCTGGCAGAGATGCTAGACTCAGGGAGAACAGCAGTAGCAGAGTGCTGTCAGGGAGGCTTCATGGCGTGGCACACATGCAAAGTGGGTATCTTAGGCTGTCTCCTTGCTGGCTGGCCAGGATCAGCTTTCAGAGGGGCAAGGACAGGATGGGAGAAGGAGGGCAGGGAGCTGTGAAATGGGGCAGAAGAGGGGCATTTCAAACACAGAGGAGGATCCTTCCTGCTTTAAAAGTTTTCATGAAGCTGACTCTCAACTCAGTGAGGAAAACAAGAGTGCTGGCTTTACCACCAAGGAGACTTAGAGCTTTTTGATGGGAATAACAAGGGAGACTAACCCAGCCAACACCAGCTTCCCTTCTGCCCAGCATGGTGACTTGGACAGAGAGGGATGGCCATGCATTGGAGAGTAGCAGGGATCACTGAAGGAAGCAAATATACCTCCCTGGGCTGGTATCACCATGCTGAGGTGGAGGCAAGGAGGTCCTACAGCAGTGAGATACTCACCTGGTAAATGCAAATGTGTCACTGGTGTGTCTGGCACTTACAAACAAACCGCCACGGGGCCTGGACCCCGAGCAGCTGCAGCTGGACAGGACAAATGGGGCTGGGCTTTCTCAACCTCATCTTGGGCCTTGACTAAAGCCACTGGCTCTGCTCTGCATTCAGGCCCTTTCCTATAAAGGAGGTGGTTAACACTGGCCCAGATTTCATTCCAGTAGCATTCGGGCTCAGGCCGGGGATAGAAACATGCACAGACACACATTTGGTAAAAGGTGCAAGCTGCTTAGGAGCTAAGGCAGTTGCCAGAACCCAGGCCAGCTTGGGAAGAGCCAAACAAAGCATGGAGGGAAGTTTGGTTAATCAGCACGTTCTGCAGCAGCCCATGCTAATTTCTGCAGAGGGCTTCAGGCAGCAGCAGGGGGGAAAAAAAAGCCACAAAGCAAAATTAAAAGCAAGGCCATTAAATTACTAAGTGTTGCACTCAGCTACCGTTGCTCTAATAAGACACGTGAGGCTGAGGGATTAATTACGCTGCTCACCAGTGCCCCCAACAAAGTTTACAGGACTCTTTACTGGCTCTATTTACATGTGTAACCAGACTTGTATGGCAACACATGGAAACCATTGTGATCACAGGAAACTGGGGTCAGAAGGCTGGGTGCTGAGCTGCTGTATGGAGACAGAGCTCCATTGGCATCAAATGAAGCATCACTGATCCTGGCCAGCTGAGGGGCTGGCCTGCCTTTCTCCTCACCTCACCTTTGTTTTGCTCACATTAGCGCATTCAGGTCTCAGCTGCCCTGAGCTCCACAGCTCTCATCTATGCAAATATCGAGCTTGTCTCAGACAGGGCTGGCTTCTCTGTATTAGACACGAGCCCCGTTTCCCTTCAGATTCCAAGTGTGTACAGCCTCCGGCACCCACCGCAGATCCACCGCCAAAACAGACTCAGGCTCAGGAAGAAGGCTTTACAGCTAAGTCACGTGGAGGAAAACAAGCCTGATCCATGCAGGGCTCCGAGACGGGAACATACAGGGGAGATCTTGCAGCCTTGCTGCACAGAGGGCCTGAGCCAAAGGCCATTGACATTAATAGAAAGATTCCCATTGACCTCACTGAGCTTTGAACCAGGCTCACTAGAAGTGCAGCCTTCTTGCAGGCAGAGTTGGAAGACATACGTGGCAGTGGGGGGGGTTCTTGTCCCCTTGCAGCATCAAGTCTGTAGTTACAGTTCACAGAGAAAGCAGAAGTCATCCTGCACTAACTGCTGTCAACAGATTCCCTCAGTGATACATGGGGGACTGCTGCCCCATTAAAAATAAACAAACAAACAAATAAATAAAATCAAAGGACCAAAAATTAAGAGACCTCAGAGAACAATGCTAATTCCTACTGCGAGTGCCAGCTCTCTGAGGCACAGAAAGGGACTCTAGGCTCTATCAGGTATTGTGTATTTTTGCAGCTCTGTATAAATGTCCAAGACTGCCTCTGCTTCCCCATCTATCAGCCATGGGGTACCTCAGAGACAGGCTAGGAGCATGAGCTCATGAATGCCTGCATGCTGCCTTAATACCATAAGACAAAGTGCCAGATAAGTGTCTCTACACGAATACAAGCAAATAAAGAATAATTAGAGCTCCTCATAAAACAATCTGCAGCGTCTGAGTGACCCCAGCAAATTCCCTGGCTGCAGCATGCATTTATGATGAGCACTTTAGCAAAATCAGTGTTTTTACAGTAGGATATTTTTTTCTTTTTTCATTTGAAAAAAAGCAAAACTGCAATCCCTTACCATCCTGATTGCCCCATTCCCAGTCTGGACCACGGACTACCTTAGCCCCCTGGAAGGTGCCCTTTAACTGGATACGAGTCAGGTTCTGTCGTGGATTCACTAGGACCCTGTAAAACAAAAAGCAGAGAAAACAGACCCAAGGGTTATTATTTCCACTGCGGAAAGATGGAGTCCAGAACAGCACCCACCAAGCGAGAGCTATGCACACACACAGAGCAAGGCCTGGGCTGGGTTGCAAAGGGCTTACGCTCTAAACACTCAAGCAGGACAAAAACCTGGGTGGAAACAGACACAACATACAAAGGCTTATTCTGCAAGCTGATCTTAGACAATGCTGTGGTCCACTGAAAGCACAGGCCAGTGGTTAAGATGATAGCTGAGAAGGCCTCAGCTGGTCCAGGTTAAATGCTCTGCTCTTCCATTGAGTTTCTCTGTGACATTGGCTGATGGACCAGTGAGGTTACATCTAACATGGGCTCTTTTGCTAGTAAATCCAGCACATCTGACGGCTCGCATCTACACAGCAGGCTGCAGGAGCTAGATTACTGTGGCTAGAAAGCTACCAGAACCTGAGCCACCTTGGAAATCTCTATGCTACACTACAGACCTCAGCCCAGATCTGTCTAGAGGGCCCTTGGTTGAAGATGATATCTACAGTGGTCAGGTCCTGTTGAAGCACCTTCCAAGTGCCATAACTCTAGGCTGCCTCAGCTATTCTAAAACAGTGTTCTCCTGCACAGAAGACTTTGATTTCACAAAATCCCCTGAGCATTCAATACCCTGCTTTCTCTAGTTGGGGGAAGGGGGGCCAACAGATGGGTATTGCAAAGGTACTGCAATCCATATCCTTATTTGCCTACCTCCTCTTGCCAGGCTCTCTGCAGTGCCCAGAGTGTGTGAGAGAGGGTGGGCACTGAGATCTGAATGCATTCTTTATCCCCCTCCAGAGGGAGAAGCTTGTGACTTGGATGGATACATTTCTTATGCTAGAACCTGGAGCTGGTGTTTTAACAACCCACTGAAGCCTGGACCTTTTACCTTCTTCAGCTTGTTACTGGATCTCCTGTGACTTGTGCACTGTGCATCCTAATGTGTTTGTAGAGAACAAAGATATTTGCTCGCGTGCACACACGCACACACACACCACACACACACACACACACACACTCCTGCTAATCGGCGGCTTTCCACTATTCGGACTGTAACCCCATAGGGAGAAGATGCAAAGGAATCATCAGACAAAAGATAGCTAGCAGCTGCCTCTGCTCGGGGGCAATCAAGAAGTGGTGGCACACCCCAGCTCCACCACAGCATTTGTCTGGACCATAACCCTGCCTTATACTTGCCCAGAAATAGCATTTATCTGTGTACTATGTGCCTGACAGCACAGCATTGTGCTGCTTTTTAACTGGCTTTTGCTAAATATCATTTTTTTACTGACTTACTGAAGCATTTCATCACCTAGGCAAGGAGTATTTGATGAAAATGGTGCTTTTTTCATCAGGCATTGCCTCCTCCACTACAACAGGAAGGGAAAGGCAGAGTGTTGTTGTAAGGCACTGGGCTAGGGTTCAAGTGAGCCAGATTCTGGGTTCAGGTTCCCTGAGTGTCCTTCATCTCACTGCGCCTGGAGGTCTCTTAGTAGAGCTGGAATGATACTGCTTCCTTTCTTCCCTGCCCTCTTCAATGTAAGGATCATCTCGGACTACGTGCTGGCACAGCCACTAGCACAGTGGGGTTCTGCTCATAAGATTTAAGGAGACAGTCAAAGAGAGTCATAAAAAGAGCTACCCTCTCTTGCTAAAAAGCTCAGTTTAAGCAAGCCAGACATTGCTCAAATAGCAGGGAAACCACTGTCTTCTATGAGATTCTTGTTACATTTTCCCTTTAAGTATAATCACAGCACAAGAGGTATTTCACATCCATAAGGATCTGATGTGCTAGTGGCTCCTTTCCAAGGGGTTTTGTAGGCTGTTAACCAGCTAAGAGGAAATGAAGCTGACAAAATAAAACAGGCTGCGTTTTAAGACCCAAGACGGCCTGCAGTTAGTCTTGTATTATTTATACATACAGATCCCACCGAGTCACATTTATCTGCTGGGGTCTATCTTTAAATTCAAAATGACTAGGGTCGCCCCCTAACCTTCACTGCTAGCAATTAGGGATTCACTTGACTCCAAAGCGCAATCTGTGGTGAGACGGCAGAGATCTCCTGCCCAAAGCTGGGAGACACAATAGGCACAAGCAGGGAACATTTGGAATGAATGGGACATTCACTATAACCTACCCCTATTTATTTTTTCATTTCAAATTTTCTCCCTGCTCTATTTACACCTCTGAAATCCAGAGCTACCTCCCAATCAACCATTTAAAAAAAAGTCAAGTCTTTTTTCTGGTAACAGGTAGTTCTTTAAATAAAGGTCCAACAAAATTACAGTGGGAGTCATGCATGAGAAAGCTCTAAAGTGATTGTCTGGGACAAGAGGATGGCAGACAGGAAGCAGGCTCTGATGCACAGATGTCACTGAAGAACACACTTTAACTGCTTCAGTCTTGGTACAAACAGCTCATCACTCTTCTCTTTCAATTAACTACTACTGCTCTCAGTAAATAGTTAGATACATTAGCACCCTCCCTAACGCCACTCTTTAATTGACAACCTTCAGTTCTTGGTAGAACAGATTTTTTTTTGTCATCAGTTTTGTGATGTGGGATCTGGAACAAGAGGGATGAGAAGTGTGTGCCCACTCAGAAAAATGATACATCTTAACCTCAGCAGCCTTGCAAACCTCAGGGCTCAGATCTAGTCACAAACACTAACTTGGACCTTGTAAAACCCTGGAAGTATTGGAGAAAGTCACTATCAAAGCAGGACTGGAAGTCTGCTGTGCCCCAGGAATACACATCCTGCTCAATGAAAATGGTAAACCCACCTTTAACTAAACAGCTGGAGAACAATCCCCCCTCTCACTTCACATCATGAAAGCAAGAACTAAGCTTGCGACACAGAAAATGAAGAGAGCTGAATACACAGGGGCCCTTCAGGACAGGGGCAGGATCTCAGCTGGCGCATACCCCACGGCTCTATCAGGGCTCCTGGAAGCGTCACAATTTTGTGCTAGTGAAGAGACCACGGAGACCTTAATTAGCACTATTGTGGGGTTAATAATCTCCCTTTACAAGTTTCGTACTGCAGAACTACTAGTCACCTCCTCCCACGTGTTGTTTTTTCCTTTTGGAGCAGAAGTCAAAGTCCAGGTTAAGAAAGATTTCCAAAGCCAGGCTGCCCAAAGTTAGGCTCCTAAATCCATATTCCATTGAACTCAATGGGAGCTTGCTTCTATACAGTACTTTTGAGAGAGAATAAAAATGAAGCTACTCTTGTTAAATGCCTATATTTAATCCAGGAGCTTAACCTTGGGTAACCAGCTTTGTAAAATTCAGCCATAATCTGTGCTGTTCTACAGAGCAACAGCATGGCCTCCCCCAAAATACTATATTCAGTTCAAGTTGCTGCAGCTCAGGTAGTTCAGGTGAGCCCATCTTTGAAAGGAGACTGCAAGGAGAGATAAGGAGAATGAGAAAAGGGCTGGAAAGGCTCTCATGTAAAAAAGAAACTAAAAAGATGGGGATTGTTTCATTTAGGAATGGGCCAAAATTTGCAGGACTGAATAAATATAAAATAGCCTCAGTTATTCCTGATCTGAGAGAAGTCATACAAGGAATTTCTGCTTTGTCTCCAACACAAAAACAGGTAAATGCTAAATGAAATGCAAACATGGCAGATTCAAACCTGATAAAAGAAAACATATGATGCATAACAAGGCTGCCAACCTCTAACTATGAAGAATTAGGAGGAGATTTTTATGGGTGGACAAATTATCCCCACATCTGCCACCTGTGAGGAGGATTCGTTCCCTTCCTCCAAAGCAAGCAGTGATAGTCACCGTCAGGGCTGGGATACTTGATGAGGAGGATGGTGGATCTGAATTAGTCTGGTGACATGGACATTTCTGTTATTAGGTCATTCAATTTTTTTTTTTCCTGGAGCAAGGACAGTTCACATTCATAAATGAAGAACAGAAAATTTGTTTTAAAATAAACATAAATCCCATGCCAAGGGAAAGTATTGCACATCGGAGCTGAAATCACCTAACTCAAGAATAACTGAACTAATCCCTGTACAGTGCAACAACACTTCAGCCTTTCACAGCAACGGGATCAAGATAGAGTCTAGGGTAGAAATGGTTGCTTTTCTGTGCTACAACACTGAAAAAAAGTCCTACCTTTGCAGAAGTCCTCAGCAATGAAGAACAAACTACTTCCACTTTCCAGTAAATAGCACCCAGAGCTACCAACCCTGGGAACATGGGAAGTCAAGTGTGCCACCTCTCAGGAGGAAAGAAACTTTTGGCATGTCAGCTAATCATTCAGGGGTACTAATCTTTCCATTCTCCCAGCGCTTGCCTGCCTTGTCTATTAGGGCAAGTGCTCTGAGGCAGAACCCATCTCTTACTCTATATTTCTAAACAAAGCCCAGATCTTAACTAGGGTTTCTGGGCACTACTGTAAAACAAGCAATACTGGTGCACCGTCACACAAAAAACAGTTGTCTGCTTCTCTTCTTGGAAAGAGAAGAGGACAATCCCGTTCTAGTTGAATGTTTGAGGTAAGATGGACTGAAGGCTCCTTCTCCTGGCTTTATGCCATGGTGACCTTGGGCTGAATGGCGATGCTTCCAGAGCAGGCTGCTGACCAGCAATACATGAGAATGATGCAAAGACCAGATGTCCCATGTCCTTAGCCAATACATCTTGGTTTTTAATCCAACTTGATATATATTTTGCTCTGAATACTGGATAACAACCAAGGTTATTAGAGTGTTGCAAAAATACCCAGGGGATAAATTTCATCACTGCAATATTGTCTTTAATAACAATTTTAATTAAGACAGCCATTTACAGTCTGGAGCCACTTCTGACCTAGAAATTCCAATGGCATTACATTTCTGTAGTGTCCCAGTAGACAACACTTACGAGCATATGATGGTACTGAAGTGGAGTTATTCATCTGCAGCAGACATGCTGAGGGGCAGCCCACTAAGAGTATCAGCCCTGTACTAGATTCCTAAGCAGCTGTTTACCAGCTGTTCTCATCCCTGCAAAATCTGGGTGCCATGCAGGCACCAAGTTTCCCTGAACCACCTCTGCAAGTCTAGGAGTCAACCAGCTGTGCTTTGCAGACATGCACCAAATGATTGACCACTTGCTCACCCAGAAACACTTACTATTTGTGTCACAGTAGCACCAAAATGCCCCCCTGAGATCATGCCCCCCAAGTGCCAGTGGAAATATGCCCAAGAACAGTCCCTGCCACCAGGAGATTCCAATCCAATTGGACACACAATAGGAGGGAAGGGAAAATGGAGACAAGAGTGACTTGGCCAAGGTCACACAGCAAGTCAGTGGCAGAGCCAAGACGGCTGGCTCCAAAATCAGCGCCCTCTCTGTCAGGCCATGCTACTGCTGTTGCAGCTCCAGGAACTGAACCCAGGGGTCCAGGCTAACACACTGAAAACACCAAATGTCTAAAAACGTGCTTGTAAAATGTATAAAATTTCCTGCAATACCTGCCTACCAAAATGTAGTGTCTTTCATTGTATTTATATTTCCAGAAGTGCCATACTCTTCATGGATGAAGTGCAATAAAGAGGTAAGAAATAGTTTGATGACAGGCTGTGGCCTTTTCCTGGGGCCTAGAGAAAGTAAATCCTGGACTTTTACTCGAGAAACCTGCCTACATTTTTTCCACTCTTGGGTCCATGGGATTGCCCTGTTATCTTTTCAGAAGCCAGATCCAAATACATATCATAAACACCGAGGGGGGAAATCCAAAGCTCTCTGCAGCCAATGGGGACTTTGGCACAGACCTTATCTGCTCTGCTTTCTTATTGGGTATTGTTAGGGTGACAATAATTTGGATTTTGGGGGAGCATTGAATCTGCAGCTGAATACAAAGCATGACCTGTGGCCTAGCAAAGTTGCTGCCCACAAAGCAGAATGATAGCTAAGCCAGCCATTTACTTATGCTAAGTAAACATCTCAACTGTGTAAACCATTTTCTGAGAAAAAAGCAGCAAGCAGAACAAGATAAGATACAGGGGCCCAAAAAGGGTGGGGATGGGACTGAAAAAACAAACTGGAATGTGGAAGATAACAGATAACCAAGATGAACATATGCAAAAGGGTGGATGGTAATTGGTAAAGAAACCTTCAGAGCTCGCCCATTGACCGAAGGAAGAGGGTTCGTGGCCCTGGGGGCATGATCTCAGGGGGGCATTTTGGTGCTACTGTGACACAAATAGGCAATTCCATGCTAAGGAAGCAAACAGTAAACAGAGGTGGAGCTTAAGACGAGAGGAGAAATGGGTGGACTTGAAGGCAGGAGGGAGGTAGAGTAGATGTTAACGAGTATAAACCAAAGTGCATAAATGCAGGAAGAATCTATTGTTCAAGGCTGCTCCCTGTATTCTGTCGGTGTGGGAGCTCACCCGAAGCCGTCTCCATTCTGAATAAAGCTGTTGCAAGCAATGTGTGCTGGTGTTTGCTCCCTGCACCGCTCTGGCTAACGAGTAACAGGATCCACAGGTAATTGGACCATCATCTCCCTAGTCATTGGGCACCACATGGAGCCAGGGTCTAACAGGTATCCTAAGTAATTAGTGACAAAGATGGTGAAGGGTTCTGTTAGCTCCCTGGGAACCAGATTATTTACCAGCCTGTTCTGCACAAGCCAGGGGGAGACATGTAACCACTTAACTGAATGGTATACAAACCATCCCGATAGCAGGCTGAATAGCCAATTTCCATTCTCATGTGCTAACCAGGTCCCACATTTTAGTTATTAAATGCTGTCTTTTGCATGATGGTTGTTTGTGCTCAACTGTCTGACCACTAGTGTGTCAGAACATGTCATTAGGCAAAGGGGTATTAAGGAGATGATGTCACCAAAAAAAAAAAAAGGGTCATGTGGCTTGCAATCTGTTCCTGCAGATTGTTGTCAAATTGAGTTAATGTTCCTGAGAATGATATTTTAAATAAATAAATACCCCCCCCCTCAAGAACTGTTCTTCTACAGCCACAGATAGAAGAAGAGCCCAACTTAGCAATCTGGCCTCAGGGCACACATGAGCATAAACATCTGAGGTACTGTCCCACCTTGTGAAGGGGGCTTCAGAATATTTTTCATTTGTGATGCTTAAATATGTTCCTCCTATAGCTGAATTAGTTTAGGTCAAAATGGGCTTAACTTAAGCACAGAAGCTGTCCAATCATTAGACTAAAAAACAGCAGCCTGATGCGCAAACCCAGAGCAAAAGAAAATGACCCCAAAAGGGTTGGATACAAAAATATGAAAAGCGAAGGAGTTCTCAGGCAGAGGCTGCCGCAGCTCCCTGGGCCTGGGCACTGCAGCACAGACCGAAGGTGAAGCAGAAGGACACCAGACAATATCTGGAGATTGCACACTGAAGTCCTGCACTCAGACTGCTGAAAGGGCTCGTCTCTCCTCCTTCCACCGAGAGCCAAGCGTCAGCTCTGAGCAGAACCTGCTTTTCACACTTAACTGCTCACAGAGGAAATAATCACACCACAGAGCATCAGGTTATGCAGCCTAGCCCCCGAGTACCGGTAAAAGACAGCTCCTGAGCGAACATCCTCATGCTTTGGCCAATCTTACTGCCATCCCCCTTAGCACAGAAAGCCCTCTCTCTATCAGATCTTGTCATTAAGAGGTTGTTCTCTGCGCCTACCCCTTAATTTACTTCCTGGCGTTTACTTCTTGGGTAGTGGAACTGAGACACCTGCCTAATGCTCTGTGCCATTGCCCTGCTGCCCCAATGCAGAATTGATGGGCCACTTTCCTTAGGCAAAGGCCCAGAATAGCACATAGCTAAGTTTTAAGGCAGGACTGGCACCAGCAGTGGCGGCTGGTCTGAGCCCTCCAGTGCTCCTGAGTCTTTTCTGCTCTCAGAAGGGCAAACCCCAGCTTTTATACTTGGCCTCAGCCATGGCTGAGACTCTCCATCTACTATTGAGGACTTCCATGAGGGACTGCCGCATTATATTAGAAAACAGGCAAACGTCATCTGGTTTATTTTAGAAGAAAAGGGAACACAGTGTAAGGGACCAGAAAAACAGGCGCCAGATTTAGCAGTGAACATCTTGTAACCCACATGGCATTTTCATTTCTCTCCCCATTTGGGCTCATTCCCACTCTGACAGTTGAGTCAGGCCACAGGGGAAAGAAGCACAAGAACTTCAAGCCATGTCAGCTACAAAGATACATCCATCAAAAAGGCACAAAACTCCTAGCTTCAACCTAGTCCTGCAGCATAAATGCTAGAAGAATGGCACAAAATGACACAGGATGTATTGGAGATAAAGATCTGGAGAGCCGAGTGAAAGGAGTTTGCAAAGGAGCTGGATCCAGACACAAGGTCTTGCTTTTGTTCACTGTTTTGAATGTTCAGATGCTCTCCTTCTCTCCCTCCCCATCTGCTTGAAAATGCTCTCTAGCCATTCACTGGGGCCATTCCCTCCAACTCACAGAGCTTACCTAGAAATGCCCTACAGTAGTGATGCTCAACACTTTGGCCCTGCAGGCTGGATCAGAGCCCATGCACCAGGATCAGGGCTCCATGTAGCTCCTCTGTGCCGGAACTGGGGCCCCGCACTGCTTTTGAACACTGAGCTTGGGGCCCTGGGGCCCCATACCATCTTGCCCAGTGGAAGTGCCCAGTGCTCCACATGTTGAGACTGGGCCCCACGCACCTGTGGGAGCCCCACAGACTGGAAGACCTGGTGCTGGGGGACCAGATCTGGCCTGCCTGAGAAATACAGCATGGTGGACTGTGCTAGTCTGGGCATCCAGATTTTTTTTAAATACATCAGCCTACACACAGTATTACTCGCATGCAAACATCTACAGCTTGCTTAATGGGTACACAGGCTTGTTTACAGGTACATAAACCAAAATGACTTCCCTTTCCCTATTTTTTTCAGTTAAAGGCTGCATAACATCCATTAACCTCAATAATTTAATCATGAAGCCGGGCAGAGAAAAACCAGACAGTTCGTTCTATGGTTCCAGGCTGACTCACAGCAATCACCATGATTTTGATAAACATATTTCATTCAGCACTCCCTGGCTGCAGCCAGAAGGGGATTTGGAAGCGATTACTGACATAATCAATTTTGTAGCACGCAACAGCAATACAATAACCACACACCACACTGGCTGCCAACAGCCTTAGTCCTTCTTCCCCTCTGTGTAGCTACACTGCTTGAGAAGGGGCTAATCTGCTGCATTTACACCTCTTCAGCGAGGACTTTACACCTCAGAGACTGTTCTGCATGTTCCAGCTCTCCAGCAGCTAGCCAATGCTTGGCACTCCCCAGGAGCACACCAGGACTTCCTTCTGCATGGGATATACCCACCCACATGTGCACATCGTCTTGCCCACGTCTCACACATGTAGATGCGTGACACTATATGCCAACAGCATTTTACTTTGCTATTAAGCCACCCAAGCTTTTGTATGGCACTTCACATTAGCAGGTCTCAAAGGACTTTAAAGGAAGGTCAGCACTGGCCCCACTTCACAGACAGGGACATGGAGTCACCAAGAGATGAACCAACCAGCCCAATGTCAACCAGCAGGTCACAGGCAGGCGAGGCCAGGCCCTACTAGGTCCAGTCTACTCAGGGCCAAATTAACTCTTTCGTGGGCGCTAGGCAAACAAAATCATGAGCTCTGAGCCAGTCAAGACCCCCACCCCACCCCTACACTGCTGCCCATGGAGAGCAGGGCTCAGAGTCGCTGCTAGGAAGCAGCCGCCACAGTGTTGAGGCCAATAGAGGGAGGCAGACAGGGCCATTTGTACCGCCACCATGGAGGGAAGGACCGTCCCCCCCCCACAGCTCAGGGCCCTACACATGTGCCTAGCTTGCCTATGCGTTAATCCAGCCTTAAGTCCACTGTTCTGTCCATACGCCTACCTCTTGCTAGATTTACTTGCCTTCCCGCTGTGCTTGCTAAAAGGCTTTTCTTGCGTCTCTAGCCTTCTGGGTCCCAGGCCCAATTTATGGGGGAAGGGGAGGGTAGGAAGGCCTGATGCATCTATTATAGCCCAGGGCTGCTGCTTTGGACTGGGACAGCCTGCAAGAGCTCAGACATGGCCACCTTAGCTTCAGCAACATCCTGATTTGCATTTTCTTTCCAAAATAAGGAACTGTTAAACAGGAGGCACTTGCTACCATGGGCTTGCCTCCAGTTCTGAGCCCTGAAGGAGGAGGTAGTTGAAAGATTAGCGGTGGAGTTATTTTTGCTGTGCTAAAAAAAGTCTGACAATTGCAGTCTTTCCATTGCCCCCCAGGAAGGCAGGAGCAGGCCCTAAAGCACAGGGCCAGCTGTGGGGTTCGGAGAAGTGGGCAGGGCTCCCAGATGTTCTCTAGGATTGATTAAAAAAAACCAATGACATCTCTTCTTCTTCAGAATAAATGGTTCAAAAATTAATGTGCAGAAACAGTCCAACCATACCTACTAGAGTTATCAGAGTGAATCAGCAGCACAGGGGGGTGGGTGGGACTGCCTCATTTATTCCAGCGGGTGTTGATTCAGAAGGCAGCTGTAGCAATCAATGTTCTGGCCAAACACCGGGGATGGAGCCTGGAACTGAATACTGGGCCTGGAAAGCCTGAGTCGCGGTACTTTTAAATCACAAGACAGGCCTGTAGCTGGGGGCAGCCATTGCTTTGTAAAAGGCTACACTCAGGGCTCAGTTTGCCCACCATTTAGGGCTTTTGTAATCTGATAAAACTCTTTTATTAATACAAGCTAGAGGGGAGAAAACGTGCATCTGTGGACTGTCCTCCTAATGGAGAGATCAGATCTTGCAAAATCGTGCAGGCGCTGGTAAATGGTTTTTGGAGGATAATGTATGTCTTTTAAGCTTCCCTGAGTCTCTCAGGCAGGAAATAAATGTATTGATTGTAAATGGAATAACTATTTGATATTCAAGAAGTAACTTGGGGGAGGAGCGGGCAGACCACTGTCCCAGCTGAATGAAAAACACCGTTCAATTTCTGGACGCCAAATGATATTATCTGCTGGTGATTTCTGATCCTTGTGTAATAAATACATCACAGCTGCAGGGTATTGATAGCTCTCAGGGAACAGATCACACAGGCAGGCAAACAAGAGAAGACAAGGCACAGCAGAACATTTTAAAAGTAGTGGACTCAGAGCTTGGTTCTGAAAACAGGTGACTGCCTAAAAGGCGTATTTTATCTGAACTGGCTGTGTTAGCCCAAACCCCCACTTTGCAGTCTATCTCCAAAACCAACTGCAGACAGAGAGTGTTCTTGAACATGCTATAGGGCTGCAGTGATGTACATAAGCTGCCTTTATTTTTATGGCATATTAATGTGCTAGGAATAATGCAAATGCCCTGGAGAGAATGTCAAGTGATATTTTGTTACTCATCCTTTAAACATGACGATTAGCTCTAAGCATGGGCTAAGGATTTCTTAAGCACAGCTCACTCTTGCTTGCAGTTTGTTTACATAACTCCAGAAGAAAAAAGCAGATAAATCAATTCTGAAATGGAAAGAGAAAACACACCATTCTTTTCCTTAAGAATTAATAAAACTTTGGATATACATATGACAAAAATGTCTACGAATCTTAGTGTAGATGGGGATGTCAGCTCAAAGGAAGAACAAAAGCATCTGAATAGCTGAAAAAGCTAATCAGAAAAAGGGAATTACTTGGCAAAAATTAGATACTGCCCTCCCCCCTCCCCACAAGTAACCTGCATTCCTCCTTAGTGCTCCCTTGCAAGTAGGGGAAGAATGCACCCTAGCTAACAAGTAATCAAAGATGAAGACACACACAAATAGAATATTATTTTGCTGGCTCAGCTCTCTACCCAGCCATATGCTTTTGCTTCACACTCAACCTCTGCTTTAAGGTGTAGTTCCATCAGGTGCTGCAGGCCCCAAACCTAGATGGTTTTATTTTGTATAAAAACAAAATTCTCTTCTCTATTTTATCCTGAGAGGACAGGCATTGTGGCACCATACTAGCGTATGAGAAGTTGAACTGTCTTGACTATGCTAGGCCATTTTTGGACTAGTCGTTTCCAACACGTACGGATGGCTGTACTAGTGGTGTGACTGTGGATATACCATAGACAGAGCTCAATGGGATCCAGGCATTTTCAACTCCTTGTTGTCCAGTGCAAAATTAGGCAACAAGTTAATAAGCACCCGAGTCTTCCAATCATGAATAGGGCTGCACCTATTAACAAATTAGAGGTCAGAAACATCTTTGAGTCATCGCGGTCACTGTACTCTTTGCCTGGCCTATTTCTACTGCCTGTGCTGGGTAGAATACAAAAAACCTCATCCTTCCTAAGATAATGGGAATTTTGCTGAGTTCAATAGGAGCAGAGTGTAATAACCCTGGTGAACGAAGAGCTTACGGGGAAAGATAAAGCAGACAAATCTTTCCCCTTTATAAACCTAAAATGTTATTAGTGGCACAAGGAAGGAATACATTTGAAATGTATAGATCCATACTGACGAGCGAGGTAAGCAGCTACAATTTGAATGACTCCAATAAACCAGATCTGACTGTGTACTTTTCAAATCTGTATTCATTGTGCAGTGGAGGGTTTTCTCTCCTCCTTCAGTATTGTCCAGTCCTTTAAAAGACACAGCAAAACTAGTGAAAGTAACATATTGCTAATGATGGAAGTGCTAAAAGCAAGGTGAAGAGAGAAAAAAAAAGAGGGGAGATGAAGCTGGGGAACTAAATGTGTGAGGTGAAGAGCAGGTTTCACGGTCTCAGAGGACTGCACAAAACACTGCTTACTACAGCTCTCTGCCCTGAAGCTCAGAGCTGGCGTGGTGTAAGTACTGTGGAGCAGAGGTTGTTCTGGGAAATAAAAAGGCACCATTTTTATTCACTAGTGGAGTAATAAAACATGCAAGCTGTCACTCATCTTTCCCATCAATGCTGGCCTACAACATAACCATTCGCAGACTCTCAACCGGATTCTTTTTGTGACCTTGATTTGGTTTATTTTGTTTATTCAGTAAGTTGAATAGATAGACGATACTATCCAGATGTCCAGGCCAAATCAGGTACCTAGAGGACTACCTGGTAAGAACAGTGCTAGCAATTAATTATAGGCTAAGACTGCAGGCACAAGTTTGACCCCAATTAAAAAAAGGCAGCTGGCTGCACATATTTGATACTAGATTACGCAAAACATTTGCAAATGCTTTCCTGTAAATGTTTCTCTATCAGTCTCCAATCGAAGCTGTATCTCAAAAACATTTATTTCTACAAGATTGTTAAGGACTGATAAGTGAGGATTTGGAAATGGACTGGGTAAAACCCTACTTTTTGTGAATCACATGTACATGTAATAGTGCTAACACTGTGTGGCACTTCCCAATACCCTTAAAATGATCTCAGAGCACCCTGATTGAAAATCACTACTGTAGACTAATTTGCATCAGCTGCTGATCAGGTGCCAGATACAGAATACTGTTGCCTTTCCTCTGTAAGATAATTATCATCTTTCTTTTATGCAAGTTCTATGATTATTTTAGCCCTGATTACTCGAGGAAGCCATAAGAGAGTATGGCCCTGTTATAACCCAAACAGGAATGGACTGTTTTTGAAAAGCTCACAACTGCTTTACCACCAAAAAGAAGAACAGAGCTGAGGTTAAGACACTAAGCTCTGACTCCTGACATAGTTCAGTTTCTGGCTTTGCAGTAGACCCACCGTGTGACTCCAAGAAAATCTCTCCCCACCATGTAAATGCCTGACTCGACTTCTGATGATAGCCTCTCTGGGGCACAGACTGCCTTTTGCTGTGTATATGCAAAGCCAACAAAAATGCTGCCCCAACCTCAGCTGCAGCCTCTGGAATCTACTGCAATACAAATAAATACCAACGCATCTAAGACTGCTGCATCCAGAGTCTCTTCCCTCTACCACGCCAAGCTGAGAATCATAGATTTCATAGACATTAGGGCTGGAAGGGACCTTGGAAGAGCATAGAGTCCAGCCCCCCGCCCAACAGGCAGGAAGTCAGCTGGGGTCATAGGATCCCAGCAAGATAAGCATCCAATTACCTCTTGAAGGTGTTCAATGTAGGTGCTTGAACCACCTCCGATGGCAGACTGTTCCAGAACTTGGGGACTCAGACAGTAAAGAAATTCTTCCTTATGTCCAGCCTGAAACGGTCTTGCAGGAGTTTACAACCGTTCAACCTCGCCATCCCTTGGGGCGCTCTGGTAAACAATCGTTCCCCCAGATCCTGGTGGTCACCCCTGATAAACTTATAGGTGGCCATCAGATCACCCCTGAGCCTACGCTTTTCCCAGCTGAAGAGCCCCATGGCTCTCAGCCTGTTGTCATAAGGTCTGTTTTCCTGACCTCTGATCATGCATGTGGCTCTCCTCTGGACTCCCTCAAGCTTCTCCACATCCTTTTTGACTTGTGGAGCCCAAAACTGGACACAATACTCCAGCTGCGGCCTCACCTATCAAACCCAGACTCCCAGCCATGCAGAACCATTCTGGACTATCTGCCAAAGTCCCAAAGTAGCCCTGTACTCAAGAAGAAAAAGTGAGTAGGTGAAATAATGAATAAATGATTCCAGGTATAAAAGATAGCTACCAACCAACAAGATATACACAGCACTCCCTGCTTTCCCACCCTCAGTAACAATGTGGAAAGCAGCAGCAGCACAGAGAGAGAGAGAGAGAGAGAGAGAGAGAGAGAGAGTAAAGCCTGCTGAAGTAAATGGGAGTATTTCCATTGACGTCAGTGAGCTCTGAATTAGGCCCTCAGGCCATTTGCTTCTGCAAGGAAACACATATGACAGACCTCTTCTTCCCCATCATTTGTAAAGTTCACTCTGCTCCATCAGTATCTTTTCTTGGCTACACTCCTGTATCACTGCACCTGCCATCATGCCCACTTCTGGTTCATGTGTCTCAGATGGCTCACTCACCTTCCCTACCTCTTGATGCATCACTTCCATTAAATGCCCCTGGCTCTCACCTTGAGCCTGCTGGCACTGCTGCAAACTGGACTTCATTAGACTCTGCCTACCCTTTTTCTGCCCCTTCAATCTTCAATGTAAGAGAACTCATTATCTGCAGAGAACAAGGATTGGAAAGCCAGCACCAAAACCCTGGATTTATAGCTCAGCTGGCAGTGCTGCTTGCAGATTTGCAGCCTCTGAATAGAAGGCGAGCAGGCTTTCTCCCTGCACACAACTGTGATGAGAAGCTCTAAACAGCGAACCAGCCTGAGCCAAGCCAAACCCTTTTGCATTTTGCTTGTTGGACTATGCAGGGACGCCCCAGTCACTGCTCAGCCATTGAGTACATCCACTATCACTTCATCCAGCTGAAAACTGAAAAAGATCAGGAAAGAAATCAAGACCTTGGAGGAAATGATCCATATATCCCTTCAATCTAAGAATAAGGCATCATTCTTAGATTGAAAAATAATGGCTGAAAGATTCAGGAGAGAGTATTTGCTAACATGACTACTATAGTTCCATACATGTATTATCATGTATAATGATATTTATGTTACAGTGGGGCCCAGTGGCCCAATGCAAATGTCCCATTGTGCAAGACACTGCATGAAAACACAGCAAGGCACTACGCTGCCCCGCAGCCCCTACAGGCCAAGCTGACCAGGCAAAGGAACTGCCAGTGTCCTTCCTTGCCTGCTGGGGAGCTATGGCATAGAGAGATGCAGAGACTTGCCCAAGGTGATGCAGAGAGTCTGTGGGAAAGCCAGAATTGATCCCAAATCTTCTGAGTCTCAGTTCTGTGCATTAAAGAATATCCCCTGACCCTTCACACCTTCGCAAAAAAAAAAAAGAATACTTCCAGCCATGCAAAACTAACCTGCCAGACAAAGGAGTTCACAGCATCATAGCATCTAATGAAGCTTGTGTTCTGTGTATCTACTTTGGTTAGTCTATAAGGTGCAGATCTAACCTGTCTTATACTTGACTTCACACTAATATGGCTAACTACCTCTCACAGGAGTTCAGAGTCAAGCACTCCACCTGTGATATCAGCCCGAGTGACAAGATCATCCATGGCTAGAGCAGAGACAGTGGCAGTTGAAAGCCCAAAGACATTTAGCTTCCAGTACATCCAATAGCAAACCTCTGGGTAGGGATCACCAGGTACCAGCAAGTGCCTGAGGAAGAATATCAGACATGATGTACCAAGTCTCTGATCTGTTTGGATACCCACCACCTCCAAGATTTCATACCACTACCAGGAATAAACCCAAAAAGAGATCCTTGAGGGAGCTGAACAGACTGGTACTAAAAGCGGCAGTTTGGGAGGGTGATTTTGCAGTAGGATGGGGTGCT
Source organism: Crocodylus siamensis (assembly GCF_052110815.1). Taxonomy (NCBI): domain Eukaryota; kingdom Metazoa; phylum Chordata; order Crocodylia; family Crocodylidae; genus Crocodylus; species Crocodylus siamensis. The sequence goes on along the minus strand of NC_143406.1, from coordinate 11,660,989 downwards.
TTAAATCATCAGTTCAAATGATATCTACTGTGTCGTCATAATACAGTATATATTTAGTGATTTAGAACACGTTGGGAATTTGTGAAACTGATTTGAAGACTTGCGTTACATGAACTCTATAATAAATGCAAGGGCTGATTTTTCCTTTGAAGGTCTGTAGTAGCAGGGCAACTTGTTTGAATTCTAACATGCTGCTAGAGGACACAAAACATTGAAATTAAGTCCTTGATTCAGCAAACACTGAGGCATGCATGTAACTCTACTCATACATATCATCTCATGATTTCACTGTCTCCTAATGAGAAACCCAGGGAAAATTTTCTCGAGTTTTCTTTTGGTCCCTGCAGGTGTAGACAAATATGTAAGCCATCTCTGTTCAGAGCCTGTATGGGAAACTCTTTGGCTGTAGCCTCACATCCTTCTGGGACACTTGCTATGCAGCCAGGCTGGATCACTGGTCTCCTGTACAGGCTGTACACACTGCTTGGTACAGTGCAACATTAAACCCCCCACCAAATACCTGATGCAAGTGGTGGGAAAGAAAGTCAACCTGAAAATGTCAGCTCTGTGTTAGCTGGCCATAAGAAGCAAACAGTGACTGGTCAGCAGTTGCAGCAAGAGTTCAGTGGAATTCAACCCATTTTCTCTCAGTGGTATTTATGGTAAAGACCCTTAATCATAAGCTCAGGGCAAGGACAATAGGCAAGGCATCATTAAAATATCTGCCTTTAGTCTGTATTTATAGGCTTCTCTCTAGTAAACATCATATTGTACCTCTTTCCTTCCAGGCTGTGGCTTGCACTATGGGATTCTCCCCAAGACCCAGAGGAGGTAGGGTAATATAGCCCTACCTGTTTTATTGAAAGGGAACTAAGGCTAGAAACACACATCCCACTTGTTCCTTGGATAAGTTGCTCCTGTGTTTGTCCCAGAATTAAAAAACCCCAGGACTGGCATGTACACACATCAACCTTCAAATCAGGATTTAGTGAGTGGCTGAATGCATGGCGACTTTTTGTGCCACTGATTTAGTAATGCAATCCCAGGATAACTGTACAGATATACTCTGCAATATCCTGGGATAAACTATTACTACTTGTTATCCAGAAAACTTTTTTAGGATTCATCCCAGGATAGCTCACATAGACGTGTCCTGGGACAAAGTCACTTATCCCAGGATAAATACTATGTCTGTTTGCAGCCTAAAACACAGCAAAATAAATGGCTTGGCCAAGGCATACAGGGAACCCAAACAAAGCTAGGGATTGAATCAACATCTCTTGAGATTCAGTGCTGTATCTACTAGACCATCCCATCCCTCCTCAGAGGAGTTTCATGATTACACACTGGGGTTCAGGTTCAAGACTGCATGATCTGTAGCTAGCAGGCACAGGCACACAAACACACACAACAAAACTGCCTTGAGTTCACATCCTCCAAGCAAGCCCTCACTGTTTTTAATGCAAGTCTCATCTCAGTTTGAACTCATCTGCTTGAAATTGTTTTCTCTTATGGGAAATTCCTTAGAAGGGGAGTGGTGGAAGGTAAATTGCCAAAAGCAATGGGGAAGAAAACAGCACTGATTGGGTGGGGTGGAAAGTGGAGGTAAAACAGCTGAAAAACAGCCCTAGAATATCTGTCCAGAACTAAAAGCTCTATTTACAGCACATATAAGCAGAACAATGAAAACCACCTTATGCCAGTGTGCTACAGGCCAAGGACAAGATAGCACATGCTCAGGGAGGTTCCTGTCAACAGGTACAAAAGCAAATAAGAGCCAAATGCCATTGTAATATTGGGGAAAAGGGGAGAAGTGGCAGCAGGTCATTCAACCCTGCATTGAAAACCCAGTTAGGACCACTGAAACTCTAGGCCAAAGGTTTCTTTGTCTCTTGGTCCCAAGTTCCTTTTGCATGCAATCTGCTTTGGGGGTTTTCTTACAACTACAGTGAGCTTGGGTTGGTACGGAGGCACGCGGTTGTGTTATGAAAAGTAACACAGAAAAATACTAGTACGTGCACCATTATACTGGTAGAAGGTGTGCACACACTATGCCCCTGTGTGTTTTGGATTCAATATTTATAGCAAGATAAAAACTGTGTATAGACAGAACTTTACAAGTTAACTGCTGGACCTTGGGGACTAAAACACAAGGCCAGGTTTGTTAATTAAAGGGAAGTTAGGACTCTGTGCTATTATCTGTGCAATGAAAAGCAGTGCCGGCCCCATACTGCAAGGTCAGGTGCTGATTGCAAACCTGCAGATGCTGGCGACAGATGTTCAGAGCCATGGCTTTCATTGACTCTAGTGTATCAGACAGCATCAGAAACACTTGGAGTTAGATGCAGTGTTTAAGTTTCCAAAGTGAGCTCAGGCTGCTAAGTCCTACCCCTTGAAATAGGCTCAGAATAAAGAAAAAAAATATATCTGTACCTCCCCTGTACAGGCCGCATAGGCCAGTCAGGGGAGGGCAGCTGTGCTGTGTGCTGGGGGAGATGGGAAGCTGGAGTGAAATTAATAAGGAGGTGGCATAAACAGACTGCCACAAAAAAAGGAAGGCAAATACAGTGAAACCAAAACAGAAGACACTGTGTGACAACTCCTAGACACAAAGAACCTTAAAAAGGGTTGGGCTGGGTAGAATCTGGGGATGGCAGGGAGCAAATTCCTTCATCTAAATAAAAGCACCACCCTGGCTACCCTGATGCTGCTGCATTGGTGCCAGCCCCCTAACCCTGATCGGCTGGACCCTGATCGGCTGGACTTGTGTAAAGTGTCCCATTTTTCACACTGCCTTGGATACATTAGTGCAAATGTCCCCGGTGCAGAGGCCCTGAATGTGTCCATGCCACAGCCTACTGTGAAGGAAGCTGGGGCATTGCAGTGCATGTGTGGGCATGAACTCCAGAGTACAGGAGCCAGGAAACTCTAGCTTCAGAGTGGAGCTGCATCCCGCTGTGCTTAGCTCCTGCAAAATGTCAACATTCAAATACAACTGGGTCCCTCATACACAGGCAGACAAAGATTTGATGCTTAAATAGTGCGAGCCACATCTGGCAGTGGTTACACAGAGTGGAGATTACAGGATGCTATGAGTCTGGGTGGACTCTCCCTCCCTCCTAAACGTTCATGCTAATTAACACCCAAATGGGCTCCTTGCCCAACATTGCCTGAGGCTTGATAGCGCAGTGCTTGTGAGCCCTCGGGAGCTGTTCTTTTCCTAAACATTAATAATGAAAAGATACCCACCCCCTGCAGGAAAAAGGAGATCAGAGTCTCTTAATCTCTGAGAGAGAGCAATACCATCCGTCATATGCTATATATAAAAACCCTGCACAAGACCAAAATACACATTCACATAAAGCAGTTACAATTGCCTTTCAAAATGCAGCCTTGCAGGTCTCTGGAGAGCTGCCAACCTTCTCTCTTCTACTTTATAGACAGAGAGAGAAAGAGGAAGAAAACCCTATTCAAATGAATAATAGAAGCTGCTCACTTTCTACAGTGCCTATTTTCCCACCAGTACTGCTTAAGCTTCAGTGATTCATAAGTAGGCAAGTTTTGTTCTTCAGAGGGGCTGCCGCATTGCCAGGGGAAGTGCCTGTGCAGGTCAGATCTCAGATGTCTAAGATAAATACTTTCTGCAGACAGTGTTCCCATGTGATCTCATTCTCTCTCTCTCTTTTAAAATCAGTTAGCTTCCCTTCTGGTCCTTCTATAATCAGGGCTTTCATTGCATTCTTAACATGGAGTAAGCCGCAGGGGCTGAATCATGGAAGTTACAAATTGACACTTACGTCAAAGCAAAACTGTACCTGCTCTTTCTTGCTACCAAATCAAAAACCTTTTCCTGGCACAATTATTTCAAATAGTTTGTCACTGCCCTACATGACACCTGCTGAACAAAAGCCATGTGCACTGCAGTTGTATTACAGTATCCTGATGGGAAGTGCAATCCAAATAACGAGACTGAAACAAGAAACATCCTGACCACCTGTTTCTCTTAACACCCCAGTGGTTTGAAGAGTCACAGTATGTCGTTTTCATTCATCTTTAAAACTGCAGCCTTCCACAAACAGAAGCTCCCACTCGGTGTTTTTGGAACTGCAGTTTCTCTGTCCCAAGCAGACCTCACATTGCTACATTCAGCATCTCTGCCATTTTTCTAACAGCATGAAAATTAAATGAATGACTAGTCTCAAACACTTCCATCTTCTTCCTACCCCCCCCAAGGAGACTTCAGAAACCTTTGTCACAGCCCCACAGGTTGGGGCTATTCCCCTTTTTGTTATTTGTTCTTTATCTGGAAAACCGTGTTCAGGCTAACATGCAGATGATTTAGTTTGCTGAGGGTTTAACACAGCGTCCACATCTGCGGTGTCCACGGTGGGGAGTGGCTTCGGTGGGCAGGGATCACGAGGCAGTGACCGTGCAGGGCCAGAGCCTGGGGCACAGCCACGACGTACACTCTGCACATCCCTGTGATGGGAGCTGGTCCTGCGGGCAGGGGCATGGGGGCAGCGCTTCAAGGCTGTGCCCTGGGCCCTATGCTGTTACTGCCCTGCAATCTGGCCCCAGCCCCAGCCAGCCCATCCTGCTCCTGGATGCCACTGCCCATCTGCCTGCAGCCCCAGCCCATTCACCTGGCCGAGCGCATCCTGCCTGCGGGGGTCCTGGACCAGTCCCCATGAAGATCCTGCCTACCTGGCCATCTGGTACCTCCAGCAGTGAGTGGGGCGGTGGATGAGCTGGGGTGCCCTGGCAGCAGAGCTGGGTCTAGTGATGCTGGAGACACTAGGGGTGGTAACTGGAAGGAGTCGCTGCTGTGGGAGCTGCTAGGAAGCAGGGTCCAGCTGCTGAGCTGCCCCGATCTACTGTGTACCCCCAGGTGGCAGGTGGGAGCAGTTGCACATGCCTTGGCCCAGGCTTTCCCACACATCTGGGCTGGGCAGGGCTGAGGGACCTGCCATAGGCTGGACAGAATCCCTTGGCAAGCCAGAACTGGCCCACAAGATGTATTTTGCCCACCCCTATACCACAGGGAGGATATGGGTTGAAAACAAGGCCCCCTTTCCTGGGATGAACTAGACTCCCATGCTAAAAGCAATATGTAGAGCAGGTCCTGTGAGCCATCAAATTTAGCTCTAGGGCAGGGGTGGCCAATTATTTGGGCTGGAGGGCCACTTAATGAGTTTTGGTGAGCTGTTGAGGGGCACACGGACATACACACGGAGACAAACATACATGCCACAGATATGCACACATGTGCAAACATACACGTGCATGCACACAGACACAAGTGCACAAGCTCCCTGCAGCTCTCCCTGTACCCTATTCCCTTGTCCCAAGGGCAAGAGCCACACCAGCCATGCCCACGTGTCAAAGTGGCATTCAGGAACACAACACGGCACTGGCCCGGTCCAGCTGCATGTCAGGGACTCAGAACGGAGGGGGAGAGGGGAGGGGGCAGGGAGAAGGGGCCTGGGAACCCCAAGTTATCTGGGCCTGACCAGGCTGGTGCTGTGCGGTGTTACCTGCTTCTCTCTGCACCCCCTCCCCTGCCCTGAGTCCTTGGCATGTGGCTGGGCCAGGCTGGTACTGCGCTGTATTCCCACAAACCGCTTTGGGCTAGTTGGGCGCAGCTGGAGCAGCTCCTGCCTGATCCGGCCATGTGCGAGGGACTCAGCAGGATGGGCCAGGCTGAGACAGGAGTGGCTGCCTGGCCACTGGAGCTGCAGCTGCTGCTGCAGCCAGCTATAGCACAGGGAAGGGAGAAGGGCAAGAAGCATCAAAAGTCAGGGCAGCTGCGGGCCTGATACGTTTCTCCTTCAAAGGAGCAGCCATGGGCTGGAGAGAAATCTCTTGGCAGGCCAGATTTGGCCCGCAGGATGTATTTTGCCCACCCCTGTTCTACTGGATGGCTGGTTCAACCTTCTCCACAGTATTCAGAGAAAGCAAACTCATAAAAGGCAACATGAAGCAATGCCTTTTCTCCTTCAAAAGCCTCTGAATGAAGCTGTAAGTGGGACTTCATAGAGTCTCAAGACCTGTGAAGGGGTGGATATCACAGGGGTGGATGTCACCCGCACAGATCTAACAAGAGCTACAGGAAAGTACCATTATCTTTCCCTATGTCGAAGTTGGTCTTGTACGTTCTTGTATACCTGCTGAGCCTCATATTGGGCCATAAGCCTGCAGTGGGGCTCAACTATATGGGAGTCACAGCAGGTCTGGTGCCTTGAACTGTAAGCTTTGAAGCAGGGACTGTGCCATATTTGGGGATTTTAGGTCACTCAAACACAATGGAGGCCCCTATCTGGACTGGATTTTGGTAAGCAGCTGCAATGGGAATTATATAAAAAAAAAAGGCCCATGCTTTGATCCTAGAAGCAGAGCCAAAATCTTTACTAAAAGAAAAAAAATGTTCAAGGGGGAAGGGGGAACAGAATAAATATTTTAATTGCTGTTCTCTCCTTCTTCACTTTGTCCTTATGTGAGCACAACCGGCTGTCCTTAGAGAGGACAGTGGCATTTTTAAAAAAAGCATAACAATGCTGGAAGGTGAAAGAGGAACAGACTTGCCACAGAATTACTGAGTCTCTGCCAATTGATACCTGCAAGAACTGTTTGAATTTGCGATTCCCTGACCTTGGTAGCATCTCCTGTAATTGCTTCCTCACAAACCCAATCCCACTGACTCAGGTCTATGGGAACTCTGCTGCTGGCTTCAATAAGAGCTGCCCCTTAAATATTTAACAGATGGATATGAATCTTGTGAAAAAAAGTCACTCTTTATAACAGATATCCCCCAGGAAGGCATTTCTCATCACACAAAAGGGTTGCAAGTGCCTGAATGGGACCTTTGGGAGGAGGATGAATGGGCTATTAAGAAGGAAGCCTGGAAAAATTAAAAGTAATATAAAAGCCTGAGCTGCAGAGCTCCTGAGCAGTAGCAGCAGGTTTCCTAGGGTAGCAATCTGGGCAGGAAGTGCCATGTGATCCTATTACTAGATGTACCAGTCATCAGCAGATGGAGTTCCTATAGCAAAGCAAGCTCCTCAGCTTTGCCCATCGGTGGAGCTGCTTGCAAGCAACTCCACACAGGGACACACTCATGTCACAGTAACAGCGACTTGTTTCTGCTTGCTGTGCTTGCACGTATAGCACAAATGCAGGCAAACCTACAGGCACCAAACTGATGCGACTAGCAGCCACCTGCTGTGTGCCCCTGCCGAGATCAGTATGTAGTATTTTCCTTAGGCTCTCCTCTGGGTGCCGCACAGAGATTTAAAGCAGCCTACATAGCTAGGCATTGTAAAATGCCTTTCAATCTAAATGGCTGGAAAAGCCCCTCACAAACCTGCTGTGAGGTCAGCCCTGCATGTGCTTCTCATGCTACCTGCCAGTCGCACACAAATTTTGGCTCCCCTTCCAAAATGCAGCCCTGGGAGCATATCCTAGTGCCATGTCCTGCACCTTACCACTGATAAAAAATACGAGCTTGGGAACAACTGCCACCCTGGATCAGGCCAGGAACCCTGTTAATCCAAGGTACTGGCTTCAGGAGAAGCCACTGCCAGACTCTGCAAAAGCTAGGCAGAGTCACACTAGCCCTGAGTAAGGCGCAAGTATTTAACAGTGAGAAGAATGAATCATTTGACCACCTCAAATTGAGGAAGGAGCTACTTCCTACCTATCCTGCTGGTGGGTTTGCAATGTGAATGCCTGTCCCACACTAATGCATCTCATGGGTTATATGCTTCTGAAGTTCCCTTTGTACTAAAAGGCGCTAGGAAGGCTCTACCTTGCTCCTTCTCATCAGCAAGGCATCTGTCCCCAAAAGGTTGAGCAACCAATACCTCAGAGCGTAGGAGAATGAACACAGGAGGAAAACTGAATATGAGGCACTGCTCATATTCCACAGTGAACACCATTCCACTCTAATGCTATGCAGTCACCCCTTAGAGGATGCTGCTGGCAAAATTAAATTACACAGACTCATCTTCTTCAATCCTTGGCAAGACTGACTCCAGCAAGACCAGGAAATTAAATTCACTCAATGCTGGGTTACAAAGCCAGTCTAGAAAAAAAAAATGTATGGACAAACAACAGTTGCAGGAACAGATAAAAGAAAACCTCTGGATTCAAACCTAGGAAAATTCTAAGACGTTGTGGGGAAGGAAACAAGTCTAGACGGGTTACAAAACAGCTCCCCTCCACCCCCAGTCCCCAATCAAAGTTACAGGGTTGGTTCATGTACTGCCTGCAAACCTAACATACCCCCCCCCCGCATTATCCAGCTAAAGGTATCCAGCCACACCAGACATGAACACCAGGTTCATCTACTTTGCTGCCACAACTCCAGGCTGCTGTCTTCACGCAGACATTATGTGCACCACAGCCCAGTTGCATAGCAGCTCTGCACTTCTCAAACTCCAGTCACCTCAGAAGGGCAAATTGTTCCACGCACATCCGTACAGGGAGAGTTGCTGAGAAAACCACCCAACCATCCTCACTTTGGAGAGGGGTTATTCTTGGCTGCTTCCATTAGGGTTGGAAAGGTTGGCACAGCAGGGCAGCTGTCCAAAACAATGCAGCGCTGCACAGTGTGAGCAGTTGTGCCCTGCACAATCTTTGCAAAAGCTGGCAAATTGGATTGCTGAAGCTGACATGCGTTGCCACGGCCACTTACGATAATTGTTCATTTGACTCAGAGAGACTGCACAACTTAACAGCTAAGCCCTGAAATGCTCTGCTGAAAGGGATGAGTGAGTACAGCTCAGTAGCGTTCCAAGGGGCTAATTATAGCGATGTTGAGTAAGAGTGTACAGCGGGAATCCCAAAGCTTGTTTCAGGGTAAGATCTCACAGGACTGCCACATTAACAGGGTCCCAAGAAATGTTCTAAAGCCAAATGGGCAACACAAGCCTCAAGGCTCAGAAACCATTCCCTCCAGGAGAATACCAATTGGATCTGTATCATTTTGGTTAGTGCATTGTCAAGGTTGTCTATGTTGGCTCCAGCCTGTACACAAGAGCCCTCACTGACTGCAGCAGGAGCTATCCACAAGGACAGCGCTGGATCAGGTGATGCACTGAGCCCACTGCACACTTGATATATAAATGCCAGAAAGAATTGATCTTGCAAAAAAAGCCCCATTATAATAATAAAAAACTCTGCACTGAGAAGAGAGAGAAAGATTTTGTAAACATGTCAGAGAAGGTGAGCCACAGCAGCTGTCTCTGCAGGGGAAATCCTCACTCCTACAGCCAAGAAGATTACAGGGTTCAAACACAGGTCAGACTGCCACCACCTTGGGCATGCTAAAAATCTCACAGCCCTGGCCTTTTCCAAGCTTTGCAATCTGACAGACCAAGGCTGGCAGGGAGGTTGACCTGGGACTTGGGAGACCTGGGTTCATGCCCTGCTCTGCCACAGAATCCCATGGCACCTTGAGCAAGATCTCTTCTCTTCCACCCCCCGTTTTTAAAGTGGGGGTAACCACTGCTGTCCTGCCAGGGTAAGTGTACTAGTGATTGCAAAGTGCACTGATAACACAGAAAAGGAAGACCTTAGACACAATCACCTATGCTTTTGCTTCTCCACTGCCATAAACTCATGATCAGGCCCTTTGGCACTGCTTACAAATTCTCTCTCTAAACACACACCATGCTGTGCCCTGATGCCCTATGGCACTGCAACACAGCCATAAAGGGCTACCAGATCAGGATGGTGACTCCTCACACCAATTCCATCCTAGTGCAACAGGCAAGAGCTGAGTAAATTCAGTGTCAGGTCTGGATCGCCATGTTCAGCCACTGCCAGTGCTGCAGGACTTGCAAAGGATGGCTAGGCTAGTTTGTGGGCAGGGAGACAGCAGTAGGGACAGACTGAGGTTCTGAGTGAAACCTGGGCGGCCTGGGATTGCTGGGACAAGAGGCTTTTCAGCCAGAAAGACCAAAAAGGGACCGTTTTTATGAAGACTGTGGCAAGTCCTTAGATGTCAAGAGCCCACATCCCATTGTAGAATTTCAGGCAGTGAAAATTACACAGGCAGCATTTTCTATAGGTTAGAAAGAGGAAGGGTTGGGGGGAGGGTGGAAAATGGCAAAAAACTGAGAACCAGAACTCCCAAATTCCCTTCCTGAATTACCTAAAACTATTTAAGGCTCAGTATCTCCTCCCCACAAACTGCCCAGCATTAAAGGGCCCAGGACGGGGGGCAGACTCCATGATCTTCAGAGGTTGCTTCCAGCCCTAATGTCTATGAAATCTATGAAATTAGAGCAGCTCCAAGAGCTGTGCTAAAAAACGGCAGTGGGGGTCCTCTAGCTGATACACGAGACTGGAGACTGCTAGAGCAGTGGTTCTCAAGTTTGTTTCATATTGGGACCCATTTGCAAAGACCAATGGCTTGTCCTGACACCTACCCCCCACCAGCCCTGCCAATGCCTGACCCACAGTCCCCTGCCCTACCACAGCCTTACCACCCAGCCACCTTTCCCCACTGCTGGCAGGCACCTGTCCCCCTGCTCTACACACACACACTCTCACACTCTGCCTCCCCACCCTGACAATCTCCCAAGCCCACGCCCTCCAACTTCTGCTCCCTATACACTTACCTTCATCCAGCTGATGGGGCTGCTCCCACGACCCTGCCTGGCTGCATGCTGGCCATGCCCCAAGCAGCTGCTTGCAGGATGAAACACTGCCACCATACAAGAGGAAACCTGCACCTTCCTGCACTTTTATGACCCTTGCTCACGATCCTTTGAAACATTCTTGTGACTCACTTTTGGGTAGTGACCGATGGGTTGAGAAACACTGTGCTGGAGCATGCTCCAACGTGCTGTATTTGCTCCGTGTTGGAGCAGTCTCGCTGCATATATATTGGTGCCCAAAGTGTCCATTTAACAGAGAGGTCACTGAGGTGAGAGACAGGCTAAGGAAGGTTTCCAAAACAGTACAGCAAGCCAGTGACAGAATGGGAGCTGGCTCCCTGCAATAGCATGTTTAGCCCCAGCATCATCCAAGACCCCAGGGACTGCTGCTGAAATCTGTGAATGGAAACAGTCTGGCACACATTTGGTTGCTTGATAAGTAAATGATCGTGAAATACGTGGGCATCGTTCCACAGATAGTATGATAAGCGGTCACCTCTGTAAATGCTAACAAGACAGCTCCTACATGCAGCAGAGTTTATCTAAGGTCCCCTTGCTGTTAAAAAGGCAATGAAAACTATGGTCCTGATCCTGGAACTCCTAAACAAAGGGACAAGACAAAGCCTTGAACTAATCTACAGAGTAGCCCAAGTAGCTCCCAGTGAGTAGAGCATCTCAACACAGTTAACTAGCTTCCGCCCAATGACTTACGGTCGTGAGTGTGCGGTCTCGTAGCGCTCGAAAGCATGTGAGAGGTCGTGCTTGTTGTTCATGTAGCACTGCGTGCACAGGTCGTAGTCAAAACACGCCTTGCACTTCCACCGCATTCCCCTGATCCCATGCTTCTTGCAGCAGTCACAGATGATGTTGGGATGGCGCACACCTGAAACACACACACAACTCAGGCCCTGTTTCCATGTCAGGCAGGCAGATAGGATGGACTCAGCTCTGTTTGCAGGGATTCAAGGGGAAAAGAAAAAAAATGCTGCTGTGATGCTTGCAGTTCAAAAAAGTATTTTCATGTGCAAGGAAATTTCAGGTTACTAAGACAGTTTGGTTAAATTTTCCTACCCACATCAGCCTAGGATAAGATTGTTAATGACACTATGCTATTTATTCCTTTAAATCAAATCCCTTGAAGAGGTGGAGGGAGCCTGGGAACAAGAAAGCTATTTAAAATGTACAGAGGTTTTAGGAAGCCTTCCAAAGACACCAATCACTGTAGCTAAAAACAGATGTTGGATTTCTCCCAGAACAAAGCCTTTTATTCTGGGATCCTACAGATGTCCCACTAAGTATCTGTGAAGTAGTGAGATAACACTTCCTCCCCCCACAGGTTAATCAGGGCTAATTCAAGTTATTTACCATTCAAACTGTGTGTAAAGGGCTGTCTAGCACTTGTTTTAACACGGGACAATCAGACCTGGGATAAACCTGATGTCTGTTTTTAGCCTTAATGCTGCCAAGGTCTTTTGGCAGGCTTCTAATCTTCTACCCGAGAACCCTGCCTGGTACTGCAGTATCCGAGTGTCTCCTTCTTCAGTGTATTTAACTGGATTTGGATCTGGACACCTCAAAACATTTCACAAGATGAACATCTTAGACAGACCCCTGCACGAATGTGGTGTCCAACAAACACACAGCACGTAATCCATATATTGAGTAATAATACCAGACAGTGACTCCTAGATTTGGATGCCATACGAAGGAGAGATCCTCACCACGTTCAGTGAAGTAGGCACTAGTCACCCATTGCAGCAATGGAGGTGTGAGGCATTAAAAGAGACTAAGGGAGGGACAGTGCATAGAAGCAGCTTTTAAGCTCCTCTGCCCCCTCCCTCCAGCCCCCATGAAGGTTTTGTTCAAACAAACCCCAGCTGATTTCCCAAGGCCACAGCTTTGAAATGTCAAAAAGCCAGGAGCAGCACATGCAAAAGGGAGGTCTCCACCTTCCCTTGCCAAATCAATTCCCTAATTTAATTAAAAGCAATTGAAACTGAGGCCACAAGTCTCTTGTTTCCCTCTCCCTTCATTCCTCTACCTCCCTCTGAGTAGTGGCTCAAGGCTATTGCTTGGAAAAAGTTTACAGAGTCCAGGAAAATTTAGGAAACTCTTCCAGCCTGTTCAGTTTCTAGAGCTGTTTGGGATTATTTTACAGAACCAGTTCCCTGCTGCTGCAGGGGCCTGAGACATTGGCAGTGACCTTCTCTCTCTTGCTGCATTTTTTTTCGGGTGCTTTAAGACTGTAGTGCACAGGATGTGCATTGCCTGGAGTCATTTGAGAAGCCTGCACTTGATATGACCCAGGGCTGGTCCCTTCTAGTTCCATGTTTCTATGTAAGTCTTGCTACTTATGCAGGCACCTAGGCAGAAGCAAACTAGTTTGCAAGGCTGCTGGACACCTGCAGCTCCCCTGAGGTCCGAGGTTACATTGCTGCATTGAAAAATCAGGGTACTTGTATTTTAGTGCCTAGGTGTTTTAGGCACATGGTTCTGACCCTCTTTCAATATCTGCCTCCATATTTTCAGCATCTCTCTGTTTGAGCAGGAGCACCCAGAGGTCACCTTGTCCCACCGGTTTGTGGGGGCAGATCTGGAGCAACTCATACTTTAATTTGCCTGGATTTACAAGAGGGGAAATGCAGGCAGATTCTGACTCAGATGATTTATAACAATGGTGTCCAACCTTTTTACACCATGGACCGGCAAACCGCGGACCGGAAATGACTGCAGACTGGCAAACTACGGACCAGCATACTGCAGAATGGAAGTGACAAGCATACTACAGACCGACAGCCAACCCTTTTTTATACTCAGGATAAAAAATACAGTGGTGTAAACCTCTGTATTTAATTTCCACAGCTTACACAGAATTAGACTTTGAAGCTCTTACACAGAATTAGACTTCCAAGCCTTGCTAGGATCCTCCAGGCCTAGCAGGGATTTTTTTAAAATACATTTATAAAGTCTAGATCAATTTCCAAGCTCTTGGAGTCAAACATGGAGGCAACGGCATTCCTGATTCTAAGCTGCAAAGTTAAGGCCTCTGTCAGAATTGTCCCAAGGACTGGGTGGATGTGCACCTCAGGTTTTCCTTTGGACCCTGCTTGAAAGAAGATGGTATTGTTATTTAAAACACTTTTCCTATTTAAGGGAAGCCTCCAGAAATGTTCAAGTACAGGATGTGGCGTGCCAAGAGGCTGGAAGTCAGGAAGAGGCAGTTCTGGGTTTGCTTCTGGGATGCTTTCTGCACTTTCAGCCTTGAGCCCCTGGGTGAATTCTGAACACAATGCAGAGAAGGGCAGGCTAAAAGAAGGGTCAGCCTCAGGCTCCAAGGCCCAGGGAAGCTGGATTGAGGCTGGTGGCTGTGATTACAGGTTTTCAGTGTAGATGGCTGGCATGCATGGGTTTGGCACCAGCCTTGGAAGGGCAGATATTACCAAAGAGGTTTAGTAATTTTTCACCAGCCTCATGCAGTAAGCCCAGAGAAGAGCAGAGCTTAGAAAGTAGGGGCTCCTGCTTCCTCAGCTGCACCCAACCCCCAAGATCACTCCAAGTCTCCAAGATCATGGGACACAGCTGAAGGGAGAGCAGCTGTCATTTGATGTACGTATTGCATATGGCAAAGGACAAAGGTATTACCACATTTGTGCCTGTTCCTCTTAATGTCTACCCAATAGTTTGCCAGCCTTACCTATTTGTGCATTGTCGTACAGAAGAAGGTCATAAGCTCCTTGGAATCCAGTCCGATAGTTAGTTCTGGTCCCATGATCCCACTGGACCACCACCGTCTTATCTGGTGTTGTTGGACTGCCTTGCCGACCAATCTCAACCACAGTCCCAACATTCCCTTCGCCGTTGTCCTGATTTCCCCATTTCCAGTCCACTCCACGGACCACCCGCATCCCAACCTGCATGCTTGCATATGGGTCCAAGTCCATTGCTGTAAAACAGCCTGCAGAGTGCTCACGGGCAGAAGATCTCAAAAGCAAGACGGCAGAGGCAGTACATCCAGCGTACCTAGTGAAACAGCACATGGTTGGGTTAGGAGACATTGTACAGCCTATTGTAGAAGCTACTACCTTCACGGCCCTCTTCCAAGGTCTCTTGAGCATATATTAACAGCTGTTACAGCAGCAAAGAGTTGGCTGCTGTGGTCCCCCCTGCTGTACCTGTGGCAGGTTAGGGTGTTATGCCTTCTGTTGTGTCAGGGTTGACTGTGTAGTTGCTAAGAGGTTAGACAATGGCTGGTTTGGATAGGGATTATCTTGCCGTAGGCAAGGACTGGATTAGATGACGTCTGGAGGTCCCTTCCAGCCCTAATTTTCTACGATTCTGTGATTTTAAGTCAGGTCTGTGTCTCCTTTGAGCTGTGTCACACGAGGCATGTGAGAATGCATGGAATTATCATCCTCTGTACATTTTCCTGATTCTGCATTTGCTGCACAATTAACTCAAAACCAGTAGATCAACCTGGTTCAGTAGCACCCACCTCACGTGTCACAGAAATTGTCCAGACATATCTCGAGTCAGGAGGGATTGTGTTATCAAACACAGTCCTGGAATATCACACAAACTTCTCTACTTGCACACAAAACATGAAACCCCAGCTCCATTAAATGAGCAACAAAATACCCACTGGCTTCAGTCTGACCAGGTGTCACCTGAAGGGTGCACCCAAACAGATAAATGCACCCAAGCCAACTCAGATAAATGTCCTGTCCATAAACTTCCACCAACATGAACAGGTGTAGAAAATAAAAGGCTCCCCCCCACTCCCCTCCCCCAACCACAATGTCACCCAGATTGGCTTTGGTCCCAGCAGCAGTGACAGGAACAGCTGCAGTCAACAGCCCCACTCCCTCCCACCAGTGAACTAGAATGAAACTCAATTGAAGCAGATGAGCTTCACCTACTTTTCTCAGAGCTGCCTCCCACAATCTCCTGGAAATTGAGCTCTGTAACGGTGAATACAGGGCCAGAGTTTGCAATGCAAATCTGAAAAGTCAGAGGAGTCTCCCTGTGCAGAGAATAGCTCTGGCTGTGCTGGCTTGAGGAACAACGCCAGCTCTAGTGCATAAGTTTGCCACCTCTATTCTCTTGACCAGGATCTGGAGCAGTGTCTGTGCGCTGTAGCAGCAGGATAAAGTTGATTGCTTCACTTTGTGCTAAAATCCCACATCTGTCTGGCACTGTCACTAATAAGCAGCCATCTAAGATTTCATAGTTCAAGTTATGTCGCAACCTAGGCCTACTGCAACTTTGCAGTGGAAGTCAGGCACGGCACAAAGAGCATCTCGTTCCGAGTACAAACTAAAACCATTTGAGCTAAAGAGTTGTCTCCTTAATTGTGGACAGTATAGACCTTATGACACATAGCTGAACAGCTCTAATGCAACAGTATATGTACGCACACATACATGCACAGATGCAGAATTCATTATGACAGCCACTTCATGTACTCAAATGCATTCTTTGTAAGCACAGTGAGGGCAAACGTTGCTTAAATCAATATAAAAAGTGACAATGGAGAACGTGTCGTGAGATCTTGAGAGATGATAAGAAGCCAGAAGCTTGCCAAATATGTAAAAAGAAAGGAGAGCCCTGGCTGTGAAGAGTCATACTGCTTTTGTTCCTTCTGGCGTGTAAGAGCAATTCAAAGACAACAGAGCCCAGGGAAGATTTATAGCCCAATAAAGCAGAGGTGTGTCAGAATATTTAGTGCAGGTGCCACACAGTCCAATTAACAGGGCTCAATTCTCAGAACAACTGAGAGAGAGTCGTGATCAAAGAAGCAACCAGGCACAGAACCGGCAGCCCTGCTGGTTAAATTTTTAAAGAGGAAGTTTACATATGAATTGCACTGTTTTTAGATGCTAAATCAATCAATGCCTTGGTTAACAAGTGTAAGTGTAGACTTACAAACACACACTAACTACTCCTAAAAAAAGTTTCCACTTTAAAACATGGTGGGGGGAAGAAAAAGAGACATGACCCAAACCACTGACCCTTTAGAACAGACTCAGTGACATTTGAAGTGACATTTAAAGTTCAGCTCACTTCCTGAAGGTTGAGTCCACTAGAAAGCCACGGCGATATGGAGAGATAGAAACTCAGGGCTTAGATTGCCTTGTACAGAAAAAAAAATCTGAGGTCATACATGTATTTTAAAATAAATGCACAGCGTAATAGGGGCAGTTGTGCTGTTTGGGACAAAGTCATTTTGCAGCTGCCAAAAAGTGGAGTTGATTAATTGTATATACAGTACCTGTTTCTTGCAATGTGAGTATCTCATTCCCCGGGTGCTTAGGTGCAACTAAAAGCACCCATAATACACAGGTTCTGACACAGCCGTTGGGTAGTGACAACCTCTTCCTGATGCCTCTGCCAACCAGGTTTCAAAAAGTGACCTTAAGACCAAGAAGGGTTGCCTGAAGAAGGGTGTTTGTGCCCAAAAGCTTGCAAAGAACAACTTTTCCAACTATTTAGTTGGTGCAATAAAAGATACATCACATCTACCCAAAGAACCTTATCTACCTTAAGACCAAGAAAGTCAGAGCTGGCTCCCAATGTTGATCAGCCACTCGGCCCCCTCATTCCTTCCCAAGTTCTCTCCAAATCTTAGTCACCAATCTTTTCTGGATACATTATCCATGATCACTCATTTTCTCTGGACATTTGCTGTGCTCACCAACTGAGGCAAAACTGTCCTGCATCAGAAACAGCTCCAAGTGAGAAAGGAGGAATATTCACTCAGAGAGATGCCTTGCTGGAATTTAAAGGTTTTAGCAGCAGCTGATAATGCTAACATGGCTTTTTCTGTTGGCCGGTTGTAGAACACAATAAGGGATTACATTTTGCCAGCACACCCCTGTCCCATTCACTCACTTCAGTGTTTTGTCAGTTCAGCAGCTTCATTTGAGCAATAACCCTTCTTCTGAAACAAGACTTAAAATCCTGGTCTTAAAGGGATTAAGTCTGTCAGTCTTGGTTAAGTATTTAGTGTTTATACAAGTGCTAAATAACTATGTAGTAACGACTGCACATTCAGCATCTTGTGTAGACGCAGCTACTAAATGGGAGTAAAGCACTGGAACCCAGAGAGGCTATGAAACCTCTATCCTTGGAGGTTTTCAAGGCCTAGACAAAGCGTTGGCTGGAATGATCTAGTTGGGGATGGTCCTGCTTTGAGCAGCTGGTTGGACTAGATACCCTCCTAAGGTCCCTTCCAACCCTTATTTTCTATGATTTCCAATGCATCTCAATTACTTTAGTTATTTAGGTTCCAAAAAACTTACTGAGATCCATGAACATGGC
Organism: Crocodylus siamensis; assembly: GCF_052110815.1. Taxonomy (NCBI): domain Eukaryota; kingdom Metazoa; phylum Chordata; order Crocodylia; family Crocodylidae; genus Crocodylus; species Crocodylus siamensis. The sequence goes on along the minus strand of NC_143406.1, from coordinate 11,643,011 downwards.
ACCTAACTACCTTTCCAGATCAAGTTTAAAAAATGAATTAAGCACTTGGGAGCCTAAGGAACTTTTTAAAAATGATTTTCAATGGGGTTTAAGCTCCTAAATCATTGAGGTGACTGGAAAATGTTATCCTTAGGCCTAAGCTGCTAATTGTGCTAGGTCAGTCACCTCCTAGCAAGACGTTTATAGTGCTGAATTATTCAATTCTGCTTTCTGATGGAGTTACTTCAATTCCCACTTGGCCCTATATATTCACAGGTGACACTTGTCACATATTTTCACCTGAAATTAAGCCACTTGCCAGTGGTGAGTGGTTAGAGATGTTCCACAGGAGGACACAGCCAGAACAAAGAACTGCTGTAAAGAAAGAAGAAACTTCTTTGCACTGAGATTTGTGAGCCAACAAACAGACGAGAAGATCTGCTGGTGTATTCTTCTGATATTGGAAAAGGAAGTTCTGTAGTAAATTACCCAAGTGTACTGCATCTCACATCAACATTCATACATTCAGCCATCATTTCCCTTGGATTGCTGGTAATTAGCATTTACTAAGGATACTACAATGTCATTCCTGTATCCTATATACTTTATTCTGCCAATAACCCAACTTATGATTCTTTGGTATCACCTACTGCTTAGAGACCTCAGTCGTGCATCAAGACCGGTGTACAAACAAGCATCACAAAGACCTACTCGTATGGAGAAGTTCTATTGATGCATCTGTGACACCAGACAAAATTTCCTCCATACCAAGTCCTTATCTCCTGCTGAAGCAGACACCGAGTGGTGAAACTGCACTGTCACAGTCACTTACATTGCCATGTAACTGTGTAACTTAACGCAATGATCAAGATAGTGAAAGAAGCTGGAGATGGGAGACTGGATGTAGTGATCCAGCAGACCCCTCCCAGTCCTACACACACATTTGTATTTCTGTAGGGAGAAAGATACAGATATATGCCTCAAACCCCAAGGAAGAATCAGACACATTTCAATACAGTTGCCCATTTATTACAGAAATGGACTCTCTCCTTTGGATCTGTTCCAAAGTAGAAGTCCCTCTAGAAAGGCCAGAGCTCAGGAGAAGTCAACTCCAACAGCAGTTACACAGAGCTTTCAGCAGGACCAGACTTTCAGCATCGCATTCAGAGAAGCACAAGCTGATTAATTTAGCAGGGCTTATATACTACAGGAAGCATGCAGCATGTTCCAGTGAGATCTTGGGCAGTGATATGGACAGAAAATAGCAGGCTTTTTGTAGAAAATGAGCTAAATAACTGCAAATCCCAGAAAACAGAAGTAGTTTCCCACACTCTTACACTACCACTTGACACTTTAGGAAATCAAACTGTGACTACAATGGGAAAACAGGCTTATGACTGGAGCACAGTGTTAGTAAGTTGGAACACCTTGATCTTAGCCAAAAGACCAAGTGAAAAGTCCTAACACCAGTTCTCCGTTCCTGTAGCACCTTCATTATCCACTGTAATTATCCTCACCAGACTCCTACAATCACACAGTACCCGAGGCACAGACACTTGCCCACAGTCACTCGGAAAGCCTGTGCAAGAGCTGAAGTCTGAAGACTTCAGAAACGAAGTCTCCTGTATTCTCCAGCAAGGCTCTAGTGCAGTCATTCTTCCCATCACTAGCCCAGATCTGTGTTCCACTTACCAAATTTGCAATCTCAGAAAACGCAAGGAAGCACCCTACTTCAATACCAACCCCTTTGATATTGTGAGATCCATATCCCCTTCACCTGGGCTACTGAGAAGCTAACTCCTTTTCATTTGCAAAGTGCTGTAAGATTTTTGATGAGTAGGTGTCAGATAATAAAAAAGATCATTCTTCATGCTTGGCTCGAGACAGCTGAGCTCCAAGAATATTTCATAATGAAACCAGAAATCAGGCGAATATACCATGCTCCAGGATTTACTACAACCTCAAAACGTGGGTCAGTCTCAGCAAACAGTTTGAGACTTGAACATCAGAGGACTGGTTTTGGCACCTCACTGAATTGTGCTTTCTGGTGAAGTTTCCAGGGTCCAAAAAGAAAAGGAGCCATCCAGCACCCTGGCAAACAGTATGCGCCATGTATCACACAGCTCTACTGGTCACTTCCCTAGCATTCTGGCTAAACTGAAGAAATATTGTTGCATTCTTTTAGGTTGCCTTTGTGCAGGTGAAGCCAGAGAACTTGCAAAGCATACGGGCATTTATGGGGATGAAAGGTACATGGGGTAATTTTATTTGTATATATATTTATGCGGGTGAAAGGCCCTATAAATAGGAAAGTTTTCTAGTTTCCGATGGTGCTAAATCTTAGACAGTCTTCAAGTGAGTCAGTACACAGTCTCTTCTCTAATGTACGAGATGCCAGGAACCCAAGATTAGAATTCCACACACACGCACACACACGTGCATGGGATTTTGCTATGCATAGACCATGAAGCACACTGGGGCCAGACTCAAACTGCAGATGTCTATGCTGCCTCCTTGGCTAATCGTGAGCATTGTCCATTGACTTCAATAAGAAATGACAGCCCTCTGCGTCTTGTGAGATTATGCTGCAAACTCGATAGCCAAAGTGCAGCACCAGGCTTTGAAGACAACATATGCAAGAGCATCAGTAGCTGGGCCCCAGCTTTTAAGTCATGCATGAAATCAGACAGACAGAGGGGCTGAAATGAATATCAGGATTCAAGGAAACTCCTCTGCTCATTGTTCTGGCACTAGGTTAAAATTCTCCTTCCTTATTTCTTCCAGGAGGAGGCTAGCGTGTCAGAAACCAAAACACACCAATTTTGAAGCTCTTGGGCTGAGCAAAAAGGGTTACTGTGAAATGCACTCAGAGCAGGGGAAGCTGAGATCCAGCAATACAAATCCACCCCCAAACATTTGTGATGCCTGGCACGTCCTTTCCAGCCCTCCCCCTTGGCGATTACTAATGGACCTGCTTATACTGCTCTGTCCCTGACTTGGCTCCAAAAGTCTCTTCAAATATAATTTCCACTATTGGGTAAATAAAAGAGAGGCAAGGAAATACCCTGCTCCTCCAGGTTACAGAGCTATTAGAAAGAGGATTAAAGAATATCAGTGACCACCTAGCAGATGCATTTCAGCCACCACAGGGTTTGTACACTTAGGCCAAAATTTACTGTTAATACATTGTCAGCCCAAAGCACTTTTGATGCAGGCATCTCACTTAGGGCTCACAGTGAGCAAATGCGGAGCCAGCCTGACATTGGTATCGTCTTGCCATATTACAGATGGATCCGGAGGGAGAAGCACAAAGGAAACGTATGATTCACTTCTAATCACACACTGAGTCAGATGCAGAGCTGAGTCTCTCTGGCATAGGCATGCCTTAATTTCAGTTCAGAAAGAAACCTTTGGGATAGAGAGAGAAAACTCTCCACTAAAGAGTATGCTACTGTGATTCAAAGAGCACTTATTCTGCAACCTTTCTGCATCCCTAAACCCTTTACAAGCTCTAACCATGCACAGGACTGGCTTCTCTCACCACCCTAGATTACAGACATCCTATTGTTCTGCCCAGGTTAAAGGGCAGCCCTTGTCTTCCACTACACTGTTATTCACGTATTTGCTTTGGCTGGAGGCAAAAAGTCAGACAGGCCCCTTAATTCCTTTGTTTCTTCATTCTGAATAGAGGGACATCAAATCCAAAGTGTGGCAGAGTATCCAGGAGGGCAGCCAGGGCATTCGAGATGAAAGCTGTTTTTTGCAGACTCTTCCCTAGTGACTACTGCAGACTGTAGCTCAGTGAGGTTTTCAGCACATTCTGCCCTGCCCTGAACAAATGAATCTTTTCCCAGCAGATGATGGTGAAATAATTCCTGTGCCTTCTCGCTAACAGCAGAGCAGGCTGGAAAGTCCTCACCCAACCCTGGGGAATTGCCCTTGACTTCAGAAAGCAGGATCAGGCCCTTATAGGCCATCTCGGCTGTTCCTTCTGCACTAGCTCAATTTCAGGATTGTTCCCTCTGACACGGTTCAGTGATGAGCCCAAATGCCTGGGCTGGTTGCAAGTGTAGGGCAGTTCTGACCATGGTAGCTAGATATATTTACAGCCCCTGTCCCTGGGCATTGAAGTGTGGATGTGGGAGAGACCTCTGAATCACAGAGAACTCTTATATCTCTACTTGGCCAGCTGGACTCAGCCTAGCTCCTATTTCCATTGCCAGCCTCTAAAATGAACGCCAACCTTTAAAATTGTTGGTTTTAGCCATGGTGGTCTTATAGGCAGACAAGGTTCAATTTTAAAAATAGATTAAAAAAAAGTGTTAAATTATTAAAGAACAATTTTTTCCAACTATTTAGTTGGTGTAATATAAGAGATCATATCTACCCAAAGAACCTTGTCAGCCTTTAAAACGAAATTCTCAATGGTCTTCCCTTGGTAGGAGGTAGATTTGGGGCAGGAGAGGGGAACATCCTGCCCTGCTTTCAAGCAAGTGCCATAGCAGCAGCTCCCTGCTCCAAGAGGGGACCCATGAAGGAACCCCAGTGTCAGGGCTGTGGCTTGTCTGGAGTCTCTGACGCTTGCTTTGACCCAAAGAAGAAAGGATACCCCATGCAGGCCAAGATCTACCCTTCCTTTCCTGTTTGCAGGCACTCTTCCTATTGACTGCATTACTCAACACATGCAGCAGCATCAGGACATGCTTCTGGGGTCTCTGGGAGTGAACTGCAAGCTGCTATCAGCTTCTCAATGCCACATGACAACAAGTCCTCCCCCCCGCCCCTAAAGCTTTCCTCAGGCTGTACATTGCAAGTACAACAGATCCTTATGTAACACGATGAAGCTGCCCTAATTGTAACTGTCCCAAACTGGACTCTTTCAGACACATGCTTAATGATCCAGGGGCTGCTATGTTTAAACAGGCAGAGCTAATTCAGCGAACAGCTGGCACCATCATAAAAATAGAAGCAATGGTTGAAAAAAAAAATTTACACAGGAAACATACAACCAAGCAGTCCCAGCAGCCGCAGCATCACTTTGTGGCTTCAGATGGATCATGACTTTACCTTGTGCCCATTTTATGGGAAGGATTTCCTTGCAGTCAAATGGGAATCCCCCATCCTCCACCTCCTCTCTACAGCTGGCAAGTCCCAGGGAGGCAGAGGGCCTGGATCTGGTGACAAGCTCTGTGCAGCATCCCTGCAAAAAACCCCTTGCCGGACGAAGGGTAGGCGTATGTGGCGGGGGGTCACGTTGGAAAACAGGAGAGGGCTGGCAGCTCCCTGGGTCCATTGAGTTTTGATGTCTGGAAAGCTGAAAGGAATGCCCATCATCCCACCTCTATTCTCACATTCGACACAGATACTGCTGCTCCTTGGGACACCTTAGCTTCGGCCACTATCAGTCTCCTTCTCCAGCTCTCCCAGCCCTGGATGCCGACACCTACTGATAGAAGGCCTGCCTATCCCAGCTTGCAAAGCCTTCCACCTTTCAGCAGTCACCGCCTACTTACAGACTCCTGCACTGTGCCCAGATTTTTTTTTTTTTAAATGAAAATTTTCCGTGTTCTAGGCCGAATCAATTCCAAATCTGTGAGTTAGTCAAAAACCATAAATGACCCCACTACCGGCAAACGTCCTCCATCCCCACCTGGGGCTTCAGATGTTTCCAAATCATTTGGCAGGCATCCTACGTGCAAGCCCAAGCCCAGAGGCTTCAGGTGCAGATGCCCCCGAGTTTTGCTTGCCCTCAGCCATTAAGGCCACAGGAGCAACCTAGGGAGGAGGCTCCTATTTCCATAAAATGGGCATCAAGCCAATATCTTCCCATTTGAGCAGCATGTGGGAGGTTAACTATACATTACCTTTGTGGGTACTACCCTGTGCCAGAAAAGTGGTTATCCCCACAGAGTAGGAAAACACGTGAGCAAGCAAGGATGGCCCTGACCAATAAACACCAAAGCTGAGCACTCAAGTAGGGGAAATGACACTGGCAAACAAAGCTGCTTTCACTTTACAGCCAGAGTCCTATACAGCGCATATAGGCATTGTGAAAGCAGAAGGACACATTATCAGTGCAGACCATAGCTGTAGAGCTCTCACCCCACATTAACTTAGACTTGCTACCATGCTTCAGCCTGGAGAAGCTATTCAGAGGTTGCATTTTCACAGACCTACATTTTGCATACTGTCTTAAACTCCTATCCACCCAAGAGGGTACACAAACCCCAGCAGACTCTCCCTATGCCTGAAGAAGGGCATTTAAGCCTGAAAGCTTGCACAGAACAATTTTTCCAGCTATTCAGTTGGTCTAATAAAAGATATCAAACTTACCCAAAGACCTTGTCTGCCTATATTGAGAGGTTGGTAATTTTCCCTGCCTCAGCAAGGAATGAGGAGTGCTTGTCATATTAACCCCATCCACACACTAACCCAAGAGTAATGGAAACACCGGTGTAGGGACTGCCCCTTATTCCCGACTACATTATTGGTCAACAAAGGGGGAAGACTGGAGGGCATTAACCTGTGACTCTTTTTTATGCAGACAAAATAAACATGCAGTGTCTCCATTTGCAGCACCACTTGAATGCTCTGAATCAGTTCTCATTCAGAAAGGTAAATGGCTGGTAAACCCAGTTCTGCACAGGGACCCAGGCTGAGAGAAAAGGAACAATATTATCAACACTGGCATTAGTTCCTGCTCATGAGATCTCATTAAGGAGAGTGTGGCTGAGGAAAAGAAAAGCGTGCAATACTCCTATCTTTTATTTAGATTAAATCTTAATTACAGCCCAGCTGGTGCATTTGAAATGACAGCTGCCTTTAGCAAGCAAACCAGGAGACCCGTTTCTGCATAGAGACAGAAGCACTTCTGGACCCACCCCTACCAAATAAGAAAAGCAAACCTGGATGTTTTTTGTTGCTTCCATTCAGACAGGCCCCTGGCTACAGAACTGGCCTAGCCAATTCAATAGTTTTGTCTGGGTTTTATTCAATGCAGTGACCCTCACAGCTCAGGCTTTGAGAGCAGATGGGCAGGGCATGCACACTAGCCTGAACAATCCAGCTGCATAATATCCTGAAGCCTTGCATCACATGCACACTCCTCTGGGGTGAGACTGCAGAGCAGGTTAGACAGATGCTTAACTGGGATGGTTTAGTCAGTCGGACGGTTTAGTTCTGCTGTGAGCAAGGGAATGGAGTAGATGTGACCCCCAGATGTCCCTTCCAGCCCCTACTTTGCTGTGATTCTAAGCAGAGGGGTGGACAGGGCATTAAGACACCCTCTGCCTCCTTCTGATGTCAAACCCAGGGTGTTTGGAGCAGTCACCAAAAGCAAGAAGAGCCAAAAAAAGAAAATGAGACTGGGACAGGGGAATGGGCAAACCACGCAGCAGCCTTGGCTCTTGGACTTCCTCTGACTGCTGTTGGAGGCTGCTTGCAAAGGACGGCAGATGAGCCCCCGTGCAGGTTTCAAAATACTTCCTGCCAGCAGGAAGGCAAAAAGCTGTGGCATCTCAAGAAAGCAAGCCAGGCTCTGCAGTAGTGCTGTAGCCCACTAGTACAAGCCTAGTCAGATAACCATGCACTGACTACTTTTCACTTACTCAGGGAAATGAATGTGGGTCTGATGCTGGGACACAAGTAGTTCTGAACGTGCTTGGAAAAGCAGGGCTGATTTCCTGCGGGGACAATAGTAAAAGAAATCCCAGCGTGAGATGAGGCTCACTCCCCACCTTGCTGGTTCTGATCCGATGACTATGGTGACAGCAAGTGTGCTAGTATGGGTCCAGCTACCCACATTTTGGCTACTCTCCCATCTGTCGTGGGGCCAGGAGTGAGTGAGTTCCTCCTCCCTTACTGCCATTTCAGCGGGGACACAATCCAACTAGCACCTCTGAATCAAAGCACAAACCTGGTTTGCCCATCTCACTGCGCCGGCACTGAGAAAGGTTCCCAAAGGACACAGGTAGAAACTAAGTCGCCTGGTTTTTCAATGAGAGGCAGGACCTAGCTGTTGTCTGCATTTTTTAACAGCCTACCCCAGTGTCCTTTCACGCTTTCCCATGGCTCCCTGGATTCACCCTATCTGTCCCCAGCATCTAAACTGTCTCCAAGTGCCGAACACAAGACACCAAAGTGCTGATATGGAGCAGAAACTGAAGACATGGCATTTTTTGCAGCTACTCGACACAGGGCCAGTTCAGCCCAGGCAGCCAAAACAGGTGTAGGCCCTTCTCTGATGGGGAAGCCAAAGCTGACTTGTGGAACATGAGCTGTTTAGTGCCCGGCACGTGGCATTACCTCATCTAGTAATTCTACCCACCGAGTCCCGAGAATCAAGTCCCCCAATCACACACCCTTTCCAAATCCAACAAGACAGGAGCGATCACTAGTGAGGTATGTCCTATTATCTCATTGCAGAGATGCAACTTTTCCTTCTCTGCTCTTTCCCAGGGTTGTTTTCTCCAGGGGACTGGGGAAGAATAATTTGCATTTCCACCCAGTAATACTAAATCGATGCAACGCTAAACCAAAAGTCCTTTGGGAATGAGAGTATCACATGTAGAAGCGTGGGGAGACAGTTTAGGGCAGATATTCCAGGGCATATTTTTCTGAGCTAACTTTCAATGGAAAAGGAAAAAAACATACCATTTCAATGCTAAATGCAGGACTGGAAGTCAGAAGCCTCAGTTTGACTGCATGAATTAGGCCCACTCTCTTAGCACCAGCTCCTGAGTTTCCCCAACTAAAATAACAGTACTGGATACTTCAAGGTACTGTAGTACTGGGTGCTTCTTTGTTATAGAGAAACATTGAAATGACCCCGTTTGGAAAACAGCATTACAGACATGATGCTGACAAAACATCCCTCTGTCTCTGCGTCTTATGTCTGTATATGGTCCCTCATCACTGTAGGTGGTCAACACTAAGCAGGGGAGACTATTAGCTTCCTCTTTTATGAGATGAGAGGGGAGGCTGCTATGTGATTAGGGGTATCAAACTGACCCTCCCTGACTGTTCTCAACAGGCTGTGAGGACGTGAGTCAGAGCAGTGGCTGTCATGAACCCCACGGGAAAGAAACAGCTGGACTGCCTTCCTGCGCCAGCCTGGGCACCCGCCTCGTGCTGGCCGTGAGAAGGGACCCTCCTGGCCGCCCCCACAGCTCTGACTGGCAGGGATTCCTACAAAGTCATTTTACGACCGCTTCCAATTCAGCCTGCGGATGGGATTTCTGCTCCCCGACCTTCACGCGATTCCTGGACCCGCTGAACCAGAAGGGTGCTTCCTTACCACAAAAATGCAAGTACTAAGCAGGGACCTGCAGCAGTGCCGGCTCTTGCAACACCAGAAGGGAAGAAGATCAAAACACCGCCTTCATTTCCCACTGAAACTACTCCCACACATGCACACAGGGATCCAGAGGCTTACTAGAGATGCGGGGCGGCTGCTCCCAGTCCAGGCCCCCTGCCCCCCGTCTCCGCTGGGGCCGAGCCGGCGGGCAAGGCAGGGGCGCTGGCAGCGCCGTGCCAAGCGGAGGCTGCCCACCGCTCCGGCCCAGAGCCGGCGCCGGGCGGGACGGGGGCAGGGGCGTGCGACGGGCTCCCCCAGCCCCTGCCCCGCCCCCGCGGGTCTGTGCCGCGGCCTGGCCGCGGGGGCACTGACCTGCCGCCGGGCTCCGTCCCCGCCGGGCACCGCAGGCTCCGTCCCCGCCGGGCACCGCAGGCTGCGCTCGCAGGGGGCCGGGCCCTGGCCTCCGCCGGCCGGCCGCGCAGGGCTGCGGCACACGCCCGCGCGGACTTGCCCGGCCCCCGCATCGCCCCGCGAGCCAGCCAAGGGCAGCGGCGGCGGCCGACGGGCGCGGGAGCCACCCCATGGGCAGGGCTCTCGGGCTTCCCCTGCCCCTCCTTCGCCGCCCTGGGCGACACCCCCCGTAACACAAGGGCTGCCTCCTAGGTGAGGCTGCAGGGCTACGAGACAGCGGGGACGCCGCGCTCTCGGACGGATGCCAGATGGACAACGAGTCCCCTCCCTCTGGAGGTCTAAGCATCCTCGGGGGACCACACATCTCCTTGCTGGGCGGCTCGAGCTGTGCTGCTGCCCCGACTGCCCCTTGGGCAGGCCGTTTGCTCGCTGCTTGCAGGGGTTTTCCTTTGGGGAAAGCGCGCTGCCCGGCTAGTCTCTCCCCGCAGCTCGCAAGAGCCGGATCTGCACTTTATGATGGTTTCACAACTGCCCAAGTCTTTCTGTGCCATCAGACTGGGACTGGAGCTTTCCTCAGGTTGCCACTTCGATTCCAGCTTATTACACAGCAGACAGATGCAAGCCAGGCACCCCTAAATGCTCAGAAATCACAACCTAAATACCCCAGACTTTGACGTTTTTAATATTTTGGGTCGCCTGGGGTTCTCCTTCTCTTTCCTCAGCCAGCGGAAGAGACTCAGGGTTTGTCCTGAAACTCTGCCTCTGCCCTATGACTAAAAAATTCTCAGTCTGAATCTTTCCGGCAGCTGAATGTTGCTATGGGCAAAAACCAGGCTGTAATGGCCCTGCGTATTTCTGTGCTGCTCTTTGCACGTCCTCTAGGTTGTCAAGGCCCACAAGCACTGGTCACTGGAGCGATTCTTTCAGTGGCCACATTTTTATGTTCCTCCAAGTACCCAATGAAACACTTGCCACGATGGACAGTCTGTCCCCTCATTCTCATATATTTCTGTCTCCTTTCCTGGCTACCTCTACCTGGAGAGGAAGAGTAACAAAGCTCTGACAGACCTTGGTATCAGTTATACTTTCATGCCATTTTTAAATCCCTCGTATTTTTTTCTGGGGCTCTCAAAAGGCATTTAGAGGTCTGTCTTTGCCTTTGGTGGATTCCAGTTTTCAAGCTTATCAGTTAAAAATGAAAATAACATGTGAGATGCAGAGCAGTCAGTTGCTTTTTTATGACCACATCATATTTAAACTGGTGAAGGGAGCAGCTGCCATGTCAATCTGTGACACCTGTGACCAGGTGAAAAGCTGGCCCTGCAGACAGGGCACTGAGCCATACACCCAGAGTCCTGCCTTACAAAAAGTTACCAAAACCAGAGGACAATTAGGTAGCTCTTCTGGCAAACAGCAAGAAACTGAAAAACTGTGGGGAGGAAATCACTGTATTCCAGGAGCTGAAGATTTAAGCAAAAAAAACCCAAAACCCAAAATCAAGTGATGCACAAGGATATCATGAGATGGCAACACTGAGCACTGCCAGTCACAGCAGGTACTCCACAGGTCCCTTGTTGGCAGTCTCAGCAGAGATACCTTAAACTGAAAAGGACAAAGACACTGAACCCCGTCTGACCCCCAAGACATTGTCTTTTTAGGGAAAAGAAAGGACATGCCATTATACGCCTGTTCAGAGGACAGAACCATTCCCTCAAGGACGACAAATCCAGCAGTGTTTGCCAGATGCTAAACTTCACACAAGTGAGAGTCACCTTCTGTGTGCCAAGTCCTGAGGCTGCAGTTTAAAAGGGAAGGACAAAAGTTTGTGAGGGCGTTTATAAAAAGCAAAAAAGTAGAGGTGCACCGATGAAAGATTTTCTTGGCTGATACCAATAGCCAATTTACAGGAATGCAGCCGAGCTGCTCTCCAGGGAGCATGGAGAGCAGCGTCCTGCAGGTAAGTCTGTGGAGGGGAAGAGGAGTGAGTGGGGAGCAGATCATGGTGAGGGAGGGAGTGGGTGAGAGGCAGGGGCTGGGAGCCTGAGGCCAGGAGCAGGACAGAGCCATGGATGGCTCATCCAAGGGATCAGCATCCCGGTGCTTAAAAAGGGTAGTGAGGTTGCTTGAACTAAAGCTCATCGAACAAGCTTTAGTTCAAGTGCTGCCACCACCATTTTTAAGCACCGGGATGCTTTTGGGAGAAGAGCCAAGCTGGGCAAGAGCAGATGTGGGCTGTCCGCTGTGGGGTCAGGGCTCTCTGCCCTGCAAGCTGTGCGCTAGCAGCACTTCCCCTACCCATCCTGTAGTGGGAGGCACAGCTCACTGCCGCAGAGTGGGCAGGGGACACGGGGCCACTGCATGGCTCCCACAGCAAAGGCAGCAAGGCAGAGAGCCCTGAGCCCACAACGGGCAGCCTGCCTCTGCCTTCACCCCACTTGGCTCCCCTCCTAAAAGTGACCTGGCACTCAGAAATGGTGGTGGCAGTGCTTAAACTAGAACTAAAGCTTATCAAATAAGTTCAAGCGCCCCAGCCACCATTTTTAAATGCCAGGATGCTGATCCCCTGGACGAGCCACCCATGGCTCCATCCTGCTCCTTGCCCTGGCCCTGGGGTCCCATTCACTGCCCTGCCCCAGCCCCAGCCCCCACCCTCACCCCCACCCTACTCCCCCCCTCACCGTGTGGGCCTCAATCTGCCCCCCTCCCCACACCCTTTCCCCTCCACAGACTTACCTGCAGGGCACTGCTCTCTACATTGTGCAGATGCATTCCTGGCTGCATGCATGCTGTGGCTGCGCTCATGCATGCGGCGTCTGGGGGCCCTGGCCAGAAGGTATGTTATATTTATCATACATTATCAGCTACATTGGCCAAAAAAAGCCGATAGCCATTAATGTTAATTTTCCTTATATCGGTGATGATCTGATATGGCACTGATATATTAGTGCACCTCTACAAAATAGCAAGCCCCAACAAAGGCCTGAAGCTCATAGCCCCACATACATCCCCTCTGCTCTGAGCAAGGAAAGGAACTGGTTTCATAAGATATGTTGCTGCATAACCCTAATTGCACTACTGTCATTATGGGAAGGTGAGATGTGAAAAATTTGTGGGGAAAGAGGAAAGGCAATGATACCATTTAGGCTGGGAATTAGGAAGAAGGAAGCACTGGTGTCTCTTGGTTTGAGCTGGGAAGCAGTGTAAACCCTGGTTTCCCAAATCTGAGTGCATGGAGTCTGGAGCTGGTTCATGTGCATTCAAATCCACAACAAGTGGACAGAGCAAGACTTAAGGATGACAAGTCTTCCCGATTCCAATGAAGCTTCTTCTTTAGCATCTTCACAGAACATCTGCCCAGACTGCCAGGAGACCCTGAATAAGTCACTTAGCTCCTTCAAACTAGCTGCTCACACAAATAGGCCAGCCTATCTGTAGAATAAAGAACACTCCCACACGCCAACCTCAAAGGAGCCTCTGGTGAAGGGGGCAGACTAGTGTTTTCTACTTCCTGAAAAAGCCCACGCTGTTTGCCTACAGTTGCTCTAGAGTTGTGGAAATAATGTATATGATGAGTTCAGGGCACAAATTCACATACCTCTTTCCCTTCCCTCAGCAGATGCTGACCCCTGAGTCAATATAACATCTAGTACGGTCCTAGCAACCCGGAAGCCCACCGTTCCCCCTCACCAGCCTCAACACGCATGCCACTCCAGCAGTCAATACCATCAAAATAACTGGGTGTTGAGTGGGTGCACAATAAGGATCCATGCTTTTATTGGCTGCTACGCTCTCTGCTATTAACATGATGAACAGTGTGTGAGCTTTGCTTCACTTATCAATTTACCATAAATGGGTTCTTTGGCTTTTTCACCCCTCCCACCCCTTCCCTATCTGGTCTTCTCTGCAGCACCTTTTTCTCTGACTAAGCTGCTCTTCTTATTAGGCTCCAAACCTTCTCCCCCTCTAGGATTGTAAAAACTCACACTGATTCCAGTGGTACCAGGATCAAAACTTTTACATCGCCTACTCCTGATCTCACAGCATCTCCTGCTTTCAGGTCAGTCCTCTCACTCCAGTTCCGAACCAAGTTCCTTTCCTTATCTTTCTCCAGCATCCCTCTCCTACCAAATCTACCAGCAACAATATTTTCACACTTCTCTTTTACCCACTGTGCATCAATCCATGCAAGCAAGGATCCACCAAGCAGGGATTTTGGTATGTGTAACATGTTGTGAAAGTACGTTACACATAGACTATGTTGCTGTGAAGATATAATTATTATTTGCACAGCAACACCATTGCATCATTCATCAGGACTGAAATGGAAGGAAGAGAGGCCTGTAATTAACATGTCAATCATTTGCCACATAAATAATTAGCAATTTATACCCAGGGTGATCTAAAAATTCCTCTTCATTAGCATCAACCAACAGCTGATTTTGCAGGGACTCCTTTTTCTCTATTTTATCCAAATGCAGGCCTAACAGCCACCATGACTCACAGGACCCATGTAAGATATAAACTAACATTTAATGGAAAGCCATGTATGGATAGCAGTTGAAGCTAGGTCATGATCATATATGGAATTTGCAATAAGTGTTTCCAAAAGTGAAAGCCTTCCCTGTAAATCAAATCCTCAGACATGTGCTTCACTCAAAGCCCAAGCTGAGACAGGACCTTTCTGAGCACAAATCTTCCAGCATTTTATCTGCACAAGACCATATTATTGAGCTTCACCACTTACTGAAAACTTGTTTGTTTGCTCAGATTTGGGGGAAGTCTCTGGGTTCAGGTTCAGACTCTGGATGAGGCAAAAGACATACTATGCTCTTTTTTAGAAAGGATTTTTTTTTTGTTTTTCCACATGGGGTTGTATTTACTACTGAGCAGGGATTCCCCCGTCCCCTCTGCCTTACACAGACACCTCTCAGCATTAGCTAGCAGACCACATAATGGTTACAGTCCACGCTGTGGGAGACAGGACAAAGGCAGACAGGACAGTGTCGGCTTAGAGCTTTTTGGAGAAAATCAACAGGTCCCTCATTCCTTCCCTGAAAAACATGGCTTAAGAAGAGCTTGAACTAATGAGAGGCTTTTGTTTTGTTTGATGGGCTGATAAATGCTAACAACATGGGGTTTCTTTACAGTACTGGACTTTTTTCATTATAAAATCCAAAGATTTGGGTTCTATCTGAATGCCTCAACAGGGGAAAAGGAATCCCAGCCTTGCCTCTATGCTTGGTTTTCCCCCATTCTAAAGACACCTGGGAAAACCTGGAGCCAGAAACACCAGTTTTGTTTCTCATTTTCCAGACTTATTTCACAGTTCTCTCTTCTCACCCACAAAGATGCATCCTGAGAGCAAGGCCTTGTTTATCATCCTGGCCCCGGTCCTACCAAGACTCATGCACATGCTGAACTTTAGTCCCTGAAAGCAACAGGATTACTCATTACAAGAGTGCTTGTCCTGAATAGTGAGACATACAAAAATATTTGTGAGGACATGGCCTAGGTTCATCGCTTGTTGATCAGGGGAGTTCTTCAGTATTCTCTCAAGTCCATACCAAGGAGCAGTCTGACAGTTTTGTCCCCACCAGAAACAAAGCATGTGAACAGTAGGGCTGTGCAAAGCTTTGGCTGCTAATTTGATTTGGACGAGATTTAGCCCAATTCAGTGGCCGAATCTCCAAATCCGAACTGAATCAGAGGACCAATTCAAAGGTCCAAATTGATTTGGAAAAGATTCAGAGAGCTTAGGTGATTCAGGCAGTCCCTGCCCGCTGCAGCAGGGAACTGGACCCAGACTCCGAGCTGATAGGTAGAGGGCAAGGAAGGGGAGGCTGGAGGAGGGGACCATGGGGGGGACCCCTGTCAGGCCCCATCCCCTGCCTGCTCCCCAGCCTCCTTGAGCACCCCTTGACCCCCGCCCGCTCCCCTGCCCACTCCAGCTCCTGGCCCTTCAAAAAAAACAAAAACAAAAACAAAATAAGCCCCAAACTCACCGGCTGCTGCAGTGGCCTCAGGGCTTCTGGGGACTTGTGCAGAGCCCCCATGCAGCACAGGGCAGTGTGGGGAGCAGGGATTGCCCCCTCGCCAAGCAGGAGCCAGCGAGTTGGGGCTTTTTTTCGTTTTTTTGTTTTGTTTTGTTTTAAAGAGCCGGGAGCTAGGGCACGCGGAGCAGCCATTGAGAGCGGGCAGGGGATAGGGCCTGTGCGATTCGGAGATTTGGCTGATTCGGCAGCAACTGAATCTCCAAATCAGATTTGGCTGAATTGATTTGGGACAGTGATTCGAATCACCGAATCGAATCACTGTCCCACATCGGCTGAATCCAAATCCAAAGTGAATACGAGCTGCTTTGCACAGGCCTACTTGACAGTGCTTGGGCACAATAGGAAAGGCCAGCTTCATGCTTCAAGAAAAAAGCAAAGGAAGCCATGGACGCAGACATAGTTGCCAATGTCTTGCAAGAGGGAAAATATCCTTCTTCACCTCAAATATGGTGATTAGTTCCAGGCTTTCTTGCTGCCTAGCATCAACAGGTCCTGGAATTTCAGAAGTATCTAGACAGAGTAAGTTTTTGGCCAGTCAAACACCTAATCCCCTTCTGAACCCACGCAAGGGATCTTCACTATCTGCACAGGGGGTAGCTCTCCCAAAATCATTCTGGACAACTAGAAGATGATCCTTTCATTTTCTACTCGCCTGATGATGCCCCTAAGTCCTAGAGTCTGACTGGCAATGCAAGGGAGGCAATAGCGATGGGCAGCAAGCATGCTATAGCGTTTGCTGAGGTTTGTGGCATTATTTCCTTGAAGGGAGAAAGATGCTGCATCAGGGGTGGGCAAAATGTGGCCCAGGGGCCAGATGTGGCCCTCCAGGCCATTCTATCTGGCCTGCTGGGCCCCTAAAAATTTAGAAAATTAATATTAATCTACCCTGTGCTGCCTGTCACATGACCCTTAATGGCTTGCCAAAACTCAGAAAGTGGCCCTCTGCCCAAAATAATTGCCCACCCCTATGCTGCATGGACACCCCTGCAGATGCAGACTATGCCTATGAAATGTAGCCTTGGCCCCATTCCATTAAAATCACCACCAATGCCAACACTCCTGAAGCCCAGCATGGTCACCTCTACAATCTGGGGAATTTAGTCTCCAAAGACTGTCACAAGGATAGTCAGAGACAAACTGGTACCTTTCATAGTTTCAACCTTGTTCCTAAACCTACAGGGCTGTCACAACAGATGGAAAGAAAAGCACCATAAAACTGGGGCTTTCAAGCCTCCTTGCAGCTGGTCCTAGAAGAATGAGTCTCATTCCAACCCTTACAAACTCATCCATTAGGGTTGTAGATCATTTTTCTTAGCCACTAGCAGATGGCTAGGTTACCACTGGGTTTGAACTGTCCACTGAGAAGCCAACTGCCCGTTATTCCATTGCCGAGCCAACAGTGCCTTTCTACCCCAATCTGAAGGAGAGACTTTAGCTGTGCTGCTTATGTCAGTTGTGAGGATGATTTTCCCACATCATGATAATTTCTGCTTGGCCTAAATTGTACCAATTGGCATTCATGGCACAAAGTGAAAAAGGAGAGAGGATGTCATTTCTTTGAGTTAAATATCAGTATCAGCCTGGAACAAAGCCAGGTCTCAGATGACAAATTATACCCAGCAGCAAAAGTTTAGAAACAGTACAGAAGTCCCTTTTTTTTTCGTTTGGAATATGGATAAAAATGGAACAAGGACAGACGCTTTCTATGTCAGTTGTAAACAGGTTGGCTTGTTTACATACCCTATTCCTCACTTGCTCCTAGGGAAAGTATATTTAACTCTGTTACATAAAGAGAATAAAGCGGGTGATTAATATGCCTTTGCTCAAGGATTAATGTCTTGTCATTCCAGCTTGGTTATAATTGTTCAGTATAAAGCAGTCACCTGCCCCTCCCAAAGTACTAGGACACTCAGTGAAGAAATGCTAAAAATAACCTGCTAGGCGTTATGTGGAAAGACAGCCCACGCTGGCTGTATTTCACTGTGGTGATCACCCTGTGTCCTTGAAAAATGCCATCCCATTGATCCTTCCTGTCTAAATTGACTTTCACATACATCTTATGCTGGATATGTTCTAGTGCTGAGCCGCTGTGCTGGGTGAGAGACCACTCTTGCCCCTACAAAGGCAGAAAAGAGGAGCTATAGGAAGGTTGTAATGGTGGAACGCCCCTGTCTTCTGGCATTTTCCAAGCAACAGATCAACTGCATCAGATGAGCCTTTCTTAGAAATGCGACCCTCTTGTCAGGTTTGTCTGAAGCTGGCTAACAGGCTCAGAGGAGTGCCCAAAGTTGGGGAAGTGAAGACAGTTCTGATGCCTTGTGAGTGCATCTACATATTCCCCTTTGTTACTGCACCATCATTTCAGGCTTCCTTTTGTAAGTCCTAAATGACGGTGCAGTAATAGCCCATACTGCACCGTGCTGGCAGCACACATTTTTTTTTTGCCGCTACGTCACTGTAGCAGTGCACTATACTGAGGGAGTCCATTGCTATGGAGATGTAGCGTCTTGTGTAGATGCACCCAGTGAGTTTCAAGAGGAAGTTATGTAATTGTGATGTGGTAGCACTGAGAAACACCAACTGAGACTAGAGTGCTTTACATGCACACAAGACATGGACTAGTTACGAGGTGGGTGGGGCAAGTGAATCAGCAGTATGTCAGCTTCACCTGTGCACTCTCTTACCGGTTTTTCCCTAGAGGGCCAAGTCACTACAGTTTGCATTTAGTGTGGGATAAGATCACATGTATGGGTGATCTCATGGAACAACCTACCCTGTAGAGCCCCAATCTCCTTTACATCACTGGTGGGGGGGTAACTGACACCCCTGTCCATAAGAGACCACCCCTGCCCTGAAGAGCCTACAGTCTTAATTTAAAAAAGGGTGCTCTGCTGCCCCTGTTTTAATGGAGAATGTCCAAGGAAGCCTGCAGAAGAGTCAAGGAAGCAAAGAGTCCCACTCTAGTCACAGAAGCACAAAACCATGCATCCCTCTTGCTTTCCGCCAGTTCAGAAAAAAAGAAAGAATAGCATTCTAGTGAAGCAAAGGGAAAATGCTGCAGCCTCAGAGCCCTTTGAGCTTTGCAGGAGATATGGGTGGGAAACATCCATGTTTTGGGTTTGACTGTGTGCATGCTTGGAGGTAAGCCACCAAGCTGTAAAAAATTATGAAGCAGGAACAGTCCACATGCAATTTGCTCCACGGCTCAATAGACAAACCCCCTTTGATCTGAAGGGACTCTATCATCTTAGAAAGAAGGCATTATTTAATACTGGCAGAGTAAACCATTCTGATGCACTGGCCATTCTCCCAGCACACCCCCAAAACCTAACACAGCTGGGTGTTTTATATCAAATGCATGCGTTAAAGCAGGGAGTCAGGTTCTTGTTTTATTCTTTCCATGTCACACAAAACTCTCCCATCTTCAGTGATAAATGGAGGAAGATCATAGACCAGATTTGGAACTTTGAACACAAACTGCTGCAAGTGTCAGGGTCATCACAACCAACTGCCCAAATCAGAGCCACCTCCCTTGTGCATTTTTATCTACAGAGCAGATGCAAAAGCCAAAAGCTCTGTCCTGTCCCCAGAAGATGTCTTCCTTCTTCAAATAAAGTCACATAACAACAGCTGAGTTGATTTCAGCCACCACCTCAGTACCATGGCTTTGGCCTTGAACCCTAAACCCCTAAAACTACTTCAACTACAACCTCCATCATCTCATCTGCAATAGCAGTATGTGCACATGAACAAAAATAAATGACAAACCTCTCACAAAAAACAAACCACATTTCCAGAAGCCAGCTCTCACCTGCATAGCCTCAGCACAGATCAGTTTGGTGGCCACGTTCTACCCTCTAAGAATGGGTCTTCACCAAGGAAACGCTGCCAGTATAATAAAAGGAGCAGCAGGTACTACTAGCCAGTATACTGTCTATCTGTAGAAAAGCAGAAAGAAAAGGAGTCTTAGCAAGTCACATCAAACTTCTCTTTCCTCCAGCCAATAATGTTGCCCTACTATGCACGTACAGACAACCCTTTGGAAAACAACTGTCTTTCACCAGATAAACCATAAATAATAGGGCAGTGCAAAATTTCACCAGCAGTTTTGTTTTGATGCTTGAAACAGCAAAATCGAAATGAAACTGAGAGCTTCGAAACTGCCACAAAACAAAATGAGGCAAGTTGAAATATTTCAAAATTTTCAAAATGTTTTGAAACTCAAACTGGGCTTGCCTGCAGGGAAGCAGAAACTAAAGTAAAGAGGAGGGGGAAGAGTGGGAAAGGACTGCTCTCATTATTGACTGAGTAGGCTGGCCAGTGACTGTCGTCCTTCCCTGAGGTCCCCTCCAAACCCAGTGCTCTGGGGGAGAGATGGAAAAACTGCATAAAAGGCAGCGTTGTTTGAACTGCCCTGCTTTCTGCCTTGGTGTCAGCTGAGTGCGGGCACACCTTAACACACACAGTGTCACCCCCCCATGTCACGAGTTTTGCCTGTCAGCAGCTAGAGGTGCAAGGCCCCAGAACCCAGACTGAGGAAACAAAACAGAACGGCAGTTTCGAATTGAAACGAAATTCGAAACGAAACGCTGTTCCGTCGAAACACAAGTTGAAATGGAATGGTGTCGTTTCGCACAGCCTTAATAAATAACCACGCTGGTTTCAGCGTGACAAACAGATTTAGTTGCACCCTGATCAGAGGCCATGTTAGTCCTGAACAGTAGCTGCTTGAAACTGAGGT
This sequence comes from Crocodylus siamensis, assembly GCF_052110815.1. Taxonomy (NCBI): domain Eukaryota; kingdom Metazoa; phylum Chordata; order Crocodylia; family Crocodylidae; genus Crocodylus; species Crocodylus siamensis. Next base: position 11,622,532 of record NC_143406.1, on the reverse strand, counting down.
TTATTGGACACCAAATAGTTTAATCTTGTAAAACTTTTAATGGTCTCAACTGGCTTCTCCTGCCTACAGGAAACTTCTGGCTGCAAATTGATGGTGCCAGTACACAGCTGCCCTCTGAAAAATTAAGCGTGATTATTAGTAAAAGACCAGGCTGAGTGTTCAATGGACCTCTCCATTATTATGCCCCCTAAGATAATTGCTCACAAGCCCATGAATTTCCCTCTGGTCCTTGGTGAACTCTTTTGCCTCCAAGAGCAAGAAAACCCCACTAGCAGCTTCAGTAACGTGGTGTAATTACATTTGACAGTTTGCAGATTACAGCCTAGAATGTTAAAGGGCTCAGTCATTGTCGCTGATCAGAACTGAGTCTTTGTCAATACAAGAGGCCAGCACCAAGCTCCAGTCAGATTTCAGTACCATGAAACGGAGAAAAACACCACTACTACTCCCCGGTGGGGATGGTTTAAGAACAGATCGATTATTTGACAGGGTCTGATGTAATTAGGATGATTGTTTGGTGGTCTCACAGTGGGATGAGAGCTCCAGCATCACTACTCAAGAACTTAATGGAAATTTCTGACATGATACAAGTCAGAGGAAATAAATGCAAGTCTTAAGACCCAGACACAGAGATATTAAGGTGCCTTAATTCCTATCATAATTAATGGGATTTGATTTCACAGGAGACAAGCACCTTTGTGGGTCTGGGCCTAAAAGGCCCAAAGCCTGCTTCGCCATTGCCTTGCACTTCTTGTCATGGTTTCTTACACTAAGCAAGTGGAGAAAACTACCAACTCAGTGCTTTGCCCCAAGCTAGACCTCTGTAACGGGTGCACAACGTGCAGAGAAGTAGAGAATTAGACTCCTAGCTGTCTGCAGATATTTCAAATCTAGCATACTGTGAAGCATATCTTCTATAAAGACTGTTGATTTGCTGCTGTCCAGGTCTTAACTTTTTGAGTTATCTCATGGTGTGGATGCCTTCCTGGATAAAGGTCTTTTCATGACTTTACAGCATGCTGAAAAAGGCCATACAGAGAATCGAAGTACATGCCAGGTTACAAACATCATAAACAAGATCCAAAAAAAATATGGAGCTATAGATTTGAGCATTGGATCTGAATGCTTAAAGATGCCTTTGCTGCCAAGTTAATTCAGGTGCTTATTTAGGGGTTGCCTCTAACCTTCCTACTCAACACAAAACAATCATATTTGGAGGTGCATTCAACCTGAACTAGTTGGCTTGTCTGGGAGTTACAAGAGAAAGATTGCTTGGATAAGCTTTGTTCTCACTGAAAAGTGGTTGGATTAAGCCTCTGAAGTACTGATAATCCTTCATCAATTTACCGTAGCTTCCTTGCACCCCCTAAAGAGGCAAGTTCTCCCACAAGATGCAGGGAATCAGGGGGCTCATTTTAACACAACCTCGAAAACCATGGGGTATGTCCCCAGAAATCCAAGTGAGACTCGTATGCAAAAGCAACACCAGTAAGGACACAGGGAGTTGAGGACAGCTTTGCAGAGTGGATGAGCATCCTGCAGAAAAAACATGCTGTAGTGCAGCCACTGGAGAACACCAGACGTTATCACCACTCTGGCTACTGCTCTTGGTCGCCAATATGAAAAGCAGGTGCCATTGCCTCCCTGGCACAGAGCACAGGCTCTGCAGGATCTCAGACCAACCTTTATCACCTGCCCTGCCAGATGTCAGATTCGTCTTCAAGCTGTCAGAAAGGTCACCATTAAATTCTTGTTGATTTCCAACCTGGATCTTGCCTTTTCTATGCCGCAAGAGCAGATCGAGATATTGAAGCCTAATCTGTCCTGACATGCCTGGAGCCAGGGAAGCCAGCTGCAAAAAAAGCAGGAGTGAGCTTCACTGTGAATTGTTGCTTTCCCCTCCAGTGCTGAAAAAGGGGGCTTGGGGATCAGGTTTAACAACTGACTTACTAGGTAGGAACAACCACAGATACCTACGTATATTTGTGAACAGTTCCCCACTGACTTCCCTCTCAGGTCACGGTCCAAGGAAGAAGATGCATTTGGCAAAAGCTGCCAATGCTGGCATGCATCAGAAAGGGTGCCCTTTTCCCCCAAGCAAACCCAGAACACAATGAGCCGCTGCACAGTGAAGAAGAAAGCTGGCACATGTGCCAGGTTCTGTACATGGCAGCAGCAGGAGAACGGGGTGCTGTGCCTTCAATTCACTTAAACAAAGATGCCTGAGCACAGGAGATCCACTGAGCTCTAAAAAACCCACTAAAATACATGCAAATGCATAGAAACCACAGCGACTGCCCACCAATAAACCAACTATAGCACAGTTTGACACATCCCCTCCCCTCCCTGAGTCCCTGAGCACTGGGTGGGTCACAGAGAAGGAAATGTTTTGGAGCATTGCATAAAATGGGAATAGTTATTCATAGAAACAAAGTTGCTGGCAGTGACACTAAGGGACAGCTAGGGAAGCTATGGCTCATATTGCAGTAACACTGAAACTGTTGCTTATTGAGATCAGGGCTCCACTGTGTCGGGCACTGTACATACAATACGAAACAGTCCCCAGGGCAGTTGAATTAGGCAGGACACAAACAGGGGTGATGTGACTTGCCCAGCAGCACACAGGAAATCAGTGACAGAGCTGGGTCACTTGACTTACTGTGCCCCAGTTATAGGATCACGTAGCCTCAAAAAAGCACTCTGAGCATGAAAGGACATGGATGGACCCCCCAGCTTCCCAATATGCTGGAACATGGCAGGGACGCTGCCAGCTCTTACTCAAAGCTGCTTGCCCACAGGCCTTCAGAGTCCAATCACCAACATGTGACATCACGCCAGCCCCCACGTTACAACATATCCAGTCAAGGAGTCCCTTCCGCAGTCACCCATCTACAGCGCGGAGCTAGACAAGTGGGGTAGCCGCTACAACCATTTACTACTGCTTTACTATTGAAGCCTGCAGGGGAGAAGGGTCGTATAAAGAAACATTCTCTGTTTTCTTTTCATGGCCCTTCCAGAAGGTGACAGAGTCCCAAGGGCCATTAAGCAGATGCTGAGAACCAAGGGTACCCAGTCTGAGCCAGGTCAACTGCTTCTGTATTGATGGAGCGATCTGGAGGGACCTGGTCACAACGCCTAGCTAAGGAAAGACCAAGCTGAGTAACAGGGTTAAATCCAGCTCTGGCTCATCACTGCTGGACGTGCTGGGGAGTGGCCTGCTTCTGACAAGGCTGAATTTCACCATGATCGTCCATGAGTTCAGCATGGAGATCCCTTATCATCCTCTGCTGGAGCAGTCTGACACTGGGCACAGACAGACAGAACTGCAGTGACAGCAGAGGCGCTGACACCACCTGCAACCGCGGGGTTTTGTGGCTGGGAAGCCCTCCAGCGCAGGGTGCAGGGACACCCTCCAGCTTTCACACAGCTTCACGCGGGGTCAGCGCACGGGCGAGGTAGCTACATTTGTAGGCTGCGGGGTCCTGCGCCCGCTACAGTGTAACAGCCGCCCATCCGCCTTCCCCTTCCCAGCTGCTCACGAAGATGCACGGGAGCCCACACGCAGCCCGGCCCGGCCCAGCCCGCCCGCGGTGAGGCGGCGCCTCGGGTCAGGCTTCCCGCCGCGCAGCCGGCTGTTTGTCTCAGGCTCCAGCTGCACCTGCTTCCTCCGGGGCGGGCTCCGGCCCTCCCCTCACCGCGCTGAGGCGGCAGTGTGCGCCCGGCTGGCCGCACCGGGTGCCCCTTGCCGCCCCCGGCCCCGAGCAGGCCCTGCCCGTACCTGCCTCGGGGGTCCCCGGCGCTGCCCCGGCCGGCCGGCCGGCCCGCACCACCTGCCCGGGCCGCTCGGCCCCGACGGAGCCCGGCACAGGGCAGCCTCCGGGCGCGCCGCCTCTTCCCGGCGCGGGGCAGGCTGGGACCCGTAGTCCCGCCGCGTGCCCGGCCCGGGCGGTCGCGGAGCGATGATGCGCCGCCGCCGCCGGGCCCAGGTCTGAGCGGGCCCCCGTCGCCGCCCCAAGGGCCCCGCTGGGCGCCTCTTACCCGCCTCAGAGCCCCGCGGGACGTGCCGGCCGAAGGCGGGTTCAGACAGGCCACTCGCCCGCAACAGCAGCAGCCCAGCGGAGCCGGCATCCCCCGCCTGCGGCCACAGGCGCTTGGTTGGCGCCGAGAGCAGGAAACGAGGGCACGTGTCCGTCCCCAACAGCCCTGCCAAGCACTCGCGCTCGGAGACGCCCGCCGTCAGCAGTAGCTGGCCGAAGTCCCGCCAGCTAAATACAAACGGGAGCAAACGCCAGAAGGGGGGAGTGCTCTTTGCCTGTTTAGAAAAGCACAGTGGAGAAGAGAGAGAGAGGGTGAATCACAGGCTCAAATCCTGTGCCACCTGGAGAGCCACCAAAATGCTATTTCGCTGTCTAAAAGTGGCACTGGGGCCCAGTTACATACATTTTTAGATCCTGTTTCCCCCGGCACTGTGAAACTTGTCGTTCTCCAGCTGCTCGGAAGGACTCCGCTATGGGCATGGTTGCTTTGCTCAGGGGAGGCTCCAAGGGGTGCACTTGCACCCAGAGATGGCAGTGGCAGGGTGCGGTGCCGGTGGGGGAGGTGAGCAGCCAGACACCAAGCCAGCCCGGCTCTGCGGGGCCCCCCCCAAGCACAGGGCTTGGGGTAGTTGCCCCATTCGTGCCCCTCCAGGAAGGCCCTGCTTGCACCTCCCCTTCCCCCTTGATTCCCCCTCCACCCAAAGTTTGAAACCAATTGCCTAGCAGTGGCAGCAGCATTTCTGGTCAGGCAGTGCTGAAGGAGTCAATTGGCTTCATGGCTCATTATAATTGGCCTGGCCCCTTCTAAATGCTTCTAAACCCTCTCCGCTACTGAATGGTCTTGATGCTCCACCAGTCAAGCTAGCCTTCGTTCTGCAATTCTGCTGTCTGTTAGTTGCTCCTGGTAATGAAGCGCCTATTTCACAGCCCTGCAGATTGCTTTTAGCTCACTCCAGTGAAGTTATATTTGTTTTTGCTTCAATCTTAAACTGAATAATATGTCCCTAGGCCCTAGCGTGCAGGTAAAGCTTCTAGTTTGAGAAAAATGTGATGATGGACCTCACCATCTGCACCCGCCTTTTCGAAAGTCTTTGCTTGCTCAGAGCAGGCTTTAACCCACACCCCTTCGCCTCCCCTCTCAGCTGGGAGATGGAGATTGAGCACCATGGGAAGGTTCAGGACTGACAGGAGAGTTGCTCTTCAGCTCTCCTTCCACAGGACATTCAGGCAAATGAATAGACCTCTGTGAAATATCAGCCTTCTAGCTGTGCACCGAAAAAGGAAACCAGATTGAGATGAAATCCCGCATGATACGCTTCTTCCCTTCGGTGTCAGAAAGGAAGGTTCGGTAGGAATTTTTTTTTTAAGCCGCTTCAGAGAGTCTCACCTCTGGCCATCTCAGGATTTTAAAAACAGCATGAGGCAAAGTGCTGTTTAACGCATGCCATAAATTGCTATTTGCTCTCGGGATAAGCAAGGAAGTCTCCCGCTGTCTGTGGAACACTGCTCTGGGAGGCAGTGTGTAGTGGATTCATGTGCCATGAACAATTGCCATGTACACCACACCCAGGAACAGGGGATGGAGACCAGAGCCCAGGGCATTCAGTACTGAAGACAAGACGCTAACCTATGCTTTCAAAGGCAGCTTCTCTCTCATGCACGTTCCTCCTGCTTTGACATGGCATGGCCCAAAGTGGAACAATCTACAGCAGAGACAGCCAATGCATAGCTCAAAAGAGCCTACCGAAGACATGTTACAGGGGTGTGGGTCGTAGCCATGTTAGTCTAAGGACATAGGCAGACAAGTTTCTTTGGGTGAATCTGATATCTTTTACTATACTAAGTTAGTCTAATAAAAGATATCAGATTCACCCAAAGAAACTTGTCTGCCTACTGAAGTCATGGGCATTTATGCTTAAAATGCTCCTTGCCCAAGTGTCAGCATGTATGCATTTCCCTCATCTACTGGACAGCTGCCCAGAACCCACGTGCTGGGCTGCACAAAATTTGATGCCAGTTCTCCTGGAGATGGGGATCCCCAGAAACTACTGGGGAGGGAGTACTGACACAACAATTGAGTGGCCTGCAGTAGATGAGAGCTAAGAACCTGGCTATTAAGCCTACTCCATCGGTAACAAAATGTAATTGTATTTTTCCATAACCCTCCGTTCTCATTTTTTTTTTAGCTTAAAATATGGGGGCAAGAGGGGACGGGGGGGTGTTATGTTCTTGTTCATCAGTCCTTGGAAGATGCCTGTTCTCAGATCCTCATAATAAGATCTTTCTTTGCACATGAAGCATAAATTTGCTTGGAAAACAGAGGCCAACACTTTCTAACCCCTCCTCCCCCTCAAGAATCAAACCGATTTATCTGATCTGTTTTCAGAGCTGTTGAAAGCTCCCAGGTTTCACTGAGGTCAATAAGACTTCAGCATCTCTGCAAATCAGGTTGCATTGAGCTCCTGATCATGCAAACAATGAGGCCAGTGCTTATATTTTAAAAATGAACAGTCCCATTGCATATGCCACTGAAGTCATCCATCTTTGCAGAGATGAGACCTTATTTAGATGCCTAAATATAGATGTATCTAGGAGCCCTTCATAAGATACAGTGATGTGAAGAATACACATTTGAAGACTACCCTTGAAAAGGTCATATCCCATAGTTTCAGCAGGTGCATTTGGATTTCAAAGCTGATAAAAGAAAATTATTTTAGACACAGTGCATGACTGGTCTGTGGTACTCACTGTCTCGTGATAATTCAAATGATATAAATATAACTATCAGTCACAGGATTAAATTAGCTCTTAAATATAGGGATGGTACTGGCTTAACAGTGAAATCTATCACTATAGCTCACATGCTGAGCTGAAAAATAGCTCATACCCATGAAATGGTTGGATGTTCTGGGGCTACAAGGCCTACTATATTATTAGAGGGACTTAGCTGTGTAGTTAACTCATCTGATGGGGGCTCATGATTAGACAGAGCTACTGAAGCCTGCATAGGCCCCTGGACAAGTTACATAACTTGTCTGTTTTCTTTCTTTAAAATGGAATAATATGCTTAGTGTTTTCAAACATGAAGGTAGACCTCTAATTTCATATTTGGCCACCTAAATAAAAGACTAAAGAATTGCTGAATAAACCCAAGTCCCACCTACATTTTCACATTGTTCATATCATTTGAGGTTTCCTTTTTTTTCCCCACAAAATCCTCTCCCTCTAAATTTCATACAAATCCTGCCCAACCAAAAGAACAAAACAAGAAGAAAAACAAAACAAAACCAAAGGGCATTTTCAACCAGTTATCATCATTTGGTAAATGATCTTTGAATTAAATGTGCTGTAGCAGCAAGTATTACTGTGGTTGTACAGACCTAACATTTTATCAAGGAGAGGATCGGCCACCATGATCATTTGATTGTTTACACATATTTCTTTACCTCTTAGTCTGAATTAGTTTCCTTGGTGTTCACTTTCTGTAGATGACAGTAGGACAGATGAGCTTTGCTGTCACCAGTGTTTGCAGTAAGCACACTTTAAACTCCTGCACTCACATACTTAGTTGCCTGGATTAAGTCCTGCTTTTGCCACCTACTGTAAATGGGAAAGAGGAGGAGGAAGCATCCTCTGTCTCCCTATCAACCCATTTTCTCTGACAGTGAGGAAATTGTGCACAGATAGGAGCCCACTTCTCGAGCAGAGTCCAAAGTTGCAACATGGTTTTCCTTGAGAAACATTCACTTTGCCCTGGATAAGAACTGTTTTGGGAAAGTGATCTGACTTATTGCCTTATGTAACAGCAAAATGACTACAAGTTGAGCCAAGGCACAAAAAAGGATCAGAAGATGTTATCTTGGCTTGGATCTCTTTCCTTTACCTTTGATGGATTTTTGTAGTGCATTTGTGCTTTGTTTTCTTAAACCATTTACTGTGACTATGGTTTTGTAACAATTCACAGGAGTGATCACTGAATGTCTGAAGACACGTATTGGCCCAAACTGTAATTCTGTCCTAGGTGAGGTTATGAAAGCTCAAAGCGGGGCTTCTGCTTACCAAACCAATCATCACAGATCCATCTTTCTGAACGTAGACTTGGAGCTACAGACGGTCAGGACAGGAAGGAGGAAGTTCTGGGTACCAACTGAGTGGGAAGAGAAGGGAACCAACACAAGAAGCCAGGATCTGATGAAAATGATCACTCAGTTTCCGAGTCCCCCTGCACTCTGCTAAAACAGGACAGCCTAGAAGAGTGCCTACAGGGACAGGGCCAAACTCTACATGGGTACAGCTCTGATGGAGTACTGCTTCTTTTCCCCACCAGGGGATTTGAACCTTAATGGAAAGAAGATGTGTCCACTAGGGACTAGACATTTACTTCCCCATTACCACTGCAAATGCAGTGTGCATGGTGGGCCAAACATACCAGGAGCAGTTCTCCCAAGGGGAATATCAGGAAACCCCATCTATCTTGTTAAGGAAGGCTTTTGAGAGGGAATTAGTTGAGGTTGTTCTGGGCCTGAACCAAGGCCCAATGAAGCCAGTGTCTAGACTGCCATGCACTCCTGTGGGCTTTCCCCTCACATTACCCTAATGAGGATCAAATGTGGCAAAAGCCTGGAGGGGGCGGGTGAGGGGGGGAGCATCATCCTTTTTGTCCTCAGCACCAACTCTGAAGTCACAAGGGGCCTGTTACTGTGATCAGTCCAGCCATATATAAAAGGGAGATTATAATGATGTCTGGTATGGAAAAAAAACACCCTCCAGCTTCCTAGCTGCCTTACGCAGCCCTTTTTCAGAGTCAAAAAAGATAGTGGAGCACATTGGCAGGGAGAGGGAGCAGGGTTGAAGTGAGGTCTCCGCCTGATGTTCCTAGTTTTGTGCTACCTTTAGAAGCACATTTCCTTACCTTCTGCCCCGCAGCCTCCTGACACTACCGTTACACTACGTCCATATGAAATCTCCCACACTCTGGCTCCATGGGGAAAACAGCCTTATCTTAAGTGAGGGCTCAGTATTTCACTGTGGGGTAACTGCTGTATCCTTGTGCCAGGGAAGACTCTGATTTTTCCTTTTATTGATCTGATTCTCTAGCATTTGTATCATTTCAGGGTAAATCACATGATATTCCATCCACTACGAGTTTGAGAAAGAAAGTTTGCTGACACGGCAATATGCATATTTTTAACAGCAAAGTTTATCTAAATGGTCACCACAAACAGCAAACAGTCTGTAATAGCAGGCAAGTGGTTCATGCCATTCCATTCGAGCTGTTCTATTAGCAAGGTGACTGTCTGTACTGGGCAAGAATATGCAAGTCCTTTATCACAATGAGCCCTTTGGCAAGTTTACTGCCATGAGAACTGCTGTACACATGGCAGGCCAGCATCTACCCAACGGAGAGAAGCTTCTTGCTTGGGAGTCCTTTCAGAAATCTGGAGAACAATGCAGCACGAATGGTGGAAGTATATGGCGCTTGCCCTTTGTCTCACTTCCTCCTGGAGCTGTGGATTCTGGGCAGTGTCTGGTGGGCCAAGCTTCTGTTGCAGAATAATGTTAAAGCCATTTTAGTAAAATAAGTCATTTCTGTTCCTTCCTTCTTTACCTCCTGGCCTGCTCAGGCAGTGAAGAGAACTAAGATAAAAAGACCAGGACTCCTTTTCCTTGGCTTTAGAGGGTGATTAGCTCGTCAATGAAAACACAAATGCTCATAGTATGGGTAGCAAGCAGGAGGAACTCACCCTCTTGCTGGCTGACACCAGCCCGGACATAGTGGGGATCACAGAAACGTGGTGGGACTCAACACATGACTGGGCGGTGAATGTCAAGGGCTATAGGCTGTACAGGAGGGACAGGATAGGAAAGAGAGGTGGGGGCGTGGTGCTCTATATTAAGGAGGCATACACATCCTCGTCAATTAGTAAGGAGTCAGAGGAGGGGCACTCTGAAGTGCTTTGGGTTAGAGTGCAAGGCAGTCACGGGGAAAGACTTAACGGTGAGAGTCTACTACAGACCTCCCAACCAGGGAGAGGAGCTTGACCAGGAATTCTTGGGTCAGCTCACAGAGGTAGCGAAGGCTAAGGATGTGGTAGTCATGGGGGACCTGAACTTCCCGGACATCTGCTGGGAAGAGCAGTCAGCCAGGTCTGACCGCTCACGTAGGTTCTTGGCCAGAGTTTAGGACCTCCGTCTAACCCAGGAGGTGCCCAGCCCCACCAGTGGGGACGCCTTGTTGGACCTAGTGCTGGCCACAGGTGATGACCTGGTGAGGGGGCTGCGGGTGCTTGACCACCTGGGCGACAGTGATCATCGCCTGCTGGAATTCACCATCCAGCGCAAGGTGGCAAGGGCATGCAGTAAGGCAGCGGCCCTAGATTTTAGGAGGGCAAACTTCAGCGATCTAAGGAGGATAGTTGGAGAAGCGCTGAGGTCCTGGAGGTGAGGGGAGCCAGGTGTCCAAGGAGAGTGGTCGCTTCTTAAGGAGACGATCCTCCAAGCCCAAAGGAAGGTAATCTCGACGAGGATCAAAGGGAGCAGGAGAGCACACAAGCCTCCGTGGCTCACCAAAAGCATCCGGGAATGTCTCCTTGCTAAAAAGGAGGCTCACACCCAATGGAAAGAAGGGGTCATCACCAGGAAGGACTGTTCTGTAGTTGCTCGGGGATGTAGGGGGTAGTTAGGAAGGCCAAGGCAGAGATGGAACTGGGACTAGCTTCCCAGATTAAGGACAATAAGAAGTCCTTTTTTAAATACGTAGGGGGTAAAAAGAAGGTCCCGGGTAATGTGGGGCCCTTGCAGGACGCGTTGGGAAATTTGGTCTTCACGCCAGACGGCAAAGCTAACACGTTTAATGATTTTTTTGCCTCCGTCTTCCTAAGTAGGGACCAGAACAACCACCTCCCTGCTGAGCCCCCCTCGGGCCCCAGGGGAGGCACACCTGGGCCACGGGTTAGAGAGGATTTAGTTAGGGAGCTTCTGGAGGGGCTGGACGTATTCAAGTCAGCCGGCCCGGATGATCTCCACCCTAGAGTTCTAAAGGAACTGGCCGAGGTCATTGCAAGTCCCCTGGCATGGCTTTACGAGCACTCGTGGTGCTTTGGCGTGGTGCCGGAAGACTGGAAGAGGGCCAACGTGGTCCCCATCTTCAAAAAAGGGAGGAAGGAGGACCCGGGAAACTATAGGCCGGTTAGTCTCACCTCGATCCTAGGCAAGCTGTTCGAGAAAATTATGCTGGCACACATCCAGGAGGGGCCAGCAGGGGGCTGCATGCTTAGGGGCAACCAACACGGGTTCGTCAGTGGCAGGTCCTGTCAGACCAGCCTGGTGGCCTTTTTCGATCAGATCACCAGATCAGTAGATGCAGGGGTAGCAGTGGATATCGTCTTCCTGGACTTCCGGAAGGCTTTTGACACTGTCTCTCACCCTGGTCTCATTAAGAAACTGGGGGGCTGTGGTGTAGACACCCACACAGCCAAATGGGTCGCCAACTGGCTGGAGGGCCGCACCCAGAGGGTGGTAGCGGATGGGTCATTTTCTACCTGGAAGGACGTGGGCAGTGGGGTCCCGCAGGGCTCTGTCCTCGGGCCCGCACTGTTCAACATCTTCATCAGTAATTTGGACGAGGGGGTAAAAAGCACCCTGTTCAAATTTGCTGATGATACTAAGATGTGGGGGGATGTGGGCACACTGGAAGGATGCAACAGGCTACAATCAGACCTAGACAGGTTACAAGGGTGGGCAGACGAGAATAGGATGGGGTTCAACACAGACAAGTGCAAGGTGATGCACTTGGGGAGGAACAACCGGCACCATGCCTACAGGTTAGGGAACTCCCCTCATCAGCACGGAGGCGGAAAAGGATCTGGGGGTCATCACTGACTCCAAGATGAACATGGGCCGGCAGCGTGGGGACGCGGTCAGGAAGGCCAACCGCACCTTGTCATGCATCCACAGATGCATCTCGAGCAGGTCCAGGGAGGTGATCCTCCCCCCCTATGCGGCACTGGTCAGGCCACAGCTGGAGTACTGCGTCCAGTTCTGGGCGCCACACTTCAGGAGGGATGTCGACAGCATGGAGAGGGTCCAGAGGAGGCCACTCGTATGATCAGGGGACAGTAGGGCAGGCCCTATGAGGAGAGGCTACAGGACCTGAACCTGTTCAGCCTCCACAAGAAAAGGCTGAGCGGGGATCTAGTGGCCTGTTATAAACTAGTCAGGGGGGGATCAGCAGGCATTGGGGGAGTCCCTGTTTCCCCGAGCACCGCCAGGAGTGACCAGGAATAACGGTCACAAGCTGGCAGAGGGTAGGTTTAGGCTAGATATCAGGAGGCGCGACTTCACAGTCAGGGTGGCTAGGGTCTGGAACCAGCTTCCAAGAGAAGTGGTGCAGGCTCCTACCCTGGGGGTGTTTAAGAGGAGGTTAGATGCACATCTTGCTGGGGTCGTTTGACCCCAGTACTCTTTCCTGCCATGGCAGGGGGTCGGACTAGATGATCTGCTCAGGTCCCTTCCGACCCTAGAAACTATGAAACAGCAAGCATAACAGGTAATGTACCCAGAAAAGGGATGAGTTATCTGCTCTCCTGGCTCGCTTGGAGGGGGCTGCAGCAGCAACAACTCTAAACCAAGCATTGTTCAGTATAGAGAACTTTCACAGAGGAGAAAGGGGGACTCATGGAGGAAGCCATGGGGGCACTCCCACTCAGCCCACAGCCACTTCCCCAGGGGATTAGAGACACTAGTGGGGACAGCACAGGCCAGAGAGTCTCTGGCTTGCCCCACTATACTGTCCTCAGTTGGGTCTCTCCATGCCTGTTTTCTACCACTACAGAAGTGGTATATTGGTCCATGCTGCCCTTGTAAGCAACACTGGAAGCTTCACTATGGTTTGGGAAGCACCCTGAGAATCTCAGACAGAAGGCACCGAGATAGGTGTGTTGTCACCGCATGCCACTCAGCACAGCCCTGAGGAGCAGGTAATGATCCTGGGGTTCCCTCTTTGACGTTGAAGGCACAGGCAGCCAATGCACTCATTTCCCAAAGTTGTGTGCTCAAGTGCCACCACCAACATGGCACTTGGTATTCAGACCACGTGAGCTGCGTGCAGGCACCTGGTGTAATTGGTTATGGCAGCAATTTCCACAAGACAGTGTGGACCACTAGCATGCAAATAAACTAGTGCTACTGGGATGGTACCAGCAATTCTCCTTGAACAATCAGACATGGACAATGTTCTAGGGAACAATCAAGGCCTCCTTTCCTCAAAGTCTTTGTTTCCTTTGGAAAATCAGCATATTCCCTTTGTGTTCCTTGCAGGACCCCATTCCTATACACTGGAAGGCGTCTTTCATAGAGACTCACATTGAAACAGAAGTCCAGAACCTCATGTTCAGCCTCTCAGTCTGTTCCTGGGAAAAGATCATAAGGCAACAGTATGACCAAGTCCCAGATGGACAAGATCCACAGAACTGGCTTAATAGTCACAAGCAAATTCTGTATTCCCTTCTTCTCCCTTCTAGTTTCTGATCCTCCAAGGCACATACTGGAACAAGTTTTTCAAGCTTTTTTTTCTAGAACTAGGAGGCTTAGAGGAGATTTTTATCTTATCCATCCAGGAGCAGGGCTAGTTCCTGAAGAACACTGAACAATGCAATAATCATGTGCCAGCAGTTGGCAACCTTAATGTGGGAACAACACAGCTTCAGATATGGGATTCAGAAACAGCTTCCCAATTTCAGCCCCTGGAGTCTGACCTGACATTTCACAGCCAAGGAGTTTGGTCAGCATTTGGGGTTTTATTCTATTCCGCCGTGAAGTTCGGGTAGAATTCTGGGTTTTTTGTACATGCAGTTTTGGTTTAGGTCCATCTCTAGTGGGATGCATAAAAAGGGAGGAGGAGGGAGAAACATACGATATGATAAGCGGTGCAAATTCTTCTTCCTTTGAATGAATGCCTCATTTTGGGGATGAAATAGATTCTCTGAGGCCTTGTACAAAAAAATCCTTTCACAACCTACAGTATTGGAGACAATAATGCAGCTACAGCTCTCCAGCGGGCTCTCAGTCGCCGGCACAGTGGGCATCTCTACAGGTTTACACTTCAGGAAACATCGCTCGTCAGCAGTGGTGGCAGGAGGGCATCACTTCTCGGTGGCAGTGGTGGGGTGATGGAATTCCTTCCCTTCCTCCTCCACGGGAATCATGACATCGTTTCCTGGGAATGATTCTGTCTCCTGCTCTGGATAGTGCATTGCCCCATCCGTTTCCACTGGGTTTTCTTGGGCCTCAGCATCACTGTCATACCCTCGAACGGCACAGTTCTTGCCTCCGGACACTTCCGAGATGGAGCCCACAATCACTGTGTCTGCTTTCATGATGTAAATTTTCTCTACATAAAGAAGCACAAGGGCATTAGTACTGAGTACTGTTTGCTGTCATATCTATTGCTAACCCCAGCAGGTTCCTTCAGAGCCCCTGAGCTGATATGCCCCAAAGTGCAGAGGTATATAGTTCAGGCCCATTTAGCTGCACTTTCCTCTCGGATAACTGGTTACACTGGGGTAGGGATGCCCTTTGAAAAGTGCTGCAGTAATTATGAAGAGTCTGTCTGGGGATGTTTCTAAGGCTCTGTTCATTTAGACCTGAGCACAGCATGGGACAGGGGCAATAAAGAAGGGCCCCCGAACTATTCCTTTTGGACTAGTGTCACATGATCACTGGTCCCTTCCAGTAACATAGGCCCGATCTCTGGTGGCCCTAGCTTTTTTGCCCTCTTCTCAAACCCAAGCCTTTAAAAGGAGACTGATGACTAGCACAGAGCCTTCCTCACTGCATGCACACTTAGAAATTAAAAGACTGCTCCACTCCCTGACTGCCTCACGACAGCCAACGCCAAGGCACCGGTGTCCCTGTGGCTTACACCAGGGTCCAGCAGAGACTTATCTCGTCCACATTTACTGGAAAGGCTGTACCTGCAACTGGGGTATATTTGGGTCAGGACAGTGGAGCTGGCAGAAAAGTGAAAGTAGGAAGAGTAATGTCATCTTAATAACAGCTTGGCAGGCTGTGGAACACGCTCCCCGCACTTAGGCGCACAAGGGTTTATGGGATCCGCATCTAACTGTGTGAGAGCATCCAGCTTGTGCCAGGCTTGTATTCTGCTCCCCCCATTTTCAATAAACCCACTGGCCTCACCGATCCGGTTATTAGTGTGGTCCCTCAC
Source organism: Crocodylus siamensis (assembly GCF_052110815.1). NCBI lineage: Eukaryota > Metazoa > Chordata > Crocodylia > Crocodylidae > Crocodylus > Crocodylus siamensis. The sequence goes on along the minus strand of NC_143406.1, from coordinate 11,607,271 downwards.
ACGAGCGTCGACCGGGCAATCTAGGGAATTTCCGCTGCTCTGGTTCACCTCAGCCAGATTCAGCTCAGGCCCATGGGTTTTCTCTGTGCTGGAAGGCGAGTTGTTGTTGGTTTCCATGTTGGGGCTGCTGGTAATTAGCTCCCTCTCTTCTGGCCCCTTTTCAGCTTTCAACATACTGATTCTCCTCTGTTGGTAGAAGAAGGAAGTTACTGGGGTGAATATGCTATATAACATCCTGGATACCAAAAGGGTGATGACTTGCTGCAGCTACAGAAACAGGTCAGCCACAATGAGAATAATATTCGGAACTAGTAAATGCCTGTCATCAGGGTGGGTGAAATTCTCCCAAGTGTCCAAGTGACTTAGGAACCACTGTCCCATTGCAGATATGCTCCTAAGTCACTGTGGATAGCTTTACTCAGATGCTTACAGATGCAGATAGACTACTAGTGATATTGAGGGAAGAGACGATGAATATTTGGCACATAATTCCCCCTGAATGCAACCCTTTGGAACCAGTTTACCTGCTTTTTGTGCCTCTCCTAGGAGTCTATCAGCAGCTTTTGGTAAACCTGACCCGTCAGCATTTTGCAGATATCTCCCCAATCTAGAAGCATTCTATACATATAATCAAATCAACCCATGGCACATTTTCCTTTTTAGCTCACAAGTAAACCAATGCACAGAAAATCTAAGGGCATGAACTGAAAAAAGGACCAAAAACTGCAAAACAACCTATAGCAGGAGAGGCCAGGTCTCCAGGCCCGTTCCTTTACTGCAGCCCCTCAGCTCTGGATACATTGAGCATACTACACAATTTTAAAGCAATAGTAGGTCCAGCCTGGCCTGCACAGGGTTGTGGCATATACAAAAAAGACACATTGGAGGAACGGGCCATGAGGAATCTCATGAGGTTCAACAAGGACAAGTGCCAAGTCCTGCACTTAGAAGGAACAATCCCATACGCCGGTACAGGCTGGGGGCTGACTGGCTGGGCAGCAGCTCTGCAGAAAATGCCCTGGGGGTTACAGTGGACAAGAAGCTGAATATGAGCCAGCAGTGTGCCCTTGTTGCCAAGAAGGCTAACAGCATACTGGTCTGCTTTGGTAGGTGTGTTGCCAGTAGGTCAAGGGAAGTGATTATTCCCTCTATTCAGCACTGGTGAGGCCACATCTGGAGTCCGGTCTCTAGTTTTGGGCCCCCATTACAGGAAGGATGTGGACAAATTGGAGAGAGTCCAGCGGAGGGCAACAAAAATGGTTTGGAGGCTGAGGCACATGACTGATGAGGAAAGACTGGGGGAATTGGGCTTATTTAGTCTAGTGAAGAGGAGACTGAGAGGACACTTAATAGCAGCCTTCAACTACCTGCAGCAGGGTTCAAAAGAGGATGGAGCTGGACTGTTCTCAGTGGTGGCAGATGACAGAATAAGAGTCTCAATGCAGCAAGGGAAGTTTAGGTTAGATATTAGGAAGGTTTTTCTTGTGAGGAGGGTAGTAAAACACTGGAACAGGTTACCCAGAGAGGTGGTAGAAGCTCCATCCTTGGAGGTTTTTAAGACCCAGCCAGACAAAGCTTTGGCTGGGATGATCTAGTTGGGGCTGGTCCTGCTTTGAGCAGGGGTTTGGACTAGGTGACTACCCGAGGTCCCTTCCAACCCTCATTTTCTCTGATTCTCAAACTATCGCTCTCCTGCAACTGGAGACGGGAGCAGAGACGGGAGTAGAGTGTGTCGTGCAGCAGGCTCTTCTACCCTCCGTTCTGGTGGTAGCTGCCTTTTAGCAGTCCAGCATTGTGGGATTTGCGGTGCAGCCAGCACTTCAAGCCACACCTGTCGGGTTTAATCTGTTCTTGCTCCACATTTAGGAGGGAGGCAGATGCCAAAAAGCACAGAGTCAAGCTTTGCAGCTGGGTCATTTGGGAGCAAAATAACACTGCAGGAATGGAAAACCAACTGCACAGAAACTTCATCTACTGACTGCAAGGGGCTAGTGCCACCTCATGGAGGATCCAGGCAAGTGCAAAAGCTAAATTGGAGGCCTATAACTTCAATTTGAAAGCATCCCAGCAGTGTCTCAGAAATATCAAGCCCGAGAGACAAGCAGAGCAGCTCTCCCCACTGCCCGGGGTTAGCAATGGGCCTGATGAAGAACACAAAGCTCAGTGGGCTCCTAGCTCTGTTTCTGTTTTCATGTGGTTAGATCGGCAAAAAATGAAAGCAGGGCTTTAAAATGTTTGCATGTGTCTGACTCATTTTTCGTGGAGGCAAGAGAGAAAGTTTCCTGAGAGGCAGAATCTGGCGTTGAGACACCGGCAATCATGGCAGCAGCTTACAAAAGCAGGAAAGCTCGAAACCACAAAAGGAAAATCTTCTACAGGTAAACTGAAATGCTTTGGAAGTGACTGATCCAGCAAGATCCAGCTCAGCACAGCCAGAGGCTTAGCATCATAGAAAAGGAGGGCTGGAAGGGACCTCACAAGGTCATCTAGTAGTCCAACCCCCTGCTCAAGGTAGGATCAGCCATCGCCAAACCATCCGATACAAGTGCTTGTCCAACTTATTCCTCAAAGTACACAAACAACGCTGTTGCACAGCTACAAATTAGGCCTGTGTGAAGAGGCTAGTATTTGCTTCGGATTCAGCCAATTCAGGGGACTGATTCGATTCGGTGATTCGAATCACTGTCCCGATTTGATTCGGCTGAATCAGCCACGCCAGGCCCACCCCCCTGCCCCTCTCGCAGCCCAGCAATGGCCGCCTCGCCTGCCCCAGCTCCTGAAACCTTGGGGGGGGAAGCCCTGGCTCAGCAGGTGCTGCAGGTGGGGTGTGATCCCCGCTGCCCCCCACTGCCCTACGCTGCATGGGGGGCTCTGCATGAGCCCCCAAACATGCCCTCCCCCAGTCCCCCAGCCCCCACAGGCCAGCTCTGGCCCTTTAAGAAAAAAAAACCTAACAAAACCCAGGGACTCACCGCTCCTGCCAGTGGGGGCGATACCCACTGCCCCATGCCACGTGGGGGCTCTGCACAAGCCCCCGAAGCCCCAAGGCTGCATCAGAAGCGGTGAGCCCCAGGGCTTTTATTGGCTTTTTTTTTCTTAAAGGGCCAGGGGCAGCGGGGGGGGCATGGGGGGAGGTCAAGGGGGCTTGTGCAGAGCCCCCCATGCAGCGTGGGGCAGTGGGAGGCAGTGCGGGTGCCCCCCACCCAGCAGCACTGGGTGAACACCGAGGCTTTTCTTTAAAGTACCGGGAGCTGGGGCAGGCGGGCGCAGCCATGGGGGGGCTTGGGGTGTGGGGCGGGTTGGGGTGGCTGGCAGGGGTCCCCCCCATGGTCCCCTCCCCAGGCCGCCACCCCTAGTACTTACCAGTTCGGAGTGGATGCTCCCTGCTGCAGCCACCAGGGACTGCCCGAATCATCAAAGCTCTCCGAATCTTTGCCGAAGATTTGGAGAGCTTTGAATCGATTCAGACCTTAAAACTGGTCCCCTGATTCAATTCAGATTTGGAGATTTGGCCACCAAATCAAATCACCACTTGAAACTTCGCACAGCCCTACTACAAAGTACGTTATCCTCAAACGTCAAGAGCACCTTAACCAGCCCCAGAGGAGTGAGGGCTGTCACGAGCTGCAGCTGCAAGGGTTGTTAAAATGCACTTGAGAGATGCCAACCAAATGCCTTTTAAACCCAAATAACTGAGCTGCAGTAGACTTCCAGTGCTCCGCTGGAACTGGGTGGAAGTTAATGGAGTTTTGACAACTGACCGGAGCTGAGCCTCATTCCTCTCTGTGCCAGGGTGTTTCCACTTCAATTTCACCGTATTTTGTAACGTGTTGGGAACCTCCCTTTCGATGTGTGTTATTCTTTCCAGAAAGTCACATGGGCTAACTAGCGGCAGCTCATACCATCTTACCGGGCACCGACTGCCACCAGCCTGACCATATCCTCACAAGACCCATTTTATAAGAAGCCACATGGGCCCATGCCTGCAGAGAGGGAAGTGGAAGAAGGGATTCCCCTGTTACTTGAGTGGCATCACGAGGGCTTGATGGCACTGAGCTGGGACGTTCACATCCAAGCTTCTTCCAAACGCTGAGGCCGGGTCGTCTCTGGGATTCTCAGGACTGCTATATTCCAATGACCCTGGGCTGGGCCTAGCATCAACTACTAAGCAAAACTCCCATTAGACACAGGACCTGGCTGGTGATTTTTCTAGAGTAAGTGCTTCAGGGCCAGGAGCCAAACACTGAAACAATAAGGACCGGTGCACTAAATGTTTGTGTCTGCCAAAGCATCACTGATGACAACAAAAAACACATCTAGAGAAAGCTGTAACTGTTTATAACAGGACAATTTAAAAGTACCTATATAATTATTTTTATGGGAAACCAGAGTGATTTGCTTTTGGGATTTATTGCATACTTACTGCACAAGTCTTCATCAAATCGGGCCCTGGGAAGCAAAGAGGAAAAACCAATTACTATAATCTCCCCTGTGAGGTTCAACAGCAACAGGAAGTATATCAGCATTTGCCCCAGTGGATCTCATATGGTTTTACAAAGCAAGATACTTGTGATATTATTTCCCTTTCCCACAACATGCAGACACTTCTGGAGTGAATTAGCTATAGTGTAACTCTGCTCTGTGACTATTCTCATAGTGCAAGCCAAGTAATAAAGCAACACGCCACTAGAGAAAGACTGAGTCGTGCCTGACAGATGTTCATGGCAGTGCTTCCTGGCACTGCTGGGAGACATTTATACCCTATGGTGGGGAAGCTAGTATAAGAACAGAACATCAAACTGAAGCTTCAAGGGGAGGTTGGCTGGGCAAAATGGCATTACACCTGGGCTTTGGTTAAGCTGCTGTGATTAGCAATGCCCTGCTCATGTGACACTTGTTACAAAGCTGCTGGAGATTAGGGACATTGGCTTTACCACTCAGGTGAGAAATGGCACCTCCAGCCTTGTGATGTCCCAGGCATTGCACAGGAGCCCAGACTCTGAGACGAGGACACAAGAAGTATTTTCCTGATTGACCAATGTCTCACCTTGAGATCCAGGCCTGGGTTGTTGTATAGGGACTTGGTACACATTAGGAGCTGCTAGAAGAGACAATAGGTTCAGTAGCCAGCACAAGGAAACTCTGGGATATGTGGGGAGCTATACTTGGTTGTTAGTAATGAAGATTTTCCAGCTGCAGATGCTTCCTACTGTCCCTGCTCACAGCAGGCAGATATCCTTCAGAAGGCACCAGGTGCCACCATTCCCTCCCCTTCCCTCCCCATGCCACCTCCAAGTATCTCCCTGAGCTGCCTGTGAGCTCCCATTTTATGCCAGCACCATTGTCTTCTTCCTAGGAAATCCCTTGTCTCAGGTCGCACAGGTGGGGATTTACCTGCCGCAGCCAAGCCTCCCAGAAGCTGGTAACTCTCCCTCTCCCCAACACATCCCAGGACGACCCAAATCTCTGGGGAGTCTCCACTCCAAGCAACTGACACCTGAAGCATCATCTGCATGCCTATGGTTAATGCACAGCTTGGAAACTCACTCTTCCTTATGAGGGTGAAGATCCGTCGCTTGCAAAACTTCTTTTGCCAAAACACTCCCATGGCCCCAAGCAACACCATCACTGGGAGGACCACCATGACCCAGGGAATGAAGTTGCCATTCTCTGCAACAGAAAGTGAGGGGGCCGAGGAGTGAAGGATGAAGAGAGAGAGAGAGGGAGTCTCAGTAATGGAGCCTCAAGGTTGAAAGCCCAGGAGAATAACATATAGAAAGGGAAAAGGAGGCTCTGTCACAGGAACCTTTTCCTCCAGGGCTGTTACCTTCCTTCACAGTCTTGTCTGTGGCTACACCTGAGGTCAGGAAAGTGCCAGCAGCTGGCTTTGTATCTGCTCCACCGGCAGTTCGTCCAGTTGGGTGGACATTGCCAGAGGTCACATCGCTCAGGAGGAGGCTGGGGTGTGTTGCCCGTCTGGAGTCAACAGGATGCTCAAGATGGGTGTGTTGGGAGGGCACCCCAGCTGGGTCAGTACCCTGGGTACTGTTTCTAAATGTTGCAAGTGTAGGGACCCGACTGAGGACGTTGGGAGATGGGTCCTTGCATACTTGGTCATGGGTGTTGTTTCCTTTGGTCATCGCTACCTTGCTCAGCTTGGCACAGCTGGGGAGGTGAAGGAGAGCATGAGATGGAGGGTGGCAGAAGGAAATACGTCAAGGCTTTCTGGGGGATGAGATTCTCCACGCAACGGACCTGCCTCGGGTTGGCTGTGTGCCTGTATCTACGCAACAGGATCACCCACCTTCTTTCCCCCATAGCATCAGCTTTGCAGCCAGATGCCAACCTAACCTCCATAGCACCTGAAGAAGTAGGCTGTAACCTATGAAGCTTATGCCTCTCTGAATGAGCCAGTCTATAAGGTGCCCTCCTGCCCTGCATTCACATTCAAGTTTAACCCTTCTGCTCAAGTGAGCTCTGAGTTAGGCAAGGAGGATTCATTCCTCTCTACTTGAATCCTCTACAGAAATAAAGCAGTCACCAGGGGACCCCCCAGATGCCACACACTAGCCCAAAGCCATCCCCCTCCTCCTTTACCCTCCCCCTGCCCTCAGGTGAATTTGGTTGGTTTGCACCAGTAGATCACAGGCTTCCAGCCAGCTCCCCCACCAGCATGAAACAACAGATCAGAAACCAGCGCTTACTCTGTGTGAGGCCTGCAGGTTTCTGTGCTGGAAAACCGGTCAGAGAAGGTGCCTGGAGGACACACTTGGCAGATGACATCTGTTTTGGAGGTGCCTGTAGAAAGGATAAGTCATTGGTTCCCAGACTGGCTCCAGGGCCAAAGGTGGAAGAGGCCAGTGGGTGTGAGTGGGATTCCTACCTCTGACCTTGACTCCATACCCAGGATAGCAGCTGGTGTGACGGTCGCAACGTGCACAAGTGTTCAGGACTGACATTTTACAGAAGAATCCTGCCCGGCACTCACACACCCTGCTGGAATTGAAGGTGCAGGGGGCTTTCTCCACAAGGTCATGTTCTGCAAGGAAGAAACGGAGGAGAAAGAAGCTGTGAGCAGCAGGGAGGAGACTCAAGGGAGGTCAGGGATACGGCACAGAGGTACCAGGTACTTGGTTCAGTGGTAAATAAAGTTACAAGACAAAGGGAGACATGTGAAGATGAGCAGGCTGCCATCTTTCAAACAGACTGGTATATGGATGGAAGGCCTCTAGAAATCCCAGCTCCTGTAGGCAGTGCTGCTGGGGAACTGACAGGAGGCATTTCCCTGTTCCAAGTACCAACACAGTGACCATCCCAAACATGTCCCTGTGCTTCAAACCTATCAAGGATGGAGATCTCACCAGCTCTGCTCAGCAGGAGTCTTTCCAGTGCCTTTGGTGAGATTTGGTTAAAGCCCCAGATACATCATGTAGCTGTTCTACTGAGACACACAAATATAGAAATGGGGTCCAAGCCACAAAAAGGGGGCATAACTTTACTACGCTGCATATTAACATGGAAGGGAGCTCGTGTCAGCACTGAGCTGCAGCAGAGGGGTCAAGGACTACAGGCTTGCCTATGCTAGTCAGAAGGCCTAACTGCAGGATGGGTTGGGTACCAACAGCAGCAAAGCTGGTCCAAAACAGGCTGTACATGCCTGCACTGATTCATGCCACACAGCCTCACTGCTATCAGCACCCAAGCTAGCTGGACAGAAGCTAGCTTAGCTTAGCTTGCTCTTGCAAAACTTTCCATTGCGATGCAGACACAGCATCAGATGGGCCAGCATCTCCTCCCAACCAGGTGTACTGTAGAAAGTCAGGAAACAAAGACAGAATGAGACTACGTGGGGGCAAGTCCTGCTAACATAACTGCAGAGGGCAGTCAAGCAAATACCTGTCATGCATGACACGCAGGCCTCACAACGTGGCTTTGGATGTGCCTCCTTCAGGTACTGCTCGGGCTCGCACCACCTGCAGTCCTTGTCCAAGTTAGTAGGGCATGGTGCCTGTTTAATGGAGCCTGGGGGGGAGAAATCAAAATCTATAAAGCAAGGAAGGGCTTAAAGAAACAATCATCCTGAAGCACTTCAGTCCATAGGCACATAAGTCCCGTGTATGACATGGGGACCTTCTCTCCGGGTCCGTCATCATCATTGCTCTCCCATTCCTCTAACAGCAATGTGTTTCTTAGTTCCAACCTGCAGCAAAAGTGCCATAAGTGGCAAAGGGCAGATCGGGTAGGGAACAGGCAGCAGAAAGCAGAGAAGGAGATCAGGCGAGGCATACAGAGTAGGAAGCAGAAAGCAGAGCAGCAGATTGGACAGAGGAAGGGGATGGCCCTTGGGGAGGGCATGGGGTTAATTTGTGGCACATCTGATAATTGGTGGCCCCCACTATCTTAATTCAAAGTGATGAAGGAACAGCCTCCCTGCAGCAATAGCAGGCTACAGTAACAATATCCTGGGGTGCAGTGTGTAGAGCTGTTAAAGTATGGGACAACGGCAAGTCCTTTGCGGAAGGAAAGAGATGACTGACAAGCCTGCAAGAATGGCAAGACATGGCTGCCACACTTAGATTGCTCCTTTAGGGATTCTCTGTAGCTGTAAGACCTCTCCTCTGGGCTGGTACTAGTCATTCGGGCTGCTGCAAGCAGCTCCTTTTTCCTCCTGTCAGCCCAGCCTGGATACCGTGGCTTCATGGAGCAGGCCCTTACCCCACAAACCAGTACGAGGTTGTACAGACAGCTCCCATTGAGTGTACAGAGTGGGAGGCTGGGCCAGATGCACTGCTAGAATATCCCCTGAAGAGTTGGCTATGGGAATATATTCCTGGCATGGATTCTGCCATGGAGATGAGGAGAGGCTGCTCAAAGCTGTGACCACATGAGCTGCTCGTACATGAGAAACTCCACAGAAACAGGGCTCTCAGAATGGGTTGGGATGGCCCAGAGCACTGATCATTCTTAAAATACTGGGAATAGGATAACAATTACTTGCATCCTTTTGATGGAGCTTGATACTGTCTGGGCATCCTTAGACCTGGGAGCGCCTAACTGGACAGAACCTGACTTTGCAGCCTCAACAGCCACCCGGGGTCATTTTAGCTGTACAATATAGCATCTAACTGGCCACAAAAAGTTCCTCCCTCTGCTCCTATTGTTTTTTAACACTATTGCTATGTTAGATAGCCATGTTCTCTCTCTCCACTCCTCTTCAGCTCTTTGCATCCTGTAGGCAGACCGAGACCAACATCCTTTCCGTACAAATCAAACTGATGAATTCACAGATCTTTAGCTGTGCTAAAACTGATGTAGCCCCACTGAAGGCAACGCATCTACGATGAGGACACAGCTTGCCTCATCCCAGTGCACTCCAATCTGGGCAAAAGCAACTTCCTTATCCATCATTTCTTGCTCTCATGGAACCAGTTGCACAATCCCAAGTTTTTAAAATCTTGGCTGGTCTCGCATCTGGGTGCTTATCTCATGAACACACACACTGCTGTAATCATGACATCCACAGTACACGATGTCCTGACACAAATTCATGCAAATGCTGAGAGCCACACACAGCCCCCGTCCCCAACCTCCTCCGAGCCTGCTACTGGTTTCACAAAGAAATGTCAAGAATTTCCTTGTCAGCAAGAGTTTTTACAGAGGGGGACTCAAGTCGGTGAAGTACCATAAAAAGCCCTGCCCATTGGGTTCCTATAGCCAATAGAGTGAGTTTAAGGCATTTCCAGAACTGTGTTGTTTGAAGACATTTCTTTTTTCTAACCACAATGAACATTACCCTTCATGAGTCATGGCTAACTTCCGACAAGCTCACTCCCTCTATTGAAAATACTCATGACCCAGGACACTTTCTAAACCGTTCTGACTATGAAGGCATCAATAGACTTTCCCCATCACTCTGGGGACAGCACTCAGTCCAGCTCACAGTTTTACTGGGCAGTTTGAATCCCTGTAGAAACAAGGTCTTTGGTCTAATTTCCCACTGCCTGCCAAGTTATAAGAGTCACTTGCACTTACGTAAAGTGGTATGAAAGGCTAGAAAGCCATTGGGGGAGCATTTTACACATTCATCATGCTCACTTTGGAAAGATTCAACTAACTAGGCTCAAGTTCATCTGAACAACTCATTTTTCCAAGGGCTCAATTCTAATGAAGGACCCAATTCTCCAAAACTGCGATAACCCTCTATGCAGTGTCGCATGTCCTCATATCTCACTGACACAATATCCTGTTTGAACTGCAATCCCTAAACTGTAATTGTTGATAAGCATCAGTGGATTAAGAGCCACTCATTGCAGATCTTTAGCAAATCTGAGGCCAGGACAGCCAGATGCATATCAGCTGCTCATTAAACTGTACACTGCACATTTATTCAAGGGCGACAAGGACTACCATTGCCTTGGTATAGATTTTAGATGTTTCCAAATGCACTTGCATCAAGAGTTGGTGTTGTATTGCCCGGAAAAGAACCATTTTTTAATTATAAAACACCCACCTGTGGGACAGTGGTAGCAGCATTTTTTTGAAGCTTCATCGTAGAACTGGTTATTAAGCTTGTCACAGGACTTGGCCAAGAGCCCTGATGCCTAGAAAACCAAACAGACCAAAGACAATTAAAATCAGAAACAGGAGATGACCTATGAATTTACTTATTCATTATTCAATACATTCCCAATTCAGAACATGGTTAGAGATGCAGCCTGCAGTCAGCTTTCCCTGTGAATGAGTCAGTGGGGAGGGGATACTGCAGACCTACTGGTATGTTTGATACTCCGCTGCCTCAAAGCCAAATCCTTCTTGCTGATAGTGAGCAGGACAACTGCATTTCCCACAAGGATCCTATTTTAATCCCAGATTCTGATTCTGGAATAGCCCAGCTAGGTCCCTTGGAGAACCAGCCCAGGCTTGAGACTCCACACAGATTGTATCATGATCAGGGCTGTGGAAAAGCCTGGCCAGGCCGGTTGTGACTGGTAAAGTTAATTCTTGATATTCAGTGCTGGACACAGTACATTATCTTCAGACATCCATGAAGTGGGTCAGTTATAACCAATGATACCCTTTGTGGGTATCCTTGAGAACACCGTCTATGCTTGTGCCAGTTTGGTAATCCCCTGCCGTGCCCAGCTGCCTTCTCACCCATGGTGCAGGGTAGCAAATGGGTGTCTTTGGTCAACTGAATATAGCTCATGACATCAAGGCTGAAGGCTCTCCTAAACCTAAATGGCCCTTGAAACCAGCAGGGTTAGGGCAGGCATGTTTCTGTCATCAACAGCCCATGAGAATTATGTCTGGCCTCATGTCCATCCAGCTCTGATTTCCAAGGCTGAAAACCAGCTGGGTTGCTTGGAGTGCGCTTCCAGAGCAAGGCCCAGATTCACACCCCTGGATCCATAGGGAAATGCCTTATTCACCACCACCCTCTACCAGGAGGTAGGCTTGGGAGTCAATTGTTTTAACAGGGCAAGAACCTGCCTTGAAGAGCAGGGTAGTCTTGCCTGAAGATAGACCCCAAAAAACTCTTAGTCACAAGGTTTGTCCTTATTCCTGCAACAAAGTCCACTGATTTTGGTTAAACTCCTTATATTCATGAGAGGTTTTAAGGTTTTGATCTGATAAGGATTCTGATATTTGCTTGGACAGAAAGAAGAAAGCTTTAATATTCACTCTGCTGAATACACTTAGTCATGAATTGCATCAAGAAAGAGATCAAGCACAAGACATTTCCATCTTGCATCAGGCCTTTTGCTTAGAACAGACTGAAACACACTGCTAGGAAATTTCAGTGGTGCGTGCTTTGTGATGAGATCATTAGAATCAGCATTTCCCCCATTCCTCTCCCTTCAAGCTTGTTATCATCTGAACTGCATTTTCAGTAACTAGCAGAAGGTGTGTAAGCATTTTCACCAGCCACATGTTTCAGAGATGAATGAGACCAGTAGATCCCCAGCAAACTTTCCCTCTTGATGGTGCTAGAGCAGGTGTTTCATTCGTTATAGTTAATTAACTTCACAGTCAGACTCTTCAGCTTGCTGTATCCTTGTTTACAACTGGGGAACCTGTGTCACAAAGAAGTCTCATGGGATAACTCTGGTCATGCGACGGCTGGAATGGAATTTGGAAGCCTTCGGTCAAACAGCAAGTGAACAGTAGAACTGGAAATAGCACCTTCTTATAACCACTAGCAAACACGACCGTCCAGAGCCAATGGGATCCAGAAACCTTGATCACTGGCTAAGCCTATAATGCATTTCTACAAAGCCCTTCTTCCTTCCTCATTAGACCACGTGGAGGGAATGGCAGTGTGCCTTTTGGGCCCACTTGAGTTGAATTTACAAGTTTTGTTTCCAAGGAGGCTGCCCGAGGTCACAGAGTAAGGTAGCAGAATGCCTTGCCTTTCTGTGAAAAACCAGCTCAGCTAGATAGCCGGTCGAAGAGCAGAAAATGGCCTAATGGAAACAGTCACAGTTAGGATTCAGGACCACTCACTTCCCATGGCTTTGGTGGAGAGAGCGTGCTGAGAAGTGGACTAGAATGGAGCCCAGTTTTCAAGCAGTGGCTGCATCCAAATCCCCCTGGCCCAGCTTTTCTGCAAGCTCCCTGAACAGCCATAGAAAAGGCCAGTTGTTCTTTCCTGGTTCTATGGTGAAATCTCTGTATGGTTTCTAGATCAATATTGCACTCTGCTTCTCAGGGACAGAGTTGAGAACTAGCCCTTTAAGTGATTTAAAGTTACACCACTCCTTCCAAGTCTTTTGGAAAGAACACAGAGAATAACTTTTAATTAAAAGGAGGCTGGGGTTTTATTACTGTTGTTATAACAGCAGCAACAACAGCAACAATAGTAATAAATTATTGTTATTACCATTTTCTGTGATTAAACATGAACTTGAAACACCGCTATAGATAGATATTAGTGGTGTTTCATTTTAATCATTCAAAAATGTGGACTAGGGGTTACTTTTTTATATCCAAAAATTGGGGATTTTTTTTTAATTAGAGAAAACCAGGATCCCTGGTAATTACTATTATCATCATTATAATATGTTGTCATTATTATTGTCATCATTAGGGGTGCTCCCAGAAGTGGCTGCAGCAGTCAGCTGGCGCTTGCAGGGGGTGCACTCGGAGATGCACGTGCACCCCTGTGTACCCCCTACATGTCGCCACTGGGGCAAGACGAACAACTATTCACCAAAGCGCCCCAGGGTAAAGCCAGGAGCAACAGTCAGAAATTCCTAAAAGGAAGTTTCAGACTCAATATAAGGAAAAACTTCTTTGCGGTTCATGTGACCAGACTCTGGAATAGCCTCCCAGTGGGGGCGGTGCAGGCACCTGCCCAGGAGATCTTCAAAAGGAGACTGCATACACACCTTGCTGCACACCTTATTTGATCCCAGCAGTCCTTCTTGCCCAGAGCAGGGGGGCTGGACCTGATGATCTCACGAGGTCCCTTCCAGCCCTAAGCCTCTGTGAATCACTATTGTTATCATGATCATCATCATTACTATTGGTTTCAGATACAGGAGAGGAATCTGCTCTTAGCTCCAGGGACGTTGGTCTGTAGTACAGCCTCACACCAGTGTCTGACAGCAAGATCTGGTCTGTTTTTCTTGATGAAAATGACTGCAATCAATTATTGCAGCGTCAGCATACACAGATGTGAAACGATTAGTTTAATCTGTCATTTGTCCGCAAGAGGGCAGCTAACCCCCAGTTTTCTGCTGCATCTCTCCATGAAATCTGCAGTCTCCTAGTTGGAGCTAGTCCAAAAGCCTGGTCTGAAAATGACACATACTAAAAATCTGCTGTTCACTGCCAATACGCTGGTCCATGTCCCCAGTGCTCAGAGTCAATGGCAAAATGGGTCTTTTTTTTTTTTTAAATCAAGATACTGACTATTTTTTACTCATTCAAGCTTTCTGCTGACTCAGTCCCCGCCAAATTCTTGGCCTTTCACCTACCACTCAGAGTTTGCCAGACAGTCAGTTAATTTCCATGAGTGTGAAAATAACTTAGCACGCTCCTTCTCCAGAGGGCTCAGAAGAGGCGCTCGGCAGGGCCCACCACCTCATTTAACATGGGTCACTCTTTTTTTTTCCAGTCCTTTGGTTACTGGCTTGATAACCTGTCACTACGCCGGTTGAGCCTCATTGCATACGGCCCTTGAAAACGACACGCTTAAGTGGGGCAATAACCGTGTACATAGATTTGACCCCATATGCCCGGTATTCACAGCAGCCTGAACTTATTTCACGACTCAGCATGAGTTATTTAAGCCAAACAGTGCGGGAAGGAGAGCATAGCTAGAAGTGGCGTGGGCTCCGTTTCTTTAACAGGCACCAGGTTTTCTAGAACCTCAGTTTCAAAATTTCACATGTCTGATGTCAAAAGCTTACAGTAACCACCGAAAAAGCAACCACAAGACTGTGTGGGACAGAGGTACATTTGGGGTTGCAGGGAAAAAGGTCCAAAACAAATGATAAGCTTTGCAGCAAAGAAGAGTAAAGGAGTCAACTTGGAAAGGTGAGGATTTCTTGCTTTGGAGAATTACAGGTGACAGCGAAATGAAGAGGCTAGCAATTGTTGCAAAGATGTCTAAATTAGACCTCTCTCTGGGAGTGTGGGTGAACTTGAGGGCACAGGCAGCCTGGATGGTGTCATTTACTCTTTGCTCTTTCCCAATCAAAGCAGAGTGTAACGATGCAGCACACACTGAAGAACAGAGGCAGGAATTAACATATCCACCCTAAGCACAGTTACCTCTATGCAGATTTCAACTTCCTACATGTCACTTTGGAGCAGGACATTGGATTGACATAAAGGTTGGCTCATTTGGTGATGCGGATGACAACAGACAAGGCTGCATACACATAGTAATACTTTGCTTTTCAGCTGCAAACTACAAAACACTTTATACTGGTCATTAACTAGCAATACCCTATGCTTACCAATGAGGAACAGTGGGGGTAGCAAGTCAATCGCAGTGCCAGAGACAGGACACAGCTTTCCTAACTCCCAGAGAAATCAGTCAAGTCTAGCACTGGCATCCTGGAGTGTCACTCTGTCCTTTCTTGATTTGATTGTTAAATCAGACCATGGAAATAGACAAACTTCATCAGCTCTCCAGTTGCAGAAGTCCAGATACCTCTTTCTCTTGCCCAGTCCATTGGGAGAACAAATAAACATCTGATTGCTTCTCTGAGGCACAAGATCCCAAGCCTGATGGGGGTATCACAAATGCTTACAACACTGGGGAGGACTTAGGCCAAGCCAGAATCCTTTCAATGCCCTGACCACAAGACTGGAGCCACACAGTGACTCATGACTGTGAAGTTGTGAAAACTCACTTCAAAGGAAGGTCTCTGTTCTTAGCAGCACGGCTGACACTTTCACAGCTCACTTAACAAGAACGCTGGCTACAGAGCACAATCAGCATGACAGTGGGAAATGACAGGTGCTCTTTTTCTGTGAGCAGGACATTTGAGCGAGGGTAATGGTAATGTCACAGGTATATGACAAGCTGTCTTTGACAGGCTGTGGGGCCAAAGGCTCCAGCCCAGTTGCAAGGTGTAACACTAATTGCAGGCTGCTCAGGAGGACTGGGCCAATGAAGGAGATAATCAGCAGCCACAAGAAGTAAAAGGCTCCTAAGGAGAGGAAGCCAAGGGTCAGGTGAACAGGAAAGGAGGGAGAAAGAGAGAGTAGCCTGGTCAGCAGCTGCAATACTGGACCAGGGACTCTCAGGGTCTAAGAGACTGGGAGCAGCAGCACCACGGCAAGGAGGGAGTTGAATCACAGCCAAGCTGTGAGGAAAGGCTTTAGTGGGAAACAGCAGCATCAAGTGGAGCTGGAGGCACTTTCCCAGGGGCTGAAAAGGACTCGGACCCATGAGTTAACCTTTTATGGGCTGTTTGGGTCAGAGTGTGAAGACTGACTGATATAGGAGGGTGTCTGTGTGCCCTGGGAATACAGACGGTATTGCGTTTTAAAGACTTTGAGCTAAGTGATAACCCCAAACCTGCTACAGTGTTCAGGAGGGGCTTGTGCAGTTGCACAGCTGGAGCACAGAAGTGGACCCAGAGCCCTAGTCCCGTGTTCACCCACATCAGTGGGTCTCAGCCTTTTCAGACTTGAGGCTAGATTAGAAAATTACACTTGGGTGGAGAAGGCACTAGGTACAATGATTCCCTAAGAAGGGGAGGGGTATATCCAGGTCCATTCAAGCAGGAGATAGAACTCAGCTGTACAAGAACACTTCATGTCAAGGAGAAGTTACTGACAGGCAAAGCAAGCACCATGCTTACAGAGACTTCCAGGGGACCCATTACCCTTTGGGTCTCAGCACCAATAGCAATTTCTAGTGGATGCAGCTTCCCAGCATGCTGAGCAGAGCACGCATCCTGTGAAATGGCAAACAAGAGTTCAAGCAGGACAGGAAGATGAAATCAAGAGACGGCAAGTAATATATACGTGCATCAGATATATGCTCAGAGTTGGTAGGTGTAATATGCCACAGAAACCTTTTTTCTTTTGTGGAGGGAGACACGTGATTTAATCTCTTCTGCCTTCTCACCATCTGGATAGTGAAGCCCAGATAATGCTTGCTGGAGGTGTGACCCAACAAGAAGCAAAGGGGGCAAGAGTGCCCAAAAGCCCCTCTGGCTCACCAAGGGCATTCGTGAATGCCTGATTGCCAAAAAGGAGGTATACACCCAGTGGAAGGGAGGGGCTATCACCAAAGAGGAGTATACCTCCACCGCTTGGGTCTGTAGGGGAGCTGTTAGGAAAGCTAAGGCAGATACAGAACTAGGGCTAGCATCAAGGATAACAAAAAGTCCTTTTTTAAATACATAGGGAGAATGAAGAAGGCCCCGCGTAATGTGGGGCCCCTGCAGGATATGCTTGGCAATCTGGTGGTTGCACCAGAAGAAAAAGCAGACCTCTTTAACAATTTCTTTGCCTCTATTTTCTTGTGCAGGGATCGGGACTCCCTTACCAAGATTCAAGATGGACTCGGGAGAAACTCTGCCAAGCCAAGGGTCACGGAGGATCAGGTTAGAGAACTTCTGGAGCGGTCCAGATGCTCTCCACCCCAGGGTGTTGAGGGAATTGGCAGGGGTTATCGCGGGGGCCTTGGCACGGCTTTACGAGCACTTGTGGTGCTCGGGCCAGGTGCCGGATGACTGGAAGAGGGCCAATGTGGTCCCCATCTTTAAAAAAGGGAAGAGAGAGGACCCAGGCAACTATAGGTCTATTAGTCTTACTTCAATCCTGGGGAAGCTCTTTGAGAAGATTATCAAGGAGCACACCTGTGATGGGCCACCAGCAGGGATGATGCTCAAGGGCAACCAGCATGGTTTCGTTAGGGGCAGGTCCTGTCAGACCAACCTGATTGCCTTCTATGATCAGGTCACAAAACCACTGGATGCAGGTGTCGCGGTGGATGTAGTCTTTCTGGACTTAGGAAGGCCTTTGAAGGTCTCCCACCCCATTCTCATTAAAAAGCTAGGTGACTGTGGCATTGATGCCTACACAGTCAAATGGGTTGCAAATTGGCTGAGGGGTCGCACTCAGAGTGGTAGTGGATGTGTCATTTGCGACCTGGAGGGAAGTGGGCAGTGGGGTCCCCCAGGGCTCGGTCCTTGGACCTGCACTATTCAATTTCTTTATTAGCAACTTGGATGATGGGGTGGAGAGCAGCCTGTTTATATTCGCAGACAACACCAAGATTTGGGGTGAGGTGGGCATGCTAGAAGGGAAGGACAGATTACAGCAGGACCTGGACAGGTGACAGGGGTGGGCAAATGAAAATAGGATGGGATTCAATACGGACAAGTGCAAGGTGCTGCACTCGGGCAGTAGGAACCAGCAGCATACCTACAGGATGGGGAACTCCCTTCTCAAAAGCATGGTGGCAGAAAGAGATCTTGGAGTCATTACTGACTCCAGGATGAACATGGGCTGACAATGCGAGAACATGGTCAGTAGGGCTAACCGTACCTTGTCCTGCATCCACATGTGCGTCACAAGCAGGTCCAAGGAGGTGATCCTCCCCCTCTATGCAGCACTGGTCAGGCCGCAGCTGGAGTACTGCCTCCAGTTTTGGGCGCCGCACTTCAGGAGGGACGTGGCCAGCATGGAGAGGGTCCAGAGGAGGCCGCTCACATGATCCGGGGACAGCAGGGCAGGCCCTACGAGGAGAGGCTACGGGACCCAAACCTGTTCAGCCTCCACAAGAGAAGGCTGAGAGGGGGGATCTGGTGGCCGTCTATAAACTTACCAGGGGGACCAGTGGGGTTTGGGAGAGACCTTGTTCCCCCGAGCGCCTCCCAGAGTAACAAGGAATAATGGCCGTAAATCGCTAGAGAGTAGGTTTAGATTAGACATCCAAAGGCACTACTTCACAGTCAGGGCGGCTGGGATCTGGAACCAGCTTCCAAGGGAAGTGGTGCAGGCTCCTACCCTGGGGGTGTTTAAGAGGAGGCTTGATGAACACCTGGCCGGGGTCATTTGACCCCAGTTTTCTCTCCTGCCCATGGCAGGGGGTTGGACTAGAAGATCTACCTACCTAGAAGGTCCCTTCCGACCCTACATCTATGAATCTATGAGAGAGAGTCCCTGTCTACTTCCCTTTGCTTCTCTGTGGCTCGGCTTCCCTCTCTCTAATGCACTGACAATGACAACCCGGCCCTTTGCAAAGTGTTTTGAGACCTGCCATTGCAACACTGGTTATCTGGCTAATTTTCTGCTAGATGCTCCGTCAGGAGGCAGAGTTAAGTTCACATATGGGTCTCTTCTTTTCTCACTTTCCCCACCCCCACCTTCCACCTTACCGAGACCTCTCAAGGGGGCCGGCCCCATTAATTAGTATGCACCAAAGCCAAAGTAGTCTCATTACATAAGGAGGCACAGAATGACTGTGGAAACCTGGCCAGACTCAAAGAGTTTGTTCTGAGATGGGTTTCATCCCGTCCTGAGTCACTGTTATTAATATCACTAATAATGGATTGTTTCTGAACACAACAGTTTTTCTTTAGCAGAGACCCTTTTGCAGGCACAAAAATAGAAGGTTAAGATTTGACTTTGTGAGCCTCATGGCTCATAATTAACTTCTGAAATGAAAGCTAAAAAGTGGCCCATTTTAGCTGAAAGGCTCAAGCCCGCCACCTTCTCACAAAGCAGCAGTAGCCATCAGTGTGCAGGGAGCTCCCCTTCAGAGCCTCATTGTGTTTAGGGGTTCACAAGAAAGCACAGACTGGGAAAGTAGCTGGAGAACTCTTCTCTCCCTCGCCAATGTGGATACCTCCTCACAAGGCCCATGATTTGACAGATACCAGTTCACTCCAAGTGGAGAAGATTCACTTCATTATTTTTCCCCCTGCTGATTATTTTATAAGGAATGATCTAGGTTATGATAACTTTCACTTCTGCCCGGTGCCCTCCCGCTCTTCTAGGATGTCTAGAAGTACTGAGGAGGGCAATCTAATTCAATGAGGAAACCTCCTGTGAACTTCAAAAGCCAAACTCAATCCTTCCCCTCATTTCTGAAAGGCACTGAATGAAAATGTGATAACCTCAAAGCCCGCTTTAATACCCAGTGTGCCTCTCTCCCCTTTCATCTTTTGACTCCCCTTCCTTCTTCCCATCTCATCTCCGAACTATATAACAGAGGAAAATTGAATTCAACCTCTTTGGTCAGGGGAAGGCAAAGCGGTGATCCAATTTATTCAAGGGTCACACCTCCAGCAAGCATTGCCTGGGCTTGACTATCCAGATGGCAAGAAGGCAGAAGAGATTGAATCACGTGCCTCCCCGCCAAAGAAAAAAGGCTTCTGTGGCATATAACACCTACCAACTCTGAGCATATGTTCAGCTAGATGAGTACCTCCTGACCCTGTGTCTTTTGTTACAGCCTGAGGTTAAACATGACTAACAACAAAAACCTGTGTCCTGCCTACGAGGGAGCTTACACTTCTATTATCTTACAGGGTCACAGGTAGACACATGGCACAGGGCAGGGCAAAAGGTGACTTTCTGGTCTTCCATCTTTATGTGGCTATTAGGAGGATCAAGACGGAGGGGTCCTGGCTCAGGGAGGACTCTCAGAGAGCAAACAAAAACCAGGCTCAGTTAGCGGATGACTGAACAAAAGACTTCAACCCCCATCCTGCCTCCCACTGAAGTGAACGAACATTTTATTAGTGGGAAGCAGGATTAGACCCTGATAGACCAGAAGAGCTTGTAGTCCCCTATTCGTTTTGGACTAGCCTGAGAGCTGGAGCGTGCTCTGGACTCAGGAGCATGCCTGGTCAGCAAGTCTGATGGATCTCCCAAGTCAGCTCTGTTGACCAGGAAACCGGATCCTATTTTAAAACTGCAGGCTATCAAAGACCAGACTAATGGAAGTCAATATCTGACCTGGGGGCACGTAAGGCTTTGGCTGTAGTGTCTACTTTGGAGAGTAAGGGTGTGTTGCTCACCTTCACTCGCTGGTGCCCCTGTGCGTGATGGCTACTTCCTCCTGAATTCACTAGGCTGCTCTGCAGATTAGTCAGGACCTGGCTCAGCTCATTCATTAATATTCTTCTGAGCTCACAGAAACAGCGAGTTGGTGGAACGGAGCAAGATGAGAAAGCGAGCTGACTCCAAGCGAGCACCAACCCAAGAAGAGCATGTTACGGTAAAACCCAGAAAAAAAAAGTAGCTGGTTGCTCTAGAACTGACTAATGAGACAGCAAAACAAGAGACTCCCTTTCGAGCTCCTACCCAAATGATGTAGACTTCTATTAGTTCAAAAGGCAGCAGCCAGGAGCATTCACAGTTAAACTTCATCTGCCTGATGGTAGCGATATTAATAAGAAGCAGCAGTTAGCTGAATGCATTACAAAAAAAAGGAAAAAAAAAAACCCCAAGGGGAGGATGGGGGGAAATCCATTTAAAACATAATTAGCGAGATAGAAATGGGCAGGCACCGAATGTCACCCTTGTGCCAGGGTCCGGGCCGGCCTGGTGCGGACACGGGGGGACCGGCCCCCCCAGGCCGGCCGCGCTGCGCCTGCGCGGGGGCAGCGGCAGCGGCTCTCCTGCGGCGCGCACGGCGCTGTCCAAGCGCGCGGAGCGCAGCCGGGCCGGGCTCTGCCCCGCGCGAGGGGCACTCGCTGCTTCTCGGCCCCGATCCCGCAGGGGCTTGGGACGGCGGCGGCGAGGGAAGAAGCCCCTGGGCGGGCGCGGGGGCCGCGATCCGCCTCCCACGTGCGCCGCGCCGCGCCGCGCCCCCGCCCCCGCCCCCGCCCCCGCCTTACCTGAGCCAGCAGCGGCAGCAGCAGCAGCAGCAGCGCGGCCATCGGCCCCGGCGCCGGCGGCGGCCCGCGGCCCGGCCCCGAGCGTGCGGCGCGGCGGAGCCCGGGAGCGGCCGTGGCGCTGGCGAGGCGGAGGCGGCAGATCTGAAACCCCGGAATCAAACCGAGAGCAGGAGGCTGCCGGGGCCGAGGGAGCGCGCAGACCGCAGCGCCCGGCTCGGTCCTGCCCCCAGCCCCGCCGGGCTCGGAGCCGGGGCCGCCCCGCCCCGCCCCGCCGCCGCCCCGCCCCCCCGGGGCCTGCCTGCGGGGGTCCCCGCTCGCACGAGCCCCGGGCAGCCGGCTCTCCCCCGGGGCGGCTGCCCCGAGCACCAAGCCCTGGGCTAAAGGGCTTGGAGGTCTTTCATCGTCTCCCGGCCGCTCCTGCCAGGACGTCTGCACGCGGCTGGCTTGGGAGCAGGGGGCTCTGGCTTGTCAGGCAGGCTTCAAAGCCTCAGCCCCCAGCAGCCCATTTTCAGAAGAGCCAGGAGCGCAGGGAAGGAACAGGCAGTCGCTGCCAGCGGAGCTGGGCTTGTTCATCCCAGCGTCACTGCTGCCCTCGTAGGTTGGCACTGCAGCCGCTTCTGCCAAACCCTCTGTTTGCTGAAACACAATCCCACAGTGGCCTTTGCAGTTCAAGGAAAGCTGGGTTTCTCAGCTCAACGTTGAGGTTTTTTGCCCTGGGATGTTGAAACTCCTGTCCAGACGATTCATTTGAACTCCATGCAATGTCATGCCATAGTATGGATCCTGGATGTAGACATACATCTGGAGGCTTGGAGTTGGGTTGTTTTTCCAGTCACCATCATCAAATAGGCTGATTTGGGAATAGACAGCCTGTGCTTAATTTAGCCTAGTGAAGTTAAAGTAGCTACATAAATCAGAGACGCCTCGCAGCAACAACAGCTGAGTGCAATTAAACAGGTGCTTTCCAGAACTGGGGTCATGGATTTTTTTAAAACAATGAATTCTTTGTCGAAGGGGACACTGGGAAGGACCTGAAATGGCAAAAGGTAGCTAGTTGTCTGGGTATGTTGGACAGACATCTCGCACTACAGCGTTGCTTTCCCTGAAACACAGAGAAGGGAGGGGGAGGACAAAACTCCAGAGGGCCTGCTCCAAACCCCACGCATCTGATATGAGCCCATTAAATGCAAGCTGTACGTGTTTTGATTACATTAAAATGAACTTGCAGGGACTTTCCAACAGGAGCCATATCAGGAACTGGAACCTTCACCTCCATTTTACAGCAAATGTTCTGAAAACATTGCATTGGTTTCCTAGAAAATCATCCCCCCGCCCCACATGGTGAAAAGCAAAACAAAGGCTGTGGCCAAACTTTCTCCAGAGGCCAGGAATTTTTATTTCTGGTTTAAGGAATTTAAAGAAGGAGAAACTCCTTTGCAGCAGTTTGTTACTGTTTACAGTTCTCCAATTATTGGTGCAGGTACCTCTCCACTATTTACCAGCTACATTCATTGCCCTCTCACCCACTGACTCCTCAGTTTATATCTTCACTGACTGCCTTTCCTGCATGCATGCCAGCCTCTGCCTGCTTCACTATTCCTTCCATCCAGGAAGAGCGCACACCAACTGCAGCTGCTTCTTCAGCCTGACAAAAGTGACCAGGGGTGTTTGTAAGCTTGCAAAGAAGAGTTTTTCCAGCTATTTGAGTTGGTCTAATAAAAGAGATCAGATTTACCCAAAGAACTTTGTCCGCCAATTGGTGCACACATTTATTTTTATCATAGAAAGCAACACATATCGTTAAGGAGGGCTCCTGTTTTAAGGCTGTTTTCAGTTGCTTTGCCAGACATTAGATATTTGGGCTGAATTTTTCCATGCCAGGTGTCTTCCCCAGGCTGAATATTTTGGGGCTGTTCCTACATGTAACAACACTATAAGGCTGATCTGTTTAGCCCTTGGCTAGAAAACGATTTGGGAGTCCTGGGGAAAGACTTGTGTATAACCATGTAAAAAATGGACTGTGCAACACACATAAGAAAAGGAGGCTAAAGGGGGTTATATGAGCAACTATAATTCTGTTGCTTTTGAATGTCTCAAAACTTGACTTTGCAACCTTATTGTAGCTTTTGTAGAAGATAAATTAAATACCCCTTTTAAAAAACATACATAGTCAATGAACAGGATGCCTATTAATGTGCAAACCATGGCACATACCCCACAAACCATTAACATGTGGAACTAACCTATGTCTAAGGAGTTGAACTCTGTGGCACTATCCATTGCTCAGGTATAAGATTAGTGATATGTCTAAGGAGTTGTAGAATCAGCACCTCCTGACTCACCAATACTGTGAACCCACTCCTGAGATAAGGCTTCTGGCAGCTGCGTTCACTGAGAATAGTGGTGTTTCTAAACACGGTCACGTGGATCCAAGAGACCAGTGAATCAAAACAAGACTCCCTTGAACACTGGCTCTCAGGGTCCCTTACAAGTTACAACTGATTTTTTGACCTTCCTGCTGCTCCCATTTGAGTCAGCAGGAGTATTGCAAATGACTTCAGTAAGAACAGGATCAAGCCCTAAAGATGCACATGTAGTCCCAAGGGGGCTTCTTGCAGCTTGCGTAAATGCTCCCCAGTGCAAAGGCTGGGTCCTAGCATGGCGTGACACTGTGACTACGGCTCTGTTACTCATTAGGTAACAGAACCCAGACAAAGGCATTGGCAGCTCAAAACCGCTCACCAAAAACAAGCCTGTCGCAACCCCTTCCCCATTTTTCCATGAGCAGCTTGAGCACGCCTGCTATTGTATTATGCAAAAAGGCTCATGTAATCAGGGCTCAAAACCATTTGAGGCCTCACTGGGAAAACCCAACATCTTAAACTTTAGCTGGAAATCAATTTACCAGTCAGTGCAGATCAGGAGCACTGATATCACAAGGCCTTATTAGAAACACCATTGAGAAAGCTGATGCATTTACACTAACCACCCGGGTCTGATAGTTTGAAGTTGTAGCTAGATGTAGACCAGTCATTTCAGGGACACTGCTCAGTATGTCCCTCTGTGGTCTCCATTTTGTACATGGTTAGTATTTCGCCCTTGCATTCCTCCTCAAATTTTACACCTTCAGTGGCTTGGTTTAGTGGCATTGGCCCTCATTGTCGATATACAGAATCACATGGATTCTCCAGTTTCATCCCACTATGTTTGTCCACAGAGATCAGATTTTTCTTTAGCAGATGGTGTCCTCTCTCCTTATTTCACTAGGTCCAACTTTTGCCTACACTTACTGTGTCAGGTTAATTGTCTGGTAATCTGCTGCTTAGCTGGATTTACGAGTGATCACAGGCAGACTTTGTTATATTAGCCTTTGTATTATGGCTGGTTTAGACTAGACCTTGGCACTTTTACTGTGCAGTTAAGCAGTGTGGGACAGATTGTATTGTGTATTAAAAGGTGTGGTTACATTTTCTGCTTGTTGAAAAACAACTGCATTTAGAGAAGGAATTCAGTTTTCCTTTTGTTTCTCTTGTGTACATTTAAATTTTTAAGAATTAAAACAGAAAAATACTTAGTAAATCTGCTGCTAGTAGTCCCAGAAAAACCAAAACCCTAGTGTATAGGGAAAGTCCCCAATTCCCTCAGCATTGGGAGTTCCAAGTATAATGGGCATCTTCATATAGAAGTGTTATTCATTACTACTAAAAATAGAAAAGGAAAAAAGTCATCTTCATGATCGACACATAAGGTTCCACACTCGTTCAATAAATATTTGCAGTCTAAGGAAAACGAACAGGCTAGATCTTTTTGCTTGGATGGACTTTTGTATCAATCAGATATAGTATCTGGGCACAGCACACCTCTTGGGAATTACGGACCAGCCAAAGAAAGTTGATGGGCCATTAACTTGCCTCCAAGTGTCATTTGTCTCCCGACAATACCAAGGCATAAATATTAATTTCGGTTATTACAAAATACCATTCCAAAACATGCCATTTGGATAAAGTAACAGTAGAGTTACCCAAGATATGTATGGATGTGTTGAGGAGCAAAATTCAATCCTTTACCCAATTTGCTTCTCAATTACTCCTGCCCTGAAACGGTCTGTGTGGCAAGTGGGGGTTCAGGGTCTTTCAGCTACTGTACAAGGCCTTTGTAGGGAATGTTGCTACTGACTTCAGTGAGAACAAGATTGGGTCATGAAGACCCACAAGATAACTCAATGTCCTCCATGGAGCTTCTTGCTAGAGTAAATGCTAGTCACTGTAAGGGCTGCACAACTGAGTCTTAAGGTAACATTATGTGAATATGGCTCTCTTACTCATTCAGGTCAAGCAACGTGACATTCACCTGATTTGCCTATCATTCATTCCTGTCCTGAGGCGGCTTCTTTTCCACTGCAGAGATACACATCTTCATGTGACTCCAGGAGCTGAGGCCAAGCACCAAATACCACGGGAGCACTGGAGATGTTGAACAACTGGACATAAGGAAGAACGTCTTCACTGTCCGAGCCCCCAAGGTCTGGAATAGACTGCTGCCAGAGGCAGTTCAAGCACCCACTTTGAACACCTTCAAGACTTGCTGGGATCCTATGATCCCTGATGACTTCCTGTCCCTGGGGCAGGGGGGTGGACTTGATGATCCTCCGGGGTCCCTTCCAGCCAAAATGTCTATGAAATCTATGAAACAAGAGACTCAAATGAAATGTGGGGATTTGAATACAGCCACTGAATTCACAGCCCAAGTTTTCAAGCATAATGATATTTGGAATCAGTCCATTATGGAGGAATGATTTAGTTATATTGATCTAAACTAGATCTGGCAGTTGATTCAGTTCCAGCTATACAATGACAATGGATGCATTAGGTATGATAAACC
Organism: Crocodylus siamensis; assembly: GCF_052110815.1. NCBI lineage: Eukaryota > Metazoa > Chordata > Crocodylia > Crocodylidae > Crocodylus > Crocodylus siamensis. The sequence goes on along the minus strand of NC_143406.1, from coordinate 11,581,070 downwards.
TTAGTTAATCAACACACCAGACAAGTTCATTATTTGCTTAATTACATAACATCATGCCAGTCCCACTTTTTGCCTATTGCTTGCTTTATGATGCGCACAAATTATTTGCATATCAGTTAAAGGCACAAACCACTTGTGTGCATCTTTCAGCTCCACTGTCAGTTATGTAATGCAATTTTGCTCTAGTTAATAGCATAACTGTCACCAGATAAGGTGAAGGGGAAGCAGTTGCTAGAGGACAATTATTAGCAGCTTTGAAAATGATTGGCAGCTCCTCAGTTTCTTGGCTGGTATTTCTTCTCATTTTTAAAGTTTTCAACAGCAGCCCTAACACTGGCTATCAAAAATAATAATAATAAAAAAAATGAGAGGGGCTAATTAATTTCAGACCTGCTAACACCACAGCACTGACAGTGCAGTGCACATAATGAGCTCCCATTGCATTTAGGTGAGTGCATGGCTGTTTTTTTCAATCCCCAGGCTGCAAACCTAGCTAGAGCCTGCTGCATAAAGTAGTTTCTTGCTACTGAGCTTTTAGCTCAAATTTAGTTCAGAAAAGCCTATATCCCATTTCTGCTTTCCACATTTAAAGTCCCTTGGAGACTCTCTGGTGTGGCAGCAGAGTTCCTGGACTCCCACTGCATAAAATCCCCCTGATCGCTTTGTCCTTCTGGTAACTGTTCTGTACTTACCGGGCGCCCGATCCAAAACTGTAAGACTTCATTGGAGCCTTTCCATTGGCTGCAATGGGCTTTGCATCAGGGCCACCAAGAGCTGGAAAAGAACAGTTACTTGACTGGAAGAATGGTTAAGGCACCAGCCCTGACCAGGGAAGATTAGCAGCTGCATTGATTACACAAAACTATGAGGAAGACATTCACTGGGAGGGGGCTATATTTGACAACTCTAAGTTAGAGATGTACCTTTTCGGGGATGGGACCCCCTAGTCACATCAAAGAGGAAGAACCTCCATGACTGGCTTTAACCTTAAGATAAGAAATGGCTCACCTCAGCCCAGGTCTATACACAACACCGACTCAACAATCTTCCCTGGACTCTCTGCCCAACCTCTCTCTTACACACACATCCCTACGAGACTAACACAGGTGCTGTCCACACAGGAAGGGTTGCTATAATGGGCAAGCCAAGTTCTCCATAGGGCAGGTCCATTGATGTCACCAGAGATTTTGCCTGGTCTTTAAGTGGTTAGACTGTACATTGCATACACTTCTTGCTTTATTCAGTATTATATTGATTCATTTATACCTTTTTCCTCCTGCCAAAAAAACTAAAAACACTCTTTAAAAAAAAAAAAGTTTCAGACTGCATTACCCCAGTAAATGAAGTCAGGGCTTAATTTAAAAAAATATCTCCCCTTTAGAGAATGCTGTCATGTATGTAATGGTGACTTCAGTATGAAAATCCAGAAACACTCCATTTATAGTTTGAGCTTGCCTCTCCACTTATAGTTTGAGCTGGTCTTTAGAGATGCAATAACTAATATTAAGAAAGAAGAATCTATGTGGTTTTCTTTTCTTCTTTTCTGCCATTTAGTAACATCAAAACCAAAAATGCTTTGAGTCAAACTGAAAAGTGAGAAAAGCTGACAGAAAAGTCAATGCTATAAGGAAAGATTCTGTTGGCCTTCCATGAAAAACAAAACCCATGTTGCAGAATGACTGTCTCCCAAAGCTGACAGAGAGCCTCAGAAGAAATAGCACACTGCTTGATACTTTCAGTAATTCTGACCATAGCTTCTGAGACAGCAATAGATTAAAAGTTTGACTGTCTCTGCCAAGATGACTGTTTCAGCTGCAGCTTTATCCTTTGCCTTTAATGGTTCTCTTCTTCAGTCTTGCTATCTCTGGTCACCAGTAGATGGTTACAGCTGCAACTGGAGAGGGCAGCAATATTTTGAGAAGCCTTTATGAAATCCTGCACAGTCACCCTTCCTTCTCTCTACGCTCCCCTAGCACCAGCCTGCTCTGCCCCTTCCAGCACAAGTGACTGATGCAAGAACCTTCTCCTCTACAGCTCCTGCCTCCCGGGACACTACCTCCTACAGGCACTAGATTTAACAACAACACCAGATTTGAACCTCAGGCTTCAAGTCAATCCTGAATCGTGTTCCATTTTGGGAGTCCTGTAATACAGGCATATGCGTGAGGAACACTCATATGCACCTTAATTAACTGCAAAGGCAGGCAGGTAGCTAGAAAGCCATTAGTTATTAGAAAGGACTTGTCAAAGACAGGAAATAAAGCATATGCTTGCTTGTAGCTGACAAGTTGCTAAATGCACATCCACATAGAGAGCGAATACAGAGCAGCTAACGCTCTGTAAATTTGCACACTAGCAGATTGTGCACAAGCCAACTGCACACAAGCCCAGAGGAAGCCCGTTTCAGATTCATACCAGTTCAGGACTAATATGGTCAAACGTATGGTTTTTAGTACATCTGTGTTGTCTGACTTCTGACCTTATGTGGTGATGAAGTTAGGCTGATATTGAGGTGATGTTTCCTAGTGTAAGACTTTTCTAGCTGCTTGCAACTTGGCCAAACTAAGTGCTTGGGGCCAACATTTCCCATGGTAGGTATCTGCTTGAGGATGATTTTTTGGAGAAAGTACAGTCAAAAAGTGTTCAGCCTTTCAGAGAAGGAGGTTAAGGAAAGAACATACTGTTTTGCCCGTGATAAGAGATTCTTCAAACCTTTTCCCCTGAAGAGCTGTAGCAGTTGCTTTTGGTTGGAGCCCTGAAATTTGCCAGCCGTGTGGCCCGTGTGTGGATGACATGCCTTTCCTGAGTCCTTGTGAAAACCTGCCACACTGGGCCAAGTAAAAGCCTTTGGAAAACTAGCTGGCCCACACTTGGTCAATCTGTGGTAGTTGCATCTCCAAAGAGTCCACATTCCCTGATCGTGCTCCAGCCTCCCACAGCTCCTACTGCTGACCAGCCCTGCCAGCAACTGAGCTAGCTCCAGCCCAGGGCTACTAGGACAAAAAGACTAAACAGCTGCTCCAAGCAAGATTGAGGTCAGGCACTGGAACAGAATGATCTCTCTCATGCTCCCAGTGACCCGCTTTCCTGCCGGTACCCAGGCAGAGTAAAGGAGGAAGCCGTCTGATTTGCAGGGATCTTGATTTTCTCCGATAACAAAAAAATCCCCCAATTTTCAGATGTCAGAAGGTAACCCAAACTCGGGCTCCACCAGAAGGGAAGCTGGAAGAAGAGGGGGTGGGTAAATATACATGTTAGTGGTGTTTTGTTTTAAATCACAGGAAAATGTGGATTTGGGGTTACTTTTTTATAGCTGAAAATTGGGGATTTTTTTTTTAAATCAAAGAAAACCAGGATCTGTGCTGATTTGACTAGAGAGGGGTCATGTAGTGAGTAGTCTGTTTACATCACACAGTCTTTATGTCCCTGGGGCCAACGCGACTTGCTCCACTGGGTACAACAGAAAGCACAAATTGTCAAGCAAGGTCATCAGCAGTAAAGGGTTCAAGTCACACCCTATGGGCCTTTCCTGGACCCAGAGAGTGTGCAGCCTCTGTTTCCCAGCCTTCTCTTACACACATACCCCTTACAACTTACTGGGGGAGCACATGGTTCTCCTAAATAACCATGCATATTACTGTGTCCTCCTTCCTCCCCAGGATTCATTGTTTGTCCAAACAATACAGTTACATTGGTTAATAGAAATTACAACAGCCCACGAGTGCTAATACTGGACACCAGCCAATCCTCAAGCTGGGGGTCAGGAAGGGTTGCTCCTTCCCTCCGTAACCTCCCATCTCCTCTATACACAGTACTGCATAGGTGCAGGAATGGGAGATCTGCCTTCAAATGAACTGGTACAGGCCACTAGTGGTGTCAGCAGAAAGGTTAAAACCCCTCTCACCAGCACCCGACACAGGTTATTGATTGTACACTTCTGGGGCATCAGTTATTGCTTGCCAGGGGCTCCCCTTATTTATCCCCAGAACTATCTCTGGTCTGTACCCATCAAGGCAAACATAGTCTTCCAGCTCTCCACAGAGGTTGGCTCCCATTCTGGGATCTCTCCTCTCTTGGATAATGGAGATGGGTTTCCAGCTGGGTCCACACCCTACCCCTAAGTTCCTCAAGTTCTAGGGTGGCTGTAGTACCACACAGGCCTCTGTCTGGAAAACTTTATAAGGGGCAGTCTATCTGTCCACCTTTATTTGTATGGGTCTGCTACTTAATAACAGTCAAACATTGCCACTACTTGCGTGGCTTCCCTGGGGTATTTCTAACTGACTGTTCCCACACCTCAGTTTTCCCCCTTCTTATTCCTCCAGATGTCTGCGTGCCTCATAGCTCCTGCCATGCAGAACACTTGTTTCCGCTGTCTAAAGCCTACCCGGAGGCACAGATTGCCTATGAACACAGAGGCCCTGAGTCCATCAGCCCTTCGATTTGACTTATCCTTGGACAGGATGCTCAGACGACTCCCCACTGATGATCCTGGGCACCTCTGCTGGGGGTCCACTTTGCATCCCCTCATTGGCTCTCCCCATTGCTGTCTTGCAGCGTCACTGTTAATTTTCTGGGCTGCTGTTGCAGATGCTGTCTGTGGCACCTCCTCGGATCCTGGCTCCTGTTCCAGTCCGGTCCAGTCCGAGGCAAGCTATTCCCTTGGCTTGCTTCCTTCTCTGGCATCCTTGGGAACTTCTCCATTTGCACCGCCGGTTTGTGCTTGCTGGTGAGTCTTCTGTCTGCAGTCTCTTGTGCCAGATCCTGCTCTGGTCCCCACAGGACTTCTTTGTTGCCCTGCAGTTCCCCCAAGCCTGTGTGCACCCAGCAAGGCTTATTCCTCTCTTTCTTCAAGGTATTTTTCACTTGCACAGTTGTTCTGCCCCATCCAGACAGTGCTATCCTTCCCCTCACCCTTAGGGAGATACCTCTCCTCAAGGCAGATGCTCCTCGTTACTAGCCCAGGTTGAACGACCCATCCACTTCCCCTGAACCCCACCATTAAGACCACCATGCCATGCCTTCTGTATGGCATACCTGGTCTTCCTGGGGTTGAGCTGTCCACTTTCTGGTGGGCTACACTTTTCTCTTGATTTGAGTCCTTGTTGTTTGATTCAGGCCGGGACTGTCTTTGTGCTTGGGTGGATGGATCGGTTCCCACCCCTGCAACCTTTTTTTTCTTCCCTGGAGCCTTCTCTATATGTCCTGGCCTCTACTTAGGGGCCTTGGCATCTGCTCCCCACAGCTGTGGCAGGGACTGCCATCAGCCTCTCTTCTTCCAGCTTCCCGTCTGGTGGAAACTGCACCCGAGGTAGGGCATCTAGTGCATTCCTGCCTCCGTTACCTCCAGCCATGCTACTCCTGTAGCTGGATTGCCGGCGCAGACAACCTTCACCACGACCCAAAGGTTAGTGCTGACTTAGTTAAAGGCCAGTCACGCATCCAAAGATGCATCTCAAGCCAGTCCAGAGAGGTGATACTCCCCCTCTATGCAACTTTGGTCAGGCTGCAATTGGAGTACTGCGTCCAGTACTGCGCGCCGCACTTTAAAAAGGAGGTAGCCAGCCTGGAGAGAGTCCAGATGAGGCCACCTGTTTGGTGAGAGGGCAGCAGGACAGGCCCTAAGAGGAGAGACTGAGGGACCTGAACCTGTTCAGCCTCAGCAAGAGGAGGCTGAGGGGGACCTGGTGGCTGCCTACAAACTCACCAGGGGAGATCAACAGCAAATAGGTAGAGCCCTTTTCTCCCCAGCACCACCTGGGGTGACAAGGACCAATGGTAATAAGCTGATGGAGAATAGGTTTAGGATCAGAAGGCAATATTTTACAGTTAGGGTGGCCAATATCTGGAACCAGCTTCCCAGGGAAGTGGTCCTCGCCCCTACCTTGGGCAAATTCAAGAGGAGGTTGGATGATCACCTCTCTGGGGTCTTGTGAACCCAGGATTCATTCCTGCCTGTGGCAGGGGGTCAGGCTAGATGATCTGTTCAGGTCCCTCCTGACCCTAGCTACTATGAAACTATGAAAGAGCACTTGGAAGGGCTGGATGGGTACAAGTCAGCAGGGCCGGATGACCTCCATCCGCGGGTGCTGAAGGAATTGGCCAGTGTCATTGCTGAGCCACTGGCACAACTGTTTGAGCTCTCATGGTGCTCCGGCCAGGTCCCTGAGGACTGGAAAAAGGCTCATTTTTAAGAAGGGGAGAAGGGATGAGACAGGTAACTTTAGGCTAGTCAGTCTTACCTCTATCCCTAGGAAAGTACTAGGAAAAAAATCAAAGAGTGTATTTGTGAAGGCCCAGCATGGGAAACAACACTGAAAGGAAACCAGCATGGGTTCGTCGCAGGTAGGTCCTGCCTGACAAACCTTATAGCCTTTTATGACCAGGTCACACACTGCCTTGGCACAGGAGCTGAGGCTGATGTCATCTACCTGGATTTTAGGAAGGCCTTCAACAGATTCACATCCTATTCCCATAGGGAAGCTAATGGGCTGTGGAGTGGACACCTACACAGTCAGGTGGACGGCCAACTGGCTCAGGGACCGCACCAGAGAGTGGTGGTTGACGGTCATTCTTGGCCTGGAAGGAGGTGGGCAGTGGGGTCCCGCAGGGTTCGGTCCTTGGGCCTGTGTTATTTAATATCTTCATCAGCAATTTGGATGAGGGCGTGGTGAGCACCCTCTCCAAGTTTGCAGATGATACTAAATTATGGGGCAAACTTAATACACCAGAGGGCAGAGAGCAGATACAGGCTGACCTGGACAGGTTAGATCAACGGGTGGAATGTAATAGGATGCAATAGGACGTAAGGAATGAGCACACCTATAGGTTGGGAGATGTCCTCCTCAGCACCTCAGAGGCTGAGAGGGATCTTGGAGTCATAGCCGACTCCAAGATGAACACGAGCCGGCAGCGTAGCCAGGCCATCAACAAAGTCAAATCGCACCTTGTCGTGTATTAGCAGATGCATGACCAACAGATCAAGGGAGGTGATGCTCCCCCTCTATGTGGCATTGGTCAGGCCGCAGCTGGCGTACTGTGTCCAGTTTTGGGCACCGCACTTCAAGAGGGACACGGAGGATCTGGAGAGGGTCCAGAGGAAGGCCACTCACATGATTAGTGGTCTCCGTGAAAGACCCTACAAGGAGAGGTTGAGAGATCTGGATCTCTTCAGCCTATACAAAAGACAGCTGAGGGGTGACCTTGTACCCGCCTATAAATTTATCAGGGGAGGACAGCAGGGAATTGGGGATACACTGTTTACCAGAGTGCTCCAGGGAGTAACTAGAAATAATGGGTGCAAACTAGTGGAGAGTAGATTCAGGTTAGACATTAGGAAGAAATGTTTTACAATACGGGTGGCCAGAATCTGGAACGGGTTTCCAAGAGAGGGGGTGCTATCACCTAACTTGGAGGTCTTCAAGAGGAGGCTTGACAATCACCTGGCTGGGGTTGTCTGACCTCGGCCCTCTTTCCTTCTGGGGCAGGGGGTCGGACATGAGGATCCATTAGGTCCCTTCTGACTCTAATCTATGAATCCATTACTTTTGGTGTATTCTTGGACTTTCTCCCTTAAGTGTGGTTTTACTGAGGATCTTTCTTTTTTTTCCCCAGGTCCTTTTTTGGGTCTTGGTCCTCCAGCTTCTCAGCTCCTCTTTCTGTGTCTCTTTCAGCAGCTGTGGAGCTGTTGCTCACCTCACCTTGGCCCCTTCCCATTTGGCCTTTAACTGTCAGATCTGGCTCTTCAAAGCTGCCACCTCTGCCTCCATCTGCTTGTGGTCCCAGCCTTTACTTGCTCGGACCACTCAAGTCCCTCCTCCCATGAGGCCTCAGACTGGGCAGTGAGCCTTGCCAGCTTCTTCTTAGTCCTTCTATTCTTTTGTTGACTCAAGCACCTGGCTCCTCCAACCTCTGCTCAAGGCATTTCATCAGCTGATCGGTCCCAGAAGTGCACCCTTGGAGCTCTGAGCCCAGTTGCCTGTTCAAGTCCTGACCACTTGGCTCCACTGGACTTCTGTTTTCACTCCCTCCAGCTGTTCCTGCAAGTCAGCTAAAAGTTGCCTCAGTGCCTCCACTTCCTTCATGTAGTTCTGGCATTCGGGACAGGCCATCTCCGGGCGCTCTCTTAGCTGTGCCTCGAGGAGAGGGGATCATGCCTTTAACTGGTCTGCATGCTGCAGCTCTTTCAGTTTCCCCACAGTCACCTCTAGAGATTGCGCTTGGGCCTGGCCTTTTCATTTTGCCATCCACGCTCATTCCCCCTCCTCCACACTCTCCTGCAGCGCTTGGAGGATTCCTCCTGCTGCATTCAGGGTGGCTCGGTGCTGCTCACATTAGGCTTGTAAAATGCTCACAGCTTCTTCTGTCTGTTGTGCTCCAAGTGCTGAGTCCAGTGCCGCCCTGGGCACCGAAGCAGAGGGGCAGCAACAGGTGCTGCCCAGCTGGGGTGGGGGGGGCAGGACAGTCACAAGCAGTTTGTTTGGGAGGGTACAGGGATGGGGGGAGGGCGGCTCCTGCCTCTGCATGCACTCCCAGGTAAGCATGGGGGGGAGGAGGAAATGTGCTCCCCAGATCTGTGCATGGGGTGAGGGTGGGCTTTCCTTAACATGGCATTAACCAAACTTCCTTAGCACAGTACTGGCCGAGTCAAGTAACCCAGTGCTCAGCCTCTGCCTTCTTAGCACTCCCAGAGCCAGCTTTTTAGACTCTAATAGTCCCCCGCTGTAGGTTGGCTGGAAGTGGACCAGGACCTCCAAGAACACAAAAAGCAGTATTTTCTCTGAGAGAGCCCAACCTCACCAGCTGCCGCTCTGACTTTTTCCTTGCTCTGTCAGCAGCAAGCAGCTTTTCCTCCCCTGCTCTTCCAACTGTAGCCAACTCTTTTATGGCTTTTCTATTTCTCTCCCACCAGTCCTCAATTTTTGGTTTCTGCTGTTCTGCCCTTTTGCTGCTCTCTGTAAAATTGCTGCATCTGCTGCTGCTCAGGTAGGAAGTGCTGTTGGTCATCCAGCCATTTTAGCAGAGCTCCTGTCTCCATTGCTGATTTTTAGCCTGGCCACATTAGCCCACACCCTTTGGATCCTTTTCTGGACCTAGAGAGAATGCCCTGGCCCTGTGCTGCAGTCTCTATCTCCTAGCTTCCTCCCCTGGAAGCCTTTAACTTCCTCTTAATCAGCCAGTTGTCATCAGGAGCTACCCAGGCCTCCTAGGCAGGGATGCAGTCTTGTCTTGTCACCTGCATCTGGGCTGCAGCCTCTGCTACATGCAGCCTGCTCCAGGACAAAAGGAGAAGAGGCCAGTAGAAGCAGATCAGAAAAGCAGCTGGTGAGCCTCGAGGCAAAATACAGAGTACTTGTCACTGTAACATTATTTAATTATTTCCTTTTCAAGCTGGCTGCATGATTACAAAATGTCTAGCTCTAAGCCTGTTTATTAAAACTGAAATCTGTCTCCCTCTGTTTAATTACATGCCCAGTCAGGGCTAGTTTGATCCAATTCCCACATATAGCCTTCAGAAGGTACAGCTCTTCTCCTGTGAACCAGATTCATATCAGCAGGCACGCATGCATCCACAGGTACATCGCTGAAACCTCCATGGTGAGAACCAGTTCAGAAAGAGAGTGCTTGGGGCTCCAGGAGAGATCCTGCCCTGCAAGAGGTGAACGAATTTGCTGCACAGCTCTGCCTTGTGCGCCGTTTCATAAACATTTGATGCCAAATATCTTGCTTGTACAAAATGATACAGGAAGTCAGAGTTCACCTATAAGTAGGCAGTTCCCAAATACACCCAGGAGGGTGGAGGAGGATGTTTCAGGGTGAAACACCGTCCCTTTAACATTTACCGGAAAGGGCTTGTGACCTCACTCCATTCCCATTATTAGCTGATATTTTTGCTGTGGGAATAAAACCCCCTTCTAGGAGGTTACTGCAGTTTTTAGCCTTTCACTTCCTTCTGGGGACAAAATTCTGCTGGTGTTTACAGTGCTTTTAAATCCAAGGAAGGTTCATGGAAATGAACAGGCTTTGTTTGGGTTCACTCTCTTGTAAAAGGGGGCACAGGCTAGCCCCTCAGCATTAGCATGTCAGCGTAAAGTTACTGTGGACATCCTGCCCAACAACCCTTTGTGCCATGCTTGGAGCATACAAAGCACTAACAAACTGCAGTTAGCATGCTGCTCCAGCTGCTCGTAGGGCTAGGAAGTAAAACAGGGAAATTGAAAAAGCACCAAGAGTTCCAGTGTCCGTATTGCCATTCAGAATCGAAACAGGGAACGAGGCTCTTGTGGCTCAAGCACAGGGCTCGCAGTCAGGAGTTTGAAGGTCTCTTTCCAGAGCCGCCATGGACTGACGGTCTAACCTTTGGGCAACTCACTTCTCTTCTCTGTTTCCTACTTCTCCTATTTTTAAATCTGGGGTGTTCAATTGTTATCTAGTAATAGGGATGTGATGAGTCTTCCTACCTTGGTAAAGCAAAGTCTAAGATCTCCGGGGGAAAGGGTTTTGGAAATATAAGGTATTGTTATAGGAAATTAATGAGCAAGGGCTATTCCAAGGCCGTCTATGTGGTTTTATTTTCTGCCCATGCCTTTGGGAAACAATCACTTCTTGGCAAACAGGCTCAGCTTCTCCTGGACTGACTGCTAAGAACCTGGGTTCAAAACATTACGTGGTTCTCAACCTTTTTAAACTCAATGAATGCCTCAACAGGCTCAAGACACTGCTCGGAAAACACCAGTTCTTAGTTTTCACTTACTTCTTGACTATAGAAAAAGACTGGAGAAATTTGGCTGCTGCAAACAACTCAGAAAGATCACAATGGGTTAGAGGTTTTTGACACTATAGGTTTCTATTTGAAATCTTGGAGTTTATTTTGTAAATCATGTGTCGGTGTTTGCACATCAAGCATCATGTGGCACCCTTAAAAGGGTCTCATGGCACCCTGATTAAGACTTAATGATCTAGGGTCTGTTTCTCCTTTCTCTCCTGCTAGTATAAATCAAGAATAATTCTGCTAATAGCCCGCTTTCGCAGAGAATCAAGCCCCTAGATGTCTGAGGGAGGGAGGTAGTCCCCAGAAGTAGCTAGCAGCCTAGTGAAAAGGAGGGCTCCAACGGAGAGGGGGTTTGCTTGTGCGGGCAGAGTCCAGCAAATCTGAAAGCAGATGTCAGTGGTGTGGCCTTGAGAACATGGTGCCTTGAGGGCCGAGAGCAGTCTCCCAAATCAGTCTGCAAATTATTCCACAAGCAGCTCCTGAAGGGGGTGAGAGGTGGACCCCTGAGATCAGTGTGGTGAGGGTAGTTATTCCCCAACAGGCTATTTACTGGCTCAGCACTGCACACTCATTCAAGAGCGGTGGGGAAAGAGAAATACCTACTTGCAAAACAGCTCTAAAAAGATCTTGTAACTGTCCAGGAGGCTGCAAGCAAAGGCAGGGTGAGCACGAGCAGTGACAGTGCCTATTGCTGCTACCAGGGGACATTCAGCTCTGGAACACCTGCTCTGTGCACACACCACCCAGCCTGGCCTCCTTCCCGCGCTGCACTTTTCCTTCAAAGTATATGCTGGGGGACGGGGGACGGGATGACTTGCATGCAAGCATGGTTCACAGGGGAACGCAAACCACAGACCTTCACCACTGTTCCTTTAATGTTTCATGTCCTTATGTGACAACGTATTTAGCAGAATTCGCAGCTTTGTTGGAATCTGACAGGGCCACACCATGAGCGCTTCTGCTGCAGCCTCAAACGTGTGACCTTTGGGCTGTAAATCAAGTGCCACCTCTGTCCCCACCTTCTTCCCCAAGACGTCGGCACTCCCAATTGTGCTATGCTGGTGCTACGACCGCTGTGGCGCAGGTGCTGCTTCTATATAGCCTGAAAGGAAACTAAACACTGGGCAAGTGCTGAATTTTGGACCTCTCCCCTCCCAAACCAGCCCTTCAGGCAAATGATGATGCCCTTAAGCACAAAGCTGTGTTAATTGGTTTCCAATGCCTTTGCCCCTGCATGCTGCCGTGATGTCTCCACCCTTTACGCTTGGTTCCAGGAATAGCAAGTGGGCAAGGATGGACATGCTGTCACAGGCATCTAGGAACAGGATAATGGGCAGGGGAGCCAAAAACTAGGGTGGAACAGGGCTCCTGAAAGGGCACTCCAGCCTGCTGCAGTCCTCTGTGATTCAAGGGACTGATACGTTGTTTTCTTTCTGGAGGACACTGAAGTTTGAACCCACACACAGAGAAGAATCCTTAGGGGTATTTGGTCTGCTCCTCTGTATCTGGCTCCAGAAACACACTAACTAACAATCTTCACCTCCCAAGCCCTGTTTGGCAGACATTGTGTCAGCCTGAAAGAAGAACTGAGTTTCTTAGACAACACATGGGCTTACTGAGCTTTCCCTGGAGCCACATGCTATTTCTTAATAACTGAGCCAACATGATCTATTATTGGTAAATAATGACTAACCACCGTAATTTAAAAAACAGTCATTATTAGTGTTCACCAAGTCATGCAATTGCCTTACTTAACTTTTGCAACATACAGAAAACATGAGATATTCCACTGAAATTTGTCCAGATATCCAAGTACTAAAAATACCCCCAAAGAGTCTAACCCTGGTTCTCAGAAAGCACAATTACCCTCAACAATAGCATCTCAGCAACCGTATGTATCACTGTTGTTTGAATCTAGTTTATATGAACTCCTGCATCTCGTATGTGATCAGTGGCCACATCCCTGTACTCACAGCCTCAGTAACCTCAGTGGAGTGATTCTGAGACAGATGAAAGGGGAGCACTTATTCACCTCAGTTACAGGCCACAAGCAGAGCTGGAGTGATGCATTTCTTGAAGTACGATTACAATCAGCTGCAATCAAGCCTCTGTACATGTTCAGATGCACCTCTCCTGATTAAAAAAATTGAAGGCTTAATTTTCTGCCATGGAAAGGCAGCCCAGCTAGGGAAAAACAAGGATTCTCTTTTGGCTTATGTGCCACCAACCTTAACTAAGCTCCGACTGCAAAGCCTATATAACCCAAGGCCAGAAAGAGAAAGTGAAATTTGCAGAGGAGGCAGGCATAGAAAAGATTTTTTTGTGTGTAAACTCAACACATTTGATACGGAGTCACCACCACAAAGATTTTCAGAATAGAAAACACCTACTGCTCACTGGTTAGGCTCAGGCTGGGAACACACACACTTGCTTAGCAGTGACTTGAAGGCATTGCTAGATAGATAATGCAAAGCCCCACACAATCATTCCTAATGCTAATCCACACACCACGCTCCAGAAAAGCAACATGCCCAGAGCAGATCAGTCACATGTCTGCCCTGTAAACCAATCCAGATGTGGAAGCAAATCAAAGGGCCAGGGCTTTAATGTGAATGTCAGCAAGGACACTCCTCTACTGCCTGAATGGAGTCAGCTGCAGCAGATGGCAAAGAACAGGCGGAAAGGAGTCATAAGGTTCAAAGAAAGAAAATCTCTTTTTGAGGCTGGGGCTATTGATAATACAGGGAAAATGCTCACATGCACTCAAGCAACCCAAGATCACAAAAAAGAAGATTCGGTGGTAGGGAACACAGGAGCAAAGTTAGAGAAAGCAATGACCAAGAAATTCTGAAAACTCTCTGCTGCAGGTGCGGGGGAGAGAGCCCAGTGCCCTAATCCATGGAAGCCAGTGCTGCTTTAGTCAAGTGAGGCAGGGGAGCAGGACCGGATATCTGGGGACCAGACCAGGACCAAAATTACAATAGCTGCCAAAGCCTTCGGCAAACTGCATCACATTCCACAGCGAGCCAGAGTAGTTGCAAGTTGGTGCTTGGTCCAGTACTTTTCAAAATCTTTGTTAACAATTTGGATGTGGGGGTGAAGAGCTCACTGGCCAAGTTTGTGGATGACACCAAGTTATGGGGGAGTGTGATCATGCTTGAAGATAGGCTATGGTTATAGGTGGACCTAGCCAGGCTGGCAAGTTGGGCGGATTGGAATCTGATGAAGTTCAATGTCGAGAAATGTAAAGTGCTCCACCTGGGGACGAGCAACCCCCACCACACCTACAGGCTAGGCTGCACCAAACTGACTAGTACCACAAATGAAAGGGGCCTGGGAGTAATAATAGATCACAGTATGAACATGAGCTGGCAGTGCAATGCTGTAGCCAGTAGGGCAAATAACACTCCGGCATGCATCAATCGATGCATCTCCAGCAAAACCAAGGAGGTGATTCTTCTGCTCGACTCAGCACTGGCGAGACCGCAGCTGGAGTACCGCATCCAGTAGTGGGCATCACACTTTACTAAGGGCATGGACAAGCTTGAGAGAGTCCAAAGAAAAGCCACCTGTATGATCAGAGTCTTACACGGCAAGCCATATGAGGAAAGGCTGAGGGGCCTGGGACTCTTCAGCCTGAGGAAAAGAAGGCTGAGGGGCTACCTGGTAGCAGCTTACCGCTACACTAGGGGAGTACATCAAGGGCTCGGTGAGCAACTGTTCACCAGGGCACCCGAGGGGAAACTAGGAGTAATGGCTACCAACTCCTGGAAGATTGACTCAGGCTCAATATTAGAAAAAAAAATTTCACAGTCAGGGTGTCCAGACTGTGGAATAAGGTCCCTTCAGAGGTGGTGCAATCGCCTACCCTGGAAATCTTCAAGAGAAGAGTGGACAGTCACCTTGCTGGGCTCACCTGGCCCCCAGCTGTCTTTCTTGCTTGGTGTAGGGGGCTGGACCCGACGATCTTGCAAGGTCCCTTCTGGCCTTACAGTCAATGAAAAGAAGTGCAAACCAGCATGGTGCTGCAGGGGTCAATGGAGCTATGCCCATTTATAACAACACGATTTGGCCAGTTACTGCAAATCATTGCCAGTAAGCCAGAAATGTTGTTGTCTAGTTATCCCACTCTGTTACACAGGATTATGACTGTCATTACATAGCTGTGAATTGAGTCACTGGAGCTGGAGTAACTTAGCAGTAATTCTGGAGTCATGTGAGGTCAGAGTCTGGGCCAGTGCTGAATATGTAAGCACTTTTTTGTACTTGGAAAAGAGAGTGCAGGGGGATGACGCACAGGGGATGGCTGGGCCCAGTCCACTCCAGAAGGGGGAAGAGATAGCCTCTAGCCCTGGCAGTCTGTGCTAGGTGAGCAGCAGGGAGACAGGAACCTCCCATGGCCTAGGGCCCAGGGGGGTCCCTGTTTTGGCCCCAACCTAGTGAAGAAAGAAGAATCTGGGGCCCTTTCCTGCTGGTCAGAGAGAGGGAAGAGCATTGGGCTTGGGTGGAGATCTAAGGGAGAAAATGCCTCAGGAGGAAAATGCTGGGGGCTGCCCAGTAGGGCTGTGCGAAGCTTCAGGTGGTGATTCGATTTGGAGGAGATTTGGCCTGATTTGGTGGCAGAGCCCTCCATGCAGCGTGGGGCAGCAAGGATCGCCCCCCACCTGGCTGTACCAGCTGAGTTGCGGCTTCTTCTTTTTTAAACAAGTGCCAGGAGCTGGGGGGGGCAGCCATTAGCAGGGCTGGGAGAGCAGGTGGGGATGGACCTGGTGTAGCTGATTTGGAGATTTGAATCTCTGAATCAGATTCGGCCAAATCGATTCAGGACAGTGATTCAAATCACCAAACTGAAACACTGTCCTCCGAATCATCCGAATCTGAAGCAAATACTAGCCACTTCACACAAGCCTATTGCCCGGCACTCGGACTTGGTTGCAGCCGTGATCCCAGACAACCACAAAATACTGGGAACAGGCTGCATCTCTGCTTTGGTGCCACTGGAGGCTGAGGGCAGGACAAGACTGATCAAGATCCAGGCAGGCAGTGCTGAACTCAGGCCTGGTATACAGAGGAGCAACTCCACTGACTTACACCAGACCTGAACCTGGCATGACCACGATGTTGGCAGGGAAAGTACCCTGACCAAGGCAATATAATTAAAATGGCACTGCATTGTGGAGGGTTGCACCCTTGTCTGCTTGTTGACAGGATTCCCTACGAGAACCTCATAGTTGGCTTCCCACTGGCCAGCCTCCAGTGGGAGGATCGTGGCTACACCCTGACTTTCTGGAAATGGAAGACTCCTTCTTAGCTTGCTCCGGCAGCCGTATGGCTGAGGGCAAGTGAAACTTGGGTCATCCAAATCCAAAGCCTCCAGGCTTGGCTCTGTACACAGGCTGCCTGCCAACGAATTTGGAAGTATCTGCAGCCCCAGGGCACAGAGTTCTTGAATGACTCATGGATTTGGAATTGAATTGGCTGATTTGACTTGGAACATGACAAATTTTCCTCAACCCCTGCCCCCCCCAAAAACAAACAAAAAAACCCAAAACCAAACCAACACAAAACCCCACCAGACCTGAACTGGATCTGCAGGTTCTCCTTCAAGTGTGGCAGCCACATGAGGAGGCAGAAGGAAAAGTGACTACGCCAGAGATGGCTGTGATCATCATGTTTTTATTGAAATCCAGCTGATTTTGTTGCCCCCCCCCCACCGTCCTTTCCTCACTCAATCAACGGTCAAACATCCAGATTCTCTCCTTGGATTTGAGCTATTGTTCCAGGTGCCACGTTTCCCTTTTACTCCATCTCCATGCAGCAGTGGCTGACAGCCCTTTTCCCGATCCATCAGAGTCTTTGTCATGTTTCAGACCTGCTGTTGCAGAACAGACACTAGAAAGTTTTGCACTATCCCCTCCAGGCCTTTACTCCTCACCAATATCATCCACCACAGGGAGACTGTCGTAGGATTTGAAGTCAGGGGTGCCCAGAGGTGGGGAGTCAGTATTGCTGAACCCCGAGACCGAGAGATGCTCCAGTTGGGGCAGGAAGTCGGGTATCTTGGGGCCACCGGGGCACTCCTCGGGCTTGCACATGCTGCAGTCTCGCAAGGAGCAGGGCTTCTCCTGCCAGAACTCACTGGCCTTTGGTTTCACCGTGATGTTTTCAGCCCAAACCACAAAGTACCGGATTCGCGCTTGTTTGTACTGCTCACACATACAGACCCAGGGCTGCCAGCTGTTCCAGTGGAAGAGCTGATCCCCTGCGGAGAGTCAAATGAAGAAGGCAGCAGTGATGACAGGCTATGGAAGAGGGAGACTTTCAGGACGCAGCAGCACACTACACTTGGCTGGTGTCTGCTGCAATCAATGGCAAAGCTCTTGCTGACTTCAGTGAGGACAAGACCAAGCTTTTGCTCAGATCAGCAGTCATTCCTAAGAGCTCAGAGCCAGGCAAGGGAATCAAAAGCCACCTGGCAACACACAAGTTAGCAAATTGGTTCTGGCATGCTGACTGCTACTGCTTGCACTAAAAGCCAATGAGATGGGAAAGGAAGGAACATGCCCATTGAAATCTTTGCAGGATTGCTTCTGTTCCCAAAATGGGCAGTAAACCCTTCTTCAACACCTTCCCAGTCTGTGCCATCCCACATCTGGAGCAATGTCACCTTTATTGGTGTAAGGAAAATTCACTCTCCAAGCCACTCAGCCTTTTGGCCTGTCTGCAGAGGCAGCCAACACAAAGCTCCAGCTTGGTGGTCTCAGTGAGATGATCGCTCACCTTGTGCAATCTGGTCTGAGACCCAGGAATCACTTCCTGCAGGTCACCCAATGACCACTGATAGCAATATCTTTTAGTCGTGGCCAACATGGGAAAAGTTCAAGCCAGAGATTTAGATGCCAGGTCTTCAAAGTCAGTTATTAATCAATGAGCCATCCAGGCCACCAGTAGATTAACTACCATATTTACTCAAATCTAAGATGATTCTCCCAAATAATTAGATTCTCTCCATGGAAAATGTAAAAAATTGTTTTAAAATTTCTGTGGATAGACTCTAATTATTGGAGGGTTGTCTTTAGTTCATCCCTCCCACCACTGCAGGGGCAGACAGTGTGGTGTGAGGTCATGCAGCTTGTCTCCTGCTTGTGCCTGTCCCCCTGCCAACTCTGCCCCCTTCCTGCCCCCTCTCAGCTTCGGGTCCCCCCCACTTCCCTCCCAGCCTCCGCCCATGCAGGCAGGATCCATCCCAGTTCTATCTGGGGGCACAGAGCATGAGCCCCAGCCCAACCCCTGTAGCTGCCCTGTGGGCTGTGCACCACTGCCACAGGGCTGGGCTGGGGCTGTGCTCAAGGCCCCAGGCTGCAGAGTGCATGGAGCCTGTGGCACAGAGTAAAGGTAAGGAGGGAGCAGACTGTGTAGGGCTGAGAGATGGGGAGAGGCTACAGGAGGGATAGGGCATGGTGCTGGGGGGGGGCAGGCAGCTGCAGCAGCTATTGCCCCAACTGTGGATAGGGGCTGGAGTCCAACCACAGCAGCCACCTGCCTCCCCAACGTCCTTGTATGTGATTCCAAGACCGGGGTAGAGAGAAACAGAGGAAAATACCTAGTCTTAGAATCAAGTATGTACAGTAGACGCTAAAGAGAGAACAAACTATCTTCTGCTTGGGTTTGGCCAAAATCATAAGCTCTTTTGGGGAAGGGACCCAATTTTGGTTCTAGGTTTGCACAACACCCAAGAAGAGCTCCTACTCCCTGTCTGGGGCTCCTAGATAATGCACATGAACAGCAATTACCTACAGTCCGCGGTACACTGGCACCCCCAGCGCTCCTCAGCAGACAAAGCTCTGAGCTCAGAAAGAGCAGCATGATCAGAATCCTGCTCGTTACCAGGTGGGAATGGGACAAAGGCTTCAGTTGCACCACCGAACCCTTGATGCCCATAGCCCACCCGGAATGGATGGGCTCTTAATAGGGGATGTTTACTTGTTCCCATAGCAACTGCTCCAGAGACGATTTAACAGCCCTTATTCCATGGAACACACGCAACTTTGGGTGCCAACTGGTTTTCATTCACAGATGTCGAGATCATCGGGCCCAAGCCCCACTGCACTTGAACAGGAAACTCAAGCAAGACCTAGCTGTTTTCAGACCTGGGAAGAGGCTGAGTGTGAACAGGAAATTAGATTCCCCTTCCATGGCTTCCAGTAAAGAATGCCCCTCATTTTCTTCAGCTTACTCACTGGCTGACACATAGCAGGAGACACTTCAAGAGAACTGTACCTCGGGGAAGTTTTGATCTCCCAGGGTTTATGTGTACAGAAAGACAGTCTAATGCAGAGGAGTGTGTCCAGTTCTGAAAGCCAGGACCCCTGGGCCAAAATGCTGCTTCCATCATTGATTCGCTGCACAGCCTCCAATAAGGCACTTAACTTTCCAGTGCTCCAGATGGTCAGGTGTAAACAGGGATAGCCTATGTGGCTGGGGCAGGATAGTTTACAGAGCATGCGTTATTCCAAGGGGGAACTGTGAAGAAGTTTATGGCTTGAAGGCCCAGGGGCGACACTAGCGATGGTAGAAAAGCTGTTAAACTACCACGACAAAATGTTATTGCTGCCTTTTGGTGTTACTTTGACTAATTCTCTCTCTCTCTCCCCTGCCCCTCATATTTGAATTTTCTTGGCTTCAAAAAGTAAGGAAAATTTTGCAAACACTATAAGCTCTGCACCATAATTGCTGTTTTTTTCCTGCAAGCCATTAAGTCAGGGAAATGAGACTGACCAGTTGCAGTCCTTTTCACTTTCCATTTTTCAGGTAGCAGCTCAGTGTAACCCTGTCCTAGCTTCCAGCACTAGAAGAAAGTTTAAATTAAAAAACATAAAACAAAAACCCCTCTAACCCCCATCAAAAAACCCTTTGACTTCTTATTAAAATACTTCCATTTATAATCTTGTAAAATTAAACTTTTAATTGATTAAGCTTTGTTTTAAAAAGTTAAGTTGTACAAGTGCCTAAAGAAGTCCAATAACTATGATAGACAAGGGGCCAAATTTATACCTGGTATAAGCCCAAAGCAGTCAATCCTGTTAGATCTCAGGGATATCTTGAGTCCAAGGTTTCTGAATCCACCTATTAACCAAGAAGGTTGGTCTACATTACTGAACCCCCAGAAGAGGGATCCATTGTCCAGGCTTTAGGCAAGAAAATATAAAACCACCACGCTTATTTTCAGAAAGGAGAATAAATCTTGCCATCTAATACACCTCACACAAGCTTCAATGTCTTCAATCTGATGCAATTAAAAAAACCCACCCCAAACAAACAACAACCATGAGTCAGTTGTCAACGTACCATCCTTCCAGCTTTATAAACCAGAGGTAAACACAACTTTAGGACACTGCCAATCATCTTGTGGCTTAATGAAACGTAAAAGGTGGGTTTCTGCTTGTTTCAAGTCCAGATTAAATATGGCCCATCACCATTCTCCATGCAAAGATAATGGAGCAAAAGAAAACTGTATTTTTTTTTTTTTATTTCGTCAGGTTAGTTATTTCATGCAACAATGAGGTTTCAAAATCCCAGAAAGCAGGGACTTAGCTGTATAGCTCCCGCTGTGCTGTACAGGCCGAAGTCCAACTCCTTGTCCTAGAGTGCAAAGACTCTGTATTAAATTCTTGATTGGCTTTTAAGAGGCGAGGGGAAAACTCTTGGTACGTGCCTATTTTAGCACACCCTATGGCTGATCTAATATGGGAACAGGACCAGTCATCTTGTTTTCTTAAACTTAACAGATGTCTCTCAAGTGAAGGAATGACTGTGACTGATCACATACACTCATTCCATACCACTGCATGGGGAAGCGCACACATGCAGTCTTCCAGGAGCTTTGAGCCAGACCAACTTGAGACAACTCCTGCCATAACTGTGGCTCTCAATTCCACTGCATGCATTTTGTGAGTGCCTGTGCCAGTGATGCACACTCGAAATCCTCTTCTCTAAAGATTCCTTTGTAGGCAAACCCAATCCTTTCCACCCCCTCTCATTACCCTGCGTCCCAAGACTAATTGGGTCAGCAGCTTACACAATTGAGACTGTAGTATTTTAATTAGAAACTGTGCCGTGGAGTGGTTTGTCTTGATCCCTCTGCTGAGAAGCATTGTTAAATTTGAAAAAGGCTGAGCGGGACAGATGCAGGAGATGGTGTGTCTTAGTTCCTCCTGACACTCTGGATGCCAAGTTCTAGAATTGAAAGAGAACTGATTAATTAAACAAAGTGAAAGAAACACTCCCCATCTTTCAAAGAGCCTTTTCATAGGCTGGTGGATCAGTGCTCTCCCAGTGCCACTGACCATTTTACTTCACACTGCACTGCTGTAATCCAGTATTGTTTCTCTGAAGGGTGTAGGGTTCACTCAAACCCCAATGCTTCCCCAATTCATGCTTAGTATGGAGGAAAGAAGAAAACATCACCTAATGTGCTCTCGGCTTCTTGCTCAGCAGTTAAAGAATTCTCTTCTACACAAGTTTGTAGCTAGTCCTTACCAGACGGGAATGGGTCAGTGGGCTTCTCTTCCAGTGAAGTCCGCAAGTCCAAACTGCTCATTGTGGGGCTGCCAAAGGGGATGACATTTTCCCAGCCAACAAGGCAGTGCTGAGGGGAGAGAAGGGAGTCCTGGGTGACAGCCCACTTTGTGCACCACAACCTGGTCTTTCCAAACACCGCCTTTCCCAACAGGTGGTGGGGAGAGGCAGGAAGCTTGTACTTATTCATTTTAGGAACCTTGTATGGCTGGAGAGAGAACGATGAGAAGATCTCCAAGGCCTCAAGGCCTGTGGCCAGACTTGCCATCACACTCCATGAGGCCAAACTATTCTCTTGCTCAGCCCTGAGCTCCCTTTGCTGGTTTCCAGCCATCCCCAAATCCATTTCTCTGCTTGCCTCCTGCCCTGGGTGAACATGGTGCCTCTCTGACCTCATCCCTATAGGCTCAACTTGCTCAGGCTCCATTTTGGCTCCTGTCCGTCTCTTCACAGCAACTCTCCTGTACATTCAATCACACTACCCTGAGCATTGCTTGCTGGTTACAGCACTGCATGAGGACTTGGGAGGCAGAGCTTCTGATCCTAGCTCTGACACCAACTCACTGGGTGATCACGAGCAGTTCACTATACTACTGTGCCTTAATTTCCCCAGGCGTAACTTGCCATAATACTCCCCCTCCCTCAGAGAGGAAGATGTGAAACACTACAGGACCCTCAGAGGCAAGCTACTGAAAGGGCAGGTGTCCATCCATCTGTCCCCTGGGATGCTCCAAATCGCTGAGTCATTCTATCCTTTTCAATATTACTTCAATATCTGCCTTTGCTCTGCAGTAGCAGGCCATACTAAACCCTACTTGCCACCTGCCCCCATTTACTGCAACTGTGCATTTGGCCCTCACTGCATTTAATCCACAAAACGGACCCTTTGTGTCCTTAAAGCTTATTAGCTGCAGCTCAGGAAACTCCCTCTGTTCCACCTCACTTAGTCTTTGCCCTCTCTGCCTGCAGGAGGGTTGTCATACCACGTTCCATAGGTTCTTCCTTTTACTTCAGTGTAAAGCATTTGTAGGAATTGGCTTCAGAAGTTACCTTGCATTCCAGCCAGGCCAAAGGAACCAAGTGGGCATGGAAAGTTGGCTTTTCCTGCCTGTCATGGAGACAGGGGCTGAAGATCAAGCTTCCCAACAGGGTGGGGGCATTTGGCTCTGCAGTCTGTGGAGGTACTGGCAATAAAATGCCATACGATGCCAAGGCTCTTGGTATCTTCTGTCCCTTGTGTGCTGTTGACAACCTACCTAACAGTAGTAAAGCCACTAGAGCATAGTGGTCAAAGGGGTAGGTGGAAGAGCTTACCGAGGGTAAAGCCAGGTTGTCTGCTGCCTCAAAGCTCTTCCTGCGATGGATTTTGTACTTGTGGGCTGGCAGGAGGGTGGTCCTGGGAATGCTGACCCTGCAACCAACCAGAACCAGTTACAGCCTGTCCCCCACAGAAGAGCTCTGAGGTGGGGGATGTGAACCTCTTGTGATCTTCCTACCACCCTCAGAGGCTTTGAGCCTGACTCAGAGTCCACCAAAGTCAACAGGCTTTGATTAAGGTGTAGAGACTGCCATGGAAACCCAGACTGTGGCTGCAGATCAGCCCTGAGATCAGACTGCATTTGCCACTGCCTTTGGAGGGAGCGTGTCCAGCTCAGGATAAGGCTCATTGTGCCTCTGTTCCAAAAATCAAGTTCTCTCTCCCCACAGTGGAGCCACAAAAGAGGCACCTTAAAGGGACCCCTCCCCCCAACTTTCCTCTCATTTTTCCTCCCTGGATATTTTCCAGTGATGTGTGTTGCAGCCCACCTGTACACACCTGATGTAGGCGGGTTCCTCCAGCGTCTCTGGGGGCCGTTGGGCTCTTGGGGTCTTACATATGGGGCAGGCAGATGCCCAGTCCACAGGGACAGGAAAGAGGCGCTTGTTCAGCCGGTAGCAGTAGACACCTGCCATGCAGAGAAGGGAACTTGGCTGCATGTGTAGCTTCCAGTGTTCTCAAACCCAACACCTGTCCACTGATACCAACCCACCTGGGCTCCCAAAGCACCTCTTATATGGTAATGTCACCCTTCCAACTACTTTCCCCAGTGCACTATAGATTAAATGCGCTTCCTCAATTTCAGACACCGCAAGGCAGGTCAGTTATGGGGAACTTTGGGGACATGGAGAGAGTCTGTCTGAAGGCAAATGAATAAAGGACCCAAGTCTCTCAGGAGTGAAAAGCTGCAGCTACAGAGTAAATGTTGTGGTTAGGCTGTGAACTCTTCCTGTGCCTTGTCTAAGAGGCTTGGGACTCCCCCAGGAAGACAGCTGAGCCCACAGCTGCCCGCTCATACCCACAGGGTGAGGAGATAAATCTCAGCTTACACTGATGGGAAGTGGGAACCAAATCTGCGTCTTGTTCAGGAGCCAAGTAACCCAGGGACTCTGGCCTAAAGAAGCAAAGAATCAGTCAAGAGCAGTGGATCCCAGAGAGCTGGGATTGCAACAGCACCGGGAGGCACTGTGTGGTTTAGTCCTCACTTCAAACAGACATGGGAGAATTCGGTATGGATTTGGTGAACAATTTATTTACTTTGCATGCAAACCAAGAAACAAGAGCTTTTCTCAAAACAAACATCCAGCTGTGGGCAGAGGAATTTGTCTGCTAATAAGGACTTATATGGAACAGCTCTGAAGTCCACTGCAATCACTTCCAGACATCCCACCTTTCTGGGCTGTGCAAATAAAGTGCTATATTGGTCCCTGTTCACAATACCTCCAGAGAGAGAGTCTGCACTCCACAATCTGCAGATGGGTTGGATAAAGCCACAAGACTTCCAACCAACAGCACCTAATGGGGTTGTCTTCTAAGCCCACCAGGGTTTCATCTGCTCTCTCTCTCAGGGATGTATGGATCAATACCTCCCACCTCCCAGCCAGCCACCCTGTCTCCTGCTCCAGAGAGGAGGTACCAGACCCTCTCTCCATTGTTCACTGCCACCCTATTCCCAGACTTACTCGAGGCATTGCTCATAGACGCATGCTTCCTTGTTCACCAGCCGGAACTCCTTGAGCTCAGCAAAGTACTGCTCAGACTTCTCCGACACTGAAGAATCTGTCTCCAGCAGCCCTGGAAAACCAAGGAGAGAAGAACAATTCACAGTTGGACTAGATGGGGGCAGACAGGTGATCAAATAAACCTCATGTAAAGTGGACAGAGAAGCAGGCCCCGAGTGCCCAAAAAGGAAGGTGATCCAGGTGGCACAGTGCAGTGCCGTGCCGTGCCGTGCCTTGCCACTGACGGAGGACAGCCAGAGACTTCATCTGAGACAGCAAGCCCAGAAATTACCCAGCTTCCTAATTTGGTTCATCCATCATTTGCAGGTTTTTGCCTATCGTGGCTTCACTGCACCCTGCCAGCAGCCACATGGGCTCTATGCCAGGCTCTGCACTGCCCTTCTAGAAAAGCAGCTGGCTGGGTCAGGTACAATGCTGAGATTAGCTGCCAGCCCCCAGAGATTTTGTCAGTGCTGGGGACCAGTATGCGCATCACCAGAGCTTTCTCTGCCCCTGCCCCAAAGCCACTGCACTAATTGCACTCTAAGCCTGCATTTCCCCATAGGTGATAAAGAGCCCAATCAGGCTGACAATAACACAGGTGTGCTATGGGTGTTGTACTCACCTGCAATCCAGTCATAGCCCAGGAGAGGCCGCACTGACCAGCTCTCTGCAGGGATAGTGTATTCCTCAAGGTTGTCCTGAAAAGTCACATGCCCTGCTTCCTTCTGGGTGGAAAAAAATATGAAGCTCACCACAGACCTCTAATATAACGAACATCATGCTTCTCTGACCTGGGGTGTTTGAGCCTTATTTACCAGCTGTATAAATGGGGCAGCTGTGGTCCAATGGCAAGAGCTGAGAGATACGAGCTCCACTGACTTATTCACGTGCGGCTCCGTGCCTCAGTTTCTCCACATGTAAGATGGAGGCAGCAGCTATGTGACTTGCCTGAGGCTACACAGCAAGTTAACGGCAGAGGTGCCGTTAGAATGCAAAGGCTCTCAACCCGGCTGCCCTGACTGTCGCTGCTCAAGGAAGAGCCGGCTGACTGTGCTGCCATGCATCCGACCAGGGGGATGGTAGCCAGGAGGCCTGCAATGGGACGGCGGAAAGCGTGGAGAGGTCATGGGCTGGGCCTGAGACTCCTTGGTTGGTTGAACTACAGGCAGCCAGTCCCGCACTCTACCTCTCCCCACGTCTGTGCTGCTCAACTCAACAGGCGGCTCAGGTTTTACCTTGGCCTCTCTACGCTGAGGCATCAGCAGGATGGACTTAGGGCGCCTGGGCTCCCTAACAAGCACCGGATGCTTGCCATTCTCCTCTGCTTGTGTCTGGTTCAGCACTGGCTCCAGCTTGGTCCCCACCCTGCCTTTCTCCCGAGGGCTGCGCAGGGTGACGAACCGCTCGCCGCTCTCTCTGTGTCCCGGAAGCAGGGACTCTCCGTCTGGGCTTCTGCTGTCTCGAGCTGCTCTGGAGGCACCCCTGGCACATCTGGTGACAGCAGCTGCCGGCGTGGAACTTCTTTCTGCCCCGAGTGAGCCCCCCTCCAGCGCTGCCGCTTTCTGGGTGCTTGCCCTGTGCCGCGGTGCCCCCCTGCCCCGCTCGGTGGGCGTCAGGGGCGAGCAGAGCGCCGCCCACGCCGCGCTGGGGCTGGGTTCCACTGACACCAGCCTCCCGGGGTGAGATGTAGCCTCTGTCACCGGGCCTTGGTTTTCCTTCTGTAACGAGCATGGAGACCCAGCTATGGCGGGGCCCCAGAGACCCTGGCCCGCCCTGCAAACCCGGCCGCGCCAGAGACCCTCCCTCTCCTCCTGCCAGCGCCACGCGCTAGGCATCCCTGGAGGAATTCGGGGACGGAAAGGGAAATACCGAGTGGGCGCCGAGGGCGGTAGGGCGCTACCGCCAGCCTCTCCTCACGCAGACGGAGGAGGAAGACGTTGCTGCGGCCTCCACTGGAGAACCCCAGCCCCCCCGCAGCCCGTGCTCGAGGGAGGTCTGCGGCACGCAGGCCACGAAGTACTGTCCCTTCCCCCCCCCCCCGGCCTGTAAGAGGAGGCTGGCCAGGCACCTGGGCGGGGGGCTGCGCCCCGTGCTGCTCGATGTGACCCAAACACCTACGAACCCCCGAAGCGTGCCCCCTATTGCGGCTGTTGCCCCGAGACACCCGCTCCTCGCACCGGAGCACGTACCCCACCGGGGGGAGCGGGGCCCGCCGCGCCCCGGGGCAGCCGCCTGCGGATCTCCTCCTGCTGCGCCCGGAGCCGGCCCAGCAGGTCGCGGTTGGCCCGGCGCAGCCCCGCCAGCTCCTGCATGCCGCCGCGCCGGCGGCCGGGCCCGCGCTCATGGCCGCCGGCCCCGGATTGGCCGGCGCCGCCGCCCCGGCATGCCCCGCGCCAACGGCCCGCGCTCTCGGACCACGCACAGACGAGCGCGGGCGTTCATCCTTTATTCCGGGCGCCGCTGCCCGCCAGGCCCGCGTCCCCCGGGCCGGCAGCGGGTCGCGTAGCAACAAGGCGGGGAAGCCGGGCCTGGCCCTGCGGCGGGGACAGGGGAGGGGGCTACACGTGGGGTCAAGCCGGTTTCTTCCTCTGCTGCTGCCCCCACAGCCACGAGCTTTCCAGGCCGCATAGGAAGCCACCCCAGCCCGCTGTGAGACAACCAGCCTCGTGGGCGCTGCCCCGGGAGCCTGCGGCCACCCGCCTGTCACACTGCTCCTCGGTTTCGCCACGGTAGTGGTTGGTCATGCCATGCTGGAAGCAGGGCACGACTTCCCTGCTGCAAGCGAGGAGCTGCCCCCCGGCCGCCCTGACTCATGCACGCAGGCAGCAGGGTGGAGGCCACAAAAGCAGGAAGTTGGGGTGTGTTTGCAGAACGGGTGCAGCAGAGCAATGGGGTTTTCCAGCCCCGCCAACGTGCGTCAATAGGAAGAGCTGGGCATCTAACCTCTGTGGGGTATAACTGCAGGTGCAGGTTACCGGTGTCTGTTCTCGTTAGGAAAGAGACTGGGTCGCTTCACAGAACCTAGTTACCTGATGCTAATGATCTTCCAGTCAGGGCTGCGTTCACAGCGGGTGGCCGAAAGAGGTTCTCTTAGCCTAAAGCCATCTCACCCCTGGTGGAAACCTCTCCTCCCCTTCTACCCAAGCTGCCTTGTCTTGTAATATCCCCAGTTTAACAAAAGTCAGTTTGCCCACACTGCTAATTCATGGAAAATCCCAGTGCAGAGCCTAAAACAACAAGAAAGGCTGAAACTTGCTTTAGAGAACAGCTAGCATCTTGTCCCTCCTTTTGGAGCTACGTCGCGTCTGAATCAGCAATAAATCCTAAAGCCAGCTGGATACAACTTGCACATGAAAGTCCAGTTACCAATAAGACAAATTCCTTTCAGGCTTTCTAAATTCAGCTGGAACCTGTTTATACCCATCCCTTCTTTGCTGGGTTTGATGCTAAACCGGGACGGTCAACCCAGGACAGTCAAGAGCAATATAGGGACTCAACTTAGAGATGTCAAGGGAAACCCAAATCCCACCAGCCAACCCGGATCTCGCCTGGCAGGCAGAAAGCTTTGAAACACATAGGTGGAGCCTATTCCTGGCGCTTATTGAAGTCAGCAGGAACACTTCTGTCCACGTCAGCTAAAATGGTCAGGCCCTGCTAATTGCAACATATTACACTGAAAATTAGCAATTGCTTTAGAGCCAACCCAAAAGCCAAATCTGATCTGCTTACAAATAAAAAAAGGTCACCCTGACCCTGGCTGCCTGAGCATGAAGGGTCCCGGAAGTACAGGCTTCTCAGACTCCACACGAACTGCCCTGGATCAGCGCATCTTCATTCTGTTGCCTTCCTTAAAAATAAAAACACTGAACCATGTTAATGCACAGACAAGCAACATCCCATGGAAGCGCTCTACAAAACAAAATCTTTTACAGCTTGGAATCACTCTGTCTTAAGGGCCAAGTAGTGGTGATGGCATTTGAAAGGCCTGCTTCCAGAAAGACAGCTATGTTCTTAAAAAAGCCCCACATCCATACTTCACAACACAGCTACTTAAATACTGTCAACTGGCTGCTTCTACATTCTTATTATACCTCAGCAAGACACCAAAATTACCAGATGCAACATTAGTTCCACTAACTCCCTAACAGCCAGCTATGTCTTTGCAGACTATGTGCCTACGTAGTGACATGGGGCAAGCAAGTCAAAAATTTTTCTATGCTAAAGGACTTAAGGGAAAGAAGCCGAAGCTTCAAAGAACCCAACAAGAAGAAATCTGCTTGAGCAAGATCCAAATTCCAGCCTGCCAGAAGAGATCCATCTTCTGTCGACAGCCCTGAACATTCTCTCCGCCGCTAACACACGTGCTTTTCCATGGAAAGAAAAGGAACCATGATTCTCCTGTAAACTGGATTGCCACTAAAGAGCAATGGAAAAGCATGGATAGGTGCGAGGCAAGATCATAGCATAGGCATCTATGTGTGCCCGGGGTGAGAGATCTGGGTTTAGATGAACAGCTGTTTATCATTCACACATGAACTTGGGGCTTTGAACCTGGATTATCAAGTTCCAATGGTATGTGCTAATCAGAAAAATTCATCAAGATGTAAAATGTGTTAGAATTAATTCGAACTTCACCAGCTTTGGTGATTAAGAAAATGGCAACTCCTGTACTTTACTCTTCATTAAAAAAGCCCCCTGTCAATGTATGAAGCAGAAATTCCTCCTGGAATGATCTCATTCCCCAGCAGGCAAAAATAAAACCTATAAATAAGTAGTGTTTAGAGGCTGGACACAACACATGGAAGCAGAATCCTATCGTTCACTTCATGAAAGGACACAGCATGGGCGCATGCTTGTGCCTCTGAGGGACTCCATCACCCACCATGCTCTCGGCAGGAGTTAAGAGAGTGTTGAAAAGAGAGGGTGTTGTCTCAACTTCCCACACTATCTGCTCTGCTGCAGGTACTGATGTGTGAACATGTTGAGCTCGCTGTCTAGCCAGCCTGCTTTATTCCTGTAAGGAAGAAAAAGAAGTCTCAGTTCGGCTTGCGTGATAGTCAAAATTCACTTCTCCAAATCTGAAAAAGCCTGTTCTACTTAGATGCTGTTTGAGGTATGAGAGGCTGGTGAAAGCCCAGCTGAGTTATGAGGTAGCAATGTCTTTACAGTAAACTAAAATCCATGCCACAGCTCTACTGAGAAGTGCCAATGACCAGGGCTACTGCCAATCTGAGCAATGGTGGGAGGAGTCTACAGGGCTGGAGTGCAAGGGCACATTCCGGCTTGTGTGGTCCAGGGAAACCCCCTGCATAATACAGAACCATTTCTCCTTTAGAAAAGGACATGCTGATGTGGATTTGCTGGCAGGAAGAAGAGATCTCACCTGAGCAGTTTTGCTTTGCTCTGTAATGAGTCCAAGACCTCAATTTTCTTATTCATGGCAGCAATTTCCTCTTCAAGATTTTCCCGCGTGAGATCAACCTGCTGACACAAGTGAGCAAATGTTCCAGCTAGCTCCCTAGGAAATGGGCAGAGGAGGGAAGAGAGAGGACAAAAGAAAGACTGATTAAGTACCAAACTCCCAGCAAAAACCTCTTCTGCTGTGCAATAATTTGATTGTATGCTCGTCAGAAAGACTGCAGTGAGAGCACCTTTCTACTACACCTCCTGGACTGTGACAAGAACCTTGGAAGTCTGACCTCAAGGAAAGTCATAAGCATTAAGACTAGTACTTAATAGCACTCTGATATGAGCACTAGGGTTTTCATGCATGCTCCTGTTCACATTTTCAGTCCTGAAGCTAGGCCCATGTATAATGAACCTGGTGAACCTCTGTGGCTGTGGGAGATTTCATGGACAGTACCGTTAAAATGCTCTTATTTAGAAGAGACTCACTGTTGGACTTGGTGGCTGCAGTTGGAACCTGTGTAGCTGACAATGAGCTGCAGTTTCTCGCTGGCATACTCAACAAACTGGCGCTTGAAGGCTCTCTCCTTCGCTTTCGTGGTCCAGGTGAGGCGCTCGTACACATAAAGGAGCCCGTAAAGGCCAAAAGAGAGTGCAATCAATCTCCAGCCCACAGCTTTCCAAACCTGCGCTCAGCACAGAAGAAAATGGGCATGAGTCACCGGCTCGGAAGGAGGCAAATGTCTCCCAATAGAATAGAAAGCAGCAAATGTATGTTCTAAGCACATGCTGCCAAGACAGAAACAGCCAAGTAGTAACCCTCCCTTGCTCTTTGCCTGAGGAAGTCACCCCTCTCTGCTACTACTGCCCATTCTATACAAGGAGAACAACCCCACCTAACAATCAACTGGCATGTCATGGGTGCTGTGCAGACTAACATTTGCAAGGCATTTGGAAAACATCTATAAGTGAAAGAGATCTCTCTCCTGTTTGCAGCGTCCCTGTTTCTGAAGGGAAGACCACTTCTGAAGACATATTCTGTCTCCAAGCAGTGCAAGACACTGGAATAGGCCTGGGGCAGGGACCTAGGTACAGTACACGATCTAAGATCAACCTAATGTCTTATTTTTCAAGAAGTGGTCCCCAACTGTCAGTGCCCAACTTGAGACATCTTGAGTTTCTTTGCAAAAGCACTAGGCAAATTTAGGCCTGTGCAAAGCAGCTAGTATTCCCTTCGGATTCAGCTGATTCGGGGGGGACAGCGATTCGATTTGGTGATTCAAATCACTGTCCTGAATCAATTCTGACGAATCTCCGAATCAGCCAGGCCCATCCCTTGCTTGCTCTCCCATCCCAGCAATGGCTGCTCCAGCTCCCGGCTCTTTGGAAAAAAAAAGAGCCCCAGGTCACCAGGTGCTGCTGGTGGGGAGAGCGATCCCTGCTGCCCAACGTTGTGTGGGGCACTCTGCACGAGCCCCCTAACCCCTCCCTGTTCCCCCACAGGTGCCCTACCCAGGCCAGCTCCAGCCCTTTAAGGGAAAAAAAACAAATGGGAAAAGCCCCACACTCACCGCTCCTGCCAGCAGGGGGTGATCCCCGCTACCTCCCACCATGTTGGGGGCTCTGCACGAGCCTCCCAAAGCCCCAAAGCTGCTTGAGGAGTGGAGAGTCCGGGGGCTTTTCTTGGGGTTTTTTTCTTAAAGGGCTGGAGCTGGCTCAGACAGGGCGCCCATGGGGGGGCCAGGGAGCTTGTGGAGAGCCCCCCATGTGGCATGGGTGGCAGCAGGGATCACCCCCCCCCCCCCCCCGCCAGGCAGCACCCATTGAACACCGGGGCTTTTTTTATTTTTTTTAAGTACTGGGAGCTGGGGTGAGTGGGGCAGCCATGGAGGGGCTGGCAGGGGCTCCCTCCATGGTCCCCTCTTCCAATGCCCCCTCCCCTGCCCCTGTTCACCATCTTGAAGTTCGGCTGCAGCTCCCTGCTGCAGCCACTGGGGACTACCTGAATCAAAGCTCTCCAAATCTTTGGAAAAAGATTCCGAATCGTGCCATATCTCCTCCAAATTGAATCGCCACCCAAAGCTTCACACAGCCTTATTAAGCATGTATCCCTCTAAGTCAGTTGGTGGTGCTAGGACCCAACACCTCCGAGGGGGGTGGGGGGGAAAAAAATCAACTCAACCTGTCTAAAGTTGAGACCCCCCCCCCCACCCCCCCACCCACAAATGCACACAGGTATCAAGGAAAGATCAAGCTGGTAAAAAAATGTCAGCTTCAACCTCTTGGTTTCTCCATCTCTAACCTCTTGTTCTCCAAGAACAAGCATATTTCACCTCACCAAGAGTAATATGCTTTAAAAGTGATATCTGAAAGGTCCTGAATCTAATCCTAAGTTTCAAGAAAATGACTCCATCCTAAGGAACATCAAGGGGAGACAATGATTTGCTCTGAGATCCACAATAGACAGGAAACACCCCAGCAGATACTGCCTGAAGCCTATAGTCCAAATACTTGCAACAGTGCAACCACCAGTGAACACCATGGCTTTTCAACCCACCACTCCACCAATCACGAGGATCCCCATGGAAGTTCTGGAGGTGAGTGATGCCAATCCAGTCACCATAGACACCATGAGCTCTTCCTGGGTCATAGAGCCCTGAGGTAGGGGAGGCAGACTGGGATTCGCTGGGGTTAAAGGTATAGGACGCTGAACCTAATTAGAAAGGAAGAGGAAAAAAATGCTGCAGATAAGAGGGAGAATGCAAGCTGAAGCCAGTTATTTCAAAGCACTGACAGCCACTGTTATCTTCAGCAAATGCACTATCCATTATTGACCCACTGAACGTTCAGAAAGTCTTACCTGGTCATTATAGCCCATCAAGGCCCGACGACTATTTTTTGGTCCCAAAAACCTATTCACAAGCATAGTCCAGCCAAGCGAGAAGTGGAACTCAATGTCCTCCTGGAAGTCGGCACAAAGTTTGTCGCAGTTCAGGTCATAGCTGAGTGTGAAGCACTGGCGGGGGACCAACATGTCTACCTGGCCTCGCAGAGAGACTGGGAGAAGTGGTTTTAATCCATCTGTAAGGACAGAAAGTCAGAAGGGGGTGGGGGGTTGTGAGGGAAGGTTGCACTCATTAGGATGGTTAGAATGGAACCAGTCGGACTCTCAATCCTGTGATCATGCTGGTCATTGCCTCGTCAATCTCTCTCTCTCTCTCTCTCACACAAATCACTTAGAACATCTGACCACAAGTAGGATTTGAAAATGTCCCAAGACCAAAGATGGCACAAAAGGTGAGAAGTCCCAGAGAGCAGTCAGTCAATCTTCTACTTCTAATTATAGAAGAGATCATTCTGGCAACTTCTCCCCCCCTCCTCATTCCCTATAATGGTCTATGGACCTCTGAGGGTCTGAATGCTGTACTGACCTATCATTTCTTGCTGCATGGTTTGCAGGGAGGCAGCGATGACATTAGAGCAACGATCAGACATGTTACGGCCCAGGCCTTCCTCAATGTGTCGATGAAGTTCCTGAAGTAGACAGAATTTATTATATGGAAACCCAGACAACTGCAGTTCTTCGAGTGACCTCATATGACTCACTGAAATAAAGAACATTTTTCCCCAGCACAGGGAGCTTATGTGGCCCGTTTTGGGGAAAAGACTGGATCCCTTTAATCTATGTGATGCGAAGTACAACCACAAACAGCAACCATTAGTGACTTAATCTAACACACTGTGATTCAACACTATGCATTACTAAAATGACATCAGTTTGGAAAGTCCTTTTCTAGATGCCAGTTTTTCCTGAAACTGACAAAGTGCAAGAGAATTTCAGTGCTCTGAAGTATACAGCCTACCGGGCTGTTTAATAGGATGTTTAATATTTTGGACAGCTGGTGTGATTACTGAATCATTAGAGCAGGAAATGACTGTTTAGGCAACTGGTCCAATATGTTGGACACAAACATCACTCACATTCTTGTAAACTTTGAGGACTACTGAGGATGGGTGGAAATCCATCT
The DNA here is from genome assembly GCF_052110815.1 of Crocodylus siamensis. Classification (NCBI taxonomy): domain Eukaryota; kingdom Metazoa; phylum Chordata; order Crocodylia; family Crocodylidae; genus Crocodylus; species Crocodylus siamensis. The sequence goes on along the minus strand of NC_143406.1, from coordinate 11,547,245 downwards.
GGTATTCATCTACTAACACGGACAGCCGCCTGATCTCTTCAGCCATTGCATTGGACACCTAAAAAAAAAAAGGTCACGCAGTTTGCACAGTGCACGAGTTCATGAGTCAAGAAGCCTCCTGACAACTTTAGACAGCCATTAGGATACTGGTTGAGGGGAAGAAGGCAGGGGACTATATCTGCATTTCAAAGTAAAACCTGTAAAGGATGAGAGACTGGAACACCTGAGACAGAGATGCTGAATGCATGAATCATGGGATATATGAGGGTCCTAAGCGGGAGAAAAGGGTGCAGATCCTTACAAAAAGCCAGGCAAAGATGAGGCCTGTGGGATCTCCTCATCACCTAAGATGACCTGCAGATCCTCCAGAAAGACTTTCTGAATACCTGGACCTATGCAAGACTTTCTTGTCTTTTTGGCTTATTATGCTGCATTTGAAGTTAGCTTAATTGGCGTGTTCTGTCATTGTCTTACTGAACAATGTCTTAGCTTAGGCAGAGTTTTTTTCTGATGTTCTTTGATGCATACTTGAAATTGCAAATTGCTGTGCTCAATAAATGAACAAGAATAGTCCTCTCTCTAAAGACTGCAAGCATTTATGAATTCAGTGCCACTACCTAAAGTCTAATATTTGAAGTCTGGTAACAGTTTCCTCAAAAGTGTCAACGAACAGATTAATCCTGCAGCAGCAGCAAGGCTCCACCACATCTGCTCTGGCACAGCCACGTGGCCTCAGTGCTTGTCCAACCTGTTGTGTGGTCCAACTGCACAGTTTCAGCATCTCCTCTGCTTCTCAGTCACCCTTTGGACCTCTCCTCCCACCTCAAGTGGTGCTGCCCTGGCCTAGCATATTCTCCCTTACCTGTCTCTCCACTTCTTCTGTGATCTGTTTTATTTTCAGCTTATAGTCCTGGGTGAGCAACTCCAGCTGTTTTTCAATGAAGCCCAAGCGCTCCTGCCGATCCTCACGCATCTCCAGGCAATAAACCCTGTAGGAAAGTGTCAGGTTTAGTTCATCTCCGATATGCTAAAAGGACAAACATTTTCTTCCTGGGACAGGGAATGACAGTAGCTAAAACACATTACACACAAGTAGTGTCTTGGACAAATAGGCGATTTCTTCCCATCTGTGCAGTCCATAAGATGCAGGGTTACTGGTATATGTCCCCCTCCTTTCCCTGAAACCTTGACTTAAGGTACAGAGATTTTAAATGCAAATGCCCTCATGCTGCCCCCAACTCGCTCCTTAAAACAGTCTGTGCAAAGTTCAGTTTCGTCTGCACCAAGAGTGCAGCTGCTAACCTTTGCTCTTGGGCTGCAACATGTACTGAGTCCATGATGAGACGGACATCCTCTGCAATCTGCTTGGCTCTCACTGTATGCTGCTCAAACTTGGTTTTCACTGCAGACTGCGAGATGCATTCCTGCGCAAATGGAGACGGCCATCAGGAAGCCAGCAGCAAGCAGAAAGGCATTGACAGAGGCCTGCTTTATCATGTCACTGACTGTCAAGACACAGCTACAGCTAAAACCTAAGTTTACAAGACCCATCTCCCCTTCCCAGAAGCAGGACACTGAAGAGTAGGACACGAGTGCGGTGCGATAACGACCCTCACCTCAAATCGTCTCTCGAAGTTCTGAAACTCAAACATTCTCACTTGGAAGCCCTCTGCCAGCGCTCCACCTGCAGGACAGCAATGTCAGCATGGCAAGCTTCCAGAAGGCAAAGTCTTTGAAGAAACAGCCCTCCAGATCAGCTACTACGTCACCTTTCTGTTCACTTCTGGCCTCTATCCCCTGCCCTCAGCTCACTCATCACCCACCCCAGCTCCAAGTTCAATCACCAACGTGTTATCTGAAGTGGGACAATCACTACTTTTCCACACGAGAGCAATGGAAGAGCTGATAGTTCTCCACACCTCCTTCTGGCATCCCCTGGGCTTTCTGGATCCTAGCGTTCAGCACTTCCTTTGCAGACACGAAGAAGATGCGGTCCCCAGCCTGAGCTCGATCCACCACACCCAGCTCATCCACCAGGAAGCTGCTGCAGCGCTCCATGTGCTGCCGTCGCACCTGAAGCAGAAATCCAGGGCAAACTGTTCAGTCTGCTTGACAGTCTGTGTCGTTGCTTTCAGTGGCCGAGACAACCAGACACACCCTGCAGGCCTTAGTAAATGATACAAGTAAAAAATGGAAAAAGGTATTCCACTTTGCTGTTCTATAATACCTTTCCCAGGCTCTGAAAGCACTTCTCACATATTAAGCCCCACCAGACCCCTGTGAGGCAGGTGAATATTCTAAGCCATTTCACAGATGTGTCAACCAAGGCATAAAATCATTCACTCCAAGTGACAAAAAAAATGGCATCAATGAGAACTCAGGAGCTGTGTCCCCAGAGCTTTGTTCTAACCAGTAACCTGTTTTTACTTCAACCCCTTTGCCCTCAAATGGCTCCACATTATGGTAACTAAAATGTAAACTATAAAAGAATCATCTCCTAGTGCCACTCCACCCTCCATTTTTGTAGACAGCATCCATTCCATGAGCGAGGAATACTCATGTAAACCTAGTACTGACCTCTTCCATGTACTCTGGCTCGGAGGCTGATGCATCCCAGCGGTTATTCAGGATGAAAATATTGGGCCGAGACAAACGCTCATTCACCTTGTGGAAGAACTGCTTCTCCTAGACAAAGGGAAACTTCCATGTCAAAAGCCTGAGCATCTTCCTAAAGCCAGGGAGCAGTAACAAGCAGTCGCGGAGTTACCGTTTGCATTAGCGTGGACTCCGAGTTTGCTACCAGCACAAACACATCAGCATCCAGGCAGAACTTGTCTATCCAGCTGTCCAGCTCTGTGGTCACATCAATGCCTGGGCTGCAGAGAGGAGAAATCAAATGTCACTGTAGCTCCAAAACTTCAAAGATACTCCTTTTTTGGGAAAAGGCTACTGAATTGTATTAGGGAAGCCGGTTAGAGCTGTTCAGTGCAACCACTGTCTAATACACCAAGCCTAGGAGTTACTTAGCCTGAGCACCGAAAACAAATAACAGCTAAATGTTGCTCCCTGTGCATATCTATTCAGACTCCTATCACTTTTCCAAACAAGCTCCAATTGTAAAAAGGAATCTCTCACCTGTCCATCAGCACCAGGTCATCTTTTAGAAGAGGACACTTGGAGTTGGGCCACATTACACTGACGAGGCTACCAGCATTCAGAAGTTCATTTTGATGCAAGGCATGAGCCAGCTGATTTACTGTCTGTCCCAAGAGACAGGTGGAGTTTGGTGGGGAGGGGAAGAAAGATAGCGGTGTTACAAGTTTTCCAATAACAGTGAAAATACTTAGTTTTCTGCCCTGAACTGTTCATGGAAAACACTAAGTCAAAGACCCACCTTTGGGACATTTCCCCCTTTGGGTGAAGGAACATAAATCTGCCAGGTACCTCTGTTAAGAGGTGCGCACTTCTGAACAGTCCTGTAAAAGAATTGCTCCTTCCCTGCACAACTGGGATTTTCTGTATCAGACAAGGATTCCTTTCCACAAGGAACACAGAATTAGATGGAAAGTCCTAAGCCATCCAGGTCAGTCTTCTCCTATCAGATAACAGCATAACCTAAGCAAACTCTGTTTTAAAACTACTTAGTTTATTCCAGCTCCAGAAGCTCACAGATCTGATGATTCAAAACTTCTTTTTTGTTTCCAGCCTAGATTTATTCACAGACAGTCTTACATTCATTTGTTCCAGGGTCAACATTATTTTTTGCTTCAGCAGTTGTTCTCCCTCCTTAGGGTTCACACAGATCAGGTCAGAGTCCTTTTTTTAGTTTTTATTTTGTACTAATTAGGCACCTACTTTGACACTCCTCTTTTCCTCTGAGCCTTCAGTAAGCAGGAAAGCATCATGGCCATCTGTCCCTTCCACACGGAGGAAACAGTTTGTGGTGTGTCCAATCCCCGAGGGAAGGACTTTGTCCCACAACATGGCATTTATCACTGTGCTTTTGCCATTGCTTGTCCTGGGGGTAGACAAAGGATGGATCAGTGGGGTTTCCCAGATGCTGCTGTGCTCTAAACAAGATGGCTACTCAAATCCCCTATCCCAGCTAGCTCCATAAACTATTACCACTTCAGTCCCCACAGCCAACTGGCTGGCAAAGCACTGTCAAAAGGCAGCCTGTTATTTTCTTATTTTAAAAATGTCTTTCAAACTCAGCAGGGGGACAAACAAGAATACCAAGGCTATTCACCACTAGATATTTTCACAGGTCATATTTGAATATCCATGTCCCTATAAATATTTTTCACTTGCCTTAATCCCAAAGGCCAAGGTTATTAGGTCAAGTAGGGGGCAGGAATAAACCAACTGTATCCAACTCACCTGCCAAAAAAAGCCACTTTCATGTGTCGTCGGGCCAACACCTCACTGATGCCACTGACTTTTGACAGGTAACCTTTGACTTCCACTACCTGCTCTTCTGTGGTGACAGGGTCAAGCTCCACATTCTTGTGAGTTTCTGAAACCATAGTAACATGCCCCTTTGAAGTTCAGAGTAATTAATCAGTGGCACACGGTCAAGGCAGCTGAGAAATTTAGGGAATCTAATCCATGCCCCTGGAATGTAACTAACCAGGTGTTTATTTGGATCTTAGAGATTGAAACTGAGTCCAAGACTGGTTTGAAGGTCACATACACAAGTACGTTTTGTTTTGAGTCCTGAAGCCTGGGCACTTGCCAGTAGCCAGCGCCTTAGTCTCAGAGCTCAAAAGATCCTTATTCTCCAGACTCCCTCCAATAGCACACAAATGACATTTCAAACCCCTCCAAGTTCCTTACATGTACCACTGTCCAGTCCTTAAGCTATTAATGCCAAAAGGTTGGCATGTGTGACCTTCACAACTTGCCAGCAACAAGCTGTCTAAACAGACAGAAGCCAAGGGATTCAAGGCAATTAAAAAACAAACAAACAACTCCTTTATATAGAAGAAGTTTTCAATTATGGTATTGAAATAAACAAAGCACTCCTGTCCACGTGTTAGCAAGTTACACAGCTTACCTTCCAGGAAAGTGGCACTTTCCTGGATATACGCAGCCAGCTGTTCAAAAATGCCATTGATCTTCTTCTTGGCAGTTACGAAGTGTTTGAGCGGAGAAGCATTTACTTCAGCCATGTGTCTTTTATCCTTCTTCACTGCAACTATGGACTTGGAGCGAGCAAACAACAGGGACATTGCGCTGTGGGGAAAACAAGTTAATGAGAAGATACAATTCCCCTAACACTGACTCTTGGCCCTACCAAAAGAAACCATAAAAATAAAATGCTGCATGAACAACAGACACCAAATAATATCCTATAGTTATAAAAAGTCCCTATAACACTAGATGAAGTGAGCTCTTGTTCGTGAAAGCTGAGAGCATAAGCACTGTCCTGGGTCCATCTGCCCAGTATCCTGCACCATGGTAGTGGAAAGCAGATGCTGATGGAGAGCAAATGGGGTCTGTTACACTGTTCAACTCCCACTTGCAATATGCCTCTAAGCGTTTAGAGTCATATTGCAAGTGGATCTCTAGACTTTAGCAGTGATGGATGACACAAAACTTCCCAAGGCACCAAAATGAGGAGCTCTATTGCAGTCTACACCGCAAGGGCAGGAAAGCAGCAGTGCAGCAGGAGCGATCCGGCATAGACCTTTAGGGTCCGGCAGCATCCACGCCTGAGGGCCCAACCACACTGGTGACCAGCCCCGCGGCCTGGCCACCCGCTCCGGGGAGAACAACGCACCGGCTCCTGCAGCCACGAGCCGGCCGGGACATGCCCTGGCAACACCCACCCCCCAACCCGCCTCTGCCCACCAGGAGACCCGCAGGGGCCGCCGCTCCCGAGCCAGCACCAACAGCACCTGCAAGGGGGCGGCCTGGCCCCGGCCCTACACCTGGGCAGGCGCGTGCTGCCCCGGGCCTTGCCCCCGCGGGCCGGAGCCCGGGCTGCGCCATTACCTCTGCAGCCGGCGGGACCCGGCTGCCCTGCGCCCCGCCTCTCACCTTCACCGTCCTGCACGCCAGGCCGCCATGACACTCCAGGAATCGTCATCCGAGGGCGCCGAACCCTTCTACACCATCACTGCCGCGACCCGCCCAGCCCACCCCTGCTCAGGCCTTAGCCCCACTCGCAATGCATCATGGGCGCTGTAGGCTGAGGCACCCGGACATTGGCCCAGTCGCAATGCATCATGGGAGCGGTAGTCCGAGGCGCTTCTATTTTGGCCCTGTTCGCAATGCATCGTGGGACCGCAGGTCCGAGGCGTCGCGCTGTGTGGGAAGGCGCACTCTGGGAGGCGGCCGTGGGGAGGCCACCGCGACCAGGGGCCAGGCAGGAGCGTTTGAGCCTGGGCTGGGCAACTCCCTGCCTGCAGACACTGGTGCCCAAGGGCAGAGCTTTGCGCACTCCGTTTCAGTGAGTTCATGGGGAGACAGCAGCTGGCCCCAGGCGGTGGCACTGCAGGGCGGATTCCCCTCCACTCCTTAGCACGGCTCGCCTGGCCTGTGCCCTATATCGTGTTATCCAACCCCGTGTTTCAAACACGCCCAAGCCTCTCACAGGCACAGCACCCCGTAACCCTCCAGGCAGTCTCGTTATGCTCTGGCTGGATAGCTCAATAAACCCTTATTTCTTTTCAAGTTACTGGCTTAAAAGATTTCTACTCCTGAATGACAGGACTGCCCTTTGTACATTTAAACTGGTGCCAAGAGGATCTACTCCAAATGCGGAAGTCAGGTGGATTAAACAGTCTTTGTCATGCATATGCATGACAAATGTGAATCTGAACCCAAGCCCCAGGCAGCAGCTCCTTCCTGGTTAGGTTTATTTTCTTCTTTATGAAATGAAAATAAATACTATGTGTTATTGTTCCCCAAACAGCATCCTATTGAGTATGGCTCTTGATATCTATTTAAGTAAGTCCTTGTACAGCTTCTTGGCCCTGTAACAGGTGAACAGTTCACAAGTATTAATGAATGCATCCTTACCAACACCTTGGGAAGGGAAATGTAATTATCCTTGTTATACAGATGAGAGAGAGGTATTAAGAAATTAAGGCTGGGCTTTTCAAAGGTGTATATGGGATTTAGATATCTAATTCCAACTGATTTTGAAAATCCCAGCCCAAGAGATAACAAAAATCACACAGCACATCTATAGCAAAGCAATCTGAACCCACATTTCCTAAGGCCATTCCACGTCTTGAATCAAAAGACCATTCCCCCTCCATTCTTCGACAGGATGATTGATAATGATAAATGACCATGCAAATCCTCAAAATTAACCATGATATGAAGTTGCATACTCCTGTGCCGCATCTGCTGAATCATTTGCTGCAGACAATGCCAGTCTAAGAGGCCTATGCATGCTTTCATTCACTCGCAGAAAAAAGCAGCCTTTATAGAATTAACTACATATATTTAAAGATTCAAAAGCATTCCTTACACTTCATCATTTTGTTAAAGTTTTAATGTAAAAATCTCCTGTTTGAAACTACATCGTGTGAAATACTAAAGCACAAGAAACCTCCGATTCCAATCATTTTCTTCGGCAGGTGAAAAATCCCAACAAATAAGTAGCTAAATCTATTGAATAAATACATACAACTTTTCAGCACCTTCTCAAGTGATTAAAATCCCTTTGGTGACGGTGAACAATTGACTGGATTCAGTTTTTTGTTATAGAAACATTTTAATTCTTTTACTTTCAAGGGGTGTGTGTGTGTGTGTGTGTGTGTGTGTGTGTGTGTGTGTAAATGGATCCAGAAAGAAAAAAAAAACAATGGCAAAAGAAAAGCTTAATGCCCCTTTAAGTTCTCTCTTAAAACTTATGGCTAGCATTTACTTCAACCATGTGTCTTTTATCCTTCTTCACTGCAACTATGGACTTGGAGCAAGCAAACAACAGGGTCATTGCGCCGTGGGGAAAACAAGCTGAGTTCTTAATGGTTCATATCATCTGTCCATACCAGATGAAAGGGGCTCTCCCTAGATTAGTAGTTTTAAGTAAATGGAACAGTCTCCCTGGAAACCCATACAGAGCTGGGTTTTAGACGTAATTTATTTTTAAAAACACTTTGTGTGAATGCAGTGTTCATGGAACATCCTAGATCGGTAGACCTGGAGACTAAAATCCTCCATTCAGTAAGCAGAGTTGATACACCATGGGTCTTGTTTCTTCTATACCGGCCCCCCACTATGCCTCCCCCATGATTCTATTCTATACTATATCAATTCTTATCCCAAACACTTCACCCTAGTATCTGAACACCTTCCAGCCATACCTCCAGTAACAAAACCAACATTTTTCAGGGAGATGCGTATGTAATATTTGGAATATTTAAGTGACGATTGGCAATAATATCCTCTAGCTGTGAAAAAACAACTTAATCTCCATGGCCTACTTAGGGTAGATTCAGGAGGCCAGTCAAAGTTCAATGTAATATGGGCACTTGACCTGGGAACTGGACTGACACCATCAAGGACATTTTGGAGAGGCCAGTGAACAGGGGTTGTACTAGATGACCTCATGTGGTCCTTTCCAGCCTTACTTTCCTATGATTTTATGAACAGCTACAGGAAGGTTACAACTTTTGACATTAATATGGGATAGATCTGAACCAGTAACAGAAGTGAAAGACTTCAGTACACAATATCTCAAATATCCTGTTCTACATAGCATTCCTTTTCTAAGAGGTCACTTACACATACCCAGAGACACACACAGTTTGGTAAAACATGCAAATTTCCTTCTAGCTGCACCAAAAAAAAAAAGTTAGGATGAGATCTTTCACCTAAACCCAGAAGTAGAATGACATAATCTAACTACAGTTTGGCTAACAGGATCTATGTATGTTACCATCATTGCTGTATTTAACAACCAACTAACTTTGAAGAGGTATGAGGAAGATGAAGTTCAGGCTCTGGCTATTCAGATTCATTCAGTATTTCAACTACTAAGATGCTGCTCCCCAATACTGGAGCCAGCTCCATGACTTCACACCTAACATATCGTTGGAGTAGTGTTCAGAAATTATTCCCTAGTGTCTGTTCCTGTTTATATGGTGGACAGAAACAGAGTTCTGGATCTTTGGGAGAAGGGCTGGTGGGAAGAATAAAGAGGTGACCTGCCTCCATACAACTGGATTTTCTGTTCAAGAAAACACTCTGGAAAGTAATGCCTAAGAGTCCAAGTAAACAGCACTTCCAAGAAATAGCAAATCATGAGTAACATGGGAAAGAAAGACACAAAGAATCCCCATCCAAATTCTATAGCTAGGCCCCTAGGGATGACCTGCAGTGTGACAGGAGAGAGCTTCCAACAGCAGTCTTAAAACAGCATTAGAAATCATCATCCAAATAGCTTTGATCGATGCTTCAGAGACTCTCAGCAGCATTCCCTGCTCCCACTCAGCAGTGAGGGGTGCTGGGGAAAAGTCCTTGTGAAGCCTACCTCTACGGGTCAAGAAAAGACACTGCAATATAACGGGTCCCTTTTGTGGTCGGAAGACCCTCATGATAATGTGTCAGGCGTCCTGGATGCATGAGTGTCCAACCCTTCCGAGGAGCTCGTACAGAGCAGTTGTAGCGCAGAAACCGGCAACCTCCTCCCTGCATGAAATAAAACCAGAGAGACCCAAGCTAAGTGCCAGCAACTACATGTAAGAGAAATTATTCTGGCACTGTCCCAGCAGCCTTCAGAGTTCACCGACTCCTCCCTGATAGCCTGGGAAGCCCCCACTAGCTCCCATCTTGGGTCTGCCTCTAGAAAATTTTGCAATTCAAACATAGTTGCTAATTGGCAGGGATTTAGGAGGGTGTCAGCTGTCTAGGATGAACTGGGAGCTGCACTGGGTGGTCTAGTCTGAGACTGGACAGGGACACTTTCAGAATGCCCTTCTTCTACATGGACTCTTACCTCATAATCTATTCCTACACGGTTCAGGGCAATGTTGATGGTGAAGGTAGAGGCATCATGGTGAGGCACCAAGGAAGGTTGCTCATCAGGTCTGTAACGCACAACAAAGGCCAGCTCAAACTGTGTCTGCCAGAGAGAAAAGAAACCCATAAACATATTGCCAGTTACAGCTCTCAGAGGGCATTCAGCTATAGGTTATGGGTATACCGTTGGTGTAATATCCAAAGGTATTGTACTTTCTCACATACAACAACCCCGCCCCCCCCCCCCAAAATAAAAAAAAATAAAGCATGCATCTTATTTTTGGAAGGCAGAATGTACAATAAAGATTTTTCAGTCACGGCTGACTGTGTGACAGTGTCCAGGAAGCATGGTTTTCAATGCCTACCTTAGTATAGTAGCCCGGGTACAATTTCTCTGTGATGGGAGCAATGTATTCCAGAAGGAACTTGTACCACTCCCTTTCAAACCTTATTTGGTTCATGTGAATGTCAATAGTTGGGACGTTTTCGTATCCTCCTTGTATTCTGTTGTCCTGTAATTGAAACACCAGAGATATTTGATGATTAGTATCTTGAAGCATACAAATACTGGCTTCTGATAGTAACTTAATGTTATATCTCTAGCAGGCTTTCCAGGCCTGTGAAGTTGATTGCAGGCATTCATTAAGCCTAAGAATAAGCAGGTATTATAATCCCCATTTGACAGAGGGGTGCTCAGGGTACAGGGAGGTTAGGGCCCACATTTTCAAAAATGGTCACCATCTCAGATGCTCAAATATATACATGTGCAGCAATACCAGTAGAAGTCAATAGAAGCTGCTGAAGCTTGTGACCTCTGAAAATCCAGTCTACTTCATCTCAAACAGGGAAGCAGGAAAAAAAAAATCAACCAAATAATTAAAAATTTGGGCACAAGGACAAAATTATGTGGTGAGTCAGGTGCAGACCTGGAAATAGAACTCAGAGCCCTGACCCAGCCCCTTATTTTAGTTACTGCATTAAACAGTCTCCTGTAGTGCACTGCAAATGCTACCAGATACTCACTGCAAGTGGCAAAAACTGTAACCCAGAAAGCCCCCAGTTTTCTTACCACATTCCCTCCAGCAGACCATTGGCCAAAATTCTCCATTTCTTCTACCAGCTCATCACAGGCGGTGTCAGTGAATATAGGGAACCAGTAAACATCTGGGCAAGGCTAGAGAAAGAGAAAGAACACATGAAAACAGGAGGAGGGTAAAAAGAGGCAGAGAGACAGAGCTGGACAAGAGGAAGAAAGCCAGATGTTTTAGGTAAGAGGAGGAAGAAAGGCGAGTTGAATGAACATTTAGGATTTGGTCATGCTGGGTTGGGTTCTGCCTTCTGATTCATGTGCCCACTTCCCAGTGGAGTTGACAGACCCAAATATATGCTGCTGGCAGCAGGATTTGTCCCTAAGGACACTTGTAAACTAAGAGAGGATCACTATTTTTTGGACTGAAGTTCTCTGAGGCAACCCCATCTCCAGTGGAATTACTTCCTACAGAAGCAGGAAGGCCTTGCTGAGGAACACGGACAGTACTTTCTTACCATCTCCACAAGCTTCCCTTTCAGGGCTGCAGTGTAGTTTTCATGGATGTACTTTTCTTCCCAGTCCTGTGGTAAAGACAAGTAAAAGGTCACTTCTGTGGAGCCTGGATATAGTATAAGGTCATATGCAGTCATAACCTTCCTTCTGTTTGCAGAGAGAGGAAGCAGAGGACAGTTCATGGGCTCTGAAACTCTGGGGCCCAAAGGTCTTTACGAGTCAAATGCCCTTCCTCAAAGCCCTGCAGTTCTGCTTCAGTGAAACCCTTACAGAAACAATCTCACATAACAGAGCCTGGATTTTCTATCTGATGAGAATGCTGGAGCCAGACCTTCTTACCCTACCCCAGTGTGACAGATCCACTCACCATGCAGGGTACCTCACCTCTGGGTTGCTGAAGATCTGCCAGAGGTCATTGTGAAGATGAGTTGTTTCATAATTCTCCAGAGAAAGTATGTGTCCAAACGAATGCCGGTTTGTCAGGAACATGAAGACCCCCTGCAAGAGAGAGCAAACCAAAATCAGGCTGGGACAGCCCAGAGTGGACGATGTGCAAGACAAAGTTCTGGGCCTCTTTCTGGTTGCAATGGTACCATGCCCCCATCCAGTCTGCTCCCAGATGCCTGTCTAAAGTGTGTGTATGCAGTTCTCACTGACATCCATATTCAGAGCTGCATGGGTGGGTCAAAGGCAGATCTGATCTCTGGTTACAGTAGCCCCCGTCTGTATTTACAGGCCACAGGCAGAGATCCCTTCCCAGCTGGTATGCAGGATTTCATTTCTCCCCACAGAATAGGCACAGAGGTAACGGGGGCCCAAAACCTCTCATTCCTGTCATCTTCTCCCAAACTCAGTTCCCTTCAAGTAGCCGCTTGCTTTTCTCTACTGACCCGATCCCGGACATTCTGGCAGAAAGCCATGTCTGCATCCAGCTTGCTACTCTGGAAGAGATTTCCTTGGTCGAGTTCAGATCTCAGGGTTTTGCCTTTTATCAGATAGATGTTGGAAATGTAGGGAACATTCCAGATCCCACTGCAAGATGGCAAGAGGGAGGGTTAGACACAAAGCAGCAACAGGACAAAGACGGCAGGTTACTGCAGGCTCGCAAGTCAAGTACATGCCACCCCTGCTGGGAACCATGGGGAAGAGGTGCATTGATAGGTGTGGCCCATCCAGGCAGTATTAGCAAGTGGCCCACACCTTTTGGGCCGCACAAACCCTTGGCAACTGCAAAGGTCAAGGAACTATTGCCACATGTTCCTGTTGGGCACACCACTAAGGGCCTGAGCCACTTCCTACCAAGTCATTCCATAGATTTAAAAGGAACTAGAGCAACCATCAGGGCAAAAGCCAACTCTCACATCAGAATATTACTACAACACCCTAAATCCTTAAATCAGGACCTCAGCTGTGCTGGTTGCTATACAGAGGCAGCCACAGAACAAGAAGTTGGTTACAGTTCTCTCTCCAACCTCCGTTGAGGGATCTGAACCTTTCAAAAACATCAAGTATCCAAAAGGCTCTCTGCAATAACCTCCTCTCCATTTCTAGTAAAGCTAAGGGGCAGACTTGCTGCTCCCATCCCAAAAAGCAGTGTAGTACATAACTACCCATTGAGGCCTCTCACATAAGTAGAAGCTGCAGGATTGGGTCTCAAAGGGCTAAGGGCCAGACTGAATCCTAAACATATCAGTATAAACAGTGTTGCTATTTTTGAATATCAGCTTGTCGCAAGATCAATTAAAAAAATCCTGCAGCCACCCAGCAAAATGCCATGCAGGAACCCCAGGAAAAGCCCCTCCAGGCTGCACTCAGCATCACCAGTAAGACTGCATACTTACAGCACTATGCATCTGAGAACCACACAGAGCTTTGCAAACACTGTGTCCTAAAGGATGGGCTCACATGGGATAATTAACGCCCATTTGTCTATTGTTCATAGGGATAGGATGTGGATAGGAGGGTGAGGTACATGTGAGGAGGTCAGGTGACTTGTCCAAGGTCAGACCATGAATCTGTGATCCAGGACCCCTAGTGCTCAGCCCCCAGCTCCAGCCACTGGACCATATTCCTTCTAGTGTGTATGGCAGCTAAAATAGCTCCAAACTGAGAGACCAACCTTCCTTTCCTTTTCTTATATAGTGACTGTCTATTACTCTTGTACCTGGCTTCCAGTTAGCTTTAAACTGATTTAAAGCTACAAGCTCCCCAGCTGCTGAGTTTGTACCAAGCCAACCTTGTATAGAAAGGATTCTGACTGGCAAGGAGATCTTGCAATACTCACACCCTCCGCCTTTGAACGATATCCACGTAGTCCTCCGAGCGGGCATAGTATCCCTCAGGGCTCAAGGCCCCCCAGAAATTTGACCACAACTTCCCATGACGGCTCACCAGTGGGGCAATCACCTGCCTGTGGGTACAAGGGGAAGGAAAGATTGCAGGGAAGGGTTTTACCATGGGAGGGCAAGTGAAGGATTTCCAAATCTGAAGGCCATGAGGAGCCATTCTCCCCATACATACAGATACTACTCTCACTGAGTGTGACAGAGGTACCTGTGTAAGGAAGGGCAGGCTTCGGCCTTGAGCCTGTACCTAACTGCAGCCTGTAGTCAGTCCACTCTGAAACATAGTCCCTGGCTCCTGCACAACCTTTTCCTTAAAGATGGGCAGGGGAGGGAGGGGTAAAAATATTTCATTCAAGACCATTCTTGCCCTTTTCTACTCTACTTGACTTTTCAATATTGCAAGCATACTTAAAACTCTGAACCACAGATGGGCAAAGAAAGGAGAATCAGGTCCCATTCACAGCCTCTGTGGCTTGGAAGTTTCTAATGACCAGTGATCTTAAAATTAATTCCCTAGACCAATACTGTAAACCAGTCTTGCATTACTGAAGTCAACAGAGCTCCTTTACACTGGATCTGTCTTTCTGAATCCAACTCTTTTGCACTTTTTCTTCCCAGTCCCTAGACTCCCACCCTGGATTCAGATCCAGATTTCCCTATCTCTACAGTGGGCCATACCAATAACCTACACCTGAATTTAAACCTCGGACTTCAGGATGTTTGAAATGTGGATCCAAATCTGGATTATAACCCAAATCTGGATCGGAAAAAATTATTCTGATTCTTGACCATCTGTTTCCAACAATGTAGGTTGAGTTGGTCTCTGCTCCAAAAAGGGAAGGGCAAAATCAGGGATGTTTTTACATCTAAGGCCTGCTGTTTGGGTCCAGCTCTATGGTAACCAAGACTTACATTCCATTCTCAGCAATGTTCTCTTATCTCTTCCCTATTTCCCAAGGATGGAGGCCGTCACCATGTCACTCCACCCGAAACCTGCCCAGTAAGGACTGCTCACATGGAACGACTCACTTGTTCTGTTCAATCAGGATCCGCACAGTCTCCGGGTTCTTCAGAACCACATCAGCATCCAGGCTGAGGTAATACTCACAGCTGGGGTCCTGTCTGCACAAATCCCTACAAACAGAGTCCAAAGGTCAGGTGGAAATCCACTTGGGACAGAGCAAGAATAAACAGGATAACAGGAAAGGCTTTTACAATGATCAGGGCTTTCTCTTGGAGGATCATGGTGTTTTTCTTCTCCGGTTTGTGACTGCAGATCTACCCCTTGCCCCACATCTGGGGAAGGGAGCTTTAAAACCCTATGTCTGAGCAAAGAAGTAAAAGGTATCTGGTTATTTCCCTGCAGAAGAACCCTGCCATGGATGAAAAAGTGTGGCTCAGATCATGAGATCTTCTCTGATAGGAGGGGGTGTGGGCTGGGGGAGGTTGTTGCTCTGGAAGATTAAATGAACAATGAACATGATCCATCTGAGGCCAGAATATTTGCACACAGGCTGTGGGAGGCTGTTTCTTTCACCTGCAAATCTAGCCTGGCTTTTATATACATCAGCTGGACAGCATCATGGGCCAAGACATTTCCTGCCAAGGACAAGCTGCAGGCTGGCTGCAGAGTGGGGAAAGCTGATGCCACGTGGTCAGGGGGTGCATTTTGTGAGAGAGGCTTTTCAGAGCAGCTGGTCAGAGAACCTCTTCTGCAAGGGGGAGGCTTTCAGTGCTGTCAGTCCAGACAAGTTCCATCTAAACAAGCACATTAGGGGAAGTGCAAGTGCTCTTCCAGTGTTACGCAAGGCCCCATTGCTAAATCCGTATTACCCCATAGAACTACAAAGCTTTGCCTGAACCTTCTTCTGTGCCCTTCTGTTCTAATGCCCATGGACCACCTAACCTGGATGCAAGAAGCCCCTCCTAGTAAGGAAAAGCTTGTGTTGCTGAGCCTAGACTGTAAGTATGTTCCTGAAACCTGTCCATTCCCCCCAGTCTCTTCCCTTACATGCCCAGGTGACGGGCTTCAGCATTCTCCAACTGCTCATCTGGCCCAATCACTTTGATGGCGTGATACTCTTTGCCGTGCTCCTTGACAAACGTGTCCACCTGTAACCGGTGATGTTCCTCCTACACAGAAAGGAAAATGAGCCAAGAGTAAGCTACCAGTGCCCACAGGAGCCAAGTCAAAGCTCACCAGCAGGCCAGCTTCAGAGACTCTGGCAGTGCCAAAGTACATGACCTGTACTTTTCCTTCCTTCTTCAGAGCTGGAGAGAGGCAATGCATGTACCTCTAGCAAATGAGCACATCAGCTGTGTCTCACTTACAGACCCCTGGAGTTTGGGGAGAGGTTGCAAAAGCTTCTGGGATGTGGCAGGGGTTATGCTTTCCCTTGTTTGCCAGCACAACCGAGAGCTGATGCGACTTACATGGTTGTGAATGAAGAGCTGAGTTCGTTTCTTTGGGTAGTGGAGGGTCTGAAGCCTCTTAAGGAACTGGGAGAAGAAGGGAGTGGGCTGCTCGATAAAAATCCCTATCAGAATGAAGGGCAACTCCTCATCCTGCATTCAACAAGACAGATAGAGACATGAGGGCCACCATTCAGCTCCAAACCCCTGCCCATACCTCCCAGTCTCCAGGGAAGCTCCAGAACATTTTGAGCTGCAGACATAGGAACTCTCTTCTGTAGCTTTGCACCAGGTCAGTCCTTACCTTGTACCCGGTGAGACTTCTTCCATCTTCGTCACACACAGTGCAGCCTGTCTCAAATGTCCAGATCCGTGGTATGTAATTTCCCAGGTAGTTCAGCTGCAGCTACAAAAGCAAAGCCCCCAAGCTCTAGCTCGTCTCAGACCAGTTCCATCATCAGCCTCGAGTCCCTTCTCCCCCTTGCAAGAAAACAACTGACATGGGTACAGGGCTGGAGGTCTAGCTTCATGTAGTGGAGAATACTGATGTGTTGAGACAGTGCATGATGTGGAGCAACAGCACAATTCAGTCCCCATGGGCCATCAGACCTTGGCATCTAGGTGCTGAGACTGGTAAGAAGTGGACCAATGGTGACAGTTAGTGCTGTGCATACCCATCCAGTCAGAGCCTGACCACAACCACAGGCTTATGACATGTTGGACCTGAATGTTCATTACGTGATGACACTTGATCTTGGTTTGAACCAAGGACCCAATATCAAAGAGCTCCCTATTTTGCCAATGTATCTGGGGTCATCCAATCCCCACTGAATTACAGCTCTCTGGGGGGATCAGATAGTAGGTGGAGACAGGACCCTAATTTCCCAGCAGTCCCCCAGGATTCACTTCAGTAACTCTACCCAGAAAGAGATCTGTTGCTATGAGTTCACACCTAACCTCCCTCTCCAGACTCCTGCTTACCTTGGTGGGTCCATTGCCATGAATCATCACAGGGAGGGTGTCATACAGTAAATTTCTTGCTCTCACTCGGGAATTTTCAAACTTCAGAACCACCTCATCTGGAAATCACATCACAGTAGCATTATCTGTAGGATGTTTTAGGAGCAGCTGACAACGTCCTGACTTACCTGACCCTCTGCTGCAAACTGTAGCTGGAAAGGTTGTGGAGGGTGGGGGAAAAAGGCTGGTCAACCATCTACTGGCATTTGGGTGATACAGACCATGTTGAACAGGGAGTGGAATTATTTAGGGTGTTTGAAAGGGAGTGGAATTAGGAAGGAAGGAGCTGAGCCAAAGGAAAGTATCACTAAAACTTTCCTAGAAGGTGAAACCATTAAACTGTCAGGCAGTCTCCCAAGAGCAACTGGGGCTCTTTAAAACAGGAATAGGTAAAGAATATGTTGTTCGGAACTGCTCAGCACCAGCACAGTGCTGGGAAAGATCCATCTCTGAATTGTGCACTTCCTTCACAGTCCCAATGTCTTCCCCTCTGATCCATCTACCCACAGCATCCCTCTGAATGCAAGGGAACTGATCAGGGTGTATGCTTAGCAAAGCAAAATCTTCCGAGAAAAGGACTAGTCTAGACAAACTCCAGTCACTCCCTGGTATGCTAAGAACAAGCCCTCCAAACACCCTAGTGATAAAACCCAAATGATGAAAATCAGGGGAAAAGAATATAATAACACCAAATAAATCCCTCACTCCCTTGCCTCAGGAAAAGACATGGGTAGATTATTTTGCCAAGGGTGGAATAACCGAATGGCTGAAAGCACATTCTGACCTAGCGCTTACATGGCATCTGGCTTCATCTCACCTGCTTCCCACTTCTTACATCTTTCAGTCCAATGCTGTGAACAAGGCAGCAGGGGTTGTGTTATTACCTGCCAACAGGTTCCTCCTGCTTTCACTGCCCAAAACTAATGTCATTTGACATGTGTGGCGATCGAAGCAGTGAGGAAGTGTGGAAGGGAAAACCTGACTGCCTTCTTACACACAGGGACAGGATCAGATCACAAATTCAGTTTGGGCCCAGTGGGGAAAGAAAACAAATTGCAGGATCCTGGGGCAAAGCAGTGAACCAAAACCTGGTTTCAGCATGGGTTTGCATGTTAGCTACTTCTGCCCCTGTGCAACTCTTGTGTATCAGCAGGTAACTGCCTTGCACTCTCCTCTCACCTAATGCTCCATTCAGGTTTTGGAAGATCCGGCTTCTTCGATCCAAGCTGATGTTGATACTTTCCTTTAAACAGTGAAATAAAAGACCCCATTTAGACTACGAACAGCCATGTGCCCTACCAGCCCATGCGCCCCATTATTCAGTGCAGGTACAAAAGCAGGGACCTGATCTTTTGCTAGAACAAATCAATGTAGCCCCCTTACCTCTCAATCCTTTAGGAGCCCTCATATTTTCACTGAAGTAACACTGATTACCTCTGTCCTTTCCTAACATCTCACTATTATTAGTGAAGTCTTCTTCTTTGCAACTCCTGGTAACAGCCTCATCCTCCCAACACCAAGCCTTAGGGAGGCTCCATCTGCTTTTAGATCTCATCTGAAAATGTAATTTTCCTTGCCTATGCCTCCTTTCCTCTCTCTGCTATTTGTTGTCCCTCGTGCTTGGAGACAATTTCTGTGATGGTCCACGTGCTGAATTAGGTGGTACTGTACTCCCCTGATTACCTGCATATCCTCCAATAAACCTTCAAACCCTTCCAGTGAGTCTCAGCTTCAGTCTGCTCTGAGCAATTCTCCCTTTTCCAAATTATCCTATGTAAGGCAAAGCTGGATAAATGAACAGCGTGAAGCTTTACTGGGCAGGATAATAATATAGGCAAATAAACACATTGAGGGCACTTGCCAGCCTGTGCAGCCACATATAAGCTGCATGTCATAACATATTTAGCAGTGCAGGCCAAGCATAAACATCCTTTGTGAACACAGTCTTGCTTCCACCCTCTTCCTGTCACAGAACTATGCTCATCTCAAGTGCTGTTCGTTACTACTGCTGTACCACAGCTCAGCGAGTTTGACAATCTGCATTTACGCTGTGCTGCTCAGAGCCATGCTGTGACCGGAGTTTGTCAGGATCACATCCAACTTGCATGCCAACAGCTTCTACAAGTCATCCCCCCCCATAAGGCAGGGGAAAAGTGCTGGTAGCTGGTTTTTGAATTCCTGTCAGTGGAATTATGCTAAGCTGATATGGCATTGAGAATATGAGACGGAAACTCATGTTAAAGCTTATGAGCTAGACTCAGACCCAATGGGATAAGCAAAACCATCTCCACTCACTGCTCCTGTCTTTTTGCATATACTTCAGATGAAAACTGAGGACTCAATTGTTTTCTTTTACGACTGTAGTTTTGTTTCCTTATCCTCAAGCCCTGAAACGATCCTTTCTTGTCTAGTTTCAAACACTCCACAATAATATTTATTTGTTCAAAACAATACACTTTTCCTGATTGTAAGATATTGTTGGTATTAGTATTCAGGTACAATGAACCTTGGTTTAAAAACACTTGCAGAACACAGGACACTTTAGAGGAGAAACAACGGGAAGGATAATACAAGGGTGGGCCTGTAAGGAAACAAGTTAGTGCTAATCAAATTGGAAACTGAATTTGCCAATAACCATTTGCATGCACAAATGCCAACAGAGGCATCATGGGGAGACAAAGTGAAGCCCAGGAGGACTCTATAGTAAGAGGTAACCTAAGGAGAATGAGCTGGGGAGATGAGCTCAACACCTTTTCTTCCAGTTGGAGATAGATATAATTGCACCAAGTATGTCTGAAGCAACAGGACTCCCTTACACGTACCCTTTTCTCTGGATCCAGGAAGATATTGGTGTAGAAGAGCTGGTCGCTATCATTGTCCTGTCCTTTCCAGTCCTCCACCAGCTTGTTCAAATTTGGAGCATAACCTATAAATCCTGTGGGAACAAGGCAATGAGTAAAACGAACGACAGGGCTTTTAGTTCAGCTGCAGAAGGGAATGCCTTGAGGGCGTCCTATAGAATTACAGTCACAGTCCTTCTGCCAAGAAAGTATCTAATCTCAGTCCTCATATACACATGGACACACGTGTGTCTCAATCTCCCTGCAACAAAGCAAAGACAGCATCACATTCTTTGCTATATCAAACAGATCATCATTTGGGATAGAATCCTTCAAGTTCAGCACAAAAATGTACCAACTCCTTTATCCTGTGCTAAAGGAGTTTCCTAGTGAGCTATAAGTAATGGGTTCTTATCCTCCATGAGGACTGCAACAAGAGAAAAACATGCTCATGCATGATTGTCTTGTGTGTTATGACTGTGCACACACAGTTCCCATCACCACTAGCTCCATCAGCATGCTGTTTTCCAGACCCCCCATTATATTTCTCACAAATCTGCTTTTCCCAAAGCCATGTCTAATGGCAATGCAATACCGGGAGATGCCAAATTGATTCTTACCTCCAGAGCCCAGGAAGCGCTTGCCATCTCGCACCTGGGGGTACTTGGCTTCCAGCCTTCGGTCAGGATAGATGAAGTTCTCTGCTGAAAAAACCACCTTGCTCTTGGCCTGTTTGAACTTCTTCAGCAGTTCTGCAGGGCCCGATGCAAAGAGCACATCATAGCTACAGGGCAACAAAACAAGGGAAATGGAGGGAATGGAGCTAAGAGTGTGTAAGTAACTGAGAAACTCTAGAAATCCTTATTTTCCTTGTGCTATAGCCCCTGACATGATTATTGGTCAACTATGGGGCAGCAGGACTCCTACAGTGGAGCATGGCACTTAAAGCCATCAGTGAAACATAAGGCCAGATGGGATCTCAAGAGGACAGTCTAGTCTCTTCCTGTGCCCAGAGGCAGGATCAAGCCTACCTAGACCATCCTTCACAGATGTTTAGCTCTCCTGGAAAAAGCCTCCTGGGAAGGAATTCAACAGGCCCCTGGGTCGTCTGCCCCAGTGTTTCAGTACACTTACGGTTAAGAAGTTTTCCTAATGGCTAACCCAAATCTTCTGGGCTGCAAACTAAGCCCATTTCTTCTCATCCCTCCCCCAGAGGACATGGGATTCATCACCATCCTTGCTGTAAACAACATTTTCCACGTTGGAAGATTGTTACCAGGTCCCATCCACTCTCCCAGGCTTCTCTTTCCTAGACTAAACAAATGCATTTCCTTCAACCTTTCCACCAAGGTCACATTTCCTAAACCTCTGATCATTCTCGTTGTAGACAAATGGGAAGAACATCTTTCTTAAAGTGTGATGGGGATGCCTTGCCAGAGATGAGGAGAGGAATAGTTGCCTCCTGTATCTTACACATGACCCTCCTGCCAGTGCATGCCAGAATGAGGTCTGCCTTTAATTGCAGCAAGGCTTGTTTTTCCAAAGTAACCTACTGTGAGCAACAGCTGCTCATTTCACTGGTGGATATAGCTCCCTGCATCACCACTCACTGCCCCTGGGTCTTCAGTACTTCAGTGCAGGTTCAGCATGTCCTCAGAGCCTGGACTCTTCTCCATATCATCCATCAGTCTGGTCTTTTGATTTAGTTCTTGTGTTCAGTT
Organism: Crocodylus siamensis; assembly: GCF_052110815.1. Classification (NCBI taxonomy): domain Eukaryota; kingdom Metazoa; phylum Chordata; order Crocodylia; family Crocodylidae; genus Crocodylus; species Crocodylus siamensis. Next base: position 11,525,386 of record NC_143406.1, on the reverse strand, counting down.
GGCAGACTGGCTTTTGGCTCCCATGACACCTGTCACCTTGCAGGCTGCCTCTCCTCATAAAGCAGATACTTCTGTTGGGAAAGGCCTGGCCAAAACTAGAGACTCAGGCTATTGATCTCTTGGAGACAGAAGGCCAAGCTCAGTCCTGGCAAAGGCAGTGGTAACACAAGGGCTGGACTTGGTCCACTGAATGAGAACTTCCCAGTTGGCATGGATGTATTTAACATTAGCATCCAGCTAAGCTCAGCAGATCTTGGAAGACAGGAATTCAGGAGGTCTGGAAACACCTTCCTCAGGCAACCTCCTTTCTCAGTTAATTCCCCATTGTTAAACTCTTGCCTCACATGACCCCAGGACTCGGCTCCTGGCAAGTCCTTTCCAACCCATTACCTTTCCGTGAAGAGGATGATCAAGTCCTCCTTGTCTGCATGCTGCTTCAGAGCTGATTTCAAGAGACGCACCTTCTGCCCACCCCCAGCCGCCGCCTTGTCATCTTCACCATGCCACTCCTCATCCAGGCCCAGCACCTAAATGGTTCAGCATATTTTTTAACCAAGGGCTCAGTCCCCCAGCAGGCATCACCCTCAGAAAGCCAGGAGTGTTCTGGCTGTCGGGGGAGCAAACTGCTCTCTCACTGCTGGCCCCCATGGCCAGGAGCACAGGGCAGCTCACAGCTACATTGGTCTTAGCCCTCCCAGTGCAAGTAGGTAGGGAACGGTATAGGGATACTGAAAATGGCAGAGGCAAAGCTCCCACTGCACCACCTTGTGCTACTCAGAGTCCCTGAAAGGCACGGTGCAGGCATACGGCTGCAAAGAGTTATGCTACAGCAGCTCTGTATGGAATGACCAAGGCTGGATCTCCTGTGTTGTTCAGACCATGCTTCCCCTCACCCTTGGGACACGATAACTTCGCATTGCGTCATGATGCAAGCACTGTGTACTGCAGCTACCTTTGGAGATTCATGTGCCATAGATGTCACCTCAAGCTATCAAGCAATTCATCTCAGCCACAACAGCTTCAGGGAACATCCTCACTGGGTCAGTTCTCTTGGTTACCCCTTATGGTCATACCCCCAACCCCTCCCAGAAGTTCCTCGTTCATTGCCCCCTGGAAGTTGCTGGACATCACCTGGATTTTGTAGTTGAAGAACTGAGCTGATCTCTTGAAACGCGTGAATCCCTCAGTCTCCTTAGTGGCCACTGTAAGAACCAGCAGGTTTTCTGTAGACAGAAGAAAGCAGAAGAGAAAGAGAGAGATGCTCACTGCTTTGTTTTGCAGCTTGCCAGGTCACCCTAAAAATGGCTTTCCTAGGAGAAACTGAATCCAGGTTGAGATAGCTTAAATGAACAACTGTCCCAATAGAGAGAGGAAACCTGAAGCACAGGAAGGTTAAGGGATGCTCTCAGCACCCCACTGACATCGATCTAGGAATGGAACCCAACTCCTTTTCTTCTCTAACCACCCCATCTGTTTGCAATAGTCTGTGTTGTTCCCTTCACTGGGACAATACAGGTCTGTGAAAGACCGTGAGAAGAAGCATCTAACCTGAATGTATGATCAAAGTTACTGGTCAGGACTGAATTCTATACATACAGTGCCTGCTAATCCATGTGAGTCAGGTGCTTATACCTCTTGGAAAAGAGGTTGTCCTAAATTACAGAGTTGGAACTGTTTACTTCCTGGATTCTACTGGTGGGAGCCGAGCCAGAGGTCCCCAAAGGCATAAAACCAGTCTGGAGACCCCCAGCATTGCTCCACTGAAGGTGTCAGTTAGCATAGCATAGCCAGAAAGGGCATACACAGCAAAGATACTCTGAAAACTGCAGTGATTTTTGGGGGAGAATCTAACTAATCCCAGTGAAATCAGCAAAGCAATTTCATTTTTTGCTGATGCAACTGAGATTAGAACCTGGCCTGGTATGGAAATGTGAAAATGAATCAAGTTATTTTTTTCATTGTATGGCATTTGGGATGTAAGCAGAAACCATTTTTTTTTTATTGATATCAAATATAAATCTTTGTTTCCTCACAGAGAGATAAAAGGAAGTGGAGGTAGAAAAAAATCCACTATTGTAAGAAACTAGATTACTTTTAAAGCATCTAATCAGTGCAATTGCTTCCCTTCACCTCTCAGTGCTCCCCTCTTTTCTCAGTGAGCACTTACACAATCATAGGGAAGAGCAGAATTTGTCCAGCTGTTATTTTTTTCTAGGCTGCTGCTCTGATTTTCTGCTGCATTCCAGATGTTTTTCCTATTGCATATAGGAATGGAGGCTGTGGCCTGAGTAAAGTCCAATCACAATTTTTCCTTCCTGCTCTTGGATTTTCATGCCCAGCTTCTTAAACTTACAAAGTCAAATCTTTATGTTCTTTTTTTTCCCCCAGTTATTACAAAACACTGTGGGAATTTCTGGAATTATCTTTTTTTGCTGGAAGAATTAAATTCTCTGTTTTTGAGCTGGCATTCATGTTAACACTTTTACCTCAGCAGGAATGCACATAGTTTTGTCCAAAACCCATGGGAGGATCTCTGGCAAACTGAATGGATCAGCAAACAGTATCGGGAATAACTGGTTGGAACACAGGACCATTTGGGGGGGACATGGCAGGTGTACCTGGGGAAACTGGAGAACTGCATTTCCCAATGGATGTACCATATGCATTTATCCGACACAGCTGGATGTGTTTCCTGATCAGCGTTGCCAACTGCCAGTAAATTTACTGCCTCTCAGTAAAAATCAGGCCAAAAATGCCTTCTAGTAAAGTTAGTAAAAAATCTAACTGTCAGTAAAAACACTAACCAGCTTGACTAAGCATCAAAGAAACCATTAACAACAGGCTAATAGAAGGCAACATCCTGCACCATAATACCTCCGACAGCCCAATCCCCAACCTGATGTAAGGCTGGGGGTTGGGCTGTCAGAGGTATTATGGTGCAGGATGCAGTCAGGGGAATCAGGGTATGGGGTAAGTAGTGACCCTCTAGCTGGGGTTGGGGGGAGGGGGTAGGAACAGCAGGGTAAAACCACTACTATAGTCAAGCACACTTGCCAACCCAAGAAAAATAAATTACTGATTTTTTTTATTTTTTTTTACTTTTTTTTAGTATGGTTGATGTTAAACCCTACATCTGAGCCCAGCCCTTACACCTGGGCCTGGCAGCAGAGGGCAGGCCAACAGAAGAGTTACCTTTACATTATATAAAACATAAATCAATAAAAACATGCGTCAGTGGTAAGGTTTGGCTGTCAGTGACTAGCTGGCAGACTGTCAATGAAATAAATAAATCCGGGGTTGGTAACCCTGGCCCCAGTACCTCTGGCTACTGGACAAGAGCTGGATTTCTGGCTGGACCTGGAACTTTGTAGAAGTAAAATGGTGAAGTGCTAAATACTAACTGAGAGCAGCCTTGGCAGTCTTTGGGATATGGACAAAACTATAGCAGAGCTGCAGGGGAAGATTTGGAACTGGGGTAATGAAGGCAGTGTGGTATTCCCAGCTGAGGAAGAAGAGAAGTTACAAAGAAGCCCATAAGATCCTTGACTCCCATCAGAAGGAAATGCAGAGAAAGATTATAGCCAAGAAGAGACACTCAAGTTTGATTCAAAGTCTGTTTTGTTGAGCATTTCTACAAGATAGACAGGACAGTGGCAGGATTTGAACTCTACCTAAACCTAGCCCTCAAACCTAGCTCATTTGCCAGCACAGACAGGTCCCTAATTACGTTCTTCTGTGTGCTGTCTAGCCAGAGGGGGTAGATTAGTCAGGAAGGTATGTAGCTCCCCAGGGAATACAGTGAAGCTGGCAAGGTCTCCAGCCATATACTGGCATGCAGAGCACCAGGGCAGTGCCTGGCTTTTCAGAGCACCTGGGACGCTGCCAGTGACAGGAGCACACGGGGAGGGAGGGGGCTGCACAACAGACATGACTTTCCAGCCCCCGCTGTGGCAGAAGACAGACGGTGGCAGACAGAGAAAGACAGACTGTATAGGAGCCCAGCTGCTGCTCCAGCCTGAATGCCCAGGGAGGACGGAGAATTTCAAACCAGACAAAGCAGGAATTCACCCTCCTGTTGTTGCCCTGAGCCAACAAGCTGTTCATGCCTGTTTCATGCCACTTCCCGAATGCTGCTGCACCAGATGGCACCTCTGGAGGGAGAGCAGGAGGCTCTGGGATGGACAGGAAGAGGTGTCCGATTTCCAGGCTAGAGAAAGGACTCACTGTGCAGCATGGAAATTCAGCGGGGTGGGGGAAGAGCCAGAGCAAAGCCACAGTCCTCCTCTGCAAGAGGAGAGCCCAGGCAAACCCCTCATTAAAGATTTCCTTCTTGGCACTTGTCTGGGGGTGAAGGGCTTTAGAGACACAGAGCAGGATTCCCACACTGAGGAATCCTGAGCAGCAGCGAGATCTTTCCACCCCAGGAGACTCTTTCGGCCTCCACCTGAGCTAGGCAGCTGCTGCCGCCTGCTCCTTTACCCGCTTGCTTCCTCAAATTTAGGGCTGCAGACTTCGCATAAATCAAAAGGCAACTTCAAGAACTTTCCGAGAACGCCCGTCCCCTGCAGCCTACACAAAGCCTTCTGTACGGGCCCTCAAACCCCCTCCCTTCTCCACGTCATCAGTGCAGCTCCTTACTTCTTCTTCCAGACACATCTCACAGATGAGCCAGCCCACAAAGACCATCACCCCAAACCCTTCTCGCACGCTCAGTCTTGCAGGGAGGCAGTATCATAACCCTCAAAAGCAACTTTGTCCTTGCACACCTTCTGTCCCATGTTAATTGTGGCCTACCGAAACACTGCTTCATTTCTGTAAAGGACGGTCATCCAAATGCTTCCCCCCATGCTGGCAGCTAGATACCGGAGGAGTGTACAGGCACGGCTCAAAGAACTGCAATGTGTGGTAGCACTGGGTTCAGGGACTGGGACACGGGGAACCTGAGATTTACCCCCAGCTCTACCAGTAATCTGCTGCATGGCATTATGCCAATCACGTCATGCTTTGTGCCTCAGTGTCCCCATCTGTAAACTGGGGGAAAATGATGCTTACCAGTCTTTATAAGGAACTTTGAGCAATATGGGTGAAAAGCACCATTGCAGTGACATGATCTCACATGAATACCGAATGCACCAAGATACTGTTGACACGATTGTATGTCTTTCTACCAGAAATGTGGGTTTCCCAGAAAATTCTGACTTGGAAAATTTTCCGGAAAAGTTTCCAACGCCCTAAATACAGAGTGATCTGATTTAGCAAGATTATTTGACTTGTTTTTAGTAAACAAAACTAAAAAAGTACCCTCATTGTTAATTTTATGTCCCAATAGCCACAAGTATTTGAACTGAAATATTTGATTAGGAAAAAAAATAAATACAGCACACTTAATGTGGTTTAAATGTTATATTCAAACCAATTCAAAGCTTTATGGGGAAAGAAATTATTTTTATGGGAATACTTGCAAAAATGTAAAGACCATACTATACACTATAGCATGTACTTCCCTTACATTGTCCGTTTAAATTTAAGAAAAAACCGAAGGTGCTGAAAACTGTTGACACACTAAGTTTAGGATGCCCAAAGAACTGTGCACGATATGCCACGCTTTGGTTTTGATTTGACCTGTGCAACCATACAGGTCAATTCATAACATGAGTTTTGGTTTGCAGTACTATGCGAGTGTATTTACCCTCCTGTTTACAAATCAATAAAACATATGTACTTTCTCATGCTCTTCCTAGGGATAATCACCTGAAAAACATTAATTACAACTTTGAACCGGCCAAGCTTGCCCAATATTGTATGGGCATCCACTCATTGTTACTAATGAATGTTATGGAACAGTGAATTTTTAGAAATGGAAAATTTCCCACAGAAAAATAAAGCACTGGAAAATTTTCTACCCCACATCTCTGCTTTCTACATCAGTCAACAGAGATTGGTCTCAACTGGGCCTTACCTACTGGGCCTCACTGCCCTCTACCAGTGGCCCAGATCTGTACACCCAGTACATGCCAAACTCTTGCTAAAAGCAGCGAGAGTTTGGGGTGCACAAGGAATGCAGCCTCTGACCCACAGTACGTGCTGAAAGGCTGCTCTTACTGCAGTCACCGAAGGGCACAGCTACCAGCAAGTATGGCACTGCTTTGACCAAGCTGGTAGAGGTAAAATGCCCTCACCACCCCCTGCTGTGTGCCTGCAGTTAACCTGGGACAAAGGGGCCTTACAGCAGAATATCTGTCACACAAATTTAGGGGAATGCGCTAAACCAAACTAGCTGCACAGAACTATTTCAGTAGAGAAGCAAAGCACGCACGTCTATAGGAGAGAGTTCGACCCGACCCACAAACGGCACGCAACACAGGCCTCGCTGTTTTGAACACGTTCTCTTGCCCCTTTGAGGACCCCCATGTCTCCCTCCCAAGGGCGAGAGGAGAGGTAACTCCTCTCCTCCCTGCGATGGAGCCTGATGCCCGGCGTCTCACTTCAAGCCCCGCTTGCAGGCATCGATCCGACCCTGCTGCCACGCGCCAGCCGTCCTAAACTAAACGAATGGGTGGTCTCCGTCCAGGCCACAGCGGACAGAGACCCCCACCGCAGCAAAACTGGCCACCACCCTTGTCGTTTCTGCTGGCCACGCGCGGAAGGAGGCTGCTCCTTCGCCTCCCAGCCGCTCTCCCCCTCAGGGCCGGGGGAGGCCGTGCCAGCCCGGCTGTCCCCGAGAGCCCGCGCACGGAGCTGGCAGGAGAGACCTCTCCGGAACTCCTCCAGCGCCAGCCCCTTTGTTCACGGCAGCTCCGCGGGTCATGGGGGCGAGCCAGGTCCCCCCCGCACAGCTTGCGGCGGGCGGCAGCGCCCAGCGCCCCTTCCCCGCGGCGTGTGGGGGCGAGGGGCCCAGCCGCGGCCGCGGCGCGGGAAGCCCGCGCCCCGCCCGCCCGCTCTTACCGTCCCGCTCCGAGCCGCCGCTGCCCTCGGCGACCAGCAGCGCCAGCAGCAGCAGCCGCCCGGGCACCATCGGGCCGGAGGCAGCGGCGCCGGCTCTACAGCGCGCCCGGGCCGCGGGTGCCACGCACCGAGCCCGCCCCTCAGGCGCCGCCTCCACCCGCCTCTCCCGGGGCCGCCCGGCGGCAGCCCCCGGGGCGGCTCCCGGCCGGCGCGGGGCTGAAGGGCAGAGCGCGCGGGTGGGCACCCGTCACAGAGGGCGGCTTCTGCTCCTCTGGCCTGTCGTGATACCAGACCCGACGCCTTCATGGCCTCTTCGAGAGAAAATACAAAGGCGTCCGGATGGCGATGCACAGGGGGTGCGCAGGTGCCCCGAGCGTGGCGGTGCACCCCCTGTGACAAGGCACGGCGGGCGCCACTAGCCACCCTCTACGGCCAACCCTGCTGGTGGCGTCTGCGGGTGGTCCGTGCTTGCCGCTGGCCGGTGGTCGTCGATGTTGTCGGTGCTGCCCACGGTGCCACCGCCGCCTGCGGGAGCCCCGCCAACCTCAGGAGGCACATGGCGTTCATGGGTTGCATATCAATAGAGGACAGAGGACAACCCAACTGTCCTCTACGATGGCCACCCCAGTGGACATGCTTCTGCGGTAGCCCCGGCGCAGGGGTTTGCCAGGACCGGGGCGAGGGGAGTGGGGCCTGCGGCTACCTCTGAGTCACGCAGCCCCTGGGCTTGGGCAGGCTCCAGGGGGGAGCATTTTTTCCGCCTGGCAAAGGGGGTTTGTACCTGAAAGCTTGCAAAGAAGAATTTTTCTAACTATTTTAACTGGAAATGAAAGATATCAGATTTATGCAAAAAATCTTGTCTAAAAAATCTTAGACCGGGGTGGGCAATTATTTTGGGCAAAAGGCCACTTACTGAGTTTTGGCAAGCCATTGAGGGCTGTATGGTAGGCAGCCAGGGGCAGATAAATATTAATTTTCTAAATTTTTTAGGGGCCCCACGGGCCAGATAGAATGGCCTAGCGGGCCACATCTGGCCCCTGGGCTGCGTTCTGCCCACCCCTGGCTTAGACCAACACAGCTGCAACCTATACTCCTTTTAAATACCTCTTCACCCACATCACAGAGAAGCAGGGCTACCTGCCCCCAGAGGTCACATCTAATCCAGCCCCCTGCCTGGTGCAGCATCATCCGCATCCAAACCATCCCATACAAATCCAGCACGGAAACTACATAAAACGACCATCAGCTCTGACACACCACAGACCTAACACCCACAGGGAAAGCAAGGGAACCACGGCAGCCAATGTCCTGCTTCTGTGAAATGTCAGTATGTGCTCAAGAGATCCAGGGTCGAGGGCCACACTCCCTCCTACACAGGAAGGCAAACCATGGAGAGATACCAGGCTTTCCCTGATCCCACAGCTCACAGCTGTAATACAAACAAAAACCCCTCACTCGGGTGTAAAATCCCGAAGAAGCCCAACCCTGCTACCAGAGGACACTGAAAGTGATTGGGATTGATTTCAGACATTTTAGCTGCCAGAGGACAGGGGTTGGGTTTTGGAGGAAGCCCCAGGAAGTAAGATGTTGAAAGGGAAGAAGAGGAAACATGAAGTGCATTACGCAAATCCCTGAGGCCTTTAATGTTATAAGTAGGTGGGACATTCATTCAGTGTTGCTTGTGCACAAATGCTGGCAACCACATCATTTCAAAATGCCAGCGTTCATTTGGTTTGTGTGTGCATGTAAAAGCCTGGGTGGGGGAAATCAACTTTCCCTGACCCCAAAGTAGATTGATCCTTTGATGCTGCAAGTCCCTTGGTGGGAGGGTGACAGCTTTCCAGTTACTAAGGAAGTCCAAAGTGAATCCTTTGCTATACTTAGACAAATAGAAAACTCCCTGGGATAAAGCAACTGTATTATAGAGAGTGACAGTCCCCAAAGGGAAATGGCATTAGCAAACATCCTGCTCACTCATTTGAAGGAAAATTCCTTCACTTGGGACTTGTTAATTTAGAAGCAAACACTGGATTCACATCACAAGCAACATTAACAGTAGAAATCCACTAGAGGACCCCAAGCTGGGTATAAATATAAATGTGATCATCATCTTAACATTAGGAAAGTTTGGATCAAGACTGCAAATTCCCGTCGTCAGGGAGGTTCTGATCCCAAGTTTTAGTTCAGCCATGTACATACAGATTTGAATTTCAGATCTAAAGGTCACATCAGGACTATGGCTCAGAACTAGATTTTGATTCTGCCCTTGCTATAGCTGCAAGTCTGGATTCAGACCCTGGATTCAGACCCTGTCCTGCTTTGTGCTGTCCTGCTGGAATTCACTGCCTGTCTTTTTAAACAGCAGTAGCTGCCAATGCAGATGTTGCTGTGAGTACGTGCAACCCGTGCTGCACGAGAAGCAACAGCTTGCTACAGATTTAAAGAAACAGCCAGTCATGGGAAAAGTTTATGAAAAATGTAACTAGTGAAAGTTGAAAGTTAGCAGCCTTTAAAAATAATTTGAGTTAAGTTAAAATTTAAATATTTCCACTTTCAACTAGTTAAAAGGTAAGTTAAAAAGGGTGTAACTAGTTAAAAGTTAAGTTGATTTGTGAGAAATGTGTGAAACACAGTGGATTGCCTCTTAGCATCATTTTCATTTTCAAATGCAATGAGCGGGTTTCTTTTCCATAAGCCCACAGAAGCCCATGAATTTACTTGGAACTCACCCTGCTTTATCTGTGAACAATGTTATACCTGTCACACAGTTTGCAGAATAACAATTTACCAATACCTATGTAATGTTAGACCCTTCTCACCCTCTCCATGTGAAGTAGTTTGTAAAAGTCAATGCCTCATATAGGTATACCAGAATAACAGAAAGGAGACAGTCACAGCCAGGTGACAAATGAACGCTGTTTCCACAGAAAACCTCTGTTGTTACAAATTTTATTGCTCAAAAGGTAACAAAAGGGTATGAAATACATCTGAATTAGAAACGAGGAAAGTGTCTGAAAATCAAAATTAGACTGAAATGAAAACATCAGTTTAACTGAGCAAAAGAATGTGCAGTTGCATAGCAGAAACTGTTTAAACATGCTTATTGAACTGCAGCAAATGCCGCATTTCAAAATTTACATCTGGCTATTTTCCTCTTCTGTCTTGTAAAACTAAGCCCTCGCTACTGAACAATCGCTCTACACGGGCAGATGAGGGAACGCTTGTGTTATAAGGGATGAGTAGCTTTTTCATAATAGGTGACATCTCAGATACGTTTCTCACAGATGAGAAGTAATGCTCGACTTCTTGGGCCCTGGCCTGCTCGTTCTGATCTTCGTTCAAATTAAAGAAGTCATCGTCTGCTTCACCCTCACTACTTGCTCTCACTCTTACTGGGATCACTGTCTCTGCTTGCTTGTCCTTGTTCCCTCTCCTGCAGCCAACTGGCTGCCCTGTTGACTTCTGCAAATGCACAGCAAATGCCAGCACGAACTAAGGAACTCTGGGACTTGTAGTTCTTAAGAGACCACATCTCATGGGACAGCATGCTACTCTCTGTCTTTCAAACAAGAAGTCCTAGAGTTTCGATAGAGAGATATCGTTCCATGCAAGTCCCAGAGAGTGGCTGTGTCAGGAAAAACTCTGGGGAAGGCGGATTTCATGTTTTAAAAACGTTTAACTTACACTTTTAAAAAAGTTAAAGTTAACCCTTTTTTTTAACTAGTTAAAGTTGACAGCTGAAAAATGTAACTAGTTAAAGTTAAATGTTAGCCATTTCTTTTACTTTTTAACTAGTTAATTAACCAGGTAATTTCCATGACTGGAAACAGCCTTCTTCATGCTAGGTGGAAAACCTGACTCCACTCTAATCAAAGGGAGCAGGACTTCACTCCATTTATTTGTGAAGATCCTTCTGTCATAAAGCCAGCAATTTGTTTGCAGCAAGGAAGTCAAATAAATTCCCCTTCCCTAAGCTAACCAAGTCCTTGCTCTAGTTAATGGATTTCCCACCTGCTTTTGCTCTTAATATTTTTCTGTAGCTTGCATTATTATTGAGAACTATATTGGGAGGCTATGGCTGAGGCCACACATTTACAGCATAATATTTTTAATGATTAGAAAAAATGCAGTGTAGACAAGTATTTAAACCCAGCAGAGGAGAATCTGACCTGATCTTTTAGCTGTACAGAATCTGCTGGGATAAAAGGAATAAGATGCAATTAAAAGCACCAAAGTCAGCAGAGCTAAGTAGAGGAGATAAATTTATCTCAGTGGAAAATTCTCTGTCTCCCTCTCTCTACCTTAGTGATAGGGCTGTGCGAAGCTTCAGGTGATGATTTGATTTGGAGGAGATTCAGCGGCCGAATCTCCAAATCCAAACTGAATTAGGGGACCAGTTGAAAAGCCTGAATCAATTCAAAGCTCCCTGAATCTTCAGAAAAGAGCTTTGATGATTTGGGCCATCCTTAGTGGCTGCAGCAGGAGCAGCGGCCAGACTCCGAGCTGGTACGTACTAGGGGCAGGAGGGGGGGGGGCTGGGGGAGGGGACCATGGGGGATCCCCTGCCAGCCCCCCCAACCCCTCCCGCTCCCCCAGCTCTCCCATGGCTGCCTCCGCCCACCCCAGCTGGTACATTAAAAAAAACCCTCAGTGCTTGCTGGGTGCTGCTGGGCAGGGAGGGCGATCTCCACTGCCCCATGCTGCATGGGGGGCTCTGCAGGAGCCCCCTGACCTCCCCCTGCTCCTCCAGCCCCCCCATGGTTGCCCTGCCCAGGCCAGCTCTGGCCCTTTAAGAAAAAAGAAACAGAAAGAAGTCCGGGACTCACCTCTCCTGTGGCAGCCTTGGGGGCTAGTGCAGAGCCCCCCAAGTGGCGCGGGGCAGTGGGGATTGACCCCCCCCGGCAGAAGCAGTGAGTGCAGGGTTTTTTGTTTTTTCTTTTTCTTAATGGGCTGCAGCTGGCCCAGGCAGGGCACCTGTGGGGGGGCTGGGCAAGTGAATGGGGGTGCTGGGGGCCTCGTACAGAGCCCCCCCATGCAGCATGGGGGAGTGGGGGCAGCAGGGATTGCCCCCCAGCATCACCTGCTGGATTGGGGCTTTTTTTTTTTTCAACAAGAGCCGGGAGCTGGGGCAGGTGGGCAGCCAGTGACAGACTGGACGAGGGGTGGCGGATGGGCCTAGCCTGGCCGATTCAGAGATTCGGCAACAGCCAAATCTGATTTGGTTGAATCGAATTGGGACAGTGATTCGAGTCACTGAATTGAATCACTGTCCCCCAAACTGGCCGAATCCAAAATGAATACTAGCCGCTTTGCACAGGCCTACATAGTAACTAGTTTGGTTTTGAGCCTCATCTAAAAGATGGTAAGCCTGTCAGCAGTGCGCGTGCCCTGTAGGGGTTCTGATTCAGTATTGACTCAGAAAGATGAGACACTGCACTTAAAACATGAATTTGCCAATGTTTATAATCTCCCTTTATTCAAACCACGGCTCATGAAATTCCAGGAACTTGTATATAACATTTTAAGCCAAAGGGATGCAAAATAGATGAGATCTCAACATCTGAAGAGAGAGCTTTATACAGAGAAGAGTATTATGGGAAGAAAACACTGTTTAGTGTGCTATCTATAATACAGTAACAATGCCCAGTTTGTATAATAAGAAGCCTGTTGCCACAACAAGCTGTTTTTAAAATTAGATTCTGGAAGCCTGCCTGCCTGCTTTTGTACTGTAGTTCCCAACTTGTAGCCAGATAACAGCACAGATTTTGCTGCTTAAATACCCCATCTGATATGCATCTTGCAGTTTGTAAACTCTGAATCATCCTGTTACGTGCAGCTGGTAGGTGCTGTACTGATATGCTCTTGATTGCAAGTTATCTTTTCTGCATTTTAACATTTTAACAAGGCATTTAGCCACATTTTTAAGGGTTGAGATAGGGGAGCTGCCCTTAAGAAATGTAGCCACAAACAGAGTGGAAAAACCAGAGGGGGAACAAAAGTTTAAGTTTTGCCTGTATAGTGTGAGCCTGTTCTGAAAATATTCCATGTCTCTTCTCCAATCTGAGATGCAGTAAGACTGTAAGGGCACTGTAAAAAACATTCAACCCCAAGCACAGGGCTGACTTTCAAAGCCTGTCTCTGGGCAGGAGACTCCCTATGGTTTGCTTTCCTGCTGACTTTGTGTGACCTCTGGACATGAACAGTGACAGCCAAAGGAGGCTTGAGCAGTGGAAAGGCTCCACTCGCTGGGAAGAGAGAGGCAACCAGGAAGTCACGGCAGGATCAGGGCTGTGAGTAGGTACAGAACAGGAGCCAGGCTCCGGCAGCAACAGATTTCACAGATGATTCAGTAACCAGCCACAGCCTCCCAGTTACACTCAGCCCAGACAGGCCTCTGGGATCCCATGCTGCCTCCTGCTCCAATGCCTTATCCTGCCCCCAACAGCCCCAAATCTGCTTGCCCTGCACTACCCGCCCCCTTGCTCTGCAGCCTAGCACCCCCCTGCATCAGCACAGTGCTGCCTGCAGCGCCCCATGATGACAACCCGTCTGCCCCAGGGCACTGAGCACGGTCCCCTCTCCTGCAGCCTGCCCCCACCCGTTTCCCTAGCCTAGCCCTGCCCCACCAGCCTGGAATAGCCCCCATTCCTCAGCCGGCCTCCCAACCCTCAAGCCCGCCCCCGGGTTAAGCCCCGCCCCCACCTGTCGCAAAGCGTCGTGCCGCGAGGGGGGGCGGGGGAGGCTCCCTGCTTTCCGGCCACGGCGGTGCTTGGCGGCAGCGGGGCCCGGCCGTGAGTGGGGGAGGCGGGGCGGAGCGGGCCCATGGCGGGCGTTGGCGCGAGCGGGGGCGACGGCCGGTAGCGGGCGGGGGCGGCCGGGCGCTGCCGGGCCTGGGCGCGGCCCGATGTGGCTGCAGCAGCGGCTGAAGGGGCTGCCGGGGCTGCTGTCAAGCAGCTGGGCGCGGCGGGTGCTGGTGCTGGCGGCCGCGCTGCTGGCGGCCTACTGGTGGCTGGGGCGGCGCGGGCCGGGCGGCGGGGTGGGCGCGGGGGCGGCGCGGGGCGGCGCGGCGGGGGTGTGCCTGCAGGCCGAGACGCGCGGCTGGCGGGCGCTGGCGGAGCGCGGCGAGGCGCTGCCGCTGCCGCTGCCCGGGGCCGGCGCCGAGGGGCCGCCGGCGCTGGTGGGCAACGGGTTCGTGGTGCTGGACGCCGACGCCGACCGGCTGTGGGTGGCGGCGGGCGCCGAGCTGGTGCGCACCGAGCTGGCGTTGCTGGTGCAGCTGGCGGCGCCGGGCGGCCCGGCCGAGGCGCTGGCGGCGGTGGCGGCGCTGCGGGAGGGCGCGGTGCGGCGGGCGCGCTGCCTGGCGCCGGGGCCGGGCGCCGAGTGCGTGACGGTGCGGGAGGAGCTGGTGGCGCACCGCCGCCGGCCACACCTGCTGCTGCAGCGCCTGCACGTGGCCAACCCCGGTGAGCGCCTGGCCGCCTTCGAGGCCGCCCGCCCTGGCGCGCGCTGGGCCACCAGCAGCCTGGAGAAGGCGGGTGACCGGCAGTTCGTGCTGTCCTCGGCCCGGGTGCCTCTGCCCGGCAGCCCCAAGGTGGTGGCGCTGGCCGTGGCGGCACAGAAGCTGCCGAGCCGTGTGCAGGTGGCGCCCCGGTCGCACTTCGAGGAGACGCTGCTGTCGGTGGTGCACGTGTCTGAGCCCCTTGAGCCCTCGCGGCTGGATGAAGCCCTGAGCCAGCTCTGGGAGGCAGCTAAGAAGGAGATGCTGGAGGTGATGGAGGTGGGTGCGGATGAGCTGCTCCGGGAGCACCGGCAGACTTGGGCCGACCTCTTCATCTCAGGTGAGGGGGAGCTGGAGGCTGCCACCGTTCCCTTCGAGCCCTGCTGTACTAGAGAGACTTCAATAGCACTTGCTCTTCGCTTGGAGTCATTCTGGGTTGCCCACTGCATCGTTCTCCCTGGGAGGCCTTGGCAAGCGGGTGGCAGGGATGTCACAGGGCTATAAAGTGGGGCCTGTAGTTCTGAGCTTAAAGTGCAGCGGAAGCTTCCTTGGGTTGGGGAGGTAAGATTCAAAAGCCACGTGATGGGCACTTCCGCTCTTAGCCCCTTCTCAGGATCTGCTCATTAATTGTCGAGGGGCCTTGGGCTAGTCACTGAGGCCGGACAGAGCTAAGCATTAAGGAGCCTCTGATCTGGTTAGATTTCTCAGAAGTTCTTGACACTGCCAACTGGGATTGAAGGAGCTGAACTGTAGGAGCAGAAAATGCAATGCTTCCATTGAAAACTAGGGCTATGTCCAGGCAGGCTTGAAGAAGAGGACCTTTAGAAACTTCAGTTTATATTAACAGGGTAAGAATCAGTTCTGGAAATCTGGTAGAATGAGGCTAGTCAGTGCCTAAAGAGATTTAGTAAATCACATCCCACAGACTGTCAGAAGGCCTGAAAAATCTGGCTGCACTAACAAGTTTATCACTGATAGAAGTATATGCACAGGATGCAAGGCAACAAAAATTCTAGTTACTAGAGAGACTTCAACAACACTTGCTCTTAACTCATAACTCTTGGTTTCTCCAGGAACAAGTTAATAGTCCTGAACATGCTATAGTCCAGGTAGGGTTGGGTAACAAGTGAGTCACATAACTGAACCATCTGTGATGTCCACCCCTGTTATATGAGTGTATGCTGCTAATGGGAGCTTGTGTCAGAGCTTCACAGAATTTCCATCTTGGCGCAGAATCTCTCTGGGATGGAACTTGATGCAGAGGCTCTATGTAATATTTAATTTTATAAGTAGACTGCTTCAGTCCCCCAAAATACAACAGGACGTGATTTCTTTCCTCACATTTTCCATTGACTTTAGCATTTGAAAGCAAAACGGAAAATACTGGTTGGGAGCTGCTGAACAGTGGCAGTCAATCAGAAGCTTCCACACCACAGTTTCTGTTCCTTTAAACACCCCACCAACACATCTGTGTAGTTGCTGACAGGACCTGGTATCTGCAAGTCTGAACAGCTGTGGTCTCTTCTCCTATTTTACACTTGGGGTCAAACCCATCTGTCCTGCTCACTGACGTTATGTATTCTACGTTGCAGGGATTGAAATGAAGAAGATCACAGATTCCCGGACGCCATCCAGCGAGACTGTCAACATGACTCTCTATTATGTTCTGTCCTGCATGCCAGCTCCTTTGTTGGACCCACTCATTAGTGGTGAAGACAGGGAAAAAATGGAAGCCAGCTTGAACTATGCCGACCACTGCTTCAGTGGCCATGCAACCATGCATGCAGAGAACTTGTGGCCAGAGACTCTGACCGGTGTTCCCCAGATCCTGCAGCTTTTGGACTTGTGGAAACTGACACTTCAGAAACGGGGATGCAAGGGCCTTGTGGCAGCTGGGGTCCATGGGCTCATGCAAGGGATGGTGCTTAGCTTTGGGGGCTTGCAGTTCACTGAAAACCATCTCCAGTTCCAAGCTGACCCTGATGTGCTTCACAACAGCTACTCCCTGCGTGGGATCCATTATAACAAGGACCTGATCAACCTGGCGGTGCTACTTGATCCGGAAGGCAAACCCTTCCTGCATGTGTCAGTGAAGTTCCAGGACAAGCCTGTTAAGCTATACGCGTGTGAAGCAGGCTGCCTGAATGAGCCTGTGGAGCTGACCTCTGAGCTGCGGGGTCACACCTTCCCTGTCATGGTGACTCAGCCTCTCACCCCATTGCTTTACATCTCTACAGATTTGACCCACTTGCAGGACCTGAGACACACACTCCATCTCAAAGCCATTTTAGCCCATGAGGAGCACATGGCCAAGCAGTACCCAGGCTTGCCCTTCTTGTTCTGGTTCAGTGTGGCCTCTTTAATCACGCTCTTCCATTTGTTTCTGTTCAAACTCATCTACAATGAGTACTGTGGGCCAGGAGCCAAGCCACTCTTCAGGAGTAAGGTATAAACCTGCCACTTTTGGCTGCCAGTGGTTCTCTTGAGAGTCATTTCATCAACTTGGTCTTCTGTCTGCTATGCCTAGGAAGGTTCTTGGGACATTGCAGGGGCTTTGGTCTTGCAGGAGGGGAGCTGTGTGTGGATGCAAAGGGTAGCTTTCTTCCTGCAAGTCAGGAGGAGGAAGACGACAATGTGGGGAGTGGAGTGGCATGGCAGGACTGGCCCGGCCCAAGCATTAACACCATTAGAAATCCATTGTTAAATCTCCCTTAGGGCATGTGAAGGGCTGCAGCTGAAGGCAGATTCAGCTTCCGGCTCTCTTCCACCACATCACCTTGAAAGCTTGTTTTTTGCCACTGGCAATTCAGTTGGGACAGCAGCACCAGATTGTGCTCATCCTGCTGCACGGAAAGGGCTTGTACACTTGCCTGCCACATGAATATGAGAGTTGTGTAATATGGAGATGCACACATGGGAGTGAGTATTCCCATCCAAATGGGCCAGATGCTTAGTAGTTGGGTGTGGGGATAAATATTTATAACATGCACTCACTGCAAGCTTTGCTGAATATCACTTTGGCTGGCACTGCTTTAGTGAAGTGCCAATGTAGTATTGGTTTCTGCTGTTGAGAGAAGCTACACCACAGCTCTGAAAGGGATAATGATCATTCATGCCAGGTAGGGATTTGGACTCAATCCTACTCTGCATCTTCCAGCTTTTGAGGTGTGTTGGGTTTTGTTTTTTGTTTTTCTTTTAAAGTGTGTTTCTTGGCATAGCAAAGCACAGTGGAGAAAGGGGGGCAGAGCACAGAGCATAAATTAGCAAACAGATTTTCCTCCGCTCAGCATCAACACTTCTCAGTTGCTTCTTGCTGATGTGGAAGGGAAAATTAAAACTTCAGCTGACTTTGCTGCAGGAGCTAATTATGTTGTTTGCACCTGCTGCTGCTTAGAATCAAATGTAAGAGTTAAAAAGAAAAAAAAAATCCATGCTTTATTTAATCAGTCACCAAATAAAGAAATATGCTCAGGGGGTCATGTCCTGGCTTCAGGCTGTCCTGCTTTTCCCAGTCAAAAGCAGAGACACAAAGGGGTGCTAGGGCTGGACTTAGTTTAGCATCTGGCTCTTCAGAGCGGTTTCTAGATGGGTCTGCAAGGAAGTTCATATACTCATAGGCATGGGAGTCTCTGGCTTTCTGACTGTTGTTGAGATTAGAAACAAGGCCTGATTCTTAGCGGTGCTGAACACTTGCAACCCTTTGAAGTGAGGTTGAAAGTGCTCTAGCTGCATTTCACTCTCTGGAGTTGAGCCCAATAGGAAGATGTCTTTGATCTGTACATTTCATCTACATCTGCTGACAGTTACCTCTTCTCCAGAAACCACCCTATGAGCGTGACCAAAATGTAAATGTGAGGGGAGACGTGGTCAGGAAGTAACTTGTATACTTCTGCATTCTGGAAGCCTGAATTCTATCTCATGACCCTTTTCTCTGTGTCCTCTCTGCCTTTGCTATTGAATAAGTAACAAGACTTTCCTTCTGCCTTTTACCTACCAGACTGCATTAATCATTACAGATTTATCAGCCCTGATGCTGTCCACTGCATTACTCTGAAACCACACAGCCGGACTTGGAGCCAGCTAAGCACCTGCTTCTTGCAGTGATGCCCTTTGCAATGCAAGGAGGACAGTAATATCCTTTGTTGGAGTGCCCTAAAATAAAGATGATGCAGAGCCTCTGCTGTCTTAACATCAGCTCAGTGTGGAGGCAGGGGCAAAGTGAAATATGTTCCTGTAGTTGTAAGCAAGACTGGTGAAATAACACCTTGTTTTATTAATTGAACAGGAAGATCCCAGTGTCTGAATGTGCAAACTAACAGTCCTGCTTTCAGCCTCCGTTTGCAAAAGACTGCTAACATCTGACAGTTCTGCAGCTGGGAACAAGGACCTTTTGAAAGCAACAATCCTTTTGTGCCTTGTTTAGAGGGGAACTGGGGACTTGGAAAGTGAGGTTTTTCAAGAGTTTACACTAGAAATTGAAGTCACTGGGTTGTCTCTTTTTTCCCATGTAAACAATTCAGTTCTGTAAGACTGATCATACTTGAAAATTATACAGAGTTCTTTGATAATTTGATTTTATTTTTTAAAATTTTAACAGGAAAATAAAGAATGAGAATTCCCTTCCAAGAGTTACCTAGGTTGCTCTGTAGTGTCACTTCTTTTCTGGAATGTGTTTTTTTAATTTATTGGATGGGGATGGGAATGGGACATGGTGTTTGCATCTAATTTTGATAGCAAGTAGATACAGTTTAACTGAGTTAAGTGCTGGTAACAGGTTTTTTAGCATTCATGAGGGTAGAGTGCAAAATCAATGTGGTTTGAGGTCTGGTAATGCCAACCTATCAGTTTCCTACTCTGAACATCTTGAAACTGTATTGGTATGTTTTGGCTGTTAGGGAGACATCCTACTTTCTAGTGATTTGAAAATTTATTTGGTTTTAAAATACCAAAGCTGTTGTTTTTAAATAAATACTTTTCTGTCTACAGTAGTTGCCATGTTTTGTATTTTCCTTTGGTTAAAACAAGCAGCAGTGTTTGGAAACTTGGAGGTACAACCAGAACTAATTATGTTAGTGAACAGAGTTTGGATTCAAGAGGACCAGTAATGAAAGGAAAGAACAGCCATTGTGATCCAGCCTGTTCTATGTGAATGCAGTACACAGTGTCCTGTAATAAGAATTACCAGTTTTCTCTGACTCCTGTGTACAAGTGACTTTGCACACACACAGTAGCTAATCTGAAAATCCCGTTCCCAAGCAGTGGGATATATCTTGAGCCATATCCATACGGGATAACGGGGGAAATGGATGGTATTTTATTACAAACACATTTTCCCTAGTAACCTGTAAGCCAAATAGACAAGGGGCAGGTTAATAGCATCATTAAGTGCCCAGAACAGAATACAGAGAAAAATGGGATTTGGGGGCTGTAAACTAGCTACATGCCAGGGATTAGTGTTTCGGAAAATCTGATAGGATGTGTCTGAAACGTCAGTAATGGATTGTCCCTTAAGCACTAGCAACATAAATGATGAAGCCATTCCTTTCCCTAATACAATCAAAATGACGTTTCCTGTATGCATATCATACCCCTTGCCTAGTCTTTAAAACAGCCAGCTACCATATCAAATCACACTAAATCCCAGGTCTGAGAGTCCAAGGTAGAGGTATTCCTCACTTAACATTGTCCTGGTTAACATTTCATTATTATGCCACTGATCTATTAGAGAACATACCTGTTTAAAGTCGTGAAATATTTGATTATAATGTTTGGCCACCGCCTGCTAGTAGGTAACTACTAGGCCTGTGTGAATAGGGAACTGTTTGGTTCAGATGCCAGAGATTTGATTTGGAGATCTGAATAGTTTTTCTGATTCGATTCGGCCAAATCGCTTCCGAAGATTCGGCTCCAGTTTGGAGATTCAGCCATAGAGTATAATGGGGAATCAATGACACATCTATAACTTTGTTGTCTTTTGGCTGACTTGGATGAAACTTGCAAGGATGGTAGCCTCTGCTGAGAGCATGACGTGCCACTTTTCAAAGTGATAGGTGCAGGGGTTTCTGGGAAACTGCAC
The DNA here is from genome assembly GCF_052110815.1 of Crocodylus siamensis. Taxonomy (NCBI): domain Eukaryota; kingdom Metazoa; phylum Chordata; order Crocodylia; family Crocodylidae; genus Crocodylus; species Crocodylus siamensis. Next base: position 11,504,867 of record NC_143406.1, on the reverse strand, counting down.
CTCAAAGTCCTAAAAGCAAAACTCATGTCCCGTGTGTTAAGCCACAGTGGGGTGAAAACTGCAGGAGTGGTAGCTCTTGCTGAGGCCACAAAGCCTGCCAAGTTTCAAGGAGATAGGTGCAGGGGTTTGGGTAAACTGTACCTCAAGCTGTGGACAAGCAAAACTTGTGACATGGGTGACACTGTGTGTTAAGGCGCAGCAGGGTGAAAGCTGCAGACATGCTAGCCCTTGCTGAGGCCATGAAGTCTGCCAGCTCTCAAGGAAATAGGTGCAGGGGGAGTCTGGGTTCTGGGGCCCTGCACCTCTAGCTGCTGACAGGCAAAACTCATGTCACGGGTGCTTGTGCAACTGTGTCCGTCTTGGGGCATGGGGGGTAGTGGGGTCAGGTCTACTGCAGGCCTGGCTGGCAGGCCTTGCTGCAGCCATGAAGCCTGCCAGCTGTCGAGGAAATGGGTGCAGGGGGGTTCTGGGGCCCTGCACCCCTAGCTGTTGACAGACAAAACTTGTGACATGGGTGCCTGTGCAACTGACTGTCTCTGTCTTGGGGCAGACCTGGCTCTGTATTGATTCTTTCCTCTCCTTAGTCTGTGGTTTCTAGGTGTTAATCCTTGCTCATTAATTCATTATCCTTGCTAGCTATTGTTACCAATCAATCATGATTCACTCAGGGACCAGCTCAATACACGGTAGCTAGCTAGTAGATAATGAGTTAATGAGCAAGGATTAACACCTACAAAACCACAGACTGAGAGGAAAGAATCAATACAGAGCCAGGAACTGTGTCTGCCCCAAGACAGAGACAGTTAGTTGCACAAGCACCCATGTCACAAGTTTTGCCTGTCACCAGCTAGAGGTGCAGGGCCCCAGAAGCCCTGCACCCATCTCCTTGACAGCTGGCAGGCTTTGTGGCCTCAGCAGGGGCTAGCAGGCCTGCAGCTTTCACCCTGCTGTGCCTTAACACACAGTGTCACCCATGTCATGAGTTTTGCTTGTCCACAGCTAGAGGTAATTTCCCCCAAGCCCCTGCACCTATCTTCTTGAAACTTGGCAGGCTTTGTGGCCTCTGCAGGGGCTACCATCCCTGCAGTTTTGACCCTGCTGTGGCTTAACACATACATGTGACATGAGTTTTGCTTTCAGGACTTTGAGGTATAGTTTCCCAGAAACCCCTGCACCTATCATCTTGAAAAGTGGAACATATCATGCTCTCAGTAGAGGCTACCATCCCTGCAAGCTTTATTTGACTCAGCCACAAGACAACAAAGTTATAGATATTTCATTGATTCCCCGTTATGCCCTGTGGCCAAATCTCCGCATCACCAAACCTTTTCTGAATCTATTCGAAAGCTCTGAATCAATTCAGAAAGCCTAAAGCTTCCAGTGATTCAGTTCAGATTCACAGATTCAGCCTCTGAATCATCTCTGAATCAGAATCGTGATCCAAAGCTTTGCACAGCCCTAGTAACTGCTGTGATGTAATTGGATTCGTTTAAAGTCACATTTTTCAAGAACATAGCTATGATGTCAAGTGAGGAGTAGCTATACAAAGAAATGCAGTGGAACAATTGAAAAATGAGCGTTAGAAAAATCAAGTGGCTAAAGCAAGAATTGTGGGCCCTCTGCTCTCTTGCTGGAAAGTTGAACAGCTTGTTTCCACCTCCCCACAGTTGCCTAAGATACCATGGGATTTTGTACAGCTCTTTGAATTGAGCTCAGCACCCTAATTGCCAATGAATTCTGTGCTGTGTAAGAAACAAACATGAAGCTGTTTTCCCCCCCCAATAGCTTACAATCAAAAGGACAAACCCTGTTAATAAATGCTCACATGAATGAATGTAGTGAAAATTAAATCCATTACACATTTGCCAGTATACCAAAGCTTCAAAGGTATTCCTCCTGGACAAATAAATTACCTTAGGAAGTCCAGACTAAGATGAAAGAGAAGCTTTATTGTTTCCATTCACTGAGACTATCCAAATGATTTTTCCATGCTGCTCTCTGAAAATAGGTTAGAAGTTGTTGCTGCTGAATCTACAGCTACTTTGCTTTCCAGCGGTGGGGGGAAACCTGTTGGCAAATATGCTGTGAAATGGCCTTGTGCCCTCCTCAAGTGCCATTCTGATTCCCTTTCCCTGCCTGATCTGCTGCTCCACTCCCTCCCCCAGCTTGCCGTGCCACACAGAAACTGTCACTTGGCCATCCATGCTCCACAGCACCACTTCAGCAAAGTGTGTCCTGGGAAACTTCCAAGAGCGGCTGCATGGCCCGAACACTAGGCTGGCCATAGAGACGCGAGTTATATTCTGCTTGCCACCTCATTGAGACATGCCCAGATTTCCAGTCTCTCAGTGCCTAGGTTTCCTCACCTATAAGCAGGATGGCAGTTCTCACTAGCAGAGATTAAAAACAAATTGGGAAAAGTAATGAAATATCTACAAATTTGTTCTTAAATGCTGTATTACTCACCATAACCAGGCACTGGGGGAGTCCCTGTTCCCCCGAGCGCTACCAGGAGTGACCAGGAATAACGGTCACAAGCTGGCAGAGGGTAAATTCAGATTAGACGGTCAGGGCGGCTAGGATCTGGAACCAACTTCCAAGAGCAGTGGTGCAGGCTCCTACCCTGAGGGTGTTTAAGAGGAGGTTAGATGAACACCTTGCTGGGGTCGTTTGACCCCAGTACTCTTTCCTGCCATGGCAGGGGGTCGGACTAGATGATCTGCTCAGGTCCCTTCCGACCCTACAAACCATAACCTTGTGTTACAAAGAGGATGACTAGTTTACACTGGGCTTCTTCACACGTTCGTTAATGCATCATAACTACGTTGCATTGATTTTGGTAATGAGGAGCTAAGTGAAAGCACCATAACTGACACTGCTGCACATTAGCGCAGATGAACGCTTTTTAAGTGAAGTTAATCCTCAGACTAAGCCTACCGTGCGTTGGCATGGGTTTTGCCCACCGCGCTGATGCGCAGATTTAGTTTAATGCGCTCGAAGCATCTTGGGTAAATGCACCCATTGTGTTTAAAAATAGACCAGGAAAGAGTGCCCCTTTTCTCTTTGAATATCTTCTAAACTAGGTAAATTCATGGAAAGTTTGTTTGTTTTTGGTTTTTTTATAAGCTTTCCATTGACTTTTTAAAAGTGCATTTGTGAAAGCAACTAAAAACACCCACTGGCAGCTATTTTCTGACAACTGGGAATTAGCAAGCGGTTTCCCAAAGCCAGAAAACCGACACCACTGAGGCTTACTGTCTAAAAGGGATGCTGTTACTGCCTCTGAAAAGGAGCCCTAGCGTCTGCCGGAGCGGGGAAGGGGCAACGGAGGCACTGACTTCACCTACAGCCGAGCCCCGCTTCCTCGGCCAGGACTCGGGGGTTGATCCGTCCGGGGAGGAGCCCATGCTCGTCTCTCGTCTTAGCCCCCGTCCGGGAGGACCGTACAAGTCCGGCGGGGATTTCTGAGGCGCCCCGGGGCCCGGCCGCGGCCCCGACAGCTTCAGCACCGCGGACAGGGCCGGCGGCGGCGGCGGAGCGGCAGCGGCGTGCGCGGCGCGGAGCGCAGCCCCGGGCCCGGGCCCGGGCCAGGCGAGAGCAAACCCCGGGAGGGGGACACGCCACCCCCGGGGGCGGGCAAACCGGGGGTCATAAAGACACAAATGGAAATTACGCCGCCTACGTGGATTATCGCCATGGTACGAAGATACTTTTCATTGCAGTGGCGTGGATGGGGCGAAGTGAAATGGAGGTCGAAAATGGCCCGCTTGCTTTTAGGTCATCCGAATTAAGCCTCTAAAGGGCCCCAAGTGACTCTTGCCCAGGGCCCCAGCAACCCCAAGGCCACCGCTGCCCCAGCCAGGCCTGGGGGCTTAGTGCCCCCGGTCGGAGGGCCTCCGAGCGCGGCGCCTGGGGCAACACAAGGGGATCGTTTCAAACAGGCAATGGCCATGGAGGAACAAAAACCAAACCAAGCCCCAAAGTAAGTATGCACTGCGTCTGTAGGCAGGGAGCGGCACATGGATTTTGGATGAAATTTCCCTGATCTTTTTTGCGGGGTGGAGGGGGTGGAAAGGGGTGCAGCATTGCAATAAATCCAATCTCCGATCATTTGGTAGTTTTCATATTTGCATTTTCCAGGTATACTTAATATCAATTTGGCACATTTCAGCAACAGAGAATATTTACACAGCTGTTTTCCTCCTTCAGGGACAAGGGGTCCGCCCTCCCTCCTTTCTTGGCTATAAAGCAAACCTTTCTGGTAAAGAAAAAGCATCACAGAAGCTGCCAATATATGGAGGAGCCGCCTTGGCAGCACAGTACTTGGGGGTTTTTTGTATTGTTAAATAGCCTTTATGCTATAAACCTAATACAAACCATCTTATAGGGAGGTTGGCAATGGGAATCACACACGCGCACACACACATTTGCAAACACCCACACACAAACACACTTACTGCATGCAGTGGATCAAAGGAGGCTGCTGGGCTGGACTCTTAGTAGATCCATTTTCTTCCTCATTTAAGCCAACGTATGCTAAATTCTGCAGCACCCCAATTTCCACCTTGAGAAGCAGGCCCCACACCCAAAAGAGGAAATAGCAAAGCACCCACTGATTTGAATGGGGCAAATTGAGAGCAGATCAGGCGCATCTCATCTGCAAGTCCCATTGAATAAAAGATTTCGAATGGCGGGTCACTGGGTTTGAGAGCAGCTTGTTGTATATCACTGATCACCTGCCCTTAAAATAATTGGTCCAGCCACTGCCGCAGCCTGGATAGAATGACACAATATAAGTCTGGGTACTGGAGACAGCCAATGATGAAGATACTGGATCTGCAAATTATTTTGAAGATAAAAGCTCTGAATTTTTTTTTTTCTATTGAGCGGGACTTGGGCAATTGAGTGTCTGTGAAAGCATTTGCAAGTCTCAAATAAATTTAGCAAATGTTAGTGCAAAAGATGCCCCACTTGAAAATCCCTGCCACCAGGTGAGTTCTTCAGTATTGCATTATTCTCCCTACTTACACCATTCAACCACCCAGGGCCGGATTCAGAGCTCAGGGAAGCCTCCACAGCTGACTGAACCTACATCCTTTCATTCCCTTTACTGGGATTTTAATCAGGCCATCACAGAGAGCTCAAGCCCAATGCCATCAAGTGACCCATCTTACAGCACACAGGGCAGGGATTGCCTCTGTGTTTTGTGGCGCATGGGGTGCTAGGCCAGTGCTAAAACACTTCCCTTCCTCTTCCTACACACACTTTTCTTTAAGCAGCCTGATGGGATCAGACATATTAAAAGAAATGAAATGTTTAAACGGCCTCTGAAGATTTCTTGGACAATGCACCAACCTTGTGACTTGCAGCTACTATATGCAAGCCCTCGAGCATGGCCAGTGCTGCTGCCAGGATGATTTCCAATGACAGGAAGAAGTGTCATATTGATCCCATTGTTTCCCCTTCTCCTAGATGTTCTCCCCCCTCCACCTCTGGAAGCAGCAGGACAGTCCAGAGGATTTTGACCGCATGCCTGGTCTCTCTGTGCACTCTCCTAGGAGCCATCTCTCTCGATTTAAGCAGCAGCCTGGAGATGTGGAGAAATACAGAGCAGGCCCTTCAAGAACTGTCCTCCTGCGAGAGCCTTCTGGCTGTTCACCTGATAGGCTTCCTCCAGGAAGAAAGACTCAGCTGGCTACAACCAGCAGCCAAAGGGTGGAACAGCTCCTGGCATGCTCAGCTCCTGGAGAGGCTCAGCTCCCTCTGCAGTGAGACTGAAGAGACACTGCATCACCAGACCGGCCAGTGTCAGGGTGAGGAAGGCTCCGTCTGTGGGCTCTACCTGGCCCAAGTGAGACAAGGACTGAATGCCACCTGGGAGGTGGAGCCCAGGCTGGCACTGTCTGGAGTGATCTCACAACTGCTAGAGGTGTTTGACAGCCCCAGCGAGAACCTCAAAGCCATGAGATCCAACCCTGACTGGGCCGATGTGGTGTCCTTCCAACTCCTCCTCAGAATCAGGGAAGTCCTGCTTCGAGCCCAGGGGATGCCAGAGGGACCGTCACCTCCGAGCTTCCAAGAAGCCTGGCACCCCACGTCCGCCATGCTGAACTATGCCATCTTCACTTCGGAAAACGTGCAGAGCTGCTGGACGGAGAACAGGAACCTATCGCTCCATTTCACCCACTACGAAGGAATGTCCCTCTTCATCCCCTCCTTGGTCTCATCCCCACTGGTTCCAAGTGCAGCCTTGGCCGAGGAGCTCAATCATATCCAGAGCTGCTTGTTGCAGAGAGGGCAGGAAAAGCTCAGTAAGAAATCCAAGGCAATCCTCTCCACAGTTAGCCTGAAGATCAGTCTGCTGCTGATAGCCTGCCTCATTTATCCCATTGTCCTGGTGTCCTTCAAGCGGATGACAGACTGGATCCAGAATTATGCCAGGAACCTCAAGGAGAGGACAGAAGACTTGAAGAGGGAGAGGAGGCTGGCTGAGGACCTCTTGCACCAGATGTTGCCAAAATCTGTGGTCAAGCAGTTGAGGAAACGCCAGCACGTTCAGGCAGAAAACTACGACCAGGTAAGTCGATAGTGTGAGGGGAGAAGAGCTGAAAGGCAGAGACACAGTGCCCTGGATCTGAATGTACTGTCGGGCACCTCTACCTGGATGCCATGTCCACGCACCTAATTTTGCACCTGCTAGTAGCTGTGGGGAAAAATCTTGTTCCTTTAACAAATGCTTCAGGAAAGGATTGGTAGGTTTGACGGAGGGAGACTTTTAGAAATCAAGGTGCAAATTCAAAAGGTCCTGAGCCTATGAACTCTTTTGTTTGAGGTGGAAGGTCCATCCACATGGATCAGGATTGGCTTGCAGGATGAGGTGCTGAGACTGTGCCAGCAAGAACTAACCTGCCTGGAAAAAAAGCCATTGTGACAGAATGGTCCAGATCTGCCCCAATTCCACGTCTGCACTTGCATGTCAATGGGTTGCATGGAAGCAGCTAAAAATCAGATGGCAGGTCTTTGGAAGGAAGGCAGGATTGCACCTAGATAAGCGGTTTGCAGGGAATGGGACCACAGGCAGGATTTGGCCAGGAATTCCTTTCTGCGCACCTCTCTGCAGCATCCCATGCTCTGTTGCTAATCCTGTGCTTAGTAGGACAGACTATGCGCACTTGACAATTTTGTTCTACCCCCTCACTCCCTCTGTCCTGTCAAATCAATGCAAGGAACTGCCAGAGGATTCTCTATAGCATGGCTTGCACAAAGCCTAGTAATTGAGCTTTTAGGTTCAGTGAGCCATCTGTCTGGCCCTGAAGTGAGCTCCTCACTACAGTTACTGCAGTTCTCTCTCCTTTTCCCTGGACACTCATTCCTTTCAGCTGCCAGACACAAGAATCAATATTTGCATTTAATTTCTAGGTGTTGTTACCTACACAGCCACCCATAATTAGACAATTATATGCAATTAACCATAGCAGTGTGATCAAAAGCAGCAAAACCAAGGCAGAAGGGGCTTTAAAAACCCTCATGTGGAATTAATTGCTATAAAAAACCCCCCAAAAACCAGCAGCTGCAATTTAAGGAATTTAAGGTTTTGACACAGCTTAGGCAATACTGCAGGATAATTAACACATTCCATTTTTCATTTGAGTTCTTAATAGGTATCTTGGTTTAAAAAAATTAAACTCCTGTGTCATTTTTTGATCAATGTAATAGAAGAAAATTATGTGAAAAAAGTCCATAGATAATATTTCCCAATTAAATAAGAGCAAGGAAAAAAGCTCAAGTGTTTATTCCTGAGTACATCCACATCCTTTAATTCACATTTTTGATCAATAACAAAAAACAGCCTCTTTTCTGTAAGAAGCCTGTTCGTCACTACTGACAGAAGTGATGGCAGTAGCGCATTTCATTTTAAATGCTTTCTTCTGGTCCAAAGAATTCAAGGAGATGCAAAAGGGGTGCATCTACACATGCCATTAAGGCGATGTGATAAACTCCGGTGCAGTTTGCACTTTGTGCATGAGTTAGCTACTCCTGGGTGCAATGTCTACATGTGCACCTGGGACCACAGCAGTTTGAGCTGAGGTGGAGCAGCCCCAGCAGCTGGCAGGGGCACGAGGGCGCTAGTGTGGGGCTAGACAGCAGGCAGCCTCCACGCATTAGCACCCTCGTGCCCCAGCCAGCCCCGTCACCATCCTTATGTACATCTGAGTGCATGCAATTACTCCACCATAAGACAGTACTGTCTCCAACAGTACTATCCTATGGCAGAGTTGGTTAATTTACTGCACCCTAATATCAACACATGCATAGACAGTGATGCTTTACTGTGGAGCTAATCAGTCAACTCCACATAAAGCACCCAAGATGCAACAAAACCCCCTGGAAATAAATGTTTCTGCTAGCCCTCCAACCTAACAGAAAACACACCCCAAGGGCCTGATCCATAGTTGTTGCTCAAAGGAGATAGTTCTAATATTGAACCAGAAGAAAGTAGGGCTGGAAGGGACCTGTAAAGGTCATCTGGTTCAACCCTCTGCTCAAGGCTAGATGATCCCCATCCAGACCTCTCCATTCAAGTGCTTGTCTAACATATTTCTAAAACTATCCAAGCAACCCTGTCACACAGCTACAAGGCTGATTGCCCCCAACCACCAAGAACCCCCTAATCTGCCAGAGATAAAGCAGGGGAACAAGGGCACTGTCAATGCCCTGCTGCTACAAAAGTTGTTAAACGTATTTGAGAGATCCAAGTCAAGTCCTCCTGGTGGGATCTAAGAGGGGCAGATGCATTGTGCTGCCCCTTTGCATACAGGTGCACTTCACTCCCTATCCAGGAGTTTCAACTGCCCTTGATTGTCATTAGGCTTGGAAAAGCCTGCGATCCATCCTCACTGCTGTGATGAAAATGCCATGGGGTCACCCTGGCTGAGTGAGGAGTGCAGAATCGGGCCCCTTGATTTGTGCTTTGTGCAAGAAAGTAACACTTCCCAAGGTGCTCCTGACCCCAGACCTACAGCCTCCATCTCCCTGCTCCAGGTGACTATCTTCTTCTCTGACATCGTGGGCTTCACTGGCATCGCTGCGTCCTGCACCCCCATGCAAGTTGTTGAGATGCTTAATAACCTCTACATCTGCTTTGACACCAGGATTGAGTCTTACGATGTTTACAAGGTGAGTGAGAGCCTTGGGTTGATGGGGAAGGAGGAGGGGATCCTGCATGCTGGGCCTCCTTACTTGCTGGTGAGAAGATCCCCATTACCACCACCCCTCTTTTCAGTGATAGCAAACACTCCTACTACTGCCTTAAGTTAATTTTCCCCCAGCCAGAGCCCCCTGCCTGCAGTTGATCCACACACCTGAGAAGTGGGGCTGGAAGGGACCTCCAGAAGTCATCTAGTCCAACCCCCTGCCTGAAGCAGGACCATCCCCATCCAAACCATCCTATACCCTCCATCACCTAAATCCTACGTCAGACAACCATCAACCCTGACAACACAGGCATATCACCCTAACTTGCCATCGGTAAAGTAGGGGAACCACAGAAGCCAACATCCTGCTTCTCTGAAGGGTTATACCTGGAAGCTCTCCTCTCAGGACACTAGCCTGCACAAACTCTTTGGGAAGCAGCTGACAAACCTCCACAGAGACTGTACAAGCCTGAGTGAACCCATCACCAGAACAAGGCAGGGGGTAGGGCATGGCTGAGCCAGGTGGAACATGCAGCACTCCTAGCAAACTACAGACAAGTCTTTCCTAGGGAAGAACTCTCTCCCTTCCCTAGAGATGGACATTGAGCTGGTGAGTCTGTGACACAGCTCAAAGCAATAACAGCCTAATCCACTGAACCCCCCCTGAGTATTGCAGCACCAGCAAAGAGCTAATGCAAGCATAAGATTGCAGACAGTATGACCATGCCATTGTTGGAATAGCTAGGGTTCCTACCTGGCTCCTGTGGAAATCCCTATCAATCTCAGCTGCTGGCTGTACTTCCCTTTCCCCCAGTTGGAAGCAGGTGCCTCTTATGACCTCCTTCTCCAAACAAGGACACTCACCTGCTCTGATCAAACCAGGCTAAATCTGCACCTGGCTGCCTCCCCTTTACTAGCTGTATTGAATTCCTGCCAACCCATAACTCCCATCAGAGGCTAAGGGATCGAATTGGGGGATTTAACTCTTAATTTCCTGGTTTCACTGGGGTTTTCCAGATGGTTATTTAGCCCAGTGCTCAAAGGACCAAATCCCACACCTGTCACTCCATCATGGATAACAGAGCATTCCCTGTAACAGGATGGGAGTGCCATGAGCCCAGGCAGCTATAGCATCCCTTTGCAGCATGGCTGAATGTGAGGCCAGCTGCCTGGCAGGACAGACATGATCCTGACCCATCATCCTGCAGAGACCATCTGGCCATGGGGCAGGAGAGAGGTTAGGCTCCATCAGCACCAGCTCAGTGACTCTTGTACCTTCCCACCAGGTGGAGACCATTGGTGATGCCTACATGGTGGTGAGTGGCCTGCCAGAGAGGAATGACAAAAGGCACGCTGATGAGATTGCTAAGATGGCTCTGGATCTGGTGGCTGCTGTCCGGCAGGTCCTGATACCCCACATGCCAACAGGCCGGCTGCAGATGCGGGTTGGGATCCACACAGGTGGGGGCAGAGACAGCACCTGGAGGGAGGCCAGGGTGGGGTGGGTGTGGGAGTCAGGGCTTCTGGGTGGCATCTGATGTGGCCCTGTGAAATTCGTGCCTCTGGTTTCCATCTCTGCACAATGGAGGTGATGACTCTTTCTTAAACCTTGATTCATATTTGCAAAGGGTACTGAGCTGCACCTGCTGTCACAGTCATAACTGCTTGAGCCTCTTGCTCCAGCAGCATGCAGGTACCCTCAGCTCCTGCTAACTTTGGAGGCTCCCTCAGCCCCCCAGGCCAGTCTCACTCAAGGGAGCAATATGGTAGCACCCACCTAGGCACCAGCTGCCCCAGTCCAAATACCCTGCACAGATAGGGAGAGTAGCCTTCAAGAAGGCTTGAACTCCTACCCTGGTACCAGAAAGACACTGCCTTACCACTACACCCCATAGCACTAACGCAGGCGTCTGCAGCCTACTTCCCTCCAGGCTTTATGCTGTGGATCCTTCAACCCTGCATTGTCTTGCTCTGGTTTACTACAGGACCCTGTGTGGCTGGCGTGGTTGGGTACAAAATGCCCCGCTACTGCCTCTTTGGGGACACAGTGAACACAGCCTCCCGTATGGAGTCCACCAGCCTGCGTAAGTGCACCCCCTCATGATTTGGCTCTGATCCCCAGCCCACCCTGGGCAGTCAGGCCAGACCCAAGACAGAGAGACCCTCATATAATTTTAGCGCTGGGGAGAGAAGGGAAAGGGAGAAAGACTCATGCGTAGCAAACACTTGAGCACATCACTCGGCGCTCTCCTTAAATTATTTAAATAGTAGAGCAAGGAAGGTAATAAAAGAACCGGAGAGCAGGGCTGCTACAGGAGGAGTATGAAGTAGGCAGGTGATGGATGCCTTTAAGGCACAAAGGTGACTGGTACCCTAGAAACACCCTGGATTTACACAGGCACTCTCAGGGCAGGTTTTCACTGTCCTGTGTATGTGGCTTACACTGCACCCTCTGCTCCAAAACCAGGGCTCTCCTTGTCTGGTGGACTTGCCCATCCAGCTCTTCACACTTCTCCCTTCAGCCCTGCACTTCCCAACATTCAGATATGCATCTCCCATTGACCTGAAGCCTGCGGTAACACTGAAGTGGGAGGGGTGATCTGCGGTGGGGTGGTCTGCTCACTTCTGATGCTCAGTCCTGAATTCCAGCTCAGAAGATCCACATCAGCTCTGCTACGTACCATGCCCTCCTTGCTCATGATGCCTATGAAATAGAGCTGAGAGGCGAAATCGAGGTCAAGGTATGAGTTTTGCAGTGACAGAAGGGTTTAATGGGGCAAGGAAGAAACAAAATTATGGATGGTTTTGCTCTTCTACCTGGGGCTGCTCCATGTGATCTCACAAACCAGGTCTCACAGTGGGCCTGGAGGGAGAACGGGACAGGAGATCGCTGGGGAGAACTCATGCCTTTCTGAAGCAAGTTTGGCTGGCCTGAGGAGAGGGCTCCCCCCTGTGAGAGGTCTCAAGGCCCTGTTGTCCTCTTGAAAGGAAGCTTGTTGTTCCAAGAGCTGTCCTTGGAGGAGACACGACCCTGAAGTTCTTCACCCCGCGAGGGCTGAGTAATAAAGGCCTGTCCCACAAGTGGCCGTGATACCCCCTGGTGGCTACTCAGCCCTTGCTTTTCCCTGATCTTCCACTTCTGTTCACCTACAACACCTTGATGTACCTTTAAGAAAAGGGAGGCTGTCCCAGGGCTTCCCAAACAAGCTCTCATCTGCTCCTGTCCTACACGGGCTTGAGCCTGCTTTGGTTCTTTCCTTGAGCCTACCCTGGCTCCCACCTCTATTCCTGGGTACCTGGTCCCCCAGGGCACCAGACCCCCCTGATCCTTCCTCCCCACCCAGGCTTCAGCTCTGGTCTGGTCCTATCTCCCTTCTACTCCCAGGTACTTAGTCCCACTTGGGCACCAGCCTCTCCTGGTCTTCTCCAGGCCTGGGTCCTGCCTCTGCTCTATTGCAAGCACCTGAGCCCACCCTGGTCCTTTCTCCTCACTTTATCCAAGCTCTAGCCCTGCTCCCAGGTCTCTGGCCCTGTTCCCAGGCCTGTTGGGACCTCCTCCTCAACTTAGTCCCTCCCAGACCTATATATGTTACCATAATCTGTCATTTCATGTGTATTATTCAGGGGCTGCAGTCATCCTGCCTAGAAGATGTTCTTTCAGCAGCCTCCAGAGCTAGGCTGCCTGCCTAGCTCAGGCTGTGGCTTACATATTGCAAACCCAGCCCCCTTCTGGCTCATGTGGCTCCTGATTTTCTCCTGCCACACCTGCCACCTGCTTAATCTGCAGCCTGCCTGTTCTTAAAATAGCAGGAGCATCAAGCTTTCTGCTACAGGTCATTAAAATATCCTACCACTTTTCATGCCCAAGCAACAGTCTTCACTAAAGCTATCAGACCCAGTCCCAACTGCTGCCAGAATGTCACCCTGTCATTTAAATGGGATGGGGCAAGTCTCTTTCCAATGGGCCTGCCATGGTGATGGGCACCATTAAACACAGGCGCCAGGCCCAATTCATGTGCCCTCACTTGTGCAGATGAAGCAATGTGATTTTTTTTCCTATGGCCCAGCGATGCACTGATGTGCACAGGAGCGGCAACACCTTCCAGCTGCTGGCCTGATCGTGAGAGCATGGCTGCTGGACACAGCCATTTTTTTTCAGCACCAGAGGAGGTTGTCCCAGTGACCCTGCTCTAGTTACACCACTACTAGGGACTCCTCATGGCTTGGGGTTGGGGTTCGGGTGGAGGAGTGTGTAGATATGAGTCACTACCAATGCACTGAAGGCTGCCAGCAGTTTCTGTAAGTCCTTTAGTGAACTCGGTGAGATCCTTACACCAAACCCATCTCAGAAGTCTCCAGGTTGCCGCATCTAAGCTGGGGGTGTTCAGCTTCTGGGCTGGTAGGCCAAATTGTACTCTGGACACTGAGATCAGGCCCTGGGATTAGGTTCACTTGCTGGGGGTCCAGCTCAGGGACTCCACACATCACCCTCACCTGGCCTCATTCACTGGGATTCAGCTCAGGGCCCCATGTTGCTTCCTCCCAGCCCCATGTGTGGGATCCAGCTCCAGCACCCCATGCCACCTCCACTCAGCCTCACTTGCCAGGATCAGACCCCATGCTGCTGCGCTCACTCAATCCAGCATGCAGGGCCACAACCCACAGTGCTTCCCATGGCAGCGGGCAGCCCTGCTGGCCAGGTGATATGGTGCCCATGGGATGTGGGCCAAGTACCCCTGATCTAAGTCACATGCAGCTTCTGAAACATGTCCAGAAGTTGGACCAGCCTCCCGAGACAAGGCCAGTGGGCAAACGCAAAGTGCATGTATTGGTGTTGTGCTGGGCATGGCACTGGTTTCATATTCCAGTCACAGCCAATGGAAATGGGGCTCATTCTCTCATCTCCCCATTTTCATCCAGGGCAAGGGAAAAATGAAAACCTACTGGCTCCTTGGGAATAAGAACTACAGCATCCAAAACGACAGCCTGGTCTGTCACTGGAATCCAGCAGCTTCCAGGAAAAAGAAGCCGGAAAGCAGCCTGACATCTGTCCAGCAGGTACCGAAAGCTTGGAAGGGTGGAGTACTCTGGGAATAGCAGAGACACGGGGTATCTGGGTTCAGAGGCCCTTGCAGTGTCCATCATGGCATCAGAGGCTTGGGAGGGACCGGCTTGTCCAACCCCCTGCAGCATTCAACATAGCAATATAGATCATAGCCCCGGTGTTGACCATAGCTGCCATGATTCTTCTGTTTCCATTTAACAGTCCAGTACCAGCCCTGTGGGAGCAGCAGTGACTGCACAGAGGTCTGCATCACCTCAGGGTGCCCACAGCCCCACCACAGGACACTCTGAACCAGCTGGGACTTCCACCAGTGACACAGGCCAGGTGGGGAGGACCAGGTCTTGGCACAGTGGCTGGGACAGCATCAAGACTAATCTGGCTCTGTCGAGCTCTCCTCCTCCTGGGCACCAGGCCCAGGGAAACAGTCCAGACCACAGGGTGCATCTTGGTGCCCAGGGAGCCGAATTGCTGGGGAAAAATGGGTGTCTCCCAGGGTACATAGATGGGACATGACAGGGTGGCTTGTACTATTTGGCAAGGAACTGGGTGCCCCCAGGGCACCCAACTTGCTGTTGAAGAACCTCATCTTTGTACCACTAGCAGTAATTCTGAACAATGGGGGAAGCCATTCAGCTTTAGACTATCAAACTTCAATAGAGATAGAGTATGTGGGTTGTGCCCGCACATGGAGCAGGTGAAGCCTCTGCTGGGATCCTGTTACTAGGGGGGAAGAGTGGTGTCAGGGGACACATTTTGCCATGTTACAGTAGATTTACACCAGTATACTTTCCTTCTCATCTGCAGAGCTAGGCTGGAGTCACCCCAGAGCAGCAGAGTGGAACGTAGCCCCGGGACACTCGGCTACAAGGGTGCCCGGATAAGAGAGGGGGCAGGTAAAGAGGGGAGGCCCGCTGTTCCCAGATCTCTGTGTCTCTCTAGTTCATGTGCACGTGCTACACCAGGAAGCCCGGGTGGTGTGGGACCCACCCACAGCATTTGGAGCCTGCAGGTCGAAACTGCAGCAAAGCCCATGGAGATCCCACCTCAGCCCGACTGACAGAATGGTGGGACAGCAACGTGAGCTGCCCAGAGCCTCCCCTTCCCTGGAGGGCTTCAGGAGGAGGCTGGCAGGGCATCTGTCTGGGATAGCACAGGAATAACACATGCAGCCTTTGTGCAGAGGCTGGGCTCGGTGACCCATGAGGCCCCATCCACCCCTCTCCAGCAGAGGTGGCTGCCCCACTATACCTCCACCTGCCAGGTTACTGGTGGGCATCTGAGCTGTAACGTGTGGCTGCAGCCCAGTTCAGGGCCAGGGGCCGGAGGCTGGCATTGAATGGTTAGCTTGCTCCTTTTCCGCTGGGTGGTGGCAGCTGATGAACACTGCCTGCACCTCTCGCCAGGGCTCCTTTGGAGACCCCCATGGCAGCAATGACCCGGGCCCCCATCAGGTGTCATCCATTCAGGATTCATGGAAGGGAGGCAGGATGTAAAGTCAGGGCTCCTGTGTGTGTACGGGGCTCAAGTCAAGTTGCAGGAGTTCTTTATCTTTTTGCTGCAATAAATATTGCTCCACACTCCTTCTGCTAATGTGGTCTGTGGTGTCTCTTGGCACAACCACCCTGTCACCCCCTCACCAAGCTGATAATAAGGCTGTTAGCAGGAGGGATGGGGCTGAGGTGCTCTCTTTGCTGGCTCAGAGCTGACTGCAGACCCACCCATCAATGCCACAAGGCCCCTTCAGGCAGCACACATGGGTCAGCCTCCAGACAGCCCTCACAGCTGGGAGGAAGGGATCTCATCCTTCAGGGACCGTGGATTCATCTGCTCAGGGCCCAGGCCCTTTTGAGCCTACATGCAAAGGTCTAACAAGATTCCCTGGCTGGAAGGTGAGGCTCGCCTCAGCAAGGGGGATTTGCACCAAAACATCTTGAAGTCTCCACCCCAAGCCTCACTATTGCACCCATCTCCCTTCACAGTGAAGCCTAGGTGCTTTTTTCTGCATGATCCATTCAATCAGGTCCCAGAGCCTGCTGTGCAGGACGGCAAACTACACAATCCTGCTGGAGGACGCACACTGTGGTACTGGGCAACGTGCAGTGCAGTGAACGGACCCCATCCTTGCAAATCTCCAAGGCGCTGGGATTAATCACATGATGCAGATGAAGTGGGAGCAAAGAGAGAAGACACTGAAGACCCACTGCTTTCCAGGCAGAGAAAGACAGTGCCTCAGATGCGAAACCAGCATCCCCAAAAAATACGCCATTGGGGAGCAGAGGAGAAGCGGCTGGGTCTGCAGGACAGCTGAGTTCAGTACATGATTGTCATGAAAATCTTGAGCATAGATCAGAAAAAAGCTATTAGCATGGTAAATAAGCCTAGTCTGATCTTCCCTCTTCAGAGGCCTCGGCGTGGGCTTTAATTTAGAAAATTGCGGCATACAGCTGTCTCCATGATGACAGGCAGCAATTAGTATCATTTAGTACAATCTACTTTGGTTCAGATCTGAGCCACTCGGCCATGCTCCACTCCTGGTTTGGAGATGAGGGGTGGATTAACATGCAGCCTCTTTCTAGGGGAGGGTCTATGCTCCTCTATGACTAGCTGAGTTGTGATATAATGTGATTTCAGGGTTGCTTGTGCCTGAAACACAGCAAGGTCTGGGCTAGGTGAGGCCCAGGGCAATTTTCAGTCACAGAGAGGTTCTACTCTAGGATCCCTGACACAGTACAAATAACAGGGTGAAAACAGACCGTGCAAGAACCCACAACAGTATCAGAAAGCAGGAGCTCTCCCCCACAAGCCCTGCATTCGGGACAGTTACCATCACTGCTCCTTTTAATGAGTTAGCAAATGGAAAAAACCCACAAGCTAGCCTCGACCCCCTCCCTCCCCCGCCTCAAGGATCCTGACCCTAAGTGAGATGCACTTGGCCAGTGCCTGCAAAGAAACAACTCAGCCAGGCTGGGACCATCATTGTGGGACATGCCTGGTGTGCAGCTAGGGGTTGAAACAGTTACGGGATTCGGTCCTGACGGGTGCTTACCACTTGGGTAAGTCCAGGCAATGGCTTGGGGCTGTGCTCAGCCTGTTCTCCTTTAACATGAGCAGTGCAGTGGGTGTGCACGTGTCTGCTCACAGCATCCTCCAGCCCTGCCGCTTAACGAAGTCGAGGCCTCTTAGCCGAAAGGCCGCCCTGCAGCCCCACAAGAGCAGGATTGATTCATACAGCTGTCCTGCTCGCCACCCATTGCTCGAGATGCTGAGAACCACGGGGAAAGAGGGCCCCGTACACAAGTCATCCTGGCTCTCTCCATGAATCCAGGCTTTGGACTTCTGCCTCAGCGTTTCGGCCAGCCTGCTGCCCCAAGACCGTGGTTCTCCTACACGGAGCTGTTTGAAGGAGCACCCAGCAGATGGCAATAAAGCCCAGGCTGCCGAGCCCAGCAGCGTTTGCCTGGGCTGCCCTGAACCAGCCAGCGAACAGCCCAGATGCCCCACAGCAGCTTTGGAAAGCAGCTTGCTTTGCCAGCTGTAGGGAGCATTAGCAAATAAAAACCTGGGAGTGCGGACTAGCCCAGGGATTGACGTGAGTTCGATGAGTGGCAGGTTTTTTTTACTACAAGTACTGACAATCAAGTCAAGTGAGCCAGACCAAATCAAAGTCCAGTAATTAGCTATAAGGTGATGATTTCTCACCAAACAGGCGATGAAGAGGCGGTCTGTTTCTCTTCAACTTCTTGAGTGCGTCAGGTGCATCAGCAACTGGTGTCCAAGAGATTTCTCACTCTTGAAGCGCGTGCGCTGTTTGCTGTTTTACTGCTTTTTTATACCCTTGGCATCTTCGAAGCAATCTTTCAGTTGTGTAAATGAAGAGAGAGTCCCAAGCAGTAATTGACAGGAAAATCCTGTTAATCAACCTACTCATTATTGGTTATCAGAAGTTTCTCATTTGAATGAGTTACCTTCTTCAGTGACAGGAGGTTATCCAGTTTGGAACACATTGAAAAACTGATTAACAACCAGGAAAACCATACATATTCTTGGAAAACAAGGTAAGTCATGAGAGAAGAACGAAAACAAAACTGAATCACGAGAAGACACCTATCACATATGGAGAATGTCTCTTCCTGCATGTAAACGCGAGTTAATCGCAAAAGAAATATTTATCATACTAATTAATCAAGGATAGACATTTCACATGGTTACATACCACACAACTAGGAGCCTGCCTGAAATCATTTTGAATATAGCAAGATAAGCTGGAAGAGAGACCTCATTACTTTTTCTTAGATGGCCTAGCCATGAACTCGCATCCTCTTGCATTATGCAGTTAGCATCAATATTCAGTATTTTAACTTTTGTGAGTAGGCCCAAGCTTAGCATGAGTTTGAGAGTTATCAAGGAGCAGGGGGAAAAGGGGTAGGCTAGGAGCATGAGCAAGGAGAAGCTGAAGTCTCTGCCCTGTCACCATCTCCAAGGGTTCAAGAGCCACAAGAAAGAGCTGCCCAGAGCAGCAAGGTTAAATACAGTAATGTTCAAAAATCAAGGCTTTGGGGTCTTTTTTCATTGGCTTTCTTGGTTTTGGATCCTCCTTGTTGAAACTTGTCTCTTTCAGAAGAAGGAAAGCCAAGGTCCTCCCCTACTCATGGGACCCCAGAGGTTGCAGCTTCCAGATAAGCACCAGCTGTTGCAAAACAAGGATCACAAGAGTTTGCAGCACAGCCTTGAAGCCTGCCTTCCCCCGAGAAAACCCCAGCAACGTGCCTGAAGCACTTTCTGTGTATGCATCATTGGGGGCAGTAATCAGGCAGGTAGAGACTAGTGGAGCCAACTGAGCCCAGCATAGGCGGGCAGAACAGAGTGGGGTTTGGCTTGAAATGTGGTGGTTTTATCTTCAGCATTTTCCCCCTCCTCCCTGTCCCAGGCCTGATCTACCTGGCAAAGTTTTCCAGGCAAAGTGATGGCAGCCATGGGTCTGCAGAAATTGTACCCTCTTGCCTAGACAACTGGAGGCAGCGGTGCTGACAGAAGATGACTCCAGCCCTCATAATTTCTGACATGCTGGAAAGTAGTGTAGCAAACCTGTGAGAAACCCCCTTTTTGCCACGTGCTGCATCTCCACTAGGGGTGTAGCCATTGGTGTGCCTGCAAAGCTGCAGTGGTAGCACCCCTGCAGCACAGACAAGCCCAGACTCTCCCCAGTGTTTTGCTTTCCCCCTTCATCCCTGAGGTAGGAGCCAGGCCTTGGGCTCTCCTGCTCTCACTTGCAGCAGGCTGACTGATGTTCAGGATGGCTAGCAGCAGTGAGCACCAGCATGCCTAGCTACCCCCGTGCCTAGCTTTGTGAAGCATCTGGAAACCAGAGCAGACCACTGCCAAGTCTCTGGGTCTGTGCAGTGGCTACATGGGGCCAGAGAAGTGTCCCAGCACCCACAGGAATGTGGGTCACAAAACAAACCTGCCCAGGGTCCCCAACAGAGCAGCAGATTACAGCCCATCAGAGCTGGTTCTTCCCAGCCCTAAAGGTGAGAGACCCCAGCACAGCCCATGGGACCCTCCTCTAGGAGGCAGGAGCCCTGCAACCCGGCCCCTGCTCTCCATGCCTTACATGCTGGCTCTAGCCTCTGTGGAAAGCTGGGAGCATGCAGACCTCCAGCCCCTCTTGTTGCCATCTGCTCAAGCCCAGCAGGCTGTGTGTGGCAGGACTGTTGCTTTCAAGCCATCAGTAACTCCCCTTTGCATAAGCAAGTCAATATTTTTAGCCCTTGCCTGAATGAGGGCAAACTGCAAGGCGCCAGTGGTCATTACCAGTTCAGCAGCCTGTGGAGCAAATGCAGCTGGTGCACCCTGGGTACCAGCCTCCAGAGCTATCGTTCCCTCTGCCACTTAGGTCTGTTTTCAGAGCTGCTCATAAAGGGCCCCGAGCCCAGGCTGGCCTGGGTCCCTGCGGGCTCTCTGCACTCCTCTTGCTTTTTGCTATTTTTGTTCCAGGAAGTGGTGCACTAGAGGCTGCAGGGAGGCCATTAGCTGATAAAAGGTCTGCACGCCCCAAGGTCTGGTGAATTAGCTGCTCTGAGGGAGGCCCAGGAGATGGGGCAGGGGCAGGTGACCTGCAAAGACCTCCTGAAAACATCTCTTCCGTTCCCACTTCCATGGTTTTGTGTGATGACGCTCTCCCCCACAACTTGCTCTGCTAATTAGGGAGCAGCAGCTTTGTCCCCTGCCCTGCGGGTTGGCACTTGAAGCGGCTGCAGGCTGATGCATGCAGCTCAGGCCAGGAGCTTGGAAACTCAATGATTATGTGAAGACTGTGCTCCCAGCCCATGACAGTACCCGATTCGCTCATCATGCTTTTCATCCCTAGGTTGCAGCGCTGTCAGTATAGTCTTTATGCCTTTGGATGGGAAATCCAAGGCATAGGCAAGAGGAAATGACTTGCCCCACCTGCCAGTAGCAGAGCTGGGATGACAACCCATGTCTCCTGCGGCCCTGTCCAGTGCTTGTTCATTGGGCAATGCTGCCTTTCTAGCCAGCTAGTTGAAATGCCCACAGAGAAGAAGTACATCCAAGTGGGCCCTGGGACTTGTGAGACCTAATTTCAAGTCTCTGCTTTGCCAGAGGCTCCCAAGGAGATGTAGGGCCTTCACATAGAGCATGGATCAGTCCATTCGGTCCAGATGCACGCAGTCTCATGACATCCCATGACCTCAGCCTCGGTCTTTCCAACACATTCCTAGCTCACTACAAGCCCATTTTCCCCAACACACGAGTGAACTGGCAGGCAATGCTTTATTTTTAAATACTCAGGAACACGCACAAGTCATGGGAGAGTCACACTCTATTTCCAGAAGGCATTTGCTTCAGGGAGCCTAAAATTAGCCTCTTTGTTCCTAAAACGACCTTGTAGCACCACCAAGATTTGGCAAGAGGCTCTTGAGTTGGGAATGCGATACAGGAAGTACCTGCATGGTTCCCTGCAGTGATGTCATGTGGATCACCCAATGGACATGCTCAGCGATGAGGAGTCATGGGAAACTCCCAGAGAAGGCACTGCAACTTGTTCACGCCACTCTGTATCTGCAGGCAGCTGAGTGCGGAGCAGGGTGTGAGGCTGAAGTGTGGACAGGCCCCATCCTTCATTCCCCCAGATAAGGGGACCCGCAGCTGCGATAGGGACCTGTCATTCTCTCACCAGGGGCAACAAGCTCTCCAGCACAATCTCAGCCCCTTGTTTCCTGCCCCTGCTCCCCAGCTCTCTGCCCCAGGAATTCCTGCCGGCCTTCATTCCACCTTCCACAAATGGCTTGAAAAACATGTCCACCCAGCAGCCCTGTGCTGCCTGGGTTGGCAGAAACAAGACAGCAGGTTTCTTGGCCTGGAACAGTGGCTCCAGGGACATGAACTGATTGAATGGAGGGTCTGGCTTTGCAGCTAAATTAAGAAATATCAAATCCAGCTGCCTAATCTGGCCTCCCAGGCTGGGGTGATCTATATGGAGTTTAAAAATACAACTCCATTATGGGCCTGAAAAACCCATGCAACAGGATAATCAGGTGGTGCATATGCTAGCATCCTCTATATTTTAACAGAAGCACCACTGATTAGCAGGAGGTCCCCTGGTTTCTTCACAGAAGCCAAGCGGCAGTGCCTTAATTGCCTGGATTGGTGTCACTACAGCACTCAACTCTTTCTGCAGTGGTAAGGAGACACAGACCTGTACAGAGCTTCATAACCATCACAGAGGCAGGTAACTATCACCACCATGTTACCTTGGGATGGGCAGTGAAACAGTGGTCCAGGATACAGCAGGAGATGGTAACAGAGGCAGGAGTTTCCTGTATTACCTCTCATAGGTTCAGGGAGGAACAGACCCAGAAGCAGCTAAAGTTTGAAGGGAACAATAACAAGCATGTGGATGCTGAAGAGGCTTTGTGAGCCACAGATCAAGACGTGGGGTTATTAGTTTTACCCACCTGGAGTCTACATTGGCTCGATTCCCTTCTAACTGCACACCAGCTTTACCCTGGCAGAAAGGCACTGATTACAATGGAGTCTCCCCAGATTTACATCAAGAGATAGAAAAGGGACCCCCACTGATGGAGACTGGCAGAGAGAGCTGGGTTTTTAAAAATGGCCAAAGCCCATTTCACTTCAAAACCTGGGCTATTTCCCTGAAAAGCTATTTTCATAGACACCCACCCCAAAACAGGAAGCCTCACTCAGGGCAACACAACCCCCCTCATTAACAACTTTGAGACAACTCCCTTCCTCAGTGCAAGCAGAGTTGCAGCTAGGACTCAGTGGTGTATCCAGTACTGTATTTGCACTCTAAACTAAACATTCAACCACCAAAACTGCCCCTCTGCACAGCAATAGCACTGGGTGCCCAAAAAGGATCCATGCACCCCAGGCCCGAAGGACTTGTGGTACCATTATGCTTGTCAGATGCCTCTGACCTATCTGGATGTAGGAGTGCAGCTTTATCACATCCTTTCATTGTTCTCATGGCCAGTATTTCAGCATCTCTTGGTCACTTCCTGGCCTGGGATGTGATGTCACAGTTCACAGTGGTCTTTGCACTTCAACACCAGCGAAAAAAATGTACTGTTATGCCCAGGATAACATGGTAACCCCCTCCCCTGCCGCTCACCCTCTTGGTCAAACAAGCCAGCAGCAATGTGAAGAATCTCAGCGGGTGACAGAAGCTAAGAGCACTTCATGCCTTTAGGGTGCTCCAGGCTTGTGCCTTCTTTTAGTAGCACAAGAAGCAGATGTAGTATTGTGTTGGCCTCTGATTAAACACAAATTAAGAGCTTCAAGCTGAGAGCCCTGTTCTTAGCATGCCGCAGGGACTTTGTGGGAGGGTATGCAAGTCCATGTTGCAGCTCTGCTTGCTTTGTCTGCCACTGATCCCTCCTGCAGCACAGACCCTGTGATGACAGTTTAGTTACTGGGTGGGTTCAGATATCGCCGGATCTTGCATTAGGCAGCTTCTATGTGCACTTTCTTCCAAAGCTTCCAGCCAAGATTTTCAAATGTGGCTTTGGGGGAAAATCAATGTGAGACCCCAGATAGAGGGTCGGGACTACATAGCCTTGGCCTCTTCCCTGCTCTTTTGATCTCATTCCTCCATTGGCAACACACTTGTACGTGGGAGAACTTCCCGATGCCTGTCATCTCTTCCTCCTGTCAGGCCAGGGAGCGAGTGTTGCTTAAGAATGATGGATGGGGAAAACATCTGCTCTTCCAAAACTGTTAAGGCCCAGATCTTAGTACTTCAGGGTCTGTGGTGGCCAGAGAGAGCAGGGAGGTCACTTCAAAAAAACCCTGTCTTCCCTCAGAAACCTGCATGTCACTGTTTGTTGACCCATGTGCTTGCTTATTCAGATGCCGATATGTCTCACTGCTCACAGCCTGCATTGCTATCTGTCTTTGAGACAGTACATCCATGCACACTGCCAGTGCACCCAGGCCATATTATACCCCAGATTCTCAGCTGCATGCATTTACACCAGAACATTTGGCCTCAGACACAGAAGATCCCTCAGAGCCAAACTTGAGGATCATGGACAAGGCAAGATGAGGGGCAGGTGTTTGCCTTCTAGGGCCTTGCGTGTCTGATCACAGCAGTTAATCTGGCAAAAAATTCACCTGAAAATAACTGCTGGGTTAGTAGTCTGCTCACGTAGCATATGCAAGGTCCAGGCCACGCACCGGGGCATAGAGGAGGAGGTTTTGGAGCCTGTTCTATATTTTTACATTATCTGTTAGGGGTTGGAACGTGCAGTTGTTTTTACAACACAAAATTACACACCCATCTCATCAGTGGTGTTGTTCTCCATCCTGCACCCTGTCCTGTTGAGGAGCAGTCATGTTGGGAGGTGGAACTACTAGAAGAAGCACACACTGCGCTCTCCAGGCGGCAACACTTTGGCTCCACGCTACCTTACAACTAAGATCCACTTTATATACAGGAATGACTGTCTGGGGGAGAGGCAGGTTTCTGAGCCCAAACACATCTCCTCATGCCAGCTCCATCATCACAGCCTACCATTGCCTTATAGCAGTATAGTTCATTCCTGTGCCCGCACTACGGAGGCTACGGCTGCCTTACCGACACCACGGCAGCCGAGGTGATGCAGCGTGTGCAGGTAGAGGAGTCCTTTAAGTAAATGAGACAGAAAAGGACCAACGCTCCTCTTTTCTCCAGGCACATAGAGTCAGGAGCTGTGTCCTAAAGGGAAGCCAATAGCCCTGCCCATCAGGTGGGATGGGAAGGGTAAGCAGGCCACAGCCTGCCCCTTGCCACCTCAAGGTCATGGCAAGGGCACAAGGTGCAGTGCAGCCGGTGGGCTATTGGTAGGGGAACGCACCGTGTCTGATCCCCCTCGGCCAGGGCTTCAGCAGCAAGCAGCTACAGGGAAGTGTGGAGTCCTCGAGTGCTCAGCGCGACAGGGGAGGTGAGACTGCGGAGCTGACAGCTGGGCTTATCTGGAGCATGAGTGCAGGCTCCAGCCCTGTAGCCCGAGCACCTTATCGGCCCTCCCAAAGTGTTAGCTTTTGAAACGCTACCGCTAATCTGCCAGCACTGACAGGCGACGATGACGATATCCTGCCCGGCTGGCAGGAGGCCACCCTGCCCTCTGCCACAGAAGGACGTGGCTATTTCCAGGGGTTTGGCTCACACCCCAAGTATTTTCTGGGAAAGCAGAGGAGTGCTGTCAAACTAAGAACAGCAAGCTGATAACAATCGCTGCAGCCATGACCGGTTACTAATAAAGGGAAGATCAGAGAGGTCTATCTGCCACCATATTCCTCTTGCAGAGGCCCTCCACTGGCCTTTCCCACTCACACTCACCCCTCACTGTAAATAAAGGGGCTTCACCAGCTCCATCCAGCTCGGCTGGACCCATCTGAGTGTCCCACCGTTGTCTCAGCCCAGCTCCCGACATGATGGATTCTGCTTCCACCGCCTAAAGAGGGCAGGTGCCTGGCTGCCCTGCTGTGCCTGTCCATTGCCTCTACAAGCAGGACCTAGTTATGCCTTAATGCTGGTCCCCAGCGGCCAAACTCAGGGTCATACACGGTCCCTTTGTCAGACCACAGCTGATCGCTCCCTAAAAAACAGGCAGAGACTCCTGAAAGAGGATCATGGACTTCATGCAGCCGCTCAGTTTTCAGTAAGTTCAGTTCCTCTTGGGTACAACGCACAGTGGCAGAGGGAAGAATCAATGCAGCACCTATGTCTGGCCTTGGTGCCTTCCTGTCTGTGCTTACCACCGTCTGCACACCCAAGGGTGGGAGCTGTATAAACCAGCGTGCTTAAATCACGCAAAAAACCTGCCCCTTATCGTGGCATTTGCCTTGGGAGGTAACAAACCCCCGAGATCAGCAGGCCCTGTTCACACAGCTCCAACCCACTCCAGGGCAGATAAAATACTGCTACATTTGAGCAACACTGACCAGGTTTTAATCTGCAGCTGAAACATTCGAAACTTTTTTTTCCTTAAATAAAAGCTCATATCCTGCAAACATCTACCCTGAAAGGCCTGATCAGCACACCTGACGGGCTGGACTTGGACCACGGATGGGAAGCCTGACGCCCTGGCACCCACCCCGTGCTGGGAGATATAACACCTCTACTCATTTACGGATCACCCCCCCCACCACACACACACGCTTTCCGGAAATGCACATGTACGACTGCTCCTGCATTCCTGCACAGGGTGCCAGAGTCCATTGCCTGCCTTGTTGTGGAAGAAGCCTTTGGACCCTAACGGGACAGTACGTACCATGCTCCCAGATGTGACAGGCCATTTTATCAGCAGCGCTTGGCATTTGTTTCGCTCTAGTGCCGTGTTTATTCACGCCGCGGTCCGGGATGGACTCTCTGCTTGCCAGCAGAGGTCACCATGCGCTTCGTTCAGGATGGAGAAGGAGGGGGGCGAATGCAGAGATGGGGCTTGGGGAAAGCAGCATTTGCCAAACCCCACGGGCTGCTGGGAATACAGAGCCTCTCCCTTGCTGCTCCCACCCAGGGCAGCACACAGAAGCCCTGTGCCCTTTCCCATGGCCACACCAAATGGGCCCCCACTCTCCTCCCAACGGCCACATAGCAGGCCTCGATGAAAGGGGAGGTGGCCCGATCTCACATGGAAACCAAGGGTCCTGGAGCACTAACTTCAGTTCGGTCACCCTCCATTCACACTGGTGACCCTGGTCCTGCTCTCTCCCAGCCCGGGCAGAGAGTCACAGCCATTTGACAGCCATTTGACTCAAGCCCAGCAGTCTCCAGGGGAAGACGATGGAACAGCTTAAAACCGTCTCCCCGCTGGGCCTCATTAGTGTCAGCAGAGTGTGATGAATGCATCTGACAAACCTAATCCGGGACCTTTGCCATCAAAACCCAACGCTCCAGAACCACCTCCAGCCTGCTGCTAAATGCCAGGCTGGCGTCTTCCTCCACCCCAGGCAGGAGATGGGGCCGCGCTGCTGAATACCAAAGGACGGCGCACGAAGAGAGGCACATTGGTGAGGGCAGTTAAACTGGGCAGAACAGGAGGCAGTTCCCAGACGGCCCCCGAGAAAGGTGCTGGGTTCCTGTCCTGCACTCCCACAGAAACGGCCTTTCAGTGCAGGCGTCTTCCAAGACGAACCCTGGAGGGTGATACACCCAGCTCCCACTTCTCCTCAGCCATGCCCCCTTCAACGAAAGAGAATTTTCCCCAATGGGAAATAACTAAACAGTCCAGTCTTGGCCTGCCAGGTAGTCATCAGATTGCCCGAATCCCTTCACGGCTTCCTTGCAGAGACTTGATGGGCTTCTGCAGGGACAGGGCTGCCTGCTTCTGCCACCCAAACATGCCTTCAGGTCCTACCCAGCAGCCCCCTACTGCCCATCCCAGGGGGAAAGCACTAACAATAAGATGGCTCCAGCCTGGAAGGATGGGAAATGACAGCACCAGACTGTTCACGACATCTGGGACACGGGCCAAATTCTGCTCTCAGAGAACCTGCTGTAAACCCCGTGGAGATGCTCCAGATTTACCCCAGTGTCAGGGAGCCAAGTGGGCTCCTGGCTGTCCCTCAGGGCTGGAGAGAGCGGGCACTGCAGGATGCATCGAGAGGGAAGGCAGCAGTGACAGGGAGCGAGGTAAGCACCAGCCACTGGGTAATTACCAGTTGCGCGCAGGCTCCTGACGCTGTGCACTGAACCCTGGCACAGCTCTGCAGGAGCAGGTTCAGGTACCCAGGCAAATGTTAATGTCTAATAATGAGGGGCCTCTGGTGCCAGCGTCTATCGGGGACCCGGTGAGCCTGCTTTGACGAAAGCACTGCGCCCACGTCACTGCCCTTGGAGCCAGGAAATGCCAGTGAGGATGGAGGCGGCTCTGTGGGTCAATAAACCCAGAGAGAGGCGGATAATGGAGTCCTGCATCACTGCTCAAGCGGGACCAGAATGGATTAACTGGTGTCCAGCTAAGCAGCTCACTCACCTCCAGCCTTGGGACTTAGTCCCCTTCACAGCCAGCTCTGAAGCAGGGGCAGAAACACTGCAGGAGGCATCTGGCATGTTGTCTGTCATCAGCAAAGATCTCCCAGAACTTCACACACAAAGCTGCAGGATGCCGCTGAAAGCCGGTGAGGGCCCTGGTCCCTGTGTTATGGGTGGAGAAGCAGAGAAATATGTGCTGTACCTGTGTCTGGTGCAGCGTCACACAACCAGCCCCCGGCAGACCTGGCATGGGAGAGCCCAAGGAGCTGGTGGAATTTCTCCAGCGAAGCAAAGTTGTGTCTGAAAACGCCAGCTCAGTGTTCAAAGCAACTCGCGTCCTACCACTCTTTGGGGCTTTCAAAGCTAACATCTTACCTGGATTCCTGGTTTGCAATCAGTTAAAAACAGTGGTTTCAATCCAACTCGGACTGGAATCAAATTCCAAAACCCCAAAGACATTTTGTGAGCCACAATCCCTGTTTCACCCCAGCTTTGCTTGCAATCCCAGAGCCCCTTGCTTGAACTCAGTGTCATGCTTCTCCACTTGTAAGTGTAGGGCAGTGCGAGAATGAACTAAGCAGCCTTGGGGTCTGAGTTCAGTGCCATAGGCTCATTTCTCCTCTGGCTGTCCTGGGTTAGAAGCTGGACTTTACAAGGACCACAATTTGCAGTTTACATTAGGCCTGATGTATTCAGGGGTCCCTCATGTGGATCCAGTCTCATCACTTTAGACGTCCAAAGGTAAGGACATTTCAAATATCTAAAGGGCCATGGGCAGGCAAGGTGCACGTGAGCCGGACAAGAGTCTGTCTGTATGCACAGAGGAAGCAGGATGGCATGAGGAGGCTGAACAGGAGTGTGGACACAGGTAGCACCAAATTTGTGCTGATCAAGAAGCCACACTGCCTTAAACTCCCTGGGCACGTCTACATGTGCAATTAATGTGAAGCAATAAACTTTGGATCTTATTGCTCCAGAGTTTATTTTCCCAGGTGAATGGTACCACAGCATGCTGAGCCAGGTCAGAGCACCCCTGGCTGGCAAGGGACCCCAAGGTTAGCTTGCCAGCCTGGGGTGCGCCAACCCAGCTCAGCGTGCAGCAGAAAGGCTGGCTGGGGCACGCAGGTGCTCCACTGTGGGGCTAGCCAGCAGGCAGCCCCCGTCCCGAAGCACCCTCATGCCCCGGTCAGCTGGGGCAGCATCTGCACATGTGGCGCTGTGGAGTAAAAAATTCCACAGCAGAATAGTACTTGTATTTACAAATACTATCCTGCTGTGGAGTTAATTAGTTTACTTCAGCCTAATAGGGCTGCAAGTGTAGACGCAGTGTTTACTGGGGAGCTAATTTGTCTTGTGTAGCTGCATCCCCTGTGGAGAAACCTGCTGGTATTCTCAGCTCTTTGCGAGGGAGATGGGACTGCAAAAGCCTCACCAGAATTTTTCCCCTCTACTGATAGCCCTCCCACCAACTACAGCCTCTTTGCTGAATGCATGAGCCTCATGAAGCAGTCACTGCAAAGGCTGCTAAGCAGGCAGTAAGGCTGGCCTAGTGGTTTAAGTACTAGGCTAGCATGCTAGTACTACAGGTTCAAATCCCACTTCTGGCTTTTAACAAGAAGAGAGATAGCTTCAAAGGCATCAGATGACTACTTCTGTGGAGGGATAAGAAAGTGGAGCCTGTGAAGTTAAATAGCTCTACTGGTACTATCCTCCTAGATTGATTTGGTAGAAAAACAGGACCTGGCTATGCAATGGAGTCAGGGCTACTTGTCTACCAACAACCTGTTTTGCTTAATCTACTAAATGGAGACCACACTGAAAGGTGCACATGTGTAATGGGGGGCACTGGTTACCAGAACAAATGACTCATGGAGGGTGCTTGATGGAGGCTGGTTCTCTCTCCATCACAAATCATTAAGCGAGATGGAAGGTGAAGCCTGTGGCCTGTGCCGAGAAGGAGAGACCAGATGATCACAGATCTTAAGGCTAGAAGGACACATTAGGAAGCTACTTCTGTGGCAGCTGTTCACATGCTCAGAGTGATGCTGGACAACAGGCTGGCAGGGGGAGCGAAGAGGATGTTAGTGTCCCAAGATACCCACAGACACAGAGAGCTTCTGCTGTCACCTTATTATGCAGGGAGGAATGCAAAGATCCTCCAAGGGGGAGGGCAATGCTTGCCTCTCATCAGATTTGGGGAGACAGCTCCAGTGTCACAGACTAACAGTCCAGGTCAAGTATGTTCCTGACCTGTTTCTCTCTCCCTTTAACCTAGAACCACCACAGAAATGGTGGTGATATTATGCTGGCACTGAAAACCTTGGGCCACTCCAAGAACACTTGTCCAGCCCAGCGTCATCCAAATGCAATGACAATGAGGCCAGTTTCCTTTCAGTGGCAAAGTACGTCCTTTCTGAGGACACCAGTGAGAACAAAAGTTGGTCAGACCTCCCCGGTAGCAGTCCTGGGAAAGGAAGGAAAGTCCAGTGGCAAAGGGGCTAGTACTTCTGCCCACAGGACCCTTCAAAGACAGTGAAGAGCTCAGATATTAGTGAGAGGGGTCACAGACAGATGCTCAGACACAGTCCATGCCCCCCACCCCCCACCCTGGACTCTCAGGCCACAACACAAACAGCTTCTCCCTCATATTGCCTCATCCCTGAACCTCTTTCAACTAGAAGCTGCCCCATCCCCTGGGAAGGGACAACAGAAAACTCCATGAAGCCCCTCTTGAGTCACATTGCCCCTTGTTCTCAGCCTGGTCCAGCAGTTTGCTGCAGCCTAGGCCCTGCTGCTGCTGTCCCAACACCTTTTCAAATCATGCTTTTCCTGGGACACGACACTGGACTGAAGTCTGAGGTCAGGGTGAAGAGGTTCAAACAGGAGTGACTAACAAGGTGATGGGGCCTGCAGGCAGGAGCAGGGAGAGCAGCAAGCAAGTGGAAGGGGAGAGAGAGTCACTTGAATCCTTTTGTCTGCCAGATCCCAACCCAGGTCCTGCTCTGGCATGTGCCTGGTGCTAGCAGCAGGTGGACAGCAAATAGAGCAGTGCACTTGAATGTGTAAGTGAGGGGGATGACAAACAGGGCATGATCTCAGTGTGGCGCGTGACCAGAGACCCCAGGAAAGTCCCCAGCATTTCGACAAAAGCTAGACGTTCTGATTGTTGGGACTCATTATAGCGTCCAAGGGACAAAACATGATCCACAGCCAGCACACACAGAAACTAAACTCTCTCGTAGCCCCTGGCAAGCCCAGGCAAGGATATAGGCAGGGGAAGCAACACCCAGTTAATTACATCTATCTAGTTATCAAGGGTGCTCAGGCCAAAGCCTCTGGCGGGGATAACACATGTGCTGCCAGCACAGGCCAGTGCTAATACTGCAGCTATAAAGATAATAGAATCATAGAAAATGAGGGTTGGAGGGACCTCAGGAGGTCACATCTAGTCCAACCCCCTGCTCAAAGCAGGGCCAGCCCCGGCTAGGGTGTTCCCGCCAAGGCTTTGTGTAGCCGGGCCTTAAAAACCTCCAAGGACGGAGATTTCACCATCTCTCTAGGTAACCTGTTCCTGTGCTTCACCCCCCCACCCCAGTGAGGTTTTTCCTAATATCCAACTTAACTCTTCCTTGCTGCAACTTGAGACCATTGCTCCTTGCTCTGTCATCTGCCCCCGCCGTTCAGCTCCATCCTTTTTGGAACCCCCTTCAGGGAGTTAAAGGCTGCTATCAAATCTCCCCCTCAATCTCCTCTTCTGCAGACTAAATAAGTCCAGTTCCCTCAGCCTCTCCTCAGAAGTCATGTGCCCCAGCCCCCAAACCATTTTTGTTCTTTCCAACTTGTTCACATCCTTTCTGTAGTGGGGGGCCCAAAATTGGAGACAGGACTCCAGGTATGGCCTCACCAGGGCAGAACAGAGGGGAATAATCACTTCCCTCCATCTGCTGGCAGTGCTCTTACTTATGCAGCTCCATAAGCCGTTAGCCTTCTTGGCAACAAGGACATACTGCTGGCTCATATTCAGCTTATTGTCCACTGTAATCCCTAGGTCCTTTTCTGCAGAGCTGCTGCTTAGCCAGTTGCTCCCCGGCCTGAACCGATCCATAGGATTGTTGTCTTAAGTGCAGGACTTTGCACTTGTCCCTGTTGAACCTCAAGAGATTTCTTTTGGGCTAGTCCTCCAATATGTCTAGGCCACTCTGAATCCTAGCCCTACCCTCCAACATATCTACTACTCTCCCCAGCTTGGTGTCATCTGTGAACCTGCTGAGGCTGTAATCCATCCCATCCTCCAGATGGTTAATGAATATATTGAACAAAAACCAGCCGCAGGACCGACCCCTGGGGCACTCCACTTGATACCAGATGATTTCCCTTCTCAGTGGGGCTCCAGTGTGATGCAGCTGCATTGACAAAACTGCTTGGCAATCTAACAATAGCCTCCTCCTCTCCCATCATGAAAAGACGCTCAAATCCCCATCTCTTTTGGACACATATTGCCAAGGATATAGGTAATCCTAGTGCTTTAAGTTGGTTTTCAGATGAATAACTGGTGAAAATGCTGAACACAGACACACAAATTGCTTTTACATACCCAGTGCCAATGAAAATTTCAGCCTCATCAAAATGACAACCAGGAGAGCCAGATGGCTCCTCACTGCTATTTTCTCCATAACACTTTAGCGCAATGGCTTCCAACTTCCTGCACAGCATGTGCAAGAGGAAGATTCATTATTCTCCTTTTAGGGAAATTCCCATTGTTTGCCAGGGGCCCAAAATGTCAGGCGTCAAGAGCAGGGAAGTGATGGCACTATAGGAGAAAAAACAGCCATTCAAAGCAAATACTTTCTGATTTCAAAGCAAGTTGGTACCTCTCCAGGAACTGGGACTGGCCCAAGCACATAGCCATCTATCGTGATACCCTCTTCACCATAACATCTGAGGGGGGACTTGGTGTTCATCCATAAGTATGTAAGGGGTGAATATCTGGGAGAAAAAAACCAGCTATTCATGAGGGCACCCCAGGGGAGGACAAGGAGCAATGACCATAAACTGTTAGAGGATGGTTTTAGGCTGGATGTAAGGAAGAACTTTTTTACCGTAAGGGTGACCAGAATCTGGACTAGACTTCCCAAAGAGGTGGTGCTCGCCCCATCCTTGGGGGTCTTCAAGAGGAGACTGGACGGGCACCTGGCTGGGATCATTTGATCTCAGCAGTATTCCTGCCCGCAGCAGGGAGCTGGCCTCCATCTTTTGAGGTCCCTTCCAGCCCTTAATTTTTATGATTCTTTGATACTGGCCAGGTCTTCCTGACAGCCTCAGGAGACTCCAACTGTAACAAGTCTAATTCATGTCTTCACCCTTTGGGTACAGGCTCCATGCCTGTTTGCCTGTGTTCAGGATGCAATGATAGTTTTGAAGATGGGCAGAAACAGGTTCAGTTTCTCCTGTTCCCACAAGCATTTCAGTGAATCCTGGCTGACAGCAGCTGCAGACAAGCAAGGAAAAACATGATTTTTTTGGTGACCAGGGCCTCAAGGCTATAAATGATGGACCTGTTGATTTAGAAAGGAGAGTAGATCCCCATAGTCCAATTATGAGAATCAATCATACAGTGAATCAAAAGAAGGCTTAAGGCACCTTCACCCACCCCATAACTGAAGGGGAAGTAGGTCAAGAGATCCCTGACTGAGATCAGCTGGAAGAAATTCATGCAAATGAAGAAACAAGCTCATTTCACAGAAAGGCTCCCAATGAGGGGACACGCCAAAAGTAGCCTCATGTGACAGATGATCTTTTAAATTCCTCTTGGGATGAAGTCATATAGTGTTGAAGTGGAGACAACTGCTAACCTAGAAACATGGATGCACCTGAGGCTCCTACTCCCAAGGGCATCAGGAGAGGAATAGATGTGGTGTTTGAGACTGGCTGGGGTAGGGAACACCTTGGCATGAGATGTGCCATAAAACAGGGGCTGGAGCATAATGCGGAGTAGCTGAATATACACGGACACCCCAGGATGCCCCTACCATCGGTTTGGAGGACCCATGGCCCTGTGTAGTCAGGCTCCCACTGGCACGTCATGCAGAGTCACACAACTTACACCCGCATGGGGGTCTGTCCGTGGGAGACTGGAAAAATCAGTAGCAGCTTCCCAGGGACATGATCTGTGGGATTAAACCCAACACCTATGGGCAGGCTGCAGCTGGCCCCGCACAGCTCTGGAGTGGGAAGCTCCTCCCAATCTCCCTTCTGTGAATTGCTTCGCTGTCAGGGCAGAGGGACGGGGGCACGAGCTGGGGTGAAAGCATCTGTTTCCATCTAGAATGAAGGCTCCATACAGGCCGGGGGGAAGGAATATAGGCTGCACCTACTCAACAGGGATCAGAGCTGCCTCCCCACCCCAGAAACCACGTCATGCAGAATCCCCTACTGCAGCAAAGCCCCAGGCATGGGGCCCTGCCCTGCAATCAGCCCAATCTGCCTCTAACCCCTGTGCTGCCCTATTGCCCTGGGGAAGGTTGCAGGAGGAAGGAAAGAGATCCTTGGAGAACAAGCAAGAGGGGGCAAGAGGTGATCCCAGGCTTTCCTCCAGCATGGGGTGGTGCCTGCAGGGGATTTCAGTTTGGTCCCTTAGAAGGAGGAGCCTCCTGCCAAATCCACCCCCAGAACACAGTGCTCAGACATCCCCTGAAGTCATGGGCATGGAAGCAGCACTAGGAGCTGGCACCTTCTTGATGCCCACGGGAAATTTTCCTGGGGGAAAAGGCGAAGTTAGAAGGGAGCCTGTAGTGGAAAGGGGCTCAGCTGTTGTCAGACAGGGAATCTTCCTCCCTTTGTAATGCTGAAGCCAGTTGGGAATCCTCTCCCCTAAGCAGGTTGCAGCACCCCCTTCCCACCCAAGCCAGCAAGACCATGAATGCCAACCAATGCAACTTGCTGGGACAACCGGTCATACTTGTAGGACTCGAGATTCCTTGGCACTCTCCAAATCCCAGCCTGTCTCCTCCCTGAGAAGAATTCATATTTATTTATACTAATATCATTTTAATTAATAATCATTGTAGAACACCCCAAACCTCTCTGCATTTGCTGCTGTACAAGAGCCAAGCAGCTGTATGTGGAGGGGGCCTGCAAGTACACTGCACTACCCATCTCATCCCCTGGTTCTCAGGGTTTTGTTTCTGCAAAGGGACCAAAAAAGCCAGCCCAAGGTTTAGCAATGAACTCAGGCACCATCTAGCTAAATCAATTGACACACAGGTAGCATCAGGAAAGCAGGCAGCAGGGACCTCAGATCCACAGCCACAGAGCGATGCTGTGCTGCCAGAGTGCAGCCCCAGCCAAGGGAGAAGGGTTAGTTCCCTCCTCCCTTTGGGCTAATGAGAACAGGTCAGCACCTCTTAAACCAATCCTTGCTCTGGCAGGAGCTCCAAGGTGGGCTTGGGAGGGGTGTGGGGGGGGTGTGGGGGGGAAAAAGATAAAAAGGCTGGTACGAAGCAACGTTGCCACTGGAGAGAACCAAGAGGAGGAGGAATCAGAGACACCGGGGTACAAGGATGAAACTCAAACTCATTCTCTGCTGTGGATGTCTGCTGCTTCTGCTCCTCAGCCAGGACCAGGCAAGGGCCAAGCCCATTTCCAGCTTGCAGGTAAGAGACTGGCTGCTCCAACTGACAACCAGGGGCTTCTCCTTTCTTAGAAGTTGGGGGTACTTGCTCTAAAGCTTAAGATAAGCTAGGGCTCTTCTTACCCATCTCAGGGACCAGAAGATGCTCCGCTGGTAGTAATGCTTAGGAGCACAAGGCTGGGACACATGGGCTGTTGAGTGGGATGAAAGCTGTTCATTGCCCAAATTTGCTCTGTATTGATGTAATAGCAAGTGTTTTTTCCCCTCAAAGGTGTTGGAGGAGATTTAGGGTCAGTCTGGAATTGGGTGAAGCCATAAAACTCCGGGGAAGCAGCAGCTGCAGTTTCTTTCCCAGAGCACAGGACTCCCCCGACAGCCTTACCCAGGCATCAGCAGTCTCAGCCCTTGACTCTGCAGGTTCACCTGACAGCAGAAGGGCTAGGGTCTGCTTGCATGGGTTACACAAGGAGGGGACTCTCACCTTTTCAGGAGGATTCAGCTCCTTGCCCGAGAGCCGGGAAAGCCAGACACATTGTGCGTGTGCAGGAATATGACACAATAAAGCAGGGTACTTGGACCAGCCATGATTCGGTGCTTGAATTAATCTGCCAGCATCCCACTACTCCTACCTGTCCTGCAGCCCTCCAGCCCCCAAAGAAACACTTGACCCAGCACCAGCCTCAGCTCTCAACCCTTTCTCTGCTTCTCTGATCATCTCCTCTGCCTATTTTCCCATCCTCCCAAAGCACGCTTGCCCTGGCCACTTCCACCCTGTGCCCCCAAGCCATCCCGGACACCAGGCTCCCACATCCACCAGAGACTCAGCCCTCATTTCCTTTGTCAAGTTTCCAGGCTTTGGTTTCCTTGTCAAATTAGGACTAATGGTAGCTCATTGCAATAGCTCATGGCCCTACAGACAACACCAAGGTAAGGTATTAGGAGGACTAGAAAGAACTGAAATCATGGGCATTGCTTTCCAGGGTCATTTATAAACATTTTTCCATTAAAATAGGTGTATTTAAAGTGAGCACAGACCAAGGTCTATATGAAAATAAACAGGAGTCCCTGAACCCCACCTCCCTCCTGATCCCCTCCCCGACGTCTTTTGCATCTTTCAGAGCCTGTCCAGATTGCTAGATGAGGATGTGGAGCATCCCTTGACTTCAGAGGAGAGGGACCATGAGCAAGAGGACGTGATTCCCACAGGCACCTTTGACCAACAGGCCCCTGAGCTCCAGTGGGCCCGGAAATCCAGGGACCAGTCGGAGGGGGCCCTCCTCAGTGATGCCGCTGTCCAGAGACTCTTCAGCGACCTCCTGGGTTCATCCAGGACACACAAAGGCAGAAGCAAGAAAGGTCTCTCCAGGGGCTGCTTTGGGGTCAAACTAGACAGAATTGGATCCTTGAGTGGACTGGGGTGCTAAGTACTTGCTATGGTAAGACAGCAAGAGTTAGACTGTGTATATGTTGGAGGGGTGGGGTACGGGGATAGAGAGGGAAATTGCTTTGTAAAGGTCCCTAACGTAACATCTATCCCTCCTTCTCCCACTCACAATAGACTAAAGCTACCTTGGCACGATGTCTGGTGGATACTTGGCTCATTCACAGAACACCCCCAATGCTTCCTTTATGTGACTTACATGTCGTCTATCCCAGCGAAGGCTTAGGGTCGCATATAGTAAGAGAACGGAAGAACTTACAAGAGCAACTAGCACATCAAGACAAAACAGAGACCCTACCAGCACTTCGCTTCCCTCCTCCACATCAGCTGTGTGCGCTTCATCCCACTGAAGACGTCAGACCAGAAAAGCTTTTGCCAAATCCCTAGCGACACTGGTACGAAAGCAGAGAAGCCGCCTTGAGCAGGATAGCTGACCCTGGCTGTAGAATAGGGAGAAGCCAGTTACCCTCTTGAGTCCTTTCCCATGATAATTCCTTCTGCTTTCTTGACAGGACTTCCAAGACACATTGCCTTTCAGTGAGGTGTTCACCCCTGATAGCCACCAATTCACCTACGGATGTACTAACTGACTCCCACCTCACCCCAGCCCTCATACACTTGACTGCTTAGAAACAGACCAATGCTACCTTGTTTGTTTGCATCAAAAAAACCCTTAATTTATATAAAAAACCCTTTTCTCTGGAATTTAATAATGCAAGTATGTTGGTCTCATTTATGTGCAAAGAACGGTCCCCATTGTATCACAGACATCACAAATAAATGGGGTTTCACACTCTGGTGAGTTCATTTTGAGCCTTTATTCTGTTTTCTTCCTTCTAGTTTATCATTCCTGGGGACAAAAGTGATTCCCCGATTTGTCAAATCGATAAAATAAACACGATCCATTCGAGTTCACCTGTTTCAGATGGTTGCTCAGTGGCTACAATGGACAAGCTAGAGGTTGTTTGGCTAAAACCTGGCATGTTTGAAGGTTTTAAAAAAAATCTTTAAGAAAAATCTCTCATGGTAACAAGTTGGCAACACAGGTCAGAGGCAAGGCTGATGCATCAACTTCACAATTGGGCATCACTAGGGTTTGGATCCAAGCCATGAAGCTCTCTATGCTTTGAGCGGAAAGGGGGAGCGACTTTATCTGACAGCAACAGCAGGCTGTTATACTCTATGCAGACCAGTCACTAGAAGAGTATGCAATATTGTCTACTACCATTTTACACTGATAGGAGGCCCTTGTGCTTGCCTAATCCAAGATGTCACTTTAGCCAAGATAAATGTGGAGATGCAATTAAAATGCCTTGGGGGAAATATTGCCTGGCTAAGGCACAGTTATGCTTGGGGGGAGGGGGGAAGTCCTCCTTTAAAGGATTCCCACTGGCATCCTCTAAGACGAACTAGCTCAGGAATTACAAATAATCTGGGTTATTTCACTCTTCTCAGGAAAATCTGCCCTGAATCTAGCCCAGCTTTCCAGTGGCACCAGATTTGTTCACTGTTACTTGACAAACACAATGCACTCCCTAAGGTCTGACGACACAGTGCTGCTGGTGGTGACCACTCCACCTGTGTGCCTGGTCCGATTAAAACTGGTGGGGCTGTCCATGTAAATGCTCTGAACAAGGATCACATTATGGGCATGGCTGTTCATTGCCAGCCCAGCTCTACAGATGCACAGACCAGAACCCCAGTTGGTTTTGCTGAAGGCATAAGCTGTGCAAAGGTATTCCTGTCCACTGTTGCCAGGAACACCCTTAAAATCAGGTTCCCATGGATACTGCATGACTCTCACATTGAGTAAACTCCTTGAAACAAACACCTTGCACCAATGCTTGTTCCTGGCAGCATTCCCAGAAAGGACTCACAAGAGAAGCATATGCACTGGTTCCAGCCAACTTTGCCAGTAAATGAACAGCAAGGAGCACCAAGTGAAAGAGAGCTAACATCGTCCCAATCTTTAAGAAGGGGAGGAAGGAGGACCCGGAGAAGTACAGACCAGTCAGCCTTACATCTATCCCTGGGAAAAATCCTGGAAAAAATTATCAAGGAGCACATCTGTGGGAGCCCGCTGGATAATGTGATGCGGAGGGGTAACCAACACGGGTTTTTAGCAGGCAGGTCCTACCTGACTAACCTAGTTTCCTTTTACGACAAGGCCACCCATTGTTTAGATGCAGGAGTTGAGGTGGATATCATATATCTGGATTTCAAGAAGGCCTTTGACCTGGTATCCCATACCATCCTTATAAATAAACTGAGGGGATTTGCCTTGGATGATTACACGATAGAATGGGCAGCAAATTGGCTCAAGGGCCGCACTCAGAGGGTGGTAGTGGATGGGTCGGTGTCCACCTGGAAAGATGTGGGCAGTGGAGTCCCTTAGGGCTCAGTTCTGGGGCCGGTGCTGTTCAACATTTTCATCAGTGCTTTGGATGAAGGGGTGGGAAGCACCCTGTCCAAATTTGCAGACGACACAAAATTATGAGGTGCAGAGGAACCAGATCCAGGCCGATCTAGATAGCCTGGGGAAGTGGGCAGAGAGCAACAGGATGCAATTCAATAAGAACAAGTGCAAGGTGCTGCATTTAGGGAGGAAGACCTGCCAACATACCGACAGGCTGGGGGCGACCTTCTCAGCTCCACTGAGGCAGAAAAAGGTCTTGGAGTCACTGTTGACTCCAGGATGAACACGAGTCGTCAGTGTGAAGCAGTTGGCAGAGCCAGTCACACCTGGTCGTGCATCCGTAGGTGCTTCACCAACAGGTCCAGGGAGGTGATTCTCCCTCTCTGAGGCACTGGTCAGACCGCAGCTGGAGCACTGTGTCCAGTTCCGGATGTCGTAGTTCAAGCGGGATGCGGACAACCTGGAGAAGAGCCACTCATCTGATTAGAGGCCTGCAGGGAAGGCCCTACGAGGAAAGGCTAAGGGATCTTAACCTCTTCAGCCTCTCCAAGAGAAGGCTGAGAGGGGACCTTGTGGCAGCATACAAATTCATAAGGGGAGAGCAACATGAAGTAGGCGACGAGCTGTTCACCAGGGCACCCACTGGGACAACAAGGAACAATGGCCATAAGCTACTGGAGAGTAGGTTTAGGCTGGACATTAGGAGGAAGTTCTTCACGGTCAGGGTTGCCAGGATCTGGAATGGGCTCCCAAGGGAGGTGGAGCTCGCCCCATCCTTGGGGGTCTTCAAGAGGAGACTGGACAGGCACCTGGCTGGGATCACACGATCCCAGGGTTGGTGACTCTTTTCTTGCCTGCCGCAGGCAGAGGGTCAGACTAGATGACCCACTGAGGTCCCTTCCGACTCTGTGAATCTAAAATTAGAGGAAGCTGAGAGCACTTTGATAATCAGCCCCGTAAGCAGGTATCTGGCTTCAGCCGGAGACATGCCCGTGGCTTCTGGACCTGATTAAGGGTTTCACATCAACAGTAGCTTCATAGGAACTCTGACTTTATTGGATTTGCACCGTCCTTTGTCAGAGTGGAGATTTGCCCAGTAGAAGGACCCCAGGGAAGAACAAAACCAGAGTCTCACCCTAGGGCCTAGACATTGCTGCTAATTTATCATCAGAGTCCTGATTTATCATCAGACATTGCTGCTAATTTATCATCAGCATGGCATCAGGTGGGTATCACAAAGCACAGGATCCCTTAGGAATAATGGCGCCTGCAGGGCCCCTCTGACTTCCTCAAGGTATCAGTAGCTCCTTCCCTCATTTACCTGTGGTTTCATTTAATCCTTTATAAGTCCTTTTAGCATTTAAGGACCTCCATCGGTTTTATTCTGGTTTCTTTCTCCCTTTCGGCCCTTGTTCTTTCAATCTTAACATTCACTTTAGATGTGAAGATATAAAAGCTGAAAACACCACCAAAAATTCTCTAAAAGCAAAAAACATATTCGATGATCCAATGTAGTCACTGCAGCAATAGTCCCATAATGGAAAACCCAGACACTGCTCCTGAGAGCTGTTGACTTAGAAATGGTATTTAAAGGCCTGTTGTTTGGGAATTGGCTTCTATGTATAAAGGTATGCATTGTAAGGGGCCAAGATGGGCAGCTGGGGTTAAATGGATTTCTAAATAGCTTGGGAGACGCACACAGCTTCTCATGGCCCTGAAAGCAGACACAAGCACAACACGGCCAATGGATGGACAAAGCCTGAGAATGAAGCGGGGCATGCCGTAGCACAAACAAAACTGGTGCCATGGGTGACCCTGTGTGTGCTAAGGTGCAGCGGGGTGACAGCTGCAGGGTGGTGGCCCCTGCTGTGATGCCTGCCAGCTGTGGAGGAGATGGGTGCAGGGGGGTCCTGGGGCCCTACATCCCTAGCTGCTGACAGGTAAAACTCATGCCAAGACTGTGTCTGTCCTGGGGCAGTTGATTGTACTGATTCTTTCTTCTCCTTAGCCTGGTTTTGTAGGTGCTAATTGATGCTCATTAAGTTGTGATGTAGCAGCTAGGTCCTGTGTATTGAGCTGGTCCGAGTGAATCATGGTTAACTGGGAACTGGGAACACAGCAGCTCAGCAGCCAGGCCTGCAGTGATGTCTCCCCTCCCGCCCCAAGATGGACACAGTCAGTCCCACAGCACCCATGGCACCAGTTTTGCTTGGCCGCAGCTTGCAGGGCAGTTCCCTCCAAACTCCTGCACCCATCTCCTTAAAACTTGGCAGGCTTTGTGGCCTCAGTAAGGGCGACCAGCCCTGCAGTTTTGACCCCCCCATGTTGTAACACGTAGACGTGACAGGAGTTTTGCTTTCAAGAATTTGGGGTGCAGTTTCCCCCAAACCCCTGTACTGATCATCTTGAAGCTTGGCAGTATTCATCCTCTCCGCAGAGTCTACCACCTCTGAAAATGTCATCCAAATCAGACAAAAAAACAACAGCTATAGATATTTCATTGTTTCCCCACTATACCCTACGGCCGGATCTCTGAAGCGCTTCAGGAAGCCGAACGAGGCCAGTGCGCTGACCTGGACGTGCTGCTCAAGACCCCAAAGTGTCCAAAGTTTCTCCGGATCCGAAGCCTCACATAGCCCTATGTACTACACTGTCCCATAACACAAGATAAGTGACACCAGCAATAAGGCCTCAGAGAGCAGGGGGGCCTAAGTCTCGGTTTTGGGGGAACAGACCAAATTAGGAGAAAGCCCGGAAAGCTACGTGGGCGTGTGACCACAGAGAGACAACCAACCAGAGATAGCCACAGATGGAAAGTCATCATCGGGAGTCACCACGGGGGAAGGAGAATACAAAAGCAGAAACTTGGAATTAACAGAGGGTCCCTCCCTTTGTCCTGTCCCTCCTTGTCATCCTCCTCTTCTTCCTTGAGAGGGGTTCCTATCCCCATCCCCCGGGAAGGGTCCCTGAGCCCGCCATGGACAGAGGGCATACAAAAAGCCTGCCTCATGTACCCCACTGGGGGGCAAGGGGGGTGTTGTGGGCCTTGGCATCTCACCTCCAGACTTCTGACACCTAAGAAAAAGAGCCTCAGAGTGGAGCCTGCATCCTGCCCAGATGTACCTGGACTCCGATGACAGCCCTAGGATTGGCAGATACAGAATTGCTTGACTGTTTGTATTGTTGCGTTTTTGTTATCACTCTGTATCAATAAATTTGCCTATTATTGACTGGCAGGTGTTGTGGTCAGGTCGGTCTGAGGATTGTACCAGCCTGGCACAAAGGTATAAGGGCTGGGTTCCTAAAATCCAGTTTCAACAAAAGCCTCTGGCTAACTATCTTGAGTAGTTTTCCCCCTGCTCATTGCTTATTCTATCTAAGAAGCCAGCTTTTCTTTCCCCTTCATTAATGCCTTGGCTGCCCCAGCGAGAGTGAACAAGACTGTCCCATGCTGGTGAAGAGCATTTGAATCATTTGCTTGGACACGTCCGATTTGTAAGCATCATAGCTCTGAAGTAAGCCATGAACTCTATTATGCTCCATGCTGGGTTTCATCGGCACAAGGGCTTTAACACAGAGCATTTCCTCTGTGCACCTGAAGCACAGAACTGGAAGGGTCAGAGTCCAGCCCTGAACAGGTGCAGGACTTGTTGCTCCTAAACCATCTCAGACAGATGCTGATACGGCTGCTTCCTGAAAACCTCCAACAAAAGAGATACCACAGGTTCCCTGGGCAGCTCGGCCCGATGTCCTCTAGTTCTGACACTCAGGGAGTTTTCCCCTGAGCTTTAATCAGCTCATTGCTGTCCAAGGAAGGATCACGCCAGAGAGAGGTTGAGCAGAGGCTGGTAGATTGGTTTATATCCCAAATGTAGGTGGAGGTGTAAAGGGCTTGTATGGATTATCCTGTGCTAGGCCCTGGCCCTGCCACCAGATCAGTATGTATGAACCCCATCCCTATGCATTCTGCCAGTCTCAGGATGGGGCCATACATGGAAGAAACAACGCAACAACCCTCTCCCTATCATGCAAAGACTTTGAGGCCCTGCACAAAAATAAACACAAGCTTAAAATAACAAACCTGCCACTAAAGGCACAAAGAAAGTCTCTTCTTGGGAAATGAGAAGCAGGGTCTGTGCACTTGCTGATAGCCAGGACAGGAAACATAGCTAGTAAGGCTACACACTGCGCAAATCAAAATTTTAAGCTAATTGGATCTGGATTTGTGTCAGCAGCTCGGGAACTGCTCTATACAGCGGCGGTTCCCAAACTCTGACAGATTGCGCACCACCAATTTAAAATGATGCGACCTTAAGTACCACCAGCAAATTTTTCAGTTCAACATTAAGTACCACCAGCAAATTTTTGTCATAGATTCATAGATATAGAAGTAATTATAATCAATCTGTTAATGCATACCACTGACAGGTTGTCTGCATGCCACTGGTGATACATGCATCACAGATCGGGAACTGCTGCTATACAGCTTCCTTCTCCACTTCAGCCAGGCTATACTCAAACCCTGGAAATAGGGATGCACAGACAGAGTCTGACAAATGTCTTAGTATTTAATGTGCCTGTGTCTCCAAAAGATTTGCAGATGGTTCAAGACACAGGCTTCTTTCCCAGGTAGAACTGGGTGACAAGACAGGCCTAATGTGATCTGAGGAGGGTGGCTGTGTTGAAGCAGAACAATTAAGCCACTGGTGCCAAATAGGTGGTAATGGGGGGTGGGGAGAGCTGAAAGTGTAATTCTGCATATCTTAGCACTGTCAGGATCAGTGATTTGCTTGTCATCAATCCCCACACACTGAAAGAGGCAGAGCAGTTTGCCGTGTGTGTGCTTGTTTGTAAGCACTTCAAGCAAAGACCCCCCTTTTCATGTGTTTAGGTAGGAGCTGGGTACACAGCTGGCTCTGGTGGGCTAACAGCTATTTACCAGTAACTGAACTGCAAAAATGAGTGCACAAGAACCTGTGGCAGGTGCATTTTAAAACATCCCTGCATTTCTGTCAGATTAGCGTTCAAGTTCATTGAATAAGGAACTGAAACAAAAAAACACATGCTATCTCTGACTGGATACAGCTAAGTGACACTCTGAATTTGAAACAATTGAACTGCAGGGGTTTTGAAAGGGTTGAACTGCAGAGCCTGAGCTCAAACATCACATTCGGTTAAGGAAATTGCTAGCAAACATTCATAAATTAAAAACAAAACAAACAAAAAAACGCCCCCAAACCAAACCCTAATCACAAGCTTGCTCACTGCAAACTTTCAGCTCAGCTCTACAGTTATTCTTGCCAGTTCTTTCACTAAAATTAGGTCATTTCAAACATGAAGGCCTCATTGTCCTCCTATTTTCTTCAATTAATAGAGTTGCATTAGTGTTGCCGAAGATGACCCATTGGAGCTTCGAGTTGTCCCTGCTCTTTAGTTGCTCTTACTTAATGTCATGCCCTGTTACGTATTCCCAGGACC
This sequence comes from Crocodylus siamensis, assembly GCF_052110815.1. Taxonomy (NCBI): domain Eukaryota; kingdom Metazoa; phylum Chordata; order Crocodylia; family Crocodylidae; genus Crocodylus; species Crocodylus siamensis. The sequence goes on along the minus strand of NC_143406.1, from coordinate 11,460,145 downwards.
AGTCTACTCCAAAAATGCAGTTCTCCAGAGACAGAAGGGAAAGAGGCCAGACTCTGATTTCAGTGTATGCCATCCAAGGGGAGTTGACATGGTGTACCAGACTTGCTTCAGATACATGGCAGTGACATGCTCTGAGGTCTTCCCTCTGTGGCCATTCTGCAGGGGGCCGTTTGCAGACACTGAGATCTCAAGAGCTGCCACGGGGCTGTAGAGCGTACCAGACTGTAGAGGCCTCTTCCTGCTAGTTCCCCTTGTTCCCTCCAGCTTTCCTACACTCCCACTTCCCTCTTCACCAGCAATCTCAGACTTGCCACAAACCACATCTGCAACCAGTATGATCGAATCCCGTGAAAGTCTTGGTCTGTGGTTTCAGAAGCTGACCACCAAGCGTTCCCCTGGAGTCTCGCTTCCTGAACAACCAGAACTTGCCGCTGATCTTGGTGTAAACCCAGGGCCAGGAAAGGTGCTCTAGATTTATACAGGTGTAAAAAGCCCAGATGCCTGTGGTTTAGCACTGCAAAAAGCCCACTTCTGAGCAGAATCCTGCAGGAGACAAATGAGGATGCATCTGAAATGCTCAACAACTCTGGTTCCATATAGGATGCTGGGTTACCAGGTAGGCTTATCACTTGGGCATTTGTGCCAGCAGTTGAAAAAATTTTAAATTTCTCAAAATGTAACAAAACAAGCGACGGCACTTGAAAGGTCCCTTAACTACACCCCTGAAGACTCAAGCCAGGTGCATTTGTGCTGTAAATAACTCACTCATTACTGTTAGCATTCAAAAATTCACAGCAGACCTTTGATGCTAGCCTGCTCGTAAGATGCATGAGAACGCTCTCTCTAGCAGTGTCATTTCAGTCCGTCCAGAGCAGTGGTGTATGAATCTGCAGGCTGTGGCTGTAAAAGGTGAAGAGACCAGGGGAATGGCAGATGTTCTGTGAGATGCAGTGAAATGACCTGCCCAGGCTAAAAAGCATCACTGGCATTTTACCAAATATGCCTAGTTCCTGCAGACCCCATCAGGAGAGATGCCCAGCTCCTCCCAGGATGTGACCCTGGGTCCGAGTCAGACCAGCAGATCTCACTGTCCTGCCACAGAGCTACATCTATTCTTATTTTCCTGTTAGCCTCTTAGTTTGCTGGCATCACCCCTTACCCCCCGGCCTCCACTGGCTCATCCTTCCCTACCACGAAAAACATAACCCACAGGGGAAGCAGTGTGACCACGTGGGCGAGCTCCCCAGGGCAGGTGATTGTCTCTGATATGTCCTCCATAGGAGGTCTATATTGAGCAGATTCTTTTTGGTATTGGGTGGTGGAACCGGAGCGTGCTCCATCCACTCCATGCATTGACCTGGTATTGCAGTGCTTCCAGGACCGGTGCAAAAAAACAGAAAAACAAAACAAAACAAAAAAAACTTCCTTTTCAAGGCCCTGCCCATCCTCACGCATCACCTTCAGCATCAAGAAGTCTATTCCTGGCCCTGTTCCAGCCCACAGGCTCTACCTCCAGCACTCACTCATTCACAGAGCCTCTTCGCTGCTCTCCTCCAGGGCCAGCCTTAAACCTCTCCTTTGCCCTAATACCTACTAGACGCCTGACAGACCGCTGGCCTAGAAAGAACCATACCCACCACACTCACCCATGTGGTCTGGGACTCCCCATCTTTCTGCATCCATCTAGTGTCTGGTGTCCAAAATTTGGGGCAGAAACTCTCTTTTTGTTGTATATAGTTATACAAATCATAACAAAGCCCACCGTCACTATTGATACGAGAGTCCCTTTAACTTCAGCAGCAGACAAGCTCCGAGGCCTTGAAATGCAGTGGAAATGCTCCCACCAACTTTGGAGCTGGCCCCGAGGAATCAGTGATGACAAGATGAAAATGCTGCGAGGCACCAAGAGACTAGGGCCACATCGGCACAGACAAGAGGAGCTTGTAGATGAAATAGGCAAAGAATGGGACTTGCACAAGGTCACACAGCAAAAGAGATATGAACTGTACCTAGGTGCCCTGACTGGCCAGGGCAGTGCCCTTCCGTAATGGCCACCCTAAGGGCTGTAGGAAGACTCAGCAAATCCCTTGGGATCAGGCCCAGCACCCATGAAAACTGTACCCTTTTGCACTGGACGGTGACCACTTCAGTGGGAGATTCACAGAGGGTTCGACTGCAGCTGATACGTAACAGCAGGAAAGGCCCAAGGCAAAACCAACAGGAGAAGGAAGAGGATGCTAGGCCTAGCACTACTAGCATTGGCAAGCTGGGATGTTTAAACTCATAGAGCATCTCCATCCTCTCCTGGGGTTTTCCAGGAGGCGCGATCTTGCCTCGGGAATCGCTCACCCCGAGACATGCCACGAGGAGCGGGAGGCGCAGGGCTCGGTGGGCTGCGAGTGGCGACCGCTGAGCCTCACCCTCTCTAGTGCTTAAGTCATTGGGAAGGGGCGAACTGGCTTCCAGCAAGCCAGGAGTGGGGCGGAGGGGGCTCACAGGCAGGCAGGTCCCTTTACCGCCAAGGGCTGGCAGGCCCCGTCGGGGGAGGCAGGAGCCGGCTTGGGCAGGGCTGGGAGACGGGGCCGCGCCTGGCCCGGCCCATGGCCCCGGGGGGTGCCGGCTGCAGCCAGCTGCCCGCTCCGCACCCCGCTATAAAGGAGGCCCGTCGGGCGGCGCGGCCAGCCGGCAGGATGGAGGCCGCCCGGCGCCGCGCCCCGCCGCCGCCGCCGCTGCTGCTGCTGCTGCTGCTGCTGCTGCTCTGGGCGCCCGCGGGGGCCCGGCTGCTGCCCCCCGACGGCCCCGGGCCCGGCCCCGAGCTCCGCGCCCTGCAGGTAAGTGCGGGCGGGCGCGGGCGGCAGCGGCCGGGCCTGAGCCGGCCCCCGCCACCGCCCGCCTGTCCCGCGCAGGCCCTGCTGCGGCTGCTGGAGCCCCGCGACGCCGGGCCGGGGTCGGGGCAGGAGCAGGACGGCGCGGACGGGCCCCCCGACGAGCCCGGCGCCCCCGGCTCGCCCCTGCCCGCGGCCTGGCGGAGCCTGCTGGCGGCGCCGCGGCGGAGCCGGCACTTCTCGGGCTGCTTCGGCACCAGGATGGAGCGGATCGGGGCGCAGAGCGCGCTCGGCTGCCAGCGCTACCGAGCCCGTACGTGCCGGGGGGGCGGGGCGCGGCGCGGCGCGGCGCGGCGGGGGGCGGGGCGGGGCCGCGCGCGGCGCTCACGGCCTCTCCCGGCCCTCACAGGCGCCTGGCGGCGGGCGAGCAGCTGAGGCGCGGCGCAGACGGAGCGACCCCCGCGGGCGGCCCGGCCAGCACCGCGGACAGCGCCGGGGCCGCCCCCGCCGCCGCCAGCCCCATTAAAGCTCCCGTGGCTCAGCCGCCGGCCCGGCTCTTCCTTCCCGTCGCGGCAGGGGAGGGCGCGGGGCCGGGCCCTGCGGCGGGACGCGGGCGGGCCGGGCCCTAGGCCTGGCTGACGCCTCCCGGGCGCCGCCCGCCCTCGCCCGGGGCCGGCTCGGGCCCGGGCAAAATCCGGCCGCCGCCAGCGGCGGGCGGCGCGGGGCTGGAGCGGAGGGAGGCGGCGGGGGGCAGGCCGGGCCGCCCGCCCGCGGGGGAGGGGGCAGCTGGCAGCGAAGCAGCTGCATCCCCCGCCCAGCTGCCCCTGGCCGTGGGAGGCGCCGTGAACCAAGCGGCCCTTCCCGCGAGCTCAGGCCAGGGCCCCCAGCTAGGACTCGGCCCTGGGGGCCCGCGGGGGGGAACTCTGCCCAGGGGGAAGGGAGGGGCAGCCCCAGCCCTGGGGCAGCTTTGTGTCCCAGGTCCTGCACCTCCCTGCCCCCTCTGCAGTCTCCCCGGCCCCAGGGGCTCCAGGGACCAAGCCCTTCACGGAGCACGACCGCCCGTGCCCCAGGTGACTGTATACACCGCCACAGACGCTGGATATGACATTACTGACTCCTGACAGAGCGGCTCCCTACAATAAGAGTTTCCTCCATGGCTCATTTTAACCCCCTGTCTAGAGCCACGCGTTCATCAGGGAGCAAAAAGGCTAAAACGGGGTGGAGGCCAGACCTGGCCATGCCTGACGACACTGACAGCTGAGGAAGCAGCGAGGAAGCACATCTCAGGACACGGCAGCGGCTGGTCGCTAAGAGGGCTCCGCTGTGGGGAGCCCAGCTCGCCGCTTCATCGCTGCTTCGGTCTCCCCAGGACCCCATCGCTCGGGGATAAGCCCTGCTGTTCACAGCAGCTTTGCCCGAGTGAGGACACTGGGATTCAACGTGCAAGGAAAAGAGAGTTGAACTATATTGATTAAGGGCCCAGACCCCACCGTCATATACTCTGGTATCTTTAATGCAGCTGTTGGGAGGTGGGAGTGGGCAAAGTGTGGTCCTAAAAATGAGGCGCACAGGCAGATTCTCTTCCTGTCTCTGCCACGGACACCCTGTAAGAGTCCAGTTCAAGTCACTTACCCTAAACTCTTCAGATGCGGTCACTGTTAGTGTTCCTGGCTTTCTGGGTCAAGACCTAGATGAAGACCCTGATCTCTGATTTTCAAGAGTATGAGACAGTCCAATACCCATAAAGTCCACTGACCTGTGCTCTGAACAGGGAGTAGCACACTGAGAAATCAGGGTTTAGGTGCCTCGTATTAGTCACTTCCCCACCCCAAAATGTGTGTGCATATGTGTGTGTGTGTGCGCATGTGCCTGTGTGTGTGCGCATGTGTGTACATTTTAGACTGTCATCTCCATGCCCCTTAGTCCCCATCTTCAGAACAGGGATAATAAAAGCTCTTTGCATAGAGGTGTTGTGAAGACAGACACATGGCCGTCCATGAAGCCTTCAAAACCTACAGAGCCCAGTGCCCCAGCAAAGCCCACAAAGCAGCTAATTGTTCTGCCTTCAGTGAAGGATTTGAAGAGCATGCAATAAATAAAACAGAGTCACCCCAATCAGGAGAGAGCAAGATAGCCGAGAGCTGTTCACCCACCCTGGGCACTGACAGAGGCAGAGGTCCTGTGGAAAAAAATTGGGTATGACAGTGTAATTATGGGGCCATCATAGCACCTACGTACAGAGAGCCAAATTGAGGTTGCACAGGAAAGCTTCATTTTGGCATTTTCTAACCTTTGAGCGTTTGACTTGCAGCCTTCATAATGCCCTATTCAAGTTGGGGATTTGCGCATGCGTACGCACAGTGTTTATATAGTCACACACACTGTATGCGAACAACAAGCAGCATATCCTTTTTAATAAATATTTCAGGAAATTCTTTTCAAGCTCTGACTTTTCATCATTTAAAACGCTGGAGATTCACTCAGACTAGGAAATGCAGTGCCGGCACAGAGTCACTCTTTACCTTCATCTCTAACACGGGAAGCCAGTCATGCAAGATGCAAAGTACATTGTATATTTCATAGCTTAAAACACCCTTGCAAACCGAGACACCGTTACTACCCCTCCTTTTACTCATATAGAGTTGAAAAGTAAATGCAGATAATTTAGGAATATACAGATTCAGCATAAATCACTATCAATCACTATATGGACTTCTAAAAATCAGCTGAATGCTAGAATAGTGAACTCTAACAAAACAGAAGCTATTTGTTCTTGCACTGAATACATGCATTTGTGTACACCCCCTCTAACCCTAACCCCCGCCCCAGACATGCACATTCTCTTAAACCAAGTTTTGAAAAGCTTCACTCAGATCTCACAGCACAAACATCCTCTTTCAAGCTGACGCAACCGTGTGCCAAATTCATTGCACATGTCTCAGGAGCAGTCTCCTCTGAATGCGATTCCCTCTGCATTTCCTTGAAGTTACTTACAGTCAGACCCTGTAGTCCATGCTTATGGAAAACTCCTATCGACTTAAGTGTGACTAGCGTCCCAATGCTCAAAGGCATGGCAGTTGCCGTTGCTAATAAAGTAATTCTGGAAAGGCTCAGCAACCCTAAAGTGTCCCTCCAAGAGTTATTAGTATTACAATAGCGCTGAAGCACCTCAGATCAGGACCCTGCTGTTGTAGGCAGTGTACAAGCAAGTAACATAAAGACTGTGTAGTGTAGCGCGATTGCCTTTAAAACCATGGAGAAGAAAAGAGCCCAGAACCAGAGATTTTCAGTACATGCCATAGCATGCAGCAGCTGGAGGTCTTCCATGTAACAGGGAAGTCTGTGAGACACTTGATCTCCTAGAAGGAAGTTTACCTTCCTCTGTTTCTACTCTCCCTGAAGCTCGTGTCTTTGGCCTCTTCTTTCTCTATATAAGGCATTTCCTTCCCAAAAAGCTCCTTATTAAGCGGAATCTAGAGCCATCTCAAAGTTGTTTTCCCATCCCCGTGAATCGGACTATGGGGGTCTCTTGTAACAAAATTGCTAAGAATTTCTAGCTGGACTATGTAATCTCAGTGCCTGGTATCAAGGAGGGGAGGGTGGGGAAAGAGCGACATGAAATCATTGACTTGTGACAGACATTCCTCAGTAGCAGCCACCTCCTAATGACAGCTAATAAAGGGAATCTTCTTTTGACAGAGCTGCATGCCTGCTGTAGGACTGGAATGTACCCCCGATAAACCCCCCGATAACCTAGGAAGCAGGGATCACACCCAAAGAGTATAAAAGAGCAGCCAGAAAGAGGAGCAAACAGAACGAAGGAGTGAGCCATCGAGACCAGAAAGGACCTCTCAGAAGCAGCTCCAACTTGCTCCTATTCCAAGCCAACCCAGCAGGATGGACACAAAAGGTTCATTTCTCTACGGGCTCCTGTTGCTGCTGCTCTTCCAGTTCCAGTCCAACCGAGCCAACCCCATCTACAGCCTCAGCCCTGCCAAAGAACTGGCCAGCATGGAGGTGAGGACTCTGCTTTGTAATATTAGGCTATTAGTGTTAGTGAGGTAGGATGGGGTGTCACCTGTTCTCTTTAGGGCAGCTACTCCATCCGGCATAGATTTACAAGCAGAAATCTGGCTGGGGCACCCCACCATTATACGCCCTGTCAGCTTTAACCCTTTGCAAGAGAGGGCTTGCATTCTGCTTGGGGAACCCTGAAGTCCTGAGACCTTCCGATCCCTTCAGAGGGATGCCGAGAGCCATCCAGCTGTGGAGTGCCTGCCTCCTCAGCACAAACACCTGCTCTGAGCAAAAGTAAAGGCAAGTCCCAAGAGGGACTTCAGAAAGGGGTGGCTGCCACTTTCCCAGGGAAGAAAGGAGACTTGGAAATCTCTCACTGAATCACAGGTGCATTAAAGCAGAGAACAGTGAAGCTGTCAGTGTGCATTTACACGGGCAGCACGTGAATACGTGAGCTGGGGTGGGGTACTGCTGGCACCTGTCTTACATGGACTTTGTACTGTTTGAACAGAGACACTGCGTGCTCATTCAGAACAGCATCCAGTGCTAGGAGGTTATGTTTATACACAGGCTATATTGCTATATCAGCCTAGGGTTCAATACAAAACTAAGGCTCAACCTTGCAAGATGCAGCGAGGTTAGCTGGGTGCTTAAAACTAAACATGTACCCAACTGCTTTGCTGGATTGGGACCAGAGAGCGGCAGATATGCCCCGATGCTGCTAGAAGACTGGCAAGAGTTAAGCCTAAATTCTTTGCACGATGCCTCCAAGCTTGCCAGGTTCTGCTCCTGCAAGCTGCCAAAGGCAGTACATCCAAAGAGACCTGCTCCTCACCCCAGGGCATCCAGCCCTAGGATCAGCTCCCAGCTGATCCGAACAGTCTTTGTAGGCAACCTGCTCCTAGGGTAAGTCAAGGCAGCACCGACCAATTTAAAATTTCCCCCCGAGGACAGGCTTAAAAAATGCCCATTCTACTGAGTTGCACTGACTGCAGCTTTGGGGCTTCCTTCAAAAGCTTCCCTATATAAATCCCATTGCAGTAACCCAAAGGTGGCAGAGATCGGGTGAATCGGCGTGAGGTCTGCAGAAGGCTGCACAGCTGGCAGCCTCCTGGCTAGCCCAAGCTTTGCACTGCAGGCAGCAGCTTCAGCCAGAGACACTGAGAGATGGCCCCAGAAATGCCCCACAGCTGTGCACCATTTGGGAGACAGTCAGGTACATCCTTCTGGAGAGGATGCAGACCTGGATTTCACTCCTTCCCCAATGTACTTCCCCTTCCCTGCAAGGAGTGTCACTGCCATCTGTGCCAGCTCCTCTCACCTTTGCTTAGGGCTGCATGGTGCTTTTGCAGTAAGAAAAAAAAAAAAATCAGACCAGTCTGGGTTGGACAAGGAGGAAACAAGAGCTGCTGGTCCTTGGTAGCCTGACGGTTCTCCAGTTTGCCCCCACTGCACCCCCACTTTCTGGGATGAGGGGTGATACCAAGATAACATGGGTGGAAAGGAAAGTGAGAAGCCCATGGATATGGAGGTTGAAGTCTGCTTTTCCCTTGCAGGCACTCCTGGAGAGGCTGGAGGACAAGTTCTCACTGATGGAAGCCCTGGAGTCTAGCCCCGACCTGCAGGAGCCTAAAGCCGAGGAAGAGATGCCAGCAGAGCTCTTAGAGGACAGTGACGTCCCAAAGCCTGAGCCCAGGTTCACCCCTAGTGCCTCTCAGTCCTACCGTGACCCCTTCCTCAAGAGGCTGAGGGGGCTGCAGGCCCCCAAGATGATGCGCGACTCCGGCTGCTTTGGGAGGAGGATTGACAGAATCGGGTCCCTGAGCGGGATGGGCTGCAATGGTGAGTCCCCTTATAACCCCCCTTGCACACATTGGCCATCAGTTCTCACTCCCCCTATACTCACCCCAGCCCTTCAGTTTTACCCACTCTCACTTCAGGGCCCTCTGCCATGCTTTCCCTCTGTTTAGGTATCCTTCAAGCTCAGGCACCCACCACCCAAGCAATGCTGCTTCCCTTCACTCTCCTCCCAGACTGGTGCCTTGGCTCCCCCTTGTCCAATGTTCATCTCACCTTAGCGAGACAGTTGACTCAGTGGGCAAGAAACAACTCTCTGGGCCTGGGCCTGGCCCTGCCATACCCTGTGGATAAGTCACTGTGCAAACTAGTGGCGCTTGATAAAGTTACCTGAACACTGGGCAATGCAAAGTGCCTAGATACCATGGCGGTGGGCACCACAGAAAGCCTGGGAGATTGTGCTTCAAGTGCCAGAGATATCCAGGTTTGGAAGAGATCATACACATTTTCAGCCTTACATGAGGCTCACATTGTCACTGCCTCACATGTTTGCTTAAAGAAAAAAGGAAAGCTCCAAAAAGAAGGGTTTTAATGAGGGTTCGATAGAAAAGCTCCGCAGAAACGGCCTTTTGTCCGTATCCACACACTTCCTACTTCAGCCAGCCGGGACTGCAAACCAGTGCATCAAGCTGGTCTGCTTCCCGTGTCCCTGCCAACAGACATGCCACAAGGAAACCCAAGCACAGAGAGGATGGGGAGTCGTTTTGTTTGGTACAGATTTAGGACTGGATCTCTTGCTGGTGTGAGCCAGAACAGTTGAATCAACAGGGCGATACAGGTTCCCACCAGCTGAGCACCAACCGCAGTAACTAACTAGTATCAGATAAATCCTCTTTTTGAGGAGGTGGGGAAGGGAATATTTTAATACCATTTTAAAAAGACAGTGCCTTCATTAAGAAGCGCTCAGGCATGGTTTCTAATATTATGCCCTAGACATCTTTTTACTTGCGTTCTCCTTCCTCGACAGCATATTAGCACAGCATGCGATACCACTGTGCAGCTCTTTCAAGGAGATCTATGGATGAAAGTTGCTACACGTTTCACAAAGCAGAGTAAAGCCTCAGGGGCAAAGTAGTTTTCTAGAGGTTATGCAAGAGAGCTGCCTTGGGCAATTTGATCTGATTTTTAGTCAAGACCTCTGGCGAGAAGGGTGATGTGGGTAACTACAAGCCCTGAAAGGCACAGCAAGTGGCAATAACTTCTCCTCTGTTTTGCTTGCAGGCTCCAGGAAGAATTAAAGCCACTTCCCAGCACTCTTGAAGGATGCTTTCCAGTGCCCATTTCTCCCCGGATGCTTACCATGTGCTTTCTAAACTCTGTCATGGAAAAAAGTTGTGCCTATTTATTTATTTTTATTTATTTATTTATTCAATGTTTTATAAAAAGAACATTTCTTACTTTCGCACCAACAGATCATGTTGAAATAAAACTAACACATTAGTCTTCTAGGCTGGATTTTTCTCTTGTTTGTTGCATTAAAAAGGATGTGGTTTTTTTCCTGAATCAAAGTGCGTATATTTTATGAAGTGCTCTCATCTCCAGGAGGCGGCATCTTACTGATTTACTAGTGATGGACTTCAGAAAACAGCATAGCCGAGCTGGCGAGACGTGAGGGGAACACCTACACCCCTCACTGCCATACCTAAGCCAGATGTGCCTGCTATTAGGATTAGTTACAAGAGCAAGAGACTTGTGCTCATATGGATTAGTCCATTAGGGGAGCCAGTTGAAGCTCTCTCAGTAGGAGAATCCTCTTGCTGGTACAAACTCTCTCCATGGGGCACAGGCTGCAGAATGGGATGGGCCACCTGGGCCATGGCCTGACCAACTTTTAGCACATTAATTTCGCTAGCTATGCAGTTAAAAGAAATAGCTATACAGTTTTAACCAGAATGACAACTGTGGATTTGTGGGTTATATAAATGAACGTGCTAAAAGTGGGCTGGGTGGCCCACCCTGTTTTGTGGCTTGTGCCATGGGGGTTTGCTGGAATAGGTCTGCCCACAGAGCTGTGACCAGCAAGCTCTTTACAACATAGGTAGAAAACTGTTAGGGGTTGGTTTGCACATTTCTTACAAGGGGAGGAAGGGCACATAGCATGTGCTTAACAGCACAAACCAGAGACAAATCAGCAATCAGGTACTTTGATTAGCACCTGCAAAGCATAGCATTTGTAGCGCTTGTGCTGCAGACCCCCCGGGCTCAGAGCCCTGGACTGCAAGCACGAGTCTCCCGGATTTGGGGGTGAGTGTGAATCCCACCATTCTGCAGCCATTTCTGTTTGGTCTTCCCTGGACACCCGTCTCCACCCTGCTGTGGTAATCACAGCCACATGAACACATAGCGAGTTACCTTAGGAACAGGCCTAGGGCCATCTAACTGCAGCTCCGATGGATTCTGGGCTAGCACCCATGATCCAGAGCTTTCTGAGAATGGGTATCTAAAGCTTAGCTTCCACAGCCATCCCTCACTTTTAGAGAAAGCCTGAATGCTAAATATACAGGTTGATTTTCCCAAGTGCCTAACCTACATCATGCTGTTCACATGGAGGTCACCCCAGCTCCAGGTGCCTCCCACTTCTGCAAATCAGCATGCACACTTGGGCATCTAAGGCTAATCATCAGCTTCTGCTTCCACACACCCCAGAAAGCTGTGGTCCACAAGCCAGCAACCTGTTTGTCTTTGCACTGGTGCGCAGATCATGAGACCAGGTCTGATCTCAGATGCACTGGAATAGAGCAGGAGCGACCCCACCAGAAGCAACAGAACTATGCCAGAGTGATGGACAGGGAGATGGAGCCACCTGGGAATTAGTGCTTGCACCAAGCTTAAAATTTGGCCCTCAGAAACACCAGGAGGATGTGGCTATATTGCATTGCAGGGGAATGGAGGACGTGGTCTCATATGCTCCTGATCGCAGCTTTCCCTGTTGCACCCCCCCATGCTCCTTGCTGGGTGCAAGTCTCTCATGCCTACAGACCCACACATCGGTAGGACTGACACACACACGGTTTCTGATCAGCTGTTGCCTGACATGGAACCAATATCCTCCAAGTCACTGCTTGCATGAGTATAAGCCTCCCAGCTGCATTTGACCTTGGGAGCTTTTCTAACAGGACGAGCAGTAACTAGCTGCCTGATGGCAATTCGCTCACACTGCCAACATCACCCATAAGAGGCCACAAGTGGCAGAAGGCAGTGATGCAAGCCAACAGCATCAGAGAGGGTTTCTTTGCAGGGAAAGCCCACACAACAGCATCCACATAGTCTGTGCAGTTACTGGGAGACACTGGAGCCTTGCCTTAGCCATGTAAGTGATGGTTACTTGGAGTTTTAAAAGGCTCTCAGTAAACTAGTGGTATTCTGTAGCATCCCAGCTATGAGGGGTTGATGGATGCAAACCAGACACAAAGACCACCAGCTGCCACAACCCAGGTCAGGGAAAGAAGGAACATATTTGTCATGCCTCCTTTTACTGGCCAGCCAGCTTTTTCCTCAGCTAGGCCAAAATCTGAACTCAAAACAGATGGTGCACTGAGGAGGGAGAAATGCTCACAGCATGGCATGATGAGCTGCTTTGATTACCAGTGCTAGGTTTGCTGGGAGATGAATAACAGCCCACCGTCTAGAGCAAATTTCAAAAGTACCTTGCTTGCAGGTGACTCAGCAACTGACTGGAGCATGGGATGAACTGCAGCTGCTGAAAAATAACGCATCTTCCTCCCCATCGCTATCGCAGTCACTAACAGGCCCAGTAATGGAGTTAAATACAGAGGCTTAGAGGAACAGCTGCTAATTCCTTCCCTTTTATACCTGGGAAGAAATGAGTGCTGCCTTGACTGCACGTCCACATGCTTCTGGGAAATGTAGTTCCAGCCACATCATTTAAAAGAACCTGCTTTAATGAATGAATCTTGTTTGGTGATCACTGAGTGATGAGTTGCTGTCAAGGTATATCATGTCAGGCTACTTATTTGTAGGGGAAAGCTGCTGATTCTTTATGGAGGGATAAATTGACCCACGTCCCAGTAGCTGAATGGCCAGGATTTTGGAGGGGAGAGAGAGGAGTTTTGTGGTAAGAGACTGTGCACTCACAATCTGGAAACTTTGGTCTCAACCTTTAGAGCAAGGGTGGGCAAAATATAGCCTGAGGGCTAGATTGGGCCCACTGAGGGTCTGTGTCTGACCTGCGGTGGGTCCCTTGGTCCCACACAGCCCAGGCATGGGGGGCAGCTTGGGCCGTAGCATACGCAGCTGGTCCCACTGCTCCTGGGCATGCAGGAGGGTTGGGGCAGCTGGGGGCCGGACTCGCTTCCTGGCAGCCCTAGCGGCAGCAGCTCCTCCCAGCTGCCGCTGCCAAACCTGGCCCTGCTGCCGGAGCACCCTGGTCCATGCGCCCCAGACCCACTGCTGGGGGTGGGACCTGTGGGGGTAGGGCTCTCAGCCAGGCAGCTAGGATGGGACCATGGACTGTCAGGGAGCAGTATTCAGGAGCAAGACTGGTGGGCAGGGCTAGGGAGACCCTGGGGTCTTGGGGCAGCGAGAGCAAGGGGCTGGGACCTGGGACACAGCTGTGATCTGCTGCTCGCATGTGCCTGCGATGGGCGCTGGTGCCACGGGACCTGAACCCAGGCACAGTCTTGCCCATCTTTCCAGTGGTGTCTCCGTCCTGGAGCTGGGCACCTAAAGAGGAGGAGGAAGCATGGGTGGTGAGTGCAGCTAGGTCTGAGATGCGAGCTTGGTGCCATCAAGACAGTGCATTTGCCTAGAGGCAGAGACGTAGGAGCCCAGGGGACTTTGCCAGGAGAAACCCAAGTACTTGGGGACTATAGGCACCACCCGGCCTGGGCATGGCTGAGTGGGAGTGTTGAGGATCTCAGAGATGCCTATACATTGGTCTAAGAAGCCTAAGATGGCCTAGTCCCTTTGCAGATAAAGCAGGGCAGTGTTTTCCATAAAGGCAACATGCTGCCGCCTTGCAGCAGAGACTGAGGAAACTCCAGTGCTGTCCCATGGGGCTGGTCCCAGCAGGAGCACTGTAGGAGGCAGCCATGAGACATCGGCACCATGCGCCAGGCCAGTGAGAAGCTGCAGGCTGGGGAAAGCAATAACAATCCTGGCTCGAGCAGCACGACCAGCCCCTGCTGGAGCCGCATTTCATCGACACATCAGGGCTTTGCAAATCCTCCCTCCCTGCCGGCCCCCCGGGCACAAAACACTCAGGAGGGGAGTGGAACGTGCTAAAAGTGGAAAGAAGAGTCTGGGCTGCCCGACCCGCTGGCCAGGTGACTCCGGCAACCCCAAGCCAGTTCCTGGTGGAACGAGTCTGTGTTTGCTGCCGGCCATAAGTTAATAGCCCCTGCGGTCTGGGAGAAGCTGGTTGAGGGAGGTCATCTAGGAAAAAGCATCCCCTGCTCACTGAGTTTTATGGCTAAGCGTCTGCAGGAGATCGTGGAGCCAGGTCGGGAGCACGGGCTGGGGTCCCGTAGAGCTGGGGAAGTCTGCGGCCAGAGGGCCGGCCCAAACTCAAGGTGCCAGCTGTGGTCAAGGGGGGCTGGCCCAGGACCAGCGTCTGCATGGAAGTGCCAAGTGCGTTCCTTACACGGGAGGGGGACAGTGTTGTCCAGTGGTCTGAGCTCAGCTCCTGCAGGCATGGGGTAAACCACAGCTTTGTTCGCTGCCTCGGTTTCCCCACTGCTGGGTAGCTATAATCACACGCGCGTGCCTGCCAGGGGGGTTGGGAGAGGCGGCAGGAGCTGGTCTGTGCTGGTTGGGTGAAAATTGCCCTGGGTACTGAGGAGCTGTGGGGTTTCACGGTTCCCTTCTCTGCATCTTCCTGGCCCTGTAGCCCACTTGCTGGTCTCCCCTGGCAAATGCAGCCCCAGCCCCAGCCCCAGCCCCAGCCTCTCCTGGGGCTGAAGCTCACTGGACTGCACCCCTGCCTCTGATGCAGCGTGTGATCGCTGGGCCCCCAGGCTCCTGCTTGCTCTCCCCTTCTCACTAGCTGTGAGGCGGCGTCGGGAGCACTGGACCCGGACTCCTTTTCAACGGCCCATGGGGAAGCTCGGTGTCAGGGCACCAGCTCAGTTGAAACTCCCTGCCTTCCTGCAGGCTGCCCCAGCCTGAGCTCCAGTGAATCTGTGTCCGCAGGACAACCCCCTTTATCCCTGCTTACAGTCTCAGCAGAGACACCGAGGCCCAGGCGGGCTCAGCTCCTAGAGCACCCAGTTCTCCCCAGCACCCAAGGCGCATGCTGCTGGGGGAACCATGACTAGTTACTGGAGCTGGGCAGGACCAGTGGGCCCCTGCTGCCAGGCCCTGCACAAGCCCGGAGCCACACAGGGCTTAGGAGCCGACCAGCCCACAGAGCTATTTCTCCAGCCGTTTAAGATCAAACATTTTCTTTCCTCTCCCTCCTGTGCTACTCCCCACCAAGCCTTGACCCAAAGTCCAGGAAATAAGAGGCTGAGGGGCTGGCGTTGCTCTGCTGCATCCCCCAGAAGAACTAGGGGCAGAGGCTCGGCGGTGCCAAGGAGCGTGGGGCAGAACAAATCCCACGGGGCTTTCCCCGATGAACGCTGCAATGTACACCCACTAGCTCTGGCCCCAGGGAGCTGAGCCCAGTTACAGCTACAGGGGACAGGGAGCCCCTTGGGGCAGGGACAGCGCCAGACACAAGGGGCCCTGGCCCATCCTTGGAGCTCCCAGGAAACAGTACAGATAGCAAGCAATTAAGACACGAGAGGGTGTCGTCTTTACATGCCATTCTCCCCTGCTGAGAGCATCCTTCCTCAGTACCACTCCCACATGCCTGGCCACGGCCACAATGCCCATTAGTGTTTGCCGGCCAGTTGTCCAACGCTTGTCTAATTGTTTCTGCGAGAGAGAAGCAAGAGCCCAGCGGCCTCACAGGGAGATAACGGGGTGCATTTTTGGTGCTTCTCTCACACATTGGAAGTGTGAAACCTCTTGAGACAAGTAGGCAGGAATGCGGGCCCCGCCGGCAGTCCTGCTGGAGCCATCCCTGTCCAGGCCCTGGCCCCGATAACTGTAAAAGGGAATCTTCTGCTGGCTCCCATTGCCGATGCTTTATCGTGGGCGAGTGACAGAATGCAGGGGCTTCGTGCCTGGGGCATGACTCTTTCCACTGTGGTGCATATAAGTGGAGGGGGACAAGACTGCCAGCTCACAGCAGGAAGGAGGAGAGCACCAGGCCAAGGGAAGACGGGAAGATGGGCCTGTGGAGTACAACTGCCCACCAGGTCTCCCTGCTGCTGACGCTGCTCTTTCTCATTATCACTCAGCTCCAGGGACAGGTTAGAGCCCATCCCACGTATGGCTTGGTCTCCACTCCTGAACTAGCTGATTTAAAGGTAGAACGCCGAGGTCTATGACGCTGGCCAGGGTGAGCAGGGAGGGCTGGCTCTGCTGCCCTACTAGCTCCCGCCGAGGCCAACATAACGCTCTCCTGCCTGACATCTCTCTTTCTCTCTATGCATTTTAGACCCTGCTGGAGCGCCTGGAGGACAAGCTCCCATTAGAAGATGCAGGAGGACTTAGCGAGGGAGCTGCAGATCACAGGAACCCCTGGGACAGACAGTATCTTGGACCCCAAGGGGAAGACCCTGCCTTGGGGCACGGGAGCTGGGAGCTGCAGGAGAAGCCTCCTTCCAGCCTGAGGAGCAAACTGCAAGCCCTGCTGACCTCCCCCCACAGCTTGAGAAGGGCCTCAGACTGCTTTGGCCAGCGGTTAGACAAGATAGCGGCCCAGAGTGGGCTGGGATGCAACAGATACAGGGTAAGGGGGGCTGGGAAGGGGACTGTGATGGGGCAGCCAGGAGGAGGGCTCTGGTGAACCATGGGCCTCTGTTTTGTAATGCTTCCGCTGGAGCCCCCTCACTCCCTCCTCATCACAGGCTGTAGCACCCAGGCGGCTAGTTCTAAATCCCAGGCTTAAAATACACGTAAGAGTGAGTCACCCAACATGCTGGTCTCTGGGGCCTGGCTATGAGGGGTGAGCTGCTCCTGGCTGACAGCCCAGACCCCTCTGCTGTCGTGCAAAGAGCTCCTCGCACCAGGCCCTGGGGGTGGGGGTCTCAGACCCCACCTGAGACAACCTTCTCCAGGGCCATGCTTTGATTCCAGAGGGGGGGAATTTGCCACCTGCTACCATGAAGGACCATAATCTTTAGGGTCCATTGCTCAGGGGGATATGGCAAAACTCATCCCCTCAGAGGCAGCTTGCACCTTTGCATTGCCATATCACTACACGTGCTGTACATACATGGAACCAACCCCCAAAGTGCTGGAGAAACCAGCTAATGCCAGACCAGAGGTGGTGGTAGGGGAACAGCATGACTTCGTTAGGCAGCCTGATCAGAGGAAGAGACCTGTAGGTAGGGGAGGCAGAGCAGAAGTACTGTTTCATCTGCTCTTTCTTGGCAGCACCTAGCAAAACCTGCATAAAGGCAGGAGGGGGAGTGCAAGAAGGGCAACACCTGGGAGGTGCTGGGCTACGAGGCTGGCACAACTAGGCATCAGCATGCCATAGAAGCTGGCAGGGCAGGGACCTCCGGCAGAGATGCCCCTTAGCCTGGGAGCAAGGCTGGACGAGGTGTTGGGAAGAAGCTAGGTGTTGATAGAGGGGACCTGCTTGACCCGGTCAGCTCTGCAAAGCAGCAGTCTCATATACATACCCATACAGCACCTAGCACCATAGGGCCCTGATCTCTAGGCACTAAGATAACAAATACTTTGACTAGATTTCCACCATTACAGCAGTATGACCTCTTCTTCCTGCATTTTTGATGCTAGGCCTGGAAACAGGGACGATCCTTATCTTCCCTTCTCTGAGACCCAGGCATCTACAGCTCAAGAGAATCAGAGCTCCCTGAGCTGGCCCTGTTATCCCAGATGTAGTAGGTAGTGTTTGCCTGGTAGCCACCTTCACTTGCAAAGCAACCATGTGCCTCTCCCCACTGCCCAACCTCACGGTGGAAGGACCGACTCTCTGAAGCACGAAGCGGAGCAGCGCAGCTGTGAGTTGAGCTTCAGCACCTTGGACAGAAAGAGCAGTCCTGGCTCTTTCCTTCAATAAAGGAGTGCAATAAGAGGACAAGGCTCATTTGTAAGTGTGGGTGGTTGGTTGTGGGGGTAATTAAAATGCTCGACTGTAATGAGCCCACCACCCCCCTGGGAAAGAATTTAAATCAGGCACTGGGTTGCATTAAGCATAGCTGTGCAACCATGGTATTAACCCACCTGGGCTGCCAGGTATAAAATGCAAGGCAAAGCAGGAGAGGAGCACCCTGCCCTGCCCCACCCTGGTGCTTTTTTTCCAAGCAATAACCTCACCTCCCATCATGACACCTTGGCAGAGCCTGTCAGTCTCTTGGTCTCACTCCAGCCAGCTGCAAGGCTATTGTGGACAGTAGGGAGGCTGAGCTTGCGCTGTGCTCTCAGACAATGTCCTGAATAAGGCCTGCATCTGGACTCCTGTTTTGGAGGTCGGGGAGGAAGCCACCAGGCCTGGGCTCCCTCTAGAGCAGACAGGAGAGGCAGAGCCTGGTGCTTCCTTGCTTCCTGCATTTAAACACACAAGTCCTGAGTTGAAGCCATTCCCCTTGTTTCTACCCCGGACACTCAAGGCAATGAGCAGGAGGGAAGTACAATAGTTGGTAGCGCAGCAGCAGTAGCATGGGGTAGCATGGGGATAGATGAACAAAGAGCCAGGACTACCCAGTGTACGATGCTGTATGAGGTGCAGTGAGGGGAGAGGGGCAGTCACCAGTGCTGCCAGTCTCCAAGACTGCACTGTGGGATCCCTTGGGCACCTCTGCTCCACACAATGACTGGGACCGGGGCTGAATTGAGCAAGTCCCATTTCTTACCAGAGAGAGGCAGTCACACACCTGGGGAAAATAAAGCCAGCGCCAGCACCCATTAATGGCTAGGGAGGAAATCAGGATGAGCTCCAGCTAAGGAAAAACCAGAAGAATCTTGCGTACAAACACCTCTCAGGCGTGGGATGGAGGAGGGGGGAAAAAATAACCCGGAAGAATCTCATTTCCTGTACAAAAGGACCAAGCCACAGCAGAGCACATAGGAGCAGAGGGGTAAGGACACCCAAACAGTACAGGCTTTAAAAACAGGTTTCTGAAAGGGATAAAAAAACTGCTGCTTTAGGGTATAATCCAGGGGGGAGCCAACCCTTCAGCGGGGCAGGTACAAGAAAATGCATCCTGCAGACAGATGCCACCTTGCTGTCCAGAGGGCTGCTTCCTTGTAAGCAACTGGTACTGGCCGCTGTCAGAAAGGGAAGGGACTAGAATAATCACTCGTATCAACAATTATAGTAGTTCTTGCTGGTGCCCTATCCACAAGTGCCATTTCTTACATGGAAAAAATTCTGATTTTTTGAGTTGGGTCTATTTCACCATTGATTCCCCACCAAATCACAGGTGTCAAACAAATAAGCCAAGCAGAAAGAGAAAGAACCCACGAGGCCCAGGACGTGCAGAAGGATACACACCAACATTTTACTCTCAGACAGGTTATGGTTACACAAATATGTCCCAAGTGCCAAAGTTCAAAATAAAAATATATTCATACAAATTTAAAAAAAATAGTTTATGTACACCGTGGAATCAGCTTCCGTCATCTCCGAACAGAACAGTGCAAAAAAACCAAACGGAAACCAACACAAATGAGATACGTTGCTACAATCGGAACAACTCACAGGACAGAGGGGTCACAACCTGAACCACTACGAACACTGCACAGGGACCTGGGACACCGAGCCAGTGCCCCCCACTGTCCCAAGCTTTCGCCATCAATACTGAGCCAGTACTCAGACTCTGTTCTTTAGTGTTGCTCTGAGTAAGGGTTACAGGCACCTGTGTTAGGCTGATATTTCTTTGTATGCCGAGGAGCAGCCAGTGCCAGACCAGAAGCAGTTAAACATGTGAGGAAGTTACAAGACTGGCTAGGGGCACGGGGAAGTCTGATGAGGCTAACAAGAGCCTTTGGACCCACCACCCTGGCAGGCGAGACGTGCTGCGTTACAGACCGCCATGCTGTTCCATTAGCCCCTCGGACCCAGGTGCTATGGCCAACCCCGCTAGGCAGACGCAGCAAGTCCACTCATGGATTTCGCTTCAAAAGACCAGCGGGGTCCCATCCCCTGCCCCAAGCTGTGCTCTCTAGCACAGCGAGAAGAGGAAGTCGCTCCCTTTGCTGGAGGTTTGTACATGGGACAGGCGGGCAAAGCAAATGGCACTGGAAGAGGGCTGGAGCCAAGCAGCACAGGGTGCTCAGACATGCCTGGGCAGTACCTTTCAGCCAGGTTCGTTGTCTTCCAGAATGAAAATGAGATGTTCAGCCACACCCTGCACTGCCCCAGCCCGAGGAGGAAGAGAATGGGACAGAATTAGCTCAAGGCAACGGGCTAGAAGGGAAGCAGGAGACCAAACAGGACTTGGGAGAGATGAGGTGGGAGGGACAGGACTGGCACTCAAGGGGGAAGAGGTAGGCATGGCAGGGTCTGGTCAATGCCAGCAGCACATCCTGCAGCATCCCAAACTCCACCCGAGGGAGGTCTTCACGCTGCTTTAGTGGGTTGTTCTACTGCATGACTGGGACCAACCCAGGAGCAATGGCAGCGAGCTCTAGAGAGGCTATTTCATACCTGCAGCCTAGCTCTGGAAGGAGAAAGGGGCCACCTGGAGCTCTTTCCTGGATATGTTTGTTCTCGCTCAGAACAGGGACACAGACATCCTTGTCCCCAGAGCACAGGGGAAGCGAGCTCTATAGAAGCCACCTCTCAGCGCTCCTCACAGGGACTCGGGGGAGGCTCACAGAAATCCTCCCACAAGGCAGAAGCACACGTCCAAATCTATTCCCTGGGTAGCTATTTAGACTAACATGGCATAGCAGCTAAGACAGCTGCCTTTGGGAATGACAACGGCCCTGAGGAGCACAGCAGTACTACTCCCACCCAGCGACACAGTCTGAGTGAAGGCACAAGATAGAGGGGCTGGCACTAAGATCCCTTTGCTTCACGCTGTGGGGCTCACACCTCACCTGAGCTAAGCAGAGAAGGCTCCTACAAGCGAGCAGGACTGCTTAGAGCGGTGGCGGCAGAGAAAGGCAGCTGGAAGGTGGTGGAAATGGGTTTAAACTCCCACCCCAGAGGGCATCCCCAAGCCAGAAGGCACGGTTCCAACAGCATCCAGACAACCAGAGGAGCCAGAGGCTGAGGGCAAGGGTGCGGTGACAGGCATCAGGCTTATCTCATCATACTCTGGATGGCACAGACCTTTGCCCGTTCTGAGAACAGAAGCAGGGCTCAGCCAGAGGTCTGCTATCAGCCTCCAGTGAGGGAGCAGAAAGGGAGAGGCCTGGAGAAGGTTGACAAACTCTCACGGGAGACACTGTGGCAGACCCTCCAGGGACTTGCCAACGGCAGCAAGGAGTCAATAACCCAGTCTTGGCTTGCACTGTGCCTTCCTTCTGCAACAACTCGTCTACCTGCAAAGATCAACTGCACCCAGACCCTACAGCTTGGGTCTATTCACACTGCCACCCTACGCAGATGAGATCTGCTCTGAAACCAGCTTGGTCACCTGGAGTATCCCCCCCCCACACCCCAAGGCAGAGGCTGTCCCAAGAGCTAGCCAGAGTGGGACACTCCTGCCACCTCACTGCAAGCAAACCAGTGCACCACAGGCCCCACCAGTTTCACCCTGAAGAGGCCAGACACTCCCCTGCACATAGGACACAGAAATGGTGACTTCTGCCCTCCAGATAGCTCCTAACAAGCCAGGAACCCAGACACGTCCTCTTGGCACCCAACAGGTTAACAGGACTGCAGGGAAGCCTCTCTCAGAAGCATTCCCTGGGCTCCTCAGCCCAGCCTCTCCAAGGGAGCAAAGCAAAAAAGCTCTGTGCTTTATCAAGCCCATCAGAGCCTGGGCCCCTGGAGGCAACGAGGCCAGCTTCCCACAGAGGGTTATCTGAATGCAAACCCACAAGGGCAGGAGCCTGCTGGAACAATACAGGTGCTGGCCAGGATGGTACCTGTTGAGGCACCAGACTGGCTGCGACTGGCTCCAAAGTGCTGCCTTGGCCCTCCAGGCGATTCTGCTGCCGCCAAGATCCTGGTGCACTGGGAGTTGTGGACAGCCCCTACCACTGCTGCTCTTGAACCCAGCAATCACAAGCCTTGAGTGCCCCTGCTGCCCTGTCAGCATCACACCTCTGCTGCCCACAGCAGGGATGATGTGGACTGAGCCAGTGGATGGGGGCAGCAGCTGGGAGAAGCTTGTGAATTTAAGCAGGAGGAGCAACGCATTCCTCTGGGGAGTGAGGAAGTAGCCCTTCCTCCTTCTCCTTAGTCCTAGCAATGAAAACACCCTGGGATCCCCAGGCCTGAACCGAGACAGCAGGCCACAATGCCTGTATAACACTCCTATGAGGCGTTCCACTGCATTACAGGAAAAAACAAGAACACCCTATATAAAAGCTCTCTTCCAAGGGGAATCCTTGGCCACAGCTAAGGGGGTGAGGGGCTGGGATCACTTTCTCATGTCACTCTGTGAAGCATTCCTCATCCAAAAGAGGCACAGCTACAAGCTACTGTGGATTCCTGATTTGCACCAGCAGCTGATTGCTGAGAGCAATGGGACAGCAGGGATCCCAGCACTGGAAGGGCAGGAAGGAGCTTGGAGAAGTGACATGAACAGACATACACCAGAGAAAAACTGGTGCAACTGGGGTCTCCTGGGGGGAGAGAGCAATCTGGGAATAGCCATTCACCTAGGAGCGGGCTCTTTGTTAGCAAATTGCAGTGTCTGATTTCAGCCATGGCAATGGTGCCTTCTCATGTGAGTAAGGCACCTGCTGCAGGAGCAAGGAGGGAGACAGAATAAACGAGGAGGTGGGGGAGCATGGTTTTTACCCTGTAGGCAGAGCAGTGCCAGGGCAACACCTGATGCCAGACCTGGCAGGAGCAGGGAAGGAGCAATGTTTCGGGCTCAGAGTGGTCAATGAAATGCCTCTCTAGGCCAGCCAAAAGCTTCAGGTGCAGGTGTTTCCTTGGTCCTCTGGCCAGCTAGGTGGTCTTCAGTCCCCAGCCTCCGTGCGTGAGGAGCCGCTCCGCAAGGCGGCCATCTGGGGTCCAAGCGGAATGTGGGTGTGATGGAGGGGGTGGCACCAGGCTGGGCTGGGGCAGGGTCAGAGGGTCTGGTAGTGCTGCCTGAGCCGCGCCTGCAGGAACTCGTGCGTCAGGTTGTGTCGAGTGATGATTCCCACGATCTGTTTGGAGGAGACAGAAGGATGCCCCAGTCACCCGCAGCTGGGGTGCCTACATGCAGAGGGTGCAGTTCAGGGAGCTTTTTTGTCTGACTTGAGAGCCGAGGGAGAAAAGTAGTTCTCAGAGAAGCTGGGTGTGAACCTAGAGCAGAAGCCAGTGCAAATTCCCCCCCCTCACTGCTGTTCTGCACCCACGTTCCACGTGAAGGACACCAGCAGACTGCAGTGGGAGCAGCACCGCAATGGGGATGCAACAGCTCAGTGCCCTGAGCACACAGGAATTGCTAACCCATGCAGCCCTGCACAAAGGGAGCTGCAGTAGCAAACCTATGTTAACAGGGATATCCTCCCCTTAACACACCTAAGTGCAGTAAGGTGGAGATAAGACCTTAAGTCACCAATTTTCAGCTTCTGTGATTTAACTGGCATGTGCCCTATAATAGCCCCAACTTTTTCAAGGCAGGTGCATACCTGTGTGAGTATGAAGGGTCACTGGTGCCTGAGTGTACAACTGCTGGGTGCCTACCAGGCAGCACTGTGGGTCAGGGCGTGGAGGAGACTGTCAAATCTCCACTAGGACTCTGGTGGCAGAGCCTGAAGCCTTGAAGTCTGAGCAGAGGCTGAATGACTAGATAGGGAACAGAACCCAGCACCCAGCCCATTTCCACATTCCTCCACAGAGGTGTTTTGGACAACACACACAAGCACCAGCAAGAGCTTGTACCATCAGCTGGCAGGCTTTGAAACACCTCTTCCTGTCTCACTCTTGCCACATCTGGCTGGGCCTTTAGGGCATTTGTACATGTTTCAAAAGCACCTGGCCCTGCAATGCATACATTTGTATAAGCGGCAAAATATGCGTCAGTGCTGAGAAAATGGTGGTGGCATGGTCTTGAACTAAAACACAAAGATGTTTTAGCTCAAAAGTGCACTGCTGCCATTTTCTGCGCACTAACATGCATTTTGCCGCCTATACAAATGTATGCATTGCAGGGCCAGGTGCTTTTGAAACATGAACAAATGCCCTAAAGGCCCAGCCAGATGTGGCAAGAGTGAGACAGGAAGAGGTGTTTCAAAGCCTGCCAGCTGATGGTACAAGCTCTTGCTGGTGCTTGTGTGTGTTGTCCAAAACACCTCTGTGGAGGAATGTGGAAATGGGCTGGGTGCTGGGTTCTGTTCCCTATCTAGTCATTCAGCCTCTGCTCAGACTTCAAGGCTTCAGGCTCTGCCACCAGAGTCCTAGTGGAGATTTGACAGTCTCCTCCACGCCCTGACAGATGGACTTAATTAATCAAATCTGCTGCAATACATTGAATCTTTGGCACGTCAGAGCACACAAATGTGTGTGTCTAAATGCCCCTAGCAACTCCTAGCTCCACTCCAGCTCCTGGATTAATGAAGGAGGTTGATGCTTGGTTTATGGGAAGCTGATGACACCTGCTGGTCACTTTTGGCTACTGAAGGTGCCAGGTCAAGATGTCAAAAGCAATTAAGTCCAGAGGCAAAGGGAAGCGTCTGCTTGAGAGTGCATCAGCTGTTAGGAAGTGCCTGTTGCACGTATCACTACAGAAACAAACACGTGTGCCAACTCTGAATGAAACAGAGCTGAAGTTATCATGGTTTTGCTATGCTCAGGCTAGAAATAGATGTTGACTAATGAAGCTGATCAGTCATACTGTAATGTATCCTGGCACAGCTGATTGCTTCATCAGGTGAAACACACATTGCCCCTTGTCCCACCATTAATGGTGGAAGACAGGGGCAACCTAATCTCCCTTCCCACTCAGATCGGTCCCCATGATTGGTGGGGAGAATATATGGCTGAGCAGGAAAGGGCCTTTCCCTGATCAGCTAGATTTCCTCCTGTGATTGAGGGGGATTGGTCTGGCTCAGCAGGGAACCACAACTTTCCCACTGATGGAGAGGCACCCCAGATTCCCTGGGTTGCCTCTCTAAGCAGGGAAAGCAGGCAGGTGTCCCTGGAGCTTGAGGAAAATCCCAGAGCCTTCAAAACCACAGGAGCTAGACAGCAGAAACAGCTCAGGCTGCTCTACCTTCCTACCACAGGGCTAAAAGCATCTGCCACACCACTGATTTATTCTTTAACATGGTGCAAGAGGGTAGCAATGTCTATGGGCTCACTGTTTGGGCTGCCAGAAACATTTTTATGGTAGGACAAATGAGACATCAGGCAATATCTGTTTCTGCCCTTACATCCTCACAGAGGCATGCGCACATGATAGCTGCATGGTAACAGCTTGCACTGAAGTCAAAGGATTCCAGTGCAACTGGTATCTACCTAAACCCCAACTCTGTCGTTTCTGTGCTTTCCACCTCCTGAAGGAATACAATGCAAATCACCATCAGAGATGATGTCTCCACTCGGTACTCAAGTATTTTATTACCAGGGCTCGTTCTGGCCTAAATAGTGCTATTTGTGAAGAATTCTGTAAAGTGGCCCAAGATCTGGGAGTGGTAACAATCAGGAAAAAGCTTCCTGAGGTTGCCAACCAGGGCTGAATCCAGCCCACAGACAGGACAGTGGCTCAACCTCACACAAAGCCTCTTGTAAAGCTTTACAAGAGGCATCAGTCAAGGCAGTTAAAGTGACATCCAGATGCCCAAATGTGTCCCTTAACAGATTCCCCTGCTCAAGTTAAGGGTGGTAGGGACAGCGCATCCCTCCACCAGAACTCACCTCTCCCACAGCATTCACAACGGGTAAGTGTCTGAGCCCCATGGTCCTGAACAGATTGAAGACTTGTGAGACATGAGTGTTTGGGGAGACTGTGAAAGGAGATGGGTTCATATATGGTGTGACATCCTAGGGGAAAAATAAAACAAGGGGTTCAATTAGTGTAATTTCAGAGCAGGCGTCGGTGGCCCTAGAAGCTGACATGGGGTTACCAAGGCACCTAACAGCTGACTCCAAGTTCTCCTTCTCTGCACTGGGGAGGTGCCCCCAAAATCCTTTTATTTCTACACACCACATCCTAAAATAGGTTTCAGTGCTGCCATGAACTTCTGACTGCTGTTAGTCCAACTGACTGGGCAAGTGCCAAGTCTTCTCAAATCCTACCTGAGAGTAGAGAGATTGCCAATATCTTGTGTTTTGCTCAAACCCAAGACCCAAACCCATTTCTTCTCACTTAGACCACAAGACAAACTGATCTGAAAGCAGATTACGTTGTCCTGGCCCAAAATACCCACTCATATCTGAAATACGAGTGTCCACACAGAGAGCTGTTGCAGAATTGCTGTTCCAGGCAGTTTTCCTACACACACAAGTCCCGAGGCTGGCAGATGGTAGCGGAACATAGCTTTTCAGTCACCATTACCCACAGCAATTTGCATCTGTACCTATACATAAAATACCACTACAAGGGGGACAGAGCTTGAGTTTGGCACTGAGCCCTCCTATTGGGTTTCCTCAATCTGAGGTTATGGAGGAACCTTTTTAAAAAGGTATCAACATTTCTGTGCCTCACAAAGAGGGTGCTACAACATAGAAGCAAGCTCCTGTCAGCTTCTCTTACCACTATCATGCGTGGATTGAGCAACGTGAGGTCCAGGTCATGAATATCTGGGTAGCGGGGATAGTCCTCGGCCATCTCTGCATAGGACAGGCGGGGCTGGTTGGCACTCTGGAAAGCAACGGTATTCCTATCAGCCGAATGCCTGGGGCTGCATAAGGGCACAGCAAGGATGTAGTCCACACTGACCACCCAGGCCCCACCTCCGCTCTCAGAAAGCTACATACATGTGGAGAAGCATGGTCAGAGACCAATGCAAGGGAGTGGGGCCAATGGAAATGGGACAAGCTGCATTTTCAGCAGAGGAAAGGACTGATCAGTCTTCTGATTCACTGGGGTCTAAGTCCCCACCCTGTAAGGCAGCACCAACAAGCTGGTGGGGGGAGGGTGGGGCAGCATATAGGCAAACAATTAAACATTAGTATCTTCCCTCCTTTCCCCACTCCTGGCAATACACCATGCATTTGGGCCTAGAACCTGCATCCTTCTCCCAGGCCTGCCTAGGTGGATAGTTGCAGTCAGGGGCAGATCCAGGATTTGGCAAAAGCAGGTGCAAGAGCAGCCACCCATGCTGATCGGGTGGTTGCACCCCTGCTCCCACCCTCTTCCCCACTGCAACCCACTAGTGAAGGAAAACTGGGCTGTAGGAGCCTCCGGGGACTTTTTAAAGTTTCCCAAAGCAGGTAAGCTTCCCCCGCCATGTTCAGAGGCATGTCCCCTCCTCTCCCCCAACCCAAACTCTACTTGCTGCTGATTTTCCCACTGGGAGGGGAGGGGAGGGGAGGGAAGGGGCAGCTTTAGAGCTACTCCTGTTTGCTCCAGCTGAGCTGGTTAGCTGGGAACAGTGGCAGCAGCAGGGAGTGGGTGGGTTCCCTCAGGAGGAGAAGTGGGAAGCCATTGTTGCTATCAGTGCTGTAGATAAGCCCAGCCAGAGCAGGCAGCAGCGCCGGAGACTCCCCTGCCCCTGGGACAACAGAGAAAGCAACCACAGCAGGTGGGACACAGAGGAAGGAGGGGAGGGGACTGGGGCTGTGCGAAATGGATAGGTTTTGCTTTGGTTTTGGATTTGGCAGTTTCAGAGAACAGTGATTCATTTCCGTGTTTCGGATCACTGTTCTGTTTTGATTTGGTCGAATCCGTTTCTGAGTTTTGAGCCTTTTTTTTTTTTCAAAGTGCTGAGAGGCTGGGGCCGGGCAGGGCAGCCATGGGGGCTTCTCTTGAGGCTCCTCCAGCTGTGCCTGCCTCTGCCCCAGCAGGAGGAGCCACAGGAGAAGCCCCCATGGCTGCCCTGCCCTGCCCCAGCCTCCTGGCGCTTTAAAAGGAGATCTGCAGGGCTGTGCTGGACTCTTCCCAAAATGTTTTGGATGGTTTGGTTTTTTTTCTTTTCCGAAACGGGCCGAAACACTTCTGAAATGAAACAGCTGCAGAAATTTCGCACAGCCCTCTGACAGAGACAGAGGAGAGGTGGCTCTGAGCACGGAGGGGAAGGGAGGATTCTATTCCACTTCGGGACTTTCCTGAAGTCCTCAAAAGCTCCAGCGGCACGGACCAGTCTGACATGGGGTTGCAGCCGCATCACTGCATCCCCTCAGGATCTGCCCCAGCTGCACTCATACTCATTTCAAAGCCACAAGGCAGAATTTAGTTTAACCAGCTGCAGCTTCAAACTGAAGATGAGACTGACCATGCTGTAAACCCACCCTGGGTACACTGTTGGCCCATCCACTCCTCCCAGCTGGCTGTGAGGGGACAGCGGGCTCAGAGTCCTTCCAGGACCCTGCAGCACTCACCGACTGACTCTCAGAGTAACACACTCCACGGACGAGCAGCGTGACCAGCTGTGAGCGCAAGATGAGGCCATGAAAGGTAAGAGGTCGGAAGCGCTCCTCCATGGTCCACTCCTCACTGGGAGACTGGTCCGGGTACAGGTTGGGGTAGGGGGTATATCTGCGACAGAAATGCCTTGTAACAACCCCCACCGACTATCTCACATGGTAACGGCAGAGAAGCCTTTACCATGACACTCTGCCCCAATGGATGTTAAAGGCCATCCCTGTACGCAGTGCCCTCACCAGAGATGGACAAACGCTTCCCCACCACACAGAATGTAGCCAAGAGAGGCCAAGTGACTCACAGACCACGTAAGGCAGCAACAGAAGAGCCAAGCTAGGATTTCCCAGGGTCCAGACACCAGTGCAGGGCTTGGGAGGAGCCTCAGCCCAAGCCCCTGCTCTGCCTCAGTCTTCCCATGAGAGGAGTCTCAGGCAGATCACTCCAAGTCCCAGGCCACAGCTCCTCACAGATACTAGTCCCACCCCACTGCACTACTGAGGTGCCTGGCCCCTGTGGTGACAGCAGGCAGGTAAGTAAGGTTCACAGATGGACATATCCTGTTCCCCTGGCCCCACCTTCTCTCCAGCATTTGCTGCAGCAGGTCCTCCTTCTCAGGTGGCTCCTCTGTGGTGATGTGCTCGTCACACATGTTGCGCAGCTCACTAGATGGGTAGGACTTCATGGACTGGCTTCGCTTGCGTTGCTCCCCTGCCCGGGTGAGGATACTAGATTTCTGCGGGCATGAGCAGAATTGTGAGTAGCCTGGACAGTGGGTCACTGGTCAGATTGGGGCAGAAACCAGCCTGGCCCCTTCTAGCCCAAGCCGTTGGTATGGTTTTATGTCACAGGCAAAAGGCTCTCTGGGATGATGCACTGCAAGAATGCCGGGATTGGCTGCATCCTTCTTGCAGAGTGAAACTAGAGATGGAGCAGGGCTGCCGGTTGATCAGCATCCAGTTGCTCTTTTCAACAATCCTTCCCAGCCAGCTTTAAGCGTCTCACAAGAGATCATTTCCCTTCCACACTGCTCTATGTCTCCAGGAGCAGTTCTACAGCCTGAACATTGTGCTGTTGGAAAGCGAGTTTCCTCCTGTTCGGCCACAGTCTACAATACAAGGGATGGGCTGAACCTCCAACCCCACCACCCAGGGACCCTAGGATTAATCAGACGACAAACTGGGCACTAGGGCGGGTATTGATCCTGCTCCAGCAGCAGGAGAGACCCAGCCAGGTGCCTTCCTACAGGACAGCAGACGCCCACCCAGAGGCTTGCCACCTCCTCACCTTGAATTTAATGTTGTTACTGATGAGCTGGTTCCCTTTCATGAACTCCCTCTCATTGCCTCGGTTCTCAGTCACCACTGGGAAGGCATGATGGACGGTCGTGCGCAGAATGCTGACCAGGGACTGGATGCGGGTGTGGGGGTAGACGTAGGTCAGGTTTGGCTCCATGACGTCACTGGCTCGCAGCCTGCGGCAACCGAGAAATCCAAAGGGGATGCAGGGATGCTGCTGGGAGCAGGTGTGCAGTCACATGCCAGCATGGGGCAGGGCTGGTCCCATGCAGAAGTATACCAAGCAGAGCAGATGGAGAACAAGAGTTCTCCAACAACACCCAAGGGGCTGTTGTTTCTATTAATGAAGTGCTAAGGCAGTGATGTTTTCACCAGCCCCTTACCAATGTACCTCACAGGCTCAGATCTGGCATGGCAAGCAGGATCTCTGCATACAAGGGTAATGCCCTAGGGATCTTCTGCCAACCCCAGGGAGCCCTGCCACACCGCCACCCGTCAACGGAAAGTGGGGCAAAGGGAAGCTTAACAGGTACATTATACAACACATTCTTAGCTTCCTCAGGCAATACAAACTTCACTCTGGAGATGAGAAAAATTGCATGCCCTGCCCAGAAGACGGAGACTATGTGGGAGGGCTTGCCTGACACCCAGTGTTGTCAAGCAATGAAACCCCACTCCTCTTCCACAGCAGCCCTTCAGTTGTGGGAGCCTCAAGGCACTTCCCAATGCCCTCGGAGAGAGTGTAACAGCCCTTGATGGCAAGTACTGGCAAAAGCAGCCCCCCTTACTTGTCCGTTTCCACCTCAGTCTCCCACTCAAGCAACGGCACACCCCGCAGGGTCACGTGGATGTCATAGATGCCCTTGTTGAAGAAATCCCCTGTCCATTTGGCCACCTGGAGAGACAAGGAAACCAACAGCATGACAGCATCTTGTGCGAGAGAAGAAGCAGGTCAATGCACGGAACCGATACCCACAGATAGAAGCTGGAACCAAACCCCGGCAAGGAGGAGGAGGAGGATGTGGACTCACCATCAGTGTGATCATTATCGGAAGTCCATACGAGATCTCGTTGGTGGACTCTATCAGGATAACAGTGAGACTAATCGTCATGCGGACCACGCCCCCAAGGAAGGCGGCCGCCCCGATCAACGCGAAGGTCCCTGAGTAGATGTGGTCTAAGCCAATGTAGCTGGGGAGGAAGGTCAGATGCGGTATTAGGACAGGACTCCAGCACAGCTGATAGGAGACTGGTGGCAGCCCTACCACACGCGCACGAGGCACCTTTTCAGGAGGTTGGCGACCAGCCGTCCGAAGGCAGCCCCGCAAAGCAGTGACGGAACAAACAGGCCGCTGGGCACGGAGACCCCATACGTCCAGCAGGAGAGGAAGAAATAGAGAAGGAAGAACAAGGAGAGTGTGACTGGGCTGAAAGTACCTGCAATACAAGAAGAGTTATGACCGAGGGGCATGGGCTGGCTCAACTCAGAGGCAGTCTCACAGCCCACCACCTCCTCTGGCTTACAGCTGACTCTCCATCCCTAACTAGCTCCTTCCTCTTGGAGTCAAAAGCTGGGTGAAGACAGCTGGCAAGGAAGAAGCCAGGGGAAAAGGCACAAAAGCCAAGGAAAGCTGAAGAGACCCTTGCATAAAAGCACCACAGAAGGGCAAGCAGGAGGCTCTGGAGAGGCTGAGGGGGGCACGTGAGGGCAGCCCAGGCTGCCTCTCATGACTGCTCACCGTCCTGGTGGAAGAGCTGCAGGATGGCTGACTCCTGGGGGTTGAAGAACAGTGTCGCCATGTCGTTGTAGGTCTCATTGGGGCAGAAGAAGGTCTTGATGCTTGCGTTCAAGTCCTCAGAGGAGTCCTGACCAATGGCAAGACAACCCTGTCAGGCTATGGCAGCATGCTGGGAGCTGTCACTAGGGCAGGACTGAGCCTGCCTGCAACAGAGACCATGGGGGAATCAAACCCAAGACTCTGAGGATTGATCTGGGGCTTGACGTATACTTGGCCAACAAAAATAATACACAAGCACCTGCTTTGCCAGGGACAGCTCCACACCCCAGCCCTGCAGCACATGGGTTCTGCTACTGAAATTCTACACACACAGGCATTATTTGCAGACAGAGGCTGCTGTGTTGCTATGCATAGCAGGCACTTTTGTGGGGAGAAAGTGTTACCTGCAAGCTCAGGGAGCCATTGCCACTATGGTTGGTGGAGGACATCTGTCGGCACTCCCCGAGCACCATGGAGGCGACAAACACCACAACGGTGGTGGTGAGTGACACCAGCAGGCTCTCCAGGACCCTGTAGGCATAGAACAGGAATCCTGCACCGAAACTGCATTGCACGGGCACTGGCATATCCCTACCCCCTGCACGGAGCTCAGCACTGCTCTGAGTCACAGTGGGCAGAGACTGCTCGATGCTAGCCCTGCAAATTCCAGCTACTCACTCCCACTGAAGCTACCAGCACCAGGCCCTCCTGCCCATCCCAGCAACTGGAGACGACCTTGCCAGGATCTGAGATGTGGCTCTAAGCTCTCCCCCATCCCCAAGCCCTCTCCCTTTAGGCACAGCCATGTGACTATTAAAAACAACATCCCAACACAACTTTTAGTGGCCAATGAGCTTTTCTCTCTCCTTCATAATTTGTTTTTGCCAAGTTTAATTAAGTGGCAATTTCTCATCATCAGGGATTCAGTTAGGTAGCCATTTCTTTTCCCAATGGAGTAGACACAGTCCAGCTGTTAAACCCGATTAAATTAGCTAGGCAGTTCAGTAAGAAGGACTAGGGGAGGGGTGGGGTGTGGATGGTAGTAGAGTCAATTGCTCCTTCAGCCACTTCTGGGACAAGACCCAGACAGCCCCTGCATGATGATGCGGTACACTGCAGACTGTATTTTCGTAGCTGAGAAGCTAAGAACCACGGATCTGTTTGTGTACGGCAGCTTTGGTAAAGGATCCCTTCATACTCATTACAAAGGAGTCTTGGCTACTTGTATACCACAAGACATCACAGAGAGACCCGGATTGTATCAGCCACCCTTAGCACCTTCCACCCTTAGCACCTTCTTTGCCTCACACCTGGATTTTAGTGCAATGTTTTGAGCTGCTAGGTTTCATAGATTTCATAGACATTAGGGGCTGGAAGGGACTTTGTGAGATCAAGTCCAGTCCCCCCCCCACACCCCATCATAGGCAGAAAGTCAGCTGGGATCAAGTGAACCCAGCAATGAAAACATCCACCTTTTTTGAAACAGTGCAGAGTAGGTGCTTGCACCACCTCTGAGGGGAGTTTGCTGCTCCAGACCCTGGACACTCACACCGTAAAGAACTTTTTTCTTAGGTCGAGTTTAAATCAGCCTTCCTGAAGTTTATGGCTGCTAGACCTTGTTATCCCTTGGGGAGCTCTGGTGAACAAGTGTTCTCCCAGGTCCTGATGTAACCCTCTTCTATAATTGTAGGCTGCTACCAAGTCACCCCGAGCCTTCTCTTTTCCAGACTGATGAGTCCCAAATCCCTCAGCCTCTCCTCATACAGCCTGCCTGCCAGGCATTGGATCATAAGAGTGGCTCTCCTCTGGACTCTCTCAAGCTTATTCATGTCCCTTCTGAAGTGAGGGGCCCAAAACTGGATGCAGTACTCCAGCTGTGGTCTCACCAAGGCTGAGTAAAGCAGGAGGAGAACATCTCTGGTTTTGCTTGAGATGCATCGGTGGATGCATGCCAGAGTTTGGTTGGTTTGCCAAACGAGGTTTTGGTGTTGTAAATTCATGGCCCCTTCTGAGGCATTATGGGCAAAGACAGTGCAGACACGTGCAACAATGCAGGCAGGGGGGAGCCTGGGTACCTGACCAGCTTTGGCTTGGGGTGCACGTTGCGCATGCGGTACTTGGCTAGC
This sequence comes from Crocodylus siamensis, assembly GCF_052110815.1. Taxonomy (NCBI): domain Eukaryota; kingdom Metazoa; phylum Chordata; order Crocodylia; family Crocodylidae; genus Crocodylus; species Crocodylus siamensis. The sequence goes on along the minus strand of NC_143406.1, from coordinate 11,426,571 downwards.
CTCTTGTTCAAGCAGTTGAAGGTGGCTCCGAGAAGGCCCCCGACGATGCCCATCAAGATGAAGAAGCCCAAGTCCACAGCCGTCCAGAGGTGGCATTTCTTATCAGATTCTGAGCACTGAGAACCAAAAGGGAAAGCAGAGATAAGCAGGAAATGGAAGAGCACGTGGAGTTGCACACAGGACATGCCAGACTCCCTCAAGTCAGTCTACTACAAGCAGGGCACCGCTGACAGCACTGTCCACAGAACAGAACCGTATTTCTGGAGGAGGAGCTCTTTCCCTTCTGCAGGATTCTACAACTAACTGTATGGATCTGGGCAGAGCAAGGACCACTGATGGGCAGGGGGAATGACATACAACACACCTTGAACTCGCCAAAGTTGAGCAACCCCGGGAGCTGGAAAGACCCCCAACTCCCAAACTGAATCCCAGAGCGGAAGAAATTCAAGGTGAAGGTGGCAGCCATGGAGCAAAAGAGCTGCAGAAGGAAAGAACAAAAACAACTGAGGTCAACAGCAGCGAAGCCTTGCCTTTGGGTAAGAGATGATTGCATCCTACTAGCACTGAAGGAAATGCAAGGTAAATTTTAGCAGCTACTTTTTGTAATCACAAGGGATCACCATGGTCACCTAGTTTGACCCCCAGGGCAACACAGGCCTGAGCATATTGTCCAGAAATCCCTGCAACACGCCTGCCTATAAGTTCTCTTTGGGACACTGACCGGCTACAGTGAAAATAAATTTGCACAGAACTAATCCAGCTTGTTGTTGCCTTGTCCTTAATTGGCTCTGGCTGGTGTTTTGGACTTGGCAAAGCCCACAGCTCCCTTTCTCCACTCTGGAAGAGGAGCCTTGCAGCAGTCTAGTAGTGACAAAGTGCTGTGTAGGAAAAAGCCGGGTCACATTCCCCCAGGTAACTGCAAGAGCCAGATTAAACTCATTCCAAGAGGGGTGCCACAGAAATGCCAAGCGGAGGCCATGTCAGCACAGTACCCGAGCAGGAAGGAACCTAACCGCAGCCTTTGCCCTCACATAGCATCTGCCTAGTGGAAAAGTGGGGGCCAAGCCAACTCTTGGTGCTGCCCTGATGCTTCTCAGCAGCCCCTTCCTGAAGGCATTTCTGCTTCCTGGCACCAAAACTAGCAGTAGCTCACATTGGCCCATGAAGCTTTGGGGGAGTAGGGAGTGGGGCTTGGCTTGCCTCTGGACCACCATGCTGGGACACCCCCTCTCTGGGAAGGAGCTGACGTCACTACTCACCACTTTCCATGTGAGCCCCTGGTTCCAGAAGGAGGATCCCTCCTCCAGGCTGAAGAGCGTGCCCCCAATTGGGGCCCCAAAGGCAGCCGCCACACCTGCAGCAGCTCCAGCAGACACAAAGTCCCTTTTGTCCCTGGGTGAGGAGGGAAACAAGGACACTTCGTCAAGGCAGTCTTGGAACAACTCTTTGGCCCCCATGGCCTTTCACCTCCACGAAGACAAAGGGAGCTAGAGGAATGTGGTGCTATGCAGCAAGCTCACAGCGAGCGGGCACTTCCTTTCAAAGAGGCTCACATTGGCCTGGTGAACTGGTACAGTATGACAATCCTATCTTCATGCTGCCGCAGCCCTCTGAATGGACAGGAGACCATGATTTGGCCCATCCACATGAGGGAGTCTCACCTGGCCACCAGGTCCCTGCTTCAGGGAAGGGCTCCCCTCCAAGCATCGCTTGAACATCTGAGCCCCCTGGAGGGATCTGTATCATCAATTCCTATCCCTTGGGGAACCCAGCTGGGACCGTGCTCTGCAGCCAGGACCCAATAACTCTGCTCCAGCAGCACAAGGGAAACCTGAAAAATTCCAACATGCCAGAGACAACCCCCGCCAAGAGCCCGTGCCTGCCCCCAGCATGAGGACTTTCTTCTCATTGGGCACATGCAGCAGAGCTTTGAACCACAAGATGATTCAGAGGGCAGCATGAGAAGGCAGCTGGCACCAGGCTATTACTGGTACACTTCTTTGAGCTCATATGCTTCTTAGGATAAAGCTTTCATAGAGCTATGTCAAGTAATTAACTACATTCACATGACGCTTTGCTAGTTGTGCCAAGAGTCTGTGTGAACTCGGCACAACCTTTAGTGCCATCAGCCGTTTCAAGAATCATTTAGCTAGAGTCTCTTCCTTCTTCTCACTGACCCGCAGAAATTGTGCGTGCCTTGCATTTTTACATTTCCTCTCTGAAGCCTATGAGATGGTTGCCAGTAAGAGCAATGTATGCTTGGGGCTGGCACACTTTCAACATGCTTCACACATGCTGATTGCCAAAAGAGAACGAGCTAATTCTACAGAACTGAGCTGGCAGCAAGGGAGCTGTGAAGAGGCCGGTGTGAAGTTCTGTGCTGCTGCTTGCTCCATTTCAATTGCTATGGTATCATGACAGACCAAGAACTGGTAATGTGCACTGCATATGGCTGATCAGTGATGGTCCCTCAATCAATTAGTCATGTTGTACTGTTGCTTGCAGTCACCACAGGGAACAGAGTAGCCTGCACTGTCCAAGGGCTAAACCTACTTGGAGATAACGTGGGATGCAATGGTGCTGCCCTGAGCAGCAGGACCCTGGAGAGCAGGATTCCCAGGGAGGAGTTCAAAGCCTCACTGACTGACCCATTCAGTCCAGACCCCTACTTCCCTGAACAGCCCCACGGAGAACACGCACCTGTCACTGCGGAAATAGGGGAAATTAAACTGGATCTTCCTCAAAGAGATACTCTGAAACTGGAGAGAAGGACAAAGTCAGACATGGGTGAAGGCAGCCCCATCCTCCCATAACATGTAGGAGCATCCAACCCAGGACCCAGGACTACTCTGTCTGCCTCTGCCCTGAGGCTGCAGCAACAAGAGGAGTGGGGAGGGAAAGCAGACAAGGAAAATTGTTATTCAATAAGATGGTTGGCTGCTCTCCCATCAGGTCTTGCTTAGAGCGTTTGATTTATGCCAGGGTGGAGAGCTGTGTCCCTGAGGGACTGTTGCAAAGCAGCTGCAGCTGGCCACTCTCCAGCACCCTTTTTTTGACTTCCTCTCAGCCTGTGAAGGAGATCAATGCCCAGTGTTGCACCCCTGTGCAGTTCCTTGGCAGATGCCCTTGGTGAACTGGGGGCAGCTTTGCCTCCACATCTCAGTACAAAGAGCCCAGACTCCAAGGCCACATACAGGGGTTCTGTCACTAAGTTTCTAAGAACCCATCTCATCCCAACCCATGTCTTACTTAAGGTGAGAAGGGATAAACTGCAGAGCATGCCCTGCCCAGCCCAGCCCGGAGAGCAGCAGGGCACTGCCAGCACTCACCTGTGGCAAGCCAGCACCCACCACAGCCCCACTGTGGATCATGGGACCCTCCTTCCCCACAAAGAGACCTGCAACACACAGAGTGCTTCACTGCATGGCTCTGTTGGTCAGTCTGGCCTGCTCCCTCTGGCCCAGCTGTGACAGGCAAGGGCTCCCAGCTCCTTTGCAATGGGCAACATGCAACAACACACCTCCACACAGGGTGTTTCCAACCTCCCCATAACAAGGCAAGAGCAGACAACAATCGCTGACACATGAGAGCTCACTTCTGGGTTCTGGGCAGCGTCAGGCAGAAACATACACTGCAGGGTGCAGCTCTGCACTGACATGTGTTTCAGCACAAGAACTTTCTACCCCATCGGGCAGAAATGCTGCCCATGCCTTGCACAATCCCACCAGAGATGGTTTCACCCAGGTGACAATCCCCACAAGCCTTGTTCAGACACTGCCAAGGAGCATCTTGCTTGCTGGTTCCCACCTGCCTTCCACAAAGCAGCACCAAGTTCCCTGCCACTAACTGGCCTGCTGGAGCTCTGTTCTTCACTGCCAGTGTTTAATTCATGGCTCGTTATCATTTCCAGATTCTGCAGCCACCCGGAAGCTTGCACTTCCACCCTGACCCAGCTGCATCTCCGCAGAATCAAGGTGCATGCACAAACAGAGACAGAAACTTCCACTATTGCTTTTTGCATGCAATGACTTCTTGTAGCCTGAGGAAAACCCACGCCGCCCACCCCTCTTACCTCCAGCCACACTGAAGAGCACACCCAGAGCTTTGCACACTAGCGTCCGGAGCCGGACTACCCCAGGCACCTTCACCCCATTCAGGTAGCATTTGATCTCAGGGATGCCAGAGCCAGCGGCCACCGGCTGCAGAAAGGAGACAATTGCACTAGGCATGTCAGCGTCCAGCTTAGCAAAGATCAGACACTGATAAGTCCAGAATGTGCTGCCAGACTTTATTTTTAGTGCCTGCAAAGTCCTTGAAGCAGAAAGTGTAGCAGGAGGGCAAGAGCCTCAGCACACCTCCTGTGTTAGATAAGAAGGATTGGGGTGGGGAGCACGGTCTCACCTGGATCAGGACAAGCAGGCTGGCCAGGAAGACGAAGGTCAGGTTGAAGCCCAGCAGCTCCAACAGGGACAGAGCGAGGCAGCCCTTCTCACTGCACTCCTCCACTGCTGTGGGAGAGAGTCAAGGAAAGGGGCATCTCCTGCAGAACGCTCTGTGAGACCTCCTCCTAGGGGCCCAGCCTGCCTCGTCCCCTCCCAGCCAGTGTACTCACCACCGCACCCTGGAAAGCAGAGCCCCAGGCCAGCCCCCCTCCCAGCCAAGCTATCAGAGACATCTAGCACAGCATGCTTTCCCTGGAGCAGCATTCTCCAGTAGGCTGTCACAGGGCCCAGCAACAAAAGAGAAGTGCTGGTAGCATCTCCTGTGCATGAAGCAGAAGAGTCAGGGCAGCATGAGACTGGGGGATAAAAACAGTCAAATGAGACTCTTCCAGCAGGGCATGGGATGCCCTGCTCAGCTCACTGTACCTGCTGCTAGCCCGAGGTAAGTCACGTTCTGATACCAAGGGGTATTAGAGGGGTCGGATACAAGGTGAGCCCAGTGTGAACCTCACTTGCAGCTCCAAACTGGCGTCCCATGCGGGGGAGCTTTGCCAAAACCTCCGGTGTCAGAAAGCCCAAGTCAAGGGGCATCCATGCTACCTCATGGCCAGACACCTCTGCCTTAGAGACTGGCCCAGCTGCTGAAGCAAAGCCCATGAATTATTAAATCAAGAGGCATGCAGAGCTGAAGAGCTGTCCAGGGGAGGCAGCCTTTAGGAGCAATGAGGTCACCCAGCACAGCACAAAACCAGGCAGAAGGTAAAGGATACAGCTTTGTACCAACCGGAACTTGAGCTGGGAGAAGAGTCGGACTGAGAAATCTACAAATAGTCCCACCTAGGAAAAGGCAGCAGCAAGTATGAAAGATGACCACTCACCAGTGCCACACACCAGCCTGCCACGTCCTGGGAACTCGCCACGCCCAGGTCTCGCCAGGTTGCATCAAACCAGAGACAGACCTAGACCCAGACCCCTCCTGGCTTCAGGCACCCTGAGAGGTCTAAATGCAGGCAGCAAAGCAAGCATCCCTAGAGGCGGTTAACACAGTTCTGCTCCAACTTAGCACCCTGCCTCATCAGTCTGCTCGTTAGCTGCTTATGGCAGATGCTATCCCCCTAAGCAGAACACTGGCATTTGGGGAATCTGCAAGGAAAACCCTGTGAAAACACGATTAATCAACAGCACTTGCAGAGAGAAGAATGCTACCCCATAGGAACCAAGTGAATTTCAACCCCCTGCAAGTCTCGGGGAGGCCGGACCAGCCTTGGACCCAGCTCTGCTTTTAAGGAAGCCCAGGGCCCTCTCCTGTCGTGAGCTCGTGGAGACCGCTGGCGTCAAGCCCTTGCATGACTCCTCACTGCACCCTGCAGACTCCTTACCAGGCCCGTGCAGACGCCGATGGCAAAGACCACCACCCATTTGACCGCTTCGTACCTCCGGCTTCTCTGTTTGGGGCAGAAAAACAAAGGCAAGTCAAAGCAGCGTGCGGCGGGGAGTCAGGGGATGGGAGGATTGCAATCGCCGCTTTGGATGGAGCCAGAGAGAGGAATCGGCACAGACGAGCCCCCCCGGAGGTGACACCCAGCAGGGCTGGGAGCCCGAGCCACCGACACGAGGCTCGGGACAGGCGCCCCCAGGGCCGTTTCCGCCCTCCTGCCAGCGAAGCCGAGAGCCGCACGGCTTTGCTCCCGGGTCAGACCGGCGCGCGGTGCCAGCTCTTGGCGTGGATCCGGCTCCCCGGGCCGGGCGCGACAAACGACGGGCTCCTACCTTGTTGTCCAGGCTTTCCAGCACCTCCAGGTACGGGTCATTGATGCAGCGGTCGTAATCCAAGCTCTGGAAGGACACCCCCTGGTTAACGCCCCAGCCCCAGGACGCACGCCCAGGCCCCGGGGGGTGAGGCGCCCGGCCCCGCACCTCGTAGTCCTTGCGCGGCAGGATCTCGTCCTCCTCCTCCTCGCGGGTCTCGCCCAGGATGGTCTGCGGGGGGGAGCGGGGTCAGGGGCGGCGGGGCGCGCAGCGCTGCCTCTCCACGCCTCCCCCCGCCCCGCCCGCCCGCCGGCCCGTACCAGCTCCTCGGGGGTGCGGCTCTCGCGCTCCCCGCAGCAGCGGCAGCAGCAGCAGCCCCGCGCCGCCATCTTCCGCCGCCCCACGTGACCCGCGCCGCGTCGCAGCCCGCCAGCCAATCAGCTCGCTTCGTGTCGAGCCGCCCCGCCCCCTTCCTGGCAAAGGGAAGTGAAGCCGCGCCGGGCGCCGCCATGCTGGGAGAGGGCCCTAACCCCGGCTCCCGTGGCACGTGACCCGCGAGGCCCCGCCCCCGCCCGAGGCCCCGCCCCGTCCCGCGGGCCCGGCCGGCATGGGGCGGGTGGCGTTGCGCGGCGCGTCGCGGACGGAGGTGAGCGGGGCCCGCCCGGGGGGAGCGCGGCTGCGGTAGTCCCCGCCCCCGCCCCCGCCCGGCACCGCTCTCCCGCGGGGCTGCCGGCCCGGGGGCTGGCCGGGCCCGGCTGTGCGCAGGGCAGGGGTGCAGGCGCGGGCGGGGGCAGGCTTGTGCAGCTCCGCCGAGCGGCCCCGGGGGGATCTCCCCAGCACGCTGTCATGTCAGGTCCTGGATCGCGCTGTGCAGCCCCTGCGCAGCCATTGCTTTCCATCGGCCCCGGGAGGCTCCTGGCCCGGCCGGGGGCCCACGGGCAGGGCCCGGCGGGGATGCCCGGCCAGCTGCGGGGACATTTCCCTTCCCCTTTGCCCTCTGCGCTATTTTAGGAACTGCTGCAATCATGAGCAAACAGCGACGCGGCTGCTCTTTGCACGGGCTGCGCTGGCAGGAGGCTGGGCTTGGCTGGCACGGCGAGACCAGGCCGCCGGCGCCTCGCGGGCACCCACGCTGGCGCAGGCTGCGAAGCATCGGCCTGCTCGCTCGGGGGCCGGGGGCAGGGCGGCACTGGGGGTATCGGGGCCTTGGCGTAGCTCCGCGCCCGTCTGAGCTCCTGCAGGCGCAGCCGTCCCGGGCGCTGGGCTCCTAGCAACGCCAGGCGCAGGGGCGGGGCAGCTCGGCCAGTCCCCAGCCCCCCGGGCAGTGACGCCGCCTCTGCCCTTCCCAGAGATCGCGCCATGGTCAACGAGAGTCCCAGCAGCGGCAGCTCCGGCTCCCGGTCGGACGGCGGGAGCAGCAGCGGGGGCGAGAGCTCCAAGGACAGCTCGCGATGCTCCACCCCCGTGCTGGACGCCGAGCGCCACGAGCGCCTGCGGGAGAAGATGCGCCGGCGGCAGGAGGCCGGGGACAGGTGGTTCTCGCTGGAGTTCTTCCCCCCGCGCACTGCCAACGCCGCTGTCAACCTCATCTCCAGGTGTGACCCCAGGAGGCAGGGCAGCTTGGACTGGGGAGGGGAAAGAGCCCGCCTCCCATCCAGGCAAAGGAGCCGGGAAGGGGGCTGTGTCCTTTCTGCTGAGGAGGGAGGTGGACCTTTGGGACCCCCTGGGAGTGCCACGCTGGGGCTGCCAGGCAAGGGGGGTGTTTACCTGCTCGTGCTGAGACAGAGTGGCCCCTGCCCGGTAGAGAGAGGTTAGGACCAGTGCGGTCCACGTCCCTGGACCTGCACATCCTGTGCGTCTCTCGAGGCATCCAGACCTCTGATGTCCAGCACTGTGCTGCTCTCTGCCGTTTTCCCCGGGGCGAGGGGCTGTGTGTAGGGCTGCGGTTGCGGGCACTGCAGACTTCCTGTCCCTTGCTCCTGGTTGTGAAGCGTGTCTCTGTTCACACTTCACCCAGATGGAACAATTTGGCTTACAAACCAGATATCTGTGTCTCAGCCGTCATCATCCACAAGCTGCTCAGAAAGCCGAGCCCAAAAGCCAGCCTGGTGTGATGGGCATTGGGCAGGGGAGTTGCGGCCTCACACAGCAGCCCAATCTTGGAAACCCAGAGCTGTGTGAGATGTCTCAGTTCATCTTCCCCTTGTCACGGCCCCCTGCAGAAGAGGCAGGTCCTCCATAATCCCCATCATGCTCTCTACCCTAGCCTTGCCTTTAGGTCTTGCAACCCCCAGGTCCTCCCTGAGCGAAGCCTCCTCTCTATTAAGGGCTTATCCTGGAAGACAGGCCTAGATTTCCTGCAATCCCTGGCTGCGCCCTTTGACTTCCTTGAGCACTGTCCCTTCAGTGGTGTGGGTCTGTTGGGTCCTTGGAGCCCCTTATAATTTCTTCTGGTCCCTCTTGCTGTCACTCGCTTCAGCCCCTCTTAAGCTGCGCTGATCATGTCCTGTCAGCCTTCGTCCCCCCTGGCAGCAAGCACAAACTCCCAGATATGGGCTAGTCAATCCCCATGGTCTCATGCCAGACCCCATCCGCCATCACACTCTGCAGGTTTGACCGCATGGCAGTGGGGGGCCCCCTCTTCATTGATGTCACCTGGCATCCAGCTGGGGACCCAGGCTCTGATAAGGAGACATCCTCTATGGTCATTGCCAGCACAGCAGTCAACTACTGTGGCCTTGAGACCATCCTGCACATGACGTGCTGCAACCAAACCAAAGAGGAGCTCACGGCATACCTACACAAGGCCAAGCACTTGGGGCTGAAGAACATCATGGCGCTGCGTGGAGGTGAGAACCCCTAGGCCCCTAGGCATTCCTGTCACCACTCTTCCAAGGTAGGCGGTGACTGGCACAAGCCAACATAGAGGCCAGCTGGATAAATCTCTGCCTGAATCTGTGTTCTCTTGCCTGGAAGTGCCTGATCCCCTCGAGGTTAGTTAACAGTAGCACTGCACTCTTTTCTGGGCCATGCAGGGTTTGGAGGCTCCTTCCATTGCTGGAGCTGGAAATAAGGATTGAACTGGATATTGTTCGGAAGTAGTGGGGGCAAGGGGCACGTCGGTGGAACAGAGCTGTGGAGCCAGCCGTCACAGAGGCTGAACTCCCCTTCCTGTTAGTGGTGGGCCACGCTCCTAGCTCTGCTTCCCTTTCACGCTGGATGAACTGTTGATGTGACCTGTGTCCCCTCGTCCCTCAGACCCCATTGGCGAGGAGTGGGAGGAGGAGGTGGAAGGATTCAACTATGCTGTCGACTTGGTGAAGCATATCCGTTGTGAGTTTGATGACTACTTTGACATCTGTGTGGCAGGTAAACGTGTCTTGTTGCGCATTGGCTGGGGACAGGGGGTCTTCTGAGACTGGGGAATTGGTCAAGCCTCTTGGCAGGCCACAAAGCGCCGACTTGCTTGGGTTTGGTTGGGGTCTTAATGGCGTGGACATCTCACCACCTAGCAGAACTTATCTTGGTGCTCTGTAGGTGAGAGGGAGCCCCACATGCCAGCTCAAGTCTCCTTGCTCTTCCTGAAGGCTATCCCAAGGGCCACCCTGATGCAGAGAGCTATGAAGCTGACCTGCGGTATCTGAAGGAGAAAGTCTGTGCTGGAGCAGACTTCATCATCACTCAGCTCTTCTTCAGGTCCGAAACCTTTCTCCAGTTCCTAAAGGACTGTCAAGCCATTGGTATCACCTGCCCTGTCGTTCCTGGGATCTTCCCAATCCAGGTGAGAGCGGGGTGGGATGACAAACATCATCAAACTATGAAACCTAGAAACTGTGCTATGGTGGGCTGGAATGGGGAATTTGCTCACTTGGGGAACAAGCTCGTTGAGGTGGAGATGACAAGTCTCAAGTGTGCTACCGCCTGCCAGCCTGCTCCTTTCTCCAGAGGTCCTCACTATGCAGTGGGTCAGTCGGAACCCACACCCAGGCTGGACCAAGCCAGCCACAGCATCTCTCTTCCTGGTAAGGGTTTCCATGCTAAAACCACCACTCGGGACAGTGTAGACTAGGAGGGAGGTCTCCTGGCTGCGTGCCCCTGGTGCCTCTCCTACCTCAATTGAGCCTCTCGAGCCCTCGCTTCCTGTAACAGTGGGGAAAGTGAGGCACAGAGAGGGTAAAGTAACCTGCCCACAGTTGCACTGAGAACTTTGGGTGAAGTTGGGAACAGAACCCAGGAGTCCCAATTTAAAAGCTCCTAATTTTGGCCCCAGAAAAAGCCCCCTCCCCTGAGCTGGGCTCGTTATGCCACTGAGGAAGTGGGGCCTGGAGGGAGATCCTTCCACAGCCACTGTGAACCCCTCTGTCATGAACTACCTTCCCCTCCCCCTGCCTTTTCCCAACACCAGGGTTACCACTCCCTTCGCCAGCTGGTGAAGCTGTCCAAGCTGGAGGTGCCACAGGAGATCAAGGATGTGATCGAGCCCATCAAGGACAACGATGCAGCTATCCGGAACTACGGGGTTGAGTTGGCCGTGTCCATGTGCCGCGAGCTGCTGGATAGTGGCCTGGTCCATGGGCTCCACTTCTACACCCTCAACCGAGAGGTGGCCACCACTGAGGTTCTCAAGCGTTTGGGCCTGTGGAAGGAGGATCCCAGGTGAGCGGGGAACTTTCCTGGCTTGCAGACCAAGGTATGAGCCTCTTAGGTCCTCTCTTGTAACTGGGGGAGGTGCCATTCAGGACACAGGGACGCCCCGGCTGTATCGGCTTTCTCCTTTCCAGAGGGAAGGTGCATCCAGGTCAGATGCCGTGACAGGCACCACCTACAATCCTAGTGTGGGGGATCCAATAAAGAGAAGCCCTTCTACTACTTCCTGTTCTCCCTTCAGGCGTCCTCTGCCTTGGGCAGTCAGTGCCCATCCCAAGAGGAGAGTTGAAGACGTCCGGCCCATCTTTTGGGCCTCCAGGCCAAAAAGCTACATCTACCGGACTCAGGAGTGGGATGAATTTCCCAACGGCCGCTGGTGAGCCACCAACGTGGGAAGAAGGATGTGGGAGGGAGTGAGGTATGCAACCAGCCAGGCAACCCTGAATGCGCAAAGGGCTGGGCTCATCTCGGGGTCCTGCTGGAGTCTCATCAACAATGTGTTGCTACAGGAACTGTTCCAGCAGTTCCCAGGTTCTTGGAGCTATGTGAGCAGGGCTGCTGGGCAGCTGCACTGGGACAGCAGGTCTGTGGGTCCCTGGCTGGGCTCTCTCCCTCTTCCTGGTGGGCAGGCTTTCCCTTCTCTTAGTTTGCTGTTCACAGTCTGTCTAGGGCAGCCTATTAATCCAGCCTCTTCTGCTCCGGCTTGCAGGGGCAACTCTTCCTCCCCAGCCTTTGGGGAGCTAAAGGACTATTACCTCTTCTACCTGAAGAGCAAATCGCCCCGGGAGGAGCTCTTGAAGATGTGGGGGGAAGAACTGACCAGCGAGGAGAGCGTCTTCGAGGTGTTCACCTGCTACATCTCTGGGGAGCACAATAAGAATGGGCACAAGGTGAGTGACAGCCTGGGGGAACCGGTCTGTAGAAAGGAGAGCTGGAACCTGGGATTGCTCTCCTTAGCTGGCAGGGCCTGCATGGAGTCTTCTTCAGAGGTGGTCTCCCTGGAGCTCATTGCCAACCTCAGGCCCGTGCATGCTGTGGTGAAGGGAGGGTGATCAACAACCTATTTCCCTCCCTGCAGGTGACCTGCCTGCCCTGGAACGATGACCCCCTGGCTACGGAGACCAACCTCCTGAAGAAGGAGCTGGAGAAAGTGAACAGGCGAGGGATCCTGACCATCAATTCCCAGCCCAACATCAATGGGAAGCCATCCACTGACCCCATCGTGGGCTGGGGGCCCAGCGGTGGCTACGTCTTCCAGAAGGTAAGAACATCGTGTTGTGAGGCCTGGCAGGACCAGCACAGCCTCTCTTTCTGGAGGCTATGGAGTTTCCACCATGAACTCCGGTTTCCTTCCCAATGGCTCATGGCTGAGCAAGATGGAGAGCCTTGACTCCCCCATCTCTGAGAGTTTGCTCCCATAGCTCATCATCATCAGTGGCACCTTCTTTCTTATATCAGTTTGTCTATTTTCAGGCTTCAGCCATTGGATCTCATCCTAGTTGAAGGGGGCCCTTTATCTGAAGTCTTCCACAGACGAGCAGTGAGTTCCCTTTCAGTTAGTTTGCTCTGGGATGAGCTGAACAGATAGAGCTTCTCACTGGCAGGCAGGTTTACCAGGTCTTTTCTTGAGGCTGCCCAGAGCGGACCAGTCTTTCCCATCACCTCTTATCCTCAGCCCTGTATTGCCTGGCAGTGCTCCTTTAGTCAAGGGCATGCTGTTTTTATTCCCTTTCATTCCTTCCCCTCTGCCCCAGATCTCCTTCCTTGTTGCAAACACCTGCCTTAAGAGACCGTCTTCCTGCCTACAGCCCGAGCCCAATGCCAAGTCCTGCCTCTGGGGGCATGCAGTAGGGGGTGCTCTTCTCCCCAGGCCCGTACACACCCAGTGGCTGTACATGCTGAGGTCAGAAGTGCCATTTTAGGAATGTGTGCCAGATTAACAACCAAGAGAGTGGAGGTGTTAAAGACAGTGTGGGTCTTGGGTTCCAACTTGGGCAGGTAATTGGACTTCCCTGAACCTCCTAGCCATATCTCACTCCATCCATTCCTGGCCTGAGCAGCAGAGCTGTGCTCTGTTCAGACAGTGGCTGTATTTCACCTCAGAGGCAGGTCTGCTCTCACTGGTGACTAGCAGCAACTTTCCCCTCACCTCACTTGCCACACAGCCCTGGGACCTCTCCCCTTTATAGAATTGCAAAGCCTCATCATCATGCACCCCTCATGGGTCCAGTCTTCCAGCAGGGGTGACGCCTAGGAACAAAGAACCTAATTAAAGGGATTGGGGTGGCTTGGAGCTGTTGGGCCGGCAGATGGCCAGGGCAGCTCCACAGAGATTTCCCTAAGAGCAAAGAAATCAATCATCCTACACAATGGCCAGAAAATGGATCCAGGGGCGCTTGGGGAGGAATGGGAGGGGGGGCGCTGGTGGGGGCCAGCAAAGCACAGAGCATGGGGCACATGGAGCTAGGCTGTGTCAGCTCATGTAGAGAAGACTGAACAAAGGAGGTGCTGCTGTGAGGGGGAAGGGGCTGAGGAGGGGATGGCTGCCAGGGGAGGGCACCACCCAGCAAAAATGCCAGCCTGGGGCTCTTAGACACAACCTCCCACCCTGTGCCTGCTGCTTGCGGCCACATGGATCGCTGGTGTGGCAGCTGCAAACGCTAGCCCAGCACAGCTCAAGTGGTAATACAGAATGGGTAACTTTGGGCCCCTTTGCTCTGACTGTAGGAGGCAGTCAGGCAAAAGAGACTGGGCACTCTGAGCCCATTCCCAGCCCTGCCATATTGCATGACATGCCCACTCTGTGCCTTGCCCCCCACCCCAGCCCCACAGCATTGCTTGTGCCCATCTGAGAGGGCAGGCAGGGGGGAGGCTGCTCTTTGTAGAGTCTTTCTGAGTTTAGCTGCAAAGTCAGGCCCCAGACAACTCAGCACTGGCTGAACCCAGCTTTGAGCTCTGTGCTTCCTCCCCAACCCTTGCAGGCCTACCTGGAATTCTTCACTTCCAGTGAGATTGTCACGGCCCTGCTCCGAGTGCTGAGGAAATATGAGCTCCGGGTGAATTACCACATCGTCAATGCCCGGGTAAGGATGGTATGGGACAGACATGTCCCTTGGGGGCAGGTGGGGCCAGCTGATGTGCTGGGCTTCTGGCTGCACCATGGGGTAGGAAGGAGGCTGTGTGGCCAGGATGGGCGAGGCTGTTACCTGCAGCACTTCCCTGCTCTGGGTCATGCTGGCTGGGGCTGTGGGAGGTTGGGTGTGTTTATGACTGGGCAGGCTCCTGTACCTTCTTTCTTATATGGGACCAACCTTCTCTTGGCAGGACGAGAACATCACCAATGCACCCGACTTGCAGCCCAATGCTGTCACCTGGGGCATCTTCCCTGGCAGAGAGATCATCCAGCCAACTGTGGTGGACCCTGTGAGCTTCCTGTCCTGGAAGGTAAGGGCCCACCTTGACCCACAGGGCTGGGGGAGCAGAGCTGTCTACTCCGCTTGGGGCAGCACTTGTGCTGAGATGCACTGAATCCTGCCTTCAGGAGCCAGTCTGGCTTGAGCAAGGACCTCAGGCTGCTGTCTATGCAGTAGAAGGCTGGAGAGGCAGTTTGCCTTTCCCAGGACTGGAAATACGCACTGTGGGGTAGCTCTGACATGTCAGGTCGAGGCCAAGGCTCTGTCTAGCCCAGTGCCCTGCCCCTGACACACTGACAGGGCACAGGTGCTTTAGAGTACAAGCAGCAAGGCCTCCTCTTGCCTCCATGAGGAGGCAGCATTGCCCTGCAAGAGGGATTCCTCTTGGTGCAGCCTGTTATTCTCAGGGGCCCTGGCTGAGGCTACAGCCCACGGACGGGTCCTCACCCTTCTGTCTTGGCCCCCTTGACAGGGTGAGGCCTTTGCACTGTGGATTGAGCAGTGGGCAAAGCTGTATGAAGAGGAGTCGCCATCACGCATGATCATCCAGTACATCCACGACAACTACTACCTGGTCAACCTTGTGGACAACGACTTCCCGCTGGACAGCTGCCTTTGGCAGGTCCTGGATGACACCTTCGAGCTGCTCAGTGCCTCCACGCAGTGCTGACCCGCTGCAGGCCAAGGCACAGCTGCAGCAAAGGAGAGTGGTCCCATTTGGCACCCGGCCATATTCCCTCTTACACATGCTCTTCCTGCGCCAAAGGGAAAGGCTCTGCAGAGAACCCCAACAGTCCCCATCCCCACGGTGGACTTGTCCCAGCCCTCTGCTGTCCCCTTATGCACTCGTGGCAGCAAGGACCAACCCAACCTCTGCACCAAGGCCTGGGTTGCTCTTTCCACAGGTCGCTTGAGCAGGGCCCACCACCCACAAGGACCATGCCCTGAGACTCAGCTCAACTCTCAGCTACCCAGAGCCCCAGCCCCTGCCTCACCTTGTCAGGACTGGGACAAAGAATTCTGCCCAGCCGGCCCCCCTCTGAGAGTGAGCAGGACTCTGGCCCTCCCTGTAATAAAGGTTTGTCATGTGAGCCAGTCTTGGGGTGTGGAGGAAGGCTGTGCCATCCTGTGCCGCTGGGCTTTGTCTGGCCCATTTTAGCCACAACACAGGGTTGCAGACGGAGTTTGGAGTCTCTCAGAAAGACCCTCCCTGTCAATGGAGACGCTAGCATTGTGTGGAACAGCTAAAGGCCTGCATGCCAGAGCTGCCAGGAGTGCACACACATGTAAGCTGTGCCCTGTCTACGTGGCACTCTTCCAAGCCGGTAAGAGCTGGGCCATAGAGACAACCCTGGGTGTCAGTGTGGAGCACTCCAGTGCACGCTCAGTCTGCCCCTCCTGTATAGCCAAGGTGAAGCTGGTGCCAATAATCTGGAGGTCCCTGCCAAAGCCCTCCTCCGTCTCCCCCCTCCAGGCCTGGGGAGAAGCCTGCCTAGATTCCCTCACCCCATTTCCCCCTTCAGACAGACCAACATAATGGCAGGGCGTAACTAGGGAAGGGGGTGGGAGGTGTCAGCAGTGAGCTTGTCTGGGCTCAGCTGCTCCCAGCAGGTACCTTCATCACCAGCCCATTCAGTGGTGAAGGGAGCCTGCAGGGCAGGAGCTGGCCACCCGCTGCATGCCTTAATGAAGGCAGCATGTGGGAGCTCTGGCTGCCTGTGAGGGTGGGAAGGGGCAGGGCTATAAATAAAGGTTGGAGCCACTTAGAGGAGCTGGGGTGGGGAGATGGCAGCAGAAGGCGCCTGCTCGCATCTGTGAGCAGGGTATGGAGTGGAGTGGAGGGTGAGGGCCTGATTCCTTCCACCCCCAGCAGCCCTGCCATGGCTGGCTTCTGGCACCAGAGCACAGGAAAGGCCCCATTGTGGTTTACCCTTTAATTGAACTGGAACATCTCGGCCCTGCCCTATGTGCAAAGACAAGGACGGAGTCCTGAAGCCAGGCAGCAAGGAAGCAGGGTTTTGCATGGCCTGGTAGCACCTGGCTCTCCAGGCTGGGAGGTGCTGCCCCTGGGAAGCACATGGAAGGGACCACCTCTTAGTCCCTATGCCTGGCTGTAGCCTCACATGTCCAGGACATGAGGCAAGTCCAGGCAGCTCTCCTGGCAGCTCAGCGGTGTCCTCTGCCCTGGCACTGGGATGCTGCCAGCTTGCGCCACCTTCCAAAGGCCTGGAGGAGAGGGAGGGGAAGTCAGAACTAGGGTTTCCTCATCCCCACCACAGCAGCTCAAGGGGGTTGCTGGGGGCCCCCTGTGGCATCACCCCTCTGACCTGGGCCAAGCAGGACATATAGTCTGAGCAGCGCTCGCTGCTGCCCTCAGACTTCTGCCCAGCTGCCAGCATGGCTCTTGGGTTGGGACTAGGACTCTCCCTTATAGCAGGGCCTGAGTGCCTCTGCTTGCACTTCCCTCTCCCACTCTGTTGCAAAGACACGCCCTACAGCCTGGGTGAGATCTGGCCTGGAAGAGCGCAGGCCTGGCTCAGCCCCTTCACCCTGCCCCTCTGGCTGGCTGGGCTGAGGGCAGGACTGGCTCACTGTCCATACAGTGCCTGGCACACCAGGGCTCAGATTGGGAGGGGGAGAGGCAACTCTGGGTGCTACAGCCCCACCAACTACATGTGGTGCGGAGAATTTGGGCTCCCCCCTTAGCGAGGCAATAGGGTGCTCTCACCCAGGACAGCAGGCTCCGGGCTTCGTCTTCCAGGAAGTGCTGGGACACGCAGTGCTGCAGGTAGCGTCTCCGCCATGTCTTCCAGCCCTGCTCCACCAGCCGCTGCCAGGCCTGGGGGAAGGAGGTGGGTAGGGAGGCCTGAGTACAGCCCCCTCTGCCCAGCACTGCCACCTGCCCCTACTTCCTGCCCTAGCACCCAGCTGCTTTGCACGGGCCCCCACCTTCTCAGGTTGCCTGTCCCTGGGCATAGCCAGGAAGGCAGGCCCCTCCTTGAGACCTCAATATAGTCCCTTTTGGTCCAGCCCATTTTCATTCTCCAAGCCAAACCTCAATGAGGCTGTCTGCTGGGTGCTAGCAAAGAGGCCTTCCCCCTCTGCCAGCACCAGCCCCCCGCCCCAGCGCTGCAGGCACTGTGCCTGAGGCACAGAAACCAGTAGAAGGAATGGGCCAGTCACCATGTCCTGCAGATCAGGTCCCAACAGCTGCTGTGCAAGAAGCACATGAGCTGGAAACACAAGTCAAGACTCCAGGGATCATATGCTACCTGGAACTGGGCCTGCTGCAAGTCCCCTGCCCAGCTTCCCCACCTGTCATGCGGGTGCTGTTTGGACGTGGGCTTGCTGCATGCCTACTCCCCACCAGTCCCCAGATAGCTACTCACCAGCGCTCGCCCCAGCAATGCTGCCCTGCTGACATCCTTCCACTGCAGCCAGGCCCTGGCCAGGCAGTGTGCTTGCCTGTCCTCCCGGCACTGCCGGAGCAGCACAGCCAGGCGCCACCGACGCCAGTACCTGACCCTGGAGGAGCAGGAAGTCACTTGGGTGAATGGCCTGTGCTCCTGACCACCAGTGTCTGCAGCCCCCATTCCCCCCAACCATGATTCCTCTCTCTTGGTGAGAAGGCAGGTGAGAGTCTCCCCACCACCCAATACCAAAAAGAATCTGCTCAATATAGACCTCCTATGGAGGACATATCAGAGACAATCACCTGCCCTGGGGATGCCTTGCCCGCAGTGTCTGCTCACTGACAGAGGACGCAGAGCTGCATCCTGCTTGGAGCAGTCAGGCTAGGGCTGGTAATCCAAGCCCTCCTGCCAGTCCAGAGGCCTCTCTGGATACACAAGCCACCCTGCCAACATGCCCCAGATCTCTGCCCTTCCTGCAGGGACGAGGCTGCACCTGCCTTGCTCCATACACTCCATCAGATGGCAAGGACTGCCTGTCCCCTTGCTGCCAGCTGATGCTGCCCCGGTGCCTGGCCCACCCAGCACCCCCAGTCTGCCTTGGAGCCCAAGGCCTCCATCCCAGACTTCAATGAGGTGCCTCTGGCAGCCCTGCTTCAGGAGCCTTGCTTCCTGCATCCTGGCACAGACTGTCCTGGTGCCCTGCTTACCCCAGTTCCCTGCTGTCCCGATCAACTGGTAGGAGCTCCAAGCTGCTTTCTGGGGTCCACACGTATTGAGGTGGGTCTCCCACTGCCAAGCCAGGCCTCTCCAAAAGTGGGTGGGTGGGCAGCCTCTCTGCCCTGCTTGGGTTCCTGTAGATCGCCAGCCAGCGGCGGCAGGAGCTCAGGAGCAGCCAGCAGCAGGTGGATGAAAGATCCCTGTCCCTACCTGGTCTCTGCTCTAGAGGAGGAAACACAGCATCACGCAGAGCCTGGTGCTATGGGGATATAGAGAGGGCAAAGGCTCTTTTCTCCTTAGCTCCAGGTGAATACAGCCCATGGCCTGTACCCTAGCAATTAAACCAGCCATCTCTTCACAGGACAGCCCAAGCCACTGGGCAAAGCAGCCTGTCCCTCTGCTCCTCTCTCCCACAGCCCCCAGACAGGGGTTTTGCATACTTACTCGTGGACCAAGACAGCAGCATCTTCCGGCACTTCCGAGTACCCAGTGTGGCACTCCGCTGCCAGCAGCACTGGGACAAGATGGCCGCTTTCGTCCAGTAGTTGCAGGCCTGAAACCAGAGCGGAGGGAGCAGCTTCCAGGACCTGGTGCACAGCAGCAAGGAGGGGAGCTCTCTGCTCGTGCATCAGACCCACACTGACATGTATGTCTGTGTCCTTCAGGGGTCACATAACGGGCTAAGTCCCGGGCTGCAAATGCCATGGGGCTCACACTCCAGAAAACCTTGGATACGAAGTGAGCGCCACGGAGTTGCCTGGCTATGAAGAGAGAGTAACCAAGGCCCTGTCTGCTCCACTGAGATGTCATTAGCTCTGCTTTCATCTAAATTTCCTTCTCCTTCACTATGGTGCTGTGCCCTAGCTCACGGCTGCCTCCACACCACAGCTGGCCACATTTCAGTGGCCCAAAGGAGGGAGCACAGCTTGACAAACAGCCAAGTGCAGGCACAGTTCCAGGCCAAAACACCTTGTCCTTCATCCCTGTATTACCTTGGGACCTGGCAACCCCCGCTCAGCAGAGAGAGCCGTGTCCCCCTGCTCCCCCACTGCCCAATTCACCCCTACCCCATGACACATTCTCCTAACCTGCTTCACCCCGGCCACGGAGTCCAAGTGCAGCACTTGGCGTCCCCTTGTAGCCCCCCTCCAGCGCCGAAAGGCTCTTGCTGGCACCGTGCTCTGCTGTGGGCAGGCCCCCTCTCCCTGCTTGGCTCTCAGGAACTCTGTCCTCCACTGCACAAAGCACAGTGCTAAGAGGTGCTGCTGTCTGGTGCCCTCAAACTCGGAGCACGCCTCACGCTGCTTGCTTCTGGCCATCGTGGCCTGCCACCAAGCCACAAGGCACCTGGAAGAGAAAGGGCAAGGGCTAAGGTTTTCTGTGCCATGCTGGGGTGATGGGGCAGGCCCCAATCCTCCCCACCACATGAACCATGACCTTTTGGGCTCCTCCACAGGGAATCTGGTACCCGGCAGTGGGCACCTGGGTACCACAGCTTCATTTCACTCTCAGATCAGGCACAGCCACAAGCCCTAGCTACACTGTGCAACCAGCATGCCCCCAAATCCAGAGGAGTGTCCCTGGGGTCAGGGCAATGAAAGGGCCTCAGTTTCTCCAGCAGTCATGCCTTGGCCTTTCTGCTGAGACCGTCTCCAGTGAGGTCAACTCATGGTCACCATGGTGGTGCTTCTGTGGCAGGCTCCTTCCAGGGGGAACTAGAGCAGGGATGTAGGACACCAAGTGATAGCAGCTCTGCTGGCTACACCACTGGGTCAGATGTTGGCTGCTGGCCTGGAAAGGAAGGTGCTGTTTTGCATTCCTGTTGTGCCAAGTTCACCTAGAAGCTGAGGCATCTTCACCTGGGGTAACTGGCCAGATACCTATCCTGCAACAGTTTCCTGTGTGGGCTGCTTGTATTGCAAAATAAGAGCATCCACACACCCAGGGGTCCAGAACAACTGTGGAGCTTTCAATTTCATCCTACCTCCTGCTGACATGACCCACATCAGAGCCTTTAAAGCAAGCTCAGAGGCCACCACTGAGCTTTTCACTTCTGGCCTGTCCCTTTGTTCTGGGCTCCACGAGTCTCCATTATGGAAATCATCCCAGGTATAAACAGGTCTTTGATTCACAGGGCCTCTCTTGAGATCAAGCAGGGCTATAGAGGGCTGTCCTTGTGCAGAAAGCTCCCTCTTTCGAGCAGGCACAACTCTGCGCCCCTGCAAGTGGGGGAATCAGACAGTGCTCCCCCAAAGGCAGGCACATGGAGAGGTTAATACCATGCTGTGGGGATGGGCAACCTGGGATGTGGCCCTCTCATAGGCAGTCCCTGGGTGGGTCACCCACAGCCTGAACCATGACAGTGAGGGTTGCTTATGAGCCATGATTACCACGGGCATCAAGTTCCATGCATCTTCTGCCCAGAAGAGGCCAAGAGTATTTGTGATGGTAAATCCTGCAGCTCCAAGTTGTTACCTGGGTGCTTAGCATCATTCTGCAATGCCAAAGCTGTTTGGCAGAAACAAAATAGAAACTGGAGGCTGTATGGGGCCAGCAGGTGATAGGCAGAACTCCTCATTGTCCTGCTTCAATACTGGTGGCTTTACATGGCCCTAGGTTGTCAGTATTGAACCCCTCGCGCAGGGCACTGGGATGGAGGAAGTGCTTTATCTCTGTGTTAACCCACCCTCTGCTGAGGGGGGCTGGGAGGGCAGCCTGAGGTAGCCTGGGGTGCGAGTCTTTCTTCTGCGACCCCATGCTGCTTCCCTGCCAGGGAGCGCCTGGTCCGACTGTTCATACAAACACAAACAAACCAGCCCAGCTGGCCTCCAAATTGTAGGTGCTGTCAAGGTGAGATGCTACAGGACTTCAGGCCAAGGGAGCCATCCTGCTCAGGGGACAGTGAATAACCACCCCAGCCTGGGAACAGGGCTTTGCCTTTCCCAACTGGCAGCAAGCAGGGGCCTTCCTGGAGCAAGCCTGGACAGGAAAGGGGAAGTAAGGAGAGGCAATCCTGAACCTGCTGAGGCTGCCAGAGCTGAGATGTGTGCAGACAGTGGGAGCCAGGTTGGAGGTTTAAACCCACTTTCCCCAGGTTCCTCTGAGTGCCTAGTCCCTCCAGGGTGACCCCAAGATGTTCCCTTCTGTGGCAGGAAAAGCCCCACTGCTACCTCTGACAGAAAGAAGAGGAAGTGGGCCCAGGGCAAGGTCTCAGAGGAAGGGACACTGCTCATATCTGTCTGGCCTAGCCAAGCCCTGTCTTCGGCAGGGAGGGAGGGCACAGGGAGCACGAGGCTCTGGGTCACAGCTTCTTGAAGGAACCCCCACCTCCTCCTGCCCAGCCCCAACCCAGCACCTTGGCTCCATCCCCTGTAGGTGCTGGAGCCCCAGCCCACAACCCTGTGGTGGGAGCAGACTAACCTGCGTAGGAGGAGCTGCCCCCAGCACAAAGCGGCATCTCTCCGCTGCCCAGCCTGGCAGCGCCACATCTCTAGGACCATCCTCTTCCTCACCTGGGCGCTGTGCTGAGCCCACTGCTGCTGCAGCCTCCGTAACGCGCTCTGCCCTGAAACCAAACACAGGTCCCCAGTGAGAGCAGTCCCCAGGGCTTGGCAAGGCAAAGACCAAGTTGAGGCGCAGACACAGGACAGGATCATGAGAGCACACACCTTTGCCCCACCTCACGCCATGCACTGCAACCCCCAGCGAAGGAGGAGGGAGGTCTGCCAACTCATTAGGCAATAACGAGTTCAGGTGAATTATTCTGCTGCAACCCTGTGGTCCCTGAACTCTGGGGTCACTCAGCACTTTGCTGTGTCCATGGGCTCAGAACTCACCTTCCACCAGTCCAGACCAAGACAGCTACAAATCCCCATGAGCTAAGCAGTACAGGGCATATGACACACAATCAGCCAATTCTGCATGCAGCCAAAGGGCAGTGATGCCCACCCACATTAGCCCCTCCACTACAGCACAGCAGGCTGAATGGAAAGAGCCTAAAAGAGAGACCCCATGCTTACCTCTAATACCAGCACCAGGAACCCAAAGCCACTCCTCTCCCAACCCCTCAATGAACCGCCAGAACAGCCAGGCTTGGCATAACTCACTCTGCCAACACTTGTGCCAGTGCCGCAGGGTATCTGTGGCCTTCTGGTGAAGCCGACGTATGTATCTCCTGTCCGCCTCCACCCTCTGGCTCAGCCTCTGCTTCCACAGTGTGAGGGCAGTCTGATAGTGATGCAGACG
The DNA here is from genome assembly GCF_052110815.1 of Crocodylus siamensis. Classification (NCBI taxonomy): domain Eukaryota; kingdom Metazoa; phylum Chordata; order Crocodylia; family Crocodylidae; genus Crocodylus; species Crocodylus siamensis. The sequence continues at coordinate 11,403,945 of NC_143406.1, read as the reverse complement.
GTACTGTCGGGACGCAGCGTCTTTCCGCCTCTTATCTTCCACAACCCATATGTGCCAGCTGAGGAATACCCTGCAGTGGGGAGGATACAGGACACATGAGGGGCTGGGGAGAAGTTCACATGGCTTCCCAGGGTTCATGGGCTTCAGGCGGAAGTGAGGGATTTGGCTGATGGCAGGAATTATGTCAGAGAACTGGGGCTGAGGAATCCCTTCATGGCGAAGGGGCTCACCCCTGATGGCATCTGCATCATGCAACTGGCACATCTACAGCGCCTCCTGGTCAGGCTCCTAGGTGTTGCACGAGCACAAACACCTCATATTCCACCCTCCAGTCCATTAGAAAGATAGACCAAGAACCGGAAGGCAAGAGACTTACTCAAGGTCACAAAACAAGTCAGTGGCAGAGCCAGAAACAGGACCTGGGGAGCCTGACCTGGGTGTAGCCCCTACACTGCACCGCCTCCTACTAGATAAGAAGGTCCAGGAAGGCCCAAGTTTGATTCCTCCTTACTGCAGCTTGCCTGTATGACCCTGGGCAGGTCCCTTTGTATCCCTGCCTCAGGGCCCATCTATGAAATGGGGCAGCAGCCCTCAGGAGGTCTCTAAGGATAAATGGGTTCAAGGTGGTCCTCACCGGGCCAGCTGGCTGTACTGATGGTGTTGTTGGATCTCAAGAAGCCTCTTTGTTTGGGTTGCCCAGGCTGAAAAGCATTTCTGCAGGAGCCGCCGTGCTATGTGGTGCCCAAAGGAGATGCCGACACGGTCCAGCTCCTCTGCAGAGCAGCGCGCCTGGAATACAAGGGGCTGTCAGGAGTCCACAACCTGGCTCAGATGCCCTGGGCCCCTCAGTTGGTGATACCAGAGGCACCTGCACTTCTTGCTACATGTAGCCAGCAAGGCCTAGTGCTGGGAGTCCAAGGCAAAACTGCCTTGCTCAGCTGGCACTAGGGCTCACAGCTGGAGGGGAAGAAACTCCTTCCCTGCCCGCACCTTTGCCTGATGGAGCACAGACAGGTGAGGCCTGTGGACATGAGCCATACGGGGGCACTTCAGTCATTACCTGCCATGCATTGCTCGGCAGCCCTGTTTCCTCCCACGCCAAGGAGCTGCAGAGCGACTGGCCCTCGCTGTCTGGGCTGCACTGCCCCAAGGATTGGAGGTGACTTCCAATGAACCAGCTCCCCCTGCAAGGCATGGACACTAGGTCACTCCCTCCTGACAGGGCAGGGGAAGATGGGGGAGCAAGGAGCCAAGAGCAGCCTCCTCCTGGGCCTTACAGAGACAGAAGCCAGCTTACCTGCCTGGGGGGATCTGGGGGAGAAAAGATGCCTGGAAGTAGAGCTCTCCGCACAGCTCACCTGGCCCTGGTGGGCAGAGAGGCTGCTGCAGAGCAGAGCTGTGCTGGAGCGGGCAGGGGCCGTCTTCAATGGCCAACATGGAACAGCTGCTGTTCTGGCGGCTGTCCTGATCACACACAAGGGAAGAACATGGTTGTGAGGCCCATGTCCCCAGCAAGATTGTGCCATGAAAGGCCATACCTAGACACCAACGCAGCCCCCCCACAGGGACTTGGGCAGCCCAAGGGCTATGCAAAGGCTGCCCTGATGGCAGCTTGTCCCATGGCACTGCAGTCAGTGGGGAAGGGAGCCAAGTCCACCACCGTGCTAGCCCCATGAGGAGCTGCTGGCAGGAAGAGAGCAAGTGCAGCAATCATCAGTTGTGCACCAAAGAACTGCATCCTGCAGAGGCACCTGCAGCCCAGCCCCTCCCACTGCTAGGGCCCTGTCCAGGGCCCCCAGCCCCTCCTGCTGGCTGGCATGCAGTGAGGATGCAGGAGAACCTCCTGCCCAAGCAAGTGCAGAGCAATCATGTGAGGTCCCCTCATGCCTTCTGCCCTACTATAACCACCCTGTCATGCCGCCTCTCCATGCACTCCGTACAGATATAGATCCCTTGGGGGCCCTCCTGGATCTGAACCCCCAGCAGTCCCTCACCCTATCCAGGGAACTCCAGGAGACAGGAGGGGCTGGTGTGCTGCTGTGAAAGCCGGATGATGCTGAGGACTCCTCTGAATCCAGCCAGGCAGGAGGGCCCCTGGGCTGGTGGCTCAGTGGATCCAGCTGCAGAGCCCTGTGGTGCCAGTGCCTCAGGGCCTCCCGCAGCTGGCGCTGCTCTGATGCCCGGGAGAAGGCTCTGTGAAGGGAAGGTGAGGTTGCTGAACCTGGCTTGAGGCCAGGCTGGGGCAATTCTGGGGTGGATGTGAACTGTGTCAGGTCTGCCTCAGTGGAGGCACTGGCACCTCCAGGCCCCACACTGGCAACTTCAGCAGAGGTGCCAAGGACCCAGCAGGAGATGGAGGCTGGATCATGAGGGGCAGAGGCAGGGCAGAGCAGGCAGGCCTCCCTCCCTGACTGCACTAATTCAGCATGCCTGCATGATGCTTTTTGTGCCACACGTGCAGCCCACAACTCTGCTTCGGACTCATGGTACCCACCTCAGCTCCTGTGAGGTCCCTAAAGCTTTCCATGGAAGCCCTGGTCTTTCCACAGGGCTACACCTTGCACCAGGGCAGCAAAGGGGATGCAGCCCTACCCCCACTAAGGCTCCGGGCACATGACAGTGAGTGATCAATGAGACTTGCCATTCAGAGAAGAAAACCCAGTCTCTGCCCTTCTAGACCACCAGCCCCTACTCTTAGCCCCTTCTTAACACCATCTTTGCTTGCTCTGCTAATGCACGAACTTGGGCATTCTCTGGAACAGGTTCCACTGTGGTCACCAGGAGCTCCCTAGGGCTTGCAACTGGTTGGAAAGAACTGCTCACTGGATATCTTTTCGTCTACGCTGACAAGAGGAACACCAAAGCAACCTACCCAGAGGCAGACTTGAGCTGAAGGGCAAAGTGGTTTCTCATCTCAGGGCCCCAAAAGCTACCTGGCCCCCAGACCCCCAATGGATGTGTTCAGCGTTGGGTATTCTAGCACATACTTGGCTTGCTGTTGCTCATGGAGCCTTGCTCTCCATCTCAGGAATATCCTCTGGAGCTTCACTCTCTGGCAGTGGTCATCCAGAGAGCTGCCTCCTACTCTGAAGGGCCATCTCAGGATGGTCAAGCTTGGCAGAGGGTGGTCATCCTCCGCTGCAGGCCCTCTGGCAGCCGAGCTGGGTCCTTGACCTTTGCAGATCACAGACAGCAAAAGTTTGTCAGGAGCTGGAAACTCAGCCTGAGATGGGGCAACAGGCAGAAGCTTTCTCACCTCAGCCCACTTAGGGGACAGCTCCCTTACAAGACCTCCCCAGCCTTCTTCTAAGCATATCAGGCAGGGCCATAGAGTGGCTTGGCTTGTAGCATGCCGAGCCTGGATCACTCTCTTCCCAAGGCCAGCGTTCATGATGATATGTTTTATATGAAGCCTAGCAGGCTCAGATCAGGCTGCCCTGAATTAAGCTGCTGAACTGTCGCCATAGCACCAGATAGGGGCAAACAAAGCGTAACCCATCAGTATCACCCCTTTCTCCCAGGTCTAGCTGGGCCCTCACTGTAGTATCGCCTCCGTCTCAGGAGAAACAGGTCCATGGTTGTCAGCTTGTCTGCTTCCCTGAGCTGCAGTATGAGAACCCACTGCTGGAAGGATTTTCTCAATGATGCTGCCCGGTGCTGTTCCAGACTGCGTTTGCAAAGTGTCTTCTGCTCAACAAGCTGCTTCCATGCACAGAAACACCTGAGAAGACCAAAGGCAAAAATAAATCAAGCCTCCCTGGCTGACTTCCTTGAGAATGGGCCATCCTTGTTCAGAGTACTTGGGCATTCTGGGGACTGTAGGAGTATTGTCATGGGCCCTTGAGCCAACCTCCTTCCACCTCTGAGTTGAGGGGCTGACTCCAGACCAAGAGATCTTCCTAACCTGTGGCTGTCTATTGACCATGAAAATGAATTGGACTACAACTGGAGTTGCAGCTAGCAAGGGGCGTGAAGGGCAATGAGAAGAGTTTCTACAAGTGTGTTAGCAACTAGAGGAAGGTCAGGGAAAGTGTGGGTCCCTTATTGAATGGGGGAGGCAACGTAGTGACAGATGAGGAGGAAAAGCCTGAAGTACTCAATGACTCTTTTACCTTGGTCTTCACAGGCAAGGTCAGCTCCTGCACCAGGCAGCAGTCTGGGGAGAAGGTGAGCAGCCCTCAGTGGTGAAAGAACAAGTTAGGGACTGTTTAGAAAAGCTGGATGTGTACAAGTCCATGGGGCTGGATGCAATGCATCCAAGGGTGCTGAGGGAGTTGGCTGACATGACTGCAGAGCCGCTGGCCATTATCTTGGAAAACTCATGGCAATTGGGGGAGGTCCCAGATAACTGAAGAAGGTCAAATATGGTGCCCATCTTTAAGAAAGAGAAGAAGGAGCATTTAGGGAACTACAGACCAGTCAGTCTCACCTTATTCCCCTCAAAAATCATGGAGTACGTCCTCGAGGAACCCATTTCTAAGCACTTGGAGGAGAAGAAGGTGATCAGGAGCAGTCAGCATGGATTCACCAAGGGCAAGTCATGCCTGACCAACCCAATTGCCTTCTATGATGAAATAACTGACTCTGTGGATATGGGAAGAGCAGTGGACACAATATACCTTGACTTTAGCAAGGCTTTTTATACAGTTTCCCATAGCATTCTTGCAAGCAAGCTTAGGAAGTACAGGTTGGATAGAATGGACTGTAAGGTGGGTAGAGTGCTGGCTGGATCGTCAGGCTCAAAGGGTAGTGATCAATGGCTCTATGTCTAGTTGGCAGCCAGTATCAAGTGGAGTGCCCCAGGGATCAGTCATGGGGATGGTTTTGCTCAGTATCTTCATTAATGATCTGGAAGATGGGATGGAGTCCACTCTCAGCAGGTATGCAGATGACACCAAGCTGGGGGGAGCAGTAGATATGCTGGAGGATAGGGCTAGGATTCAGAGTATCCTAGACAAATTGGAGGATTGGGCCGAAAGAAATCTCATGAGGTTCAACAAGGACAAGTGCAAAGTCCTGCACTTAGGACAGAACAATCCCATGCACTGCTACAGGTTTGGGACCAACTGGTTAAGCAGCAGCTCTGCAGGAAAGGACCCGGGGGTTATAGTGGACAATAAATTGGATATGAGTATGAGTCAGGGGTGTGCTCTTGTTGCCAAGAAGGATAACAGCATACTGGGCTGCACTGGTAGAAGTGTTGCTAGTAGATCAAGGGAAGTGTGTATTCCCTCTATCTGGCACTGGTGAGGACACATCTGGAGTACTATGTCCAGTTTTGGGTCCCCCGCTATAGAAAGGATGTGGAAAAGTTGGAGACAGCACAGCAGAGGGCAATGAAAATGTTGAGGGGTCTGAAGCATATGACTTCTGAGAAGAGTCTGAGGGAATGGGGCTTATGTTGTATGCAGAAAATAAGAGTGAGGGGAGGATTTAATAGCAGCTTTTAACTACCTGAAGGGGGTCCAAAGAGGATGGAGCTGGACTGTTCTCAGTGGTGACAGATGTCAGAACAAGCAGCAACGGTCTCAAGTTGCAGCAAGGAAGTTTAGGTTGAATATTTGGAAAAAATCTGTTACTAGGAGGGTGGTGAAGCACTGGAATGGGTTACTTAGGGAGGTGGTGGAATCTACATCCTTGGAGGTTTTCAAAACCTGGCTAGACAAACCCTTGGCTGGGATGATTTAGTTGTGGATGGTCCAGCTTTAAGCAGGGGGTTGGACTAGATGACCTCCTGAGGTCCCTTGTAACCCTGATTTTCTACGATTTTATGAATTAGGAAATTTCCAGCCAGTACCATCCCCCTCCCCGCACCCAAGGGTGTGCATGTACAACACCAAATCCACAACCAGCAACTGCCAACCACCAGAAAAGCCACAGAAACTGAACTAACCTCTCAACCCTACATGTGCCCTGTCCAGGACAAAGGTGAACTCCCTGGTGGGAATGTGAAGGGCAGGCCTGCACAAAGCCATGTGCGCTACCCCACTCTGGCTAAGGAGAGGAACTCAGTCAAAGGCACTGAATTCACACCCCTGAATGTTCTTAGTCTTTAACATTGGGGCTACAGGGAAGGACTCAGATGGAGGAAAAAAGTGAAGCTAGGAGTGAATTAACCTCCTTTATACCTGAAGATCAGGGGCCAAACTTCAGATGAAGCCACAGAAGACAGGAGTTGGGCTCCCCCTCTCCTTGTCTCCACTGATGATATCACAAGACCCTGGAGCCCCAGGAAGAATCCTGCAAGCCTGGCAACCTCTGCTGCGGTGTCTGCACCATGGCATCAGAGCTGTGGGAGGATGCACCGCAGCCGAGTTACACATGGGTGGCGACCTCCTGCCTGCCCATGACAGATCTGCCTCATGTCAGAGCCCTAGGCTCTCCCCATGCACACCAGATTCACCGCTCTGAATAAATATGGGTGTAAAGGGGGATGGCTTTGCCCAGAACTGAACCCAGAGTCCCCAACCTGGCTGGCTTTGTCTTTGTCCGGCTGCTGTCTGGACTTTCCTGGAACAACGCACCCCAAACTGAGCCAGCCATTCCCCAGACCGTGCCTTCTCCTGCGTACCGAGCTGTCCGTTTTCTTTGGAGCCGAGTCACCAGCGACCAAACCTGCACTGCCTCCTGGCTCCGGGACCGCCATGCCTGGAAGATGCTCTGGAGCCGCTTTCTCTCCAGGAGGGCACAAGCTTGGCTTGCTCTGACCTCCTCTCTGCCCAGCAGCTCCTTCTGCAGGCACCACAGTCGGAAAGCTGCTGTGTGACACAGTGTGGGGGAGGGAGGAAAGGAAGAGAGATGTCAGCTCTGAAGATATCAACACCTCAGCCTCAACCCTAGTGGGGTATGGGGCAGCTGGCAACATCTGCTGGGAATTAGCCCATACAGTAGCCACAGCACCCGCTAAACTTGCTGATTAAACGAGGCAAAGGACTTGTTCAACAGCATCACAGGTGTCTGATCCACAAAGCTACTGAACTGCCCCCACTCAACCATGCCCCATGCTCTGCAGGATCCAGGAGAAAGGCATAGCACTCCTTAGACATCCAAGCCAGGCTGTGCCATGCTGCCACCTTCCCAGGCTAGGAGCAGGCATGTCTGAGCCCCCCACACACAGAAAGTGAGCACTTACCAGCCAGGCGCCTCAGGTCCCCGATGGCCTGTGCCCTCTGCCCCAGGTCATTAGCCCTCTGCCAGTGATGGAGTCGTCTCCACAGCTCTCCCTCCACCCTGAAAGAGTCCTGAGTTAACCTCCAAGTCTGCTAGAGCAGGCACCCACAGAGCCAGAGCAGGGGACAGGGTTGCAATCCAGGCCCTGCGGCTGTTTGGAGCTGGACTCAGTGCTTCTGCCACAGAATTTGAGGGGCAAACAGACCCACCCTTTCACTAGGCCTGCTTTCCTGCCAGGGCCTGAGGTTCTCTGACCCCATTTCACAAGTAGAGCTGGCAACTGGATTCCAGAAAGAAAAAGAGTGCTCTCATCTCCTCCCGGTCTCAAACACAGAAATCTGCTCCCAGAGCACGAGAAATGCATTGGAAGAGGAGCTGTTTGATGCTCAGAAGCTGTGAACATAAACAGGAAACCTTATCCCTGGAGACAGAGCTATGGAGCCAGGGATGCGCATTCTAGTGCTCTGCACTTCCTCAGACAAGATCTTGGTAATACAGAGTCCCCTTGGGCCATGCTTCTAGCCCCATCATCATCGTCCAAGATGAGGAGCCGTGAATGAGAAAAAGTTCTGCATACCCACTGCTCAATGCTGCTTCTCTCAAGGGCCCTGTGCCCAGCTGGCATTCAGTCAGGGCTGTTCCAGCTGGACCTTGGCTGCACCCAACACTGCCGCTGGGCAGATCTCTGGTCTGAAGGCTTAGCTCACTCTGGGAAGTTCCTCTTCTGCTCTGCTTTGCCATTGCCTTTTTCCACTGAAAAGGGAGCAGCACAGTGAGACCCTGCCACAAACCAAGCCTGTGACCTACCCACACCCTGTAGCAGGGGTCCAGGCACATCTGGGCAACACTCCCCATCCCCTTGCTCTCCCTTCCCCAGCAATCCTATGTGGCAGGTAGCACCTCCTCTGCCATGCCCTACCCACTCTTACCCTGTGGAAACTGCCAGCCAGCATGGCCAGGGTGCATCTCTGCTGGGCGGTCTCCAGCTGAGTCTTCCTCAGCTGCACAGCCCACTGTAAGGCTGCCAGCCCCTTGCGGAGCAGCTGCTGCTTGTACAGCTTCTTGGCAGTAGTTGTCTTCCCAAGGACATGGCTACTCCAGGCCTGGAGACATCTGCTCAGCAGGTGCTGATTGCCTGGGAGCTGAGCACTGGCAGGGAAGAGGAACTGAACCTCACCACCAGCAAACCAGAGTCCCATCCCACAAGACCCACCTCAGCTTGCCCCACCACTGCAGGGTCTGAAGGACCCCAGGACTCTCCGAGACAGTTTCCAGATTATGCACACAGCTACAGCTCTCCACCAAGCAGAGTCGTAAGCACTGTGAGGTCAGGGGAGCTCCCACTTCTTATCCCAAAGGCCTGAGGTTGAGTTCCACAGCAAGACTTGAGCTTGGTGAGCAGCCTCGAGGATGTGTTGCAGCCTTACAGATGGCACTTTGTGGATGAGATATTAAACCAAGGGGTTCGTCTCTCCACCAGGGAAGGCAGAATTTCTGGCTGCTGCATCCATGAGGGTAACTCTTCTCCCAGCCCTACCCAAAAGTATGCCGCTGAGTGCAGCACAAAACCATGAGCCCCAAGGAAACACTCCCTTGCCAGTCATTCCCCAGCACAGCTCCCCTCACATGCCCATTAAGCAGACACACAAAAGCCATCCTACCTGCTCTCCATCTCCAAAGCCAAGAAGTCACTTCCTGGGATCTACAAGCAAAGAGCAGATGGAGAGGAGAGAGCCATCACCAAAAATTACTGGTGTTCAGCGAGGCTATCACAGCTCCTCACAGCCTGACCTCACACCTAGCATCTCCCTGCTGACTGGAGAACACGCACCTCCATGTCAAAAGCCTGAGTGTCCTAGCAATGTCATCTTGGGAACAGGCTCATTCTGCACCCTCCCTTCAATCAGCCCTTGCCCTGCAAGTATCCCTATGGCTTCCAGCATGAGGAAGGATAGAAAGGCTGGATCCTCATGAGACAAGGGAGCAGAGCTGCCTTGGCGCTCTCCATCCCAGAGCAGGCCTGGGAGGATGCAGTGCAAAGGCAACAGGCTGGTTCTTGAAGAAGGGGGCATTACAGAGAGGGATGAGGGGCACATGGGATGCCATAAGGCAAGGTTTATGCTAGGGCTCCTATCAGTCAGAAGGCACTAGCCCTTGTGACAGGAGAGCACACACTGCTCAGAAGGGTCCGAGAGGACGATAGCAGAGCCTCCCTGGACCCAGACAGGACAGGGACAGCAGGGGACCATGGTGTGAAGGGTACAGCAATCATTCATACTGGGAATTCAGGCTTTTGGGAGCTAGAAAACTGCCTGAGACTTGTTTCCCTAGGCCCCTCCATTCATCCTTCCCCACTGGGGGCAAAGTGGGGACCAGCCCCCTCCAGGGCATAGGGTGGGGGGAGCAGGGCTGCCTGCCAAACATCTCCTTACCCAGGCTGGTGCAACATGCTGCACCTGGCAGTTGACTTCATGGGGTGGCAGATCCCCAGTGCTCTTCTCAGCAGGAGGCGTACAGACAGCCTTGATAGAGAGCTCTCTCCTTCCTCCCTCTCTGGCAGTGTCCGGACCATCAACATCACGGGCAGCCCAGGAATATTCGTTAGAGCCTCGTCTGACTGTTACACTGAGAGGGCTAGGGCTGGACCTGGCTGCAGGCGGCCTCCTATTCACCACAGTTGGTCTCTTGCCTGCAGCCAATGCAGCATCATAAAGCTCTGCTGGCTCCCTGTGGTCTTTGCAGTGAGGGACAGAGGCTCCCTCACAGCTAGAGTGAATGCAAAGCTGCTGGACTGGAGCAGCCCCTGTTTCTGCAGGAGGAGAAGTGACTCTCACACACACTTTCCTTGGGGTCCCATCTATGGCTACACCAATGTTCATCTGAGCTCCGCTGTGCTGTGTCTCCAGTGACACCTGCAGACCACCTGGGTATCGGCTGGGTGGCAGGTCCTCTCTCTGAGACACAGAGCAGGGGGGAGATCTGAATGAGGGTTCCTCAGGGAAGTGAGTGGTTGCGTGGCCACATGCCTGTGACCTGTAGCCGAGGTAGGGAGAGCAGTCATAGGGACTGCCTGCTTCAGTATCAACCAGACCAAGTGGGCCAGCCTCAGCGGAGAGGGGCCCTGACCAAATTCCTTCAGAGACGCTGGCTCTCTGGGTGTATAACTCTGTGGTTCTGTACCTGTGATAGATGGAGGTCGGCTCAGTCTCACTTGTTACTGAACCGAGACCCCAGGCCTTAGCAAATGGGCTGCCCCATTTCATCCTAGCTTGAGCAGCCCTAGTCTTTCCCCTGGCACGATACTCTTCTGCACCCTGGATGGCAGATGGAGAGACATCAGGAGCAGAGCAGAACCTGCACGTGACGGGAGAAGACCTGGACTCCAAAGGCAGGGAGCCCAATATCCCCATTGCAGCAGTCTCTTGCTTAAGCTTTTGGATTGAACAGTGCAGGCTGGCAGAGGCCTGGGAAGACTCCAGGAGAGACCGAAGGGCTGGAGGATGGGCAGGGGACTCAGCCAGACCGGGGGAACTCAGTCCCTCCAAGGTGAAGCTAGGCCCAGGGCAACATGAGGCCACATTTGCACTGGAGCTACCTCGGGAAGAGGTATACACCACTGGCCTGCAATTGAGAGTGGACCTGGCAGAGAGGTCTACAGACACTACAGCAGGGGACAGGCCATCTGCACTGGCTACAGATAGGTTTCCATGCCCTGCACTGCGAGCAATAAGAAGTCTGTGTTGCTGCTTTTCTGTCCACTGCTCCTGGCTCTGGTTCCTTCCTTCTCGGGGGTTCCAGCAAGTGCGGTGCCCACAGGACAGCTCACAGGAGCCAACCCCCTCTTGCAGACTCCTGGCTGGAAGGCCAGCGCTTGCATCCCTGCAGCTCCCCTCTAGACCAGTAGTACTCAAGCGGGAACATCTCTGTTGGGCATCCCTGCGGCGTGATAGTGCTGCAGGGAGGCGACGACTGCCCTGAATCACGTTTTCATTGCCGCGCTGCTGCAGCCTGGAGCAGAGGTTGCGTTGCTGCTGGAAGCAGGAGTTGGAGAGCCGGCCAGTCGCATCCCAGAATGGCTGGGGAGGGCAAATAAGGTTGGTCTGCACCAAGCTTGGATCACGCTTCCTGAGGTCTTGGCTTTTCCCAGCTGCTGCAGTCACAAGGCTCTTTCTGCTACGTCCCACTCCCCAGCCAGGTGTGACAGAGACCGCGGCAGCATCAGCCCAGTGATGAGCTCGATGGTCAGTGCCAGGATCTAGATGGATGTTCACGTTCTTTTGAACATTTTTGTGCTCTGGAAAAAGACAAGCCATAGAAATATAGACATTTATAAGCAGCATAGATATTTGACCCATATATCCAAGTCTCGCATATGGCACGGACCCCCTTACAGTGGGCTCCTCCTTCCAGTCTGCCAGACTCCCAGCACTGAAATATTGTGGGCATGACCAAGGTCTTGGCAAAGAGATGCTCCTAGCTGGTAGGCCAGGGGGAGCTTCAGGGAAACGAAGGACCTCGTCTAGCATCATTCACATGCTCCAGCAGCCTCCCATTGTCACCGCCCTGGTTAAAATCAGCTCAGGGCATCTTAGCCACAAGTCCTCGTTAGTGAACAGTGAAGCTCTCTGAGTTTTAAGGATGCTTAGGCTCAATAGCCATGAAGCAGGGATCTCCCTACCAAGAATCAGTTGAAACAATCTGAGCGGGGTGGCTTGAACTGGAGTGTTTTTGCTCACTCACCTCTGTCAGCAGGGCTTAAGTCTCTTCTACATTTCAGTAGAGCTAGTGGGCTGGGGGATACAGCAGTGACTGAGGTGTTTACACTGCAGGTCAGTCCTGTGGCACAGATGGACATGAACTGCATTGTAACCATGCCCCACAATCAAGCTACAGCCCTGCAAAGAAATTTTAGGATGCAACACACAGAGAGAGCAGTTTAGTCCTGGCTGTGTTCTACATACATGGAGGGACATCTTGCACAACGACCAAGCACCCAGGACCTTAATTAGCCATCTAGTCTCTGAGTCATCTATGTCCCAATCCCACCCCAGGATGGATGCTCCAAATCACACCTGACAGCCTATAGTAGCTCTAGGCAGCTTCATGCTTTCATACCCCCGTGTTTGCAAGCAAGTAAGCAATAAATCTCACCCTTCTATCAATGTTTTTTCCTCTCTATTCTCTCCTAATGCTTATCAGAATTTGGTGTCCCTGCTCTTCCATTTCTCTTAAGACTGGAAATCACCCCCTTACAGCTACACAGGACTGCTAATGTGGCAGGCCAGACAAAGCACCAGAAACAAGGAGGGGAAAATTGAAGAAACAGCTTGAAGTCAGCAGTTTGACCATTGGATTTTTTTTTTTTTTTTTTGAAGGCAGCGAACGTGAGCTGAAATATGATGTTGCAAAACGCACACAGAAGCCCTATTCAGCCTGCCTGGTGAATCAGAAATGGAACAGCCAACACCAACAGTGAAACAAATAGGGATTGTCTTGTACACACCAAGAGCATTATTTATGACATCCAGAAAAGCAAAAATCAATCGGCTTTAGCTCCAGCATCTCAGCTTCCAAACTAGGCACATCTCATTCTTTTTCCTCGAGAAAGTGGTCCAGCTTGCCCACCACTAAGATCAATTTTCTGCATGTTGTCTCTCTCTCATCAAGAATGGGCCCTGGTCTTCACATACAAACTCTCCCATTAATCTGATCAAAGCTGAGAAGCAGACTTGATTATGGAAGTCCCAGATGACACTCACTTATGGCTCTGCAATGATCCTTGGAATGGCTGTTGCCACCTTTCATATGCTCTCAGACATATTGCCAGTGGGAAGATTTAATTTCCCCACCTCCCCCAATTAATTAGGAGCTGGCATCAAATGAGTGAACAGACTTCCTGGATTGGCGCTGCCTTCCCCACAGCGCTTGTTCTTGTATGAAGCAAAGTCACAAGGTGCATGCAACATGACGGCTCTTTACAAAGTAATTTGCTGCCTTAAGTGTCAGCCAGGAGTAACAGTCCTGAACCTTGGTCCCTGAACCTCCTGTCAACCCTCTGCTTGTAGGGTGGACAATCTAGGAGCAAATGTTCTCTCACATTCACACAGGCTATCCCACTGACCTCTTGCTGCCAAGCATGCACATGCAACTGGGATTTCATTTCAACAGTTCTTTTTGCCCAATTCCTGCCTAAGTGTCCAGTCCAGGAGAAAACAATGGCCTTTTACACTCGTGTTAGTTCACCCTTTCAGAAACATCACTAGGGACTTAACGTAGATCCATCTGAACACTTCTGAGCAAGCTGGAACAGCAATAAGGGACACAAGATTTGCAATTGTTCCTGCCCCAGCCTATCAGCAACCTCAGTCAAACCGGACTTAACTCTCTGACCAAAGGGATTCACAATATTTTCTTCTAACACCAGTGACAACCAGGCAATTTTATTTTAAAGGACCAATGCAGCCACTCTGCATTTCACAGCCTTGGGCTACGGCAGGAATTCCTGAAGGTGAAAATGAGCAGAAAATAAACGTGAAATGAAAGGTCTATTCGCATTGTCTAAGGCTCCAAGGAAACAAACAGAACCATGAATGGAGGGGGCGGAGAAATAGGATTAATTCCAGTTAATTCAGGTTTAATACCAAGGTCACAACCAGCAACAAAGCAAAAGAAAACCATGCTAAATGACACAATCACGTACACAGGAGGTGAATTTTTTTTCCCCATCGTCCAGAGGTTAAAGCTGCTCAATTGTTACCTTGCGCAAGTGGGAAACCTGCAGCATAAAGCAGTGACAGATCACCCAGCAGGTGGGTTGGGTGTAGGGGTTTCCTGTCTGCTCCATCTACTTGCTATGGTGTGTAGTCTCTGCACACCTAAGAGGGCCACAAGCACACACCAGACGCACACACTCTCCTGTGCTGTTGATACTAGTAGTCACACACTCTCCCCCGTCCCTTAGTCAGCAGGCGTGCAGCTTGCACACTCAGACTGCCAAGAGCCCTGGGGAGGCCCACGCACAGCACTGGGATCTGTACCTGGTAGGAGCCAGGAGGGAGCTCTGCCCCAGGGCCGTGGCTGGAGGAGCTAGGCTAAGCCGCTCGCAGCTGGAAGTCAGTCTGGCTGTGCATATCCCAGGCCCTCCTGGCTGCAGGGGCCATCACAGTCGCGCTCTCCTCCTGCACTAAGCCACTTCTCGTGCCGGACACTACTCACTCCGAGAGCCACCGCCGGACATGCCTCTCCTCTGGCCAGCGCCGTGGGAATGGCACAAATGCCTCTTTGTGTCCATTTCCCTGGACTCAGCACAAACCTGCAGCTTTGTCCCCTTAATGCCCCGAATCCGGCAGCCTGGGTGCCCCAGCTGAGTCGCTCTAAGAGGCTTATCTCCCCCGCTCAGTCGAGCCGGCATCTCATTAGGGCTGCAGATGTCCACAGCACAGGGCCTCCGACCCAACGCAGCCACCTCGGCATCGCCTGGCAAGGCACCCACAGAGCACGGCGAGGAGCCACGTAGCCCTTGGCCCAGGGCGCGGGCGGCCTACCTGTGCTCAGCCCCCCACTCCGCACCGGGGGGACGTTCTCCTTCCTCATGCCCGCGGCGCCGTGCCCTCGTGCCAGCCTCACGAGGGAACCGGGGCGCGGGGCCACGCGCCCACCCCTGGGGAGCACCTGCCTGGGCTGGGGGGGAGGGGGGACGCTCAGCTGTGTCCCTCTGTCCTGGGCCAAGTGGGGGGGGCGGGGGGCGGAGCTCCCGCCCGACGGTTAGCGCGGGGCGGAGCCAGGGGCGGGGCTCTGCGCCCCCCCCTGCCGGGACAGCCCCCGCCTCCCGGGGCGACCCAGCCGGCCCCCGTGCAGGGCCCCGCGAGAGGAAGCGTTTGCTGGTCGCGCTGCTCCACGCGGGGGAAGACACCGCCTCACCGCCGGGCGGCGCCCCACGAGCGCGGGCTCCTCCGAGAGCGGTGCTGCCGTTTGACCCTGGCGCCAGGCCCAGTCGCTGAGGTGGCAGGGATGGCCATGGCAGGGGGACCGGCAGACGCAGTCCCGCGTTGGGTGTAACGGCGGGCTCCAGATGCGGAGAGCACCTGCGAGCCGCCTTGGGCTCGCAGGCAAAGAGCAGAAGAATGGCTAATTAGTGGCTGCCAAAGATACGGCCCGTGGGCTGCACGCTGCCCGCCACGTGCCGGGCAGAGCTCATCCGGCGCGGCCTGCCCGCGGCAGCAGGCCGGTCGGGGCTGTACGCTGCACACAGTGGCCCTGCACACTAAATCTGGCGCCCGTCTGGATCAGGCCCACCGGCTGTGCTGGATGCAGGGCCACTTTGGTGCAGGCACCGCATGCCATGCTGAGCTGGAGGTGGCACGTGCTTCATGTAGCGCGCAGGGCTGGGCTCAGCCACCCGCTGCATGTGGCATCCACAACCAAGCCCATGGGTCTGGTGTGCAGGCCCACGGCCTGCTGCAGCTGCCACGCGTAGAGCACGCCCCAGGCTGGCCCCACGCACGTGCCCTGGACGGCTGCTATGTGCTTGTCAGAGGCGAGCGCGTGCGGCACACAGCACGCAGGGCTGGAGCCAGAGCACATGCTGAAAACTTTTTGCAGGCTGGATCTGGCACACGGGGTCAGCTTGTGGGCCCAATCTGGCCCTGCACCCCACCCCTGCACCTCTGCCCCCCATTTAAACAAACTTACTTAGTCTCTCCAGCTTTCTAAATTGTCCCTTTGAGCCCCTGTCTCCTCCCCTGTACCCCCACTCCCCATTTAAGCAAACTTATTTAGTCTCTCCAGCTTTCTTAAACTGTCCCTTTGAGCCCCTGTCTCCTTTCCACCCCTTTAAATGCAATAAAGCATTTAGGTCAGAGACGTCTCTGCAGGAAGCAGAGGCCAAATCAAGTTATCCTACAGGTCTCCAAAAAAGCTTGCAGGCTTGTTGTTTTGCTTCACAAAATAGTTCATAAACAGGAGTACATTCAATCCAACCCTAACTTGCAACTAGGAAACCTAAACAAATCCTTGAAAGATTCTGAGATTTCCAAAGCCTTCTGCAGGATTTGGTAACATTCTCCACTAGGAATTAACAAGTGTCCAGGGGACCTGGATTTTTTTTTTTTAATTTGTAGGAAGTCCCACAGTTTCAACATTTGCAAAACAAAATGTTTTCTGTTTCTGTATTCCAAAACAGAACGAAACTTTCGAAATGTCCAATGAAACACAATCTAAAACAACAACAACATTTAGATAGAAATGCTTTGGCATGGAAGTCTATTGTTGTTTCCATGTGATTTAAATTGAAAATTTTAAAATGGAAACACTTTCAAAATGGGAGGGAAGGAGAGATCAAAACATCTTGTTCCACAAGATTGAAATAAAGTTGAAACATGTCATCAGAACACTCCCTTCCATTGTCTTCGTATTTCCAGGCAGCAATTCATTTTGACAAATCAGCATTTTCCAAAACAAGGGGAGGGGAGAAAGGGGGTTTCCATGGTTGAATTCCTGGCCATTTCTACCTACTGGGCTGGTTACAGACGTGGGGAAAAAAAACAAATGACTCTTTACTTTCAGCTCGGCAGGCCCCTGCACTGAGCGCAATGCATGCCCTAAAGAGGCACTGTGTTAGTTTGATTCAATCAGCTATTAGATGAAAGAGCCAAAAAGCCCCACTGAATCATTCAGTCTATACAGACAGTGGGTGAGCCGGGTCAAACTAACGTGATGCCTCTTCTGGGCAAGCACCAAAAAGCACCGCTGAAGTACCCAATCTATGGATGGTGGGGAGCCGGGCCAAACTAATGCTCTGCCTCTTCCAATAAAGCCCTGTTTTGTTTTGTTTTTTCACATTTATCAGTGTCCCAGATTTCCTAAACAGTGTAAAACTCTTGACCTAAACCACGTGCCTAAACCAAAATCAGAGATGGGGAGAAGCCAGGTTTAGGACTCAGTCCTCAATGTGACTCCTCTGTTCATATGCAGCTCCCATGGGGCCTAATTCCCTGTTGCCTGGCCAGACAGTCACCTCCCCCCCCACACATGCACACACACAAAGTGGGCGCTAACAGCTGTTTGTAGAGGAGCACAAGAATTCTCATTTTCTCGCATTAAACCCGTATTTGTGACAAAGGCAGGAAGCCAGACAGCAGCCAGCCTGCCTTGCTCCTTAACTAGTGGTGTCCAACAGTCACGAACATGGGACTTAATACAAAGAGCTGGAGTCTGGAGACTGATGAAAATCAAATGGCAGATCCATACTCACTAGAGACTGTGCAGCAGCAGGCAGTCAGGGAAATCCAATTGTCCAAGGGTAGATCCATAATTCAAAAGATGTTGCCTTGGAAAATACTAGGCTTTCCAACTTCAATAGCCTGTGGGGATTTCTCCCCCCACCCCACAACATATTCACACTCTCCTTCTCGATGAATCTGCTGAAGACCCCCCTGCTCAACATCAGCTGCAAAAGGTTGAAAAAACACACGTTCCAGTACAGTGTATTGTACCGACTTCAATATTTGCAGGCAGGCCCAAAGCCCAATACAGCCAATAAACAGCCACCCAGTGGGCTTTACCCAAGCCCCTCAGTCCAGAAACTCTGCAGAGCGGCGACTCTGTTTGTTCAATACTTTTACCGCTTCATCCCAGGGAGTCAAGAAATGAAGCCGCAAGCCCCTGGGTTCTCCAGACAGTGCAATGGGAGGCAGCAGGGTGACAGGTATCATTTGAAACCCAGAACTCGCTCAGAGGTACTGCGTTACATTTTTATTTGATGTCTTTTAGAAAAAACAAGTCCAGTTCTCTTAAAAAGCTCAACAGAAGGCCACAGAGTGTTTGAAGGCACAGTGTACTCACAGCAGGAGCATGTCACCCAACAAGAACCCTGTGCACTACAAACCTACACACAAACACCAGTGAATAAAACCCAAGAGTTAACAGCAGGAGCAGGAGTACAAACAACTCGTGGGCTCAGCCGCTCCCCCCTCTTAACCAGGTTGCGTGCAGACGCTTACCCAGCACAGGCTGTTACTGTTAAAAGCATCCGCCACATCTTTGAATGTGAAACAGCCTCCGGGAACTCCCAGAGATCAATCAAACCACTCGCCCAGGAGATCAATCCATAGGACCCAGGGTCACTCCCCAAGTCAGTAGGCAGCTGCACAATCAGATGGACCATCTGGAAAATGGCCAGTTTCTCTGTGAATATTTTGGGGAGCGCAGTATACCTGGATTGCAGAGGCAGCAGTGTTGAGGGCTTGAGGAAGGAGGAATTAAGGTGCTTATACAGACAGCAGTTAAACTCTTGTAAACTGGGACAGGGGGAAGGGGGCTAGACAGAGCCCTAGATCTTTAAAACAAAATGACCTTTCTGAGGTCCCACCAGGACCTGATCCATCTAAGCAGCTTCAGGGAAGAAGCTCAGAGGAGAGGGGAGTACCACCAGTTCCTTTCCTCCTGGTTTGGTCTTGGAGCTTCCTCCGACAGAAACGAGCAGGGAAGGATGGGGTGGGCAGTGTTGGCACCATCCTGTGCTCTGCTCTTGGCAAGGGAGGGTGCCTCAGTAGGGACGCGGGGCTGGCTCGCTGTTTGGCTCAGGGTAGGGGTGAGGTGCATCTTGCCGATCGATGGACTGGTAGGCACTGCGGTCCCGGCCTACGCTGATGTTACCTGCAAGGGGAGATGAAGAGGAAGCTTTCAGGTCATGCCTACTGCTGTCCTGCCCAGTGCTGGGTGGTCATCCTGCCACTCTACCCAGCCCTCATGCATTCAGTGATCAAATGGACTGAAATTTTAAATCATGACCTCCAGGCCAGAGCATTAGTTGACTAATTAGCACAGAGATCACATGGGGATTCTCCATTCACCATTTTGCTTAGCAAGAAGCAAGGATGGCATAGACATGGCCCCAGCCAGCTCACCCACACTGCTAGTCCTGCCTAGCTAGCACCGCTGCTCAGCACTTCCCCTGTGGGTACAACGGTATCAACAACCTATCCATCACAGGGTGGTACAACCCCTCCAGCCTGACTGGCTTGGCACAGGAAGGACCTAATGCTTCAGCAGAGAAACTGCTGCCGCACTTAACACTGAAACAACCTAGATGATCTGCAGCCCCCGGAGGGGGCCACGGACCAACCCATGGGAAGGGTCACTCTGCCCACTTCCAAAGCACAATGATGCCAATAGGCAGAGGGGCTGATCTCAGCATCTGCCTCCCTCAGAATAAGCTCCCTCAACCTGCAAAGCCTGGAGGTTGGGTGGAATAGCTGTCAACACCTCCTCCCAGCACAAGTCAAATGCTGCCAAAATTTAGCTGGTTGCCACACAATCAGGCAGGATCCAAGGAGAACAAATGTGCCTTGCAGTCAGTGACTATCCCTTTCCTCCATGCCCCCTGCCTCGTATCTCTTGGAAGCTGTCTGCACACCAAGCCAGGCCTTGCCAGGGCACCACAAATAGTGGCCTTGGGTTACAAACCCTGCTGCCCTGTGCTGTATACTGGTTACAGTGCCTGGTTGCAGCCCAGTGGCTGTGCCAGGGAGAGCAGCTGATCATTTGTTGTGACCATGAAAGTGAGTGAGCCAGTGCTAGTTGCTGACATGTGACAGCCCCCAGTGTGAGCAGGCAGAGGCTGCCGGACAACAGAAGGGGACAGTGCAGAAACAGACAGAGAGGATCAGGCAGAGTGGGGAGGAAGAAGATGGGACAGCTGCATTGGGACGAGGGTGCCAGACTGAAAGAAGAGGGTGTGGTGCCAGCATTAGCCCCAGAGTGGGTGAACCTCGTCAACTCAGCTCAGCATAAGGAAGCACTGCTATGGTTATAACAGGAGCCACCTGGTACCCCAGGGATAGCCCTGTGCAGACAGGGCCTCCCAGTGGGTGCAAATCGGGGTGACTGCTTTGAGCCCAGCACTTTGGGGGGGCCCACGGAGCAGGGCAGAGTGGCCATGCACTGCCACCAGTGCCATGTCCGGCCACTCGGCAAGCCCTCCTCCCCCACTGAATCCACTGCTGATTTCCTTGTGTCCAGGGGCAGGGACCTGCTTAGGCCAATTTGCCCTGGGCCCTGCACCCTGCTCAGGTCATCCCTGTGTGCAAGTGTCACTCCAACAGTGCTGGCTGGACCCACAACTTAGTGGTGAATGGAGCCCTCAGCAGTGATCCCTGCTCCTCCTGCCACCAGCCCAGAGTCAGGAGCACAGTGACTGGGTGGTAGACCCTGCCGATGGCTCGGTGCACAGTGAATGTGTCCAAGCCACCCCTGGGCTCACCTCCGACTCAGGGGAGGGTCTGACTGCACACTGATGAGTGGCATGACAGTAAGTCTGGCTGGGGTGTGACTGGGTTCTCTACATGCCAAGGAGCTCTTGCCCTCTGGGTGCTCTGATCTTCCATGGGGTGCTGCCTCTCCAGAGCCAGTGCAGAAGCAGTAGGAGTAGGGGCCACCTCATCCCTAGAGCTCGGCAGCTTAGAGCAGAAGCAGGCATGCTGATCCCAGCTGCGCCAGGGAGAGACGAGCATGCCATGCTGATGGCTTGGGGGTCCAAGGGTTCAGAGGATGCTGGGCCCAGAAAGCGGGGAGAAGGTGGCAGCACAAATGACAAGTCACATGTTCCCACTGAGCTAAAACACTCCTTGCAGGCTCCTCCCAACCAAGGGTGCCCAGCCGGAGCAGTGCAACAAGCCGGCAAGTTCACACAGGGCCCTGTTGTGTGCACAGTGGGGAGGGCAGGTGTCAGTTGCTCCATCCTGTCACAGTGAGGAGGCTCAGTGTCACTCAGTGGACCCCACAGCCCATCAGCTCACCCCCACACACAGTGTGCAAGGGGCTAGGCCTAGGCAGA
The DNA here is from genome assembly GCF_052110815.1 of Crocodylus siamensis. Taxonomy (NCBI): domain Eukaryota; kingdom Metazoa; phylum Chordata; order Crocodylia; family Crocodylidae; genus Crocodylus; species Crocodylus siamensis. The sequence goes on along the minus strand of NC_143406.1, from coordinate 11,382,941 downwards.
CAAGGCAATGGAAGCAAAGAAGGGAAGCAGCTTGCCTCAAGCCCATGGCTGTGGGATGATGCTGGGATGGAGAAAGGCTTCCCTTTCCCAGCCAGGCCTGCAAGGCATCAGCCCTTCCCTCACACAGACTTCCCCTTCTCCCATTTCTACCCCATCTCAGATCACAGAGCTGGGCACATAGGCTTCCAGGATGGCACACTGGGACGCAGAGGGAGAAAGAAGCAGGTGGCTCAGGCACGTTGAACAAGAAGGACAGTAGTGAAGTCAATACCATCATGTGCAAAGTGGCTATCAGATGAGGACTCCAGGTCTGCAGTGGAGAAGAAGTGCATCAAAGGCACAAGGCAAGAGGTCAGTTGGAAGCACAGAGAGATGGGGAAGAGACAGAGAGAGCAGGTGGGAAGGATCCCAAAGGAGAAGACGCCCTGACGGTCCTACCTAGGTTGAAGACATACTCTCCCCCACGCTCCCGGTACATGTGATAGACCAGGAAACAGGACATGGGCTTGAGGAGGAGGCTGAAGATGGCCATGCCGGCACTGAAGCGTCTTGAGTCGGACAGTTTCGCTTCCTGGGGGTAGAAGATGCTGATATGGATGATGTCTGTGAGGATCGTGAGCAGCAGGCCAGTCAGGAACTGCAAGGGGGAGACAAGGGCATTGCACTCTCCAGCAGGAGCCCGCACTAGGGTTTCCAGAGCAATGTATTTAGCAGTATTCCTTAACAGGCCCCGACCTCTCAAGGACCAGTCTAACTGCTTGGTCTCACATTTATGCTGCTACATTTCTCCCCCTTCCCATCAGTCCAGTCCTTTGGGTTCTCCAGCTCTTCTCACAGCACCTTCCAATCCTCCCACATACAGACAATGCCTCCAATCTTCATTCCACTGGCAAATCTTCCAGCATGTGTTTGCATGAGCACACCACTGAACAAGACAGACCTCCAGCCAATTTGTGAGGAAATCTGCTAATAACTTCCCTCCAGCCGACTATTCCTCACCCTCAGTATCATATCTTCTCTCGTTTCCAGTCCCTCATCCACACCACGTTTCCTACTAACCCCTTCTTCAAAAGCAGTTCCCCAGGTGTAGGCAACATATCAAAGACTTTACTGAAGCCCAGAGAGGTGAAATCTATGGCACCTCCTTGTCTGGAAAGCCACTTAATTTAACCAAAGACGGATATTGGATGAGGCCCATAACTGATCCTTACTGGCCTCCCCAGGCATCTCAGTCCATTTCCCATTTTTCTCTTTCCCCTTTTTATTCTTCTAAGGCCCCACGTGCTACTGTGTATACCTACAGGTCCACGAGCATGACCTCTGAAGAGCACGAGCATAGCACCTGGTCTCCAGTGCTACAGCACCACTGCCAACTTCAATCCATGTACACAGGATTCTGTTCTTTTAACTGGGTACCACTACACTGGTCCCAGTTTCTTGCCTGCTACTTACCCCACTGCTCACTCCAGTTATCTGCATAAGTCACTGGCGCGTGTAGAGCTCTTCAGTCCCATGCTGCACTCTGCTCAACAGCCCAGTGTATGATGCTAACAAGGGGCCATGCTTAGCCATGCCTACACATGGGGCACACTTCCCTGTGGCCCTGGCTGCCGGAGAACCTGCTCTGTCCTTTACAATGCCAGGAAGGGTTAGGAAGTGGAACCAACTGGAAGGCATTTTGCTGTGCTGTCCATGACCCTCCCTTCCACCCGCCCCTGCCCAGCAGGGAGTTGTTCTTGGCTCACCATGCATATCGCGTCAAGGGAATCCCGCTGAATGATGGCCCAGACCCCCACTGCCAGGACAGTTAAGTTCCCCGCTAAGTAGGAGACTGGAATCCAGGAGATTGTGCATGCCCTGGCAAACACAGCAAGGAAAAAAGAGAGAGAAACAGTGAGAACATGCCTGGCATGACTCTCACATGCTCAGCTTTCAGTGCTCAAACACCTGCACTCCTGGGGCTCTGTGCACAGAAATGCTCCTGCAAGTCAGGGTAACCCCCCTCTGCCAGGCTCACGAACCAGCCCAACCTACTCCAAGATGGAGCTGTTCCTCATCATACCTCTACATCTGTAGAGTTCAGAGCTTCCATCTCTGGATCTCCATTGAAAAAAGATCAGACAGCTACTGCTACAAGACGCCCATGTGTGCCACTACTAGGTGTCTTCAACCCTCCCTGGGAACATACCTGCAGTCTCTGGTAACCTCTCCAGAGTTTTTTATCATCTCAGAGCCGACACTGGGATGACAAAACTCAAGTACTTGCAGCATGGTGTGTACACCCCTCACCTAAACCCACTACAAACAAAGGTGTAGGCTTACAACATGTGGCCCCTCCATGTACCAGTTCACCATCTCTAACAGGGGATAACACCCCTGCCCACCCTCTGAGAACAGGAGAGATCCAGGCACTGAATTAAGGGGCTCATGTACGTATCAAAAAGAGGGAAAAAGCATGGGGCTGGGTACTCAACTTGTTCCCTTGAAACCAATGGAGCAAATCTGAGAATCAGGCTCCAGCAGCAAAGTGCTCATTCACCCCAGGATATGGCAACTATGCTGGCTCAGGGAGAAGAACATCTCCTGCTCTCCCACCCAGCACATGTCTGAGAAGGCAAGCTGCCCCGGCCGTGGGAGCTCTCTTGGGCTTCTGATCTAGTCCAGCCCAGAGCCCCCACCCCCGCATCTGTGCCAGGGCTCCCAATCCACAGGTTGGAGAGCTCTGTTTTCAAGCCTGGCTGAGCAGAGGACAGAAGTACTTACCATATTGTGAGCAGCCAGTGCACCACAACGATGGCCTGCAAGACAGCAGAGAGGAAACAGGTCAGTGAGCTCAAACCACATGGGAGGCTGGAAGTGAAGAGCCACGTATCAGCTTTCAAAGGCACCATGGCAGCCTGTGACCCGGGAGAGCACAATGCCCCGGTTTAGGGCTCGCTTGCAAAATGCAGGGTGCCCTAGCCCTGCTGGCTTCCAGATTTCAGCCAAAAGCTCAGAGGGTATTTATAGAAAACATCAGCCCTCAAGACACTTCATTACTTAGAGCTGGAGGGCAAGACCTTCCAAGGATGCCCACAAAAGTCAACAAGAGGGAAAGCAAGTCACAGGACACAATCAACGCCAATAGGATCGGGACCACCTGTCAACAAAGCATCTCGAGTCTTTCAAAGACACCAGAAAACACAGTTCCAGAAGAGCTAGAAGACCAGATGGCTGCCCCATAGGACACTTCTGCCCTTCCACAAGACACACGAGCTCTCACAAAAACCCTACAGAATCTCAATTCACTGCCCCAGCCACAGCTCCCCCCTTGCACTCGCACCCCGAATACAAAACTAACTGCCTCCAACTAATATTAATAACCAATAAAGCTGCACCATAGGCCAGGAAATTCATATGGATGCCATAGTCTCACAATGCTCTGTGGGCCATGCATAGCTGTGACCCGCTGCCACAGCTGGGACTGCCTGCAAGTCCCAGATAGCTTGGATTTTTTTGTGACTTCAAAAGCTGTTTAAAAAGGTTTTAGTATTTTTAACGGTTCCTGAACGGATACAAAACCCTTACTTCCACCACCTGCATCCTGCCCCAGAGACCAGACCACTGCTGCTAATCAGTGAAATGCAGGTTGTTCCCGTCTGAAATGGAGAAATGCAAATAGCTTTGGCTCAAGAGACTGCACAATATTGGGGAAATTATTAATGAGATAGTATTTAATTGCACATTACATACTGGCTGGACCCCCTGATGGCTCATCGGTTAGCATAATTAGACAGAGTTTGATTTTTTTTTTTTATAGCTGTCTATACCAATATTGCAGTAATTAAGTTACAGCACAGGCTTTGCCATGGGGAAGAAGGAGGGTCACAGCAGTGGCACACTGGGACTGAATGCAAGAGAGGATCATCTTCTTCCTCATTCCTAGCCCAAGTTACCCGACAGCTATCCCAGGACTCGGGGAACTATGCAGGGGTCTCGGTGCAGCCCAGAATAGTCTCAGACATCACGGGATGGAAGGAATATGCTTTTCAGAGCGATTTTCACTTTGCCATATAAAGCAAGTTGTTTTGCAGACAGACTCCCGCTGAGAGAAGTGGGAGGGACTGGCTTCCTTTCTTTTTCCTCAAGGATTTAATCCCAGATTTGAGAAGCACTGAAATTTCTCTCTCTAAAGAAAGGAACAGCTTTACTGAGCCCCAAGTGAGATCTGAGAGAGATATCATGGGTAGGGAAGCTTTTTATGAACATGTCTCCCTCCACCTGCCCTTGTAAGGCTCCCAGGTGGAGGGGAAGGACGGGCATGTACAAAGCACTGACCTGGAAGCCAGACAGGCGTGTGGTCAATTCCTGGTTCCACCATTATTTTCTGCACGTGACCTCGGACAAACCACTTAATCCCTCTGAACCTGAGGTCCCTGTGTGTTAAGTGGGGACTGTATTTCCCTTCCTACTTGGTTTATTTTGTTCTAGTCAAATTGTAACCTCTTGAGATGGGAACGTTTCTGATGACATCCTTATTGCTGTACAGACACAAAAGGGCTCAACTCTCACGGGGAAGGGACTCAGGTGAACCTGTCTCTAAGTTCTTCACCTCCGGCAGACATTTCTTCCTTGGAATCATCTGGCTGCTTTGGCCAGCTGGATTCTGATCTTTGGGGGACAAGTTAGCTCACGAAAAAAGCAGGCCAAGCAAGCCAACTGCAAGCATACTGAGAATGACCTTCCCTGCCACTGGAAGCCACCCCGCTCCTCTCCCACACTGCCTTATCCACCCCGATTTGTGAGCTGCCTTACCCAAAGTGACAGGAGTATAGGTTGCAGCCGTGTTGGTCTAAGGACATAGGCAGACAAGGTTCTTTGGGTAAATCTGACATCTTTTATAAGACCAACTTAAATAGCTGGGAAAAAAAAAATTTAGCAAGCTTTCGGGTTTAACAACCCTTCGTCAGGCTGAGGAAGTCGCTGCAGTTGGTGTGTGCTCTTTCTGGATGCAAGGAATAGTAAAGAAGCCAGAGGCTGGGCTGGGCTGGCCTGCATGCAAGACAGGCAGCCAGTGAAGGTGTAAATTGAGGAGTCAGTGGGTGAGAGAGGCAGCAGGAAGGGGAGGGGGGAGAAAAGGGGGATGAATGTAATTTTTTTTTCCAACTATTTAAGTTGGTCTAATAAAAGATATCAGATTCACCCAAAGAACCTTGTCTGCCTATTACCCAAAGATTAGAAGGCACGTAGCTGGTTTTAAGCAAACTCAGCATTGTTAACTCTTTAGATTCAGGACGATGACAGTGCAAGCCTTAACTTCACAGCCTGTTTTGGGCTGATCCATTCAGGTCACGAGGGAGACTTTTCAGCTGAGAGCACGCACCATGTTGGCGCCAACAACACGGGGCCACGCGCTCTTTCATGCCAGCCTGGGTGCCCCCGCCCCCCGAGCAGCTCAGAGGCTGGGATCTCTCCGAGTTGTAGCATTGCTGTGTTTCTTGCTGCTCAGCCAACTGCCTTTCTGAGCCACCCTTCTCCCATGCTGCCCCCAAACCTCCCACCCAAGGAGTTCAAGCCAGCAGAGGGGCAGAGAGGAGCCATCTCATTCCTCCAAGCTCAGTTCAGCCTGAGACAAGACCTGGCCAGTGGCCTTCCCAAACTGAGGCATTGGCAATATTTTATCTTAGTTGCTGCAGAGACCGGAATTGGCACAAGAACGACTCCTACATCACCACTGCCCCAACTCACATGAGGACCTCCTGATTGTGATCCCTTTGCCTCACAGCACTGGCATGGCCCCAGGCCGAGAGGAGACAGAGCAGAGATGAAATGCTGTATAAGGGTGACAGGAGAGGGGGGAAGGCTTCCTGGGAGAGGGCGCAGGGACAGCAGTCAAACAAGGACATACAGAACCGGTGGCTGGACACCTGATGCAGCGTTCCTGCCCAGTCCACAACCTCGTGTGGCTTTGCCCTGCAACGTACAGGGCGCTCGGCAGTTCCAGCCAGGGGCCCTCCCCTCGCGATCCCACCGAGACACCATGGGCATGGGGACTCTGCACCTGCACCCGCACCCCCTGGCAGGCCCATGCAGAGACTTCGTGTCTACAGCAGTGTGCCGCCAGAGCAGCACACACCCACAGACAACGGGCACCAGGAGGCATCTGCTCCACATCTTGGCTGTTTGGAAAGGTGAAGCTCCATGCTCTTTTGCTGGGGTATACTGAAAGCGGTAGTGCAACCTTTAAATCAGCAGAATACAAAAGCTGCTGCCTTGTACGCAGCTGGGTGAGGAGAAAGGCTATTATGGCCAAAGGGTCTGCTCCATGAAATCCTTGTAGGTGCCCTCTCTTCTTTATTGCAACTTCCCAGTGCCTCACCTCAAAGCAGGGGAATAAGGCATCCTCCCCACTGAGGCCCTGACAATGCAGCAAATTGCAGGCACCAGCATCCTCTATAGCAACACACATTTCCATGGCAACAGCACCCTTGAGCACTGAAGGACCAGCCCCGAACTGGTGAGCCGCTGTCTGGAGTGCCGAGGGCGGTGGGCTTCCAGATGGCAATGGGCCTGTGCTTCTCCACACAAAGGGGGACCCACAGGCAGCTGTGCCCCTGATGTGGCTTGGGGACGCTCTTCTTGCAAACACATCAGGGAGTGATCTGCTACAGCTGTTGACCATCCGCAGTCTGCACTGCCATCTGTTCCCATTCGGTAGTGTGAGCTCCCCTGGGCACAGAACTGGAGCTCCACAGGGTAAAACCAATCCAGGAACAGTTCATCCAGTGGCTAATCCACTTCCAGAACTTAACCCAGCTCAGGGGGGCAGCACTGGCACCCACAGTCGCCCACTCTTTCAATGGCAAACATAGCTGCAGTAGCCTCTGCATATTAAGGACTGCTAGGGTTGTGGGGCGCAGCAGCATCCCCTGCACGCCAACTGCCAGCTGTTCAAATGTGGCGCTAGCTTGCAAAAGTGCATGGGAAGCAAGACAGGGGGAACAGCAACCCTGGGTGTCTGCCAGTCCCAAGAGCAACACACAAGGAACATCCCCACATGCAGAGAGCCCGGTCATACGTGGCACCTACCCAGGATGCTGCACAACCGGCACCAAGCAGCTGAGCTGACCCAAAAGGAATTGGGTGTGTGAGGGGAGGCGGCACAATTTTTTTGGAGTTATTCTACCAAAAAAACAGCTCCACAAAGGCAGACAACCCTCACGCGGCGCTCCAGCCCCCCAGCCACGTGCCTGGACGCCAAGCAAACTCAGTCAGAAGCCAGTTCAAGAGCACTCACGCCCTTTTTTTCATTTCCCCTCTCCTAGGAAGGACACGCTTCTCACCAAGGTGTTGATTCGCACTTACACTTGAGGGAGTCTCTCTTTCTCTGCACAGCCCTGGCCCCCAGCTTTTCAGCAGGGGTTTCAAACCCTGCAGGTTAAAAAATATCACACGCACCAAGGTTTAGTGATCAAAACCCGGGGGGTGGGAATGGTGACCTTCCTTCAGAGACAATCCTTGCCCAGCACCACCTTATCTGAAAACTTGGCAAAGGCTGAGCTTGGCAAAGGGCAGCTATGTTGGACGACTCTGAAAAAACCTAAATGAATCAAAATGAACCACCCGCTGCGTCTCGCAGCCTCCGTGCACGCAACACCAAGTGGCGCCTGTGGCAGGACTAGGTTAATAACTAACAGGGTTCATATTGCAAGAATGCATTTCAAACCTGCCTGTCCTCTCCCTGGAACGAAGCTGGCCCGTTTCCCGATGTTTTGCATCGCAGGGGCTGACACAAACTTGCATGTGACACAAGCGTGACAAGCGCTTCAGGAAGTCCCTGGCTCCCGCGCTCTTGCCCCCACACCGCCCGCATCCGCCGAGCATCAGGTCCGCGGGGGGAAGAGGCCTGAGCCGCAGCCAAGGCTCCTGCAGGCACCAAGAGCCTGAAGAAGAAAGCCGGGCTGAAGGCTGGTGCTGGGGCCGCCGCCCTGCCCTCGTCCCCGCCAGCCTGAAACAGCCCGCTTGCGCCCCCGCCCTCAGGGAGGACCTCCCGAGCCAGCCGCTCTGCTCCGGGGCGGCCAGAGGGGCCCTGGCGGGGCCGGCGGCTCCGTGCACCGGGGACGTCCCGGCCCGCCCCGCCCCGGCCCGCACCTTGAGGTTCACAGCGGGCACCTCCATGCTGCAGCGCGGGGACCCTCCGGCTCCCGACTCGGGCCGGCTCCGCCCCGTGACTCCCCGCCTGGGCCGGGGCCCGCCCGCTTCCCTCCCCTCAGCGGCGGGCGGGACAGGCTGGGGCTGCGGAGAGGCCCCGCGGAGGCGGCCCCCGGGGGTGTCGCGGGCAGCTCTGCCAGTGCCTGAGGGTGCCCCGCGCCTCCTGCCCCCGTCCCGTGCCACCCCCGGAGAAATACCTCTTGTGAAGAGATGAGAAGGCTCATGCCACGCCTAGCGTGGCCATTATAGAGGACACTCTGGTTTTCTGCTACTCTGTCCTCTATTGATATGAAACTGGATGCCTTTATGGCTTCTATTTTTCTCTTGAAGACTGGCAGCCAGACTATCCTCTACGATGGCCACCCTTCCCAGCCCTCCCACTGTGAGACCATTTGACAGCTTTCAGCAAGGCATGGGGGAAATGAATGAATCCTTCCCCACTGTGAAGGAGGTTCATAGCAGACAGCTAGGCAGGGATCAGAGGTCCCAGCATCCCACTCGCTTAGCCTGTGGTCTGACCTCTGGACTGGATTTCTCCCTGAGCCATTTCAGAGGCAATATTAAGGATCAAAGAGCATCATCTTCCTCACCTCACTTTCCTTGTCCTCCAGACACTTAACACACCTGCCCCTGCAGACTGAAATGCTTTAATTGAATCAGCTGCTTCTTGCAATCCCATTTCACAGCAGAGATGAAGCCTCTGAGAAATAAGAGAACAGTTCCCAGGGAAGCAGAATGTGAAGTAGATGAGTCATGTCATAATCTGGTTTACTGTTGAAGTGTTGCAATGCAAGGCTAGGCAGGAAGCACTGGGGAATCCAGGACAATAGTTAATTTAGAACCAATGATCTTCCCAGCAGACACAAATTTTGCCCTACTTGACCTGCCTGTCATTGCATCTATAGTCCCCCTGGTTGCTGAAGTCGTCGTGTTTTGGGATCTAGAAAATGCTAATCAAACGCCAAAGTGGAAGTGACCTATTATTTGTAAGGCGCTAGTCTATGAAATGCCACACTGAGAACTGAGATCATAAACAGCAGAGCCAGCAAGTGAGAAGAGGGCTCAGCACAGGACAAGTTTACTTGAGAAATGCACTACTGCTTCTATTTAGTTACACTTGGACTCATGCATCTAGCTTAGCTCATTATTGCTGATCAGGGCTCTTCGGGGGCTGTCACAGATCCTGCCTTGTAAAAGTCCTCTGAGAAAGCTCCTATTGCACCTGTTTTCCCTAGAAGAGGCAGAAAATGTCTCCCTTGTTGGTACATTCACCTTGGGTGATGAGCCACTTCTCACTTCCCCATTTCCTACAGAGGCTCTGTCTACCCACAGAAACTGGTGGCCAAGACTTTCAGAAGCAGCTGCTGATTTCAGACACTCAGCATGACACAGCTTGAATGGACGGGTCTAATTTCCCATGGTCCTGAAAACCCATCTCCTGGCAATCTGGGCCTTCAAATGGTGAAGATGAAGTCCCAGGATGGAAGCAGCAGACACTTCACCTGCTAGTCACCCGGTATAGACAGACTCACATTGGAGGTTTTCTCTTGTCCCTTGCAGGGCTTTGGCCCAGGCTGAAAGCATGGTTTGGTAGAAACGCTCAGGTGATTATGGCTATTCGCAAAAGCAGAGTTTGCACAGTTGATCCGTTTACCAACCAGAGACTAAATAACTGATTTGTTGAAGCAACACCTGGGGAATCACAGCACTGGAGAAAGGACAGTGTCAATTCAGAGACACATCCCTGCTGCAGCCTGGTCATGTTGAATCTGAGGATCATATCACTGTTTGCATACAGCAAGACGTATGACTCTTGATTCCTTCTGAGACTTTTGCTTGGTGCAGAGTGAGACTGAAGTCATCCCTCATACAGCAAGCACCACAATTTGGATAGATGTAATTGCCGTTTAATGCACGGCCTCCTTCCACAATACAGTACTTTCCTTCTCCTTTGTTCTTCGGTGTGTCGTGCAATTAGTTCACCCCTGATTATTACATCCTGAGCTTGCATGTCACGGACTCAAGGGATTTGGAAATGACTTAATGATCTCACAGTGATGAAAACAACATGAGCCATTGCACACATTATGCATCTGCACGTCTCAGGGATGTCAGTCCTATTTTTTCTCTCTCCTTCTCTTTGCTCTTACCCTGTAAATTGCCTTACCACATAACTGTGTTGCAGCCTCCGTGGCTGCCTTCTGCTCATTCCTGGGATGTGATTTAACTAAAGGACACAAACACAGCAGAAGAGATAAGCAAGAGGTTCAGGAAACCAGGCTCCTGCGAGAACTGGAAGGCAGCGGGGAGCAGGTTGGGGAACTCTTATAACTAGCTGGCTGATTCAGAGCAGCTCAGCTGTGACCAAATAGCAGGCAACTGGGTGGCCTGTGCTAAGTATCTTGGTCAGGGCTGGACACAGGCATGGGCAAACCAGGCAGCTGCCCAGGGCCCAGACAGAAAGGGGGCCCAAAAATGGTGAAAATAATAATTATTATTATCATTAGCTCTGGTAAAGAGGGGCCCAATATTAAAAGTTCACCTGCCAGGAGTCTAGGTACGGTGCTGATCCTGGTGGTACCATCACTAACCCATCCTGCTGTATTCTTGGCAGTATAAGGGAGAGGACTAGGAGACTGCACTATTCTCTACTCTCCAGACTGGGCTTTGGGTCAGGTATCAGCCCTGCTCAGCCAAAGCAGTGGGATCCCCAGGTGAGCTCTGAACACTCACCTCCAGACCCTGGCTGCACTGTGTAAACCCAGGGAAGGTACGCAGGGCTGAAGCTAGACAGACCCTTCCCCTTCCCTTAGAGGAGAAGGGTCTGAAAAGTGTTGAGACCTCATTCATGGGCTACTTCCTGGCCTGGACTAGACATAAGCCTGGCTGGGGACTAGGGAAGCTGGGGGATCCTATAGACACCGGTGGAGAAACAGCAGCCTCAGGTACTTCCAGTCATGAAAACAGGCCCAAGCAAAACTTTCCTGTATATTTGTTTGTGCAAGCCAGTGATTCTCAGCCAGGGATGCCTGGGGGTCTTTTCAAGGGTGGCATAGGGGGCCACACAAAGTTAGCACTGGTAAATGTGCCAACAGAGAGATTCACAAGACAAACCCAGAGATTTCAAATAGGAATCCATGGTGTTAAGTCCACTCTGACCCCTTGTGGTCTTTCTGAGTTCTTTGCCACAGCAGATTGTTTTATTGTATTTTTCATTGTCAAAAACTAAGGGAAAGCTAAGAGCTGGAATTGTCTGAGGGGTGCTTTGAATATTTCAAGGGGTGTCTGAAGCCTCAAACGGTTAAGAACCACTGACACATACGGACTGGGGGCAGCATTTAAAGAGCTTAGGCCTTTTCTGGCTGAACCCAGAGCCATTTCCTACCCTGTAGCCTGACAGCAGAGTAATTAGCAGTGGGATGATGGTGCTGAGATGCACATGATGCTAAAAGGGGCACAGTCCATTATAGCCCTCAAAGCCAGTCCCCAGGGCTTTAATTTGTGGCTCCCTGGGGCTCTCAAAGAGCCCGCTCATCTCCCTGTGGCTCATCATCTCCACAACTGTCAGGAGTGTCCCCAGGGGTCCTGCAGAGCTCATCGGGCTGGCAGCTGCCGTGATGATTATGTCGACTCAGCAGGTCGGCCACTCTCTGCCCGGCGTAATGATGCTCCCCCTTAGAGCTGCAGCTCTCAGTGACCGGCGTCGCTGGGACTCACAATGGAGCTGCAAGGAGGGGTGGGCCGTGAGCGGGTGGCGAGGTGGGGGCTGTCACTCACCTCTACACCACGTGTTCCCCTCAGTGAAGGGCCCTTTGGAAATTGCTCCATGAAGCCCTGCTAGCCTGGGGCTGGGCATGATCCAAGCCCACTGGAGTCAGTACAGTCCCTCATGCAGATGCCTTTGACACTTCTTTCCCTGTCCCTCCTTTTTCAGCACAGGGGTGGTGCCTTTAGTGGCAGACCAGCTTCTGGCCACTGCCATGGGGCTGGGAGAGAAGCACAATGCCGGTAGCTCTAACCAGCTATCCTTGTCCTCTGCCTCACCTAGTGCCACCCTGACCCAAAGACACACTGGGGAGAGCATGGGAAAGCTTTGCTGCCCAGTTGCGCACCAGCCCTGGCAAGCTGGAAAATACTGCTCCATGGTTAGACCTCACCAGCCAGGCTGGCATTCAACAGCTCCAGCTGCTCTTGCATTAGCTTTCTCTTCAGCTGGGCCATGGCACTCTGTGCAGGTGATCTGTGGCCCAGCTGTTCTGTTGCCCTCCTAGGCTGTGTACCACATGTGCCCTCTCTGGCTTGCCTTTTACATTTAAATTCCTGAAGCTTCCCAGTGTTTTGTAGCTGATCCTCAGTCCTCTTCCAGAGCTCTGAAGTGTCCCTCAAAGCTCCCCCACCCAGGCACAGCCCCTCTCCTGGGCTCCTGTCCCAAGCCGGGCCAAGGCAAGGCAGCAGCAGAAGCCGAGCGCAGGATATCTATCATCTCTTTATTTACAGCTCAGTGAAATGCACATGCAACACGTCACAGGATTTACTACCAGGCAACTGCTTGCCTCAGTCATTGGTTCCAAGGAAACCCAAGTTCCCCCAGAAAGCGCCTAAACAGAATCGTTAAAATGAACCAACTCAGAAAGGGTCGCCAAATGAGTGACAGCTGCAGGCCAGGAGGCATCCCTATGGCCCTGCCCAGCCAGGCTGTCCTTTGGGAGCCAAGGCAGAAGGGCTGGGAACGGGAAGAGTCCCTAAGCAGCAATGGGGAGAAGAGCCTGGCAGTGCCTCTGGCTCACTGAGCCGCGTGCCAGCTTCTGCTAGCAGGACAGTTAGTGTCTCATCTCCCTACATCTCAAAGCTGCAGAGCCCAGAGACAAACTGTCCAACCCCCCTCGAATATATGCACCAGCTGAGCCCTCTTGCCAGGAGCCCCCTCACCAACTTGCCTGAGGTCACTGAACCAGACTGCCTGCCCAAAGGGAGCTCCCTCTACCTCTGAAGGCTGGAATAAGTCAGCTCCTGCCCCTTGCCAAGAGCTCTAATCGATCATGCCCTGCCCTTCTGTAGCAACTACAGTATCCAAAGGGGCTCCCAAGTACGAATGGGATGAAGCCTTCCCACTTTTCCCCACCTTCCCATTTTACAGAAGGGGAAATGGAGGCACAGAGAGGTGAAGAGACCCCCCTATGATCTCAGAAAGCCAAAGGGAAAGCAGGAGTCCATGCCTTGCAGAGAGCAGGAGCCCTCCATCCAACTGTCCCCAGAGGCCCTCCCTGATTTCCCACATAACATCCAAACAGGGGGGTCCAAGAACATTCGCTTGCCTGGCCCAGCCCTTTCTGTTATACCTAAAGAAGCAACAAGGACGGAGTCTTACATTCCCTTTCCCTCTTCAGAGAAGCATTAAAGTTTAAAAGGACCTCCCTGCTACTCCAGTGGCTCCTAGCATGGTGGTCAGGGGCTACATCAGCCCATCTTTCCTGGATGGCTGAATGGGAGAAGGCAAGGGAGGTCCTGAGCGGGGATCCTGGCACAGCAACTACTCTAATCTCGTCCGACTCCTTGAGGCCCAGCACGTCCAGAGCCTGCAGCTTCAATCGTTTGGTTGACGTTTCCCCACCCCTCCCCATTGCTAGATATAAATAACTCGCCCCAGTTCCTACACATTAATGAATGACCCCTGATCGCCATTGGCTGACTCGGGCTCCACACAGCGCCCTTTCCTGCGGGTCACTCTCCGATTCCGGTGAAATTTGGCATAGCAGCGTAGTCCTGCAAGGAAGACAGACGTGGTGAGCTGGGTGGCTGGGGGAGGTCCATGTGTGAAAGGGATACATGTCCACATGGGTATAGGTACTCAGGTGGGGCTGGGCACACAGGTGAAGTGGGGGCATGTGCATCTGCAACATCAAGTATATTGGGACTGGCTACAGCTAAGGCTGGGGCTGTTTCAGCAGCACTGATGCTCCCGCCAGCAGCTCATGTCTAATGCGTCTCACTCTTCTGCTCAGTCTCACCCATCACCAAATCTGAGGTGAGGAAGGAACAATCCTCACAGATCAGAGGACTGTGGACTCCGAGAGTTTTGCCTCCCCCTGGAGTATGGTCCTTTTTCAAGGATCCAAGCACCTATTAACCAACGCCATCACTGCAGTGGCTAGGCTTTGGCAGTGCCTGGGTCTCCCCCGATTATACCCATGACGTGCTGTAGGACACTGATGGTGTTCTGCGCTTTGTGCCTTGTAGGTGTGGGTGAGGTTCTGAGCTGGTGACTTTGGGGATTCCTCGAGTTCGACTGCCCATAAACACGGGGACTAGACCTGATGGCTCGGAGACCCCTTCCAGCCTCAGGTTTCTAGGATATCCTTCCAACTATGGCCAGGTGTGTGACAGGATCCTTTGCAGTAGGGACTGTCTCATGTACACCAGTCCGGGCAAGCCTTTTGGACCAGAAAGACAGAGAAAACCCATTGCCTGAGCTGGGACTTGCAGGGGCTAACAGGCCGGGGACTCTTTTCTCAGATGCTGCTTAGCTTGCTGATTAAATCCCTTCTATGCACCTTTCTGGCTGGGAATTTATTGGCCTGGGTAGGATGTTTCTGAAGCACCTTTGAATTTTCTTGATGGCCTGCAGTGCCTCTTATGGAAAGGTCATTTATTCTCCCTCTATTGCTCCCTATTACTGTTTAAGCAATCTCTCCTCTGGGAAACTACTGCAGCCTTAATGCATGACAGCAGGAGCAGCAGTGGCTGTAGAGTGTCCCTCTCTATTTATTCCTCTGAAACTTCCTGAGAGGAGGTGTTGGCTTTTAATAACAGTGATCAAGAGCCTGATCCAAAGTCCACTAGACCTCTCCATCCATTTAACTGGATTTAGTTCAGGTCCTGAAGTGTAGGGAACAGGTGATGCTGGTTTTTATGGCCTTTGATGAATTGCTAAGAGGCAAGTGCTAGGAAAGTAGCATCTGAGTTTAAAAGTGATCAGTAAATAGCTTTTCTAAGCAGGGATGTGTCCCCTCTGGGGATTTCCCTGGTGACTGATGATCTATCAGCTCCCAGCACTCACCAGATCTGGGTTTGGGGCCTCCTGCTTCACTGGCTGATTTACACTAGCTGAGGGTACCTCAGCCCTACAAACTCCAGCCTTTGCTGCCCTTCCCTTGGGTGATGAGCAATGGCTGTTGCCAAGGCAAGTTTCCCCCAGGCTGCTGTGGTGATCCCCTGGAGGAGAGCATTTGGTCTCCACTGCCTGTGCAAGGAGGCAGCTGATACATCTGCTCCAAAGCACTGGGATCAGTTCGGGGAACATTTATCCCCTGGGAATGGGGCTGATGTCACAAGTCATGGAACAGATGGCTCTTCGGTGGGATGCCCCTGCTCTGGGCCACCTCGCCCCTGAGGGCTGGAAGGCTCACTCTCATTACCTATCCCCTCAAGCCATTTCCACCCCAGGAGAAAAGTGCACATAATCCAAGCCTTGCTCAGGCCTATATTTATCCTTCCACCACATCCCCTGTGATGCTGATACATGAAGAAGCCTGCAGACTCTGCATTAACTTAGCCCATCTCAATATGAGCCAGGGCCAGGAGCAGCCCTCCAGGGGCTTCCATAATAAACAACCTCCTAGGGCCAATCTACTGCAGCATCACGCCTGAATGAGACCTGGGCCTGGCAACCCACGCGCCCCCCCAAGGAGAATATGGCCTCTGCATTCTAGGACCTCTCTCCATGTGTCTTATCACAAAGGAGAGAAAGGGGTGACTTGGCCAGAGCATAAAGATACCTCTATGGGGAACACAGCTTCGAGAAGGGGCTCTTCAGTCTACCCCACAAAAGCCTAACAAGATTTGGAGCTGGAAGTTGAAGCTGGAGAAATTCAGGCTACAAATAAGGCACAATTTTGTCCCCGGGAAGGGAGATTCCACCTCAGAATCGTTGTTGAGTCTCCGTAGCTGGCAATTTTTAAAACCAAGATCAAGGGTCGATTAAAAGAGCTGCTCACACTGAAATTCATTCAGGGCTGCCCAATAGCCTGTGTTTTGCAGGAGCTCAACCCGCTTGGTGGTCCTTTCTGGCCTGAGACTACTAAGCTCATAAGCTCTATGGACTCATTGTTCAGTCTGTTCCCAAGGGGTCAGCACAGAGCTGCGAGTATCCTCGTTGTACGGGTGGGGAAGATAACAGATTCAGCGACTGTGGGCACAGAGTGAGCTAACGGCAGAAGCAGGGCTTGGACTTGGGGGTCCTGGCTGCCTTCTTGCGGGCAAAGGCCCAGCTGCCTCTGTATAGCCTAATATGTCTCTGGACCTGCTCTGAGGAGGAAACCAGAACTTGGACTCACCTTCAGTGCACATGCAGTCATCGTAACACTTGTTGTTAAGGCCTCGATTGTGTGGTTTGCAGAGGTGCTCACGGAGGTCACAGCATGAACCTGCCAACACAGCAAGCCACCAGCCACGCAGTCAAGAGAGTGCGCAGCCAAGGCACCCCCCACTCCCCACGACTTACACCGACCTCGGGCAGCATTGCTCTGCATGCTCTCTGCCAGGTCCTCTACAGCCTGAGCAGTCTTCATGCTCACCTCTGTACCCTCTCATGGAAAACCATAATAACTCTCCCCACAAATCTCACAATCCAGTCCAGAGACCAAACGCAACAAATTTGAGATCCGTCTGTGCAATCAGTGATCTTTAGGTATGAGGCTGACCCTCACCTGGGAGGCAATCAAGGTGGTGGTCGCATGGCTCTCCTTCAGCTGGTGAGGTTTCATTCCCACTGTTGGGGTTCTTACTACGGCGTTTCTCTAGGGAGGAGAAGAGTGACTCGTTGATGAAACAGTTGAGTTTCCAGTCAACCAAACCTCGCAGGGGTCCACATGGCCTGGTCTGGTGAAACTGTCCCAGTTCTCAGCTACTTCAGCCTTCTTGCACCTTCACTTTTGCTATTTCAGACAATACCTACCACTACTTGGATGGAGTGGGAGGCCTTTGAAAGCTTCAGAGACCATTGCCCTTTGCTAGAAGCAGACCCAGGACCAAGTTATCCAGGATCTAAGGAAGTGCTAATCAAAAGTGCAGCCCAGTCCACTCTCTGCTTTTCCACAAGCTTGGCTGCTCGCTAAGAACAGAGGAAGTCTCCATTCTAATCTCTTCTACCTCTAACTGATCGTAACCCAGATAAAAACTGATGGACAGGCCAGGAACACAATGCTCCAGAGTATGAAACACAGATGGACAGAGGGAGGATCAAGTAGAAGCCTAAACAATCAACTATGGTTAATTGAGTCAATTGTAAAAGCAATACAATCAATGTCTTGATTGTGTATTTGCTCCTCAAGTACGTCTAAGGATAGGATCACAGCAGTCTCGGCCACCTCCACTGACAGGTCTATTCTATTTCCAGCTACACATGAAAGCACCAAATAAATAATGTAATAAGGCACAGAAACCATTTACTTTTAATGGAGAAATCTGAAGCAATTAGAACAGAGCGTGCGTCAACTAACGAAACGAGAGGAGGAAAGCTCGCGAATGCCACATCACATCCCGACAGAGCACCCTCCTGGTTAGGTGAAGGGTTCAGCGAGGTTTGCATGGAAACAGAGACATGGCTATGATGTGCGTTGGCCTGAAAGTTTCTCAACTCGCTACATGCATCCTCATCTTGATGAGAACACAGTTTGGAGGCAACCAGGCAGGGACCTGATAGCCATGACTAGCTCTACAGTCAGTCTAAATAGGACACCAAGACAGTTTAAAGCTTTTTCTCTCCCCTTGCATTGCCACCATCAAGCCTTTTCTTCCGTTTCCAGCACAGTTGTGACCACTGCTCCCTTCCTCATCCTGATCTTAGAGCACAGGTGGAGAGGGAAGGGGCGATAGTGATTCCACTGGAAGTACAGTACCTTTCTTCTTGGCAGATGGCCACATTTCTGGCTTGAGATCTTCATAATCTGTCCAGTCGAACAGAGCCATGTCCAGGGTGGGCATCACATCCCCATCCTGCCTGATACGGACCTGCAGACGACAAGGAGCAAAGTAGTAAGTAGCTTGTCTCTTGGAAGTGACTCCTATATAAAGGTCTTCAGGTTCTTTAGGACACTAATAAGCCCCCACAGTCCCTTCCCCTGCTGCCTTGGGAAGGGGCCACAGCAGACAGGAAATGTGAGGTAGGGGGAATTTGAAGGGGGAGATTGGCCATACTCCTGCTGACTTCAGTGGGGATGTTAGATCAATGCCATGTGCTGAAAATCCCCCCTTTATGGCTTCAGAGCAAGTCAGCTGCAGACCTAGTGGTACAACCCATTAACTCCTGCCTCCTTGATCTCTGAGGCTGTGCTTCCAAGCAGAGGAGCTGACTTTTACTTTTGCCAGAGGGGACTTAAGATGATGGACATGTGGAAAGTTTTACACATTTTAGGTGACAGCCCTCTTCCCAAGGGGGGCCAGGGCCCTCGAGCCCCCACATACTCCGCACTTTTGCTTCCAAGAAGGATAGACAGAGAGCTCCTGGGAGGCCAGCAGGGGTTGGGCAGGATGCCTAAAATCAAAGGACATCTCAGTGAGGAAGAGGTGCCCCGTTGCGTCTCAGGAGGGGAGCCAGGATAGAGCTTGAGTGGAAGGAGATGACTGGAAGGGGTTGGAAGGGAATTATACCTCTGGGGAGGTCTGGGCATCTCATTGTGGGTGCAGGGAGAAGATGGCCCTGAGCAAACCTTGCCTCCTCTCCACAAGAGCCCGCTGTCTGTAAGTGAGAAGGGATGGCCATTCTCAGCTGGAGGAACCAGTTACTTTGCTCCCTTCGTCCCTTGGAAAATCCCAGCCAATCACCTATACCAGGTGTGTAGTAGCTGCCCCGTACCTGGGGCCGAGGGGACGTGGCACGAAGAGCGGACGGCTCCTCAGTGGAAGCGGCTGTGTCTGGCGTGGTGAAGAGGAGCTCAGTGGGGACCAGGCTGCTGGGATCTTCCCCCGGGAGGTTTGGAAACTGCTCCTCAAAGTGCTCCGGCTTCTTGTACAGAGAGCTCAGCCCAGGGTCAGGGCCTTTGCCTGCCAGAGGTGAGAAGGACACAAGCTTCATCTTCAGCCCTCTGCCCCTGGGGTGGGGGGCTGTGAAGCTCTCCCCACATGGGCAGTGGGACCACAGCCACCTTCCCATGCACATCCACTGGGATCTGAGGGCAGGGGAGGGGACTGATTCCTGCCCATCCCATTCCAAGCCCATCTCTCACAGGTGAGGCTCAGAGAGGACCACGCCATCTCTTTACTGTTATTATAGGATAACATTTGGTTAATGGTGGCAACAGGGAGCCCCAGCCCTAGACCAGGGACACCACTGGGCTAGGTGCTGCACAAACACAGAATAGACAGCTTGCAGGGGGACTGCAAACTACGAAAAAGACAGCCAGAAACCCAGAGTCAATGGGAGGGGAGAGACTGAAATAAGGTGAACAACAGCCACCAGGCTCTCAAGTTGTGTAAACTGCTGCACTACACTGGCTGGAATGGAAATGTATTGATTTTCCCCAGCTGAGGGCTTGGCCCTGGGAGAGCTCACACAAAGAGCTCCAGCCAAGAGAGAAACCAGCTCCTTGTTACATTACAGCAGCTTTTGGATTGGGTGATTTTGCACCTGCAAAATCGACATTTTTCACACGACTCTGCTCAGTTGGCTTCTGACCCAAGCTGGGAAAATTCACATTCTGGTGCCAAAACGTGTCCCCCTCCCCCCATGCTCTCAATTTCCCCCCACGTGGGTTTTTCTTTCATTGCTAGTTCTGGGCACATTGCAAGGTCAGCCTTGGAGCTTCTGCCCACGCCTGCAATTTGTTGGCTCATCCCATGGCCCACTGGAGCAAAAGCAACAGTATCAATCATACAGTCCACAACTGAACAAACTCTCCCCAGGCCTGAAGCCAATGGCGTGGCCAGGGCTCCCTCCTGCACCAAACCAAGCCTGTTTGCACCGAACTGCAAGGAACCACGAACACCTCCGACGTCAGGGTTCCCCTTGTGCCCACTGGAGAGGGTGGCTCCCCAGCTCCCTCTCGCACACATCCCACAGCAGACATGCTCCACTCTGCCCAGCTACACACCCAGCCGCTCATGCACATACGTGCATGCAATTGAAGGTGCCATGAGCACCCCATGGAGTCCAGATACCTCTGTGCTGTTTCAGCCTGTCCCTGCGGCTGTGTCGACGGTGCTCCCGACTCTGTTTCTTCCCCCTGTCAGATCCAGGGGACTGGTTCTCCCTCTCGGAATAGGGGAACTCAAAGCCCAGAAACACATCCTTCTTTTGCTTCAGGGCAGCAGGCCGTTCGACGGCTGCCAGGGCTTCCACCCCTGGAGGCCTGCTCCCTAGCTTGAGGGCCTCCTCCCCCGAGATCTGCCCTCTGGATGCTGCACCGTGGGCCCTGTCCTTCCTGGCCACACCGTGCCTGCGGTGGTGCCCCATGGATGGCGGAGGTTGCCACAGCTCTGGGCTTTGAAAATGGTTGTTGTTCTCAGGGGTGGTTTTGGCCTTCGCACTGGTGTCCAAAGCGCTCGCTGGGCTGATGTCAGAGAGAACCAGGACACATAGGAGAAGGAGCATGGAGGAGTCTGGGGAAGTTGCCATAATCCTGGGTGCGTCGCCTCACCTGGGATTCAAAGAAAATGCAACCAACATCTAGGTCACGAACACATAGACCCAGCTCCCATCCCACTGCTGCCCATCCTGAGGGCCAATATGGTCCCCTTAACTCCATCCCACTCCACCCCCCCTCAAACTGCATGCCTGCCTGCCTCCAGGGACTGCGATTTGGACCCTGTGAAGAATGTGGGGGCTTTCTGCATTTCTTTTGAAAATCTGGCATGCCTCAGTTTATCCTAACTGATGTATTTGCTACCAGCTGGCTCCCAAAGGGTTAAGCTCTGGGGACACTGGAGCCCAGCAGTAGCAGCTCATCTCTGCAGTTCCCAAGAAGTAAAGGACTCCAAGGTGAAAGGCCTGGTCCAGCACAAATGGGAGGCATGAAGCCTCTTGGGGGCAGGATGGAGCAGCACAGAGGCAGAGGGAGGCTTAAGAGTCAGCCCTGAATGAGAGGATGCCCAGGGCTTGGGGAGCGCTCCCTCCTTGGTTACCTCTGCCTGTCCCAGCCTTGGTTACAGGCAGAGGAACAGGCAGGGCCTGCAGGGGACCTGCGGTCCCAGTTTCATGTGCAAATTAAGGTAATTAATCAACCATGATGTCTGCTTTGATTCCTGAATAGCCCCCTGCCCTTCCCTTTCACATCCTGCCAGCTGAGGGTGTGGGGATGGATCCCTGCTCCTACAGGCAGCCATGGGGCAGCGAGGCACCAGCTGTCGGGCTGGAGTAGACTGCCAGCCACGTTGGCATCCCGGGCTTGGCTGGCGCCAGCACCTCACAGCTGGCTCCCTCCAAATGAAGATGTCAAGAGGAGTAGAGCTGGAAGCAGATGGTAGCTTTGCAGGACAGGCGGCAGCTGTAGGGCCAAGCAGCCTGGCAGGTTGTCAGAGCCCTGCAGCATCATGCCAGCCAGGCTGTGAAAGCCGGTGGGGCAAGGGCGACCCTGAGAAATCATCCACCATAAACCGGCAATGTAGCCGGGGAACAGCACTGCTCGGCTCTGGGAGGCAGGCAGGGTGGGAGCAGGGCTGAGGACTGGCAGTCCTGGGATCCTTCCCCTGCCTTGATGTAGACAAGGCACTTCATTGCTCCTTGCCTCAGTTTCCTTCTCTGTGGCCAATAATCCACTGGTGGCCCAGGCCTCAGGTTCCAGCTACAGAGCGCTCTGGGACAAGACACGGAGCATAGGCATCACTCTCCAGTCCTCTCTGCATTCAGATTTCCCCATGACCTTTGGCTTCTTTACTGCTGGCATTGCTGTGGTCAGATAGGGCTTCAGGCAAGCGCGCACACACCTTCCCCCTTACTTCTGATTTGCTTTGACCCAGGCCTAGCCCACAGTGCTGCACCCATGAGCCCTTCCTGCTGCAGACCCGCTGCTAGCGTCAGTAAGGAAGGGAGAGAAGGAAACAGGTCTCATTTCCTTTGCTGTTCGCCTTGCTGCAGCTGCCTGACCCGGGCAGGAGGAGGCACAAGAATTCTGGTGTTTCCCTGCAAACTCCCAGCTGTAAACTAGATTCAGTCTCTGTCCAGAACATCTCTGCTAAAATCATGGAAGCTACTCTGCATTCACCCCTGCATCCTAGAGTAGCACTGGGACTGGGTAGAGGAGCTGATGGTCCACCTTAGCTTCAGGAGGCCCCAGAGAGCAAGACTCCAGCACCAGGGAAGCTCAGCATGTGTGCAGGAGGCCTGCTGGGCTAAACTAGCATCAAGGGCACGCATTGAAGCAGCTTTGCCCAGGCCCAGGGCTGGAAACAGAAACTTTAGCATTCATGCCCCTCACTGGTATGTAACTGGGAAGGGGAAGCCTTGTCCTCCAGGGACAAATCCTTCAGTCCTCAGGTCCTGTAGAGATGCCCCAGCAAGCTCTGACAGCACTTTGCTAGGGCTGCTCCACACTGGTGCTCAGCGAGCAGGAGACAGCTATCACAGGCAGAACCCTGCTGTCTGTTTCTGCCCCCTGAGGTGCGACCATTTACACCACCAGTGTGCACAGCATTCTGGAAAGGACGTGTTCCCCTACTAGTAAAAGACAACTCATGGTGTGAGCACTGCGCTGGGGCACCAGAATGCCCCATTCGGAGTCCTGGGCATGGGGGGGAGGCGGGGGCGCTGCAAAGTGCTATAGGTAGAGTGAGCATTCATCAGCACACGCAAGCTGGAGTGACCACACACACCTCTGCCTCACCTAATGCCCCAGCAGCCACTCCAGCAAGGCCAACGCACAGTATGTGCTCTGAGCCTCACATTGTTCCTCTGCATTTGGGACACTGCAATACTCATTGGACATAAGAACCTAAGAAGTGCCACACTGGGTCAGATGAATGGTCAGTCTAGCTTAGTTCCCAGCCTCCAACAGTGCTAGAGAAAGTGAACGCTGATGAACCAGATAGATCTAGAGCAGGGGTGGGCAAAATGTGGCCCGCGGGCCAAATGCGACCTGCCAGGCCATTCCATCTGGCCCATGGGGTCCCTAAAAAATGTAGAAACTTAATATTTATCTGCCCTTGGCTGCCTGGCATGTGCCCCTGGATGGCTTGCCAAAACTCAGTAAGTGGCCCTCCGCCCAAAATAATTGCCTGCCCCTGATCTAGAGTGATCTAAACCCTATTGCCCTCCCTCCATCACTGGTTTAGAGATGCCAGAGGAAACATCTCCAACTGTTCTGTTCACAGCTGTTAAGAGATCTATCATCCATTAATTTGTCTGCTCCCTTTCTGAACCTAGCCAGGCAATCTACCTCCACTACCTCTGATAAAAGAGTTGGAGCAAAGAAGCAGGATCTCAGCCACTCAGGGCAATAAAGACTGGAAATGGCATCTCACCTTCTCAGCTGCAGGAAGCTGCCTGCTGGTTCTGATCATGTGTGCCAAAGGTCCCAATGACTTGTGCAGCCACACGCCACTCATGCTAACTTGGCGTCTCCCAGGAGCTCTTGGGGAGACCAGAGAGAGAGTCGGAGGCAGGACACCGCCAACGGGGCTCAGCACAGCTCTGAACTTCAGTGGGAGCTTGGCAGGAAATGGGAAAGCGAGGGGTGTTTCCTGAGCTGCTTTGCTGGCATGAGGAGTCCGGCAGGGGCAAGCTGCCTCCTGCCTGCACTAGGGCTGAGGGCAGCATCAATGAGATGCTGTAGCCCAGTGCTGATATTGTACCTGTCTGCAGAGAAGCACAAGCTGGGTTTGCTGCTGTCCCACCAGCCTGGGCCTAAAGGAGAAGGTATGGGATCCCCCAGTGCCAAGATCTACTTGCAGCCTCCAATGTACCCTGGACTTTCCCATTCCCCCAGCCCAGATCTTTCCCTGAGCAGGCTGTAAAGTTCACCCCCAACCATGGCATCCTTTGCTTCACATGTATAAACCACATGCGACCCTATCTTGCTTCTCCCCCTGCGGGACCCCTGCCATATCGCCCAGGTTCACTCCAATGTAAACCAGCCTCTGCCCTGACTGTAGCACTCCTGGAACCCACAGCACTCCAGCTGTTTGGAGACAGAGACAGCGTCGCTCTGGTATCTCCGCTCTGCTCCCCACCACAGGCTGAACTCTGCATGGGGGTCGCAAATAAAGAACGTGGCCCTGCAAAAAGGCCATTTCTGCAACTGGCTTTAAAATAAAGGCACGTTATGTAGCATCAGATCCCCATTCCTGGGGCTCAGGTGAGCAACAACAGGATGAGCAAAGTCAGCTGATCCCAGGGTTCCTCTCTCGGCACTGCTCAGCCTGCACCCAAGACCCTCTTTCCTTTACAGGGGCAGGGGAACGTGCCTCCGAGTCTGCAGCACCCACTGAGCTTTCCCTGACAGGATCAGCACCTGCTAAGGGAGGGGAAGTGTCTCAAGCAAACACTGCCCAGCCCATGGCAGGCCTTGCAACTCTGCTGAGTGCAGACAGGGTGGCTTGGGGGCTCACTAAGGGGAAACGGAGCCTTTCTTAGGTCACCAGTTCAAACCAAACTTGGGCTAACTTTAAGTATTCATGGCTCATGTACGAAAAGAATGTGTTAGGTCTCAGCTCAGAGCCCCCAGAAAAGCATTTCTATTGACACTGTGGCTAAAGCAAGGATATCAGATTCATTCAGGCAAGTGGTCTCATCTCATCTCACAACTCCAGCCAAATGCCCAGTGAGGGGAGGAGGAGAGCAGGAGCCCCTGGACAAAGAACACTGGGACTCTCGAAAGCCGTCTGGCACCGAGGAAGCAGCTTGCCTGCTCCAGGGCTGTATCAAGATGGATCTGGAGTAAAGGCTCCTGGCCAGATTTAGCCTTGGCTGCCATGAATTTGGCTCACTGCAGGAGGGCTACAGCTTAAAGATCTCCCTGTGCTCCAGGCAGGCACAGCAGCCACAGACCAAACCTGTGCGTAGCTGCATGTGTGTCTGCATCTGCGTGTGTGGCAGAGGTGATGGACAATGAATCCCAGGTGCCTGTGCCAGGGCTTCCCATAAATAAGCCTCTGTGGGGTGATGGATGGGCTGGGAAGGGCCTGGAGGAGAATAGATTCAGTGCGCGCTGAGCTAGCAGCATTGCCTGGAGCCGGAGGATGGCATTGTGCAGATAAATGAGGTTTCTCTTCCCTGCTGGGGCTCACTCCATCTGCTTTGCCGTTTCTGGAGGCAAAGGCTGGAGAACTTCGTGTACAGTCTGCCGAGAGACCCTCCCACTTCCCAGAGATCCCCAGGGACACAGGCCTGCAGGGACCCCAACTTCTCCCTCACCCCCTGCAGGCAACGCCTCTGCCCAGACTGGGGGCACTTATTCCTGCATGTCCTGGTTGCCTGCTTAAGTAAAGAGCTTTTTGCCTGAGCTGTCCCCATGCTGGCACTGCCAGCCCCCCCATGCAAACAGCCACTCAGCCCCACACACCAGCCTTCTCAGAGACCCCATGTTACCCTAGGCCTGCCTCTTCCCACTGCCCACACACTCCTTGAACTCCCCTTTCTCAGCCCTGCCTGCCCTTTCCATTGGTCCCACACCAGTCCCTTTCCTGTCCGCATCTGGAGCTCTGCGTGCCCTCAGCTCCCTGCCACGTGCCCCCATGAGTTAGGAGCAGAAGCCAGTCTTTGGACCCGAGCTGTGGCAGTACCAGCTCTTCCCATAGCAGCCAGCTGCAAACACCATGCCACAGGCTGCCAGCCTGAAACCTAAAGAGACAAGCAGTTTGGTGCACCTCGTGGGTGACGTCCCACGGCTGCAGATACTGAGCTCTTTGCAAAACTCTCCTGGCCCCAAGACCTGGGCTCTGTTTTTATATAACCCAGCACCCACCTGGGACCTGCCAGACTGGTTCCCAGTAGAGAACGGGTTGGAAGGCTGCCGCCTGCAAACTGAAGAGGGGCACCTGGCTGCATACACAAACCCTCCGCTCCGCCCCTCTGCTAGGCCTTTCCTGGGGAGGCTGATGCAGCTATCACCAGTGAGAGATGCGTGACCTGCTCTCCGGCAAGGCCTGCTCTGCCCAGGAATGAGATTTAAGCAGCAGCGGGGCTGCGATCAGCATCCCAGACATGGTCACTGGGCGCTGAAGGGTCTCCAGCTGAATGCACAAGGCAGAGTGACAAATGGGGCCGATCAATAGGAAAGGTCACTAGGCACCAGGCTGAGAAGCAGCAGTGATAAAAACACCCCCAGGCCTACACCACACAGGGATTTGGCCCGGTATCACCAGCCATGAAGCAGAAAGGGGGCACGGCCCCCCTGCGCCCCATCAGACCAGGAGAAGGAGACAGCTTGCGCCTGGGTTTCGGCGGTTCTGGCCCCCGACTCCCCGCCAGAAACTCCCGGCAGTGGAAACGCAACCGGAGAGCGGTGGAGCCCGCGGGGCACCTGCCTTCTCCGAGAAGCCACTGGCCCGGCAGCCCCAGGAGGGCTTCGGGCGCAAGCCGAGCGCCTGTGCGGGAGGAAGGGGGAGCCCCGCCCGAGGCGGCTGCCCGCCGGCGCGGAGGAACTTTCCGCGCGGGATCAGGTGCGGGCGCGGAGACGTCGGGCGGCCCCGAGCCTTGAGCAGCGCGGGGGGATCCGCGCCGCGCCCGCGGACAAAGGCGGCGCCGCGCCGGATCTGGCCCCGAGCCGCCCCGTCCAGCCGGGCTGTGCGGGACAGGGGACACGGAGGCGAGCCGGGGCCGGGGGAAGGAGCGAGGGCGCGGGGAGCTTTCCGCGGGGCGCCCGCCCCGGGCCGGCCAGGTGCCTTTGTCTCCCGCGGGCGCGGAGGCGCTGCCTACCTGGTGCCGCGGGGCGCGGAGGAGGAGGAGGCCGCGGCGAGGGGCGGCGGGGAATGCGCGGGGCAGCCCGGGGACGGCGGGCGCATGGTGCGGGGCGGGGCGGGGCGGCTCCCGGCGCCGCCGATCCCGGGGGGAGGAGACAAAGGCAGGAGACAAAGGCAGGAGGAAGCCCCCGGCCCGGGGCAGGGCCGGAGCGGGGCTCCCGGGAGCCGGCGCCGCGCACCTGTGCGCCCCGCCCCAGGGGGCCGCGCTGCGGGAGCAGCCCCCGCGCCCGCCGGCGCCGCCTGCTCCAGGTGCCCGGAGCCCGGCGGCGGGCGGGGACCCACGGGGGCCCCCCCAGGAGCCCCCGCCTGAGCCTCGTGGGGACCGCCAGAGCGCCGCCTCACGCGGCCCGGCGTGCCCCGACTCCGAGCCGGCCGCACCCCGCAGGGGCCCGCGGGTCAGGGCAGGATCGGGCCCCGAGAGTGGCTGTGGCCCAGCGGTCGGTGCCGCCGCCGCCCCCGGATCTAGGCGCTTTCCTCCTGGGGCCCAACGGGGAAAGCCTCCTTCCTGAGCCCACCACCGGCTTCACCGATGCCCAGGGCCGGGCGGGAGGCTGCCGGCGCGCGTGCGTGTATGCCCGGACGCTCCCGCCGTGCCGGGCAGTGCCCTCATGCCCATTAACGGAGCCGCTGAGGCCGCGTCCAGCCCGCCTTCCTGCCCGCTTGCTCTCGTGGCCGGAGGCCGGGCCAGGTTAGCCGGCTCGCGCGCGCTGCCCTCGGGCACACCGGCCCAGCCCCGTGTCCACGCCGCCGCGCTGCGGGGCGCTCTCCGGGCCGCCCCACGGACTGAGGGGCCCACGCGCAGCTCTGACGGGGCCGCCTGCAGGCAGGTGCTGCTCCAGCGGGAGCCTCAGGCGGGCTGCGAGCGCGGGCCGGTCCCTCGCGTGATACGTCTCGGGGGGCGGCCGCGGAGCCGCGGCCCGGGAGAGCGCTGCCTCGCCGCGGGCCGCCCTGCGGGGTCGTGCTCGGCGCTGCCGGGGGGGGGGGCAGAGAAGGGGACGACCGGCCCCGGCCCCTTTTCGCGCCTCAGAGCAGAGCCACGGACGAGAAGGGTAGCGGGGAGCTCCGGAGCTCGCACCCAGTCCCAGTCCTGCTCCAGGCGGGCCCGGAGCCGCGGGCCCGGGGACGTCCCTGCCCTGGCGGCGGGCCCGTCCAGATGTTGCGGGCGGGGCGCGCTAGGACCCGGCGGGGCGGGGCGGGGCGCATACGTCACACGGCGGCGCCACCGCGGAGGCCGGGCCGAGCCGAGCGCGGCCGCCGGAGCCGCCGGGTAGGGCTCGGGGTCGGGCGCCTAAATCCCCGCGGCCGCAGCCCCGCGGGCGGGGGGACGAGCGGGGCACGCGGCCTCGCCCCCGCCGGGCTCGGGGCCGGGGCCGGGGCCGGCGGGGCGCAGTCGATGCAGGGGCAATTCACGCCTCTCGCCCTTGCTCGCAGGTCGGCGGGACGATGACCACCCTCACCAGGCAGGATCTCAACTTCGGACAAGGTAGGGCCGGGCCGGGCCGGGGGCCACCATGGTGTGACCCCCGGCGGGCGCGGCGCTGGCCTGGGTGCGGGGCTCACGAGGCCTGTGTCGGGAAGGGAGACGTGCGAGACCGCTTTCGGGCCCGCAGAGTTTGCGCGGCCAGATGTCTCGCTCTGCTTGCCGCCCCTTCCCCAGCTGGCTTCGGTTCTTTGCTTCCTGTCCCAAACTGCTGTGTAACGTCGCCCTGCCGCTCAGTAGCTGACAAACCCCGCGCTAATGAGGGTGGCAGCAAGTGTAAAATACTTCGAAATCCCTTGGGGGGAAAGTCACTGGAGCGTATGGTACAGGTGCTGCAGCTGGGAAGCTCAGTTTTCCTTCCCCTGCTCGGCTCCACCTCCCTTCCTCTCCGCTCCCCAGTGGTCGCAGATGTCCTCTCTGAGTTCCTGGAGGTGGCTGTTCATCTCATCCTGTACGTCCGGGAAGTTTACCCTATCGGCATCTTTCAGAAGAGGAAAAAATACAATGTACCAGTGCAGGTAGGCGACCCCCCCGTCTGCAGGTGCACGGGCTCCGTCTGGGACACTCCTCGGACTAATTCCTCCTAGGAGATATGTCCAGACGAATTTCCCCATGAGGCAAAAAGCCGTTGTCAGATGGTAGCAGCATCCAATAGCTCCTGTCTGCTGGATGTGGCCTGCCAAGCCAAGGGTGAAAATTTCCCCTTCTCATTTTCCACCCCATTTGCCAGGGCTGCTGCTCCCCCCCTGCCTTTGAAAAACCAGGTTACTCTTATTCAGTGCTCACTCCTCCTTCTGCTTGCACAGATGTCCTGCCACCCAGAGCTGAACCGGTACATTCAGGACACCCTGCACTGTGTGAAGCCGCTGCTTGAGAAGGTAAGGCCGTGCCAGCCCCCAGTGGGCAGGATATATGCCCTCCTATCCACTCCCTTCCCCTCTGGCTTTGCTACAATTGTGCAATTGTTCAGTGCAGTTAGGCATGCAGGACCTCCCATGGCTAGTGATCCTGTCTTCTGTGTAAGATATAGCTGCTGAGAGAGTGAGAGGTCCACTGTGCTTTCATAAAGCTTTCCCCACACCCGGGTCCAGCTTTGCATTTTATTACCTTGAGCTTGCTTCAGGGCCACTGTGGCCTTAATTACACAGTATGTTACAAATGAATCCCAGAAGATTAACATGAATTCTTAACAGCCACGTGAAAATCACTGGGAGTAGTCTTGAAAACAAAGTCAAGCACATGCTTCAACTCCTGATTCTCTCTGTGGGTGAAAGGGTCTGGCTGTCTGGAGCTCATTGCAAGATCGGGCCCCTGGACCACTCTTCACTCCCTGTCGCTGCTCTGTAGCTTGCCATGTCCCCTCAGCCTGATGTCTGAAAACAAGCCAGTTTCACTTCCCAATGCAGTTTTCAGTTCGTTTCACCTTTGAGCATTAGCACAGAGCTGCAGTGTTGAGGTTGCAGATGCTATGGGAAAAACCGTTGGCTTTTCTGTTCTGAAAGTGGCGCTTCCACTGGGTTTACATCTGACCCAAAGCACTTCCTAAAAAACTTAATCTTTACATAAGATCAGTTTTGGAGCTAAATTTGCCTTACTGTGGCTCCTTGAACCTACAGCCCTGATACAATCTCTGTTAATTCTCCTGCTCTGGGCATGTGGAGGCAGAGCATTGCGATGATACTCCTACAATGAGCGTGAACCGTCTGTGGCCTCTTACTGTCCCAGATTTGGGCATGCAGAGAACCTGCCTTAAGTACCATACTCTCAGACCAAGCTCGGTGTGAGTGGAGGCCTCCGACCGCACTTTGGCCATTGCTCCCCTAGAAATGCAGCGTCAGGAGATGGGAAGGTTGCATTCTGTGGAACACATCTCCCTGCAAGTCTTGGGGTAACTCCTGCAATTAAGACCCCTTTGTGGCTATTACAGTGACAAAGTGCTTGACTGTGGCCCTGTGGCAGGCATTGTAAAGCATGGGGATAAAACTGCAGCAAAGCAAGCCAGTTCCTGACTGGGGGCAGTGGAAGGGCACGGGCTGGCACGGAGCTCTCCCTGAGCATGGCTCTGGATTTGTGCTTGCAGAATGATGTGGAGAAGGTGGTGGTGGTGATCCTGGATAAAGAGCACCACCCAGTGGAGAGATTTGTCTTTGAGATCACGCAGCCACCTCTGCTGTCCATCAGGTAATGGTTTCCACATGGCTGGCCAGAGCCTGCTGCCCTCTCCCTGCATGTGAACTGTTTTGGTGGTGAGGAGGCTCCATAACAATCCCCTTCTCCATCCAGCTCGGATTCCCTGCTGTCCCACGTGGAGCAGCTGTTGCGTGCCTTCATCCTGAAGATCAGCGTGTGTGATGCTGTGCTCGACCACAACCCCCCAGGTAGGGTCCCAGTGCCCAGAGACTGTGGGGCCGCTTTCCTCTCACTTGTCCACGCACATTTCTGGGCAGAGCACCAGTGGGAGGTGTCCACCGGCTCCTTGGATGCCTTTGAGGACCAGTGGGTGCAATAGGGGATACTCATTAGCTAGATGGGCCTTGGGGCCTACGATATTTTGAATGTTACAAATAGACAGGTAGGCCCCAGCCTCCCCTTTGTTCAGTGGCAGCTTTGCAGAAGCATGATGTCAAATGCTTGGCCAGGAAAGGCAGCACCGTATCACTGAGCTCGGGGCCCTCGCCCAGCCAGCCACAGCAGTACCTGTAAAGAGAGCTAGGCTTTATATAGTGACTTTTATCCCAGCACCATTTCAAAGTACATGGATACAGCATGACTGAAATGCAACCAGCTCTAGGGTGGGGTGTGCAAGAGCACAAGCCACACTTGTGGATAAAGGTAGGTCTGGCTTAGAACGCGGGGCAGAATCCTATTTCCACACCAAGCTCTTTTATCCTGAAAGTCTGCAGATGTATCTGGGCACAGAACCTAGAAGTGGAAACACAACCTAGTCTTCAGCAGGATGAAGGCAGGCACCAAGCGTCAGGGTTGTGACAGGGGGTCTGTGCCATGGGGAAATGGGAGATGATGCAGGAACTCTGTAACAGAGTTAAGGAAAGCCCTATTCCCCCTCAGTGCTGCAGAGAGGGATGGGTTTGTGGAAGGGCAACCAAGGTGGGGTGGGGGATAGAGGAGCCTGGGCTTGGGGTGTGAGGTCTAGGCAGTGCTAGGGACAGCACTGAAGTGAGAGCCAATTATCTGAGATGATACACTTTACCTTAATGACCCCTGTGGGAAAGGGCTGTGTTGAAGCTTTCAGTTTTCAGTGGACATGGGGCATGGAGGCGTCCGTTAGTCAGCGCTCAGCGCAGTGCTTTGCTTGCACCTTGGATGGTACCTCCCAGGCCCCCTACCATGCAATGCCAGTGCCTCCCTTTTTTCTTGCAGGCTGCACCTTCACAGTCTTGGTCCACACACGGGAAGCTGCCACACGCAACATGGAGAAGATCCAGGTGATAAAGGTGGGTGACACCCTTCTGCAGTAGGTGATCTAGGCCTAGCCCCTGGCTAACGGGCAGGTATGGCCTGGGGTGTTGCCTAACGGGGAACTGCTCTGTTAGTCACTGTCACAAAGAGAAAGTCCACTGCTGCTTTCGAGTCCCCGTCCAGACCCAGCTTTGGTTCCTTGCATGCCCTCCTCTTTCCTCACAAGCCCTCAACTCCCTCCTTACCCCTTTACCGCAGGCTTGGAGCTGGGGAGATGAGGAGCAGCCTTGGGCTGCCAGCTCCACCCAGCCCTGCTTCTATTTGTAGTCCTCCTGGGAGCCTAAGGAAGCTCTTCCCTCCCTGTGCTAAGGCTGTTGTCTTCTCTGCCCCCAGGATTTCCCATGGATTCTTGCAGATGAGCAGGATGTGCACATGCATGACCCCCGGCTGATCCCCCTGAAGACCATGACCTCTGACATCCTGAAGGTGAGCAGAGCTCCCGAGCCCTCCCTGAACTGCCCAAGAGGCTGGTTGAGGGGTGGCCGAGCTAGGGCCAGCTGTAATGAGTAGACTCTTCCCTGTGTAAATCTAGAAACACAGGTGTGTGGTGGGAGGCACCACCAGAGCAGAGATGGATGGGTTTTTGGATTACCACTGCCCCCCTTCCCGCATAATTTTTGGTCCACTGGCAGGTTTGTGCCAAATTTGGTGACTTGTCCAAAAATGTGTCAGCATTTTATAAGCCAAGTGTTTTGTTTGCTGCTTATTTCAAAATGGGGTGTTGTAATGCCAATATGTTTTCTCAGCATAAAATAAAAATTGCTGCTGTAGCCAAACATTCTGGAAGCTTCGCTTTGAGCTGACCCCAGACAAGGACTTAAGGACTTTTTTTGGACCTTGCAATGAACAGGAAAAAAATTGTCATTCACAGAACTCCTCTCCCCAACCACCACCCGAGAACAAAAGCATCAAGCTAGTACTGCACCTTGTGAACAGCCGAGTGCCTCCTGCAGGGTTTTTCTTTGCTTAATTGCTTCCACAATCTCTTCCAGATGCAGCTCTATGTAGAAGAAAGAGCCCACAAAGGTACCTGATTCCACCTCTTCTGATTACTTTCAGCCTCGTTCAGACCTCACCAGATCTTTCAGGGGGATCTGGTGTCTTCTGCTGGGACACACTTTATCTCAATACCAAGCATTTCTTCAGCTGGCTTCCTGAGCCAGTGACTCTGTGTTCATGGGGCATCTTCTGCCAGCCTGGCTGCCACTGGGTTAAAGTGCTCTTACCGTTGTATATAGAACTGACTCCAAACATGGAGCAAGAGCCTGTACCTGTGTATGTGTGTGTGTGACTACAGAGATTGTTACCACTAGTCCTGGGGTGCAGGGGGAAGAATGCAATGTGGCCAATGGGTGGAAGTCAGGGCTTGAGGTTTGGGTTTAGGAACCTGCCCTATCACCCCAGATACTTCTGTGTGGATCCATTTCATGCACCTCTGAGCATCCAGCTGGGTACAGCCTGGAGGGAGTTTGCGCTTATTAGCCAGACTTATCCCTGCTGAAGTTGCTGGACTTGCACCAGGGAGGAGTGTGTCCCCTGTGATTGTCGTGTGTGGCTTTCAATAAACATGGAGTGTGTTTTAGCCTAACAGAGCTGCTCAGGGGTCTGTTAAATCAGATGCCCTCTGGCAGAGGGGTATGTACTGATCAGAGCAATCTCTCTCACCTCATACCTAACTGGCTCCTCTTTCTCTCCAGTACCAGAAGCTGGAGCCCTGCAGGTTTCCAGGGCCAGGTAGGGAAGGCCCTTAGATCCCTTGGGGTCCAGGTGGTTGTACAGTGCTGAGCCCCTGATGCTACATGCTTACCAGCAGCACAACAGCTTTGGAGATGTGATTGTCCTCATCCCTCAGACTTCCCTTTTTCCCAGCAGACAGGTTGGTTGCTCCCAGCCTCTTCTCTCTCCTTGTAAGGAAGATTTCGATTCAGAGCAATGCTAATATAGGACAACTCTGCTAATCTAGCCTGGGCCCCAGCTCCCCCTCCTGATATGCTGCTGGCTGTGCAGGGTCATGCGACTCAGAGCTGGCATCTCTTAAAGAAGAGCTTATTAAGATTGGTGCCAGCTTAGCTCTACTCAGCACTCCCTTTGGGTCAGGACCAACATGTTTAGACCCCTGCCTGCATGGCCTCCTCTGCTGTTTTCCACAGCAGCAGCACAGGACCCTGCTTTAATGGAGAAAGAGGAACAGAGGCACATGTTCAGAAAAGAGGTTTTATTGGTCAGAATCTGTCCATGTGGAGTGTACATGTTTCTCTGCATAACCCCAGTGCAAGACATACCAAAGTGCTTTGGGTACATAGGGATGAGAACTCCCTCAAGCCAGCTCACAGCAGCAGCCACCTGGGCCCTTACAGCATAAGGCAGGTAGTCTGCAAAGAGGGAGTCTCCCCTCCAATCCTAAGTCCCTCTCTGGGTGTTAAGAGCAACTACACCTTCCCCCATCAACCCACTAATGCACTGCAGGTCAGGTGTACAAAGAAGAGGCCTCAAGTTTGGGGGAAATGTCCCCTGGGACCAAATGGCTCAATCGTGCTTTATTTGCCATTGGGCTCCAGTTTCTGCCAGTCAGTGAGATGTGGTACTCGGGAGACAGAGGGTCCGGGGGGGTCTCGTTACAGTATAGCCTGGAGGCCTGGCTGAAACCCCCCAAGGCACTTCCACCTTGTCTTTATATTTCTGAAAAGACTCTGTGGCCAAGGAGGACTGGGAGCTCAGGGCAGAGGGCATGGAAGCAGATTTTAGTCAGGCCACTAAACTCTTGCTCACATCAAAAAATCAAGTTCCTGAAACAGTTGGAAGAAGGGAATCCAAGCCCATTCCCCCATCCAATGAAAAGCAAAGCCCTCTCCAGAGCAAAGCTCTCCATGAAACCAAGACTCAGGCCCCAGGCTAGATAAAGAAGGCTTTTTTCTGAAACCCATGAGATGGTTTTATACTCTTGCAGATGTGGTCCTCTTCTTTCCCTTCCCCCTGCTCAGGTCTCTGTTAAACCCAAATACAGCAGCTGGTTCCAATTCTCTTACAAAGTGACTCAGCCACAGCTGACAACCCCTGCTTTAAGCAGAGGTAGGTGCCCTCAGCTGACAGCACCCTTGGGTGCTCCCTGGCATGGGAAATCTTTGAATTGCACTGGATGAAGCCAAGAGAACGAAGCAAACATACAAAGGGTTGTTTCAGATGGCAAGGCCTACAGGAGGGTGTGCTCAGTCTGACAAGCAAGTGATCCCAGCTCCAGCTAGGGTATGAAAATATGGAGACCAGAAAAACGAGATGACCAGAAAAGCTGACTTCAGGTGTGAGACTGGCCTGGAGATGCTCCCAAGGATTCCACAGGTGACCACGTATGATGTGATGCCCTCTGAGGACAGCCCTGAGGTGGACACGAGTTGTCATCTCCCTGCTCTCCTCTCACGCCGATGTCCCTGGCCCAATGGTGATACTGCTGTTGGTCACACGGATCCCGTACCAGCCAGCCCAAAACTGGGTGTCCTGCCCGCCGTGTATAAACAAGATGTAGCGAACTCCTGGCTTGTAGTTGTGGAAGGTGTAAGACATCTGAAGGTGAGCAAGGAGAAGCAGTGGGGTTATCCCAACCCAGTGGTTCCTGTATCAGGTACACTAAGAGCCTTGGCCTGGGGAGGAGCGTGCTTCCAAATGCTCCCTTATCTGGAGGTGGGAGACACATTTGGAAGTCCTAGCAGGGCTTTAAGAGGGGGTTTTGTTAGAAATGTAAGCCCTGGCAGCCTGGGGTTGTATACAGTTGGATACCAGAGACCAGGGGTGTCCCCGGGGGGGGGGGGTGCAACCGCCCTGGGCCCCGCACTTTGGGGGGCCCCCACAGACAGTGCTGTACAGGCCCTGCTGCCGCCTTCTGCAGGTGGCTGTCACCCCCACCCCCTGGGTCCTGCACACCCCTAGGGATGGCTCTGCCAGAGACTGTTAGTCTTCTTCCTGTTCAGCAAAGCAGGTAAGTGGAGGCTGAAGGGTCTGGATGAACCCAGGCCTCCAGCTTTCACCATTGTCACTGCTGGTGAAGAATTTGTTGGGGGCAGGGGGAGGGGAGGGGAGGGAGGCGGAGAAGAAGGCATTTTCAAAGTAGTTGGGGGCTGCAGACATGCCCTCCCATTAAAACACTGTCCCAGGGATTTAGACAGCCCTTCCATTAAAACCTCAGGCCTCACCTGCACTGCAAGATTTTCGTGGCAAAGCTTACCTTAGAATCATAGAATCAATGAGTGGGAAGGGACCTAGACAGATTGAGTCCAACCCCCTGCCATGGGCAGGAAGAAGCGCTGGGGGTGGGAGGGGTCATAAGACCCCAGCCAGGTGCCTATCCAGTCTCCTCTTGAAGACACCAGGGAAGGTGAGAGCACCACCTCTCTGGGAAGCCTATTCCAGGTTTTGGCCACCTTACCATGAAGCAGTTCTTCCTAATATTTAACCTAAACCTATCCTCCCTCAGCTTGTGGCCATTGTTCCTGGTGACTCCAAGGGGGGCCCTGGTGAACAGACTTTCCCCAAGTCCCTGCTGGTGGCCCCTGATAAGGTTGTAGGCAGCCATAAGATCCCCCTCTCAGTCTCCTCTTGCGGAGACCGAAGAGATTCAGGTCCCTCAGCCTCTCCTCATAGGGCTGGCCCCCAACCATACGAGTGGCCTCCTCTGGACCTTCTCCAGGTTCTCCACGTCCCTCTTGAAGTGCGGCGCCCAGAACTGGACGCAGTACTCCAGCTGTGGCCTGACCAGCGCCACATAGAGGGGGAGCAAGACCTCTCTGGTCCTGTTAGTGATGCCCCTGTTGATGCAGGACAGGGTGCGGTTGGCTCTGCCTCTTGCTTCATCACATTGGTGACTCGTATTCCTCAACCGTGACTCCAAGATCCCCCTCTGCCTCTGTGCTGCCGAGAAGGTCAGCCCCTAACCTATAACCATAATGCTGGTTCCCTCTCCCCAGGTGCAGCACCCTGCACTTGTCCTTGTTGAACCGCATCCTGTTCAGATCTGCCCACTTCCCTGTGTCAGTCACAGCTCTGCATGCATCTGCAATCAGCCTGAAGCCCTGCCAGAGCCCACAACTCCTGCCAGCCAAACTGGGAAACCCAGGTGGTTCCCAGGCCAGCAACATAAGCCTCCCAGCAGCACAACAGCTGTGTGGATGCTGCACTACCTGCAGAGTGTGAGCAGTCCTCTAGCACAGAGTGTGGCGTGGGCTACCATCCTTCCTGTCAGAGCAGCAACCAATTAGTGCCGGTCTGCTAAGCCTCAAATGACTAGCAGGCCCCTCCCATTTACTGGAAATCCCTAGCTTGGCCACTCCTAGGTGGTCAGCCTCCAGGTTGTTTTAGAACAACATATTTCTTCCTGCTGGCCCTCTGCGAGTAAAACTTGATCAAATCTCTGTGGTGGTTTGGGGATGTGCATCTGGGAAGAAGGAGCAGGGGTAGGAGGAAATCAAGCTACTCCTACCACATATACCCTGCAAACTTTTTCAGGCCTTTCTGTAAATCTTAGCCATTGTCAGGGACCTGGGTTTCTGACCAGTCACACTCCGAATCAGCAGACTACTGCCTTTTATAGACTTTTGGTGGTGCATAGAGAGAAGGCCCTTTGCATTATAACCAGAGAGCTTGGTTTTCTCCACTTCAAAACCCCCCGCAATTTTCAGTTAAAAAAAAATAGTAACCCAACTCCACATTTTTCTGTGATTTAAATGAAATGCCACTAATATATATGAGAGAGAGGGAGAGAGAGAGGAGATGTATACATCTAGTGGTGTTTCATTTTAAATCATGGAAAAATGTGGAGTTGGGGTTGTTTTTTTTTTACGGAAATTTGGGGATTTTTTAAAAATCGGAGAAAGCCAGGATCCCTCATTATAACACTATTATCATCATCATCACCACCACCATCACTACTGCTACTCTTCCTCCTCTTCTAAAACTAAACCCATGCAATAGCTTGTTTTTTACATTCAAAATTTGTGGATTTCTAAACTCTACATTTTGAAACCCAGACAAAACAGTGGTGCTACAGCATGAAACGTAACTAAACTGGTCTCGTTTTCCATACCGAATAAAGAGGAAATTGACTAGAAGAGGAACTGAGAAGAACAGGAAGACTTAAAAAAAAAAAACCCACCCAAAAAAAACCATGTTCAGATTTTAGCCATTTGAGGTCAGGGACAGGTGAGCACATATATTTTCAAGAAATGCTTCGTTTGACCACAGTGTTGTCTATACCAAGGCTTAGCCCAGAGTTTGGTAAAACATGACCACCCACCTGCATAGGTGCAAACCCCTCCTGTAGGCATGGGAACCTGCCAAATTAGGGGTAATCCTCCTACCAACAAGGCCAGGGGTTCCTTACTTCTGGCATCCATGTTACAAAAAAGTGGCACTGGTGAAAATTAAGCTGAAAGGATGAGAGAGGCTATGTGGGTTCTCTCAGCCCAGTTTAAAAGCAGCTCAGTTCAGCTTGAGGAAGAGCAGGATTAAGATGAACTGGAATAGCATGCACACAGCTTCTGGCATCATTGCAACAGCGCTGGTTTAGATACAACCCTGTTGCTGGACAGATGGAACCTCATACTACACTTGAGCCAGGTTTAGGACATTGCTGTGCTGATGCTTCAAAAGAAAAGGAAAAAAAAAAAAAGAAAAGGTTTGCAGAAAGTTTAAAGGTCCCACTCAGACATTTTCTCCCATCCAGTTTTATTCTGGGGTCTCTTTCAGGCAAGCAGGCCTGAGCTAGAGGAAGCCAATGTGGGACTATGTGCTAAGGGGAAAAGAAATTGCAGTTACCCAGTCACCAGTTGGATCCAAGCTGCATGTTAAACCCAACACAGAGCTAAAGCTACCACCCCTACAGCTACTGCCCACATCTCTCACCTCCTTCCACTTCGCGTCACTCCACTGGTCTATGATCACCGGCTGAGGACAGAACTCTTCGAGGACAAGGTGGTCTGCAGAGAGCAGCTGCACTTTGAGCTGGTACTGGCACCCACAATCAAACCTGGCAGCGTACCTAGGGAGCCAGCGAGAAATCAGGCTCTGCAGTGGCACCTGCTGGGCAGCATGTGGCTAGAGACAGGCCACTGCCGCTATCACCATGGCAAAGACTGATAGTCTTTACAGGGGCTTGCTAATGGCCTTTGGGAGAGAAAGCCAGCAAGCATTGACTGCCTATAATGGTACCTCCAGCTCTCCAGTAATGCCAAAGTGCTGATGCTTTACTCAGCCCCTTTTGTTGGAGGATCTCAGTGAGAAGGGCATCATCCCCTCAGGCATGGTGGGGTAGACAATCTGGAGCTCAGTCATTGTCTTCCAAGCACTAGGGCATGGTGCTTTCCAGATACAGCAACAAACCTCAAGTCTGACTCAGGCTTTCATTAAGCCCATTGTTAGTAACATCGAGTTAGTTTAAACTGGAAAGGACAACTTGGTCTTGGGTTGTGGGGACTAGCTGTGATAATATAGGTCAAGAGACTCAAGAGTGTCAGTAGTAAATTTATTGCTTCTGCAGAAGGGTAGACTCTCATCTTAAGGACCGAGAGCTACCTAGAGGAATTTTAAATTTCTATATTTATATGGGTTTTTTTACAAATGCTTAGTTGTGTGCGCACTGAGATTAGTCATTGTTATGTAATATATTTTTTTGTTAACTCCTATTGCAAAAGATAATTATAGCTATCATAAGGGCATAAGGGTGCTTTTCTCTTTTCAGTTGGGTCATCTTTTTTCAGCTGAGTCACCTTTTTCTTTCCAGTTGGGTCAGGTTGGGCCCCAGAATAGATTTCTTGTGTATTACTACTTACATTTTTTTAAGATTATATTTAGTATTTAGTATTTCACATTTTAGTCATATGCATGGGTTAAAATTGCTTACTAATCAATTTGTTAGACACTTAAAATACTTGAACTTATGAATTTATAAACTTATGAACTACTTATGCTTGAACTTATAACCTACTCAATTAAGCAAGTTAACCTATCTTTTGTATAACCATCAGCTTTAAGAGGCTGAGGGTCACCATTCTCAGCATGCCAGAGTCCCAGCTGGCATCCACACCATACCCCACGCAAAGACTCTGGCTTTTATGCCTGTACTTGCCAGTCTGAGATGATGATGTCAGGCCGGTGCTTATCCATCAACTCTTCCCAGTATCCTTCTTTCTTCAGATCAATGAGCTGGGACTTCAGGCACAGCCTGGGATACAAAGGAAGGGGGTGTTCAGCATCAGCACAGGCCGCTCCCTGCTTGGGGGCAGGGCGCCCTGCTGGTGTCCTATTGACCTGCAACTGCGTGGTGCTGGAGGGAGGTGTGAACACTACGCACTCTGTATCGGGTTGGGACAAAAGGTGGAGGGGAAGTCTACATCTAGATTATAATCCACCAGGTGCTCATTAGAGACAGGAAAGTCCAGAGTTGGAGGGAGTTCCCCATCTCCAGGAGGCGCTTTGCTTCCCCCAGTTTCTTGCCATTTGCTGCCCTTGAGCCGGTGCCTCAGCACCATCATCCTTCCCATCTTTACCTCCATAGAAGAGCCAGCCTGAGCGACAAATTCCTCCTATTCACAGCGCCGGCGGCTGCTGGTTTCCCAGCAGGGCCCCGCCAACCCCGGCTTCAGCCCCAGCTCACCCGTAGGACGTGACGAAGTACTTGCGCACATCAGCACCGGGAAAGGAGTTGCCGTGAGTGCCCGGCAGGCCCTCCACCTTCCACTTGTCTCCCTCGTTGGAATCGAGCCGCCAGTGCTTGAGCTTCTCTAGGGAAAGGCAAGGAGCAGAGGCAGCGTGAGGCCGGGGCCGGCCGCCGCGGGACACGGGGGGAGGGGCCGGGGGCCCGCACGCACCTTCGGCCCGCGGGTTGCGGAGCAGGTTGCGGCGCAGGCGGCAGAGGAAGTACCAGACGCGCCAGTCCGGCGGCGGCGGGCGGGCGGCGGGCGCCAGCCCCTCACGCTCGCACTTGCGCTTCCACAGCGAGGGCCGGTCCGCCACGGCCCGCCACTGCGTGCACACCAGCCGGCAGCTGCGCACCAGGTCCCGCGCCGGCACCAGCGCCAGCACCTCCAGCAGCGCGTCCTCGGGCAGCGCACCCAGCCCCGCCGCGCCCCGCTGGCCAGCCATGGCCCCGCAGCGCCCGGCCCGGCCCGGCTCCGGCCTGCAGACGCCACGGGCAGCCGGCAGCGCCCCGCCCGCGGGCCCGAGGGCGCCCCCCTGGTGGCGCCGGGGAACCGCAGGCGAGCAGCGCACGCGCGCCGCGGCCTGGTCGTGCTTGGAGGCGTCCGATCCCGCGCCCCGGGACAGCGTGCCTGCCAGCGGGCCTGGGAGCCTCTCAAGCCCCGGGGGGACCGGGCGCTGCCAGCTGTAGCACCCTGCCTGGTTTTTAGGACAATTGGGTGGTGCTTGCTTCATTGTTCTGGTTTTTGAGTTCCACTCAGTCCATCTGGTCTGGGCTGATTTGACCTGGAACATTATTACAGTGTCGCCCCGAGCTGCACACCGAGTACATCGAAATAGTTTCGTGCGCGGCTGTGCCAACAGGAGTTCAGAGCTCCAGGAGCTGCCCTGAAATGACCCTGTAACCAGGCCTGCAACGGGAAGCTGCGCTGCAAACCCGGTACCCTCCTTGTCAGTGCTACCAAAATTAATCACACCAGCACTGTGGTAGAGCGGCCCCAATTCACGCTTAGTGCAGTGGGGCGGCTGCGGGAGCCCTGCGCCTTTTGCGTCTCCACTGCACCTTCCTATTACATCTGAAATGAGGCTGCAGGTTGGCAGGCCGCACCTGACCCCATCCTCTGCAAATAATAGGGCATTCGAATGACCTTGCTTAGCCTCACCGTGGAAATAGTGTAGGCTCCTATTACACAGACATGCAGCCAGTCATTTGACACGTGTGGGGAGTCTGGGCCCTGATGAAAATCAGCCTGGAGGTATTTCAAGTTGGGATTTCCACACCCCAGCCCCCCCTCCTGCCTCCCAAAGATTAGATGCACCGCAAGTCAGAGGCCACTGCAAAGGGGATGCCTGCACACAACCCAACAAGGAAGAAGGGGGTGAGAAAGCAGGAGGAGGAATGAAGAGAAGCCCAGATGGAGGTGGGGACTGGACTGTAATTATGCAGATACTTCAAGGGGCGGAGGAAGGCCTTGCAACTGCAGCGCGAGGGGACTAGAAGCTGGGTTCGAGGAGGAGGTGTCAGTAGCTCTGAGATATTCCACTCGCTCTTGCAATTCATTGTAAATAAAAACCGGTGTCTGGGGGAAGGACTCTGCTTCCTGGGAGCAGAGGTTTCCCAGTATGGAGATGGCATCACCCTACGTGCCCCAAATAGCTGTGCGCTCTTCCATCCAGGCACACACCAACTGCAGAGGCTTCCTCAGCCTGATGAAGGGTATTTGTAACCAAAAGCTTGCAAAGAAGCCTTTTTCCAACTATCTGAGTTGCTCTAATAAAAGATATCAGATTTACCCAAAGAACCTTGTCTGCCAAATAAGCTGAGCACCGTTGATACCCAAGCCTGAGACCTCTCCTCACCGATAATTAGGATATGTATACCATGCTCAGCTGTGTGATCCCTGTACTTCACACCCACCCACCCATAAGCAAAATGTGGGGGGGAGGGCACTTCTGACACTGCAGCAATCCAGGACTCCCCTTACGTGGGCTTCTGCCTGGCACAGGCCAGAGGTTGGCGTCCTGGGCCAATCCAATCCCGTTCCCATGCCATGAGGCACCTAAGGGAGTGCTGCATGATGGCAAAAGGCAAGGAAATTGCACCAAGCACTATTCAGACCTGGTGACATTATCCTTCTTCTACCAACTGGGGAAACTGAGGCAATGAGATTTGCCCACATTCACACAGTGACCCAGTGGCGGCAATGGAGGTAGGGATCTGTATGCCCTGGTACCCGATCCCATGCTTACACCATCCCAGGCAAGCCTCCAGGCAGGTCAGCATGAAAACGCAAGCCAATAAATGAGGCAGCTGCAAGTGGCAAAGGCTACTGCACTGCCCCTTTAAGAGGGGAGCCCATCCTGCCTCTGACGAGGAAGACTCAGCAACGCTTGCTTGCGACAGATCAGTCCAGAGCGGTGCAGCAGCCGCAGAAGCAGCGGCTCAGGTAGGAGCATTTCAGCATCTCAGCCCCATCCCTTTTGTGCTGACGGGGTGGGAGAAGGGCAGCTGCAGGCATCGCTGCAGTGGGATGCAGCCCTCTCGGAGAGCATGCACCGGGTCTGCAGCACAGTCCTTTCCCCAGAGCCTGCTCTAGGGCTGCGCTGGGGCAGAGTCCCCCAGATCCATGCTGCTCTGCAAGGCAGCAGGTGCATCTCTACAGAAAGGGGCAGTACAATAGAGTAGGGCAGGGCTGGGCAGCCCCAAGGGGAAAGGAGCTGGGAGGGAGCTCTCAAGTCATTCATTTTATGGGAGAGGAAGGTGAAGTAAGAGGGTGAAAGCAAAGTTGCAGCCCATGTCCTTACAAGGCCTGGGGGAGAGTCAGGCAAAGAGGATGAGAGGTTAGAGCCAATTGGCATGCAGTGAGTTTGTCTGTCGGGTGCCCTGAAGTACCTGTGGGTGTCAGAACGGGGGCTGGAGCCGGCACACCTTATTCTGCCTGCCTTCGCCCCTCACAGTTTTTCTGCAGGCTGAAGTTTGAGCCAGGAACTGTTTGCTAGCAGCAGCCGGTGCAGCAGATTTGGTGCCTACTGCACGCGAGCTCAGGAGCTGGAGCTGGGGAGTTCACGCTCCTGGCGGCCATGCCCCCTGTATCCCTCTCTGCCTTGACACAGCACCGTACCTGCCGGGGCCTGGCTGAATGACTACGCTGGTTGTTCCACGGGCCATTTAGGGGATATTTTGACCCCTGGGTTCCACTCCTTGCTGGCTGCGCCACAAGACGAGCTGAGTAGCTCTTTGCTATTGATAGGCTCTGTGACTTGCTCCTGGCCAGTCTGGAAAGGTCTATGCAGGCAGCATCTCCCTGCAGTCTCAGCATCTGCCAGGTGCAGGGATCTGGCTGGACAGAAGCACAGTCATGGTGCATCCCGTGGGGGTGGCACGTGGCTCTCAATCTGCATACTCATCCCTGGGTCCTTCTGCAGTTGCTGGGCCTGGAGGGGCACGTGCAGGGACAGGGAAGGCCTCCAGGGCAGTGCGCCAGAGCAAAGGGATGCTTTGGATCCTGTTGCCAGGGTGACAAAGCTCCAAGAGGCAGAGAGAGTCCCAGAGGCCTTGACTGAGAGATCTGCCAGCTAAGCAGGCCCTGTCCTGCAATAGGACACGCTCTGACATGCAGGGCTTGCAAATCCAGGACTAGCCAGCCTCAATCTGCCTTGCTGTATAGGGACTGATAGGAATGCCCGTCACCAGGGTTTCTGGGCATCGTTCCAGGACGTACAAGTCCTGGAGGCACCCTGAATTTCTGCTGCCTGCAGCTTTTCAGCAGAGAGGGACTCCATGAGCAAGCTCCTGTGTCCAGCATCTTTTTCAGTGCCAGATTCCCACATACGCGCATGATGTTTGTCGGCGCGCGCTGGTGCCTCACGAGGTCCCAACTCTCTCACCCACAAGCTCCGCTCGAGGCCCGCTGCCTTTCACAGTTCAGCTGACGCATCCAGGCTGCTGGAGCTCAGGGAGTGCCATCTGCCCTCAAGGAAGGACAATCC
Source organism: Crocodylus siamensis (assembly GCF_052110815.1). Taxonomy (NCBI): domain Eukaryota; kingdom Metazoa; phylum Chordata; order Crocodylia; family Crocodylidae; genus Crocodylus; species Crocodylus siamensis. The sequence goes on along the minus strand of NC_143406.1, from coordinate 11,338,234 downwards.
ACTCTCATGCTTCAGGGCACAGAGCGGTTGGCAGTCAGGAGGCCTTGAGGTTAGGAATTAACTCGTTCCCCCTGGAACGTTGCTGCCCGTAAGAAGGTGCTGTGTGTGCTCGGTGCCAGGCTCGGGGCTTTCTTCCCCCAAAGTCCCTTCCCGAAGCTGGGAGACAAGGTCCAAGGGCCAATGCAGGGCTCTTGACTCAGCAGATCCTTCCCCATCATTCTCCCAGGTGGCAGGATGGACTCCCTTCCAGAGGCAGTGCTCATCCGGATCTTGGCCTTCATCCCTGCTGTGGACCTGGTGCTGGTGTGCCGCCTGGTTTGCTGCCAATGGAAGAACCTGGTAGACGGAGCAGCTCTCTGGATCCTGAAGTGCCAGCAAGAGGGCTTTGCTGAAGAGGAGCCCGCGGAGGAGGCAGATAACTGGCAGGTGTTCTACTTCCTCAGCAAGAGGAAGAGGAACTTAATCAAGAACCCGTGTGGGGAAGGTGAGTGCCTCCACCTTGCAACCCCCAGTCCCAGTGAGGGGCTGAGGAGAGGGCTGGGAACTGAGCACCATCTGTCCCTGGCTCTCTGAGGAGTCTGTGGGATGGGGCAGTACCTGTTCCTATTAACCCCATAGCCTCTTATCTTGGGCTTCCCACAGGTGGAGCTGGGGTGAGGTGCTGAGTCCGTGTGAGCTCACCCTCCGCATGGGGGTTTTGCTGGGATGTGCAGAAGGGAAATAGGCTGGGTGAGAGGAGGAACCAAAACCCACCAGTGTGCCTGGCATTAGTGCTCCATGCAGCCCAACAGCAGGAATCCTGGAGGGGATGCTTTGCATTTCCAAAGCAGAGTACAAGTATTAACTCAGCCTCACATGTAGCCCTGGTACTACCCTCCTCCTGGAACAGGAGGCAGGATGAAGGTGGGTACAGGACTGGGCAGCAGGAGACCTGCTGCCCACTCAGAGGCAAGTCATTTGTGGTCACAGGGCTTCCTTGGGTACTCTGCAGAGGGGCTGGCCAAGCCTGCCCCTTCCCCAACAAAGCAGAGGCCTTTTCATGCAAAACCCAGGCAGCCCATTGTGTTTGCAAACACTCCAGTAAAGGCCATTGGCAAGGCCAGGAAGGGAGCTGGTGGCAGAGCTGGGGTTGGCACCCAGGACCCCCGGCTTCCTATTCTGGGCAGCCTAGGAGAGCTGCGGGCACCTCTCCGCTGCTTGGCTGCAGTCTTCTGGGCAAAGTCTGGAAACCCCCACAGCCAAGGGAAGGCAGGTTGGAGTTCCCCACCCGTGTGGACAAAGCAAAAAGCTGATTGCAAACAAGGAATAAGAGCACCAAAGTTTACCGAGACAATCCTTCCCTCTTTCACAAGCACCTGGGTTTGTTACAACTAACGTGTTTTGAAAGTCTGATGTATTTGCCCCCGTTCGTCCTGACATCTTGCTCCAGGAGAGAACAAGATGAGTCAGTTCTTCCCGCGCCATCCCTGCTGTACTGGTGCTGGAGGTTTTGACACATGGTAACAAGGAGCACTCGTTGGAAATGTCTCTAAAAGAAAGAGCAGGGAACCGTTTCCCTTGGGGGACTTGCCACAGCTCAATTCCAACCCAAGCAGGATTTGGGGTCTACAAGCATCTCTCAGCGGTCGGGTTAACACACAGTATCGCTGTGTATTTCCCATCAGACCTTGGTCCAATAAGTGCAATCTGTCCTGAATGCTAAGCAGGGCTCTGCAGCAAAGGGAGGTTGAGGAGATGGATGCTGAGAATGAAAGTCTGCATTACAAGATCCTTACACTGCAAAGGTCCCCCAGAAGTTAGCATTTTTAGTGTCAGTGGATTGTCAGTCTGGTCCTGAACTGAACTCTCATCATGAGATGGGCTGAAGAAACCCCTGTGCAGCAATGTTGGGCCTCCTGGAGCCCATGTGGGAGAGAACCCAAGATCTTTCTCTTGTTATGCTATCTGCAGAGGATCTGGAGCACTGGGGGGATGTGGCGAACGGAGGTGATGGCTGGAAGGTGGAGGAGCTCCCTGGGGACTTTGGGGAAAGCTTTCCCAGCGATGGAGTCCACAAGTACTTTGTCACATCTTATGAGTAAGGCTGTCTTTTATGTCCCGTCCCCCCACCCCCACACTTGAAGGGGAGCCAAGGCTTTGCTCCCTATTAACCCCTTTGTTCCAGGTGGTGCCGCAAGTCTCAGGTCATTGACCTCCGGGCTGAGGGGTACTGGGAGGAGCTGATGGACACCACCCAACCTAAAATTGTGGTGAAGGACTGGTGAGTGGAGAGGGGGGCTGGGAGGAGGGAGATGGGGATAAGAGGCAGCCACTACGCCTCCTGGCCCTGTCTTCCCATCACTGCCCACATTGATAAAGGTCTGGCACTGGGAACCAAGATAAGGCCTGATTTTTTTGGAAGTGCTGAGCTCCCAAAGCTCCCATTGCAGGCAGAGCAGTAAGAATGCCAGTGCCTGAGAGAGCATGGATGCCCCCTTGTTGCTAGCACTCTTCAGTGACTGGGCAGCCAACCACTGGGGCTTTGTTTTCTGGCCCCAGTTGGGTCTCACCTGAGTTTGCGGCTGCATGATATCCAGCACAGGCTCAGCCGTTCACCTCTGAGACACTGGGGCTGGGTCTGTCTTCAGGTATGCAGGTCGCCGCGATGCTGGCTGCCTTTATGAGTTCTCTGCAAAGCTGCTGTCAGAGCATGAGGATGTCCTGGCAGAGCACAAGAGCGAGACCATTGCTATTCCAGAGGACAACGATGGCAGCTGGAATGAGGTGAGGCACGACGACCAGCTGGGGAGGCAGGGCAAGGCATGTGGGGGACAGCAGGTCAGCCCCGGGGGCAAGTGGGAAGGTGGAGCTTTCCCAGCTGCATCCTCTTGCTTTCCTCAGCCCTTGTACCAGGGCTATAAGGTGGGGTTACCATGCAGCTCAGCAGCCTGCTAACCCATTAAGCCTCTCTCTGAGTGGGGATTCAAGGTGGGCAACTTTCTACAAGCCGTTTTTGTTTCTCTTCCCTCTAAGGCCTCTCACACCTTCTCTGACTACGGCCCAGGGGTCCGCTTCATTTGCTTTGAACACGGTGGTCAGGACACTCTTTTCTGGAAAGGCTGGTATGGGGTCCGCGTGACTAACAGCAGCGTGATGGTGGAGCCATAGCCTGGCCACGGGCCCTTGGGTCAGGCTAGGTCCTGCTCGCCAGAACTGACTTTCAAGCCCTCCGTGGCCTTCGTCTGGTTTCTGCATGGTGCTGCTTCCGGAGTCAAGGCTGGCAGTCTGGGCCACGAGCATATAACCTGCTGTGTGCGTGTGCGTGTGCGTGTGCGTGTGCGTGTGTGTGTGTGTGCACGTGTGTGTGTGTGTGAGAAAGAGAGGAAGTCCTGTAAGCTAGAGCCTACTGAGGCTTTGGGACACATGTTGCCTCCAGCACTAACCCCTCCTCCGCCCTCGGCAGATGCTCCCACCTCCAAGTCCAACCCAGCTAGCTACCTTTTGAGGGGGATGCGGCCTTCATTTTTTTGGAAGCTTTAAAGAGCGAGAGAGAGGCCTGTAAGAACCGGACCCAGGAAACTGTCAGTTCTTGTCCCTGCTTTGCCACTGACTCCCTCTGTGACCTGGGTCATGTCTTTTAATCTCTCCCCTCCCATTTATTAAATAGGGATACAAGTTACCTGCTTTCCTTCAGCCTGGCGAGGGAAGTCTGCCTAATGTGTGGCTTAGAGGGCGGACAGCCGCGCTCTAGATAAAAGCCTCCAGACAACACCGTTGGCTCTGTGCTGCAGAAAGAAGGGACCCCTCGAAGCCATCTCTGCCCCAAGGCTCCTCAGACTCCCTGGACCCTAGACACTCTGCTATTAGCTCTCCTTGCTCCAAGGCTCTTCCCCTGCACCTGGAAATGGCACATCCCCCTCCAGACCAAATGCTTTCCTGCCAGACCATGCTTAGGTGCATCTCCCCGCCCAATACCTCGCCAACTTGCTGAGGGCTCCAGGTCACAGCACTAGCCTTAGTTGAGCGCAGCTTCTGCTGAGACAGTCTTCTGGAAGAGGGCTCCCTCCCCTGAGTAGGCTGGCTGAGTGTTGAGGGAGCAGGTGTGTGTGAGTGAGAGAGTGGGAGCAGTTGTGTGCATGTGTGTGAGTGCATATGTGTGTGTCTGTGTGTGCATGTGCACATACATGTACACGTCCTCTTTGCTGGGCCTGCCAGGGCAGTGTACGCAGTTTAACCCTTTAGCACCAGGGCACACCATTATCCAATACAACACGCTCACTTTTTCCTTTGCAAAAAGCGAGAATTTCTGAGCCACCCCAGCCCTGCGCCTCGCCAGGCTCTCTGCGACTGGCTATGCCCAGAAATGTGGGCCCACATGCATCCTCAGCCACTGAGAACACCCCCGTGGGTGAAGGCAATAAACAAGGCTCTTGTGAACATTGCTTCATCTGGAAGTTTTGTCTGCACCTCAGGGCTGAGCATGCTCTGCGCCACCACCCTGGGGGATAGGTGGGGGCCTATGCCAGCAGCCCCCAGACAAAGGGGCCTATGCTAGCAATCCCCACCCATTCTTGCCTGGTGCTGGATGGTCTCCAGGAATGGCACATGCCCACTTTCCCAGTTGCACCCTTGTCTGGCAGAAGCTGGCAGATCTATAGCCTCTCTGCGGGCAGGAGGTGCACCCTCCATCATGGGTCCAGAGAGCTCGGGTCCACAGGCTGCGAAGGCACAGAAGTCTTTTCCCATGGAGCATCACCTCCCCCAAGCTTCAGCTCTGACAACCAAAATATGTGGCTTGTCTGGAGACCCCAGCTTGGCCTGAGGCAGGGTACCCTCTGCCTCACAGCCCTCTCCCCTGCCTGGCTCCAAGATCCTAGAGCTGAACTGAGTCTCTGACTTCACAGCTCTTTGCTCTTACCCCTTAGGAGGCTGAGGCCAGGTGTGAGCTCCCTGCCTGCTGGCAATGGGTCTATACCCCACTGTGCTCACCTCACTGCTGCCCACACTGTCCTTGCGGGGCAGTATTCACCCAGTGCCTCGCTGCAGTGGGGCAAGGGGTCACTGACATACAGCTCAGCACCCACTTCCTGCCCCTTTGTCGGAGAGGGTCTGTGCTATCCCTAGAGCACAGGGCATCACACAGCCCAATGCCACTGGACAGCTGGCCCCTGGCTGGCCCAAAGCCATGCAGTCAGGACACCACCCTGGGATTATGCTCCCTCTAACTACAGGCTGGAAGTGGGAGCAAGTCCTTGCCCCAGATGTTCAGCAGAACTGAGTGAGCTCTGCTGAGCATACACCGCTGGAGGGCTGGCTTCAAAGGGGACGGCCACGTGGGCTGGCACCAGCTCCCTTAGTGCGTGCAGGCCTGACGTTTACCTCGGCAGGCACTGGGTGTCCCCAGTGCTCCACTGCCGAAGGGGCTTGCCTACAGAGGCAACTTAAGCATGCTCCTGCAAGACCCTGGGCACTGTGGGCATCAGCAAATCCAGCGGGAGCCCCAGACAAGGGAGGTGTGGCTCTGGGGGGAGACAGGTTGGCTCTGAAACAGATTCCTCCCTGCCCATGCTGGTCCCAGAGGGAATTTTTTCCCCCACTGTTGAACATGCTCAACTCCCCAGGCAGGGCTTGTGGGCCTTCTCTGTTACACTGGCTGTAGGAACCAGGGGCCACAGGGTGGGCAGTACCCAGCCTTATCCCTTAGATCTCCTTAGTCTTAGGACTGCCCCCCTTTCCCAGCTTCATTATGCACAGCTCAGCTCAAATCAAGGGCTACACTTGTGGGGGGGGGGGCCCAGGCAAAGTCGCGGGGTAATAAGGATACAGTGGAAGGGGCAATGCATCCCCACTCCTGTAGCCAAGGCTGGCACCTTGTGCCCACCAGATGGCTCTGTGGTACCATGGCAGCTGCACCATTGCTGCGGATGTCCTTAGCACAGGTCTCAGCGGAGAAGGGATGCCACCTACCCACCCTGCTGCAGCCATTTGCCCAATGCCATTGCTAAAAGCCCCTCTCCAATGGGTGCCTTCCACCCAGCCCTGCAGCACACCTGGGCCTAATCCACCACAGTCTAACAAGCCAAGCTGCCAAGCTGGGAGTTATCGTAGCTCCTTGCTGCCAGGCGTGTGCCTGACTCCTGTAGGCACCTGAGACAGCCTGGCCCCATGCCTGTTCGAAATGTCACATGTCTGCCACCTCTTGTGCTGCAGCCTGAAACCATAGACTCATAGAAAATAAGGGTTGGAAGAGACCTCAGGAGGTCATCGAGTGAGTCCGACCCCCTGCTCAAAGCAGGACCATCCCCAACTAAATCATGCCAGCCAAGGCTTTGTGTAGCCGGGTCTTAAAAACCTCCAAGGATGGAGAGTCCACCACCTCTCTGGGTAGCTGGCTGTTCCAGTGCTTTACTACCCTCCTAGTGAGAAAGATTTTCCTAATATCTAACTTAAACTTCCCTTGCTGCAACTTGAGCCATACAGAGTCCTTGAATACCAAGAGACCTGCAGTGATGATGCTCTCACCCTGCTCTCTGCAGAATTCACTGTATAAGTCATCCCTCCTTTTAAGCTCACCCTCAAGCATCATAGCTCTATCCTTAGACTGCCACATATTCCAGGCACAGTACAAACATACTTAAAAAGCAGTTCCTTCTCTTCTGCCTCTGCCCTCCCTCACCCCCGCAAACTACCAACCCTTCTTCCCTCACCCAATCTTAAATAAAACCTCATTGTCATTGGTGCAGAATGGGGCCACCTCGAACAGCACGCGCAGAGGCTCAGAGCAGAAAGTGTCTACTGTACCACACTGAACTGGCACGGCCAGACTTGGGGGTGAATAGGTGGGGTATCAGGAAGGCTGAATGATAGTTACCCAAACTTGGTCAGGACACTGGCACTAGCCCCCCTCTCATTGTGGTGAGCAGAGCTGTAGGCCCCTTTACAGATACTCAGCCAAGTGTCATGAGAAAAGCACTAGACCCAGCCCCTTGCCTTCCACACCAGCTGGCATTCTCCTTCAAGGTGACATCTGCCCTCAAAAGCAGCCAATCCTGCCTCCACACCAGGTGCCTGCTGGCGTGCCCCTGCCTGGAAAGCCTGCCCTGGCCAGCCTTGGCTATAAATGCCATCAGATTTACAAGGGTTCTTTCCTAAGAGCCCCTGCAGTCAGTATCTCACCGTGGAGAAGAGCAGAGCAGACTGGGGCCTCAGCGAGGGAGCACCAGCATCCATCTTCTTTGCTGGGTCTAACTGAATTTTCTCACGGAAGCTGCTCTCATTGCCCATGTGGCGGGGCCCATGGGCAGACGGAGAAGTCAGCGCCCCTGCCCGGAAGCCAGGGCTGTTCAGAGATGGGGGAAAGGGGAAATCAATCTGCCGTCTCCTCCTCTCTCTTGACCCCAGCTGCTCTAGACTGTTCCCAGAAGAAGATGGTTTAGGAGATTGATTCCCTTTAAATCAAACGGGTTTCCCAAGCCAGGGCTGGGGGTGGTGCGGCCACATGCTCCAGTACTGCTGTAGTGGCTGTGTTGATGCTTGCAAAGGCAGGATGTCTTTTCCCTCTTGGAGCCCACATCTTTGTTTTCCTTTGTTTCAGAAATGCTTCCCCTCACCCAGAGGCAGCCAGCCAACCCCTGCCTGGTCCTTCTCTTGTCTCATTACAGAGACGAAGTCTGCTGGTGAAAGCAGGTAATTGGGAGTTAAGAGACCTGGGTTATGTTCCTAATACAGCCAGTCTCCCTTGTTCCCGAGCTGGCTACTTCCCTTTATCACCTATACAATGGACGCAACGATGCTTTTCCACCTCTGGAGAATTTTTCAGCTGCTCAGGTGCAAATAGCTACATTGTGCCAAACACTGAAGCTCCTAGGTGTAACCACCGCCCTCCGTGTAACACAACTCTGAGTAACAACGAGGCTCCTTGCTGAATGAGTGGTCGCCAGCCCAAACACAGCTGCAGGCCACCTCCCAATGCAAAGGCACAAAAGGCTGCTCTGGGATCCCAAGTGTGTGGGTATGGGACAGGGCTGTGTATTGGCAAACAGAGAAACGGCAGAAAGCCAAAGATAGGCAAAATGAGCTTTAAGAAATGCCTGGAAATGGAGGTGTGGGGGCTGCATGCACTGAAATGCTCTCGTCTCCTCTGAGTCGCCCTGCATTCGGACACAGGGAGCATAGAATAGTCTTTGCGGATGAAAAGACTTGCCTCAAAGACACCTGCCTTCACCCACGATTTCTCCCTCTAACAGGGACAACCTGCTGGACCTCAAACTTAGGCCGACTGCTCTGTCTAATGGCAACAGGAAGGTTTGGTTATTTCCACGGAGCCCTTAGTGGCCAGAGACCTCATGGCTGAAAGGGTTTCTATTCTTCACCAACTCCCAGTCGTCAAGTCTGTCTGAACTGGCCCCACTGAAATCAATGGACTCCCCCAGGGCCAGAATTTCACCCCAGACGTCTGTTCTCCACCCCTGAGCTCTACTCTAGACCAGTGGTCTCCGAAGTGGGGTGCGTGCACCCCAGGGGGTGCGCAAGACAATCTATTGGGGTGCAGGAAGAAAATATTAGAACTTCTATTTAGATGTATATTTATATAAATATACAGATATTGGGGGTGCGTACTCAAAAATTTTTTACTGATAGGGGTGCGCGATCAAAAAAGTTTGGAGACCACTGCTCTAGACTAGGACCCAAAACCGAGGTGCTATGCTGCACCAAGGCCAGTAGAAGGCGCTCTGGCTATGAAGGTGTTTGAGCTTCTGGAGCTGGTAAAGTTCCCAGAATAACGCCAGACATTTCAAATTCACTGGTGTATTCAGGCTCCTGGTTCCTGAATCCAGCTTTCTCCTAGACGTAAGCTCAGGCTCAGCAGATGCTTTTCCTTCTCCGCATCCCAGTTTCAAAGAAACGCTCCCAGCCTCTGCTTCTCCAAGCGCCTTCTAGTCAAACAAATCCCGAAGCCTCTTCCTCATTGACAGTGCAGGCTTGCTTCCTCCGTTCATCCCAGGGATGCACCAGTCCTCAGGGTGAGACACTCTGATGCAGCCCAGATGGTTCGGGCACAAAGAGCCACCAAGTTCAAGCTACAGGGCTGCAGACAGGCATGCAAACCTCTCTCAATTCCCAAGAGGGTGCTGGGAACTGCAGTGAACCCAAGCATGAGTGTCAGTCACTGGAGAGCCCCTTTATGACCCTCCTCCCCCTGTCCAATCTTCTGTAGGCTCCCTAGTACAAGTGCCATGCACTGAGCTGCCAACTCTGCGTCCTGCAGCACCTGGCTTCTCCCAGCGGGGCTTCAAAGAACTGACCTGCCTCGCCCCAGCGCGTGAGCACCAGCAGATCAAAGCGGGGAAGAGGGAGCTGGGCCTGCCTCTGCATCACTCCTGTCCATCATGCCTTGTTATTCCCGTGCACAGACAATTTGACAGGTGGCTCCTGTACAGCACATGCCGATGGGTTTCCTCTCTGTGCTCGAAGCTGTTTTGCAGGGGCTGAGACCCCCAGAGATCTCCTGTGGACAAGGCCTGTGCTAAGAGGGAGGCTGGTTTCTGATCGCTTCACGAGCTCAGGCATTAGCTGGTTCCCTCTTGCCTGATTAGCCAAGACCCAGAGGGCTGCTTCCTGCCTTTGTCCAGGCATGGGGAAGCTGACTGCACTGGGCTGACAATGCCCAGAAGGTCCTTGCTGCGCCAGAGGGAGATACGGATGGGCGAGAGGCTTGTGCATGCATCAGCGCCTCCAGACTAGTCCACAGACCTGAGGAGCAAACAAAGCCAATGCCCCAGGAGTGACCGTTTCCCAGGGGGACTAGCCAGAGTGCTGTGCGTTGGAGAGAAGCGTCCCACACTCTCTGGATGCACGTAAGAGCTGGAGACAGGAATCACAGGGACACGGCATGTGCCCTTGGTAACCTCCCTCAGATGCTTGGAGCAGCCCAACTGCTGCTGTGCTCCCAGGGGCAATAAGAGGCCCATGGACCAGCAAAACGGCATGTCCCTCCCAGCATAGGAGAGGTCATAGTAAAGGTATGCAGAGAAGAAACCAAGATAGAGGGAAAGGGCCTGGCTGGGCAACAGGCTGTGGTTGGGGGAGAGGTTACTGCTTCCCCAGTGGAGATGAGCTGGCTTCATGCAACTCCTGGCGTGCTCAGGAAACTCGGCCTGAAGAGATCCAAGCAACATCATCAGAGGGACTCCTGAGGGAAGCAATCTGCTTGCACTGCATTTCTCTGTTTGCTACGTGTCTGAAGGTAACTGGAGAGAGAGGAAGAACCTAGAAATCAGTGTACACACACACACATGCACGTGCGCGTGGACTTCCACAAACTGTAGTGCTTCCTAGTGCCCCCCACCAGCCAACCCCATCCCACCCCACCAGGAACACATGGCTGCCACTCTACTTCCTTTGAATCGCATTGAGCCCAACCCAGTCTGGCATACGGGAAGCAGTAAAACAGAGCTGTCCCTCAGGGTGAGGTCTGCTGGCGGGGAGCCGTCCAGACCCTCCCTCGCCGTCGCCACCACTAGCCGCAGCAGCGGAGAAGGCAGCGATCGGGGTGCGGAGGATGATGCATTCATTCCCCATGAAAGATGGAAATGCCTCTTGGGGTGGGCAGGGGGTGGGTGGAGGGGAACGAAGTTAAGAGCCACAACAGTGGGACTTCCCAGGGGTCACACCGTCGAGAGGTGCCATTTCCACCTCAACACGCGCTGAGTGGCTCCTCTCATTAATATTGACAGATTGAATATTGCAAAGTGAAGCAGATAAAATCCTGATCCCGATATGAGTAATGACTTTGCATTTTTTTGTAAATTAAACCTAATCTCATGTTGACTCTGCTGAACAAGGAGAAATAATGAAGAAGATTAAGATGAGATCTTGTTCACTCTTGCTGAACAAAAGCCAATTAATTGCCAGCAGGATTATTGTGAAGTCTCTCGTCTTAGACAAATACAATCAGATAGGGACTAGGTGCTGGTGGAAGCGGCTTGCTTTGTGGAAGCGATAGCTCTGGCAGGATGGATGAATTTAATGTAAGGACTTAGTTAGTTATGCAAGGCCTGGCTCCTTGCTGCTTCCCAAGGCCTCTTTGCAACCAGATGTTGCTCACCCATCTGCCGAGATAGTGTGATGTCAAGGGATGTTCCTGCCTGTCTGCTCTGTCTCTCTTGCTAATTTGTCAGGGAACGGACAGCTTCAGAAAGGAGCCAGGATTATATAGGATTGAATTGAAACTACTGCTTCCCTGAGATGTCTGGGAGAAATGCACCATTAGGATGAGGACCTGGCATTCAGTGACTGCCTTTGGAACTGGAAGACATTATGGGAGATAATGGAAAATGAAGGATGGGGTGCAAGAAGGGTCAGGGAAGCTGATGGCACGTAGCGAAAAACCATGCTCCCAGTCGGCTGGTGAATGTGGTGAAGGGGTAGGAAGGGGACTGGAAAACAGGGGCCTCCAGAGCCTTCACAATTCAGCCCCCTACATTCACAAGCAATCAGTAACCAGGGGAATCCCCAAAATCACCACTGCAAACACAACTCCAAGGGACCACGTCCCAAACACCACGACCACCCTATAATGTGCCACATATAAAAGCAGGGGGAACGAGGCGTTTGCAACCAGCAGGACAGCAGGCGGTGACACTGGTGGTCTGTGCACATGATGGCCTTGGATAGCAGCCTAAGGGGCCAGCAGAAAGACTGGGGGACTGGAGTGCAAGCTGGCACGGCTGGGCCCTGAAGGGAGACAAGGCCTCACTCTCCCCAGGCCTGATTGAAGCAGCAGAGTTAGAGCCGAGAAGCCACACACTCGGTCCATCAGTGTTCCCACTGGTCTGCCAGCACCAAGAGCTCTGGGCATCCTACTAGGGAGGGCAGCCATAACCGCGGGAAATAAAAGGCAACAAGTGAATCTGTGGACAATTTACTTGGAGAAAATACTTTTTTGCTTTCACCGCGGTTCCAAAAAAAAATTAAACCCAGTCAAAGCCTGCAGCTCTCGCGCTGACAGACAAAAATGACTTAAGAGGAAAAAAAAAATGGGTAGGGAAAGTGATTTTCTTTGCCTGCGTCGCCAGGGGAATTAAATCTTGGGTTTTTTTCGTCACCACCAACTGGAATAATCCAATATATTAAAGCTAATGTGCTTTTTGTATTTATTGCTGTGTATTTGACCTAACACAGTTTTATTCCTACATTAAGAATAAAACCAATCCGGGAGGCAAGCTGCAAAGCCCTAGATCAATTACCCCCTCTCCAACAGCAGGAAAATGAATTATTCCTTGTAAAAGGAAAAAAATAGAAAATAATAATAATAGTAATAATAAAAAAGCCTCCTTTCTCCTTCGGCATTGAATTCTGCACTGCAGATTCAGCTGAGTTAGATAAAATTGAGCTCGGTCTCCAAGCAACATTTAAAAGAATCAATGACTGTCCTTCACAGAAATGTGTACGCATCATCCTACTTGATCCTAATTCTCTGACCGCTACATTACTAGAACCCAGGGATGGTTGAGAGACAACTAATAAGCCAGATTCAGCCCACAGACTGCACCTGGTGCCCAAGGGTCACGGCTTATTAGCGCAGCAAAATGCACAGAGCAGCGATGGAAAGGTAAAAACATACAGGAAGGGTGAAGTCTTTCCATAAAAAAGGAACCACTGTAAAGCCATGCAGTGTAGTTAAGCTATGAAAGAACTTAAATAATATCACCTTAACTCTGCCCATTTCTGGCTCAATAAAAAAACCAGTGCAGCCAAGACAGGAAGACTGTGCCTTCAGTGGGCTAGCAGCAATCCCTCGGTGATGCCAGGTTCCCATTGGCTTTTGCAAGCAGGGAGAGTTTCAGAGACATGCACCTAAATGTGAAACCTCTTTCCTGCCTGAGATCTCCAGTACTAGGGAGAACACTTTTTCCCTGCCCTAAGCAGGCTATCACGTCAAAGCCTGGGAGAGTCTTACAAGTAGGTACATTAGAGCTCTTAAGGCTATTAGAGCACATTAAAGCTATTAGCTTTATTCCTAACCTCCATGAGGATAACTCACAGGTGCCTCAGCATTGAGGACTCTCAAATCTGCACAGAATCAGGTCTTATGGGTCCAGGGAACATCAGCATAAAACAACCATCCAGTCTGTCTAGAGAGGTCCTTGCAAATGCAGACACTTCTTACTGGGGCCCTTTACAATCATTAGTGGATGTTCTTAAGTATTATCCAAGGCCAGTATTACTCAGGAAGTGTTATCCCCATTTCACAGCCCCAGGTTAAACAAAGTGACTGACCCTGGAGCTGCACAGAAAGCCAGTACCAGAGCCAGGAACTGATGCTTGAACCCCTCTTGAACCCCAGCCCAGAGTCCTATCCCCTCAGCAAACCTTCCTCTGGATCTCTGCAGCTGATTCCCCCACAGACACCATAAAAGATAACAGTCAACACATCCACCACACAGTTTGGAGCAAGACACTCTAGTGCTTTCCTGAGACAAAGCCTTTGTGGGGACACAGCACCATGCATTGCAGTCGGATAAAGTCATTTGGGGGACCTCCTGTTTTTTCCCCAGACCACGGCTAACAGGCAGAGATAAAGGGATTTAAGGCACATCGCCTGAAAAGTCCCGTGCACTCAAACATTTGGGTTTTTCATTTAGCTTGAACCACAACAGCGAGCCCAGACGTTAAACCGCAGCTAATTTAGAGCGGCCTGTTCTGGTAGATGGATTTCTCGCCTTTGCTCCAGTGACTGCTTTGTACACTCAGCCTCAACTCCAGCCTGCCTGGGAATGCTTGAATTATTGATTGCAGCGAGTGTGAACCGGCCAGGCATACTCCAGCTGACCCTTTCCCTTTTTGTCCCAGCCTTGCCCGCCACCGCCTGCAGGCAAAGCGGGTGACATTTTCTCTCATTGTCAGGCCCAGTCTGTGTCAAATTGGACTCCTGTAAGGTTCGTTTTTTATCAGCAATGTTCAGCCAACATCGGTCTGGAGTCCACGGTGCCAAGATGCTGTCACTGTGGACCTAGGCAGAGAGGCGCTAGTAGTTTAGCCAGGGCTGCTACCATCAGCGTAGGCAGGGACAGGCAGTCTGGGGCTATCTGTAATAGCTGGTCATCTCTCCTCTCTGCGGGGGGACACTAGAGGGCAACATCACTCTCTCTCGCTCATGCAGAGTCTTGTTAAGGCTCTCAACCCTCCTGGGTGCTCAGCTGCATAATGCCTTCTCCCAGCACCAGAACAGCTGGACAACAGCAAGAGTTTTGCTTTTCCTCCCCACCGGTCACAGCTGCTGCGCCCTTCCCTTTGACACGTGCCAGCGGGGAGCAGATAGTGGGGGAGACCTTTGCTCTGCAGGGATCATTAAAGCCTGCTGGTCTCTCTTCCCCCATACCCTCACACCCTGTTCTGGCACTGTGGACCAAGGTCCCCAGGGAGTGTCACTGTGGACTAAGTCCTGGAGCTTCTGCTGTTTTGCTAGTGACATGTGGGCTGAAACCCCCAAACCAGCCAGGCTTTTCCAGCTTGCTTTGAAACTGTTGCTTGCATTTTCCCTTCCGCAGAGCCTAATGACCTAGGATAAGAGAGGCTCACATTGCCCAAGCTTCTCCCTTCCTCTTGCAGCTGAAATCATTAGAGAGTTGGACAAATTTTCCCCATGTGGCTTCTGCAGACCAGGCTGGAGGGGTGGGTGGGTATGGGAGACTGGCAGAGAAGAGAGTCGTCATGGGTATAGTATTTGGTGCTGCTACAGAGGCCTGGCATCCAAGGGTCTCACTGCATATTAGGCAGAATGTGCCCCAGGTGGGGAAACTGAGGCAGGAGATGCCCAGCATGACCGTGTCAAAGTCAGAGACAGACTCCCACATGTCCTGCCCACCCCCCACTTCTCTGCTGTGGGTCATGCCACCACCCCGTCGGAAGGGCACTGGCAAGAGTGGTTGCCACTTCCCCTCCACTTATGCTGGGCTGCTCTGGGGTCTCCAAATGACAGGAGATCCCCAGGCTCACTCCCTTGTTCCTTCCGTCTCTGTACACCCTCAGCCCCCGCAGGAAGGGAGGGATGAAGACAGACCAGGAACCAGGAAAATGAGTTGGCCCTGCCTGGTTTAGGAGGTCCCTAGGTCAGGGGGAAAGGGGAAGGCTTGGGGGAGCACAGTGGAAATCAGGTCCTGCAGCATGCTGCTGCCAGTGGGAGAACAGGACAAGCCCTGGAGGTGCTAAGCCAGCCCCATGTGTCCACAAAACAGCATCTGGGGCTAAGTGGGGCAGGCTGGGATCCTTGGGGTCATTACTGCCAGTCCCTACTGCCTCAGCAAGGCAGGCGGCTGGGAGAGGCACACAGTGCAGAGTGCTCTGCTATGGGGGGAACGGGGGCTCAT
The DNA here is from genome assembly GCF_052110815.1 of Crocodylus siamensis. NCBI lineage: Eukaryota > Metazoa > Chordata > Crocodylia > Crocodylidae > Crocodylus > Crocodylus siamensis. Next base: position 11,322,884 of record NC_143406.1, on the reverse strand, counting down.
GGCACGGGACAGCCTCGCAGTAGAGAGTGTCCAGGGTGATGGGCCAGGCTGCGATGCAGGGGCAGAGGTGCTGGCTCTTTGCTACCCCTGCTAGGCCTGGGAGCTCTTACCCAGCGGCATCACAGGGGCTGAGATCTAGTGCGTGGGTCCCCTCGGCCTTCAATCTACTGAGCCTGAGAACATTAACTTCTCACGAGCTCCACCTGATTGGGCTGGCAGGTGCCCTCTCCCTCCTCTCTGCAAACACCCCCCTTTCTATTGAGATGTTAACCACATCATTAAACTGCTGGGGCCCTGCCAGGGAGCTATCATCGGCATGGCCCTGCCCAGCCCCTGCACAGACGCTGATTGCTTCCTACCCCCGTGCTGGGCTCCGGCCCCCCGCAGTCAGCGGCGTGAGAAGAGCAGCATCCCTCTCGAACCGAGCCGCCTGGAATCGATTCCGTTCTACCTGCTTAATTATGGAGATTGGGGCTTAAAAGCTTATTCAGACTCAGTCTCTCCAACACGCAGCTTTGAACAACAGAGGGGTGGGATGTGCCAGGCTTGGAGTGGGAGCCCATTCCCCCCACCCCACCTCCAGGCACACACTTTCCACAGGCCCCATCCCCTGCTATCACTGCCCTCTGCTCTGCAGCCCGGGCCTCTGCCTCTGAAGCTCGAGGCCTAATTCAGGTAGCAAGAGTAGGTTGTTATCCTCTCACAGCCCTGCTGCTGGGCAGGGATGCAAGACCTGGTGTTACACGACTGGCCTGTGCTACACAGTGAAGGAACTGTGTTTCTGTGCAAAGGGAAGTCGCTCCATAGTCCTCTGCTTTGCAGCCAGGAAGTGTGAATACCCAGCTTGTGGCATCAGGAAGAGCACAACAGGGGTGAGGCAATGGTCAATCAGGCCCCTTATGACCCTGTCTCCACCAGAGCAGCCAAAGAGACCCTGAGATGCACTTTCCTTGTCTTTCCTACACTCATCCCGGCTAGGCTTCAGCTGCTTCTCACCACTGCTTTCTCATGGAGGAGGGGACGGGGCGGGGGGCATCCCCCTTCGTTCCAGTTTGGCAGGGCTGGGATTATGCATCAGTAATATTTCGTCAGACTGTGCGGACAGGGATCCCTCCACACTGGCTGCCCCTCAGACGTACTGAGATCAGGCATAGGGCAGGAGGGGAAGCAGAGGCATACGGCCCTGTCCCGAGTCACACAGCATCACCAGGGCTTGCAACTCCCAAGCCCGTGCTGCGGCCTCTGCGCTGCATGGCCTGTGTTTGGTTTCCCTGCCCAGTCAGGCTGTGACCCCTGCAGGGCAATCAGCCCTGTGCCATTCATTCCTCGCTCCCGAGAACGGAGACCGCCCTCCTCCTTGGGCCCGGCCTTCGGATCCGCTCATTAACCCTGCAGCAGGCTTGCCTTCATCAGCATGCAGAGCAGCAATTACCTGGCTCATCCGCACAGGTAATCAAGAGTCTGAAGCTGGCCTCAGAGACAGCGTAGACCAATTAGCTGCTCCAGACTATCACATTCCCACCTGGACGTGGACCTGGAAAAATGACCCTACGTGTATCTGCAAATCACTAGATAAGGACAATTACCTCCATTAGAAAATAGCATGGCCCCCATAGATGGTGGTAGCAGCTTGTAATGCCCATGTCCGTACAAATCACTGGGACTCGAGTGAGACATAGAGGATGGAGGGTGGAGCGGGGGAAGAAGAAAGACAGAAAGGAGGGAGATCAGAGGAGGAAAAAATGTATCCTTGGCATGAGCATATCCACGTGCGACTGCTAACATATGGGGCCTGTGCATAAGTGCATGTTCAGTTTATGAACAGGTGGAATCAAATCACTTTTTTTTCCACTTGAACGGAGCACCCAGCTCCACACCCTTCCTCCCGACAGAGGGGACAGCTACTCCCTGCTGAGATACCCTTGGAGGGCAGATAGGAAACCCCGAGTGCTGGAAGCAGAGGCTTGCAACCCCAGTTCTGCGTGGCACAAACATCTCCTTCGTGAAACCCATGGACACTGTGCTCTGACCAGGGGAATCACTGCATATCCCACCACGACTCAGGACGTGCAGGTCACAAGACCACAACTCCTCTAGTTTCGCCAGTGCTTGAGTGGCAACTCATCTGCTTCCATTCACGCTCTCCCAGGTGAGCTCAGCCCAGCACACTGTGACTTATGGACACCAGGCACCACCTGCAACAAGTAGCATCTCCTTCCCCTTCTCTATGGGGACGGGCACCGGGAGGATGGAAGTGACCATGAACCTCTCAGCCAAGTCTAGTCATTGATCAGGCAATGGAGCAATGAGCCAGCAGCATGGCATTATCTACTGTGGAGCACATTATTCCCCTGTGCTGCCCCGAATCACAGCAAACCCCACTCGGTCTTCCTGCGGAAGGCCGGGGTGTTTCCTCTTACAGCCTTTTTTGTAAATTAATTTCAGCAGCCTCATTATGAGCAATAAATAATACAGCTGCACATGGCAAGGAGCTCCCTAGTGGTCTGGGTGGAGAAACTGCTTCTGGTCCCAAAAAAAATGATCCTTCTGAAAAAAGAGAAAGCTGTGCTTAATGCCTCTGAAGAGATTAGTGAATAATGAACGGAAATCCTGCTCCCTGGGGCAGGGTCAGAGGCAGCTCATGAATAATTCACAGCTGCTAATGGGAGACATGAATAACAACATTGTGCTCACACTCATGGGTGCTGGGGAAGGGCCAGCGAGCTGAGACTGTCTTCAGAAACACGAGGCCAAAGGTGCTCTGGCATGGCCAAGGGATGCCAGAGGGACCTGGCAATGTGGGCTGGGCTCCAAGGGAGAAATAATGGACCATGCAAAGCTGAGAGCAGGGCTCGGTCTGCATGAGGTGCACGTTTTTAACAGCTCTGGTGTGCCCCAATGCCTTGGTGCTCCTGGACGGGTATCCTGGATCCAGCAACAACCCGCAGGCCAGACCCCAGCATCAGGCTCTCCTGAGCACCAGCTTATGGGGCCGGCACATCTTGGACTCTACTGCCGAGGGGGAAGGCAGGTCCACAGGGCAGAACTGGCTTCTCAGCCAAGAAGGTAATCTGTCCTGCTTGCCTGGCTTCGCCCCCAGGCCTTCGACTCGTTTGTTTCCTTTTGTGCCTGGTCCCCAGCGAGGCTCCAGCTCTGTGGGTGCGTGAGCACTCCCCAGCGGGGCTGCTAGTGGCCGGCAGAGCTCCTTCAGCAAGGAGAGCGGGACTGACGACAAGAGGCGAGGGAGGCTCTTTTTTGCTCCTTTCTGGTGGAGGAGATGTGCATCTACCATGGTGCACAGCACAGGCCTCGGGTCCTCCTTAACCTTCTCCATTCTCTGCCCTTTTCCCACCGTCTTCGGTCTCTCCCTTTCATCTCACCCCTCAACCAGATGTTCCTGCTTCCTTTCCTTCCTTCCTCTTCATCCCCCAGCCACTCGCTGCCTCCTCTCCTTGTGCTTCACCTCTCTGCCCCTTTGCCTTCCCCACTGTTCGACTCGGCCCTTTCTTCTGGATACGATGTAGGCTCTGAGGGCTATTTACAGGGCTTGGCTGCAGAAGCCATGCACGAGGAGCTGCGACTGATCACAGTACTGCTCTTAGCAGCGTGGTCCTTGCCATCTCAATAGGCTCACATCACAGTTTCTTCGGAGGAGAAATCCATTAGGGGTTTGCAAGGTGCTCAGCTGTGCTGGGAACAGATACATGGATACACTGGAAAGGAGCAATGGTCATGGATGAACTAACACAGCAGGTGACTTGGTCCTCCCTGTGCTAGCCGTGGGTCCTTGCTCACAGCTCAGGCTCTCTGGTCTAGTCTAAATGTTTTCTTATTCAGAGCATCTTCCCCGTCATGCGGTGCTGAAATGATGCGGGGACTGGAAAAAAACAACTGTCACTCAGCTGAGCCACCTCATCTCCTGCTTTGCTTCTAATGAGTAACAGACACTTCTCGAGCACCTTTCAGCCCAGCAGCTCAAAATGCTTTCAGCTTCACAATATGCTTAAGTGAATAATTAACCTTGAAAAGCTGCTCCGAAGCAGGTAAGGAATATTAAGAGATTGCTTCCTACGCAGCCAAAATGCAGCCACCTCTGGGACAGAATCGGAGCTGGGAGATAATGTGGAGCAAGACATTTATTTCAATGAGATTTGCCTCCATTTTCTGTGTATGAACAGTCACCAAAGAAGATTCTCTCTAATGTCGTTTTTTTTTTATTCAAAGATATTTCCCAGATCATTCCCGCAAGCGACTTGCTTGGTTTGTACTTTGCTTTTGAAAGTCAAACTGATTTTCTACTGGAGGCGAGAGTCACGTGAGACGTTACCAGCTGCCTGACTGGGTCAACAGAAATCTTCAGCTACCAGGTTTCCACTTTTGTTATTTCAGTTTTTAAAAAAGTGAAACTGTTCTGCTAAGAGTCAGAGACAGTTGCTTAAAATTTTCCCCTCGGAGCCAAGGGGCGTGAACACCAGTCAGCATAATTTATTTATAGAGTCCCAAGATCACTTCCAGGCATTTCGTCCCCATATTTGCCCAGTTCAAGGTGAAAAGAACTGAGAGCAGAACAGGTCGTATTACACAGCTACGTGACACTCAACTTTGGGAGAGGAAGAGAGAAAACATGGCATCCAACTGAAACACGGGGGTCAATTTAAGCAGACAGGATATAATTAATTGAGCTGCAGTTTGCCCAGGTACTTCACTTAACATTTGGTGTCCTATGGAAGATGCCATACAGCATTTAATGATTTCGCCCCTTGGCTCAAGAAGCTCCGAGTCAGCTCTCTCTCCTGTACGCCCACAGCACATGCACAAAGTCTGCACCTCTGAATGCAGCAGGAACCAGCGTTGCTTTGCTCAGGAGTCCAAGCCTGCTGCTTTCCAGGCAGTCCCTAAACCCTATCTCCAATTGCCCCTAAATGTGGCCCCAGCACCTCTCTGGCCTTCTCTTGGTTTCTCCATCAACCCATGCTTCAGCACCTAGGTGCAGTCTACAGGGTTTCTTTGGACCTCTAGCTCCACATGCACCATGCAGTCAAGTGCCTTTGTTGACGGCATCCGCGGGTTCAGCTGTCTCTGCACAAGTGGGCAGTTATTCGCTCTGGCATGTAACCAGAAGGGAATGTGCCCCATTAGTCTCATCAAGCTCTGTGACCATCCCAACACCCTCTGAAATGATGATAGCTACATCAGCAGCCCACAAAGAGACACCCCTAGTTGACCATCCAACCCTTTGTTAGGCCGTGAAGGCTTTCTATGCGCATCTAGAGCCGGCCTGCCGCACCCAGCGTGCCAGAGCAATGCAATGAGGGTCGAAGATGAGACAGCGGCTTGGCCAGTATGGGAGGGGTAGTCAGGTGTAACTGTCTCTTATCCCACACCAGCTGGATACAGGATGGACGGGGTGCCTGTGTACAGAGACTCGGGGCATGACACTACTACTCTGGCTCCTGCAGGGCAGAGGCTGTTCCCACTCCCTGTGTCTGACTGGAGGGACTGGTGACACTCAGTGTTTGTGCCACTTGCCCAAAGAAGCCTCCAGGCTCCAAAATGCTGATGCCCTTGACATGCCTTCATGCCTTCCCCCTCCCCTCTTTCCGGTTACTGTGTGGACTCCCTGCCTGGCCCTGCTCTCCTGGCACCACGCTCGCTCAGCCACAGGCTGCCCATCTGCACTCTGGGCCTCATGCTCCCCAAGAGACTGTAATGGATGGCACCAATCCCTTGAAGCTGTCACCCTCCCTGCAGCCGTGACCTGTGGCCATGAAGATGAAGGCGCCCAGTCATCCAGCCCATACGGCCAATTGTGCCAAGGGAAAGGGGGAAATAAATTCCTTCGTGATCCCCCACAGGAGCTCGGCTTATCCCCAGAGCAAGAGATTCAATTACCCTTATCATTCTGTTAGCTTGCTTGGCTGGAAATGTTATTAGCAGTGATGAAATTATCTGGCTCCGTTTTCCACTGGGGAGAAAGGAGGAGACCTTCTGCAACAGCTGCTGCAAAGCAATTGTCTCCACTACCAAGACAAAGCATTCTTCCAAGGGTTACCAACTCCAGGACCCCTTAATGTGAAAGACCTGCTCCAGAGGCTGTTCTCCACATTGGTCCTCTACACCATTGAATCCTCCTGAGTTCAAGGGAACCACGAGTCCCTCCAGGCCAGTGTAGGGGAGACAGAGGAAGATAAACCTTCACGTTTCTGGGCACAAGGCAACAGCCCAAAAAGAGAGGTCAGGAAGATGGTTATCCTAGAGATGTCAATTTGAAGGGCCTTCACCTTCTCCTGGAGTACTAGGTACCAACCACAGATGGTGACCCCGTGCACTGCTGCGTGGCGCTGGCAGTGACATGAGAAGGAGAAGGGCTGCGGGCACTGGCCAGGCAGGGAACGCGAGCCCCGGCTAGAGCACCATGGCAATGATCTCTCGATCAGGCAACATTGTGAGGACTGTTCCCCACACTGTGACATGCATGAAGTCAGTAGAAACACTGGCCGAGTCTTGAGCAAGGCAGTCAATCCACCTCGGGCTGTGGAGGAGAGGCGCTGCCTGCTTGAGCTATAATGACTCCAGGGCTGTTGCCCTCCCAGTTGGGGTGAGAGGGGAGCTGCAGCCAGGGCTGGATGCTCCCCTGCTCCACGCCATGTCTCCAGTGGAGCAGCAGCTTGTCACCTGCCCCTATGCAGGGTGTATGCACAACAGCAGGCAATAGGTGAGTTAAGCCTGGCCACAAAAACAAGCAACCTATGTACGTCCTCCCCTGCCAGGACCCTCGGGCTCACCATCACCCTTTGAGGACACCCTAAGGGGGTGTCCCAGCATAAGAAGCCCATATGACTAGATGATCTACTCAGGTCCCTTCCGACCCTAGAAACTATGAAACTATATGTGTGTGTGTAGGTACTAGAGAGAGATGCATGCATGCACATGAAGGGCAGGGCAGGAGTGCTATGCCTGTATGTGTGCTGTGCGGGGCAGAGGGGGCTACGCTGGCTGCGGGATAACCCGAAGCCCCAGGCACGCTCCGCGTATAGCAAGAGGGGCTGGGCGTGCAGATAGGAGCAGAGTGTGACAGTAGCAGGGGCCAGAGGCCCAGCAATGCTGTGTCAGAGAAGCAGGCGGCATGGTGGGTTCAGACTGTGGAGGGGAGAGGACGTGCCTGGGCCTCCAAGGGGGAGCAGCATCCGCAGGTACATTGGTACATGGCAGCCGGCCTCAGCTAATGGGAGTGGGTCTGGGGGCAGAAGGGGCACAGGGAAGGAGGAGCAGCAGGTCCCTGGCTGGCTTGGCCCCTGCCATGAAGCACATTGGAGATTCGTCCCTGTTTTTAAGAAGGCACTTACAAAACAGAGCAGAACTGATCGCCCAATGGCGCCTGCGGAGTGCGCCTGTTTAATTGAAAATGCCATCTGTAATTTAAATGTCAGAGCTGGGACGGTTATTAAAATCCTCCTTGATTACTGTGCCTCATTTCACAGTTTCAAAACAGACAAGCAGCAGCTGCAAATGGGCCATGTAACGCGGCACTGCCATGCAATTAATTACCCCCCTCCCCTGCCTGTACCCACCTATGCAGCCCACCACCTTGCTCTGTCTCAGCCTCAGGCCAGTGGGGACCCAGCTCTGGGCCACACTGGGTCCTGACCTGGAGATTAGCCCCTCTGCAGGGCCCTATCAGCACAGCATGGCCCCCACAGGCCTCCCTCAAGCTGCCCCCACCTCCTTGTTTCTCAGGGTGGAGCTGGCTTTGTGGCTTGCATGATTCAAAGATCCTGGGTGGGTGATGTCTGATCTTCCCCCACCCGTCCCACAGCAGAGCCGGGCACGGCAGAGAGACCCAGCTTGGTGAATTCAGGTCTCCTCTGACAAGGACGTGCAGAAGGGCAGCCCGGTGTCTGCACCGACTCTCGGTAGCTGGTAGCAGGTGCTGCCTCAGCCCCCCAGATCCTTGCTTTCAAGGACTCCTTCTACAAACACTTGTGAACTCCCTGCGCCGAACCTTGTGACAGTCGCAATCAAATGTTTGCTGGAAGCAAATCCGCAGCCACTATAAGAAGTCACAATGTGTGCTGGATCAGCTACACAAGCCAACCTGCCAGAGACTAGATCCCAACCCTGGCTCAGAGAAGTAACTGCCCCCACCTCTGCCAACCCCCCCAGTCTCCCCTGCCTGAGCATCCTTACGAACCCAGCCTAACACCATGGCTTATCCTACTGCCCCTGCTGCAGGTTACAGTGGCCTCGATCTGGTTTGCTGCTCTCTCCACAGCCACGTGGCTGGCCTCTTGCCTTGTGCTGTGGGCTCCAGCTTGGTCCTCCCACGTCCACATCCACCACAGATGGGTCCTGGAGGCTGTGTAGTCTCGGACCCTTACGGGCCACGCATCCAGAGTGGCGCCTGTTAAGCAGCATTCAGGCTCTGGAAGGGCCCTGGCGAGGGCCAAGCAGGCCAGGGCAGAGCAGAAGGGGGAGGGAGAGTGGGGCAGGGCCCCCCCCCAAAGCCAGCCCTGTCCCAGTCACATTGCCCCCACCCCAGCAATGTTCCTCGGGAGAGGTGGAAGAAAGCGTAGCAGCAGTGGCAGCAGAGCAGCTGCGCTGGGGGGGCGGCATGCGTGGAACAGGCACTATTAATCATTGGGACGTCGCAGTTAATAAACTGCAGGGCACCGGTAAATTACAGTCAGCGCCGTGGGGGCGCCCGGGCCACCGAGCTCCCACTGGCACAGGCAGCCTGCTCCACAAATCATCCCCTGCCTGCACACACCGCGCCAGCCCCCTCCTGCCTCTCACGCCCCGGCACGCTGAAAGCCTGGAGTGCCCCCCACCGCTGGCAGCAGGAGGCTTTTGGCAGGGACTGCCTCTGCAGACAGACGGACGTCGCTGCCGCGGCCGTGGGACCCGCACAGGAGAGCAGAACCCAGGTCCCAGAGACGTGGCCAGATCCAAGCCCGGCCTCGTGTCCCAAATGACTGGGCCTTCGCTGACAGTAACTCTGAAGGAGCCGGTACAGTTAATCAACCCTGTGATGGGGGCGTTCAGAGCACGACTAATTAGTCATTAATTGTCATTGTCAGCACTGGAGGAGGCTTCGATGAGTTTCCAGCCAGAGAGCTGCTACCAGCCCCCTCTTCCTCCCTCTTTCTCCTCTCCTCGTGCTGTTTTCCTGGGTGGGGGGGAAGAAATCAGCCACCCCTTTCGAACAGCGTGGTGCTCACTACCTGGGAGCAGAGAGACACCATGCTCGCCCGCTGGGCAGGATGGGCCCCAGGGCAGGGACAGGAGGGGAGGCCGGGAGTGGGGGCACACGGGAGGGGAGGAGGTGCCAGTCTGCACGCCAGCCATTGGGTTGTCACCTTGCACAGTCCGCTGTGCACAACCCCTTGATGGCTCCAGGCACACATGCCACCCAGCCCCTTACAACAGCTCCCTCTTTTGGTACCGGGTGCTGCCAGCCGCCTCCAGGAGGTAGCAGGGATCTTTGGTGGGTCAGCTGCCTCCCTCGGGAACAACCAGGTGGCCTCAGATGCCGTGAAGGTAGGGGGTCAGGGGGTTGAGGGCCACCTCCCCAAGACACGCGAGTGCCCAGGAAGGCTGACTTCAGACGCAGCCACAGGCCCGAGTCTCACAGTCACAAGCTGCCAGCATCTTTAGGGCACTCTGGAGTGGGACTATCGATTTCCTCGTTACCCAGAATCCTTGATCCTGAATCATATGAGCAGCACCCCTGAGGAGGATTGCAGGCTGGCTCTGCATGGGTATTGGAAGCAGGGCTGTAATGATATTTTATCTATCCAGCCTGGCCTGTGATGAATAGCCAAGTCATACAACATCTCAATATCTCAGAAAGATGCCAATACATGGTACTGAAATTACTGGAGTTTTCCAGCACCCCTGAGGCTTTCTTTGCTACTAACCATAATCCCCAGACAATGAAGCAATTGGACCTACGTTACATTTGCTTGACCAAAGGGTCTTTAAATTATGCCCCGTTCCAAACTGCGGTATTATGAGCCGGCAATCAGAACCAGGAGGAGGAGTGAAGTCCGCTGGGTCCCGATCCCAACCTGCCTCAAAGAGCTGTTGCCGAATGCAATGCCTGTGCAAAGCACCTGGACATCCCTGCGCAGAATACCAGCGCACAAAAAAGCTTCAGCTGGTTGCAAGCAGGTGCCACGGTGACACAAACAAGCCCCAAAGAAAAAACTTGCATCTAAGACACCTCCTTTTCCTAATTTCACCCATTAGCCAGAACGAGGGCTGATGTGTAGGAACAACCCGACCTCCTACAATTGACATGATCCAGATAAAATGGCTCTCCTCTCAGAGCTATCTTGGCACTATGATGCCAAAAGCAACTTATTAGGGTTTGCAACAAATAAAGAAATAAACCCCCTCCCCCACAACCTCAACCTTCTCAGCTGATTTTAATTTTATCCCTTCACTTCCCAAAGCAAAGGACATAAAAAGAAATAATTACAAAATTAGAAAATGCAGCCTGAGATGAACAGGGCAGAGGGTAATTAATCCAGGCACTCCGCTAACCCTATAAAGTCCACTGTAATTAGATTGTAAAGCACCATGGTTTATATTAACCAAAAAAGAGAGAGAGAAAGGGAGAGGGAGGGAGAGCACGAGTAAGAGAGATGAGAACAAACAGATTTATACTACAGAAAATCAACCCATATTAAAAAAGCTGTAATTAAAACCATAATCAGCTATAACGATTAATGAAACCCGTTCGAAGAACACCTTCAGATTGCAACATTAAAAGTGGCCATTTTTAAAGATAAATTTAACATAAAAGAAACAGTACTAGAGAAGGACAAACCGGAGGGGAGTCGCTGGATGAGATTTCCAGGCTGAGAACATTATAAGGTCTGATCCGGCAGTCGAAAGCTCCCACCAACAGCAGGTGGGGCTCGAGCCAGCCTGTTGGGACCAGTCTCACACTCCTTGCGCCATGCCTTCAAAGGGAACAGAGAAGGTAAGCAAGATTTGGCCTTAAGGTAGGGATTTTCAAAGGATCTTTAGAGCATTGGGTGACTAAATCCCCACTAAATCCCACCCAGTTCCCTTCAAAAGCTTGTGGGGAAAAGTTATACCCTGGGCAAGCTATCTTTTCATGTTGCAGGTTCATTTTTGCCTTGTTTTCCCAAAGTATAGATATGGCTGTGAAAAAAAATTAAGGCTGGAAAGCAGGAGGGGCAGCAGCAGGGACAAGCCACCTTGCTGGTTTTATGTTTGGGGAAAAAAACTCACGGTGGGATTATATGGTGGGATTGCCTGCAATAGCAGAGGCCTGGACCCACCAACCCATCCAGGCCTATTTAATATAAGAAGGGCAAAAAGCAACACAAAATGAAAAAAGCCCACATATACCAGTGCTAACAATAACTCTAACAACAATCTCTCTCTTTCTCTGTTTGTAGAGAGGCTGACTGGGAACACTTGATCTTGAAAGCCAAGGCTGTACAGGGACTGAGGGGAAAATACTTTCTTTGCTTTAGATTACAACTAGAACATCAATACCACCTAACCCAGCCCCCACCAGTGCTATTTGTGGTCCACTAGGGGTTTATGATACCCCCCAGTTGAGAAGCGGTGAATTATGCTACATAGACTGCCTTGCTTTAGCTGGAATCATTCAGTCTTTCCAGCTCCAGCCCAGTGACACCAGCTTTCACTGGCCTGTCTGTCCTTCCCTCTCCCATCCCCATGGTGTACATCAAGGCAGATGCTACAAATCCCGTCTTTCACCCCATGGCACTAACAGCATTAGGACTTTGGGAGGGTCAAAACCTGGACTGGAATCCCACAGATTTCCCAAGACCCCTAATTCCCTGCAAAATGAATAGCATCTCAGTCCCCTCAAAACCCTCAGCTGCCTCCTCACCGGGTCTATTCCTCTCCGCTCCATCTCTCTTCAACAACACGTTGTACCAACCATAGGGAGCCCATTGCTTGGTAAGGGGCCACTTCACCCTCATACTGACTTGTACCCTAAGTCTGTTGCGCCTGTGTTGTGATACTCCAAAACTGTGGCAAAGCATCAGCACCCCTCTCAGCAGAGGTAGAACAGCCACCAGTAGCCACTGTATCTTCCCAGTCAGGCCAGTCTAAATTAGTGTGGAGTGATGCAGAGCACTGGTCATGCAAGGTCATACTTTGAATCAGACACACGTGCACTCAAAGTCCTGCTGGGCTGTAACTGGCTCCTTCATCATCGACAGCCATTGATCTTGGGAGGCCATGGAGACTGTGCCTTTGGTGGGTTCCTGGGCTCCACCGCAGCTTCTTCAATGGCTGAGGAGTCTGATGTGCAACAAGCAGACCCTCCAACAAGATGCACATACAAATTCAGTTGAGCTTGTGTTGATATGCTGAGTACCATCTTGTCCTCCCTGCCTCTGACGCCTCTTCTCTATCTCATCATTGACCCTCTCCATCTCAAAGCGATGTAGGTCCTGCTTCATGGAGGCTTTCCACTCACAGTGGTCCAAAGCAATTGATTCCCAGCATTGGCCACTGATGCGCAGCTCACAAAGGGTTTTCTTGCAGACATCAACAACACAGGGTTTGGGCCATCCAACCTGATGTTTGCCAGTGGCCAGCTTGCTGTAGAGTATGTCCTTGGGGATTCAATCATTGCTCATATGATTCACATGTCCTAACCAACAGAGGCATCTCTGTCTCCGGAGCACAAACATACTGAGTATCTTGGCCTGTTCCCAAACAGCAAAGTTGGAGATTTTGTCATACCCAGGATACATTGGCTCTTTAGGTGTCTGGTAAATGAGGTTAGATTTACATTCCCAGTTTAACCTGTTCCACTTGCTGCGAGGTTAATACAGATCTCCTGGCCAGTTACACAGGGTTATTTATGGACAAAAGGTTCACACTGCAGAGGGAAAGGAATTTTTCCCTAAGCTAGCGGGCAAGGACTGAAGAGCCTTTTCACCATCCATTGGACACCTTGATGGAAATCAGAGCGTCCCCCATAATGGATGTAAACGGAAGGAGATGGACAGTGGTGGACCTCTTCTTCTCTGTGTCTCCTAGTGCCTAGCTTACAAGGGACACACTGTTTTGGCTCCAAGGCAGAGGTCCTTTCCCTTTGCAGTGCAAGGGTCTGGATCTACAGGAACCCTACGCCAGTTCTGCTCTGCATCATCAATTACCTGCAACATTAAACCTGGCTCCAGGATACTGTTATTAACACCCAAGAATAATTGTCTCCTCTTTCATAAGAAGCTAATTAACAACATGCCATGAAAGTAAAATAGATTCCATTAATTAGTATCATAATCTGCCATTATTCCTAGCTTAATAAATGTATAAAAAATGTCCCTTTGAGCAGCAAGACAGGCAGCATGATGGAGAGGCCTTGTGGGGAGGGAGGTCAGTGTGGGGAGGTGTTCAGTAAGCAGTGAGTTCCACCTGACAGGGGGATGTAGGAGGCAAGAGCGTCTTTCTCTCCCTTCAGACTGGATCCGCAAGCTGCTGAGTGCGCTGGCCACGATCCAGCAAAGCACTTAAGTCCCCGCTTAATTCTAATCATAGCTGTTATCCCACTAACAATTAACCCTGACCTCGTTATCGCTTTGAATAATAATACACAGCATATTTAGTGCTATATGCATATGCAAAACACCAATTAATGCTCATTGCATCATTGGGAGGGAAGCATAACAAGCTCCCTAAATCTGTACCGTTTTACCCAGAGGGAAACCGAGGCACAGAGAGGCATAAGAGAAGTACATGGCTGAGGCTGGCTTGTGGGTCAGGTCTGATCACTTACTGGCATTCATTTCCTGCCTGCTGTGGCTGCTGGGCCTGTGGAGACATGACAACACGGCAAGGTGCAGTTGGGGTTGGGGGGCGCAGCGGTTCCACTGAGCTAGCGAGCAGCGGCTGGGCTCAGACCCTGCAGGGCCCATTCACTGTGGGGCTGGTCAAGATAGCCTGCCTTAGCTGGGCACCCTCCCCCAGCACAAGGACCCAGCAGCCCCGCTTCCTTTCCAGGAACACAGACTGGAAGTGTCAGGCCAGTTAAACCAGGAAGGGACTCAGTGCTTAGGGCCAGAGGACAGTGGTCTGTGCTAAGGAGCCCCACGGTACACGGTACAGTAAGTCCCAATCAACTGCCAGCACTGAGTGCCCTTGACTTGCAGTGAAACAGGTGCTATTTTACTGAGCCATTGTTTTCAGCAGCACGACTGCATCTGACCTTGCAGAGAACATGTTGCACTTTCCACCGCTAGCTCCCAAAGCACCATACAGGAGATGAGAAAGGGTTAACAGCTCCCTGTTACAGACGGGGAGGCTCATTGACATGGCAGTAAAGCAGCTCGCCTCGCACAGGAAATGCCCAGCAGAGCCGGGATTAGAGTATAGGTCCCTCCAGTCCCAGCCTGAGGCTCCCATTCGCTAGACAACAGCTGCCCTCTGCAGTGCTTGCTACTCAGCTGAACATCCTGCCTAGGGAGACTGGCCTGAAGCTGAGAGTACAAGGGCTGCTGCCTAACCTGCAGGGTTTAGGATTCCCCTCTCCCTGCCTGGTCCTCCCTGGAGCAGGTGCAGGGAAAGGGAAGGCTGCCTCCCATCCCCACTGCTGCTGTCTCTGTCCTCAGCTGAGCCCAGCCCCTGCGCAGCCTGGTTGGCTCTGGTGTTTTCCCCACTCCACTGGGGAAAGCAAGGAAAGTCGCAGCAACAGGCAGGGATGGGGGGCAAGGGAAAGGGAAGGAACATGCCTCCAAGTATGAAGGGAAAAGGAGGTGGGATTTTCATATGCTTTAGGGATTTACAAGTCACTGGAGGCTCCTGTGGTGCTCTCCAGTTCAAAAAGGGAGGGTGGAGCCACACCGCGGCCCCCCTTCTGGATCCACCCCTGTGCCACAGGCCTGTGCCCCTGCCCACATGCCAGCGATGGTCAGAGCAGGACTTTGTTAGGTACCTGGCTTCTGCCCCAAGGCTTTGGCCTTTTCCTAATCACCCACAGAAATCCCAAGGTTTTCAATAGTGCAATATGTCTAGGACCACTGCTCCAAGAACAGGAGCCAAGACAGCAACGCTGAAGTATCAGAGGCAAGATGCCTAAAGGAGGAAGCAAATTCCAGGTGGCTTCTTAGGGCAGAATAGCCGAAACTCAGCTTGTGTCTGCTCTACTCCAGAGGCATAATGTTGCCCTCACATTAGCTTTGTCCTTGGATCATTTTCTGATCCAGATGTCACTGATCCCAGCAAGCTGTCACGTGCCTACAGCAGAGTTACGCAGCCCAAGCGGATGGAGGAGAGAACCAGACCCTGCGCACCTCGACACAGGGCCCAGCTTCCAAAGTGATCAGTGCACTGCAGAGTTAAATCACTTTTAGCACTGGTTTTAATTTAGAAGGAGCCAAGATCTCTACGAAAAACCCTTTTAATAATCCTAAAAAACACCCTCAGGATATTTATTCTGCACCTGAATATGTATTTACATGAAGGATTCATTATACTCCGCAGAGCAAAGGATGGCACATTTTTAAGAACACTTATAAATATGTATTCACCTGTAGACTGGAAGAATAATCTAGGTTTGAAAAGGTCCATAATTATGAAGTTACAAGCGAGTCCCTAATTGTCCCAGAGGGACGGGGTGGAGGGGGGAAGAGGAGACAAGCGGTTCGAGTGACAGGGTAATTATGTGAAGTGCTGGAGATGCTCCCAGCACCCAGCCCAGCATTGTGGTGGGAGGATGCACTGTGATCTGTCTCACAGAGGGAGGTGGCTGCCACAAGGCAAAGCTGCCACTGCTTCAGACACCAAGGACTTCTCATTATCTGGGGGTCTGACAGGCACCAATAAGACAGCCATGAGGCACCGGAGACCCTCAACGTCCCTTGCCTAGGCATCCGCAAACTGTGCTGCGGTTACTTAAAAAAAAAAAGAACAAAGAAACAAAGGTGGCACAAGCCCAGGGCTTCACCAAGGAAAGCGTCTAATTAGCAGAGCATTCCTATGGCTCCTCTTTCTCGCTCTCTGTTTGTTTTAATTAAAGAGTTAGCGGCAGGAGATGGTAGACTGACAGCAACAGTCACCCCCAGAAGCGCTGCGGTGCCAGAATAGGTATCTCCCACCCTGGGCCTCGCCTCCAAGAGGGTTCACTCTCCATCTCCTATCAGGTTGCAACAGCCAGTCACTGCCTACATCAGCTGTTGCCAAAGAGGCCAAAAGCCTCCTGCCACAAATTTGGGGCTGGAGCGGGCTTTGTGTACAGACCTTGCTCCTCCAAACTCAGGGAGATGTAATTAGAGTCCCTAACAAATGGGCACTTGTTTTCAATTGGTTTCGAACCGTGAGCTTGCAAAGGTGCTTGGATGTAGCCAGCGCAGCAACTGCATTCTCCCAATGTGAAGATGCCCTAGGACCCTGCTCAGCAGTGTCATCCCATGTATCCAACCGGCTCTGCAGGCCCCAACCACCCCTGGCAGGCAGACCAAGATACAAGACCTCACCAGGCTTGGTACGCAGCCTCTGGCAGCCAGCTCAGGGCTGCAGGGACACGGACAGAGGCCACGCGGAGACCTTCCCTCCTCACTCACTCCGATTCAACCCTATTTGATTTCAAAGCAACTCTGGATTCATACAGGAGGACAGAGGCTGCTGGCAGCTATCTCATCGCCTACTGGGATTTGCCATCCCTGTTGGCACATTCGAAGTGGGGGCAGAGCACCATGGGGTCACAGGAGAATGCCCCTTGTGTCCCTGCAAGGTGCAAGCCAGCTGGGAGCTGGACATGGTCCGTTCCCTCACGTGCCTGTCCTCTGCTGCCCACAGTTGATTGTTCCTTGTCCGCCGCCTCTCTTGTTCGGTTTTCCTAATGATGCATCACTGAGGTTTTGCATTCACATCTGTCCAGCCTGCAAGCAGCTCTCAGCACCCCCACTCAGGTCTCCACAGCACCTAATTACAGAGCAATGAGCAAGTTCCACAGCTCTTTGATCATCTTAATGCAAAACCCTGCTGGGCCCCAATGCAAACAGACGGGTGTGAGGCTGGCAGAGGGGCTGAAGCCCACCCATGACAGCTGGTTTCAACAGGATGGAGCAGTGGAGCTGGTTGAACCTCCGCTCACCACTGGATGTGAGCTGAGCGACTGGTATGACTGCCCTGTTTGTTGGCAGCTCTGAAGTGCCAGTTTCATCCGATGGGAAGTGGGAATTTTAGTTCTTTGCACCTGCAGCAGGAAGCCGGGCAGGGTGGGGGCCTGGGAGAGATGCAAGGCTGAAGGGGCCACACTGACAGCAGGAGACTCTAAGGAAGAACACTGTTTTCCCTATCCCCGATCCCTCCTGAGATTTTTACTTAGCCACAGGCCTCCAGGAGCTCGGGTGATTGCAGAACAATGTGCGTCTATCCTAGAGTGCGGCAGAGAGAGGGCTCAGGGAAGGGCTGGCAGCGGTCCTGAGGCCCCTGCAGGCAGCTCTGCATCTCACCAGAGCAGCAAGCCAGGGGGCAGGAAAAAAGGACTCAGAAATGAAGCCTGCCCCTGCTTGGAGTAGGCCAAGGTCTACCCTGGTGAGCTCCTGCCCTACAGAGACACATGCAAAGGCAGCCTGCCTGGGTCAGACCAGACTCAACTACCCACCTTCCCAGAATCTCCTCGTCCTTTGTGCCCCTCGCAGCTTCTCCAGAGCAAAGTTAGTTCAAACTTTGGTGGTGTCACTGCGGAGGAATTCATTACTCCCGTCTGCGTTTGGATTTAAGCAGCACCTAACCGAGGCTCCGGGAGCCCTCCGACATCATTATAATACAATTAAATGTCAGCAGCATTAAAATGCACGATCAGTTTGACAGGAACTCAGCCAGCCACCTACAGAGACTCATTTCTACCCTGTTCAGGGAGAGTGCCCTCAGCCTTCTCCCTGAGCCTGCCTTTGCAGCAAGGCCCAAAGGTCACCAAATCCAGAGCGCTTTGGAGGTGGAGGAAGGAAACATGCTGAGGGCATCCAGGAGGTGTCCAAAAAATGCTCTGCCACCAACCGCTCTCTTTCTTGCATGAGGGCATATCCAGTGCCCCTTTTTGAACTCCGCTGTGGCACAGGGTGAGAAGTGGTCTCTGAGGATGCTGGTTCCAGTCCTGTCAGGGCTGCAGAGGGACCTTGCGCTCCACTGCAGAGACCAGCTAAGTAAAGCAGGAGTCAAAATACAGGAACCTTCTCCCATGGCAGAAAAAGGGTCACAGGCCCCGTCCCAGCTTGGGGGGTAAATACAGCACACGAGACAGCCGAGGGACAGAGGAACTGGTCAGCGCATCAACACTTTCCACCCACCTTCTCGCTCTTCCTAAGGAAAGCGGGGTGAGCGATGGGTTTTTCAGGTTGGGGCTAAGCTAAAAAAAGCAGGGGGGAAAATACTACCTTCAGCTTGAATTGAGAGAGCCATGTTTCATATAGGTTTTTTACAAAAAATATTCTGTTTTGCATTGACTCAAAACATTTCATTAGACCCCAGCCAAAACATTTCATTTTGCTTTCTTCTCTCTTTCTTTCTCTTTTGTCTTTTTGGTTGATTTAGGGCAAATTTGAAACAGAGACATGCAAAATGCTTCAGGGATGTAAAAGTATCTGAAGGCAATGTTTGGATATTTTTTGAACTTTTCTCCTGTTTTCTCAGCCACATTTGACCTGGGTTCTCCCATACTTCTGGCTCATCCCAAACTCTACATGTTGGTGAATTTGGTCAAAATCAATTTTGGCCAAAACCAGCGGCTGACCAAAAATAACTTTACCCAGCGCTGTCCTTGAGGTTTCCTCCCCGAGTTCCTCACCAGAGGAATGGATAGTCCTTTTGCCCTGAGTCCAGAGGTAATTCAAGGAGAGCCAGAAGGCCCAAAGAAAGAGCACGCAAGAGTTTTATTTAGTTTTTCTTTTTCCTTAGTCTTTTTCTGTATGACCCATTCCTCTCTCCATCTGCCACCTCCTTCAGCCATCCTTCCATATTCCATCCTCCCCTTCTCTCTTCTCTCAGTAAGAAACTTTCTCATCTTTCCAATCCTTCTCCCTGCATCTTCCATATATCCCCATCCCGCCCACTGCTCTCTCTTCCTCCACCTCTCCTCATCTTTCTCCTGAACAAGGACCACCAGCAGGCACCAAGGATCATTCTCACCCTGGATACGCTCCAATCACAGCTTGGAGACCTTGGCTTCTGTGCCTTGGCCTTGGTTTTCTCCGCATGGCTGGATTCCTGTCCTGCACTGCAAAGCCAGACCCAACGACCATGAGCGTTGAAGTGCTCTCGCATTTCTACATGAATTATATTTGATTTCCCTTTCTTTTTGATTTGTGCTCCATCTTCTTTTTTTTTTAACCCAGCCTCATGCTGGGATTTTTTTCCTGATTTCCCCGAGATGTTCAGGTTTCTAATTAACCGGAAAGGCTTTTTATTCCTTACAATTCTCCAGTTATGAATAATGATTCTGGCTCATAAATGAAAATTGCTTTTCTATTTAAATTCTCTCGATTTTTTTTTTTTGGGTAAAGGGGGGAAAAAAAGGAGGTAAGAAGCAGTGGCCCTTGGGTCATTTGCAACTTATTAATTTCAAGCAGAGCTCTTAGCTAGCTTATTAACACGGAGCGTGCTATGGCAGAATTTAATGGCTGGGATATTAATTACCTCACAGGCTTTTATGCATAGAAAATGGTTTATTTTTATGTTACAAAGCACGAGTGGTGGGGAAGTCAAATGCCAACCTCCTAGGAGAGTATCCAGGAGGACTCTTTAGCCCCTGGGTTCGTACTAGCGTAGCAAGCTCTAGAGGCATGCCAATGGGAGATGACAGTGGTTGGGCTTTCTTAAGCAGTGGGCATCAGGGCTCTTCCATTTCCCTCCTGCTTTTTTGGCTTCAGGATGGAGACACCAGGCTTGATTTTTGACTCTGCTCAGGCCCAGGGAACCCCAGCTAGAGCTTGGGCTGCCTCAGCACCTCTGCAAATCAGGCCTTCAAGCTGGACATCTCCAAAGGGAGGCACCCTGAGCTAGTGTCCATGTCGGAAAGTTCTGGCCCAAGCATCTTGCCCAAAGGCCAAAGCAATGAAGAAATGGCAGAGCTGGAGACCGCTCTCTGTCCTCGCTCCAAAGTTTTGGACTTGGGACACTGTGCATTGCTCAGGCCGGGGCAAATGGCAGAGGCCAAGCCCTAGCTGAGCAGCTGAGAATCCCCCGTGCCCAAGACAGCTCCAGGCTGGTTCTGAATAGGGTAGCTGGCTCCTTTGCCAGTGGCCCACACCTCCTGGGCAGGAGGCACCAAATCACAACAGGCTGGTAGGTTTACAAGACTACAAGCAGGTGGTGGCAGTCAGGCCAGCCCCAAATACACTCTGAGAATTAGGAGGTAGAACACGTTCCCCTCTTCAGGGCATCTCCTCCCACCTGGCACCAAGCAGATGTTGGTACAGGTGAGAACGTGGGCTGTGTGTGTGTGTGTGCATGCGCGCGTGTGCATGCTATATATACATCCATTCACTCCCACATCTACACAGTTGCCCCACAGATCTGCATAGCACTTGCTTTCATACAGAGCTTACGGATGATCTGGGCCCATTTCACTGTAATGCGTAAGACATATCACACACACTTAGCACAGCCACCCGTCTCTGTCCTCGCTGCCACTGCAACTCATTAAACCAGAGCCACACAGCTACATCTAAGCAGGATGCAGGTCAGGCAATTAACTTTATAAACAGAAACAAATAAAATACTACAGAGTTTCACAGCCCCTGCACAGAGCCTTACTCTGATGCCTAGAGCTGGTGGGTTTTTTTCTATGAGAACTCAATCACAGGAGTCACCGCAGCCAGAAATGCAGCTGGCCCACATCAACCTGGCCTCCCTGCCTTTTACCTGGCTTGTGTGAAACTCCTTTTCTAGAGGAGCCAGCCTTGCAACTCTCCCATTGCTGTCAGTAGACTTTTGGTTGGGTGCTCTTAGAGGTTAGCAACCTGTCTCAGACACACCTTCCTCAACAGCACTCATTGTTGCATGTGATGGGACCCTACCGTGTCCCCAGATCCAAACGCCCTGTGTCCCAGCGAGGCCACACGCAGTCCCGGCCCTCGACTGCTCCTGGACTAATGTGAACATCCAAGTGCTCAGCCAGGAGTTCAGAAACAAGCTGGTGTAGAGGAATTGCTGGGGAGGTTCCCAAAGGGGAGCTGCATGCCCAGAGAGACAGCACTTAACATATGGAAAGTGGGAGGCTGTTCCAGGCGTTAATGAAAAAGGAGCGAAAAACAGGAGAAGACTTCAAAAGGGAACAAGCAAGAGAACAGATTTACAGCAGGGGTGAATGCCACCCTTAGTAGAGAGCTACAAATTACATAGGCCCTATCCTGAAAACTGAGGCTGCACTGAAAACGATGCACAGCCCCCATAGTGCCCTTCTGCCCGTGGCTGCAACCCACCCCAGGCGAAGCAATGCCAGCACTCACTAAAGCCTGGCGCCAGGAGGTGGGGATGTTGGGATGGGGTCACGTTCCAGCCCTGGCAGACGTAGAGAGAAGCTAGAACTGACTCAGCCACTGCAAAGCCCAAGGGGCCCAACATTTGAAAGAGAACTCATGATTTTGAAGCCCCGCTTGCGAATCTGGAGGCCTGACTTGAGGGCTTTGCATGCTTCGGGGTGGTGCGAGTAGGTGACGGGGAGCGCAGGGAGAGAGGATGGGGAGACGTGTCTGGGGGAAGGACCGGAGCTGTCCCAGTTAGAGAAAGGAGCCCGACAACCCCAGAGGAGAGAGGAAGCTGGTTTGTTTTTTCTCCCGTGAAGAAGCCAGCAGACACGAGGCTGTCACCGAGAACTGGCAAATTGCCTCGGCTCCTGCAACACGCTGCAGCTTATGAAGCCACAACCCCGGGAGACAGAGCCAGTGTTTCTACAGTGGGGGCAAGGCAGAGGGAACGGCTTCAGAACCGGCAAGGCCCACGGAGCCCGTGAAATCCCACCTGCAGCCGGGCCTATGTTGGGAGTCCCCTCTGCAAATGCAAGCTGGCTCCTTCCCCTCCTGCCGGCTTGGATGGAATCGCATTTTTCTGGAACAGCAGCAAGGTGCTTCCAGAGTTTAATGGGTGCATAAATCAAGTGAACTATCTGGACCGAGGCAGGCTCGAAGCTGACCTTGGGATGACCGTGGCGTACAGCCTGCAGTGGGACCTCTCTTTGCCCAAAACGCGGTCCTCAGGCAGCTGCTGCTGTCACCAGGGCTGGTTGGAGGAAGAAATACTGCTGGCTTCCCCTCCTTCCATTCCCCCTCCCCTCCTTCTTTCCTTCCCTTGCAGTGAAAATAGGAGGTCATAAATGTGGCAGGCTCATTAACTAGAAAATACATTTCATACCATACAAACGAAATCCAACTGACTGGCAAAATAAGGGAATTTTATTGCTTCGCTCTTCATGGGTGAGAGAGGAATTCAGACCCCGGCTCAGGAAGTAATCCTTACTTGGCGTGGCACAGGCCTCAGCGCCCACTGAAGTCAGGGGAGACATCTCAGCGAGAGTCGCTGCGGACTCCGGCGCAGGTCTAAGCACACACTCACGAGCTTTCCTGAAGCAGACCTTTGCCTCCCTATTGAGACCCTCCGGTTTCCCCATGATGCTCCTCCAGCGGACACCAACACCCACCCCAAAGGGAACTTAGAGGGCCAAGCCCACATACTCCTGACTTGCACCCTTGCACCCTGTCAGTATATCCTTAGGGGCGAGAATGAGCCCCTGATCCACACCAGCCTCCAGTGCAAGAAGTTTAATTCCTGTCTCTGTCAGACTCCCCCTAGGATCTTTAATAAGTCACTGACTCCGTGCCTCAGTTTCCCTTTGGTAGAATATGACTAGCAGCATTGAGCAACCTTGCAGGGATGTTGCAAGGCTGAACACCTTCCAGGTCAGGAGTGGCTTAGAGACTACAATAACAGAGCCACATAAGCACTCAAGATGCGCAGACGTCATGATGCAAACCTACGCCCAAAGCCTGCGGTTCGTGCGGATCTACCGTGCCTTAAATTTGGATCCTGCATGAAACAGCACGGGTGAAGCCACCTCTCTCCAGTCAGCAACACCTCCCATGGCAGAGAGAACGAAACCCAGGAGAGGGGCAAAGGCCCATTGTTTCCATATGGGTGGTGAGCAGTGGGGCGGAGTGGGGGGGGTTTAAAACCCAGGAGATGACGCATTCAGTGACTGCATTTTACGAAGGGCCTGTCACATCAGTATGCAGCTGCCAAGGGACAAGCTCAGGTTAAACGGTGTTTCACACTTTTCATCTCTTCTCTCTGTTTTTGAAGAGCTTTGTAAATGCTGTCAGCTCTTTTTTTAAAATATAACGCCCTTTTCTACGCTCGTCTCTTCAAAGCAGGCAGATGCGCCGGTGCTCTTTGTACCTTGTACCACTGCATCTGTTGAATATGGAGGAGCATTCCTCTTATTATTCCAGACTCAGAAGGATCAAAACTAGCATCTCAGGACTGCTGCAGGGGCTAGTGTTAGATTAGGACCCAAAAGCATAGAAACTCCTCCAACCCCTTCTGTATTCCCTCCCCACCACCTCACAGCTCCCTTCTCCTCGGATGGCTGTCCATGATACCTACCTATGTCTCCTCAATGTCACCTTCCAGCACTAGGCACAAGCCAAAGTAGGAAAACTCTCATCCACATCTGCCTGAGATGCAGATGTGAGATCTGAGGAAGGGTAAATTATCACGTCTATGTATCAACTATACGGTTGGTCCAATAAAAGACAATCACCTACAAAAATCTTTGTCATCTACATCTACCACCTTGCACACCACCACCCCCAACTTGGAAGCCACCTTTTAGCTGAACAAAAGGTGATTTTGTGGGGAAAATATTCCAGTTTTGTCCAAAAAGAATTCCGAATTACTATTTTTTTGCCAAGCAACTTTTCAAAGCTCTCAGATTTGTTAGGGGCAGGATGCATTTCCCTTATTAAGAGCTAAAACTTTTCAAGGAAAATAGGTTTCAGCGGTAACAAAAAACCAAAAATAAAATCATTCGTTTCGGTCACAATTTGCCAGGAAACAGCCCTTCCCCAGGCAGCTCTAACCAAAGGCTTCTCATCCTGCTGGCCTTACTTGAACTCTGTTCAGACCTTACTCTGGCCGCATTTATCCCCACAGTCTCTGAATACAGCTTCCTTCGATCTGCTGGTGGAAACACAAGAGGCTCCCTTGCTTCCACCTTGGACTTGCCTTTGTCTGACCAAATGGACCTGGAGTGGGAGGTCTCTAGAAGGTGGAAAAGGGATTTGGAGGCCTTGCAACAGCAGCAGGGGACAAGACATCACAGGGCAGTATCCTCTTACTCCTCCCCACAGTCAGCTGGGAGTTGTGGCGACAATTATCTTGGTTTAATGAGAGGTCATTAATTCCTCCAGGCAGATATTCCACAGCCATCAACAGCCCAAGGGTCAAAGCACTTTCTGCGCTGAAAACAATCAAAGCAGAACCACGCGGCTGAGTCTTCCCCTATTTTAATGGCTGCTCCGAGGGCATTTCGGGAGTCTCTTGTTTTGTGACAGCTGGAGTTATGGGCAGTTCTGCGAAAAAGACCTTTTTATGGTGCAGATAGATGCTCTAATCTCTTTTAATGGGTTTTCCAGCAAAGCCTTTGACACAAATTCTCATTACAGTAATGCTTTAATGCAGAAAGCATTCGTACGATTAGGATAAAGTCCTCAAGATCTCCTCTTTATAGAGTTTTTTATTTTGATGCCGGTTTTCAAGTCGCACAGCGGGACTTGCATTAAAAAGCTGCCTTGTACCAACCCACCTGGGCATACTCCAGCCTCTTGGCAAGAAGCATTTCTCAGCTGCCGGGGCAGAGCTTCAGGTGAGGTAACGGTGCATAAGTCAGCACGGAGCAGCCCAGGTGAGGCCAGTGCCACACTGATCTGGCCGACTCTGACTTGCATGGTGCACTACTCCTCTCTCAGCAGTGAGCTTAATAGCTCGGCTTCCAGAGCTCTTCTCCTTTTTTTTGTATCGATGCCTCCCTCTGATTCAATCGTATGAGAAGGACAAGATGATCACGGCTCCACAATGCCTGTGTGTTGTTTTAGCAGGAGTCAAACTCCCCTCTCTGCCCCCCCCACACTCCCAAAACCCATAAATTGAGCTATCCTTTCCCTCGGCCAGTCTTCTCAGCTGAGCAGACAGGGCCCAGGACACCTGTAGGTGAGATGGACTTTTTGGATCAGGGACTGGGACAGCAGGGGTGGGTCTATATTTATACAGTGCCTAGTACCACGGGGCTCAAATCTCTGATAGTTTTCGCAGTAGCAAAGCAGCCAGAAAGACAGCCAATATTAGGAATTTTTCTGGGTACATCATGTGGGCTGTGGGTTAGAGAGAAATCATGTTAGGAAGATGCTGACTGGTGGGTAAATAAAACTGGGGGTGAGGACAGAGTCAAGGTGGGGGTTAATGTCAAGCCAGGGCATCAGCTCAGCAAGCTGAAGACAGGCTAAATTGTGTTTCTCTCTAATTTTTTTTTTTTAATATATTTTTCGTGTTCCAGGCCAAATCAGCCAAATCAAGTCCAAATCTGTGAGTCGGTCCAGAACTGTACAACCGGCAAACATCCTCCATCCCACCTGGGGCTTCAGATGTTTCCAAATCATTTGGCCGGCATCCTACATCCAGGCCCAAGCCTGGAGACCTGGGGTTCGGAGGCCCCCAAGTTTCACCTGCCCTCGGCCATGTGGCCACAGGAGCAAGGTAGGGAGCAGCCTCCTGTTTCCATAAAGCGGGCTTAAGCCCCAACGCCTCGGTGGGTACTAAACCACACCAGAAGAAGAGTTATCCTAGGGAGGGCTTAAGGAAAACTGCCTCCGTGGACCCAGCTCCGTGGTGTTTCCCCTGCGTTTCTCTCTAATGCACAGTCCCACAGGCAGCAGAGAACAGAGTTCCCCCACATTTCTAACTGCAGACTGCTGCAGGCCCTGCCTGCCTTCCCCCCGCATCCCCTTCGACTCAGCCAAGGGACTGGGGTTGGGTATCGCTTCTGGATTTGAGACCCCGCTGCCTCGGAGTTGCTCCTAAGCGCCAGTCAGAAAGCGAAGGTCTCTCTGCAGAGGTGCTCCGGCCTGTGCGAGATGTAATGATGTCTTCTGGCTCTATAACTCTCTCTCTCATCAGCTAGAAAAGAGACGGGCCCAGAGAACAGGAGCGAGCGGCTCAGAAACGGCTTTCAGCTGGCTGCCACCGAGAGCTAAAAATAACACCGAGGAAGAGGCGCCTTAAATCATCAACTTCTGAGCTCTCCCAAAGTTTTCCACAGCTCTGCACTGTAATGACTGGTGATAAATTAGCCAGGCTCCTGTTAATTCATCCTGCTGTTCCCACATGCGGCTGCCTCGCAGCCCTGGCTTTGGAGCCTTGCCTTATGCATGGCTCGGGTGGCACATGAAGAGGGGAGGGAGGGTGGAGAAAGGCTGCCCCCATTTCTCCCAGTTCCTTTCAGCACGACACAACCGCTGCCAGACAGAGACCGATTCAGCCGCTCACGGTGTTGAGAGAGATTGTCCCTGCAGCCTGGCTGGATATGTCATGATTAGCTGAGCAATGACCTATCCCAGTGTTTAAGCTGTGCCTGCTACTACAGCTGTGGACAGAGGGGATGCCTTGTGGACAGGTCCGTGGGAGCGCCATTCTGCGGGTGCGTATATTGTAACGGGTGCACGGGTTTCCATGAGGGGGTTAAGGAGGCAACGATCAGTGACTAGAAGGTGTATATATATGTATAACCTTTATATAAAGACATATATGTTTCAAGAAAAAAAAACCCAGCTGCAGACAGAAGAGGATTGAAAAGGTTGTAAAAATCCCCTCTGCCCTCCAATAAAGGACACAAATCCCTCTGAAATCACAACCAGCCTCCAGCTAAGCTGAATCCCAGAATTCGGGGCTGCCTCGAGCTCGACTGGGGCTCCACTGTGCACTGCATGCATGCACGTTGTGAGACAGCCTCAACCTCAGAGATCCTGCCTCCCAAGTGAAGCAGTCTGATGGCTGGGAGAGGAAGAAGTCCAGTCTTTTCCCAGATGCCAGCCTAGCACCCACTGGCCAACACTGCCTCAATGACTGCTTCCATCTGGCTTCTTCTACAACCCCCGGTTTCAACAGGGACGTTTCCAAGCCAAGCAAACATGGGGAGATGCTCTTCACATCATCACCCACGGTATGATCCTGGTTCCACTGCCATCACTGGTAAAAATTCTCATTGGCATAAGTAGGGTCAGGAATTTTCCCTGTGATTTTCACTCACAATGTCTAATGGTCCAGTCATACCCCCAGCCAGGGGCAGGGACTACCAGCCAAACAGCCTGTTCCCCCATCACAGCAGGCAGGTTTTATGCTGAGTGCACTGTGCTGGGCAGGATCTGCAGAACTGTACATAGAGACCCAGGCCGGGCAGATGCAATCAGTAAGGCTCACAGTTATACACTTCACTCACAAGTCTCGGGGCTTTGACTGAAGGAGCTCTGGGTATCCAGAGACACAGCGCTGACCACTTAACTGCTCTAAGACGTTGCACAGGGTCAATACCTGTCACTGACTTGATTCCTATGCTGAGTACCTGGGAGAAAAGGGACCAGGTGAACAAAGGGCAAGGGGCCAGCTGCCTTATGGGAACATATGCATGGGGAAACACACGCACAAGCTCCGGCTCCCCATGTGAGTAGATGAAAGCGCTCTCCCTGGCACGGCTGGGAGGAAAACAAGCCTGGGTTCCTTTGCATGAAGAGTGACAGCTTGCAAGGCACGCACAGGTTGTTCGTATTGAAGAGACACTGCCGGGTGGCAGCTGCGATGGAACATAACGAGCCAGACAGACATGTACAAGGGCTGCGAAGAGGCAGAAGTGACAGCTGAGGAAGGAGAGCAAGTAACAAGGGGGCATGCCTGTGCTCCAGTTACTCATTTGAGGACAGCATCAAGGTAGCCTGATGCGTCCAGGGCAGGCCAGCTTTGGCCCGGCTGGACCACGCATCGAAGCAAAAAGCAAAGGCATCGATGATGTTCTACAACCAGACAGCCTGGCTGGGACCCTTGAGGTCAGAGGGTCAGGGCAGTGGGGGATTTACCTCCTTCTTCAGCATGGGGCTTGGTCCCTATGCTAGGATCCTCTGAGCATGTATCAAACAACTACTTCGAGGCCCTGCAGTGGCCAGGCATTGGCAGCACTCTTACGCCCTCTGCTTTTACTCATGACCTGTTATAGGGTCATCTCGGTGTTCTGGGTCTGGTTCCTTGTCCAGGTGGGGGAAGGTCCCAGGGGAGGATTTTGGGAAACCCTTGAGTCATGGATTGCCTGTAAAATGGGGCTGGACTCGATGGCCCTAGAGGCTCCTTCTAATCCTGTGTTTGCAGCCCCAGAAGTCTGAAAGGAGTCACCTAGAGAGGCTCTTCCAGAGCCTTGCTGCCCCTCTGGGATGCAAAGAAGATACAGCAGGAGGCTGCACCGGCTGGACTCCAGATGCTGGGAAGGAAGGCGGTAGCATGTTTCCTTCAGTATGCCACATGTTGCAAGGACCCGAGGTGGTGCCAGAACCAGGCCCAGACAAGGCTATCAATTCCCAGCTTGAGCACGGGCATGCCAAGGACTGTGCAAGGGACTGAACTGTCTCACTTTGTTCATGCAATGGAAGCAACACTCTCTCAGGCAGCCTGGGAAGGGCAAGAAGGTGGAGGATGAAAGCAGAAGGAGGGAGCATGGCACAACTGTACCCTCTAGGCACTACAGAGATCAGCCAGAGAAAGCGACTAGTGGACACCAAGCTGTTCTCAGACAGGCAGGGTGCAAGGTAGTTGCTGCGTGCAAGGTTTGGCAGCCTGTTTTATTAGAGGAACTTCCCTTTGGCACCTTTGGGGGGCTGGTGTTCTCGGCTGTTCCTACAGGGACCCAGAGAGACAGCAAAGCAGGGACAGCAAGGGCTCCACCCAGCATTTGGTGCCAGGGAAGGTGCATCACATTACTGCTCTGGTCCGTGGTTTGCACCCACCCAGCACATGTCCTGTGGTCACTGTAGGAGGACTAGAAGCAGAAGGGCATGGAGCACCCTCACCGCATACTGGAAAGGTCAGAGCAGAGGGGACACAGAACATCTCACTTGGGAGGACCTAGGCCAGGAGGACCGGCTCATGCTTGTATAGCTCTGTTGGTGTTTGAAGAACAGTACCAGTGAGCTGATTACAGCAATACTGTGTTGATATGGGCCTGGACCAGCCTCCCTGACCCACTCACTCCCAAGTCTGGGGGAATTCCAATCAGTTTTGGAATGAGGATTTGCTCTTTGCAGTCCTCACTCACCTACAGTAGAGCAGGTTTAACTTTAGATGACAACAGTGCATCACTCCAGCACTTATGAAGCAGTGTCCTCTAAGGATGGGACTGTGCAAAGTGCTGAGCCCCCGTGGTTCCAAGTGGTGTCAAGATGAGCTAAGGCCACTTGGTATCTCAGCAGCCCCTGACAGCATCTTCCACACCCTACTGAAACCTCTGCGAGTCTTTCCATTAGTTCAGTGGCTTTGGCACAACCCCTTTTACTAGCATGGAGTTCAGCTCACAAACCACTTTTACAATAGTAACAAATCAATGAGCATCATTTTTGCTGGGCTTGGGTCCATCTGTCGAGACCACAGCACTTGCATTGTGCTTCCGAGAGCTGAACAATCTCAATGATGCAGGGATGCCCAGAATTATAGGATAGCTCAGAGCCATCGTATACATAATTCATTAGCATCAACCATTTAAAAAGAATAAAATGAGAGGGAAACAAATTAAACAACAAACGACAAATTAGGCCAATGGCACAGCTAGCGTTTGCAGAGCCCAGCCTACACTCATCAACGGCAATTGTTGTGTACCAAGCAGCAAACACGCTCGTAAGCTGCAATCACTGCCATCTGTATGCAGCCATCTTTTACCACCAGGGGACCAGTGGACCTCCAGCCCCTTGCAAATAAGTGCTTAGTGCACAGTGGTGATGCTCTTACCCGCTCACAGCTAGGATCGAAGGAGGTCCTCTCCTCCCTCCCCTCACATAGTCATGCAGTAGCACCATCTGGGGTGTCTGGGCAGCATTCTGGCACGGCATAGCTGATAATGCATTAATTAATCACTGCCAAATGGTATTAAGTTTACAACGTGATGAAGAGAGAGACACAAGCTCTGAAGCCAGCAACGCATCTGCTGAGACTGTGGCAGTGGCAGCACTGTTCCTTCTATGGAGAAGCCTTGGCTTTCTCAAAACCTACCCACTTACCTGCTTTCATTGCTCAGCCTCCCCATCCCCACAGACCCCTGCCTCATGGGGTCCCACATATGTGCACAGATAAAGAAAAAAAACCCCAGGCAGCAGCCAGGCAAAGGGCACATCAGCCAACCAGGGTCTGTCAGGTTAATGGGAAACCTGTCACCTGAAATGTCACTTGTGACATTGTAATGATTCAGTATTGGTCTGAGGTCTCCAGCCCACTTCTTATCGACTGAATCAAGTGCCTTCTATTAACAGGAGCCATTGTAAAATGTGGAGACACAGAGAAATCAATGTGCTATCCGACCAGCCGGGCCAGGGAGATAAAGCTGAAAGGACTGCTGGTTAAACAAAACCAAATAAAACCCAAACAAGAATTTCCATTCTTCCCCTTCCCCTTCCCTGCCTTCACGTGCCAAGGCCTAACAAGAGACCAAGGAGCCTCGCTCTAAGCCTGTGGTAACAAATGAAGTCAAATACACGATCAGCTCTTTCCCAACTCATGTTCTTGCTTGTACTTGACATTTGCTACAGTCTCAGCACCGCTCCAGCTCCCAGCTGGGGTCTGAGCAGGATTGTACATCGAGGGAAGGGGAGAGAAGCAAAGACAATGTCTAAGCACCTGCATCTTCTGGGCTCACAGCGAGAGGCAAAGCTGATGCTTATGATGAGCTACCACCGCAGAAAAAGCACTGGGACTCTCTCCAGACAACAGATTCCTCTAGCATACTGGTCACTGCCTGTACTCCTTGGAGAGACTGAAGAAGGCCAAACATCCCCAGGGTGAACATGGAAGAGCTGTCCCCGAGGCCTGTAATGGAGCAATTCTATCAGATCTGGGTTTAGCAGATGACGCCCCTGCTGCCCCATGAAGTAATAATTGATACAAGACCAAGTCACTTTCCATTAATTTAATCTTGCTGGGAAACGATGCACTGGTAAGAGAAGACGGATCCCGGGGTTTGAGACTCTGTTTTATCACTGTCATGCTGTACGACCTCAGCTGAGTCATGTAGGTGCAAAAACTTTTTCACTTTAGATGTCTCCATTTATGCATGCTGAGCTGGAAGGGCTTGAGCCGCAGAAGTGCTAAGGACCCACTTCCTTTCTTCAAGGCTCAGGGGTTGCATGTGCCTCGCTAACAGGGCCCAACACATTTTAATTGGGCTTCTCCAAAACTGAAGGCATGTACAAAGAAAGGGGTGCTTCTGAAGATGTCAGGCTGAAGATTTGAGCTTCATGGTTCCTTCCTCCTACAAAACGGGGAAAGTGCCGTCTCCCTGCCAAGCCTTTGCTAATGATTCCTTGCAATGGGCTCAGCTGAAAGATGTTATGCAAATACCAAGGTGCAATATTTTACGATTGTCATCCAATACATTTTGATAGGAAAATCAATTCCTTTGGTCCAAATTACCTCTATTAAAATCAATCTCTTGCCTGGTATTTAAACGTCAATTGCCAGAAAAGACGCACCTTCCTCTGGCAGTAAAAGTAGGTCTCTTTGCTCCTTTTAAAACCGACCAAAGCTTTTCACAGCACATTGCCAGTAAAGGGAGATGTTGCAAGCCTCTCTGTTTTCCACCTGGTGCTCTCCGTAATAAGACTGCTCAAGTAGATCCAACAGGAATGGGGATTTTTATAGAGAAACAGGAACAAGGTGCTTCATACTTCAAATGGGTTCATTTTCTCTAGTGCATGGCCGGTTAAAATTGGCAGCAGGTTCAAGTGCCAAGAAGGCTTTTGTTTTTGCTACTAAGCACATCTGCAGCAGACAGGAATTTCAATGTCTCCCCCAGGGCCCAATTTCCCAAGGCTCTGCCCCTTGCATGGGCATTTGCAGTGTCAGCACATGCGAGATGCCACTGCTCCCATATGGCAGGGGCTTCACACAGCTGTGGTCTCCATCCAGTCCCCACCCATAAGTCTCCATTCAGGGGGCAAAGGGTCACAGCCATGCCCCTCAGCCAATGCAGGTAGTGCAGGTAAAACAAGGAATAGCAGGAGGTTTTCCTTGGCCAGGTTATATGCCAACGGTGCACCAAAGCCATGCCTCATTACAGGGACCCTAGTTGGGAATTCAAATCTCTGTGTTCATTTAATCCCAGGCTCCCCAAAAGCTTCACTGAAGCGACACTTCCCCACCCCACAAAACTCCTCCTTCACCCTGGGGAGAGCTTAATTTCTGCATCTGGCAGAGACGTTCCAATGCAAACATCCCATCCGGCATGAGCGATTGTTATTGAATCTCTGCTCTATTAACTGCTTGTTAATGGATAATGTAGCATTTGCCGGAATAAACCTCCATTTATCATCTCCTTCACTCTGGCACAGGGGAGAGCAGAGCCAGGGTTACTCTGAGGGCCCCTGGCTTAGCACTCCTAGCCAGGGATGACGGGCGTCTCTCCTCGCCAAGCACCCTCCTGCCCTGCTGCTATTTGCGCACGTTCCCTGCTCAGAAACGTAAAAGAGACTGTTAATCAAGTAGCACCGTAGGACTGGGAAAGAGTCATGTTGGGAAGATCATCTCCTGCTGCCTGCCAGACTGAGGGGCAGCTGCTTATACGAGCCTCGCACTGTGCCCTGGGCTGGCTGGAAGACTTCCCTGCTGCTTGGCTGAGGCACTAGGATAGAAGCAGACATGGCACCTTGCCTGAGGGCGGCTCAGCAATTGCCTCTTCCTGCCTAGGGCAGACCTAGCAGAGGATCTCCCGAGGACAGCATAAATAAGGCTGCTGTGTAACATGAACAGAAGCATCAACCCCACTTTTCAGGGTGCTGTCCCCACGGGTACCATCAAGGTCTGTGGCTCTGGAGCTGGCCAGGTGCTTCTCGAAGATTTCAGTGGAAAACTCCCAGCATATTCCAACAGAATCACTCCAGGAAGAGCAGGAGGGGTTGGATGGGATTTGTCAACTTAAAAATTGTTGCGGAAACCATGAATTATCATCAGGCCGGTTTTCTAATCAGGAAAGGTGGAGATTCCAGTTCAAAGCAACTTTTGTTTTAAAAACCTTCAACTAAACTTTATCCATTTTTAATTAAAACTTATCCAAATCTTAATAACTGGGCCCAAGCCTTTTTATCTGGATTTTCTCTCTGTGCAAACATGCAGATTTTGACTTGGTTTCAGCTCAGGAAAATGCCTCTCGCTGGAGTCGTCTTACAAGATGGGACTCCACTTTCTGCCCAGTGCAGTGCTCATCCACTTGGTGGATGAGAATTACTGCCAAGGTGGCTGCAGACTGCCCCTTCTCCTATATCTGGGCACCTCCCAGCTTGGGGAAGGTTGGGCCCTGGCTTCGAACATGATGGCAGGAGCCCTTTTCCAGCGATCACGCATGCAGGGTTGGGTCCAGTTGCAGAGGCAGCACCCAGGCCAGTCATCACAGACTGTCAAGACCTGCACTCATCAAGAAGCCACTCGAAGGGGCCAAGATTTAGCTTCACAAGACAGCCTAAGAAGAGGCCTGCATAGAAGTGGACGTGAAAGGGATGCTCCAAACTGTGATCCAGCCCACCGATTACTACC
The DNA here is from genome assembly GCF_052110815.1 of Crocodylus siamensis. Classification (NCBI taxonomy): domain Eukaryota; kingdom Metazoa; phylum Chordata; order Crocodylia; family Crocodylidae; genus Crocodylus; species Crocodylus siamensis. The sequence continues at coordinate 11,289,044 of NC_143406.1, read as the reverse complement.
CCTTGGTCCTAGTCCATGTGGGTACTAATGATGCGGCCAGGAGAAGCCCTGATTGCCTGATGGTGGACTACCTCACTCTGGGGTGCCTGCTGAAGGAGATGGGCACACAGGTGGTTTTCTCTTCTATCCTGCCAGTGAGCGGAGGTGGAAGACGGGATGCAACGTGCATCGCGGAGACCAACTGGAGGCTTCAGGAATGGTGTCTCGAGGAGGGCTTTGGCTTCCTCAACCATGACCCACACATCACGATGAGAGACATGCTTGGATGGGATGAGCTCCACCTTCCCCCAAAAGGTAAGCGTGTGTTTTCTTCTAGGTTGGCGGACCTCTTCCAGCGAGCTTTAAACTAGGCTTGTCGGGGGAAGGGGAGGATGAGGGTGGAGGAATTATCGGACTGCCAGACCAAGCAACGCCTAGACCGACGAGTAAAATGTATACAGGTAAGTGACAGGGGCCAGGGCAATCTGAGATTAGGGGGCCAGTGCACACACCCACAGGAGGCCTCATATGCCTCTACACAAACGATCGTAGTATGGGGAACAAGCAGGAGGAACTCACCCTCCTGCTGGCTGACACCAGCCCGGACATAGTGGGGATCACGGAAACGTGGTGGGACTCAACACACGACTGGGCAGTGAATGTCAAGGGCTATAGCTGTACAGGAGGGACAGGATAGGAAGGAAAGGTGGGGGCGTGGCGCTCTACATTAAGGAGGCATACCCATCCTCATCAATTAATAAAGAATCAGAGGAGGGGCACTCTGAAGTGCTTTGGGTTAGGATACAAGGCAGTCGAGGGGAAAGAGACTTAACAGTGGGGTCTACTACAGACCTCCCAACCAAGGGGAAGAGCGAGACCAGGAATTCTTAGGTCGGCTCACGGAGGTAGTGAGGTCAAAGGACGTGGTCATCATGGGGGACCTGAACTTCCCGGACATCTGCTGGGAAGAGCAGTCAGCCAGGTCTGACCGGTCACGTAGGTTCCTAGCCCAAGTGCAGGACCTCCGTCTAACCCAGGAGGTGCCCAGCCCCACCGGGGGAGATGCCTTGTTGGACCTGGTGCTGGCCACGGGCGACGACCTGGTGCGGGGGCTGCGGGTGCTCGACCACCTGGGCGACAGTGATCATTGCCTGCTGGGCTTCACCATCCAGCGCAAGGTAGCAAAGGCCAGCAGCAAGGCAGCAGCCCTGGAGATCAGGAGGGCCGACTTCACTGAGCTAAGGAGAATAGTTGGGGAAGCGCTGAGGTCCCGGGGGGGAGGGGAGCCAGGTGTCCAAGGAGAGTGGTTGCTCCTCAAGGAGACGATCCTCCAAGCCCAAAGAGAGGTAATCCCAACACGGACCAGAGGGAGCAGGAGGGCACACAAGCCCCCGTGGCTCACCATAAGCATCCGGGAATGTCTCCTAGCTAAAAGGGAGGCGCACACCCAATGGCAGGGAGGGGCCATCACCAGGGAGGACTATTCTGCAGTTGCTCAGGGATGCAGGGGGGTAATTAGAAAGGCCAAGGCAGAGATGGAACTGCGGCTAGCTTCCCAGATTAAGGACAATAAGAAGTCCTTTTTTAAATATCTAGGGGGTAAAAAGAAGGTTCTGGGTAATGTGGGGCCCTTGCAGGACACGCTAGGAAATTTGGTCATCACATCAGACAACAAAGTCAACATATTTAACTATTTCTTTGCCTCCATTTTCCTGAGCAGGGACCAGAACAGTCACCTCCCTGCTGGGTCCCCCTCAGGCCCCAGGGGAGGCCACCTAGGCCAAGGGCTAGTGAGGAACTAGTTAGGGAGCTTCTGGAGGGACTGGACATATTCAAGTCAACCGGCCCGGACAATCTCCACCCTAGAGTACAAAGGAATTGGCCGAGGTCATTGCAGGACGCCTGGCATGGCTTTACAAGCACTTGTGGTGCTCTGGTGTGGTGCCAGAGGACTGGAAGAAGGCCAATGTGGTCCCCATCTTCAAAAAGCGGAGGAAGGAGGACCCGGGAAACTATAGGCCAGTTAGTCTTACCTCGATCCTAGGCAAGCTGTTCGAGAAAATTATGCTGGCACACATCCAGGAGGGGCCAGCAGGGGACTGCATGCTTAGGGGCAACCAGCACGGGTTCATCAGAGGCAGGTCCTGTCAGACCAACCTGGTGGCCTTCTACGACCAGGTCACCAAATCCTTAGATGCAGGGGTAGCAGTGGATATCGTCTTCCTGGACTTCCGGAAGGCTTTTGACACTGTCTCTCACCCCGTTCTCATTAAGAAACTGGGGGGCTGTGGTGTCGACACCCACACAGTCAAATGGGTCACCAACTGGCTGGAGGGCCGCACCCAGAGGGTGGTAGTGGATGGGTCATTTTCTACCTGGAAGGACGTGGGCAGTGGGGTCCCCCAGGGCTCGGTCCTCAGGCCCGCACTGTTCAACATCTTCATCAGTGATTTGGACGAGGGGGTAAAAAGCACCCTGTTCAAATTTGCTGATGACACTAAGATGTGGGGGGATGTGGGCACACTGGAAGGGAGGAATAGGCTACAATCGGACCTAGACAGGTTACAGGGGTGGGCAGATGAGAATAGGATGGGATTCAACACTGACAAGTGCAAGGTGCTGCACCTGGGGAGGAAGAACCGGCACCATACCTACAGGCTGGGGAACTCCCTTCTCGTCAGGGCAGAGGCAGAAAAGGATTTTGGAGTCATCATTGACTCCCAGATGAACATGGGCCGGCAGTGTGGGGAGGCAGTCAGGAAGGCCAACCGCACCTTGTCATGCATCCACAGATGCATCTCGAGCAGGTCCAAGGAGGTGATCCTCCCCCTCTATGCGGCACTGGTCAGGCCGCAGCTGGAGTACTGCGTCCAGTTCTGGGCGCCGCACTTCAGGAGGGATGTGGACAACGTGGAGAGGGTCCAGAGGGGACATTCACATGATCAGGGGGCAGCAGGGCAGGCCCAACGAGGAGAGGCTCCGGGAGCTGAACCTGTTCAGCCTCCACAAGAGAAGGCTGAGGGGGGATCTAGTGGCCTGTTATAAACTAGTCAGGGGGGATCAGCAGGCACTGGGGGAGTCCCTGTTCCCCCGAGCACCGCCAGGAGTGACCAGGAATAACGGTCACAAGCTGGCAGAGGGCAGGTTTAGGTTAGACATCAGGAGGCGCGACTTCACAGTCAGGGCGGCTAGGGTCTGGAACCAGCTTCCAAGAGAAGTGGTGCAGGCTCCTACCCTGGGGGTCTTTACGAGGAGGTTCGATGTACACCTTGCTGGGGTCGTTTGACCCCAGTACTCTTTCCTGCCATGGCAGGGGGTCGGACTCGATGATCTGCTCAGGTCCCTGCTGACCCTAGAAACTATGAAACTATAAGTGAGGTAGGATGCTGCTGATTTGACAGGGGTATTCTGCTGATCACCGGGACACAGGGAGACATGTCTATTAAGACTCAGACTAATCTAAGCTGCCTTTGAAAGGAATCAAGGGGAAGCCCACCTCGAAGGGGAGAAAAACTCAGCAATATAGCTGGACTCCTCCCTGGCAGTTGCCAGAGCTGTGAAAGATGCCTATGAATGCTCCATTTCCCCAAGACAGCACCACACCACCATTTTTCCCAATTAATCTCCAATTAAACACTGACACGGATGAGTCAGAAGGGATAATGAGGAAAAATGCTAGGAACAAATTCAGTTAGAGCTGAGTCAGGAGTACTCAGAGCCAAAAATAAATAAGACTGGCATCAAGGTTGGGAAACCTTGAGCCTCGGTGAGCCCTGTTCACATAACCCAGGGCTCAGTGCGTGTCTGTGGCTCATGTCAAGAAGAGGAAAGAAGTATCATGGCCCCTTATCTGCTCCTGACAGAGAACTAGATTTCCAATGAAAAGCATGGCAGAAGGATCACAGCTTTGGGAGACGTGCAAAGCTTTGGAAACGGGACCCAAGGCTGACATACCCAGCAAGCCCCTCCCTGCTCCCATTTAACTGACTCTTACTACTGCTCACATTGCCATAGCGCGAAGGAGGCCCGATCACAACACAGAACGGGAAGGTGGTTGTTCCCAAAAAGCTGATGATCCAAGGTAGGAGACAACAAAGGGAGGGAGGATGATGGAGAGGTTGGGGAGTAACAAAGAAACTAGAGTGCACAGCATGGCTGGCAGCTCACCGGCTTTCCAAGCACAGTCCACGGGCTTGTAGGCATCTGAGCAAAGAGAAATGGAAGGGGACAATGAGGTGGTTTTGGGGGTGTTTGAGGATTTCTCTGAAGCAGGAGGGGTGTCGTGCAAGAAAGCACCAAGGAAATGTTCTGGAAACACACAAGCGGGGGGTGCAGGGGGCCGGCTGGCCGACTGGTCGGAGAGCCTTTGCAGAGGTCCGTCCTGGCTGTGCTGCCCGCAGAATCAGGGGGAGCTGAAGAGAAACTGCTTGTTGCTGTTCGGTCTGCCCTGGCCTCCGAGGTCCTTGGTACAGAATTTGCTCTCGGCCAGCGGCAGGCTGCGGTGGTAGTTGCTCTGCACCAAATGGGCAAGCTCCCCCCACCCGCCCAGCTGATCAGGCCCCAGCGCTGAGATCAAATGCAAGTGTATGATGCGTTGGCATCTCTGACAAGCTGATGTGCCGAGGAGAACAGGGCCTCAAGGAAATCATTTACCTGGAAGACAGAGGAGAACAGACAGGAGTGATGGGGCCTCAAGGATGGGCTCCGCAGACCTCCTGTGCCGTCTTAGTCACTTAGTCTCCTTGCTTCATTCCTGAGTGCCAGGTCCCTGGACACCACAGCAATGGGGCCACAAGACTACCTCAGATACATGGACAATTTGTACGACCCTCCAACAGCACAGTGCCCCCAGCTCCACATGGACCCCCACCCCAAATCATTGTCTGGTTCAGTGCAGGTTGGAAGACACCATCAGACAATATGGCTTGCCGTACCACTTCCAGCAGCATCTATGAGGACCATCAAAGCACTAACTTGGCCTAACTCTTCTTAGGCCGAACAGGCTTTTTTATTCCTTCCTGGGATGCTTCAATATTCCCGTAAAGAGATCTCAATCCCCCAGGCTATTTGTTGCTTGGATACCAGTGTGAGGGGTGGGAAGTGCCCTGGGACCAGGCTAGAGAAAAACCAAACCTCCCTTTGCTGCTAGGAAACTTAACTGGAAATAGCTGGCAATAACTCAGGCCAGTGAACAGCGGTGATTTGATACCACTCGGCTCAGACGGGGCAAAGCAAAAAATCAACGAGATGCTTTGGACTGGTGTCAGAGGGGCAAGGAGAGCGTCAAGCGAACACCGAACCCAGTGGGGCTTTCTGCTCTTGGCTCTTGCTGAGCTGAGAGCACTTGGCTTATTTTCCACTGAGAAATGAGCTCAGAGATTGAATTCCCTGGTAATGTCCTCTGAATGCCTCACTACCACTCTCAGCGCCTGCTGGAGTTTGGCCTCTTGTGAATCTTTTCAACAAATCCATCACTTTTTGGCACTGAAGAGCTCATCTCCAGCTGGATGGTAAAGGGGCCACATGCAGAGCCCAAGGGTCTGAGCAGCACAGAGGGCAGCAAAGACAGCAAGTGAGCAGAGTGCTCGATTGGCAGATAAGGAGCTAATGCTGGCAGAAAATTAGTTTTCAACAGTGTTGCGCTGGCTGGGGAAGGAGGAAGAGGTTGAGCACCTGGACACGGGCAGCGGGGAGGGTCTCACAATAAAGAGGACAGATGCTCCAAGCAAACAGCAACCTGGTGTCAGTAGTGCTAAGTGCATGCACACGGGATTTAAATCAGGGATTAAAATTGAGCCTGAACAGGGATGGATGGAGCTGTGCAGCCAAATGAGAGGAGTGGAGACAACATGACCCCGTTTGGGCATCCCGAGGGCCTAGGGATGCTCCTACTGCATCAGAGCAGGGGCCCAGCACTGCGGCTCCAGGAGTGAGCGGTGCCATGCAACTCGGAGGGAGGTGCAAGCAGCACTGGGACCCTAGCCAAACTAACGCCACGTAGCTGGAAGCTAGTGGATGCACTGGGGCCTGAGTATTTCAGCCTTCCCCCCTTTTTTAAACCCTTGCTCTTGGGATTCAGGGTGCATCTGTTATTCATAAAAGCCCATTCAGAACGCCTACAGGTCCCTGCTGAGACTGAGACGACACCGTGCTAGGTGCTGTCTAGATGCTGCAGGAGAGAGTCTCTGCCCCAAAGGGCTTCCAGTCTCCAGTGAAGGAAGGCAGGAGAGGAAATTCAGAAGCAGAGAGCAGGGCAAGAACAGAAGCCTGGACTCTCAAGTCTCAGCCCATTGAGCCACCCCAGTCCTTCACCGCATTCAGTCCACAAAGGGCACCGAGAAACGTCCACACCATGGGCCCCCTCAGTAGTGCAGCACCCCGAAGGAAAGACCCCTGCCCCACCTCCGGGCTGGGCCCACAGAGCGGGACCATGCCCACCTCCTGGTGCCACGCAAGCCTGGCCTCCACACGCCGTTCCCCCATACTGAGTGGGGCTGTTTCCGAAGCCAGGGCTCTATAGCAGGGACCCGAATTTTGCTAGCGTTGCTCGTATTGCTGCCATGCTGGTGAGTGCCCGTCCCAAGCCACGAGCCCCCAGGGCAGGTTGCAGCCTAGCAAAGAGGCTCATTAAAAGCTGAGCGGTGAGGGGAGCTGCGGAGGGAACGCCGCACGAGCTGGGAAGAAAGCAGGTCGCCGGGTTTCTCGCTACGCCAGCGGAGGGAGACGGGGTCTGGCCCCTGGGCTCCAGAGGTGAGCAGCTGAGCCGTGGGGCCCAGAGATAAAGGCCGATTAAAATGCACGACGGAGCAGAGACCCAGGGCTCATTTTCAACTTGTCAGGGGCAGCAAAATAAATTACAGAATAAAATCCTAGAATGACAGAATAATGAGCAATTCATTTGAAATGTAAAATAAATAGGTAAATCTCCCGTGAGCGGGCAGGATAAATGGCATTTGGCTGACATTTGGCGATTAAATTAAACAGTAAAGACCTCGTGAATAATGGGCTGTGGGATTGGATTTGGAGGGCAATATTTTTGTAAGATGGTGGGGGGAGGGCACAAGGAGGGGCAGGAGGATTTCAGATTTTAACCCATGGCTGTTTCTAATGTCACACAACAAACAGGAAGGCACACGGGCCCTCAGAGGCTGCCCCCCGGCCTCAGCCCAAGTCTCTGGGAGTCCATGACAAGACCCCCCCATTGGCCCCAGCAGGCTCCGGATCAGGCCCGCACATGATTCATCACAGAAAGGACTGCCCTTTCCATCCCTGGAAGAGGGGGACTGGGCAAGAGGGGTATTTGCCACTATAACGAGTGCCAAAAGGTCAACTTTGGCCATATAGGTTTGTATTAGCATGGCTAGTTCAGGAAGGAAAAGCTCTGCCCGACTTCAGCTGGCACTATGGGGGTGGGAAGTAGCTCGTTTAGCAGGGAAAGAGGCATGGTCCCCGGGGCTCTTATGACACTACCTCGATGTCAGCACCTGCTTCTGGAGTTTCAAGACCGAGCGGCGCTGTGGAAGCACCTAGAGGCAAGGTTGCTGGTAGCTATGCTGCTGTCAGAGCCCACAGCACTGGGGGCTGTTCACAGAGCTCAGACTGGATAATCCAGGCCCACCAAGGAAGGGTCACTCTTCCCGTTCACAGATGGGAAACCATGGCACCGACATATCCAGTGACTGCCCCCTTGCAAGACGAAGCAGCCGCAGACCCGAGCACCACGAGATCTTCAGGCCCAGCAGCACAAGCTCACCTCTCCTTCCAAGCAACCTGTCTGGGGTCACAGAGACAGGAATTGATAACCCCCAGCAGTCCTGGCTCCAGCGGCTATGGCACATCTAGCCAAAGGCTGATCAATGCTGACTTGATGCAGCAACCTGGGTCCTTTCAGGAAGTCTTCCCAGACCCTCGAGAGCCCTGAAGAGGGGAGTATGACCTAGGGCTGGATGCCATCCCTGGGCTAATAGCTCATAAGAAGCCAGGTGCCACTGGCTCAGGGGCTGGATGCATCCCAGCTTTCTGACCACAGCCTGTGGGACAGTGAGATCTAATGTCCCATAAATCACCACTGCTGGAGACCCCTGCTGTGAGCTGTAGGGAAGCTGGGACTCCCAGCAGTGCTGCAGGGCTATTTCCTAGTTGTACCGGGTAATGAGGTGCAGTAGGGCCACAGGGCAGCCCAGCCGCGGGCTTCCAATGGCTGCAGCAGGGTCAGGGAGGGACACGAATGCAGCGATGAGGGAGGGAGTGGGGCAAGCGGGGTGTGGGACAGTGCTTGAGGGGCTCATCTGGAGGACATGGCTCCTGCTGCTACATGCACCCAGGGACGGTACAGGGGCTTGTGCCCCTGGATCTGCGCCAGGGGAGGCGGGCCGGGGCTGCGCCGGGCTCTCTGTGGCGGGGCCGGGTTGCACTCAGGGGAGGCAGCAGTGGTGCTGGGAGGGGGGCTATGGAGCAGGCTGCAGCCACCCCAAAATTCACCTTATCCCCCCCATCCCCTCTGCCAGCTCCACTGCCATTACACTCCCTGGGAAGAGCAGCCTTGACTCCAGCCCACAGCAGCAGCCTGTTTCCACCCCCCACCCCCAGATCCAGGGGCACGTGCCCCCCATGCCCTCCTGGGGTGCATGCAGTGGTGGGAGCCTCCACCCTTTCCCCATGTTGGGTGCCCTGGACCAGCTGCTTGCGCATTCAGCCCCCCAAATTATTGTTTCTCCCTCCACCTATGGGAGCACCCGCTGGGAGAGGGCTGTCAGGCCAGGCCTCCGAGCCAGAGCAGTACCACACTTGGTAGGCTGCAGGGGAGGGAAGATCCTCTGTTAAAAAGCTGCTGCTTCCTGACAGGGGACTTTCAAAATGGAAATGAACCTGAGCACTCAGCCAGCCCGGAGGAGCCCTCCACCTGCTACGGGCTGCCCAGTGCCTCCCCAGACAGGCGGACACCTGGGATTCAGTAGCTGAGGTTGCAGCCCCTAAACGAGAACCAGAGCTGTCCTGGTAATTGCAGGGACCCCCTTTCTGAGCACCCTCACATCCTCCTCAAATTGAGTCCCCGCAGCCCTCTTCCTCGCCCCCATTCAGGGCATTCACTCCTCCGACCTCAACCTCGTCTCCCTCCCACCTCACCTCTCCCTTAGCTCAGCTTTCATAGCTCCCTCCCTCCCCTGACCGCAGCTGCTGGAATTATGTGGGTATTAGCAAAGGATTATGTTATCAGGGCTTCCTGGGTAATGGCAGCTGCCGCTTCTTGACCTGCGGTTCTGAGCTTGTTCTTTCACTTATCAGTGACAGGCAGAGCCCTCCTCGACCCCTCCTGCTATGACCAGCTAAATCCAGCTGGGGCCCAGAACTGCTCTGCCTAATCTCATCATGGTCCACCACCCTCCCTCCCGCATCCGCCAGCCCCTTGACACCCCAGCCATGTTCGTGCCCCCGGGGGTGACTTCCTGGCTGGGGCAAAGAATGGCTCCCCCGTCCTTCCACGCTGGTGGTAACCTGGAAATAAAACTGTGTGAGCTACTGATGGTTTCTTTGATTTGACCCCTGGACTCAACATTTTGTGTCCGGTCAACCCCCCCAAAATATTACATGACTTGTTTTTAAAGTTCTTCCCATCCCCCAAATTCTGGTTTGGATCAAAGCACATTTCACTTCCTTGCATTTCCCCACCCTCTCACAGCTATTTTTTTTTTTAATGAAATCCAGCTAAATGGTGAAGCATGCTTTCAAAAGAAAATAAAAAAGTCTACACGTTTCAAATTAAAAAGAACCTAAGCAACATTTAGGCTTTGCCCAAAATATATTTTTCCCTTTCGATTTCTTTTAGCCTACACTGCTCATTGCAGCATTCAGTGAATTAACTATGCATTGCTACTGGCAAAGGATTTTCTTCTATCCTAGTGATTCTTAGTAATAACCTCTTATTTTCATGAGACCTGTGCCATACATATGCTATCAGTAACCCAGCTCCTCTCTGATATTTTGGTGGATGTTTAATGTCAGGACAATAAAAGCCATAAGCTTCGGGCTGTGTACAGTTCTTGTTATCACCCTCCATAGCGGAGAGAGGTGACCGAGTGAGGAAGAGAACAATCACAAGATTAAGCGGATGAAGTAGTGAACTTTTGAAGAGGTGCTGGGAAAGCTTAATACGCAGGTCTTGGTCACACTGTTATTGTGGTTGCCCCAGTTGTGCTCGGTGCTATACAGCCTCATAATAAGACTGCTCCTCCTCGTAATCCTGTTGTGAAAGTAAGAGGGGTAAAAAGGCAAAACCTTGCTGTTCCAGCAGGAAATCAAGACACAGCGCTATTAAGCACCAAAGTATGAACCTGTCGGTAACTACTTACCCCGTGGAAATAACACAGGTAGACATTCACTGGTGCCGACCACAAAAATTCTCTACGTGACTCAAAGACTCAGAGCCAAGTGTTGAACGCTGATGTCCCAGCTCTCAGGGCCATGCTGTAACCACCAGGCTCTCTCTCCTTCTCCAAAGGGACAATCCCTCCCAAAATTCAACAAGTACCATAGACTCATTAGAAATCAAAGAAAATGAAGTTTGGAAGGGACCTCAAGAGGTCACCTAGTCCAACCCCCTGCTTCAAGCAGGATCTTCCTCAACTAGATCATCCCAGCCAAGGCTTTGTCTAGCCAGGTCATAAAAAACTGCAAGGACTGAGATGCCACAACCTCTCTGGGTAACCTGTTCCAGTGCTTTATTACCCTCCGCACAAGAAAGTTTTTCGTAATATCTAACCCAGCAGTTTCCAAACTACGACAGATTGTGCACCGCCAGTTTAAAACAATACAACCTTAAGTACCACCAGCAAATTTTTGTCATATAAAGTAATTATAATACATCTGTTAATGAGTATACCACTGGCAGGTTGTCTGTGTACCACTGATGGTACCCGTACCACAGACTGGGAACTGCTGATATAATCTAAGCTTCTCTTGCTACAACCTGAGACAAATACGTGCCGCTGCTAGTCGTCCCCGGGGATCACACATTCCCGCGTGTGGGAATCACTCTACAAGAGCAGGTGGCTGTGCTCCTCGTTGTTCTGCAAGGTGCCGGTCACACCTGGAGCTGGGGACCCGAGTAAAGCTAGACTGAGAACGGCAATTCTGTTTCACAGAGGATTCGTGAATCTGGGGGCTCCGTTCAGGATCAAACGGTGCTGAGCATCAAACGTCTCGGGAAACCCAATTGCCATTCTGCACATAGCTCTTATCTTGAACCTTCGCCTCACTTGTGCCTCAGAGCACTCGTCTGTAAACCAGGGGATTATATGACTCCACGGGGAGATAGTGAGAGCAGCAGGCAATTAAAGCTTGTAAAGGGTTCTGAGAAGCTCAGTCAGGGAGGTGTTATACACAGATGCAAAAAGCCACTGAAATCTTGCAGTCACATACAGCCCATGGATGCCAGGACTACGCAGGTTTGATTCACCTCTGGGCAACTCAACTGATATGGATGCCGTTTCGCCTGGTTTCCAAAGAGAACCAGGCTGCTTGCACTGGTGAGTGGCTTCCTGGCCCCAAAGATGCAAAAGCGCTTGAGAAATCAGTCCATCCTTGTGCTGGGCATGAATTCTCTCACACTCCCCTGCCTGGCAGCCCCTTCTGGCCTGGAAATTGGCTGCTGGCAGCACTGGGGAAGTGAGAACGTGGAGGACCTCTACCTTAATAAAAGGCATGGGGGCTGTACAGAGGAGCACTTCTGATGAAGCCACCTGCTGTGCCTGTGGGTACACAAGACTGAGAAGCAGCTCTTCTCTGTGCAGACAGCAACCTCACTCACGCTGCTTTCTGGCTCTCTTCATATACCTCTATAAACCGAGGCTACCTGGCCTGCTTGGCTGACCCATGGCACAGGCATCAGAGATGCCTCCTCCAGTACAGCCCAGACAAGCCAGATGGAAAGAGCTCAGTACAACCTGGCCGAGGCCGTGGGGCTTGGGAACCGGCTCCTGTGCAAGCCAGGCCGTAGCACGCAGCCCTCCAGCTAGGGCACTGGGGCTGGGGATGTCCAGTACCATGCAGGAAGAAGTGCATGAGAGGGGGGAAAAGGATTCCCCCAAGGGGCTTCCACAGACCATCACTAAGGTTACAGGACCAACTCTGCCCTCCATTATTCCAGTGCAAATCCTGCAAGACTGCCCTGGTCTTGCTCTTATGAAACTGGGAGCAGGGAATTTGAATGCTTCTTTCAGCACAGCCAACACAAGGGCTCAAGGAAGCCCTTGATGGACCCTGGCTCTTCTTCCTCCAGTCCATTGGGACCGGAGCTGGCTGTGATGGCAGCAGAGGGAGCTCTGAGCTGTGCAAAGGGGTATGGCTGCAGCCTTGCCTACAAGCCTATCCCCACTCTGCAGCCAGGTCCCCAGAAACCTCAGGACAACACTAAGACCCTGCCGACGTATCAGCCAAGCTGTGTTCCTTAAATCACTCCAGGGCCCTCCTGCTGCAGGACTCACAGCCTCTCCAAGGTCAGTATGAAGATAGCTTTTCTCTAGCGTCTCATCCTGCTTCCAAGCCCCGGTGGGGAGGGAGTTGGAGGCATGCTCTTTTCCTTGTCCTCTCCCCCTCTCGCCCCCAGATTCATTCATTCATTCAGGCCATGGACCAGATCTAGACACACCAGGAACTGGGGGGCCCATGGGCTGCATCTCAGCCGGGGGCAGGATTGGGAGCAGAAGTACTGTGGAACGGTTCTGTCACCACGTGGGAACGTGCTCCCTTCAGCCGTGACTCCCGAGGCAGACCAGGGGGCTCGAAACACATGGCACCGACTGGTAGCACTGTACTGCCCATGCACACACTTACCTGCACTTCCTCCATGCTCAGCCTGCCCCTCCTTTGCATCCCTCTGCTTCCTCCAGCCTCCTCCCTTTCCATGCCTTTCTCCTCCTGTAGCGTATACTATAGTTTATCAGCACAGCCCGAGAGATTAAAAACCCTGACAAGAAACATCTCTCTTCCTGATGGGGAAAAGAAACAGAAAAAGAGCCTTTATCTGCCAGACAAAGTGACACAGAGGGGAAATAGAGCCATTAAGAGCTGCCAAGGCCAGATGCTAAACCAAGGGCCTCCTCCCTGTGAAAGGTGACACCAGTGGAGATCCGGTGGCTCCCAGAGACTTTACTGCTCTGTGATCTAGTAGAGAGCGCCAGAGCGAGAGGCGAAGCATTGCTATGTATAGAGAGCCTGCGGTTCACAGCGTGTGCAGGGTCAGATAGGCAGGGGTGCAGATCCCACCACACCAGAGCAGGCAAGGAAGGGGGCCGTGCATCAAGGCTGAATCCCAGCCTCTCCCAAAGGTTAAGACCAGGGGATGCTCTTGGCGCCCTTTCTAACAAAATGCCAGCGAGCTCCGAACAGCAAGCCGCCCCGGCAATGGGTAATCGTCAGCCTAATAAAACACTGAGGCTGCAACACCTGAACCAACACTGAGCGTGAGCGTGGAAAGGAAATTTAATTGGAAATGTTGTCTGCAATTTAAATGTCAAAGGAGAAATCATCCCAGCGCTCCCTGCTGTTCCTTGCTATAAACTGGCAATTTCAGCATCTGAGCAGGGGAGACAAGGAAATGTCAAGGAGGCGCTTTGCATATCAGCTCCCGTTCAACTCCCTGGGCCTGGCTGGAGGGCTGCTGGGGAGACGGGGCAATGTCGGCTCCCACCTGGGCAGGCCTGGGGGTGGTCACAGCTGCGCTCTGTCTTTAGCCGTTCCTTTTCCCCCTTCACTTCAGTTTAGCAGGAGGGCAAGGGCCTGATGTGAGTCATTAACCTGGGATGGGAGCGAGAGCAAGCTGCAGAGGGAGTCCCCAGGGCAAAGCCCGGGGGGATGGTACCAGCACCAGGCCCTGGCCAACCCTCAGGCCTGCACAGGAAAGGAGCCTAGGGGGCACTCAGTGGCTTTCGACACCCAATGGCTGGCTGGGGTCTCAGCAGAGGGCCCTGGGTCAGGCTTCCCTGCTCGTCCCTGCAGGCAGGCGGTGACAACATACTGATGTGGGGCGAATCCAGCGGACTCCACTCAACCCCACACAGCCCCCTGCCCATTTCTGGCCCCCAGGAATCCTGCTATCAGAAGCATCGAGCTTTCGGTAGCCCACCATCACACAGGAAGGGGCAGGCACGGCAGACAGCATGGGATGGAGGGGCTGAGCCTCTGTTCGCAGTGCCCATGGGTTTCACCCCTCTTCCTGTCCTGGAGCATCCAGAAGCAGGTGGCAGCTTCTCATTTAACCCCAAAGTTATTCCACCCCCTTGATCAGCAAGAACTCAAACTGGAAGGGTGCTGTTTAAGCAAGTCACATGGAGGCTGGCCAGGGCTCCCAGACCCCAGGCCAGCTTCTCGTAGCTGTGCATGTGGTTGACCAGTAGGTGGGCTCCTTGGACGCCAGGTCACCCTGCCATAGTAACAAGTGGGGTGACTGGGGTATGGCCAGGGTTTTCCAGATCCAAGGTCAACGTCCCACAAGAACAGAGTGGTTTGACCTGGGGCCTGCGTGGAGCTTTCTAGACTACAGGTCAACCTGCCATAGGAATGAATGGGTTGACATGGCCCTGGGTCAGGTGGCTGCCAGCTACCCCTGCTGCCTGCTACCACTCCAGGAGCTCTCCGGGGCCTGAACACACCAATGGTCCACAGCACCTGACCTGAAACCATTCAAGGCAGCCCGCTACGTTTCCCCAGCTCTGGGGCCCAATCCTGACACCATATTCAGAGGCATTGGGCGTTGGCTACAGTCAAGGCTGGGGATTTTGACTGGGTTGTGCCAATGCTCTGGCTGGAGCTAAAACCTGGAGGTTCCCAACAAAATGTCTTGCCCCACCACTCAGAGTCAGACCGAGTGCTACATTTGGGAGCAGGAAGGAATTTTAGCTCATGGCCAGATTGAAGAAGACTGCAGGGAGTTTGTCTCCCTCTGTAGCAGGTGTGGGGGGAGCAGAGGTTGTGGGGAGGGAAAGCCCCTCTTCCTTGGATCTCTCAAGCTTATTTTAACAATGCTTGTAGCAGCAGGACACTAGACAAGGATTTGTATGGGATGGTTTGGCTACGGATGATCCTGTCTTGGGTAGGGGGTGGGTCTTGATGACCTCTGGAGGGCTTTTCCAGCCCTCCTCTTGTATGATCCTATGGGATTGTCTATGCTGCCTCATTAGCCAGGTGTGCAAACTTTTCTGGAACAAGGTCTCCCATGGGCAAGCTTTGAAGCACGCTTTCCATGGGCTGGTACAACTCAGTGGCCTAAGCAGTTGTGGGACGTGCACACCTGCATGTGCATGTGCACGCACAGGCAACTAAGCAAGATGAAGGCAAACTCATAGAAGCACCCAGACAAAGACCAGAGGGGCTGTTTGGGGACTGGACTGTGTCATCAAGCCGTGAGCTCTGTACTGAGGGCTGTGATGACCTGTTTCCCTTGGAGAAGCACTGATTTGGGCAGGTCCCACATCCCATAGTGCTGCTCTGCTGCACGCCGGATTACCCAGCTTTCCCCCTCCCATCATACAGCAAGAAGAGACAGAGCCAAAGCCCTACCCGCACCCTGCCGTTTGCTGACTTGCATCTCCTAAGGGACGGCAAAGCTTGCTCCCATATAGACCCCATGAACTGCTGCCCAAGGGGAGCAGAGCACCTCACTCACACTGCCTGATTTGCCACCTTTCCTCAGGAGCAGCCGCAACCACTAACCCACTTAGCCTAACCTGTCCCTTTAGCTAGAGCCGCCGTGTTTTCGCTGTGGAGTGGCTCAGACGCTGGCTTTGTGCTTGCTAACGTGCCTGCATCTAGCTGTTTAGCAGAAGCAAACAAATGCAACCAAGTGCCCTTGTAGAAATGTCACCTCTGGAGAGGTTTTTATTTACTTGCTGGTGTGCTTGCTGCTGGTTATTTAGACGGAGCTGACTGTATTTGTTTTCAATGGTAGAGCGAGAGGTGCTTCCTCTTTGGAATGGGGATAGCAGTTACATTACCTCTCCTGTCCCTTCATTTCCCTTCTCCCTTTGTATGGAGTGGCTGGCATTTATTATTCAAGCAACTGGAGGCAGGTTTAGAGTGAACTTGATGCCGTGACCTCAGTAAATGCGTAGGAGCCCGTTTTCCCCTATGACCTTCCTCCCTCCCACGGCTCATGCAGAATAGCCAGAGAGTCATGCCTTTATTTCAGCAGTACAATATACATGTCAGCTCCACACATTCAGCCCAGACCATATGCTTATGCTTAAAGGCATTCGTTCTAGGGTTATCATGGGCCGTGACGGGGTTGGATGCATGGTGGAGTGCTGAGGAAGGTAGGCATTGTATATTTTCCAGCCACAAAAATCAAGTTGATTTGAAAATCTGCCTCTGCATTGGAACAAATTAATTCAGGTCAAGGGGACTGATGTACAGGCTCAAGCATTCGGCTGAATAGGAAGGGGATGCTTATGTTTAAAGCATGAGTTTAAATTGGAGCTAGATGGAAAATGTTCATCAGTAAAAGTGTTCTGAGAATCATTAATTAAGCTGAACTGCAGATGAAGCGTTCCACCATCAAAACATTTCCAGAGCAAAAACTTCTTAAATGTTACAACTGCTCTGCTGAAAGGTGGGCATTTTTTTCCACTTCTAATGTCGGATGAAAACCGCGGCCAGTGCAACTGCCTGTGATGCACAAGTCCTGGACTTCCCCCTAGCTCTAAGGCCGGTGCTGAATTGGGGCCCTTGTCCTCTCACAGGCTCAGCTGCACTAGTCACTGAAGGCTGCTCCATACTTAAAAAGCTGCAACCAGCTAAGCCATGCTGATGTAGGCTGTGATTTTTAACTCAAACATGGTTAAGCCAGAAAATGTGGATGCCATCTTGTTCCTGCAAAGGGGCTTTATTCACATAGAGTGGATTTGAGTTTGGCAAAGTGAAGCAACCTCTACCATCATAAGCAGTTATACATTGGTATAATGCAGCTACACAGATGATCACTTCTACCCCACCAGACCCCACAGCAACTTTGAAACCAGTCAACAGCCTCACCCCCCACTTCTTCAGCCTCAAAACACAACCACCACTTGGGAATGATTTCACCCCTAGGAAGGGAGCAGGACTGGAAGCCCTCAGTCCTGCACAAGTGGCAGGTTGAAGGCCCACATTTTGCACATGATATGCACTGTGGGGGCGTTATCTTTTATGCAAGTACATGTACATCTCCATGCACAGCAGGCATTTGTGACAGAGATAATTTAGCTAGTGGAAACCATTTTGATCTTTTTTTTTGGTGCGGGAACAGGGGAGGGGGTGAGATTTCCACTGCAATTATTTTTTATGGAACAATTCTATTTTTCCCCCCAAAAGTCAAACTCGTAAACTGCTCTAATTATATAGCTATTATATTATAGAATTATAATTATATGTGTGCGTGCGTCTCTCCCCATATATTAGCACACATCCATACACACATCATTGAGAAACTAGAATTCCCTGTTTTGCAATGATGCGCCGCTGGGAGCTTGTAAGATATCAGGCTTAACATAGCTACATGTTTATAGAAGAATGCGTAGATTCTTGCTTTATAGAAGAATGCTTGTATTCCATTAATATTAACTTCTGCCACTTCAAAGCAGGCACACCGTAACTAATTGAACTTGGCTTTGCAGGCAGAAGAAAATGGCTTTCATGTCTTGGCCAAATGTTACAAGTTCTCCAACATAACTTTTCCTCAACATGCAGCGTAAAGAGGAGACAGGACGGTGTTGTGCAAGGCGATGGCTTTTATTAGCATTCATCTGCTGTGACCTTCATGCTGCGACTGGCTCTGGCGGACTGGCCTTTTGCGAGTCACGCAGCCCTAGCGCGCACGTGCAAGCCAGATGAGGGATGGCGCGTGGAGTAACGCTTTGCAGCTGGACGGGACCTTTCGTCACCAGATTTCAAAGCGTGCTGTGGAGCTGGTGGAGGGAAATGCACCTTCAAACTCCCGTTCTGTTGTCACTGTTCCTGTTTGGAACAGCAATAATGCTCTGGGTTTCTCACAGAACAGAAACTTGGATATTTTGGGGGGGAAATGACCCAAAGAACCTTGTCATTTCAGCATGGTTTTCATACCTGAGCCAGCTTATTGCCTTCTGGGGACAGCCCAGGGAGTCTGGAGAGCACAGCTCCGTGCCCCCACCCCAAACCACTCTTCTCCTGGGGACTCTGATGTACTCCAGGGATGCAGGGGGACAGGCTCACATCCCTGCTCTGCTTTCCCTGCCACATCCCAAAATATCCTTCATCCCATGCTGCAAAGCAGGCTCCAGCAGCGCAGGCCACATGCCAGGGACTGCAAGTTTCCAGCAGCAAGAGAAGTCAGGACCTGAGACAGAAGCTGCCTTTTCCCTTTGCTATTCTTCCCTCTCCTTTCATGTGTCCCTGTGGTCCTGCTTCCTTCAAAGCAGACTCCACGAGCAGCAGAACAGCTCTGGACCACCTCAAGCATTAGCCCTATCTGACAGATTTCAAGATGGTGTTTTCTCCCTGCACAAGCCTCCATGCTGCTGGAGGGGGAAAGGACTGTCAACATGAAAGCCTTGCTCAGCAGCTTCCATTTCAAATAGTTTGGCTGCCTTTAAAGTGGGCAAAAGGGCTTGTAAGGTGGTCATTAAGATGGGAGTTGCTAAGAGCAGGACACAAAGCCCCAGACCACACTGAAGGAGCAGTTTAACGTCTCAGCTGGGGCTTGACCCCAGGACACCCCTCATTATGCCTCAAACCAACCCCCTTTGCTGTGCAGCGATGAGCTTTAGCACTGCCCTTATGGTAAGTCTGGGTCAAAGCACGCTGGGTATCAATAGAGGTTACGTTTAATTACTGAGGTGTTATTAGCGGGAGATGCATCTCTGTTTAAGGAGGAGCAGTCTTTGCTCCGAGGTTGTGCCTTGAATGTGCAAAGGGATTAGGCCCTTGCCTAGCATGAAGCACAGAGAAGCATGGTCTTTGCGACAAGACTGCTGGGACAAGGACTGGGAGGGTTTTTTTCCTAAGTCCCACAGGAGCAGGAACCGGCTCATCTGCAGTCAAGTCAGCAATGTCAAAGCCCACGTTCTTTGTGAGACTCGGATTTGGGCTTAGGATGACAAAAATCCCATGACTACCTCTCTCTCACTCTCGGCCTCGTGTAGACAAAGCACATTTAAACAAAGCAGGGAAGTCTCTGGATCAGACTGGCTTGCCCGCTTCAAGCAGGTGCTGAAGGGAAGGTCTAAGTGCCTGGCATGAGGGCAGCTCTGTGCACTAAGCGGTACTACCTGCAATGACGGTGGCCTGCCTTCTCCCGCTCGGGTCTGGTTTCCAAGGGCTCTCTTCCCTGGCATTTGCTGGATGCCCACTAGCCCCTTCCCCCTCCTCTGAGAGCAGAGCTAGGCTGTAGCGAGATGAAGCAAAGCCAAAAAGAAAAAAACCGAACCCGCCACGCAGTATATCAGCCTCTGCCACAAACAACCTTTCCGACGACTGTAATGTGGTAAGAAATTCTGCGCGTTCAGCAGAAGCGGGGCTGGCTGCGAAGGTTACAGATATTAAAGTACATTCACGGCACCGCGTTAAAATCCCCAGCAAAGTCACAGGCTTGGCAATTTGATGCAGCCGGCCGGACGCTGATCCCTGCTGCGCTGGCCTCCGCGGCGTGGAGCCACGTTGCCGGCAGCAGAGTAAAGGCGATCAGAACTCGACCTCCAGGGAGCATAAAGCGCAGGTGCGTTATTTCCAACGTCCCCCTGCCCTGCCAAGTCGCCGCATGCCGAAACAGCGATTAAAATACAATAAATCATCGTAAAAGCCACCCGCCTGCATTAGCATTCAATCGCTCCAACCAATCGAGCGCAGAGAATGCAATTAGGAAAACATCCAAGGAGGCGGTGGCGGGGAGCCAGGCAGCGAGGGGACAAGAGGCTGCCAGCATGGGCTGTTTCATAAGGGCAAGAAGCTGTCTCGGTGGGATCACCCGCCCCTCAAAGCCAAGTCCCCTGGGGGATGATGATGGCTAAGGAGATTCTGGCGATGGGCGAGGGTGGGATGGAGGAAAGACGAACACTGAAATCCAGCCATGGCTCACCCCAGGTAGGGCCACAGGGCTTGTCCTGCCACCACGGATGGCAGCAGAAAGCCTGTGAAGTGGGGAAAACACTGGAGTGGGACTCAGACCCCCTGTACAGGCCTTTAGGATGTGCCCTCCCCATGCCCTCGCATGTCCCAAGAGGGCTGCTCCTAAGCATCCCCCACCCCCAATTCCAGCTCACGGGAGCCAAAGCTGGAACTGCTGTGGCGCAGCTGCTCCCGGGGTGCCCCTTCGTGGCTGCTTGAGCCCTCCGGGGGGCATCCACCCCCGCGGCATCGCTGGGCTTGGCCCGTGCGAGTGGCAGAGGGTGGGTAGGGTGGGCTCAGAAGCAACCCCATGGGACAGGCCAACGACGTCCTCCCCCTGCTTCAGGCACTGTGCAGCATCAGCCACCACGGTCCAGTCTGGCCAGCCTCTCATCTCCGTGGCAAAGCAGCCATCGCGCCCCCTCTCCTCCCCTCTCATCTGTTGCGTTGCGTGGGGGACGGAGCAGGAAGGTCACTACAAGGCCAGGCAGAAAGCCCCAGGTCACGGCAGGGGGATGCAGTTTGGCGTCTCCCGTTGGCTCCCCCTGCCCAGCACCATATTGCCGAGGAAAGCGTCCTTGAGAAGTTGGCTTCGAGAGCTCGCTGTTTCCCAGTGGCAGCAGGCCGCTGCTCCATCGCAGACTAATCGCCTCCTGCTCAGCGGGGCACCCCAGTGTTTACAGATTTCCGGGTTTTGTTTTGTTCTTCTTTAAAGAACATCGACTCCATAAAACAACAATTAGCTGGCCTCCAAATTTATGAGTGTAATTTGCAGTGCCATTAAAGCATGTGCAGCCATGGCTTTCATGCAACGGTAATTGTTTGGGCTTCTGTCGGGGAGCCAGCACACGACACGCTGCTGGGCTCTGAAGGCTTCACAGGGAAAAGAGAATAAAGAGCCTATTGTCCTTCCTCTCCCTGGGAGAGCCTGGCCAAGTGGCGAGAGCATCTGGCCCATACCAGTGGGGAGAGCGCTGCAGCCGTGCCCATCAGCCAAGCTGCAGAGATGGCAGCGTCGGCCGTGACGAGCGGGAGTCACAGGGCTGGATCCTTCCCTGCGATTTGACATACAGAAAGCAGCGCCAGTTTGCTCCAGCTGAGAATCCGGCCGGCTCGCTCTGACAACAGAAATTGCACGCGCGCACACACTTACTCCCGCGAAAGCCTTTGTGGAGCTGAAATGAAGGGAAGCTACAAGTCAAGGACAGCTATTCACAAGGCTGCTACAGCCTCTCACGCAGCAGGGCTCTGGATTGATTGAGGTCGCCAGACTCCACTACACAAAATGGCCCTAAAAGAAACTGCTGCCCTCCAACAGCGGCTGCTGGGAGGCAGGCGAGGCCCGAGGCTTGAGTGTGCAAGGCTGTGATGGCTCTCTGCAAGCAGGGAGTAGGTAGGGGCTTTCAGTCCCAGTGCCCTGCATTTTGGAGGAGGGCAACAACTAGGAGAGGGCAATGGGTGTGCAACATCCCCAGACTGAGCACAAAAGCCGCTGGCCCCTGTGGACACAGAGCCCTTGGAGAGTCGCACAGCCCCAGGGCTGGGACGGAGAGCTGGAAGCCCGAGCACGCACCAGAGCTGGAAGGACAAGCTGAAGCCACAAACCACTGACCTACACCAGAGTCAGGGAGCTGAGGGGACACAGGAGGGTGAAGGAGCATGTGCTTAGCTGCTCCAGGTGTGAAGGAGAAGTGCCAAGACCCTTGGTCGTGGTCTGTTCAGCCCCTTCATGGCTGACTCAGAGAGAGGGACATTGTCATGCAAATGCAGGCTTTCATGAGCTTAGAGGAAATCTCCAAGAGGAGACTGGATAGTCATCTTGCTGGGAGCCACCTGACCCCACCTGTCTTTCCTGCCTGGTGCAGGGGGGCTGGACCCGATGATCTCCTGAGGTCCCTTCCAGCCTTGCAATCCATGAATAGTTCAGAGGCAAAAGCTGAGCTTAAGCAGCAGAAACTCATGCATTTTGATCCAGTCCTAGCCGGTGACATCAGGACAGCTGGGCTAGCCAGGGGCCCGGCTTAAAGGTTGCAGTCAGACGGAGAAGGAGAGCTTACAGGAAGGCAGTGTCAGGGGTAAGCACAGCTTCCTAGATGCGGCCATAGCAGAGGCACCCAGGTCAGATCCACCCCTGGGCACTCCCTGCCCCTACCCACACTGACTGGCACCTCTGCATGCTCTGGGCAGGGGTGGGGCGGGCAACATTAGGAGGGGCCCCATCGCAGTGGGCAGCTCCTGAAGAAGCCCACCAGGGTCCAGAGCTGGGGCAGGGGCCAGGCAGAGGAGGAGACTAGGCATAATGCTGCTGTAGAGATGAGAGGAAAGCACAGAGCTCCTCCTCCTCCCACGCCTGTCACTGCCTTGCCTGGCAGGGTCTCCCCCATGTCCTTGGCTCCCATGGAGCAGAGCTACCCTGCCGGGTGCTGCCTGCCCAGGCCCCAGTGGGCTGGATCCCCAGGGGCCTCTATCAGCAAGACCCCACTGCAGAGAGCAGTGGGACCTATACGACTCTTCCCAGTCACTGGCCTCCAGGGGTTTCACCCATGAGACCTACTTGCCCAGACAGCTTTCCACATGCCAGTTCCTGCCATTGCTAGGCTTGTGCAGCCCCAGTGCGCGCAGCAAAGGAGGAACCTGGCCTCAGGTCGTCACTGCTGGGTTATACATGCGTGATGTGGGCAGAGAAGCAGTGGCAGCCATTCATCTAGGAAAGGCAAGGAAGAGACTTCTCTAATGCAGAGGTGAGAGAAAGCGTCAGAACAGCCCTGTCCTGCATCCCTCATCCCTCACAAGCCAAGCTCTTAAGTAAAAGTCACTGGCGTCATCTAAAAACGAGCGGCTAATCTCCGAAGGGAGCCTGAGGATTGAAAGAGATGAGCCTTGGTGGAGTTAATGGTTTCTTCTCATTACCAAGATCCCCCAGTGAAAACGAGACTTCATTTCCATATCCAGCCGCTCGGCCCCTGCCCCAGTGCCAGCAAACCACCTGGCCCCGCTGGGAGACGTGCAGCAAACAGAAGCGGAGCAAACTCCTTGCCCCACCTCCAAGCCCTCCGCTGCCCAGCGCTCTCCACTCATCCCAGCTGCGCGCTGCTCTCGCAGAAACCGGCCCAGCGAAGCGCACGCTTCTCAAGGCTGAGAGGTGGCAGGGGAAGGACGGTGCTGCTGGCATTTTTAAACAGCACGACCTCCACTCCGGAAGACAAAAAGGGGTAGTTGGTAATAGGGCGGAGAGCTGGTGATCAGAGTCCCTTGCATCCATAGTAGTGAGGCTTTTCCTTTCGGGCTTGGTGGCAGCTGCCTGCAGAATCGCATTGTGCAGCTCTTGGGAGAGGCGCATAGCAGAGATTGTTCCTCGCGGTGCACACATACAAAGGCAGCACTTTGGAAAAAGGGCTTTCTCTGGTGGGGACTGATTCAGGCAGGGGAAGCCGTCCCTTTGGGTTACGTGGACCTGGGCTCAGCTCCTAGTCTGTCGCTATGAGCCCTGTATCGCTGCTCTAGAGCATTGACAGCATGCAGCCCCCTCCACTCTGCTGAGACATGACCACTGGAGCGCTCAGGACAGGGCAGTGATCTCTGTCTGTTCATCTAGGATTCAGGGAGTGCTGTGACAGTGCCGGGAACACAGATTTCTGTCGTCTCCCCCGCCTGGGTGGAGAAAAATAAAACCAATAGCTTGGTTTGTGGCAGGATTGCCAATAAAACTGTTTTTATGTATTATGGAGGCAAATAAATGTCAGCAACAGAAGCGTCTGGGAGCCACGGCCCCCTTCTCTGCATCCAGCGCACATCCCACCTGCCAGGGAGCTGTACCGTGCACAAAACAGACGGTCCCATCAGGTCACAATTCCTGCAGACTCACAATTTGTGTCTAGCGTCTAGGAGGCAGGAATGAATAGCAGGCATCTTAAGGGGGAAGGGATTTGCATAGGAGGCGGCTATCAGCACAGCCCAGAAAGCCACACGGCCACCTGCCAAGGTTCACAAGAGGCCACGGCTATCTGCTTGATAGCCTGAGCTATCCTCTCAGCAGATGCCCAGCGCCCACCGAGACTGGAGTGCGATTTATCAGGGATGTCTCTAGGAGTGGCGT
Organism: Crocodylus siamensis; assembly: GCF_052110815.1. Classification (NCBI taxonomy): domain Eukaryota; kingdom Metazoa; phylum Chordata; order Crocodylia; family Crocodylidae; genus Crocodylus; species Crocodylus siamensis. The sequence continues at coordinate 11,264,857 of NC_143406.1, read as the reverse complement.
CACACCCTTGCAGAGCCCATGCGGATACTCCGAGGTCTGTGGGCCCTGCCCAGGTCTGATCTGCTGCAGCCACCTTGGAGCCAGATCACCTCCGTTCTCACCACCATGGCGCCCAAACCAGCTCCGTAGCATGCTTTGCTGGCTGCCCCAGTGCTCTCTGAGCTCAAACCTGGGCCTCAGATCCATCCCTCACCACTGCTCAGCCCACCCTGTGCAACTCCCGCCCCCGGGGGAGGGCCAGCGTGAGGCCTGTTTCCACCCGAGGCTCTTACTGGGATCTGCTCTACCCTTTCCTCTAGCTCACCATCCTCTCAGCACCCCCACTGCCGCCCTTTCCCCCAAAGCACCATGGCACTTCCTCCTTGCACTCTTCCCCCCCAGCTACCTTGAATCCACCTCCTGTAACTTATCCCCATAGCTTACCATTGACTCTTACTGTAAAAACATGTTATATTTTGCATGAAAGAAGATATATATAAAAATAAATTGTATTGCATTGTGTGGAGATGGAGCAGTAAATCATGAAGCTCCTCTTTGTGCATGTCTTATGGCATCATTTTTAAATGGTAGAAGCATGTCTTCAGATTTATGTGCATCTTTGAGGTCTAATTTACATTAAAAAAAAAACAAACAAAAAACCAACTGAAGAGTATTCCTTATGCCCCAGAGGCACAACAGACACAAAGAGCACACCTAATAAATTAAGACTGTTTGGATAAAACTTATATAAAACTCTCACATATGCTAATAAGATGAAAGACTATAATTATGAGCTGAATTGTGTACTGACAGCAGTGGCTCTGCACAGTAAGTGATAGAATTTTTCAGTGTCCTTGAAGCCTAAATAACATATTGTGAGACAATCCTCCCTCATAAATCTGTCCCTGCCAGCTCCTTCCAACACCTGGAAGACGCAAAGGGATGCGATAATGACTTCTCACATACTTAGTGTACATTTCCTCTTTATAGGGACCGTCCTGATTCAAAAGCATCTTTCCCACCTCTGAAATGGCACCAGTGGCAACCAATTATGCACTGTATCTCCCAGGATTTTGGAGCGCAGGGTGCCATTTATGGGAACAAAGTCCAAAACAGAAGGGCAAAAGCAGGGGGCAAGGCAGGGAGGAGGGATGGGAAGAGTCTCTCCAATTTTCAAGGGCCCACGCTTTTCATCCAACATAAATTTTTAACACGGGAGGAATTTAATTTTGCTATACAAAAGCTGGAAAGTAATAGAGTCTGTGTAAACAGTGAGCCATAGGGAGCTTGCGCTCCACAAATATGTACTGCCAACCAAAGCAATTTCCACGGCAGTTTAATTCATGAGTCACTGTCCGCAGTGCTGAAAATATAATCCTCTGCAGCCCTCTGAACAAAATCTCCGGTTGCGGTGCTGAACAGCACGCCTCAGGCCTCGGCCTAGGATGCTCCAATTCATACGTCATTGCTGTCCATCACAGTCAGGCACGGTCAGCCTCGGCCTCCAGACCGCTACTGCATGAGCCAGAATTCACAGGCTTGTGGGGGCCCTGCCTTAGACTTGGGGCAGGCCCAATCTTCCTCTTGGCTCCTCAACCGCACAGCCAGGATGACAATGCCTTACTTCTTGGCAAGTGTATTCACTGACACTTCTGATGCTTCAAGTCCTAGGAGGATGGGAGACATATATTGATCCAGAAAAAGAGCCCAGATTTTCAATATTGCTGATGCGCCAGCATGAACTGGGAGTCATGCTATCTCAAGGGAGGACAGGGCCCAAGGGAAGATTTAAGCTGGACATAAGGAAAAACTTCTTTTCCATGAGGGCAGCTAGAAGCTGGAACACTCCCAGCACAGATGGTGTGGGTGCCATCCTTGGAGGTGTTCAAGGGGAGGCTGGATAAGCATCTTGTTGAACTCATTTGAGCCCAATAACCTTCTGCCCATGGCAGGGGACCAGACTTGATCTTGCAGATCCCTTCCAGTCCTTTGATTCTATGATTCAGCAAAGACTTTGCTCTGGATTTACACTGGAGAGAGATCAGTACATGGCCCAGAGTCAAAAAAATTGGTCCAACAGATATAGGTATAAACAGTGGCACCAAGGACTCCAACATTTGGATGCTCTGTGAACACATAGTGGCCAGTTTCTGTCCAAAAGGGCTCCCAGAAACCCTTCCAGCAAGGTGGGATGCTAGTATGGGGGCTTTTTTTCCCCCAGCCACATTGAAATGGCTCACTTGAGGTCAGTGGCATGTTTGAAAGTAGACCTCAGACAAGCCCTTCTCTTCTGGACGATGCTGCCTCGGTCATATTGGAAGGACCATCTCAGCCCCTCAGCAAATTCATACGCGGCATCACTGAAACATGAGACTAATTTCGCTCTGCCTCTTCTTACCTTTGCCCTAAACTTGTATCTTTGGGTTGGTTTTTCATTCAGATGCAAGCAAGTCATATAACAGGCACTTAGTTCTTCGCTGATGTTGAGGAGTATTGTTCCCTTATAGCTATGATTATAGCTCAGCTGAATAACTTTTAATGGTGCTATAAATTGCAAGGTTATTTAACAATACCAAATCAATTGGCTGCATTAGCACATTACCTGGAGTTAAACATAAACCAAAAGGAAGTTATTAAATAAAATATGCCATGGCTGCAGTATTTTCCAGAGTCCTTTTCTTCCCTCTCTGAGCTGACGGAGACAGTCAGCACATTCTTTTATTCAGATCAATACTGCATTTGAATGTGGCCACCAGCTCAATTATTGCTTCAATTACAGAAGCAAGAGTCTGGTATCACACACCTACCCCTTTACTGAAAAAAAAAAAAAAAAAAAAGAAAGCGACACACCATACATGTTGCCCATTAAAATGATACCTGGGGGAAATCATTAACCCACTAATTTGAAATCAATTTAAAGTACATTTGCCTAATGACACAAGCACTGTAAATTATCTATAAATTGTTAATTTAGGAGACTGCCACACCAGAATTTTTTTGTTTTATTAATTGGCTTTTCCAGATGTGAGTAACTTGAAAGCTTCATAATCCACATGTCTTGGTGAGAAACCATTACAGCCCACTTACTAAGACAGCACTGATGCCAAGAACAGGAGCAAAACAAGTATAAGCCCACTCTCGCAAACACTTCAGAGTGAGGGTTTATGCATTCATCCCCGTAATTAGAGCAAGGGAAGTCATGGGAAGAGAAAAAAAAAAAAGAGGGAAGTAAGTGATAGTCACAGAATATTTTTAAACAGAACGTGTTTCAACCACGTTCGCACTTTTGGGGGCAACACTTGTTGCTGTGCAAACAGCCTGGGACTTCTCATAGACCCAGACTTTGCGCCGATACACTGCACAAGGGAAAACTCACCCCACTGCCAAATACCTGAGTGATGGATCCTTACCGGTCAAAAACAATAGCTAGGAATAAATGTCAAAGTCTTTGTCTAGGGGCCAAATTGTGACTCCTTCACTGGCAGCAGGGAGCTGTCACAGGAGTACTCGACAACTTCAGCAGGTCTATTTTGAAGGCCAGACCACAGAGACCTCCCTTGCAGACTATTGCACCCTACTGGATTATCCTAGGGTTTCGTTCCCACTTGCAAAAAAGACCCCGACGCATTCTAAAATTTCCCACACCCAGGGATTTGTACCGGGACTGCCTGTGCACTCATCTACTCCAGCAACAAAAATTCATTCTAGACAATTTATCTGTCCAGTTGTAACTAAGCAACACAGCTAAAATTTGGACTATTTCTACCAATCTACAGAGTTAAAAAAAAACAACAAGAAAGGTGTAAAGAACTATCGATTAAATTGCTCTAAATAGCAAATAAATCTGAGCAAACTGCGATCTGCTATCAGATATTCACCCGGCTGAAAGAGCGGGAGCAGTCACTGAATAAATTATTCCTTGCAAATTATTCGCTTGGCTCAACTGGTAACCATATGTGAAGAGTCAGGAGTGAGAGCAGGAGCTTTCAATAACCTTGATGGGAATGAGGGAGGGAGGGAGGGAGGACGGGGACACCATAATTTAATTTTAGCTGCAATTAGAAGCGTTCAATACATTCTTAAGCACTGGTTTCTGTGGCTATTTACTCCGTCTTGTTAGACAAATTCAAGGGGAAGAGAGAATGGTAGGAGGCTGCTGGGCTGTCAGCTACCCCGGTGGCCAGCAATGGACCCAGCTGAGCCAACGCAGGGTGTACAGTTGCAAGAGGGAGCCGCGGGTGTCAGGAGGAAGAGGGCTTAAAGTCCACAGTCTGCATGTAGAATTAAGTGCCTGAGTAAGCAACTGTTTCTCAGGGATTTTCCCAGGTGCTCCCAGGCAGGTCAGACTCAGCACTTCTGAACAACCAGCTCTTTCAGCTTGGGCTTTGGCTGCTGACTTCCAACTGCTGTGACATGCTCTGCAGAAGCAGGCAGGGTGGGATGGAGTGTGGTGTAGGGCTTTCCCTTTCTCCAGCTGCCCAAGATGCTCTGCGTTTACCCTGGCAGTGGTCGGGCCAAGCAGCAAGCTTGGCACTTGACCCAGACACTGGGGGGGTTTATTCCAGAGTCTCAAATCAGCACCCGAGAGCACCGTCCCCAGCACAGGCCCACTTTACCCACAGGGCGGGAAGCTCCACGGAGCCAGAGAAGCGGATGTGTTCGCCACGATCCATATCCAGAGCTTCCATCCACCCTGGATATTCAGCCTATAAATGCAAGACCATTTTGGTGCTACCGCTCAGTACTTCCCTGTTCTTACATAGATCTAATAGTTTTTGTTGGGTTTTTTTAAGGGTGGAAGGGACCTTAGTAGATCATTGAGTCCGACCCCCTGCACTGGGCAGGAAAGCACGCTGGGGTCAGATGACTCCAGCTAGGTGCTTGTCTGGTCTTGTCTCTTCTTAAAGACCCCCAAGGTAGGGGAGAGCACCACCTCCCCTGGAAGCCCGTTCCAGAGCCTGGCAACCCTCACCATAAAGATTTTTTTCCTAATGTTTAATCTAAATCTGCTCTCTATCAGTTTGTGGCCATTGTTTCTAGTAACCCCAAGGGGCGCCCTGGTAAACAGAGTGTCCCCCTATTCCTTGCTGCTTCCCCCCCCACAACCCCGCAATGAATTTGTAGACGGCCACAAGATCCCCACTCAGCCTTCTTTTGCTGAGGCTGAAGAGATTTAGGTCCCTCAATCTCTCCTCGTAGGATCTTACCTGTAGGCCCTTCCCCATGCGAGTAGCCCTCCCTGGGTCCTCTCAAGGTTATCTACATCCCTCTTGAAGTGCAGTGCCCACAACCGGACACAGTACTCCAGCTGCCGCCTGACCAGCGCTGCATGGAGGGGAAGCATCACCTCCTCAGACCTGTTTGTGATGCACCTACTAATGCGTGAAAGTGCGGTTGGCTTTACTTATTGCTTCGTTACACTGAAGACGCGTTCATTTTGGAGTCAACTGTGACTCCAAGATCCCTTTGTGCTGCTTAGAAAGTCACCTCCCTGTCTGTAGTCTGTAGTTGGTGATTCCTTCTCCCTAGATGCCGCACTTTGCACTTCCCTTTGTTAAACTGCATCCTGTTCTGTTCTGCCCACTTTCCCAATCTGTCCAAATCTGCCTGAATCTGCTCTCTGCCCACTGTGTTCACTTTGCCCCATATATTGATGTTGTCCATGAATTTGGACAGAGTGCTTTCCAACGCCCTCATCCAAGTCACTGATGAACATACTAAGCAGCATTGGTGCAAGGACCGAACCTTGGGGAACTCCACTGCCCACATTTTTCTAGGTTGAAAACGACCTGTCCACCAGCACCCATATGCACACACGCTCCCTTCTTGATCTATATCCTATGAAAGGGAAGAGGGCAGATTTTTAAGGCTCCTAAAGCTCCGATGAGGGAGGTAGAAAAAGGTCTTGAAACTCTTCTGGCTTTGGTGCAGTCAGTCACTCTCATCAAAGGTGATTTCAAGGTCAATAGCCAGTGCCCTCATGGACAGCAGCTGAGACCCAGGAGCACCCTGCTGAACTCAGTGTGAGGGTTTCAGTCGCTCCAGTGTCCTCACGTGACCTCAGGCCAGCCAGCGCCCTGCCTGGGAAAGGAGCTGATATCCTTCCCGCCTTTGTCCAACCTAGACCCAACCTGTGCAAGTGCAATCCAAGACTCCCGCTCCCTCCAACGAGCTCGTATCACACCTTCGTGTGATACGCATTAGGTAGGGACTATCCTGCCTCTTTTTTTTAAGGAAAATGCTTTGTGTCCAAAGTCAAAACCAGCCAAATCAATTCCAAATCCGTCAGCCAGTCAAGAACCGTATGTGGCGCTCCTACCGGGAAGCTTCCTCCACCCCTGCCTGGGGCTTCAGATGCTTCCAGATCCTTTGGCGGGCAGCCGATGTGCAGGGCCAAGGCCGGGGGCTTGGGGTTCAGATGCACCCAAGTTTCACTTGCCTTCAGCTGTACGGCCACAGGAGCGAGCTAGGGAGGAGTCCCCCTCACTGTGTTTGTACAGCACCTAGCACAGTGGAGTGCCCACCTTCCCCAGGGCCTCTGGGTGCTATGGTGGTGATATAAACAGGCCCCTGCAGCCTCAGGGTGCCCCCTCTGACTCACACTTCACTTATGCAGAGTTTGCCATCTGCCCGACTGACGAGACCCCCGCACCGGCAGCAAGCATGGCCCCCCCCCCCGCCCCTTTAGCTGGAGAGATGCTAAACATAAACACGCGCCGGGGAGCACGTGTCAAGAAGCAAAGCTTTTTGCTGCCTCTGAGAGCTCTTCTCACCCGCCAGAGCCAGGCTGTTTTGTTGTTTGTTTTCTCCGCTCCCCAACAGCGGGGCCAGATCCTCCGTGGGCACAACCCGGCACAGCTCCGGCAGGCTCCCCAGCGCACCGCCAGCTTTGCGCCGTGTGTAGGATCCGGCCCTGCTCTTTCCTTTCTCTAGCAGCTCCCGACAATGCTCTGGCAGGTCGGCTGATGAATGCAATTTAGTTAAAAAGAAAAATTGCCAGTTGCACGCTGGCCCCATTCCCCGGTCCCCCGGTGAAGCCAATCCAATCAGAAGAATTCCTGCCTGCTGATATGCTAATAATTTAAATAAGCTTTAATTGGCTTCCCAAGGCTAGCATTTCACACGACAGCAATGCAGACGGCATGCCAAGCCCCGTTTACCCAGCCCAGCCCGACTGTGCTGCTCCGTGTCCAGGTCTGGAGAGCTTCAGAAAGACCGGGGGTGGGGTTGCAGGGGGAGGAATTGAGGGGCGGGGGCAGTTTCCACCATCCTTGCCTCGCTCTGCCTGGATCTGCTCTAAGATAGGTTCGTGTGGTGCAAAATCACAGCACCAGCTTCATCTTACCATTTCCACCGAAGAGGAAACTTGGACAGAAGAAGAACCCCAGAGTCTCTGGACTAAGCTTGTGAAAGGAGGAGGGAAGACACTGTGCATGGAAGAGGGTTGCAAGCCATGCCTCAAAGAGAGAAACCCCGGGCCACATGCTGTTTCACTCAGCTGCTTCAGGCCTCAATCCAGAAGCTCCCAAAGTCTCTGCCTTGACTTGGACCCAGGCCCCTCATTTACAAGCCAAAACAGGCCTGTCTCTAGCCAGGGCCAGTTAATACTCAAGAGGTCGGCTATTAGCTAAGCCAGGGGAATCCAAACACTTTCCACCAACGCACTGCAGAGTCCTGTGGACGGCGCCGGCTCTAGCTCTGTCCCTGGGGAGGTCACCATCATTTACACCTTCTGACACGAATCCCTTAGGGCAACAGAAGCCATTCAATGTGCGATGCCTCCCTGCCTGCAGGTATCTCCCCATCCTCCCCTAGGATGCCCAGAGCTTCATACGGGACCCGAATGGCACCAGCAAGGCTCCAAACCGGGGGTCGGCAATGTTTTCGGGCAGAGTGCCAAAAACACCCATAACCTCGACTTGTAAGATGTTGGCGTGCCATGAGCGGACAGTGGGAGGAGGCGGCCGGGAGAGGCCTGATCCTTGTGGCATCGCAGCCCCAGCCCTTTGCCTGCCATGCATCCCCAGGCACACATGCCAAGCAAAATGCCTTTGCATGCCATGCTCTGGCTTGCATGCCAGGGGTTGCCTATCCCTGCCCTAAACCAAACCATGGGTATATTACCTAGCCCTCAACTTCAAGTGCACAGAGTCCAACCGATCCAACTCAGCCACCGTAGATCCGAGCTGATCCATGCACAAGCATCTTTCAGGCAACAGAAAAACCCAGGAGGAAAGAAAATGAGGACCCCAGTGGCAATAAGATAAACCAGGGGGGAAAGAGCATCTCCAAGTCACAACCCCCCCAGAGACAGCCCTGACACTGCCAGGCCCGTGCCACTGGTTCACCCACACCCCGAGGTGCCAGGCTTGGCTGCAATCTGCCCACGGAGCCAGTTCCCCATGGCTTTCCAGGTTTCAGAGTTCAGCAGACCTGAGCATCACCCTGTCCGACTGCCGGGTGGGTTATGCAGCCTGCAACGAGTTCTGCGGCTTGCAGACCCAAATCTCCAGACGCCCACTATCACTTCACTGCTTTTTGCATCTCCCCTCTGTGGCCTTGATCTCCTTCCTCGTCTCACCCCCTAAGCTTGCCTCCTTCTCTCTTCCCCAAGCAGCCCATCTCAGAGACAAGGCAGCACACCCAGCCCTTTGGAACAGGGACGCTGGCAGGACTCTACCATGGCTGCCCGTCCTCCCACCGCGGCAGGACAGACGGCCTTTTCTGAGGCACTAGGCACATCTTCTGCTTGATGTTTATTTCTCAGTGCAATCATGAAGAAGGAAGGAAAGGGAAGAGACGTGCCACCATCCATCACCCGCTGCATTGGTTAGCAAGAAGATGTATCACCCCCTCGCAGCAAAATAACATTCCAGCCAGCGTGCCCATTCGTTATGTTCTAGCCGGCTGGGACAGCTGCTGGTGTCAGCGCCGTAAACATGCCATTTGGAGGAGCGACAGCAACTTTTAAGCTCTAATAAATACTGGCAGCCTCCCCCACGTGCCCGTGGTGACCCAGCATTGGCCCCAGAGTGCTCTCGGGCTGGGCTCTGCCAGCCCCACACAGCTGGTAGTGGTGTTTACTGGGGGAGCTGCTGCAAGACAAGGATCCAGGCACATGTTAAGTGGGTGGGATGCAGAGGGCAGGGCGTGATCTAGACCTGCAAAATGCATTGGTCACAACCTAAGCATTGGGACATGGAAAAAGAGCCCACCTGGCACTGGCTTTATGCCCAGTCTCAGACAGGAAGGGACTGATAGACAGGGGCGTAAGCCGTCAGGGAACTGGGTGTCAGAGGGGAAGGGCAACTGTGCCCTTAAAGCAGGGGCCTGCATTTCAAGCAGAAGCGAGGGGCCAGCTCCCACCTCTTGGGCTAACACGTTCCTCCCAGCCACATTTGGTCTACTGGGGCTGAGACTCCCCAGGGCAAGGCCTGTTTCTACACCTCCCAAAGCATCCTCAGTCCCAGGCAGCAGGGGATGCAGATGGGTGTGTGGGTGCACAGATAGGTACACGATGCACACTGTGTAATGGGTTTTTAATGGTTTAACTATCAAAGTGTGCTTTGATCTGCGAAGTGAACCACAAGGGCCACTTGGCAAAGTGTTGGAAGTAATATATAATAGAAATTAATTTTTTTTTTTTTTTTTTTTTTTTTTTTGCAAAAAAGGTGCAGTTGCTGCCTGCTACTTACCTGACAGGGGAAATACCCTGACCGAGGTAATGCAATTAAAATAGCACTGTGTAGTGGAGGGTTGCACCCTTGCTGCTTGCAGACAGGACTCCCTACAAAACCCTCATAGTTAGCTTCCCACTGGCCAGCTTCCAGTGGGAGGATCTCAGCTACACACCGACTTTATGGAAATGGGGGACTCCTCCCTAGCCTGCTCCTGTGACCTTAGGGCTGAGGCCAAGCAAAACTCAAAGGCATCCAAACCCCAAGCCTCCAGGCTTGAACTTGCACATAGGATGCCAGCCAAAGGATTTGGAAGTATCTGAAGCCCCAGGCTGGGGTGGAAGATACTTGCCAGTAGCAGGGCTGCATATGGTTCTTGAATGATTCAAATGGATTTTAACCTGATCTGGCTAATTTGACCTGGACATGAAAAATTTTCCAAAAAAAATTAAAAAATGCTGCCTGCTACTGTGCTTCAAGTAACAGGCAATAACTCCAGGCAGCCAGCCACATGGAGACCAGCGGAAAAGGGGACAATCCATCCTTCGCCACACGCTCCATGAGACCCAGCTCAGATTAGACACAGTTTCACTGCTGTGTTCCTGCGCTGGACGTTTCCTCAGGACTAGACTTGGCCTGTCACATCAGATCTGCAGCATAGAGCTGGCTCCCGGGTGTGGTGACGGGATCTGGGCCCCAAAGCGAGGGGGCATGAGTGAGCGACGAAGCATGGCTGCACATCTCCAGGGAACAAGGCCATCGGTTGGGCCCGTTCTGGTAGGAGGGGAGCCCAGATGCCATTTCTGCTGAAGGGAGGGGGAGTTTTGCTATTGATTTCCCCAGGAGTTATTGGCTTCAGGGGTGTTCCTGCACCAGCCAGCGGCCTGCCATGGGGCTCAGCATCTGGTGGAGAACGGGGCTGTACCCCGAGTAATACTCCTCCACCTGCGTCTCAACCCGAAGAGCAGGGCCTCACCCCGAAACGCCCTGCAGGTCCCACTGGGAGGATCCACCTTTGTCGGTGCCCTCCAGCCCAGACACACATGAAGACGGGGGACTTGGGTCGGATGAGGGAGTAGATCCCCTCCAAAGACTTTCACCAGCTTCTGTGCTCAGACCAACCCCAAGGCTCGGGCATACTGTGGCCGGCGGGAGCTGCTGCTCTGCCTCCATGCCAGGATGTCCTGCGCAATTGGGCATTTCTACAGTGTTTCCAGCCAGAAGCACAAGGGCTGGGACGCCTGAAGAAACCTGCTCTCCGGAGGACGTCCCTGCCCAGCACGGAGCAATGCTAGCTCGGCTAGATGTGGGAACCTCAGAGCCACCTGAAGCTGCTCGTTGATAATCCAGAGCGTGTGCGTGTACATGCAGTGGGGAGGGGAGGGGGATCTTTCTCTGGCAACATCTTTCTGTGGATCTCACCAGGGTCCCTCCTTGCATACTAGACAGAATCATTTTCATTTCACAACCCCGCCAAAGCCCCACAGACTTCAGCAGCTGCAACAAACCCACCCAGGCACTTGATCAAAGCAGAGATGAAATAGCATGATTTATCGCCGCTGTTGTTCCACACCTTCACGGCCGACAACAAATTGCATTTTCATTTCCGTGGGCTGTGAGCAGCTGTGCCCAGAATAGACCTGGGGGAAGAAGGGGTGTCCTGCTGTGCCTGTTCCAGCGCTGCAGCCCTCTGTGCTTGCTGCAGCGGAGCTCCCAGCTGTACGTTTAGCTCATGCATCTAACGCAGCCGCTTCGAAACGGGCCTGTTCAGCAAGTGGCGCACTCAGGATGAAGTTCTGGAGCTCGGGCACTGTAATATGGCGGCGAGTGCCCCTGAGGGTGATGGGATGGCTTGCTACAGCACTGATTCACCATCAGCTACCCCCTGCACAGAGCTGGGGTCAGGGGGAGATGGCAAGCAAGCAGCTCAGACCCAAGTCTGCCTTCCCTGCTTCCAGGTGGGTGTCCTGGGCTCCATAGAGAGCCCAACTGGTGTCAGGTCCAGCAGGGCCCTGCCTCTTTGGGGCACAGGCCAGTGGACAGAGCCCTCCACCGAGGCTTGGGCGGCCCGAGTGCTGCTCCTCCTGCCTCGGGCCCAGGCTCCCAGGAGATTTACGCAGCTCAGTAAGGGCCCAGCAAGGGCTTTGGGCGCAGCACAGACGAGCACAGATCATGGCCTGGAGCATATTCCCCCTGCATCCACAGCAACTCTCCCCCTCAGCTAGCGGCCCTCCCCACCACGTCTGACCGCTCTGGGGCTCCAGTCCCTCCAGCTTCCTTGCCAGGCCCCGGCATGGAAGTCCAGGCTCCGCACCTTCCCAGACCGCTCAGGCTCGCTGGCAAGGCAGGCCCCGCACTTGCCAGCCCTAGTACTTGGGCCCCCAGAAGTCTTTGCCCCCTGGGCATTGCAGACTGGAGCAGGGCAGTCATTCACGTCCCTCCCAAGCCCTTAGCAGCTCCTTGTCCGGCCACTCACCGATTCTCTCCCAGGCTTTCTGCTTTGGCACCACCCATAGACTGGCTTGCGCCGGCCAGTCCCTTCGGGCACCTCAGGGTCCAGCGTTCCCGCTCCGAGCCCTAGTTGGTAACCTGCGACTGGCGCCACTGCTCCTGTTTTCTTCTGGCAGTGTCCCAGGCATGCAATTGCTAGGGCTAATCCCACCACGCCTGCCGAGCCCCAGGCTTCTCCCTTTCTGAAGGGCACTGATTTGGCTGCTTGGATTTCTTGAGGAAAACACATCTCTCCTGTGGTCTAGTAACTAATATGCTTCACAAGGACTTGGTGCTTAGTTCACAGCTCTGCCACCGGCCAACTGGGTGACCCTGGCCATGTCCCTTCCTGTCGCCGCTCCTCAGTTTCCCTGACTGTGAAATGGGGAGAATGATGCTGACTTCCCTGGCCAAGCACTTGGTGCTTGAGGGACATGCTGCTCCACTTGGGTACCAGACATCATGGCTGCCTGCACAGTTCAGAGCCATTCGTCCTGCCCTGTCCCTCCAGACCCTGTTTTAATGGCTTCCTCCCCTTGGTCTACAGCAGGGGTGGGCAAAATGCAGCCTGGGGGTCAGATGCGGCCCGCCAGCCCATCCCATCCGGCCCGCGGGACCCTTAAAAATTTAGAAAATTAACATTTATCTGCCCCTGGCTGCCAATCATGTGACCCTTGATGGCTTGTCAAAACTCAGTAAATGGCCCTCTGCCCAAAATAATTGCCTGCCTCTTGTCTACAATTTTGTCCCCTTCTCCAGTTGTGACTGCCCCTCCCCTGGCTCTGCAGGACACAGCTCTGCTGGAGCTGCTACTGGCCAGCCATTCAACTCAGCTGTCTCTCAAAATGCCCAGAAGCTGCTAGTTGGGCTGAAGATTCGAGCAGCCAGGAGTCTGCAGCTCTTGCAAGCTGCCCTCCCTCTGCTGGCAGCAGCCACACAAGGACAATGCCCAGCTGCCGTGGCCGACTCCGCCACCTGCTCACGCCCGCTCTGCCCAGCGTCCCAAGGAGCAGGCTCTCCGCCTCTGCTGGACTGCGGCAGCCGCGCCAGAGCCGTGCGGGCAGCTGGACCCCCCGTTCTGGCAGCTCCATGGACTAACCCAACACAGCACGCAGCCCCCCGGCCCACCCTGACATGGTGCACCCACTGTCCTTCTCCAGGGGAGAGGCGGGGTTGCCAGCCCTACCTCTGCTCCCAGCTCCATTTGCAGTGAGATTCAACCTCCCCCACAGCCCAAATGAACCTGTTCTCCATGGCTGTTGAGTAGTGGTGCGCTTCACCAAGCCACAGCTGCATTTTGGAGTCAGCTCCCCCCTCCCCACCTTGACCTGTATCGCTGCAAAGTCACTGAGATCTGCCCTCCAGCATCGTCGCCAAGGCTGAGAGACCCCGGCTTTGCAGGGGGGAAGTGGGACCCTGTGGTGATCCCCCAGGCCCCATCCATGGCGTGCCCGATCTGAGCCTCTTTTGCCCTCAATCCAGCCCCTTTTCTTGCTGTTCCCTGCAGAAACCAGCCTCACTGCTAAGCTGCTCCTGCCACCCTTGCTGGCCTCCCCCTCTTCCCTGCCCACTGCGAGCTCAGCTCTTTTCCTTCAAGAGCCAATTGTCCCCCAGAGCTGGTCACCCCCCAGGCCGTGCCCTGCTGCGGAGAGGAAGAAAGCGAGTCAGCCCCTGCCTGACCTGCGTGGCTGCTGGCAGAGGGCGAAGATGCTGAGTGTGAGCCATGTGAAAACAGGTGGGAAGAGATGAGGCTCAGCTCAGTCCCTGGTCAATGCAGACACCTGCCATCCCCCTACTGACCCCACAGGCCCGGGGTTGGCAGGTAGGCAGGGCTGTGCCTAGCATGGCGTGCGCCCAAGTACACAGGGATCACAAGGCCAGTCCCCGAGGCAGGACAGAGTCCTAGGAGCACGTGGCAGTACCGATCTCTCCACTCAGCCAACCAGACAGGATTGGACCTACGGCTCCTGTTGCTGGCTCCACGCTGCTGTCAGGAGCCCTGAACGAAGGCCTGATGCAAAGCCACCCACAGGGGCATGCCAGGGTTGGGGTCAGGCCCATTACAGCAGCTCTCCTCACCCCACAACCTGCTCCAAGCATCTGCTTGATTCACTCCAGGTGTAAGTTGCTCCTGTTGGAGCCTCCATCCAGACACACACCAATGCTCCCCGGAGCACAGCCAGGAAATCTGGGATACATGCAAAATACAGCGCTACCAGGGACCATTCAGCACCACACCGGTCTCCCTCCCAACTCCCTTTTAAGCCAGCCCCACCTGCCTGGCACAGAACATGCCAATTTAAGATCCCCTGGAACAAAGCTGCTGCCTGCTTGCAGCCCAACCATGGGTGACAAGAAAGATCAGACCTGGGATGAAAATTAATTACAGACCTGAATTGCTAAATCAGCACATCAGGCCCTGAGCAAAAGCAAGGCATTGCAACCAGGTGAGCAGGCTGCTTTCCAAAGGACCACCTCTGCCCCTCCACCAGGGAGCCAGTGATCTAACTGGGATTCCTCAGCCCGAAGGACCAGCTGGCCTAGGCATCTGGTTTCACCTCCAAGCCCCTTGTGCTGCTGGACTGACACTAGCTCACAGGAAATCTTCAGAAGAAGAGACACCAGCGGGGTGCTGTGCATGGGGCGTCCAGAGAACCAGGCACAACCTCCACGGCCACCCATCCTGAGTGGACAGGAAACCTACCACCCTGACACAGCCCAGGGTCTGCTGGAAAGGCTGCCACAACTTATTTCATGGAGCTGGAGCACACGGGCAGCCCCAGCGCGGCGCTGCGCCTGTGCCAAAGCCTTTCCTGCAAGCGGTCGCTCCAGCCCGGCTCCCACTGCCTTTTCGTCAGGAGTTGCAGCCTGGTCACTGCTCCGCTCCAGCTCTGGGTCAGTGCAACTCCGCGGGTCCTGTTCCCTGTTCTGCCACTGTGTGAACTCAGTTGAGTGTGCCTCAGTTTCCCCACCCGTTCAACAGGACTACAAGCTCTGGGCAGTGCACCCCTGGTCCCTCCCTCCTCAGTCTCCACTACCACCCACACTGCGCCCTGCCTGCCCCTCGGACCTCAGGAGCTGCCAGATGCTGCTCAGTAGCTGCCCCAGGAGCCCTGCTTAATGGAGCAGTGGCCTCATCAGTCCCTGCACCTGGCTGCAGGAGACTGCTACCTAGTAGTGGGAGAAAGGCAGGGACAGGTCACCTCTGTGCGCACACACAGTGCATCACACTCACATGGGGAATTGTGCTCCATGGCACCTGGCCTCGAATCCAGCTGGGTCCCAGTGCCACAGCTGCTCCAGGCATATGGGAGAAGGCAGAAGGGGGACATACATCGAGCCAGCCTGACTCCACACCAGCACCAGCACCTCACGCTCGCTTGCACATGCAGCTGTCCACGCACACCGCCCACCACAACCAACACAGGAAGGAAAAAAAAAAAATCGCAGCTCCTTGCCAGTCTTCATCCCCCGCTGAGACGAAGCAGGTCCCTCTCCACCCACAAACCACACAGCAAAGCGCCAGAGGGACAGGGCTTTGCCACCAAGCCGGCCCTCAGCCCCCTTCCAGGAGGCATTTCCAAGCTGCAGAGGGCACTCAGCACCACATAGCTTCCTGCTACAAGCAGCTAATGCAGGACCCTTCCTACCCTGCCCCATTCAGAGACCCCCCCCACCCCCATGCAGCAAGGGCTTATAGCACCTACCATGGAGCAGGGCCCCCAGCAAGGGGCAGGCCAGGGGTTGCAACACACGCAGGGCAGCTCCATCCATGCACCACAGCTTCTCCTTCCTGGGTCTGGGCACCCAGCTCAAGCCCCACACCTGAGCCTGGCCCTGCCCACTGCCTCCAGGAGGAGGCTTCTACCTGTTTAAAGGAGCCACATCCTTATTCACGCAGCACCCCTGCAACGGGGCTTTCCGCAGGGGCCCCCCCGTGGGGACAGACCCCTGCCACAGGCCGTGCCTGGGGCACCTTCCCATGGACCCAGCCAAGAGGCTGCCAGCACCATGAGCACTAGCGATGGGTATTGGCTCTGCTGCAGCACACCCTGGGGAAGGGGAGCTTTCTCCCACGTGGGGCCAGGCTCTCTTGTTCCAGGCATGGCCAAGATGAGCAGCTCCTCTCAGCCAGGCCCGAAGGAACCACACACACCAGCAGGGTCACCACAGACTCGCTGTCCCCCCGGCGCAGTCACCATCCCCGAGGGACAGCCGGCCACGTGCTGAAGCAGAACCCAGACTGGATTACACGGTGCTGGCCTCCCTCCCCGGTCCGGCCTCCCAGGCACAACGCGCCTCTGGAGACTGCCTTCTGGGGGCTTCTGGCACTGCCTGGCCTGAGGGGCTGGCTCGTGTGCGAGGCAGGCAGCAGGGCAGACCAACATCCCTTGCACCCCCAACATCCTGGACCAATACTCCCTGCCCTTTCCTGAGGAAGCAATCGCCAGGGGACAGGGCCTTGCTGAAGTCACTTGAAGCATGTGCGCCTCAGTTTCCCCATCTGTAGAACCGAGAGTGCACCTGTCACACGGGGTGCTGCCCCTCCGCACAGAGTTGCAAAGTGCCTGGGGCCCAGGGGATGCACTTGGTGGTTGATGTCCTCTGAAGAGGAGGTACCAGACTGGAACACGCTACCAAGGAGAACAGCTGGCCAGTCTGCCCCATGCAATCCCCATCCCTCACCCATTTGCTGGTCCCTGGAATACAGTGCATGGCCGAAGAGCTCCCTGCAGCGATCCCAGGAGGGTTCTTCATTGTCCCCGAGAGAGGTTGACGATGGAGAAGGGGCCCATCTCTCCCCTCCAGCATCCCCTGCTGCAATGAAACCCCATCCACCCAAACAGCAGGGAGCCTCAGGAGTAGAAGACAAGCACAGATTGGGGCAACCAGCTTCGGTCCCAATGCACCATGCGCCTGCCACAGCCACTTGGACCGGTGCAAAGGGGATGTCACATGGGTGGGTAAACTGGAGTCTGCTCCAGGGAGCTTGTGCCGCTGGTGACAGCATGTGCAAGGGTTGGAGAAACAGGCCATGCTCTGCTGAGAGCTGCAGCTGGTCCAAGGCCTGCAAGCCCATGGGGGTAAGCAGTGCTACGCGGGGCGAACACAGACCTGAGCGCGAGGGAGGAGGAACCACGGGAGGCCCCAGTGTGAATGTCAAAATCCTTTATTTACAAGAGTCTCCAAAACCAAGGGGCACTGTAAACAGTGGGGGCAGGAGACGCCCTACAAAAAAAAAACACATGGGGATGGCACAGGGGGAATTGTGCTACATCACTCCATGGGCATGGAGTAAGGAGGACCCCTTCCTGCCTCCTTTCTCCTGGCACCTGCAGCTCTGGCGACCCCAGGCCCTGGACCCACTTGCTTCCCTCTCCCCAAAGCCAAACACCCCTCCTTCACCTCTCAAAGCTGCCTTTGCTCCTCCTGGGCACTTGCCTCCCACCCCCAGCTCTCTGGGCCGTCAGGGGTCATCCAGCTCCCACTCCCATCTCTCCCTACACCATCCTACCAAGACAGAATTGCTTTACTACGCCAAGCAGGAGGGGACTGTGAGCAAGGGCCATAGCCTGGAGCACCGCTGGCCACAAGCTGAAATAGGTGAGCAGAGGATTTACTGCCTCCCTGCTGAGCAGCTATGTAGAAAGGAATTGCAGGTGCTACAGCGCTCGCCCTGCCCAGCTGCAAATCAATCGGTGCCGCCCCAGCCGGGAGGACACTGATGGCTGCAGTAAATAACAGGACTCCTGCGCCCAGCCGGGGGAGTAGGCCATGCTGCCATGAAAAACGAGCGTGCACAGAGCATGTCAGGGAGCGCAATGCCCTTCCTCCTGACCCCCACCTACCAGTGGGCAGGTCCCAGGGCCCCACTCTTGACTTGGTGCTCCCACACCTAGCCGTGCTCCACCAAGTGGCAACTTCTCCCCATGTCTGTTCCCAAGAAGGTGTTCCCTGGCTGCTCCCCGGGTGCCACCAGGACAGAGCACATTGCCTGCTGGGGAAACCCTCTCTGGAGGCCTTCAGGCCCCAAACAAGGTTCACAACTCCTGCCGCTGCCACAAAGATGCTGAGATATGGCCCGACCCTGCCCACTGGATGACACCGAGGAGTCAGTTTTACCCCTGGCTCTGCCGCTGCTCTTCCGTGTCACTAGGGACAAGTCCCTCTTTCTCCTACACTTAAATCTGTGAGGCTGCTAGGACAGGGATCATCCAACCCTTCAACCCCAGAGCTCAGGACCAACTCTACCACAACACACATCTCCAGAGTAGCAATTCTCAACCAGGGTGCTGCAGCACCCTGGGGTGCCTTGCAATCTGTTTAAGGATGTTGAGGGTGCCGCACAATGTTAGCACTGTTATGTGTGCAAACATGCTTCATACAATTATATAAAGTTAGGGTTAGAAGGGACCTCGAGAGGTCATCTAGTCCAGCTCCCTGCTCAGAGCAGCACCGTCCCCAACTAGATCATCCCAGCCAAGGCTTTGTCTAGCCAGGTTTTAAAAAACCTTCAGGCATGGAGATCCCACAACCTCTTTGTTCCAGTGCTTCACCACCCTCCTAGTGAGAAAGTTTTTCCTAATATCCAACCTAAACTTTCCTTGCTGCAACTTGAGCCCATTGCTCCTTGCTCTGTCATCTGCCCCCGCTGAGAACAGCCCAGCTCTGTCCTCTTTGGAGCCTCCCAGCAGAAAGCTGCTATTAAGTCCCACCTCAGTCTTCTCTTCTGCAGCCTGAATCAGCCCATGCTGAAGTTCCCTCAACCACTCCCCATAAGTCATGTGCACCTGCCACTTAAAACATTTTCGTTGCCCTCCACTGTGCAGTTTGTCCACATGCTTTCTGTAGTGGAGGGGGAGAGGGGTAAAACTGGACACAGTACTCCCTCCGAGACATATCAGTGATGAACCCAGATATTTCAGACAGAAATCACTGTGTTAAAAGCATTCTGCTCTGCTGTTGCCTCTCCAAGTTCTTTGCAACAGAAGAATTGCTCTATTATTTTTCTGTAGTCAAAAAACAAGTGAAAACTAAGCTGCCATTTTTTGAGGGTGTCACGAGCCTGGGTGGCTTGAGTCCAACATGGTTGAGAAGCACTACTCTAGAGCAACTAGCCCCGCAAAGCAGTGATTTCACTTGGGCCCTCAGAGTAATGCAAGCAGCTCTCAGTTCAAGGCAGCATGGCTGTGCTAGATCAATGACTAGCGATGCTTCCTGACCGCTGGCTCTGACTGGGCGCTGAAGACTCCTAGCGAGAGCTGGACAGGACACAGACTTCTGCTATGCAGGAAGTGCCCCCATACATTTGTTTTCTATGGGGAAGCGGCATAAAAGCCAAAGACTCTGGGCTCCCCCGAGGAACGGCACCACAGAGCGATCGCACCCAGCCGTGCCACAGGGGAAGGCAAAGCGACAGGCCCCCAGCCGCGGGCTGCCGAGGCCGCAGCGCAAAACGAGAATGTCTCACGAGAAGAAAAGACCGCGCTGCCTTGTTCTGAGGCCGAAGCATCAGCCCTGCGCTCCCCCCAGCCAGCCGCTTAGCTAGGCACTAATAGGCTGGCCTCTTACCACCACTTGGCTGAGTTTTCTGGGTCTGACACAGTCACAATTGGTCTGCTGTGCTGGATCAGGTCTAATGACTACTGTATGGGTTATACCTGGGAGTGGACTAGTCCCTGCTCCAACACATCCGCTTCTGGACACCCCTTCAGCAGTGGCCACACATGCCTGTGATCTCCAAACAGCCCTCTCTGTGCTTGGACATGGAAAGCTCCCCTACACCCAGCAGCTCAAACCCTGGGCTGCTGAAGGGGTTTCCACCCTGTGCTGACAGACAGCAGCTGCCCTCCCAGTATGGGCTGACCTGCACCTGCCGCCACCTCCTTAACAGAGCCCCGTGCTCCTGAAGTTAGGTTCAGGCATATGCCAAGCCCAGGCAGGAGTCCCCCCAGCTGAGGTCCAGTGCTGGCACACACACAACAGCCGCCGTCTGTGCTAAGGCAGGAGGCACCTCGACTCCCCGCAGCTGTGGCTTCCCTTTGCCCTACTGCTTCGTGCCCTTCCCCAAGGCCTGGCTCCACCACCAGTCCTCAGGCGGCTTCACTCCCTACCCCCTCTTGCTCTCCCTAGGGCTCCTCCCTCACTGCTCACCACAGCTGAGGGGAGTAGCCAGGCCCTGGATGGGCAGGAGAGCAGTGTGGCATCCCTGCCCAGGGCCAGGGCATGTTTCCTGCAGATGCCCAGGGGCCTGAGCTCCCCACCAGGCCACAGCCCAGGCTGCCACATAACAATGCACACACTCTGTTATTTCCACTTTAAGAATAAGATGGAGCCAGCGATGCCTAAAATGTCCCTGCTAATGGTGCTCGGCTCATTCTCCTTTAATAGGAAACATCTGCTCTGAGCAAGCAGTGGCAGGGGAGAGCCCCCAGCACCATCCACACTCACCCCTGGCTGAGCGAGTCATGCTGCCCCCAGGGGCCAGCCCACTCCCAGGGTAAAAGCTCACTGCTGCGACTGACCAATGGTCCTTCCCCTATTGCTGCTGCTGGAGGGTGGGCATGTCACAGCATCCCCTGCTGAGGAGGAGACTTGGAGATGAGGGGAGATGCTTTCCACAGCTGCCAGCCCTGGAGAGGCCCACGAAGAGCAGCTCCCTGGGCAAGATGGACCCTGCCTACATGTGGCATGACAGGGATGGGGTAGGGGGTAGACAGACACATCTGTGACCCCAGGGAGCGCCACACTGCAGTCACACCCAGCAGCCCCTGACTGCTCTGTGCTGGGACTGCAGAGGTGACACCCCACAGCTGTGTCCAGTGGCACCAACCCAAACCAGTGCCCCGAAGGGCCACACCTGAGTTCTCGCCCCAGCTACTGCATAGCTCAGATCCCTGTGGAAAGGGTCAGGCCTGTGGCAGCCAGAGTTTCTTCTGGCACTGCTGACCCTTGACCTGTCTGGATAGACCCATCCCAAGCACTCCTGAAGCCACCTCCTCCTAGCCCCTCAAGTAGTGCAGCATGGGGAAGCAGAAATGACACCAGCTGGCCTGCACCAGCCATGGTCTGGCCCAGGAGGCACGGTTCACCCATACACCTCACTGGAGTCCCATGTTGAAGGCTCACGGTGGATGTGATGCACTGGCTCCTGCTCAGGGGAGCCTGTTGCCCTGAGAGCTGGACCCCATCCCTGCCCCCATCAGCAAGCCAGCCAGGGGAGCAGTGCTGGGGAAAGGGCCCAGCCAGCAACCTCCTGAGGGCTGCATTTACCTTCTAGGGCTCCAGATGCTCAGCTCCTTAACAAACCAAGCAGACCGAGAGGAGAGGGACTCCTCCTCCTCCTCTCTCTGCTGTTGCCAGCCCAGGCACTTCTCTGGGCACCCACATGATTCATCCATCCGCTGAAATAAACAGGAGGTCCGAGCCAAACCCCTTGGAAAATAAAGTGCATCTGGAGTGAAAAACCTTCTGGGAAAAAGGAGCGTCTGTTTGGGCTTTTTCTCTGTTTTACAAAATATATCCTTTAAAAAGGGGGGGAGTGGATTGCAAGGTCAGGGGTGGCGGTGGCGGTGGGGCACTATAGGGTCATCCCGTTGGGCAGTGGGATCTTGAATCCACTCTCCAGCAGTGCCAGGCAGACGCCCAGGCCAGCAAGGCCAGCAAGAAGCACGCCCGCCAGGGCCTTGAGGAAGGAAGTCCTGCTCCGGGTAAAGGTGCCAGGGCCCAGGATGCTGAGCAGGGCGGTGCTCACAGTCAGCGTGTACAGGATGGAGACGCCTGTGTTGAGGGCCACAATCTTCCCGAATTTGGCAAAGGGTGCGATGATGCAGAAGAAGAGCGGGACTGTGGCGATCATGGTGGTGACAGCACTGGAGACGATGGCTACACCCACGTGCCTCACAGCTTCCATCGTCCTCCACTGGCGGCAGGCGGTGGGGTCCTGGGGATGAGGGCAGTGAGGTTAGCAGGCAGCCCTGGGGCACAGGAGATTGTGCCCATGCCCGAACGGGAGCTTCTAGCTGCCAAGGTGGCTGCAGTTCTGCCAGCCAATGGCACAGGCCTGGTGGGAGCTGCACCAGCATCAGTCACACCGAGTGGGGGCATGCAATAGGGCATCCGTCATACCGCCCCAGTACAGGCAGGGCCTAAGAAGCAGCATTTGGATTCGGCTACACCAGCTCCTCCATCCCAGGGGCGGAGTGCTGGGAGCTCCGCTTCTCCAACCTCATGGCTGGGGCAGGCCCTGGCTCTCCCTGCCCCTTGCAGGAGGCATAGGGAGGAAGGGTACTCTGAACCCTGGCATGGCCCCACACCCCCTCCGGCAAGTGTAAGGGAACTCACCTCAGCCTGGTGGAGTGGCAGGCTCTCTCCTGCCAGCAGGTAGCCCTCCACCAGGTGCACACAGTAATCCACTGAGGAGCCCACAAGGATGGAGAGGGAAATGGCCTCAACTGCACCCATCTCCCAGCCAGACCAGTACATGATGGTCACCACCAGGCAGACCACCCCTGCACAGAGAAGCCAGCGAGGAACGTCAAGCAAACTTCAGACTCTCACTGAGGACCAGCCCTAGTCAGTGCTGAGCTCAATAGGGGATGCAGGGAACTGTCTATGCAGTATGCTTACAGGCTGCCCTGACCTATCCGAGTTGTACCTTCCTCCCCATGTGGAGTGGAAAGGGGCAGAGCCTCTTTACACCAGGGTAGGGGACCTGGCCTGCACTCTCAGCTCATTAAGCACCCGTGTGCTGTGCTGATGGGGGACCAGGCGCCTAGATTTGATAGAAGGCTGGGGAGAAGAGACAGACAGACCGCTACGAACAAGCATGCTGTAAAGCCAAAAGAACGCTTGGCAAAGAGCACAGGGCGTGTGTGCGCACACATGTACTCATATCCTCCCACCCCCCAACATGACAGAGGCTTCCTTGGTTCGCTTGCTGGAGTTCTGCGCACCGCATGGGCATGCATGAGTATGTGCGTGTGCATTCCTATACCTGCCACATGAAAAAGGCTCCTGTGGTTTGCTTGGTGGTGCATGTGCACCTACCCATTCTCTTACTGGCATTCTGTGCAGTGTCTGACCCCAGTGCTCTTTCTTAGGCAGGGGGTCGGGCTCGATGATCTGTTGAGGTCCCTTCCAACCCTAGCATCTATGAATCTGCCTGTGTGCATGCGCATTCACCTACCCACTCCCTTAGTTTGCTACTAGCATTGTATGCAGTGTGTATGTCCATGTGCATATGTGCATGCATGCCTGTGTGCACACATGTGTGCATGTATTTACCTACCCGCTCCCTTGGTTTGCTCGCTGATATTCTGCACAGTGTGCACGCTTCCCTTTTAAGCAGTGAGCACTGTTTATCTGTCAGCCATGAGTGGGAGACTAAGTGGTTTTAAAATGATAGATTTGATTTTTATACTGAGAAGTTTAGCAACATGCTTAGTCCATAATATTGTCAAAGCCCAGCCAGGGACAGGGAGCCTATTTACAGATTTGTTTAAAACACTAACAAACCCACTAACATATGCAGCTTTACTCAGGCCCCCCCACGGCTTGGAAACAGCAGAGGTGGCGCTGTGCTTTGGAATGGAGAGCGATTGTTATTCGAAGCATGTGGGACTTAATCACATTATTATACATAAGAGGCAGGGATGGCGTTTGTGTAGCTCAAACCCTTATTTAAACAAATAGAAGGGATTATGGAGATAAAATGCTCGAGAAATTAGGCACAAGACTCTTCTATCGCAATGCAGCCCTTTGGCACGCTCAGGGCAAGTGGTTCCTCTCCCTTATGCCTGGGTCAGACAGGAGTGACCCCAGCAGTTATGTGGGTGGAAGGGAGAGAAAAATTAAGCCCAGAGAAGTGGCCTGGGTGGAAATCAGGAGTAGGCAGAGCTGTATCAAAGCAGAATGGAGCCCTGGTGCCGGCTCCTGCAGATGTTCAGTGCAACCTGCTAGGGGCATGCTCTTACCTAGGATGCTCAGCAGCACGGGCAGCAGGAGGAGGATGTGGGTGGTGAAGACAGCAACCGCCGCTACACAGATGACCAGTGAGAGGATGAGGCCATACAGGGCACTTTGCACTCCTGCAAGACAAGCACACCCCCGCCATGGTCAGGGCACCGGGTGGGAGCAAGGCCCATCGGAGGTGGGCAGGGCGCAGCTGTGGGGTTCACCCTGTTGAAGCCCTGGCTGGCCAGAATACAAAGGGGCACTAGGTTAGGTGAAGGGGAAGATGCATGGGGCCAGGGATCAGGAACTTTCTGCCTGCATCATGGACCTACTGTGTGATCTCAGGCAAGTCGCTCTCTGCCAGTGCCTTAGTCTCCCCTCCTGCCCTCGCTCTACTCTGTCTTGTTTGCTTTGCAAGCTCTTTGGGGTGGAGACCTCTCCTCATTCGGTGTCTGATTGGGGTAGACTGCTCTTGGCTGGGCATGGGGGTGCAAGGCCAAGGCAACATGGGGTGCAGGTGTCAGGAAAAAGCTCAGGTGAGTAGGGGCAGGGCATGGTGCGGGGGAAGGAGGCTAAGGCCACCTGCCTATGATCTCCATGAAGATTTGCTTCCAGTGCTCGCAGGTCTGGAAGCCGCGGCGCAGGGCAGAGTCCTCGGGCAGGAGCTGGAGCTGCTGCTGCAGGAACGTCTCCCACTTGAGGTAGTCAGAGTAGGTCTGGAAGGATGACTTGCCCTTGTAAGTCGTCTGTGAAGAAGGGAGTGAGTCA
The DNA here is from genome assembly GCF_052110815.1 of Crocodylus siamensis. Taxonomy (NCBI): domain Eukaryota; kingdom Metazoa; phylum Chordata; order Crocodylia; family Crocodylidae; genus Crocodylus; species Crocodylus siamensis. The sequence goes on along the minus strand of NC_143406.1, from coordinate 11,239,988 downwards.
TTTCTGGGTTGACAGAGCAGTGATGCCCCCTGCTCCTCCAGGCTAGGGGGCTACCTCATTCTGAGCCCCAGCAGGAGAAGTGGTTGTATTGATCTGCACCTTCCCCTCTGCCTTGTCCCCCTCCTTGGGGCTTTGTCTCAGCGATAGGGGTGGCTGTGTCCCTGCCCGGCTCAGAGCCAGGACTCTTTCCAAGTGCCCCTGCACAGCCCAGGCTGCCAAAGGGATCCACCCCCTTGTGCGGACAGCATCGTCTCTAGCCCAACTGCCAGGGCCAGCTTTCTGTTCCCAGCTGGCAGGTGGGGCAGGCCGGGAGCCCGGGGCGGCACCCTCACCGATTCAAAGGCCATGGAGATCCACTGCACCTTGCCGTCCTTCACCCCCACTGCCCCGTGGGAGAGCTGCCCAGGCAGCAGGTTCGGCTCAGGGATGTTCTTGCACTCCGGGTGCAACATCTGCAGAAAGGAGGAGATGCTGTAACCTGAAGAGGAAGAAAGAGCAAGGGGTAGGGAAGGGGCAGGGACACAGGAGCAGGGGGGACAGAAGAAAGAGTTGCAGTTCTTGCTCAAGAACAGCTGCTTCTCCTTGCAGCCTCTCTGCATGCCACAGGGGACTCGTGTACCACACCATGGAGCCCCTCACTCCCTAGGGCCCACTGCTGTCAGCTCCCACTAGCTCAGGGAGGAGCAGATGCCAGGCATCCCACACAGGGCCCCAGACAGTCCTTGAACAAGCATGAGGCCATATTAGGTGGTGAAGCTGCCAAGCCAGGGGACAGTGTCAAGACCCAGCACGGGGGGACCCATGGGCAGGCAGGAGGAGCAGCACAGCTGAGAACACAGGATGGACAGGGCAGGGAGCTGGCTCCCAGGAGGCAGCAACCACAACCTTGGCTTCCTATTCTGAAACCATCCCAGGATACCCAAACAGGTGTCCACTTCCAGCTGGCTCCACCCTGCTGTACCTTCTACAGTCCTGGCCCGGGGCTCCCCGTCCTCCCTGAGCAGGGCCAACACCCCTGGGAGCTGCCGTGACCAGCAAGCTTCCAAGGGCATGGCTGCTCCCCTGGAGGGGGGGGGGGGGGGGGGGATCATCAGCTTAGTATCAGCCACCCCCTGCCTGAGTGAGAGGCCTGGTCCTCTCCTACTAACGCCAGGGCAAGCCGGGAGGGGCTCCACCACCATTAGCGAAGCTGCTCTGATGCTCATGGGGAGGGCTGGCAGCACTGCCAGACGTGTGCTCAGCGAAGGAGGAGAGGGCTGAGATGCCCTGGGAGAGAGGAAGCTGGGAGATACCTGGGCTGCTGTTCCCATCTGCAGCCTTGCTGGGCAAAGCGACAGGTTGATAAAACCCCGCTGTGAGCAGAGTGGGAGCCTGGCTGCACAAAGCACCTCCCTGGTGCCCGCAGGCCAAGCAAACAGCTATGGGGTGAGCAGTCTGCAGGGCAGGGAGCACATAGGTGTTCTGCGAGTCTTCGAGCTAGCCCTCAGCACAGACTTGGCCTTTCCCTCAAAGCCCATGACTTCCTGGGGTGGGAACAGGTAGTCTCTGCCCTACGTACCCGAGGGCAGGCACTGGGCCCCTCCAGGCTTCACCAGTTCGGCATTGGCGGCAATGGCCTTGCAGATGCGGCACAGGCTGCCAATCTCTTTGAAGAGGTCGAAGCTGTCATCGTAGATGACGCTGCCCTTTCACAAGGAGACACAACAGCGAGAGCAGGACACGTGAGGCACACATCCCACCACTGGCAACGTGACCAACCACACAACAGTGAGCTGAGCGAGGAGTGGCCCCGACGCTGGGCACTGCCTGAGCCTCCCAGCTCCACACACCTGACTGGGAACAAGATGCTGTGGCACTAAACAGCTTGGCAGGAGTGCTCCCTACCCTCACAACACTGCCAGGTCATAGCAATGTCCAAACCCCAGCCCAGCCGCCTAAACTGGAGGCCTCTGTGTCCCAAGGACTCTCCCACCCACAGGGCTCAAGGCCTGTCCACACACAAACCCCACCCCAATTTGTCTGCCCTGGTTTAGGTCCACTGGCACAGCCCTTAGCACGAGCACAGCTCTACCAGGATAAGGGACCGTAGGGCAATGGAGCTTATCCCTGTAAGGGAAAAGCCAGACATGAGGTACTGCACAGCCTGCAGACTGGCCAGGATTCAAACCCAAAAGCCAGGCTAGCAAAAAGAGCTCAAACTGCCTGCTGGGCATCAAGGCAGACTGCACCAGAGTGCCTTGCCCCTCTGGCAGGCACAGGCCCTTTGGCCCCCAAGTGCCCTGGCTGCTTCCCACTCAGCTCTGGGAAGAAGGGCGGGTGCTCTGCCTGGCCCATCCTTGAGGTGCCAGCAGCTCTGGGGCATCTCTCCAGTGAGTGATTAGCAGAGGTGCACTGGGGAAGCGACAGTCACATGTCAGGCTATCTGGCTTAGGAACTAAGCTGCCCTGGGGCAAGTCACCCTCAGCAGGCTCTCCCTCGCAAGGCTGATCCATATTTATTTATGCTAATACCTCGCAGCAGGGGAGGCAATAATTACACAGAGTGAGGGCTGTGGAGCTTGCAGCTAGGTTGATTTGCCTCTAAACCCCATGGAGAGACTGCCTGGTCTCACGGTTATTGGCTCTGGGGCTCGGATAGTGTCGGAGCACTTGGAGCAAGCTCTGATTTCTGTTGGGCAGACACAGTAAGATGTGGGTGGGCTCTCCTCAGAGCCTGATCCCAGCATGCCTGCCTCCACTATTCTCTCGGGGCAGCAGTGGGGAGAGCTGGCTGGGCTCTGTGCTTGCGACTCCCGGGAAAGTGCGTGTACCATGTCTCCAATGACGTGGTTATCCGGGCGCCGAGTGCGGTTCACCCCTCGGATGCCAAACACCACGAACACCATGGCTCCCGTGTCCACCAGAGGCCGCACGGCTGGCTTCCCACAGCCTGTGTTCATGCAAGGGTTAAACCCCGATGTGGTAGAGGGCTTCACCTTAGGGGCTGCTGTCAGAGCAAGAAGAGGAGGTTAAAACATGCAGGAGAGCAAGGAAGGCAGCCACAGCAGACAGGCCAGCCCTCCTTGAGCAGTTGTAGCTAGACAGACCCAGCCATAGGTGATAAATACATGGGGGCCTGAAAGCCCTGGCCCCTCTCAGGAAGAGGCCCTGAAATGGGAATATCAAATCCCAGTCCCACTGGTGCTGGGTAGGCAGGGGGTACCTTGCCATGGTGGCATGGCTGGTGTGGGGCTCCTAGGAAGAGGACAGGAGGGTGGTGAGCCGCAAGCCTGCAGCAGATAGCCAGCATCTGCCCCAATTCAGCTCTGCTCTGGCCATGCCACTGTGTAGGGGGCATCATCATAGCCTCCCCCCACCACCCCAGCAAAAATTAAAGTTAATGCCTGTAGACCCAGCCCTTGGCCCTACACTTCCACCTCACTTACCTCTCTCGCTGGGCACATAGAGGATACCCTTGGTGGGACCGTCTGGGCTGGAGCTGAGCAGACAGCCAGGGGGTGCCACACACACTCTGCCGTGGTACGGGGGCTTGTGTGACTGGGCAAAGTACAGCTTCCTGCATAGCAAACAAAGCCCATTATGGGATATTCTGAGCAGGTGGAAAGGCAGGGCCCCCACACCACCTACTAGCAGCTGAGGCAAGGTCTGACAGTGCAAGACAGCACTGGGGCTTTGCAACAGGGAATGTGCCAAGGCAAGGACTGGCAGGGAACGAACAGGGCAGACGGAAGGGCGAGAGACAAGGAGCTGGAGGGAATGACTGGTTTATCATGCAGTACCTCCATCACACCCCCACCTCTGCCTGGAAGGTGCTTGCTACATCCGTAGTCCCACCAATCTGGACTGCACGCTCCATCTGGGATGCCCAGGACCTGTCCCAGGTAGGGGAGGGGCATTGCAACACACCCAGGCTTTGCAGATGGTGCTATTCTGCTCACCATGGCCTGGTGGAACATGGATCTCCCTGCTCATGGCTGGTGGAAAATCTCTAGCAGACTGGAGCAGTGGAGAGGCTGCAATGCCTCAAGCATCTGGTTCTGCCTAGCACCGGGCAGCAGTGCATTGTAGCCTTCTCTGAGGCCCAGAGAGGTGACACGGCTTAGGCAAGGAAAGGAATCCAGGAGTCCCGTCTCCCCTCCTTGCACTAGCCACTGCTGTGCCCCTCCCCAGCTCCGTGCCCCCACCCCCCAGGCAGTTACCGCGTGCGTTGCTGCTCTTTGGCCGCCACGTAGAAACTGAAGTCGAACTTCCAGCCTCTCTTGGTGTCGCAGGACAAGGTGGTCATCATCCACTTCCTGGGGCTCTTCTGCGTAAGCAGCCCTACTGTGGACACACAAGCGGTCAGCTTCCTGGTGAAGTTACCGAAAGGCGCTCTATACACCTAAGCAATGGATTAACGAAAACAGACACTTAACTCCACAGGGCCGCAGCTGAGCATGCCTTAGCATCACACCCTCCCCTGGGCCCTGGCCTGGCCCAGTCCCAGAGTGGGCTTGGATGGGATGGGTCAGACCACTGGCATTATGACCCCATCCCTGCACCCTGCTCGCTTCCCAGCACATGGGGAGCAGAGTTATTGTCAGTGTCCGACTTCCAGCAGAGTTGAGTGGCTTGGTTTGGCCACGCATCTGCTGTCCAGCGTGTGCAGACAGAGAGCAAAGGTTCGGCTCAAATGGCACAGGAGCTTCTGCGGGGTTGGCTCAGCAGAGGAAGCCTGGCTTCCCATAGCCTGCTTTGATCTTCCTTGGGACTGAGCTACCCCCAGCTCCCACAGAAGTGTCTGCGGTGGAATGAGGTCTCAAGACAAGGCACAAAGTGTTCCAGTAGGTGGCTACCAGGGACGGCAGAAGTCGTACTGGTGCCAGCTGAACTGCCTACAGGGCGAGCACTGCCCTGCGACGCCCCGCAGGCCCCTGCACAGCGGGGGCGAGACACGTGAGCTGGCCACCGGGGGTGGGCCGTGCTCCACCTTCCCTAAACACACTCACCTGGAATGAGGGCACCTCGCCATCCCCCGGGGACACCAGCTGCCAGGGGGCAGGAACGCTGGCGTTGAGCGAGAACCTGTAGATGGCTGGCCTGCCCTTGCTCTTGGACTTGGAGATGTACACAGTCCCCTGGAGATCTAGAGGGCACAGCACATTTGGGGGGAGGGCAGTTATCCACAAAGGTGCAAACACAGAAGCTTCCCTGACATTCTTCCCGCCCCAGCATGACCCTGCTGACAGCAAGGCCCCTTCCCAAAGGGCTTTCAGAACAAGTGTCTGGTGCAACTCCCATAACTCGCAGACTTTCATGGGTGATGCTGATTTATGCTCGGTTAGGAGCTGGCCCCTTAACCAGCCCATCCTCAAAAGTCAAAAGTAGCTGGCAGGACTATCAAGCCCTAAGCCAGGGGAGCAAGGAACAAGGCCCAGAGGCTCCTAGTCCTAGCTGTGTGCTCAGGCTACTGGACCATGCTGCCACTCTGCTAAGCAGTTCATCCCAAAGGCCTCTCTGCTGAAAGTCTTGGTCCCTGTGGGGGCTGGGGAGCAGAAGCAGTGGACATGCTGACAGCTTAGAGGTCATCTGAGCGCAGGGTGTTCCCAGGAGCTCCTCACCCACTGAACCATACTACATTTGTCTGGGGCTTGGTGGGGGTGTCTGCAGCTCTCTCATCTGCTGAGAGCCCACTCAGCTGCCATCTTTACTAGGGGGGACCTGGGGCACCTCAGACCACACACCCTGCCTAAAGCCAGAGAGTACCAGCAGGTGTTTGAGCCTTTGTGGACTTACCTGGCTGTGCAGCCTCACCCGTGCCCCCTCTGCTCCCCCAGGGAAGTCCTGAGCCCCGCTTCTTCTTCTCCAAGGAGGTCCGGATGTTGTTCTGCAAGCTGTGGGGCTTTTCCTGAAACAAACCTGTCCCACAAGGTTAGTCAGGGGGGAAAGGACCAGGGGCCTGATCAGGGACCAGTCACACCAGTGCACCCTGTACAGGCGGGGAACACACAGGGGACCCTGCCAGCCTGCACTGGTATCACATGGACATTGCCCTGACTGGCCCTGGGCAACATGCTGAGGAGGGGGGCTTGGAGGAGGGGAAGACACCAGCTGTCAAGGCTGAACAGCACCATGCACAGAAACAAAGAGGAAGAGTTTTGCTTAATACATATCTCAGCCCCCAACCCAGGTCACACCATGAGAAGCCCTCACCTGAGCAGGTGACGCAGGAGATGCCCTCGGCACTCAGGTTGTACTTGAGATCCAGCAACACCTGGATGTTGGTGTCGGGCCGGAACAGGATGGGAGCGCGGCTAGCGGGGCGGAGGCGGCTAGCGAAGAATATGGACAGGATGAGGACTAGGACAAAGAGCCCTGCAATGAGAGGCACAGCCAGCGTGTGGGACTCAGCATGACTCTCATCCTCTCGGCAGCTCCAGGGGCTTTCCAGAGATGTGCGCCCAGGGCAGAGGGAGAGAGGGCAAGGCAGGCCCCTCAGGAAGCCTCCAAGCACAGAGGATCTGGGTCCCCAGCTGCCCAGGGACAGAGCGCTGCCCAGAAGCCACTTCACTAGCCACACGGGAGCAGTGCAGCTGTGTCTGCTAAACCCCAGAGGGAAACTCCATGCCACCTGGGGAAGGCTGGCAGGGCGGGACAATGTCTGAGCAGCAGTGCGTGGCTGGCATTGCCAGCACTTGTGTGCCGAGGGGCCAGGGTGTGAAGTGCCCTGAGGAAGGGCATCTCCTGCCCATCTTACCCATGATCACCCATCGGCTCTTCACAGCAGACCACAGCACCCAGTGCTGAAGCAGCTCCTGCAGGTGGGCTATCAGGTGGCCACGGCTGCTCTTCTCAGTGGGGCCCTGCAAGCTCTCTGGCAGCACTGACACCAAGGGCACATCCCCCATCTCTGGAGTCACTGTGGAGAGAGGCCAGAGGCATCACCTAAGAGCCCTGAACCCGGGGCTGCAGGTTCGGTCGGGCAGTGATATCCAGAGGTTTTGAAGCCCAAGCCCTTTGCAAAGAAACACCCTTTGCACCAGCTAGAGCTGGGAGGAAGAGCTTATGGTAAAGGCACTGGCTTGAGGTTTCTTATCCCGCTGGCCACTTCCTAGCTCCCCTGGAAGCCACTTAACAGCCTAATCCAACATGGACTCAAGTCACATGTGGGGCAACTGAGGCACAGTGGGGTACCATGACTTGTGCAAGGCCTCCACAAACCAGCAGCACTCCTGGGAGAGATGTCAGGACAGCCACTAGCAGACATTCCTAGTCCTGAGAAGGACCCCAAGCACCTACGCGAGTCCTCCTCCACGTCGAGCAGTGGGATGTCATCATCGAGGTATGGGAGGGTGCCCCGGGCTGGCCCAGCTGCAGCCTCCGACACGATGAACAGGTCGTCAGCAGTGTGCAAGGAGCTCTTCTTCATGCACTTCTGACTGCAGCTACAGCAGGGAGGGAATCACCCAGTGTAAGCGGCCCCGTACCCTGCAGCCAGCTGCCACCCAGACCTGAGCACAGCATCAGCAGAGTGCTCCACCCACTCGGCCTGGAAGCCCACAGCCAAAGCCACAAAATCAATTCCATGGCTGCTGTGCGGGGTGGACAAGGCCAGGCTGACAGTGGATCACCAGGAGGTTGGACTGGGCATATGGGGCAGGCTGGGATCAGGACCCCTGTGTGACAGCATTTCAGGCGTGTGCTGCTCTGCTAAGGAATTACACCTGGCCAAGTCCAGAGCCATGCTAATGGGAGGGAAGAGGAGAAATGCAAGGGCCCAAGCAGATACAGATCTGCATCTCAAAAGCTAGGCTGCCTGCCTGCCTGCAGGGTCTCCATGCCCGCAGCTCAAGGACTGGATGCTGGGAGAGTTCCTCGAAGTGTACAAGTCACAGTGCCTCTGCCAGCCTGGGGGGCTCTCACCTGGCTTGACAGGAGCTCTCCAAGGGAGACAAGTAGAGGGTCCAGATCCCGAGTGCAGCCGGCATGGTGAAGAGCACCGCCACCCAGCAGCAGGACACGATCAGTGACATGAAGAGCCCAAAGTCATGTACAGCTGGGATCTGCACAAAGAGACAATTGGGACAGGAACATAGGGGGCTGAGAGTGGCCACAGCAACGGCCCCGCTGGAGGTATGTTCTTACAGCCCCCCTGCCTGGCTACCTCACGAAGGCAGGGGTTGCGGTGGGAAGGCAGAGGGGGCAGAGCATCCCATTGGCGCAGCTTACCTGCGAGAAGATGTTGGCAGCATAGGCCGCAGCGGTGGTCAAGGAGGTGAAGAAAGTGGCCTTGCCCGCTGTCTGGACAGTGTGGATCATGCGGAGCCGCAGGTCCTTGAGGTGGGTAGCTTGGCGGTAGGTGTTTATGAAGACAAAGACATCATCCACACCTGGGAGGGGACCGAGACGCTTAAACAGGGCCACTCCCAGCAGGTGCGAGTCGGCACCACTCCCCGAAAGGCAGTGCAGAGAGGCAGCCACCCCCAGAAGAGGCTCTGGCCCCCAAAGTGCAAGTGCAGCAGCTCTGGGGAGAGGAAGCTTTGCCCCACAAGCTGCCTGCCCCATCCCCCTTCTCCCTCTGCACTAGTTTTCCCTGCACCAAGTGAGATGACCTCCCAGTGCAGGTGGGGCCTGGCCACACTGGCAGGGCTCTGAAAGGGAGCCTCTTACCGATGCCCACGATGACGAAGGCAGCCACACCATTGAGAATGCCCAGGTACTGGATCCCAAAAACGACATGGTACAGGAACAGGGCCACCAGGCAGCTCAGCCCAATGCTGGCAATGCCAAAGAAGGATAGGAACACTGCAGGGGGGAGCAAGAGGGAGGAGACGCCAAGGCTGAGCACCGGGACACACCTCCACAGTGCCCGAGTTGGTCCAGAGACTAGGGATCCCAGCTCTGGTCCTGGGATGAGGGTGGCTCCTAGGGTCAAAGGAAAGAGCTTCTGCCCCTCCTTTTTATTTTCATTTGTTCAGCTGGAAATGCCAGCGCCTGATTTATGGAGGTACTGAGCACCCCCAGCTCTAATGGACATCCAGGGGGAAAGCACGTCCCACCACCTCTGGAAGTGGCACCCATTTGGGAACCTAAGTTCAGAGCCTAGTGTTGCCAGCAGTGACATCCATGTCCTCGATGTGAAAGTATGGGGTGGGGAACCAGCAATGGTACATGAAGCCTTCCACCCCCACCCAGTTAGCAAGAATCAAAAGGCACATGTGGGTTCTTTGCACAAGCCAGGGACTTCCCTGCACCCCTTAGGCTCAGCGGGAAGGGAGATGGAAGCACCACTTACCTGAGCAAGAGGTGAGGATGTAGACCAAGACTGCAATGCAGCTGCTGCTGATGAAGGCCAGCAGCATATCATTGTTGAAAGTCTTCCTCACCTCGTAGTCGAACAAATCTGTCCCACCATACAGCACCTGCACCTTGCTGGGTGGAAGGGGGAGAGAAAGGAATAGCATGGAGGTGAACAGACAGTGAGGGCACCTACTGAACACAGCTTCTCCTCCAAAAAGACACAAGGGCACCAGCCTGGGCACTTGGCCATGTTCCCAGGTAGCAGGTGGGGTGCTGGAATGGCACTGGACTGGGAGGAGAAGCAGGTGGGGTCTGCACAAGAGGGAGCTCGAACAGCAAGAGCGGGTCTAATGCTGGTACGATAATTCCTCTGGTGCCCAGTGTCCTGCGGCATTGAGTTCTTGCCATCAGTAAATAGCTCCTGAAGGCCTCAAAGCCAATTCCATCTGGAATCTTAATCATTGCTTATTATATTAAGCACAAAGGTAATAACCAGTGGATGCAGCCAGAGTGCCGGCCTAGTGAGAGCTGGGCAATTTACCGGCCTCTGTTGCTGGAAGCTGGCTCAGAGCGGAGGTAATCCGAGATAATTAAAGCCAGGAGCACAATAACCCAGCACTGCAGGAGCCTTTCCATAATCCAGTCTTCGCAACAGCTCATCTGCTCCCCAGCTCCTGGTGCTGCTCCCCGTAATTGCAACCCCCCACCCCTCCGTCCTCGGCTCCTGGCTGGGAGGACTCCGCGGCTGCTTGCCATTCAGAGCTGACAAGGACTGGCTGTACTTCGCTTGGCTTTTAAAGATCAGAGTCTCCTCTGCCCAGGAGCGATTGAGATTCAGTGCAGCAGGGGGATGAAGGAGTGGCAGCAGATGCAGGCAGGTGGCAGGATGGAGCGCTCTCCTCCCAGCCATCCCATTCCCAGAGCTGCTGTGCGGGACTCAATGCAATCGCACTCTCCCTGCCTAGGCTGGTAACGAGGCTCGCCCAGTGAGCGTGGAAACAGAGCCCCAGTCTCCCCAACACAGTCACGGTGCAGCACTGTAGAGAAGGGAGCCCATGCAGCACCCTGCGCAACCCCTCCCACTGCCCCATTGGCATCAGTGCTCACAGGTGAAGTGAAGTGAAGGAGGAGCAGACCCCACAGCCTCCAGCGAGGACTGCTACACCACCTTTAAGAAACTGGCCTGGGCCAAATGGAGAGCTGATATAAATGGAGACAGTTCTGCTGGGAGTGGACGGGTGGAAGAGAACTGGAGAGGAGCTTGATAAATCCCTTCCTGGCTTTGAGTGAGGCCTGGTGGGAGCAGCCACACCTCGGGCCATGGCCTGTCCCTGTCCCAAATAAACCCACTGGCTGGGGCTCCTCTGCACACCATGCTGGACCCCATTGTCTATCCCACTACAAACCACACTGGTGTGACCCTAAACCCGTGCTGTGGAGCTGCCTCCCACTGTATGCCCAGGAGCGAGAACAGGAGCTGCTCTTCCAGCCTGTGACGCCAGCTGTTGCCAGGTGCATCTGCACTGTAGGAGAGGGGCTTGAAGCTTGGGTCCACAGATCTGCACTAGCTTTAGTCTGGTCAGCTTTGGCACCACATACAGCGAAGCTGCGGCAGCAGAGCATCAGCACCAGCATGCCAGGCAAGTACCACCCCAATGCCCGTGGCATGGGGCTGATGTCTCTGCCAGCATGACTGCTGCTGGGAGTCCCCTGCACGGGCTAGCTGAAGCTGCAACCTGCCTGGCGTCTCAGCGTCTCAGGAACACAACTGTGGTGCAAGAGAAGCATGCTAGCGAGGTGTGTAAGAAGCATGTGAACCACAAACACCGTGCAAGCTTTTTCTGCTTCCCCTGAAGCATCATGCTTTGGTTGCTGATCAAGGCAGGAGATGCAGCCAGACCAGGCACTCGCCTGAGACCCACAGCCACATCCAGGGCTCCTGATGTCCCCAGACAGCCGGACACCTCCACTCAGCTTTACCCCTGCAGAAGCCCCCAAGCACCGTCATGCAGGGAAGGCGAGTTAACTCCACGTACACTTGACACGCTCCTTCAGCATCTCCTCAAACTCCCGCCCTCCCCGCGCCGCAAGGCACCTGCCTCACCTGGTGGACTGCTTGGCCAGCATGGCTACGTAGGTGACCACAAAGCTCTGGAACTTGTGGCGCTGCTCCTCCCACCGGTCCTCCACCGAGTAGTAGTTGGGCAGCGGGGCCCCGAAGAGGATCTCACTCCGCAGGAGGGAGCTCTTCATGTTTTCTGCAGACAGCCCTTCATCCACGTACCAGTAGAACTCAGGGTGGGTCATGGCCAGCTCCAGGGACCCTGCGGGAGGGACCAGCATGGACTCTGTTAGACGCAGCTCAGCTGAAGGAGCACGACTACAGGAGGGGCCCAATGCTGGTGGGGTCAACAGCACCCACTGGCTCAGGGGACCTCTTCCAGCCATCTATAGCTTCGAAGGGCTGCCCTGGATGGCGCTGCCTTGCAAGAGGTCAGGCAGGGCCACGGCAGCCTCATTGCCCTGACTCTCGGCCACCTCCATGCAGCTCCTCGGCCCACCATGCTGCCATGTACGGTCACCTCAGAGCCACAGCCGCTCTGAGCAGAGGGGCAGGCCGAATCAACCTGGACTACCAGAGCTGGCCGCATCCTCCACCCTGTTAGACGGGGGATCCCAGCAAAGTATCCTCAGTGCAGTAATCTGCTGGATTCCCACCCAGTGCCCTCCTCCTTTGTGTGTAACCACCACATCCCCAAGCTGGGCTCGAGCCCATCCTCCCAGCCTGGCACACCGAGGAAGCAAGGCTGGAGCTAAATGTGCCACAGGACCCTGCAGTGTAATGGGACTGAGGATACCACAACTGGGAAGGATGCGCTAGATGGCACGCTGGAGGGACTCCAAACAGCAGCACAAACTGCACGAGTCTAAAGCAACTGCTGAAACAAGGCCCTGCACCAGCCCCAGCGTGGAGGGGGCAGGCATTCCTGCAAAACAGGGTCCCATGAGGAAGAGACAGAGTTCCTCCCAGCGCATTGTGCAGAGCAGAGCTGGCAGCACAGAGTCACAGGCTGTGACACCCCCCACCCCAAACTCCAGCATGCAGGAGCCTGTGAGGACAGAGCACGGCCCCGGGGCCTGCTTTGGAGCTGGGAGCAGAGGGACTTAGCAGCTTGCCTGCTCCCTGCTTGGCTCCCATTGACTTACAGCTGCAGCATGTGCCTGGCAGACAGAAAAAAGCTCCTTCCCACAATCACATCCCTCCCACGGCCCAGCCAAGAGTCACTTCCAACTCCACCGCCACATCCACCCCACTGCAGCACCAGGGAAGAGGGATCTGCTAAAAGCAGCACATCCTGGGGATGACTTGCAGGGCAATCCCTCAGCCAGGACCACCCAGTGCTATTAGTCCCACTGGCACTGGGAGCCCTTCCATGCTACCCTGGCAGTGGCCACAGTCAGTGAGTGCTGAGGGAAGAGGCCACTGCCTGAACTGGGATGAGGCAGGTGCTCAGCTGCAGAAAGGGCCGCTCCTCCATCACTCAGCACCGCGCATCACCCTGAGCCCCAGGCAGAAAACAGCACGTGCACCCTTTCTGTTCTGGCGTGAGTGATCCTAAGAGGTGCCAGGCCATGGAGGGCCAGCCCAAGAGGCTCCTGGCCTATTTTTGAAGGGTCCAGCCAGGCTACCAGCTCAGCAGCAGGATGGCTAGCATAAGGCCCTGAACCACTGCAACAGGCCCACGAGGACGCCAAGGCGAGCGCTGGCCTGTTTCCACCATCACAGCCCCCAGCCTTGCACTGCTACCTGGCCAGGGCACAGTCCCGAGGGGAGCAGCCAAAAGGAACAGGACAGAAGGCAGGGGGGAGGCTGTGGGCCCTCACAGCCAGCCCAGCAAACCCTTGCCTAGCATATGTGGTGATGACTGTCCCTGGTTGTGCTCCAGCAGGGCCTGCAGCCTGCTGGATGCTGCTCAGACGCACGCGACGGACGCGACCATCGTAGAACCCTGGCAAGCAGGGGATCGGCGTGTGCAGCCCCTGCCCCAATACCCCAACTACTCCTGGCAGGTCCTGGCCCAACCTGCTCTTAAGAACCAGCTATGGGGATCCCTCCACCCTGGACAGTCAATCTATGGCAGGGCTCTGCCAGCCTCATAGTTAGAAAACGTCTCTCGTTTCCAAGCTACCCCTCTCCTGCTCCCATCTAAGCCCTTTAGGCCTGTCCAACTCACAGCAGAGCTGGGGCAAAGCTCAGAGCCTTCCTCTTTGCAAAAGCCTCACATAGCTGGAGATGTTCCCCCTCCCCGCTCAGCGCCCTTCCCTCTGACAGCACAGCCTCACCTGGGTCCCTTGGCCCCAGCACCCAGGATGCATGCAGCTCACCTTGGATGTCAGCCAGGTCTTGCCCCATGCCGTCGTAGTAGATCTTGCCGCCCTTTTCCGTGGGGAAGAAGTACGTCATGAGGGAGCTGGGTGGGGAGCAGTAGGAGTAGGAGCCCAGAGGCAGGTCCTTCAGGACCTCATGGGGCTTCCAGCAAAACTCCCGGAACCGGGGGTGGTCCATGATCTTGCGCTCAATCTCATGGATGGTAACCAGGCGCTCAGTGGTGAAAATGTTGTTTTCAGCATCCCCCCGGGCCAGAAAGATGAGCTCAATGCGCCAATGGGCATGCGTTTGTGTGTTGGCACTGACATAGGCACTGGAGTAGTCCCAGCGCGAGGCACCCCGGGGCACGCGGGAGCTTTGGTTGGCTGGGCTCTGGTGGGTGGTGGGCCTAGTCCTGCCTCTGGCTGCAGGCGGTGTGGCACTGCGCTTTAGCCGGGTGGGCCCCCCAAGGTGGGAAGCATTGAGGTGCAGCTGCTGAAGTTGCTCAAAGAGGAGCCGCTGCAGGGTCTCCGAGGTGAAGTCAGCCAGGTCCCGGCGGCTGCGGCCCCACGAGCCGAACTGGGACTTGAGGGCCAGGGTGAGGGCATCAAAGCGCTGCGAGGACTCGTGGTTGCGGATCTCAAAGGCATTGTAGGAGATGTCAATGTCCAGTGCTGGATAGTGCAGGAACATAGCCATGGCCAGGGCTGCCGGGATGGCACAGCCCAAGAAAAGGATAAAGCCGGCACAGCAGGGGTTGGTGAACATCCAGCCAACTGTGTTCCAGAAGCCGGATACCGGCAGCATCGCAGGCAGCAGCTTGGGGCTCCACTGACACTTCCCGCACAGCTGGGGGCCCGCACTCCTCTTCGGAGGGTTGAAGGCAGCCGCCTCCTCCTCCTCTTCCTCCTCCTCCAGCCAAGCATCCTGCAACAAGGGGTCGTCCTCAGCATCCATGGCCAATGCCTGTGCCAAAGCAAGAGGGAGACAGGGTCAACAAGCCATCCCGATCTGCACATCCGCCTGCCCTCCTGACAGCCCTGATCCTGCCCAGCTGGGAGGAGATCACAGCCACCAACTGCACTGACACCAGCCTCCAAGAGCCAGGTGCCGAATGCATCAGAAACCGGATGCCAAAGCAGGCCACCACGGCCATGCTGCTCTGTGTCCAGCACTCACTCCTCCCTAGGGACAGAGGTCATGGAGCCTGAAGGGGACATACCACCACATGCATACACAGAGCCGCAGTGGTGGCACTGCAGTTCCCTGACCCTTCCCCAGTGCCCAGAGACAGCTTGTGCTGTGGGATGAAAAATGGCAAGGACCCTTTGCTCCTCTCAGCAGTGATGGAAGGAGACTCTCCTTGTAGTATTTATCACTTTGTTCCCCAGCGGAGCACACAAGCCCACACATGTACATGCACTGTGCAGAGTGAAGCCTGCTGTCATGGCCCAGGTTGCCCAAGCCACTCGGCAAGGGGAAGGGGCAAAGGACAGGAGCCAACAGCCTGGCTGTGTCTGTGCAGCACAGGCAACTTGCCTCTAGTATCCAGGACAGCTGCCAGCACAGCACCCCAAAGGCAAAGGCCCCAGAGGTTATTCAGCAGTTGACCCCATACCTCTGACGCAGCAGCCCCAACCCCAGGCAGCCGGGCACTCTGATCCGCAGAAAGCAGCCACTGCTGTTTATGCCATCCGTGCCTATAGAAAACAACAGCAGTTGCCAGTGGTAGGAACGGAAAAGAAGATGGCACTCTCCAGCTCAGCCCTGCTGCCCTGCAGGAGGTGGAAGGCCACCATGGCTGCAGGCATGCCCTGACTCTGCAGGGGGTTAGGTTCATAGGTGTAGGGTCGGAAGGGACCTGAGCAGATCATCAAGTCTGACCCCCTGCCCTGGGCAGGAATGAATGCTGGGCTTATATGACCCCTGGTAAGTTTAAGCTCATATATGACCCCTGCTAGGTAATTATCAAGCCTCCTTTTAAAGACCCTGGGGTTGCGTGGTGTGGGCAGGGGAGCACTCTGTGCACCCAGCCCTGCTCGGCTCCACCTCCCAGGCACACCTGTAAGGGCAGCCACATCCAGCCGGCAGCCACTTGTACCAAAGCCAGCACAGCCAAGCCCCGGTCAGGGCTGGCGACCCCACACTTTCACATTACAAGAAGTGAAACAGGAGGAAGGGTCAGTGACTTGAAACACAAGCTTCAAATTCTACAGTACATGGGCACACCTGACCACAGATGGGCAAAGAAAATCCCCTATGACCCACAGCACCAGGTGGTGTTTTGAAGCTCTCCGCACCAGCACACAAAATCCATCTTGCCCTCTCCCCGCAGTGCTGGGTTTGTCTGCCCCTGTGCGCCACAGGCCCACTGTGCAGGCCTTCCCCTACCAGTTTTGTGGAGGGCAGTGTGTGGCACCAGCAATCCTTCAGTATCAAGGCCACAGTGGAGCATTAGCCAGGTCGCATGCGCCCTGCACGCTGGGCCCCCGGTATGATCAGTTCTCCCCACCCGGGCTCCTAACCCAGGGCTGTCTGCACCCCACTCTTGCAAACAAAATACCAGTCTGGTGGGTCACAACCCCCTAGAGCTGGCCTGCTAAGAGAACAGCTTACTATTGCTGGCAGGCAAAGGACATGGATCCTCTACTCAAGCCGCCATGATCCCCATTTCCCCCACAGCTGGCAGCAGCCCCAGCTGAGTACATGTATATAATATTTTAAAAACTCTTATCGGGGAAGCAAGGTGAAGAGCCATAATCATGCCCTATTTATTGAGCTGCTGCGGAGAAGGAGGGAAGAGATTGTAATCCTGAAACAGAAGAGCCTGGACGTGACTAGAAAGGAAAGCACGAGGGAGAAATGGAGATGGAGAGGAAAAAAAAAGCAAGTCCAGAAATCTGTCATCTCCAGAATTCCCCCCAGCCCTACCATGGAGAGGAGGGAAGCCTCTTTGGATGGGGGAAGGGAGAAGCTTTGCTCTCAGGATGTCTCATAACTCCATCCTCTTGGCAGAGGTCTGGGTCCAGAAGCCAAGTCTACTTATCTCTCGATAAACCCAGGTAACTCCACTAAAGCTGGTGGAGTCACTGCTCCAGGACTGCACTCACCAATGTGGAAGGAAGTGGAGTCAGCCCAGCCAGGCTGCTGTGTGCAGGAGGGAGGGTGGGATTTGGGAGGGCAAAGGGCAGGTGTCTGAGGAGGCTCATGCTAGAGCTGGGATGGATTAGCAGTGCTCAGAGCACAACCTGGTTTGGGCTGGGGTTGGAGGCAAAACCAGGGGAGGTAGTGATAGCACTGGGCTCTCCAACACTGTCCCTTCCCCATTCCAAGCTGAGCCCACAGGCCCCTACCTCCTGTACCCCGAAGGGCTGGTGGCTCAGATCCAAGATCCTGCTGGAAGATCAACCCTGGTCTGGCTGGGGGAGGAGAGATGCACAATAACCCATGTCTTGGGAGAAAGCACAAGAGATGCACTAGAACCAGACTGGGATGGTCCCCCCAAGGGGCGAGCTGCACTGGGACAGTGCCCAGCAGGCTTGGCTACACAGGACTGCAAGCCCCTCAGGCTGTGGAACAGCCTAGTCAGGTCGGCAGCACGCGAGGAGCTCAGGTGCCCTTTGGCATCCCCAGCAGCCAATGTGCCAGACAGCAGCCCCTTGGTTATCGTTGCCAGGCCCCGACTTGTCCTGCCTGTGCAGCTCGGAGGAGAGAGAGCGTGCGTGTGCATTCCCTGAAAATGAATGGGTCTGCCACTGTGGCTTGCAGCACGAGGGCACCCTGGCTCCCAGCTGGCGCTTGCAAGAACAGGCATGAGCAGTTGTGCGGCCAAATGCTCCTTCCATCTGCAGCAGGGAGAAGCCTTCAGGGCCAGCCCTCATCCCTCGGCCTGCCACTGACTTGGCCTCCCCCTCTGTGGCCACTGGGGAACCTGCCCCCCCACAGCTGACAGCCCAGGGTGCAAACCTGCCTGTCAAGTGGCTGGAAAGCTGCTGTGCTGCTCCATCACCATTCGCTTTCTCCTGCACAGTCCTGCCTAGCTCCCACCAGCACAAGCTGTGTAAGCAAGCCCCAGCATCTGTATGTGCTGTGAGCACGGGTCTAGCACCAGAACGGTGCAGGGGAAGGAAGAGGCCTCACTGGATCTCTCTGCACCGAGCAGAGTTGTGTTGTCACCCAGCTGGCTAATGCCTGCCACTCTACCCTGGCCCCCAGCCCAGCCACGAGCATGGCTTCTGGCTTGGCAAGCCACCTTCCTGTTTCCCCACAGCTGCCAAGACTCCCCAGCACCAGGCTACACACGGAAAAGGCTGCCCATGCCCATGTCAGCCCTCCCCCTAGCCAGCACAGGGGTGCAGGCCACAAGTGGCCTGTCCCCAGGTTCCCCCACCTTGCCCAGGAGGCAGAGAGAAAGCCACGTCTGCGCACATCTGGAGAGCAGCTGCCTGGAGACAGCCACCGACACACAGAGATCTGGCTCTCCTTATCCCAATCAGGATTAGCCAGGTTCTCCCACCCTGTCCCCCGCTCAAACTCATGCCACCAGGCTTTGCGAGCCACCCAGCCAAATGTCACCAGAAGTCAGGGGAAGCAGCAGGAGTGCAGCTGGGTCAACAGCACGGCTGGGAGTGCAGGCAGAGCTCAAGCTGTGCAAGGTAGGAGGAGAGAGGGGTCCAGATCCAAGCAAATCAAGACCTCGTGCCCCCTCTCACACCCAACCCCAGAGTCAAGCAGAGCCCCAAGGAACAGCTGCAAGGGGGGGGCTGAGAAAGGCTGTGGCACTGGAGGGACAGGCCATCCCAACAGGATCAGAAGAGGCCCAGGGCAGCCCAGAAGTCCCTGCCTGCGGGACTGGCTCTGCAGCTTTGCAGACAAAGGGGCACTGAGGCAGGAGAAGCCAAGAATACACACATCACATTGGGCAGAGCAGGGGTGAAGCCCCCCCCCCCAGAGCACACAGCCCCCCTGCATGGGTACAAGTGACAGCCAAGGGATAGGGGCAGGCATGCCCCAGCATCCACATCCTCCAGCTCTGCCCCCCCGCCACGCCTTGTGCCAGCGGTCCGACCATGGCTTCTCTGATGTCTTGTTGCAATTTACCAGCCTGATTGGAATAATGGATTAATTAAATGTTTAAGACACTGTGGAGCCGGGAAGCACCACAGCAGGAGTAATTATTTCTCCAGCATTTGAAGTGGGCGCAACACCCGATGCGAAAGAAGAGACGACACCGAATCCTGCAGCCTGAGCAGACTCCCTCTCCTCCGAGCCTGCACCCTCAGGATCGGATGGTGCCACTGAACGTTCACATCCAGGTCCAGCAAAGCCCTGCACGATGCCCACACGACTGGGAACGCTCGACCCCTGCTACACCCAGGAATACAAAGCCAGTCACTGCCGAGTCAGGGAGCGATGGTGACAGGCACAGAAGCTAATTACACCCGACCTGACTAATTAATGCTGACTTTCAGATTAAAACCTCCTTGCCAGTGTTCCATTTCAATTACCTAGTTGTTCCTCTTGCAAGAAAAAGGGAGGCTCATGTGCCGGCACGGGGAAAAAGCAGCAAGGAAAAAAAAGAGAAAGGCTTGAAGGAGGAGGGAGCAACAAATCCTGTCATAGGCGAGATTCCTATCGACAAAATAATTAAACTGCACATTGGCTGCTCCCCCAGGCAGGGCTCCGAGCACAGCAAAGCCTTCCACAGCCCCATTTGTATTCCTGAAACTCGCAGGGTCTATGCTGAAGGCAGCTCTTGGCCTCCTCGTCCGGTAAATAAAGTCTCTATGAGAGAGGGAGAAAAGACAGAGACAGAGGGAGAGAGAAAGAGGTTTTTTTGCTTCCTTGCACACAGCTCACAAACCCTTTCTAGCAGCCGACAGCTCATGAGCAGCCACCTTGCAGAGTGGAATAGACAGGGCAACCCCCATTGCAGAGGGCATGGATGAAATGCAGCCACGGTCCCGGGGCTCAAGTCCACCCTGTACTGCATGAGCCACACGGCAGAGCTTGAGAGAGGGGTTCATTGTTTCTCCATTTGAAAGGCTCTAGTATAACAGAACTGGGTCCCATGGCTGTCCTGCAGCTCAAGAAGAGGTGCAATAGTACCAGTAACCCATATGCACAGCCCAGGTCTCCAGTGGGTAGTGCCAGGCAACCCCTACCCAGCATGTTTCATCCACAGATCTCAGAGCATGGGCCATCTTGTACCCCAGTAGAGGAAACAGAGCTCAGGAAACAGAGCCAGGTGCTTAGGTGACTTACCGGGGCACCTAAGCACCTGGGCACTGACCCAGCCCCAACCCCAACCCCAGCCCAGTGCGAAGCCATCAGGCTGCATTGTGTCTCTATTTAACCTGACACCTTCCTGCCAGCTCCCCACACCAATGCCCCATTCCCCCGCTTATGCCATGTGTTAGGGCGAGGATGTGGACGCTCCATCACTGGAAGGTCTCAAGGCCACATCAGACACACATCTGTCTGAGCTGGTTCAGATGGGACTGATCCTGCCTGGAGCAGGAGGTTGGGTTAGCTCCAACCTCCTGAGGGCCCTGCTGGCTGGGTCGTAGCTGGGAAGAGGACCCAGAGCCCTGACCCAGCAGGACACTGATGTGATGGTCTGCATGTATACTTGATGGTAGGCACATAAGTGCCTTGCAAGGCAAGGGCCAGGTCTCCTTCCTCCTAAAACAGAGGTAGCAGGCCACCCCCTCCCTAACATACCAATGCAGACCAGTCCTCTTCCCCTGCTGTAGGGTGACCATCAGTACAGGACAACCAGACCGTCCTCTATATGAAACCAGATGCCTTTATGTCCTCTAGTTTTCTCTATGGAAAACCAGAGGACATAAAAAGGTGTCAAGTTTCGTATCAACAGAGGACAGAGTAGCAGAAAACTGGAATGTCCTCTATGATGGCCACCCTATGTAGGGCACATCTCAGCATCATGGCACACTCAGTTTCCATTCTTGGCCCTTTGCTGTCCCTCCCTGCTTGCTTCAGATCCTTTGAAAGAGGAGCAGATGCACGGCCAGCCCCCAGGCACTTTGCAGATCAAGACATCAAGATGCCCCGGCCGCACACTGCTGTCAAGACTGCAGTGTGCCAATATGAACATGTTTTTACTGGAAGAGAAGGCAGACAACTTCCTTCAGGTTTTTTTTATTATTATTATTATTTTTCTTAAGTCACCATCTTCTGCAGTTCTACTTGGCCAAGGGAGGAATGAGACCAGAATAGGAAGTGAACAAACAGGGAAAGCTGGTTAAACTCCCAGCCTCTGTGCAGTATCAGGTACAAGCGCCGTCCTAATTAAGCCCTTCTCTATCCAATCAATGGCTGTTCCATCTCGCCTTCCTCCCGATCAGCACATCTCACACTCCCCATGGGAGCATTTGCACCCGGTTAAGATCACAGCCACTAGAAATGGGCCAGGGAGACAAGGCCCTGGCTTCACGAGGCAAGCAAGGTGGTTGCTACCCCTTGATCCGACAATGTCACTGGTACTCTGCATCCACCTACCACTGCCGGCCCTGTGGCAATGACCTCCTCATAACTACATACAGGAAAAAATATAAGGCAACAACTAAAGCTGCAAGGACAAGCTCTCCAAAAGGGAGGAAATGCCAGATGGCAGGTGGACAGCACAACCTTCATTCAGCCACTTTCTTGACAGGTGCTTTACCTAAAGGCCTGTGCCAAGTTCAGTGAACAGAAGGGATGGCGCTCACTCAGAGCACAGCTCTTCAGGATGCCGTTTCCCTCATTTTCTCAGCCTGTGGCTCCACACCTCCTTTGCTGGACACGGTTCAAACCCCCGCAACGAAGGAATTCCGGATTTCCTCGTAGGCTCCCCCTTGCCGGCCTCAGCAGAGCCTCAGAACGCTTCACTAATAGCGATGAATTCACTTACACAACCCCATCTCTTGGAGGTGAGGGAAGGACATTATGCCCATTTCACAGACAGACAACTGAGGCACAGAACTTTCTCCCAGGTCTTGTTATTGGAAACGGCTAAATGTTCTGCCTAACGTTTAGCCGGGAAAATCCATTCAGGCTGTAGTAGAGACCAGCTTCGGAAATATCACCCCAAGCAGTTAGTATGTGGCCAAGCTAGAGCAGGCAGTGCTCAGCTCTGCTTATACTAATGCAGCCCAGGGGCTCATGCACAGGACCCGGGTCTCTTTCAGCCCTGTGTGCAGATGGGTCTACCCAGCAGCTAGGACAAAGGCAATCCCTGGGCATTACCATGAGGTCAACAGGAGTGCCGCCAGTGTCCTGCAGTTCTGCCCAGGAGGAGCACTTCTAAGGTGTCAGCACTGCTTGCCATTAGCATAATTTCAGAGCACAATTAAACCACTTGATAACAATCAGCCTCTCTAGGCTACTACTGCTAGCAACGAGGGGGTTTAAATGTGGCCCTAGAGTTAATCTCAGAGGCACTCTCTGGGCCCGTCCACAGGACCGATTGCAAGGCCACACTCATCCCCTAATGACAAGGCCCCACCGTCACTCAAGCATGTGGCACTTGCAGGGTCCTGTGCTCCAGCACAGAGAAAGCCAGTGCCGACACGCTTCCTGAACTGCCTGCCTAGCTCTGCTCAGAAGGTGCAGCGAGCCTGTCTAAGCCCCGGCACCTTGCTGTTACAAAGTGGAGCGCCAGCTCCCAGCTCTGGTGCCTGCCTTCAGATGCCCCGACACAGATTTCAAAGGTGCTACAAAGCCCACCTGCTGTGGGCCTGGGAGAATGAGCTCATTAACTGCATACAGATGGCAGCGCTCCAGTGCATACCCTGAGCTCCTAGGTTCACTGCTAAGCCTCTGTGCGTCAGTGAAGTCTCATGGCTGCTGTACGCAGAAACCTCGTGTTACCACACCTAGGACAGACAGAGGCTCCCAAAACAAAGGGATGAGCCCCTGAATAAAAAAGCATGTCCCAAACACTTGCCTGCTTCTTCAGTGATAATCCCCACCCACCTTTGTGCCTCCCTCCCCCCGAAAAGGCGGTGCTTTGTTGTCAGCCCTTGTGACGCACTTGGTATTCCAGCCCGCGTGTGCCAGCTCCCCAGTCTGCGTCACAATGGCCACAGGAGCCACTCCAGGCTCTGCTGCTTCCTGGTAGTGAGCAGAGCTCTGACCTGGCTCCCAAAGCACCTGCTCCTTCCTGGAGGAGGCAATGCCAACCCTAGAGGCAGCTCTGCACAAGTTCCCCCCACAGGACAAGCCTGCTCAGTCCACAGTAGCTCAGAGGTTAAACCGCGACTCCCCTCCCTAGAATCACCTGCCTACAGGAACTAGCTTGGAAAAGAGCTGTAGATAATGCAGCCCCTCTACCCGGTCTTTTCAGCCCAACAGACCCTAGGACCCACTTCGGCATGTGGCCCGAGAGCCCACCAGGGTCTCCTTAGCCTCAGGGGCTTGCAAAGGAAGTCCAGGTTGCAGGGACATGTCTTGCACACGCCAGGGTCCCTTATTTGAGATGCAGCCTCTCAAAAGGGCCCAGTGATTCTCTTATATCCCGGCAGTGTAACCCAGCACACCCCCCAAGTGGTCCCAATCTAGCCCCTGATCCAAGGAGGACAAGACTCTACCCCAACCACCAACTGACAGAGCTGCCCCCTGAGCCCGAGTAGCAGCAGCTCATGGTTTTAGTGTTGAGGGCAGAATCTGGTCCCCAGCGATGCCTCATTGCACCTGGGTGGGGAAGCACTGGGCCAAAGCCTGTTCGCCTCAGCAGGGGCCTCTGCAGCAGCTTGGAACTGGGTTCAGGGCACCCACGAGGCATGGGCGCAGCAGGCACAGCTCCCTCACCAGCCCTCCCCGCTGCCTGGCAATGTGCAGGCAGCAAGCTGGGAGTGGGGCTACCCGGGAGAAGACAAGGCTTTCCATAACTCAGGGAGAACTTCCTAGGAAAGGAGGGACGGGATAGGGGCCCTTGGTGCCCACGCAGCATGTTGGCAGCTTCCCAGCCACAGCAAGGGCTTAACACCTGCTGCCAGCTGTGCCAGCCATGCAGAAACTCACAATAAATGTTACCACAGCTCCATGAGCATGGCCACGCAGCCAGCTGGAAGAGGACCGGGCAGCTGGAATGAGCAAGTAGGCTTCAGAGGCATGGAAGCCTCATTTGGAGCCCAGGATCCTTCCCCCTGCAGAGGGGGGACACTGCGAAGAGGAGTACCACCACTGGGCTGGCTAGGAGCCCTGGAGAGAGGCTGGTGCTAGGGGGAAAGGTCTAGGGAGCGTGGAAGCTGTAGGGTGACAACAGCTGAGTCCAGGAGGCAGGAGAAGCAACTTCTGCCCAGCAGAGTCCCTACCCTGTCAGTGCTGCTACTAAGCATGCGCTCCCGCTTTTCTCCACCCTTTCTTCTCAGTTCTGCTGAGCACAGCCAAGGCAGCAGGGTGTAGCAGCACAGTGCCCCTACCCAGATGGCAGGGAGCTGGGCAAATCTATGAGCAGTGTGGATCTTGCTGCTCACAGGGTGCAACAGGCAAAACAGCACAACCTAATTTTCAGATCCATGGTCTGTGGGAAAGGATACTACATCTGGAATCAAAGTCATCCTGATGAACCCCCTCACCGTAATGAACTGGGCTTCACACATGCCAAGGCTTTGGGCCAGAAGACTATTCTCCTCCTACCACAGACAGATCTAGGATACTGAAAAATGGAAGTCCAGATGCTCATGCATCATCACATGTAACAACACATTTTTCTCCAGTTAAACAGAAACTAGAAGCTTTACTGAAATGCTAGGGGCCCAGTGCTATATTATTCAGTTTAAGATCAAAGCAAAAACAAATTTAAATTTATTGAAATGTGCATTGGTTTGTTTGATTTTTATATTAAGTTTAAACGCACACAATGCATCAGGCAAAAACAGTCCAAAGATATTGTTTCATTAATCTTGTAGTCATAGTTGCATTTACATCAGGTTTGTAAACCAAAAACGTAGTCCTCTCCAGTGTCTTGATAGTGCCCCTCCAATACTTCACCTTTCAGCCATTTCTAAACCCGAGTTTGATATTACCACAGCCAAATTAAGGGTTTTAGCCAGAGCTAAAAACATTCTGCAGGACAGTGAAATAGAAAACAGATTGCCAAGAATAGCTAAAAAAATAACAAAATTGCAGAAGAAATGATAGATTGAACAGTGCAATGTCAAGACCATTAAGAGAGAAAGGGTCATTAACACCTGTGGAGTGAAGAAAGATGATCATTTCCCCCAATTCCTGCTAATGAGTCAAGTGATTCCCTCACTGCTACTCAAATACACATGCCACTGCCAGTTTAGGTGATGCAAAAAAATCAAAGTGAGGTGCAACCACACCGCAGCACCCCCCCCGAATCTACCCCCACCTCCTACCACGCGATAAGCTACAGGCCAAACAAGAGGGCTCTCCAAGTGAAAGGCCACCTCAATGGGACTTACTCCACGGCCCCTGCCCGTGGCTCAGGTCTGCATCCGTTGCATCTGGAAAAGGATCCAACACTTCTGTTGCACCAGTTACAGGCAAAGCTGCGCTGCGAACTCCCCAACTATAAAACGGTAACTTCCGCAGAGGATTCTGCTCTGTGTAGCAACATCAGGTTTACAAGAAGGGAACTTCTTATCTACAGTTTAAACAGTTCCTCGGGGGATAAAACGCTTACCTACTTGTGCAACCTGCTCCCAGCTGGTGCTTTACTGCCACGTGCGGGGCTGTGGAGTTCTTATCGCGCTCTACGCCCGAGTGTGCTGACACTGATGACAAAAAAAAAAAAAAAAAAAGAGAGAGCAGCCCCAAAGATCACAGCTCAGTTGCTCAATTACTGCCTCTTTCAGGATGCTACACGTGACCCAATACAGAGCAGTGGAAGGACAGGCAAGGGAAAGGAAGGGAGCAGCTCTTAGAAATTTAGATTCGCTGGAATGTTTAAATCATGAATCTAAACAAGAATTCCTGGCTCCAGGGAGACTTCAATTGCAAAAGTAACTCCAGGAAACATCTGTTAAAAGCCTGCCTGAAACCCTACGCAAATGGAAAGTTTGCAACAGAACAAGCCACTGAAGAGCCCAGTGGTTTGGAAAGACCCTGGGACTGATCTCTTCCCTTGGGCAGGGGCAGGCAATTATTTTGGGCAGAGGGCCACTTACTGAGTTTTGGCAAGCCATCGAGGGCCACATGATAGGCAGCCGGGGCAGATGAATATTAATTTTATACATTTTTTTTTTTTAGGGGCCCTGTGGGCCGGATAGAATGGCCTGGTGGGCCGCATCCAGCCTCCGGGCCACATTTTGCCTGCCCCATACTAGGGAGATCTGGGCAGCTGGCACCAGCTGGAAAGAGCAGTTTTTTGCTCATTTTGAGCAACAGCGTGAGCTCTCTGGCAAAACAGATTTGGCTTCTGAAATGAGCTACTGTCTGGATTGTCCAGACTCTCTGCCTGCTGTTTAAATGGAGCCCACTGTTTTAATCGAGTGACTTTCATGCTCTTGCAGGCCTGTCCACAGTTTCCATTTCAACTCAGCCATCAAAATTGGCTTGGAAATTAAGCCTGGCACAAGCTGTTAGGAGAGAAAGCAGGCAGGGCCTGGGAGGGGAAAGAAAGGAATTGCAAGGGACAGAGTTTGGGTTGGTGTGGAGTGAGAATTGCTTTTTGTTTCATCCCATATGCTTTTAAAACACACTTTTCCCAACTGGCTCTAGGAAGACTTTCCCACTGCTTCCCAGGAAGGGATACAGCTACTTAGAAAAAGGACGACAAGGTGATGCACAGGGAGGCTAATAGCAGAGGAAACCACAGCTGCAAGAAAAGGGAGAAGTACGATCTTTTGAGCACCAGCTCTGCTAGTGCATATAGAAAAGGGTCACCTCACAATGCTGGGCCAGAGACACAGCCAAGAAAAAAAAACCTGCAGCACACAGCCAGTCCATCTGGGAGCAAAGGATGCTTTGCATCGCTAAATCCAGCAGCTTTGATGAGAGGCAGCCCAGCCCCCCTGCAAACACGGAAAGCATTCCCATGCCCCTGGCAGGGTAGGTTATGCTATATCACAGCTTAGCAATGAATTAACCATTAGGCCAGAGACATTTCTGCTCCTTCAGAAAAAAAGCCCAAACGCCCATCAGCTTCCATGGGGGTGAGATGAGACCCAGGTATTATTAAAACAACAATAATCAAGCAGCCCCCACAGTTGTAGGTGCCTCCATTTTGGGGTATCCAGTCTAGGCCCCTTGCACCTGATTTTCCAAAGCAAGGGTCCCATTGCTCCAGCTAATGGAGCCCAGATGAAGTCCCCGGAAACAGAGGCAATCAAAACTGACAGTCGTTTCTGATACAACAATCCAGGAGATCTGCCCTAGATCACCCACTTCAACATAGGGTCCCCAACTCCCCATCCTCTGTGCTCAACACTAGGCACATCCTTCTTTCAAAGCCCAGGCACAGCAGAGCACAAAACAGCAATTAGTACCCAGCAAAGCTGTGCAACGCCCCGACTCCAAGTCCCTTCTTAGCCATCACTGTGCAAATCCGAGGTCTCTGCAAGCACGTTCTGGGGGGCAAACGCAGGCAGTGGGCTCCACAGCTCAGGACACCTCTCCAAGCCCTGCACTCCTCTGACCTCCGACACATACTCTTGCAGGTGGCGAAACAAACAGCATATGAGGCCGAACAATCCTTGGATGGTATACGTGGTGGCAGGGCAATATGTTATTATTATTTATTGAGTTTGCTGTGGGCATGAGCAGGTGTGACACTATTAAAGTCAATGGAGCTGCACCTACTTGTACCGGCATTCAATCTGGCCTGCAGCATCCATAAAGCTTTCCGTGCGGCAGGAGGGAGGAGAAAACAGAGCAGGTAGGAAGAGTCTGCTGGATGGGCACAAGGCAGCCAGACACCAGGCAGCAGCCGCCACTCATGGGCTGCGGCAAGTGTAGCATTACAGCTGCAAACGTTGCCGGGCACTGGCGCTGGCAGAGACAGCCATGCAGATTTATCTCAGTCCCTGCACCACATCCTACCTGTGTAGACAGATATCTACCTTGCAGCCAGAGTTAGCATACAGTGTTCACTCGCCAGAGGAAAGCAACAGTCTGAATCAGTCCCTAATATACTAACCCATTAAGTAGCAGGAGCAGAGGCCTGTCCACTCCAGTAGGTGCCCTCCTCCCAGCTCCAGGGAGCACCCAGGGAGGCAGATGCTGGTCTTCACTGGGACAGGGCAGATATTCTGCACTCCTGGGGTATGATGCAGATCCCAGTCACTTTCTCTGCTTGATAATATGAAGCATTTCACGAGTCATTTAACTAATGAATTCTCCAGTCAGGAAAGAGCCATTATCCCTGTTTGTGAAGAAGGAAACATGCCCCAGGCAGGTGGGTGGTGACTTGCCCAAGGTCAGACAGGCTGCAGAGCTGGGATTACAACTCAAGAGCTCTCAGAGCCCCTGCCTCTATTCAAACTCAGCATAAATAAAGGAGGACTCTCCTACCAGCTAGCAACAGACTAGGAAGAATGAGGCTGGCAACCTCAGGGCACCTTCACTGAAATCTGCTGCACAGTCTCTCCTGTCCAAGGATCCTGAGGGCCAGATCCTGCATTGATCCATCCTGGTGCAGATCCAAAGGGACTCTGCTGCTGTCATCTGGATTTATGCTGGAGTGGGCGAGATCAGACTCGGGCCTGAGGTGCAATAACAGCCTGGAGCCCGGTCTGTGCGCAGATGAGCCTCACTTCTGCCTCTCCCCATCACAAAACGGATTCAGCATTATCAGCAGCCTAAAAACCAGATGCCTGCCAGTGCAAGTAGTCTTTTGCCTCCTCCAGGCACTGCCCCCTCCACCTCTGCCAGTGTGCGTGTACCAGGCACTGCTTTGGTTTGATAGGAGCATACTCTGGTAACAAGGCTTGGCAAAGGGATGGCATGATCAGCGCCAGCTTGCAAGCCTGATGTCTTGAGGCAGATGGCAGGGAAAACATTCCAGCCTCGCTCCTCTTCTCCCAGGAAAAAAAGAATCCTACATGGGAACAAAGGGCTCTGGGAGCTGGGCTTACACCCCCGGATCTCACCCCAAACCCAGGTTTATGCCTGGCTTCCCAGCTTGCAGCAGGCATACTCCCCATGCTAAGACCCATGGCACCCTGCTTCTGTGCCAGGCTGAGACAGGAATGTTTGGAGGTTTTTGCTAGGAGCATTACTCACCCACAGTTAGAGGGGGAGGAAGAGACACTCTTCTGTTTGCAAAAAGGAAAACAAGGTAGGTTTTCAAAATCCATAGGATGTTGCCAATGCCTAAGCTTGGGGAATGGAGAAAGGGAAGGAGACCCCAGCCAGCAGCTGAAGGGAGAGAGTCAAGGCAGACATTCCTCTTGTCACGGAGCCCGACAGTCCCAGCCAGATGGGGACACGCAGTACCTCTGCAAGGGGCTGCACGTACGGGCTGCCCTCTGCCCCTGCCCCTTGCACACAGAACATCTGCTCTGCAGCAAGAACCAGCACCTGCTGCTCCCACGGGAGCAGAGGGGTCCACGCGTCTGATCGCATGATGCATCTGCCCACCAGGGCAGCCTGGGTCATCCACGGGGGTGGACATGGGTTGTGCCACATCAGGACTCCATCCCGCAAGGCATGGAGCACCCAGATCCCAGGGAGGACCCTACAGATCTCAAAGGCTCCCTCTTACTCCCCTTCCCCACAACATGAAGGTCAGACCCTCCATGCTGAATCCAAGCCACAGGTAACGAGGGAGCAAAAGAAGCCACTTCCCACACCCGAGCTGCACAGTGCAGAGCCAGCAAGACCCTACAAGCAAATGCAGAGCTTGGAGGCCAGGCAGGTGGCTTTTCAATATGAACTCTGCTACCTGGCCCAGAGGCCAGCTGGATCATGCCCACTTCATCCCCAGACCTGCAAAGAATACGGCTGTTCCACACACCGTCACGGACCGACTCGTATCTGGTAACAGCTGCAGCCGGCTGATTCGCAGCTCCCCTAGCCCCATTATTGTACCCCGCCAGCCACTCTCACTGCGGTCCCAGAGCCAAATTAATATCACAAAGAAAAAGCTGGATGTCTCCATGCGAGACGGCCAGGCAGGAAGTACGGCTCGATTGTTCGGTCTCTGATGAACAACAAGGCACGATGCCACAGCTGCTTGGGTTGCACAGACACCAGAGCCCCTTCCCACCGAAGCCTGGGCAGGGGAAATGCAGGCACCGTCAGTTCTGCCAGTTTGTGCGAGTCACTGCTCACAGAACTGCTGGGGTGCAGCAAGCCCAGAGGTGCACCCTTTCTCCCAAGCCCAGTGACAGGCAGCGCCCCCCCCCGGTCCCTCTGGCATCCGACTTGTGAGGCCTTACACAACCAGTCCCACCAAGACACATCAGCAAAGCCAGCCCAACACCCTGCAGCCTCCCTGCCACCCCACAGTGATCTTTAAGGACTGCCAAGTTACAGCTTCTCTCCAGTCCTGAACTAAGCAGTAAATGCGCTTTCATTCCCTGCTTCTTGCAACCGCAGAAAGCTGTTCCCACCACAAGCTACATGAAGGTGCTGGGGTCCCCCATGACCCTCCCAGGCAGGCACCCAACTTGAGAGTGCCCCATGGGCCCTGGTGTCCATCAAGGTCTCAGCCTCCGCTCTGCTCCATTCCACCCCAAGACAAGATTCCTGGTCTTGAAGTCTGGGTGGGGGGAGTGGGGAGCGCTTCTCTGCAGCGTTAGCTCAACTACAGCACAGTCTAATATGGAATCAAAATCAGCCAAGTTCCTCAGGGTCTAAAAGGCAAGGACTGCCCTGCTACAGAGACACTGAGGACAAAACAAGCCATTCTTTGGAGAAGGAAAAACCACACTGACTGCACTCCAAGCCAGCAGGTCTCCAGCTATCTGCCCCACCAGGAGGCACAGCCACCACGGAGGGTTTCCAATGAATGATACTACTGCACTGCTCCAAACACAGTCACCCATTGCTCCCACCACCACCTCTTAAAGGAGCAGTTTGATGGGCGAGGGCACAGCCATCAACATGGCCCAGGCAGGGAAGGGATTATGGGATCGAAATGTGGGGCTGGAAAAGCCACAGAGCTCAAGGGCCAGACTCCCTTTCTGGCACCTCCAGGATGGAAGGGAGTTCTGAATAAGACAGCAGAGACCTCATGGTGAATGTCTGCAAGGGGACGATGTGATCCAGAGCACCCAATCCTGAAAGCAATGAAAACAGGACAAGCAGGAGGCATCTTAGCCAAAAGGTCCTGGCTCGCTAGCTCCGCTTCAGCCATCGCAGAACCCCCAGGGAGAGTTTCCGCTCAGTGTGAATGGCCAAAAACCTGGATACATTCATTGCTGCCCCCACACAGAGTTGATCCTGCTGTCCTCATTCGGGGCAGGCTATTGAAATAAACAGGAGTTCTGCCCGAGCATGAAAAGCAGAATCAGGCCCACAATTTTGCTTTCAGCTCCATGCACTGACAAAGTGCTGGAGTGTCTCCAATGTCTCATTTCCTGGAGAAAAGCCCAAATACAGGAAATGAAGGAGGATGGTAGGAGCAGCTACCCCATTCACCTGAGACCTCATCTAGCTACAGAAGCTCCTGAAGACTCCACACACAAGGGGAGCCCAGACACTGCCTAGCTTTGATTTCTCCATTTATGAACAATAGGATAAGAGCAGCACCCACGTGGCCTTTGCTACTCTATTCCAGGTAGGATGCAGACAGCCTATCTACTCCAAAGCAGATCTGTGTCTCCCTCCAAGATGGTCAGAGATAAATCAAGAATAATTTCACCCCCTATACTCCTGCATCCAGGAGGTCCGGTTTGACAAAAGAAAGAAAATCTGTTCTTTCTGGACCCAATCCCAAGCCACTGGGAGCAACAGGAGTCATAGGAGTATTAGTAGCACATACAATAATATTTGTAATGGGGTGGCATGTAGATAGAGTACCTAGCCAAGACTGGGGGCCCCACTGCAACACACACTGCACGAACACATCCAGATGCTCTATGCAGATATGCATGTAACCATGCTTAACTTTGGGAACGTACTTAAGTCTCAAACCCATGCCTGAAACATTAAGCATGCGCTCTAGGGCTTCGCAGAGAAGTTACATGCAGTATTCAGGCCCAAGCTTCCAGCAATTAGAACAAGCCCAGTCCATTCCTGATGAATGAAATGGGTTTAACCAGCATTTTCTGGAGACCCTCCAAAAGGCGTCCCCAATATTTAGGTTATATTGATATTTGCTCCTTTGCAAGCTGGTTGGAATGGAAATGGGATCGCCTTTCCTTTCCAGTATGCATTGCTATTCCTCTACAGGGAGGCTTCCAAAGGCTGGATCGCTTCCATTTGTGTCATTTGTTTTGCATTTTTATTTATTTATTTATTCTACAGAAAAGCTCTGCGGATCCTAAGCAACCAAAATTACATATTTGTGGCTTGTTTTGACAGACTTCTTATGTGGATATTTTTCTCTTGTTCCTGGCATAGTACTGTAGTTATTAATCCTTTCTCTTCTTAAAAAAATATTTTATAGGATTCAGTAGCTACACAGAGTTCTCCGAAAATCTGCCTTGAGGAGCTATCAGGAAAGGCAAAGGGCAACACCATGTGCCACAGGCTCACAAATAATCTTATTGTAATCCCCCCCGCCCCCACCCAAAAATATGTTGAGAAAGTATCTTGGCCACACGTCCACGTTTAAGCACATTTCTGGCAGTGGTCTGAATCCCAGGCTCATAGCGAGGCACGTGCTTAAAAGACCATTTCAGGCTGGACATAAGGAAGAATTTCTTTACTGTCTGAGCCCCCAAGGTCTGGAACAGCCTGCCATCGGAGGTGGTTCAAGCACCTACACTGAACACCTTCAAGAGTAAATTGGATGCTTATCTTGCTGGGATCCTATGACCCCAGCTGACTTCCTGCCCTTTGGGTGGGGGGCTGGACTCAATCTCCCGAGGTCCCTTCCAGCCCTAATTTCTATGAAATCTATGAAATATCCTGAATAGGGGTCTCGGAGCACAACCCAGCTCCCCCTGAAATCAATGGAAGGGCCTATAACGTCAGTGGAAAGAAAAAGTCAGATTAGGTGTAATCATCTTTATATCCTTCCAGGATTCATCTGGGGCTAGGCTTCGCACCTCTGCCCCACAGCAAAGCCTGCTGACAGCAACAGAGACTGCCAGCGACCTCGGAGTTTGGGATGACAGCGCCAGGCAGTCCCGTATTCTTCAACAAGTCTAATTGAATTCAGGGGAGTTATTCATGGAGCAAGGTGCTGCTCAGCATGCATAAGGGAGGCTGGATTCAGCCCTCACACAAACTGGACACTGAGGAGCACTCCTCCTGCTATAACTGCAGAGACAAATGGGCACTGTGGTAGGAAATCCATCAGCGACTGCAGCCCTCTGCTCCCACCCAGGAGAGATAAGGAAGCACTAGGAGTGTTGCATTGCTCAGCTTCATCACAGGGACTGCGAACAGAGATCCTGGTCTAGGTCTGCACTCTCATGGCCATATTCATGGCTTGCAAACGTTCACCTGGTGGTGGTTATAGCCATCTCTCAGTATTAGGCAGAGCAGGGACACTGCCCGCTTCTCGCAGAGGCAAAGCATACAAGATGCCAAAGTGAGGCCTGATCCAGAGAGGCGCTAGGCACCCCAATGCCCACTGATTCCTTCACCTGCCACCCCAGCACCAGCAGGATGTTCTCAGCAGCAGGGATCCCCGACTCACTTTATCCCCAGACTTCACCAGCTTTGGGCTGAAACTTAAAAAACCTGCCAAAACAAGCAGCAGATAGACCCGTCAAACAGAGAGAGCCAATTACCATAACGCCTTTCACCATGATCCTGTATTGACAAGGAGATACTTTTAAACAAGCCCTGGCTGCAGACATAAGCCTATCAAGCGAATGAAAGGAAAAATTGTATCTGCTACATGGGCAAATACAATGGGGTTGGTCTGATTTTTTTAAACAAATGAATCTATTCAGTTCTAATTTATGTCAGCCCTTGATAAGATTAGAGGATTAGACCAACTGTACACTAAATGCTCTGTGCTGGAAAGAGTCATGCCCGGATTCCCTCCCCGTTTGCATGCTTAGAGGCTACAGCACCATCACATGGGGACCTGGAGAGTCACAGTAGGACCAGCTCAAAACTTCAGAAATAAAAATCACGGCTTATCCAGATTTTCCATATGCAGTCAAGGCATGAACGCCGATCCCTCTCCAATTTCAGTGAAGCTTATTCATTAAGTACTTGTACCCAACAGGCAAGCCTTTGTACAAGCAGTACTTATCTCAGAGCACTGGTATCACAAGAGGATTTTGTGCGTATGCATATGCACAAGTATCAGGTACACGTTCACATCAGCCCCTCACCCAGGGGCAGAAAATTCATGTTCCCACTCCCACCCACAATTCGGTAACAGGCACATCTCTAAACCCACTCCCACACGTGCTTGCACTGTATGATGTGCTAAAAAAATCATACCTGCTCTCAGCTTTCTGATCTCCAATTCATGAATAATAAAAGCACGACTGTTCAGAGCGCTACCGTAATTGGTCATCTCTTCTTACCTGCCTCACAGGACACGGCTGATGATTATTTCATGAGCGTCGGAGGACTTTGGATGGAAGGAGCTATGGAAGATATTACTATTATTGATGGGTTTTCTCCTCGTGTGCCAAAAACAACTTCCTCAACTGCAGGTTAACAAAACCTAGGACAGAAATCCAGCTAAAACAGACAGAGGTTTTGCCCACAGGAAACCAGGACCTCTGTCCTACAACACCCAAAAATTAAACATAAGCAGCCACACTCTTCCACTCGTACCCATAGTCAATGCTGCCTTACTCCACTAAAAAGCACAGGCACTATTTACACGGCAAGGTGCTATAGGAAGGCTCCAGCCCAGCAAGACAAGTCTACCAGTGGTGCAACAGGCAACTTCAGGGTTTTTTTTACACCAGGGATGAATACACTCCCTTATGCCACAGAAACCGAATCATTCTTCATCACAATGGGCGACTGGAACAGTACAGATGCACTTTGGGTCATTTGTCCCTTAGCTTTCCCTGCATGCATCCAGGAGCAGCAGTCACTAATACTGATGGCTCTTTTCCCCTTGAATGATTTTTTTATTAGATATGAATTCCCCCACCCAAGTGAGGTACCATCCCTGGGAACAGCAGTCTTTTGCAGAGGGTGTGGGGCTGAAGGCACCTTTCACCACAGTAAGTGGATCTATTCCTTTTTTTTTTTTTCCCCCCACCAGCTCAAGTCTATTTTATTCTGTACTCAGAGTCCATCAGTCTATAAGCCTCTGCAAGGTGCTAAAGAGACTGTCTTGATGACTCTAACCTCTGAAGATGTTCCTGGTATGATAAAAGAAATCCAGCTATTGAAACATGTCCCCACAATACAGTCACTGTGTTGCTAGGGTTCCAGCTAGATACAGAGCTTAAAAGAGCAACCCGAGAGGGAAGCTGCTGCCGAAGATAACATCTTTATCAGTGCTTGACAGGAGTCACTGGGAGCCAGAAGGGGAGAGGGAACAAGAGGCAAGGTGCAGGGGTCCCAAGCTAAGTTTGCTTTCGCAGCAAAGAACAAAACCGAGTTTCAAAAACTAACCTTTTCTTGTTGTTCCCTAAAACGCATCAAAAACAGAGTTTGGTAGCACGGAGACTGTGCCTCAGCGTATGTGCTGTGTGCGCTCGTGTGTTTATTCTATCATTCAAAATGTATTGCAATTATGGCATAATAGCACCAAAATGAGAGAATTATCCTCCCAACACACCTGCTCAACCCACTTAACTGAAGTCACCTCCTCCAGCTGCAACAGCCAGGCATGCCTCAGCCTTGTTGCAAAAAAAATAAATAATAATAATAAAAAATAATAATAATAATAACAACAACGACGGATCTTATTTGCTGGTGTACTGCATTAAACCCTAACAGGCCGGGTTCAGCTGTCAGAACAGCCCCAATAACTGCCCAAGGGGAAGTGGGGTGACCGCCTGGCAGCTCCGGCGCCGGCCTGGGGCGAGAAGAGCGGCGGGCACAAGCCGGGCACTGGCGCCGGCCAGGGGCTCCAGGCCCGGGGGCGCAGCCGCGCCGCGCAGGCCGGGGCACCGGGCCGCCTCCAGCGCGGGTGCGGGACGCTGCTGCCTCCCCCCGAGCCCGGGCAGCCCCAGCAAGGCCCGGGCTGCAGCTGCCAGGGCAGACGGAAGGGCGCTTGTGCCCCGCGCGCCGGTGCCCGCGGCCAGCGCTTACCTGGCCCCGGCGGGGCGCGTGCGGCCGGCGCTGCTCCGCGGCTCCCCGCGCCCTGCCCGCGCGGGCTCCGGCTGCCCCGCGCCGCCGCCGCCGCCGCCTTTTATCGCCGCCGCCCGGCTCCTACCATCGCGGCGGCGGGGAGGCCGCGGCAGCCGCGCAGCGCCGCCCGCAGCCCCGGCGCACCGAGCCCCGCGGCGGCGCGGGCGGGGGGGAGGGGAGGCGGCGGCGGCGGCGGCGGCGGCGGCGGCGGGGGGGAGGGGCGCGGCCGTCCCCCGAACGGGGCGCGGCGGTGGTACAGCCTGCCCGGGCCGCGGGCGGCGGGGGCTGCAGCCTCGACATGCCCGCCAAGATCCGCCCCCGCCGCGAGCCCATTCTGGGCGGGTGCCCAGGCAGCCGGTGCAAGCCCTGGGCCAGGCCGGCCTCCTGCTCGCTGACTCTCCGATGAGTTTGAATTTAATGAGGCTCCTGAAATACAACTGCATTATTCCCCCGGGACCCGCCTGGCCTGGATCCGCGTGTTGCCGGCTGGGGGTCTGGGTTGTTCGCGGGGTCTTTTTCGGTGCCCAGCCCCTTGCC
This sequence comes from Crocodylus siamensis, assembly GCF_052110815.1. Taxonomy (NCBI): domain Eukaryota; kingdom Metazoa; phylum Chordata; order Crocodylia; family Crocodylidae; genus Crocodylus; species Crocodylus siamensis. The sequence continues at coordinate 11,203,499 of NC_143406.1, read as the reverse complement.
CCTGAGCCAGCGCCTGCTCCGCCAGGGGTCGGTCCAGAGCGGCAGCTCTCCGCTTTCCTTGTACCTGTGTGTAAACGTGGATGGCCGGCCCCAACCCGGTGCCCCCAGTGAATGGGGAGCAAGTCAGGGCTGGGGCCGCGCAGCCCCTTGGAGGCAGGGGCTCTGCCAGCCTGCAAGCGAAAAGCCACACTCGCCCCCATTTTTTCTCCTTTGAAGGAGAACCTGTTTTTTAAGGTCGCTGATCCATTTTTAAAGTTGGTTCGTGACCCTTTCGTATATTCTTGCGACCCCCTTTGGGTCACGACCCATGGGTAGTGAAACGCTGATCTAGAAGAACGCGGTTTTCTTTAGGGGGGCTGTGTCCACTGAGTAAGGAGGTGTTTAACAAAGAGAGAGGGGACAGCATGGTCACTAGCCCAAGCGGTGCAGGAATCCTTTTCAAATTCACACCTGTCCCCCATGCACTTAGGCAGCCTGTGCAGCTTCTGCTCTAACTCAAGGTATATTTGCCTTGGAAGTCTCATGTAAGTGCTGGGGTTTCCTTAGCAGCGGTGGGAGCTGCCGTAATGGCAGTACCGGACCCTGGAGTCCTACATTTGCGTAAAGCACGTGCAGGAGCAGTGTGACGTGACTCTATTATGGAGACGGAGCAGATCAGGCTCCGTTCCCATTTGCCTCTCGGCCCCTCTGCTGGGGCTGCCAGGGAAGGTGCCAGTTCGAGTGGTGCGAATGCTTGCAAGAGCAGCCTCACGTTACAGAAGCGACTTCAGCCATCTGCTGGTAACAGCTTTTAATCATTTCTGGCTTAGTTTGGATTTAAAGTAGGGGCCCTAAAATACAAATGCTTTGTGTTTCATCCAGGGTTTGAGTTATGGAGGAGCTCGGTGGGGGGGGGCTGAGGCCCCCTGTAAGAGACGAGAGCCCCCCTGTAAGATTTGAAAATCGTAACCTGGGGGTCTCCAGTTTTATTAGGGCATTGCGATGGGTAGTCGAATTTTTTTTGCAGAACCCCCCACAAGAGTCAAAACGTAATTCGAACCCTGGTTTCATCCATCATCAACTTAAGCCAGAGCCTTTGATGGTGTCTACATGCAACCCCTGGACACCTGTCTACCAACCTGACCACACAGTGCATATGTGGAGCAGCACAGTACCATGAGCTCATCAGGTGTGTCATCGCCTCCTAGCAGAGGGGTCAAATGGGGGATATTAGATTCCTCCCACTGTGGTACCCAGAGTGACGAGGAAGGCACACAGGAAAGGCCAGACCATCCTCTTGCTTGCTGAGACTCCAATGAATTTGAATTTAACGAGGCTCCTGAAATACAATTGCATCCCTCTGGTTTAGTGCATTTCTGCTGGTGCTGGAAGTTTCTGCGGAGAAGGTAGCATCAAGGGTTTAGCTGTTCTGTTGGAAACAGCGAGCATCGAGTAAATGGAAAAATCGCTTTCTCTAACTTCTCCAGTAATGTGAGCTGAGCCCACGCTGATGTGAGGGACAGCACTCAATCAATCACCCAGAGAGCCCAGTAAACAACAGGGAGCTATCATTCAATGCTGCACGTAAGTATTCAGACTATAACACAACAATAGCTCCAGCAACCCTCCGAGTATAACAGGCACATACGTGTACCCTTCTCTCACATCAAACCCCACCATCGCTCAGGCATCTGCTGCATGACAGGTCTCATAACATGCATGCAGGCAAACACATAAACCCATACTCACAGGCCACCTCCTGCACACGTGACCTGCCACACTCACAATGCATGCTCGTACGCACCAACTTCACAGACTTAGAGAATAGAACTGCGTACACAATTACCACAAAATACAAATATGTACAATACACGCAAACACTTTCCCTTGATGCTTACATATGCACCAGAACTGTGGTGAAACCTGAAGTACCCCTTAATTCATAAGGCTTGCAATATATATATATGGGAGGGGGGAAAAAACCCCTTTTCCAACCATTTAAGCTGATGTGAGTGCTGCCCCACAGTCCAGCAACCTCTTAAGCATCTCACAGTGCATGTTCTACAATCTGCACAGGCAGACATTAAAACTCCAGTCATAAACCCCAATCCATATACACAACAAGATTATACGCAGAAACTCTTCCATCCTTAAAACACTCACCAGTATAAGGAATGCACCAGCTCACAGGAAGAGCTCCATTTCACAGCAGCTTTTAAGATTTCAAAATCTGTTTGTGCTCTGCGCTGGAAGGAAAACAAACCCTTTGCAATGTGCTCATGTGAACTGATCTGTGTGTGTTCTGCTGCCTAATAATGAGGGGGCGACTGGTCTGAGCCCTATGCTCTGCAGAATATTTCAGTCTCCACCACTTCAGATCAGGCACTTGAACTTCAGTACTTGGCATCCTAAAGCAGCACCCCAACCTCCCAGCTAACTCTTCTCTTCCTGTCAAAACCATCGCTTCAATAAAACAGTTCACTTTGCCAAAATGACCAGTGTTAAGCTTAGTAACACTGACTATACCTTATGCGCACACACATCTGAATAGTATCCCAATCTGCATTAACAAAATACATGCATACACACAGGAAGTAATAGTACTGGGCTGCAGTTTTCATTAACACACGCACGCACCACACATAGGTGGTGCACTTTGTTGCAATCTTTATTGCACATGCACACACACACAAAAAATGGAGGTATTAGTATTGTATCACAGTGTTCGTTAGGAAAATGCATATGCACGTACACAGACGTGTGTACACAGAGCAGGAAAAGGATTGCCAGTGGATCTAAAGCCATTCTTTGCTATGAAATCTCCTTGAGGGCTGGAGATAGGGAGGAGGGACCTTAGGGCTTCTGAGTAGTGACATCTGCCACCTCTACCGATGCCCCCTTCCTTCAAAGCCATCTCTCCCAGCTTATCCACCATCATGACTGGCCTCTGTGCTGAAATCTAAGCAGCTGGCCATTGGGTGTGCTTATGCTTCTTTTTGAAATTCTGACTGCTCTTCTATGCAGAATAAAGCTACCCAGGCAATCTTCCCTGCTCAGGTGCTCATTACCAAAGCGTTAAATAACGTCAAGCAGCCTCTCTTAGGCTTTGTAAATTTTATCTGGGGGACATTCAACTTCCATGAGCTCTATTATTGCCTGCTTGCCTGAAAGACTTCTAAGCTTGTTTCCAGACAGCAAGCCATACAGATGAGAGGACTGGGAAATGCACGGAGCTCCTACTGAACAACGTAGGCACCATAGGAGTCAGACATGGAGAGGGGCATGTGTGCGTGTGCGTGTATGTGTGTGCGTGTGCGTGTGTGTGTGTGTGCGTGCACGGAGCCCGCCTCCCTGGAGGGTACATGCGGCTACAAGTGTTTGCATGAATGCGTGTGCGTGCCTGCCTGTTGGAGAGAGGCGTTTGGAGAGGAGAGTGATGGTCCGCATGAGTGAGTGCGAGATTGTGGGAGTGTGAAAGGAGCAGGCTCCTGTCTGTGGGTTGGATTCTGCTCGTGGCTTTGCTAGCGTCAATCTGGAGTAATCCCACAGAAGTCAGTAGATTGGCTCTGGGTTTACCTGGGCCCTGGGAGTTCAGCGCTGTGCTGTTTGAACAGCTTTATCCATCTGCCAGTCAAAGAAGCGGTGCTTACTCTCACTTATGACTGCAAGCCATGATTCAGAGCCAGGGGAAATGGGAAGGAATGAGGCTGTTTGAATAAAGCGGTGAGCTTAATCGAGAGGAGATGAGGTCATGGAGAAGAGCAGGGAGTCACCTCCATAATCAAGTCACGAAAAAGCCCACAAGCATGGACAGGTTTTGCTTCCAACGTGGCCAACAAAGTATCCCGGGGTCCTTCGTAAGCGGGTCCAGCACCCACCAGGCTGCACGTCTATATGTTTTAGCTTTGACCTGGTGGGACCCTATCTAGCCGCATGGGGGAAGCACGGTCTGCATGGCTCGCCCAAGCCTCAAAGAGCCTGCTGGATTTCGCAGTAATGGTGGGCCAAAAGCTGGGACAGTGGTTGCACCCTGAATGTCTCTCTGCTAGGAACTGCACCCACCCCTTTCCCTGTAGGCCACTGAACAGCCCTCAGGCAGGAACAAGTGCCCTATACCAGTACTGCAGCACAGGACTGGATTCCCATCCCCGTCCCTCTTCATTCAGGCAGCAATTGCAGTCACCGCACTAGAAACAGAGGCGATGCCTTCCCCATTGAGCACAGAGCTGACAGCCCAGAGCCAGCCAGGCTGCCTCCATACTAGGATAACATTTCCCTCATATCTTTCATAAAAGCCAGATGGCACTATCTGAAGGGCAGCGAGCTTGCAGCCGCCAGCCACAGCTGCTGAAGCGATGCGTGACACCGGCCTCTGCAGCAGCCCCAGAGCCAGCCCCAGTGCTCAGACAGAACTTGGATGCTAGCTTGTCCTCTCCTGGGAGGCCCCAATGCCAAGGAGCAGTAGCAGCAGGAGTGGGGTCGCTCTTGTTCAAACACCATCTGCAGCCAGGGTGGATGACCTGAACAACTCTCTGAAGCTCTTGTATTGCCAACCAGTAAGATCCTTTACTGAAAAAAAAAGGAAGCCCCACATCCTGGAGTTCCTGGGACAAGGGACACCCTGGGAAAAGTGCGTCAGAAGAACTAGAAATGGAACCGGAGAGAAAAGGCGAAGTGTGCTGCAAAATCCAGCTGAGTATAAGGCCTTTTCCTTGCAGTTAAGTCACTTTAATGGCTTTACACACATTGTTTGTTTAAAAGGCCTTCACTGTGATGTTTAATGGAGTTTCACCAGTGCTTCCCAAAGGCTCCGAGATTCCATTAGTATCCCACGGCTGGCATCCTAACCAAACAAGTCCCCCCCACCCCAGCGTGTTTTCTCAAAGCACAGCGTGCTGGAGCGGGTAGAGCTACCAGGCTGCCTGGGCTTCCTTTGCCCCTGGAGTCTCGCAGTCCCAGGAAGGTAATGAATATGCATGGCATAAACACTAGCGTTAAGTACTGCGCAATTTGGCCCAAACTGTATTTTAGAGAAGAAGAACCGAGTGGGAGTGAGTGAGAATTTTTCACTCCTGAGTTCTGGGAACATCTGAATAGCATTTTCCTGAGCCGTAACTGGGGGTTTTAAAATGCAAATCAGGCTCGGGCTTCTGAAAGGCACTGTAAAAATAAAAAGACGTGTGCAGCAAAGCTTTATTGTTTCCTCACAAACTCCCTGTTCACAGAGCTGGGGTATTCCAGCAAGCAGCATGGAGACTGGGCACGTGGGAAGGGGCCCTGTCCTCTGCCACTGCCACACTGGGGCAACTCCGTCTCTGCTTCAGTTTCCCCATCTATATAAAATGCAGTGGAGGGGTTAAACACACTTGCTTTCCTTTGCATATTACGCAGCTTAGACGTTCTAGGTCATTACAAGCTGAAAACCAACAGAGCAGCTGCATCAGCAGTTTGAGCAGATGCTAGCAGACAATGAAAATACTCGCTATGGTTTTGACTCATCTTCCTCTGCCCTGTGCGGCTTGACTGTTGGCTCCAACCCACTCCTGTTCCTCCCTCATTGCCTATTATAATGTAACAACACACTGGTTAAGTTCAGGGCAGGGGAAAGTGTGGGTGCTTGCTATCACGGGCCATTTGTCTTCTGTTACCTCCAAAGCAGTGGTTTGCAGGCTTTTTTCATTCGCAGATCCCTAAAAAATGTCAAATGGAGGTGCGGACCCCATTGGAAATGTCAAACGGAGGTGTGGATCCCTTTGAATTGTAAGTATGGATAGTCGCATATATTTGCTTGATCAAAGTCATCTTAGACATAGTCTGCGGACCCCCAGAAGTCCATGGGCCACAGGTTGAAAACAACTGCTCTAGAGATCCATCTTTATCCCGTGGCAAAGGGTGCTCTCTAGAGGGAAGGGAGGGGAACCCAGTCCCAGAATATATCTCTGTACTAGCCCAGTGGTTTTCCACCTGTAGTCTGCAGAAATTTTGAAATATCTAAAGGGGTCTGTACCTCCATTCAAAATTTTTTAGGGGTCCCCAAATAAAAAAAGGTTGAAAACCACTGCAATAGCCCACAGACTGAAGCAGCATAGCTTTGTTAGTGCAGTTCTGAGCTCACACTGGTAAGCTCGGCACTTCAGAAGCTGCACTACTTCCAGCTCAGGGACTAATACGGACAGAGTGGGTTCAGCTTGTCTCCTAGTGGTGACTCTGTGGCCCAGTGTGGCACTACTTTGTGTCATGCGGACATGGCCTCAGCTGGCTTCTCAGTCCTATGATTCCCAAACCTGTCCTGCCAGGGCTGCATCCTTCTCTCATCCTGTCTAGCAGGTCACTTCCATTGTTTGCAATGAGGCTATCAGTAAAGCGCTGGATAGCCAGGTATGAGTCTGACCCTTGGAAACCAGATGGAGAATTCTTCACCAAGCTTTTTTTCCCCTCCCAGAGTCTGCTATCAAGCTCTCAACTGGTGCTGCCTTTGCCTCATTACCTACCAGGGACAGATGTGAGCCGGAGACTCAGAGGCAAAGCGCTCCCTGCCCCATTACCAGTCCCTGGAGCCACCGCAGTCACCCCAGAGGGAGAGCTGTTCGCTGAACCCCTCAACCACAGTTTCTCCAACAGCTGCCTGACCACGTGTGGCTGGAACCTTGGATCATCTCAGTCAGCATGCACCACAGGGCGAAATATTGCAAGCCCCCTGGAAAGTATTTCCTGATGAATTATAGACACTCCAGTAAGCTGACTTTGCCCCCTTGTGTTGCATACATGCAGGGGTTTTATGCCTTCTCAAGTCAGGGCATCACAAACCCCCCCAGCTCTATTCTGCTTTTTTCATAATGCAAAGCACCATGGAATCACATCACAATGAGCCGTAAACACCATACAAAAGCTGCAAGCCAGCTGTCTCTCTCCACATTTCACGGTCTTCATAGAGCCTGCCATCCCACATCCTGTTCATTCAATGACACCAGCAAATCACACTCACCATGGCCCCTCTTCTATGACTGGCACCTTGCAGACATTACAGGCCAGAAATTTTAAACCAGGGCTCTGAAGTGAGGATTCCAAATGTTTTAACCAGTGAAAGATGAGTAGTGAGAATTAGAATTAATGTGTCCTCAGTACTTTATCAAATCAGCCCTAAAGCAGAGGTAGTTGCCTTGATATGATGGAGGGACAGCTCATGGGAAAGGTATTATTCTCCCATGGAAGTTTTAGATTCCTCAGCAGAGATTCACAATCCTGAAAAATTATGTCTGAAAAACAAAATGTTCCAGAAATATTTCAGCTTGGAGGCATTCATTTTTAACAAAGTATTGCAATATTCCATCAAAAGGAGGAGGAAAAACAGAAGAAAGGAGAAAAATGTTTTACTAAAAAAACCTCAGTCTTTGCTCAAAAAAAAGTTTAAATGGAAATATTTCGACTATCCATAAGAGCAGTCAACCTTGATGCTCCCAGACCTGAAAATACTATGACTTCCTAGAATCATAGATAATGAGGGTTGGATGGGACCTCAGGAGGTCATCTAGTCCAGCCCCCTGCTCAAAGCAGGACCAGCCCCAACTAGATCATCCCAGCCAAGGTTTTTTTAGCCGGGTTTCAAAAACTTCCAAGGATGGAGAGTCCACAGCTTTTCTGGGTACCCTGTTCCAATGCTTTACTACCCTGTTCATGAGAAAATTTTCCCTAATATCTAACCTAAATGTCTTGTCGCAACTTGAGACCACTGATTTGTGTTCTGTCATCTGCCACCACTGAGGACATGTTATCTCTGTCTTCTTTGAAACCCCTGTTCAGGTAGCTGAAGGTCACTATTAAATCCCTCCTCCATCTTCTCTTCTCCAGACTAAGTAAGCCCAGTTCCCTTAACCTCTCCTCATAAGTCATGTGCTCCAGCCCCCTAACTACTTCCAAGATGTCCTGGCTCCTATTCAGCACAGTATACAGTAAGTATGTGCTTAAAGTCTCATTGAAACCAATGGGACTTCAATACATCAATAAAGCTTTGCAGAATGAGGGCCTCGCACTGCCTCAAGTCAATGAAATGGCCCCTTTTGACTTCAGTGGGCTGTGCATCAAGCACTAACTCAGCCCCATGGCCCATCCTGTTTGTTTTATGGCACCATCCTATAAAGTGTAATATAGCAAGGCTGACATTTACTGAAGGAAAGTGTCCATATGTGCAGGAAGGCCCAGCCAACGGGACTAGAATCCTTAAAGTGGGGAAGGTGCTCTCTTGGGGTTTCCTGGTCTCTGGCTCCAGTAATGAAAGGTTTTGTGTTTCATTTTCAAGGAAGGAAGGAAGGAAACTGAGTGAACACATTTAGCCTGATTTAAGCATCTTAATGGCCTGATCCACAAGGAAGGTGCTTTAATACCTGCTGTCCTTCACTTAAAAGTCCTTAAATGATGCAACTGTACTCTTCCCTGAAACCCTTTTCCCCTTGGTTATTCAGAGGTGACGACAGGGAGGCATTAGTTACACAGGGCAGCAGTCGGCAGGGGTCTAAAGGAGCATGGAGGAAGCCAGAGCGGTGGAGTTGTCCAAGAATGGGGGCAGGAGCAGAGGGCCCGGGGCTGGGGTGGAGGAGAAGGTGCAGTTAGCCACAAGGTGGTAAAGCAGAGCAGAAACAGATAAGGGAGAGGCAGGCAAGTGTTGGGGAACGAGACCAGGAGAGCAGTGGTGGAGCTGTGAACTGGGGAGGAAGCAGGAGAGGCAGGACGAAGAGAACCAGGTGGGGACTGAGGAGAAACACCAGCCACACCGCCTCCAGGTGTAAGAGCTGCACCAACCATCACTGAGAAGTAACAGCTCCCTGCAGGCTGATGAGATTCGGTGCCCTGGGATAAGAGAAGGTGCATACCAGCTGGTAGGCAAGGCGCCAGGTCTGATGGCAATGGGGAAGGCCGGTGACCGTGGCAGGGCAGAAGCTGAAGCCTGTCAGCTGCATGTGGAAGGTCAGACCCACAGGGCTAAAGAGGTGCCTTCACTGAACCACGCCTGCATGTCCTCAGCTGTGTTCACACACAAGCACTCACTCTTTGCACTATTAATAACCTGCCTTGAGACTTGTCCACACACAGAACTACCGCCGTTCCACGCGAGCTGTGAGTTTCACCAGTCCACAATGCAGGATGGATGCTCCTGGTTTAGCACAAGCCAGGCTCGCTTTGGTTTGGTTTGTGCCCGCTGGAGCAGGTATAAGATGAAACAGCCCCCTGGAGGGTTTGTGCCAGTTGAACAAAGCTGACTGAACCAAACTGGTGCAAACTGGTGTATAGCCAAGGGCTGGATCTGCAAGTGCCCACTGCGCTAAACTACACCAGTTTGGGGAACTGGGGACCTCACACAAAACGGCCTACCATGTGAGTCTGCACAGGCCCCTTCAAACACTTCTAACTTAGTCACCAAGCAGCTTCCTCTCGAACTCGGATTGCACTCGCTCCCTCAGCAAGGGCGATAAAATAAGCCAAGCTTGACATTTCCAGCCTCAGCCTGCTCTGAGTGATGGGAGCACAAACACTGCAATCGGAACATATGGAAAAAGGGTTTCTTTCCCCCCACCACTTGCATAACTCAAAACCGGCAGAACCAATTTGGCTCAGCCTTTCCGACAGGACCTCACCTCTCCTCTGAGACAGAGTGTGGAAAATTCCAGCCACTATATGACTGTCTGTGAAGTTTGAGGGGGGAGAAGGGGGTGTTGAGTGATGGAGCTGACAAAAAACCACGTCCAAAGAGCAATTTGCTAGTGATTGCTGTCTGCAGATGCTATCACACACAGGGATGGGAATGGGCGACACAGAGCCCCCACTTACACCTGGGCTGCTCAGTTAACTTTAATAGAAGGGAGGGTAAAACTGAGCTAGCTCTATGTTCTGTGGTATTAGCTGCTCAGGAGAGGGGCTGAGGGGGGCAGGTCTTCACTGCACTGCATCTTGTGTCCATCGCTGCTATTCAAAAGAACCCAGCATGCCAGGTGCCCAGGGAAACACCATGTATCTGGGCCCAAGAAGGCAGTTCTCCTTAAGTGGTCCCCGGGATAACTGTATTTCTGGCGTGGTTTAGTACCCACCGAAGTGTTGGGGCTTAAAGCCCACTTTATGGAAACGGGAGGCTTCTCTCTAGCTTGCTCCTGCAGCCGTATGGCTGAGGGCAGGCGAAACTTGGGGGCATCTGATCCCCAGGCCTTCGGGCTTGGACCTTCATATGGGATGCCTGCCAAAAGACTTTGGGAATATGTGAAGCCCCTGGTGAGGGTGGAGGATGTTTGTCGGTTGTAGGGCCACTTATGGTTCTGGACTGACTCACGGATTTGGCTAATTTGGCTTGGAACACAAAAAAATTGTTTAAAAAAAAAAATAGCCAGGTGCCAATTGGATGCAGAGCCTGGGAAAACTGGCCATGCCTTCTTTGGGAGATCCATTCCCACCTCCCCTTCTATGTTTGCAGAGCATCTATTGCATTTTGGGGAATTACCCAAAAATGCAACAGTGACCCTAAAACAAGGGTCAGCTGCTATGGCTGGCTTGCAGCCCAGCTGCCGTTAGCCTACTCTCCCATCTCTCTCTTGCATGCACACCCGGCAGTCTTCACTTACATTGCTACAAAATTCTGCAGATACATGTGGCAAATGACAGTGTAGAAGGACAAATCTGGTGACGATGGCAAGTGAAAAAAGAAAACAGGGAGGGGAGGAGAAAGGAAAAGAACAGGAATGCCCAGGTGCTCCTGCCAGTCGTAGTTTGTCAACCCCAGTCTCTAGCACACATCATCATAGTCCTGATTTTCAGAGGCGCTGAGTGCAAATCCAGATAGAGTGAAGGGGAACTGCTTGGGTTCAGGCCCTTTGAAAATCAGGCCCAGAAGAACTTCTGCAAATGATGGCTCCCATGAGAGGCACTGCAGTCACAGTGCACAGACAGAAGAGGGTTTCAGCTTGTCTATCCTGCCCAAGTGCCCATCCAAATGCACTTGCTTGTGCTTTTTGGCTGCTTTATCCTTTTGGGAGGATTGCCATTGGAAAGCACATGGGTCAAATCCTCTGTTGGGGTAATTCAACCCACTTCCACTGACTCCTGCAGAATTAGACCAGTCCACAGCAACACAGGGCATGACTCACTCTATACGGAGGCACAGAGCATAGCGGGGAAGTTGATGTGGTAACCATGTGGCTCATAAACCTTTTGTCCCTGCTCTGAGCTACTCTGGCAGTGTTATCATAGACACGGCTATTTATACATCGGGATGCTAAGCAGCTAAATGTTCCTTTCATCTCAGTGTCCTTCCACCTCGCCAAGAAAAGCAGCCTGCCTCAGATGATGAAACAGAATAACAGCCGGCGCTGTTTCCTTCCTCAGAGCAAGCAGGAAGCACGAGCCAAACCTTCTGATTAGTCACAGCCAAGCTTTGGGGTTTGTGTGGTGCAAATGTTTCTATTTCAAAGGCAGCTCAAGCCCTGACTCAAAGGGCTGAAGTGGGAGAAGGAACTGAGGAGACCTTGCTGGTTGTCTACCAACAAGCAAGGAGGAGAGGGGCTGGGGGACTAGTCAGGGATGCACTTAAGTATCTGGGGTCTTAAGATGGGGACAGCATGGCAGGCCTGTCTTTTGTTGGTATCTCAGAAAAGGAGTGGAGCTTTCTGAATAGAGAGATGATGTGCTGTGTGTATATGACATTCTCCCAGTCACCTAGGCAGTGTAGGGACAGGTAGTGCACAAATGCCATGGATAAGGTGTGCCCTAGATGAAGACAGATGTACAGACAGACGGATGGAGGGAGAGAAGAATGATCGGATGTTATACAGGCAGTCCTCAGACTTACGGCACAATTGCTTCCTGAGAACGGCATCTTTAGCCGAAACGTTGCAACTCGGAACCGATTTTCCCATAGGAAACAATGTTATAAATGGGGGATTGGTTTCTGAACCAAAGCCCGATGCCCTATTTTCACCAAAAATAACCCATAATTTTGTACTCAATAAATTATAGATGAGTAATATAGCTATATTAATGTATTTATATTGTAAATAGCAATCATATTGATTTGGAAGGACTTCTTTGAGGTGACTTGGCTGGACTTTTTGAAGGGTTCTTGGCTGGCGTCTTCTCAGAAGTCTCGGCTGCAGGTTTTTCTGGAGTCTTGTCTGCTTTCTTAAAGAAAGTGTCCAAGGACGTTTGGACAGGAGATGGGCGATGCAGAGAACTTGTTCGCTGGCATGGCGTGGTGTCAGATCAAGCATTGTAAAGTCGAAAGTGACATCAGAAAGTTGAAACGGTGTCAATTTAGAAACGCTGTAAGTGCGAAACGTCGCAACTCAAAATGTTGTAAGTCAAGGACTACCTGTACTCTGATACTCTGCCCCTTGCCTGACACACCTGTGGGCCAGTTTCTGTGGAGCAGTTTTAGCTCTGCATGTGTTTGCTTCCCTTTGTTCGTTGTCTTGCCCTGGCCAGCGGAAAGCAGAGCCACAATAACTGTACAGGTGGCAGCACACAGGGCATTCAGTGGCCCTGTGGAAGAGCGATGCTATCCGTGGAAACGGAGATTACTCCCTAAAACCCCAGGAGAGTTTTGCAAGCCCCAAAACTTAACCCCCAAGTTGCGGAGGCTACTCTGCTCCACAAGGCAGCCTGGACCTTTCGCCGCACCCTTGAGTAAAGCTTTGTCTCCTTCCAACCAGAAGGCTAAAGTGGCCTGCTTTCTACATGGGGAGACAGTGGTCATTATGCAAATGTGGCCCAGGGAGCCTCCCTCCGACAGATGGCCAAGCAGCCAGGATCGCCAGAGCTTGTGGGTAGCATGGATGTCTTTATCTTTATCATGGCTTCAAATGAAAGCAGTGAGACTGCCCACTGGCAGCCTGGCCACTTAATTTATTCATAATAACTTCCCTCTTTATTTTGCACTTGCATCTCATCAGGGAGCCAGTCTGAGTCCCCATCCTCCTGTAGCAGTTCAGAGAACCCTGCTCCAAACCACGGCGCAAACTCTTCCCCCAGGGCCCCGCCAGAAGCACTGTGCCCCGAGGAGCCGTGCTCATGCACAGCTTGCAGAAGCTCCTTGGCTGCACGCGGGAAGTCCTTGTGCTGCGAGGGGAGGGAAAGGAACCTCTCCTCTCCGTAGGGCTTCCCACAGCGAGGCTGACAGGTATGTCAGACATGAGATGTCACCTCCTGATTTCATATCTGGGACCTTGCTGTCAATAGTTGACTGACAGATCACCCACTGGCTCTCCAGGATGGAGAGATGACAGGGAGGAGCAAGGAGGAGACAAGAGGAGGGGGAGAGAAGGAAGCAGCGAGGGAGCCAGTTGCAGGGGAACAAGGGAAGACGCCAGGAGTGAAAGTGCAGCGGGAATCTAGTACTCAGATGCTGCAGGGAGGGATGTACCAAACAGACAGAAGTGATATAGCTGCAGGAGCCCGGTTCCCATCTCAGGTGAACCTCTAGAGCAACTTTATTTAAAAGAGAAAGGAAAAGGAAATCAAATGCACTAGGAAGCACAGAAGCTGGCTGTTAAAAGCCCAGCAAGCTCAGGAATGCTGAGGAGGCCATTAGACTCCAAGGCTGGGGCTGCTGGCAGGCCAGAGAAGGCAGGAAGAGGAGATGGCATGAATGGGGGGGGTGTTTGTCCAAGCACCATGAATAATGGGGAGCTGCCAGGCCTAATGTGCTTCGTACTGCCTGTGAAACCTCAGTGCGGAGTGCCATCCATTTCACCGGTGAGCTGCGCTCTCTCAGGTGCCGTTTGCATTTGATGAATGCCACTGTGACACATAAATTAAACCCAGGGAAAGTGAGCTTTATTAGAAGCTGAAAACCAGGGCCCATCGCTCCTCAGACTACTTCAGAAAGGAGTCAGGCTCAGGATACATGCCAGACCTCCCTACAGCATAGGGGGAAGCACTGCCAGCCCCAGCAGATGCCCCCCGCAGCCTCATGTACACTGTTTGGATCCACTGCAGAGGCTGGGAGCTCCCCTGAGGGCCTGGTGCAGGCAGCTTCTGCCTTTCTGGGCAGTCCCAAATGGCCCCACACACTAACCAGGTATCGGGGTGCTTTCTGCTGGGCTTGAAACCTCCTGCTATTGCAAGGTAACAGAGAATCAACCAGATGCCCTGAAGCTGCCCATGTCATTATCCCCATTTCACAGGTGTGAGGACTGAAGCCCATGAAGATGCAGAGGTAGTGATCCAGTGGTGGAGGGAAGCTAAGAAGCTGACTGCTTTTCCTTATACCGGTGATTTTCAACTATGGTGCCATGGCACCCTGGGGTGCCTTGAAATCCTTGCAAGGGTGCTGCAGGGCACCACACAACATTAGCACTGTTAGGCGTGCAAACACGATCCACTAGATAAACTCAGAAATGTCAAACAGGAATCCAGAGTGTTAAAAGTATTCCAACCTTTTGTGGTCTTTCTATGTGCTTTGCTACAGAGAAATTGCTCTGGTAGTTTTCTGCAGTCTAAAACTGAGTTGGCATGTTCCAAAGGATGCCTTGCATCTACTGATGGGTACCTGGTGTCGAAAAAGGTTGAGAACCACTGCCTTACACTCACAACCCTGCTTCCTTCTACCTTCTGCAGATTCCCATGCACATCAACCGCACTGGCTCAGATCTCCTGGAAATACTGGTTCCTGGTTGAGTCCATGGACCTATTAACAAACTCCTGCCATCAGAGAGGGGCAAGAACCAAGGGCTTCTTATATGAAAGAGTGGGTCTTTGGAGACTTCCATGGCCACAGCATACTGGCCATGGCTAAGAGACAGAGTTGAATGGATGCACAGAAGGATATAAGTGGATATAGCAAGAGGTGGTGTCTCCTCAGTGGAAACAGGGACTTGACTCTACTCCGATCATCCCTAAATCTGGGACTGGCACTGGCCTATCCATTACTTTCTGTTCCACACAGTTTTGAAACTCAAAACCTTCCCATGACTCTTGAGTGGCTTTTACAGAGGATCTCCCTCCCTTCCCCCGACCTTGCTTCTAATGAACCACACAGCAAGATATGGAATTAGCAGAATCCAAGTTATTAATTGTCTACAACAATTAGCCAGGATGCCTGGGCCTTTAGGCACCTTGGTTTACGTGGGGGAGCCAATTAGAGCTTCATACATATTCATACTCCTTAATCTACATGCTGAGAACATGGTTTCCCAGCCCTCGAGCCTGTCCCGAGCCTGCCCCGAGCCAGGAAGGATGGGAAGTTTCCTTTCCTTTCACGTTCCTTTGAAAACAAATATTTGAAGTAGCCATGATTGAGGCAGTGAAACAGCAGGGCTGATACCTCACAGTAGCAGGGGCTGGCCTGCTCCGGGGATCCCCATATCTGGGCAGCAGGGCCCGAGCCGAGCCCCATTCCTGCACCGGCCCCATTCCCTGCAACATGGGAGGAGAGGGAGAGAATCTGCCCCCTGCAGTCACTTGCCCCTGTTCTTCTGCAGCCTCTTGCTTAGCTAGTGTAAATCAGCAGAGCTCCAGGTATTTCCATGGATTTATCCTGATTTACACCATTGTAGAACCAAGCCCCAGATGTGCAGAACTATCCCTAATGATAATGGTCTGAGAAACAAGACCTGCAAGCCCAAGATGGGCTGATCCCAGAGCTGAAGGACGACCCTGCACTTCAACTGCTGCTCTTGCAAGCTGCCCTTCTCAGACTGTGCCGGTGTCCCTGAGCCAGTCCGGATCCTACCCTCAAGGCAGCACAGGGTGTAGAGCCTTCCTTATTCTGTTCCTCAGCTTTCACCGGTGTCCCCCAGTCTAGTCTCCAATATCTTCTCTGAAGAGACACTGCTCAGCCCCGATGGCCCAGGGGAGCTCCCTTCAGAGACAAGCACCTACTCCTGCCCCTGGACAAGCAGGTCTGGAAATGCCTACTGCAGGCTTTGTGGACCTCACTTGTCAGAGGAGCAGGTGGGCCCTGGGGGTGCTCTGCCCTCTGCACTAATCGCCTGAAACATGAAACAGCTGTGCAGTGTTTACCCAGGTAAAGCAGGAAGTTAAAAGCAAGACATACTCCCACCAGGCTCGCTGCCAATTAAGAGCTTATCCCGGCACCGTTTGCTTTGGTGTCTTCTGCTGTTGACATAGCTGTAAGATTTCCTGTTTATAGACCCAAATCCAGCCCAGGTGACATTTTAGAAAGGTTAAGCCCAACTTTAAGCCTGCCATGTGGCTACTTTGCAGCAAGCTGGCTGGCACGAAGCTGCCAGAAGGTATCTGTGAACCGAGGCTGTGTCATCCTTCACACCTGTGTGCAGTGGTTGTCAAATGCTCCGGCAGCTGCACGGCAAAGTTTTCCCCTCACCTTGCACAGCTTGAAGCACAAGGCAACAGAGAAACAGGACTAACAGCTTCACTTCTGCCTCTGACCATTAGCAGAGCATTGGTGTCAGCCGTTACAAAGCTGCTGTGCTCCGCCCCAAAAGTGGCTGCTTTCCAGAGGGGATGAAGTGTGCCCTGAAACCCATCTGTAGTCTGCAAAACATTTTGGGGATGAAAGATGCTATAGAAATGTAAGATGCTATTAAGGATTCTATTCTTAGATGAGCTAAATAACAGATCTTCCTCTTTCTAAATCTGCAGCCTAATGAGGAGAAAAATGGAAAGTTCCCTTGTCAACATTGAATTGTTTATAGAAAGGTTTTCACACAGTCTGAAAGATCTGAAGAGACTGGTTTCCTTGTATTCTTTTCCTGCCAAAATCCCGCAATCCAAATTTACAACAAAAAAAAGGAGTCTTAATTGGAGTTAAATGATGAGAGAGCTCCAAAATGCAGAGCATGAATCACATTTTGTGATGAGCAAAATATGCCAATCAGGCTAGTTTGATCCTTTCCAAGTTATAATCAGGGGCGTTTTTACCATTAGGATCAGCTTGTTTTCTTAACTCTGCAAGAACAAGCCGTTTTTCCATCTTCTTCTCCACTGAAAGCTGAGCTGGGGGCTTTTCTTCCTCTTCTGAGAGGAAATGAAATGAAGGAAGAGTTCTGAGATAAGCTGAACCTGCCAACTCCTTTCCATTCGACCAAAATAAGGAAATGAGCTTTCCTGTTTTTGAATTAAAAGAAAACAAATCTGAACAAAACAATAAAGGCAGCATCTAAAAGATCTCCAGGTACTCACAGTTTAAAGGCTCACTGGCCTGCTTGGAACTGGTTAAAGGACCCAGGTCAGAGGTGATGCAAACCATGGAGTGCATTGGCCCTCAGGAAGCAAAGGGAAGCCAATGTATTTTACTCCCCAGTGAGGAGAGAGGTAGGACTGCCTCAGAAAAAGTGACCGCAGGAAGGCAAGATAAAGCAGCCACTGTGTCAACTTGGCAGAAAGTAGACAGCATGAGTCCATGTGTTACCCTCTACCACCAGCACCCAACCTCCTCCCCCAGGAGGTGCCAGGAGCAGGGAGGCAAACCCTCCCACAGTCGCCTCCCCTGGGCTCTCCCCTAGCCAGTCTTGTTGCCCCTTCCCTGAGCACCTGTGGGGGAGAGAAACCAGTTAACTCCTTGGTCAGGGACAGACATTACACATAAACCAGTTTAAGTGATCAGAAACTGGTTTAAACCTGTAACAAAACAGATGTTCAGTGCACATAAACCAGTTTGAAAATGGCTGAAACTGGTTTCGGATAAACCTGGTTGAATGCAGTATCAGACTTAGATGATTCGGGTAAAACCGGTTTATGCAATGTCTGTCTCAGACCCCTTTCTGGTTTAAGTTAAATCAGAGTCCCTCAGCATCCCAGCATGCTCTCTGGGCTGGACTGAGTGGGGCTCTCTGCTCCAGAGAGCTGGGCTGGTCCCTCCCCTCTGCTCCCTAGCTGGAGCTCTGGCAGAGACTGCAGGTACAGCAGCATCTGCCTGCCTTTCTCCTGCCTCCTTCCTCCCTCCACAACCCCTGTCCCCTCTGCCTTACACAGACAACTCTCAGCATTAGCTAGCAGACCACATGCTGGCTATGGTCCATGCTGTGGGAGATACGTAGACAAATGCAGGGTGCTGCACCTTGGGAGAAGGAACCCACAGCATACATACAGGCTGGGGAGTTCCCTCCTTGAAAGCACAGAGGCGGAGAGGGATCTTGGAGTCATTATTGACTCTAAGATGAACATGAACCGCCAATGCCAGACCTCAGCCAGCAAGGCCAGCCATACCTTGTCATGCATCCAAAGGTGCATCTCAAGCTGGTCCAGAGAGGTGATACTCCCCCTCTATGCAATGCTGGTTAGGCTGCAATTGGAGTACTCTGTCCAATACTGGGCGCTGCACTTCAAAAGGGATGTGGCCAGCATGGAGAGAGTTCAGGGGAGGGCCACCCGCTTGGTGAGAGAGCAGCAGGACAGGCCCTACGAGGGGAGACCGAGGGACCTGAACCTGTTCAGTCTTGGCAAGAGGAGGATGAGGGGGGACCTGGTGGCTGCCTACAAATTCATCAGGGGAGATCAACAGCAAATAGGTAGAGTCCTTCCAGCACCACCTGGGGTGACAAGGACCAATGGTAATAAGCTGATGGAGAACAGGTTTAGGTTAGAGATCAGAAGGCAATATTTTACAGTTAGGGTGGCCAAAATCTGGAACCAGGTTCCCAGGGAAGTGGTCCTCGCCCCTACCTTGGGCAAATTCAAGAGGAGGTTGGATGATCACCTGTCTGGGGTCCTGTGAACCCAGCATTCATTCCTGCCTGTGGCAGGGGATAAGGCTAGATGATCTGTTCAGGTCCCTCCTGACCCTAGCTACTATGAAACTATGAAACTATAAGATGGGACAAAGGCAGATAGGACAGTGTCCACTTAGGTCTTTTTGGAGCTAATCAACAGGTAAGCTGGTAACGTCTCTCTATTCCTTTCTTAGAAAAAGTTGTTTAAGAAGAGCTTGAACTAATGAGAGAAGCTTTTCTTTTCTTTTGTTTTCTTAATGGGTTGATAAACACTGAGTTAGGGGTGATAGACACTGTGTTATCAACTCCCTGCTGGGCTGGGGAGTGGGGGGGCAGAGAACCATTCCCTAATCAGGCCCTGCCAGAGCCTGACCACACCCCCACCCTCAGCTCAGCACTGTGGAAGGGAAGGGAGGGCTGCTCTAGTGCCCCCCAGCTTCTAGCCTGAGCCACTGCAAGCACATGCCTGCATTTCTGGACTAAAAAGGGAATGTCTATCTACCTCCAAACTGATTCAAGTGTTGCAGGTTAGACTAACCTGCAAAGATATTGAGTCAATTGAGGCTCAGGTTTTTTGAATGTCTGTCCCTAATCTGGAGGCCCAGCCTCATTGCCATGCCCTGTCACAGCCCCATAACTGAACACACCTGCATCTTGGTTCGGTTCCTGTGGTCATCCTCACAGTGCAGGAATGATATCGGCTGCACTCCGTGCACTGAGAAACTTGCTCCCTTTCTGAGTCAGTGAACCATTTTTGTTCTCAGCCCAAAGGCCCCACAGAGGGACTGGGCACAGGTTCATCAGTATGGCTGACACCAAGAGCTTGCTTCTTTGCAAAGGTGCAACTTCCAGTGCAATCTGGAGACAGTAAATGTGCTAGTTTGATCTCTTATCAACTTCATTTAACTCCCCGACCGTCTGCTGTCTCCTCCACCCCACATACTTCCTAGCATATTTTCCCTCTGTTTGTAGTTTCGTTTCTGCCTATTACGGGGGCTTTGCAGAAGGGAAAATAAACAGATCATTGTTTGATGTGGTGCATTCTGTTTAGAAGTTGGCTTCCCTTTCTTCTTCCATCTCATCAATATTAACAAGGTGATTCATAAGCAAAAAAAAAAAAGACTATAAATAAATTCTTTTTCTCTTTTAAATCAAGAAATTCAAAGTTATGGTTCCCACAGCAACTGTAACTCAACCTCATAGTGCACAGATATTAAAGGCTCGGGAAATTATCACCAAAGGCTGCAATCCAATTTGCGTGAGGAGCCTGAGTTACCGGTGCTGGGAGGGCTATATTGCTTTGAAATCCTGGAAAGGCAGGAAAAACCTCAACCTTCTCTCTGCAGGAAATATGTACCGTGACAGGGAGCTGGAGCTGGATCTCTTGTACGGAGGGAACCGCTTGAATAGGGACAGGGAAGGGGAATCCCTAATGCAGAACCACTGGAGAACTCCTGGATCTCACAGTGACTTGGCTCCTCCTAGCACTAGAGATGCTGCCGCACAGTCTCTGCCTGAGCCCATCACTCAAACCTGGAACCAGTAGGCAGGTCACAGAGCCCACTGTCCCCACGAGCATCAGCCACCAGCATGCAGAGCCAAGGGAGGTGTGACGTGCACACCCCAGGCTACACCCCTGTCACTCATTGCCAAGCAAGTGTCGTTCTTCCTTGCAGCTACACTCAGCCTGAGAAGAGGCATGAGTCTAAACTGTGGCTCCTCAGAAAGCACTGGGGTTCTCTGGGGCCCAGATAGAAAGCAGAAAGCTTTAGAAAGCAGGAGTTTTGGGGCCCCCTCCGCTCCTCTGTGCTGTGCCTGCAGAGTAGCCAGGCAATGAAAGGGATTGTTTCAAGCTGGCGCAGCCTCCCAGGGGGCCTGGGTTAAGTTATTCTAATTATTTGTACTATGAGATGAAAGAGCGACGCGCTCTCTTCTTGTACTGGCTTTAGCAAACACAGTCCATCAGGTGCTGCCACTCCTTCCCGAGGCCCAAGAGCTGAGAACTAATTAGTCCCAAATTATACCCCTGACAAATACATGGCTAGGAAGCGTGGAACACAAACACGCAGCAAACAGCTACAGTCAGGAGCCCTTTCAAATGACAGATCAAACAGGCACCGCCGCTTCAGAGAGCGCAAGGTGCCTGGAGCCATCCATTTGTGCTGATGCTGGGCAGTACAGAGACCGGCAGAGACTGGGGAAAACAGATCCACAGAGCTGGCTGTTCTCACGGGGCCAGTGTCCTCCATGGGGGCAGGCTGCAGAGGAAGGAGGGTGCATGATGCAGTGGGCATCTATGGGGAGATGGGGGTTGGTTCCATTGACTCTCCTTCGCCACTGGGTATGTTGCTAGTGTCCAGAGCCAGCTGTGGTCAAGAAATGCTGCAGGAATAGCTCACAATAGCACAGCTGGATGCACAGGGAGCCCTGTTTGATAGACTCAGCTCTGTAAGGAGTGGGTGCAGTAAAAGAGGGGTTCCAGATGCTCACTACAGATCCAGAGGGGAAAGTTCTGGTGGTGCACTGAAGGCTATGCCATTTGGCTGTGCTGTGATGGACAGTTCAAGCTGGAAAGTCTAGGGTGGCTGGGTGTAAGGCTGCCCATGACACTCCCTGGTGTGCTACTTGTTACCAAAACCAACCTACCCGAACTGTGCCTGCCCTCTGGGCCCAGGGCAGGACTTGGCCCTGTTGGCTCTGAAGGAATGAAAGGCTCTGGTACAGTGTGTTGGCGCAGCTGGGTAGGGCTGACACTCCTCATCCAACCATTATGACTTGGCTTTCTTGACTGCTCCCAGTGCCCCATGGTCCCACACATGCGCTGGAGGGTGGAGAGTCCTCCAGCTGGGTTTAGAAAGTCAGGAAGAGGCATAGCAAGAGGGCACAGCAGCCCGCCTGGCTCTCCAGGGATCTAGCAGACCTCCTGAGGCTAAAAAGAAAGGCCTACAAAGGATGGAGGATGGGATTCACCTCCAAGGAGGATTATTCTGCACTGGTCCAGTCCTGCAGGGAGCAAACCAGGAAAGCCAAGGCTACAACTGAACTCCAACTAGCTTCGAGCATCAAGGACAATACAAAGTCATTTTTCAGATATGTGGGGAGCCGGAGGAAAAGCAAGGGCAATATTGGACCCCGGCTGAACCAGATGGGACATCTGACAACTGATGCCCAGGAAAAAGCCAACCCATTAAATGGGTACTCTGCGTCGGTCTTTCATCAGTCCTATGGGACACTGATGCCCACCATGGGACAGGGAGGTCCGGGTGAGGGAGATCCCCTGCCCTCCATCAATGTTGACTTCATGAAGGGACATTGAGAGGCTGGATACCTTCAAGTCAGCAGGCCCTGACAATCTACACCCCAGGGTACTCCAGGAGCTGGCAAGCATCATAGCCCAGCCCCGGGCACAGATCTTTGAAAACTCCTGGTGCCCTGGTGAAGTGCCCAAAGACTGGAAGAAGGCCAATGTGGTGCCGATCTTGAAGAAAGGGAGGAAAGTGGATCTGGCTAACTATAGGCCCACTTTTATCCTGGGAAAGGTCTTAGAAAAGTTTATTAAAGAGGCTATCCTTAATGGACTGGCCAACGCCAACATCCTAAGAGAAAGCCAGCACGGGTTTGTTGCGGGTAGGTCTTTCTTGACCAATCTCATTTCCTTCTACGACCAGGTGACCTATCACCTGGACAAGGGAAAAGAGATTGATGTCATATATCTTGACTTCAAAAAAGCCTTCAATCTGGTATCCCATGATCACCTCTTGGCAAAACTGGCCAACTGTGGCCTTGGGTCCACCATGATCTGCTGGCTGAGAAATTGGCTCCGTGGTTGGACCCAGAGGGTAGTAATTGATGGAAGTCACTCATCATGGTATCCTGTGACCAGTGGGGTACCCCAAGGCTCTCTCCTTGGACCCATATCGTTCATTATCTTCATTAATGATTCATAGATTCATAGATTCATAGATGCTAGGGTCGGAAGGGACCTCAATAGATCATCGAGTCCGACCCCCTGCATAAGCAGGAAAGAGTGCTGGGCCTACATTACCCCAGCTAGATACACATCCAACCTTCTCTTGAATACCCCCAGGGTAGGGGAGAGCACCACCTCCCTTGGGAGCCCGTTCCAGAGCTTGGCCACTCGAACTGTGAAGAAGTTCCTCCTAATATCTAATCTAAATCTGCTCTCCTCCAGCTTGTGGCCATTATTTCTTGTAACCCCCGGGGGCGCCTTGGTGAATAAATACTCACCAATTCCCTTCTGTGCCCCCCTGACGAACTTATAGGCAGCCACCAGGTCGCCTCTGAACCTTCTCTTGCGGAGGCTGAAAAGGTCCAGTTTCTCTAATCTCTCCTCATAGGGCTTGGCCTGCAGGCCCTTAACCATACGAGTGGCCCTTCTCTGGACCCTCTCCAGGTTATCCGCATCTTTCTTGAAGTGCGGCGCCCAGAATTGCACGCAGTACTCCAGCTGCGGTCTGACCAGCGCCCGATAGAGGGGAAGTATCACCTCCTTGGACTTATTTGTCATGCATCTGCTGATGCACGATAAAGTGCCATTGGCTTTTCTGATGGTTTCATCACACTGCCGACTCATGTTCATCTTGGAGTCTACTAGGACTCCAAGATCCCTTTCCACTTCCGTGCCACCCAGCAGGTCATTTCCTAGGCTGTAGGTGTGCTGGACATTTTCCCTCCCTAGATGCAGCACTTTGCATTTCTCCTTGTTGAACTGCATTCTGTTGTTTTCTGCCCACTTGTCTAACCTGTCCAGGTCTGCTTGCAGCTGTTCCCTGCCCTCCGGCGTGTCCACTTCGCCCCATAGCTTAGTGTCATCTGCAAACTTGGACAGAGTACATTTCACCCCCTCGTCCAAGTCGCTGATGAAGACATTAAAGAGTATCGGTCCAAGCACCGAGCCCTGCGGGACCCCACTGCCCACACTCTTCCAGGTCGAAACCGACCCATCCACCACAACTCTCTGGGTGCGACCCTCCAGCCAATTCTCCACCCACCGGACTGTGCAGTCATCCAAGTCACAGCCCCTTAACTTGTTCACCAGTATGGGGTGGGATACCGTGTCAAAGGCCTTCCTGAAGTCCAAGTATACGACATCCACCCCTCCTCCTGCGTCGAGGCGTTTTGTGACCTGGTCATAAAAAGAGACTAGATTGGTCAGGCACGATCTACCTGCCACGAACCCGTGCTGGTTTCCCCTCAGCATAATTTGTCCTGCCAGGCTCTCACAAATGTGAGCCTTGATGATTTTCTCAAAGATTTTGCCAAGGATGGAGGTGAGACTGACTGGCCTATAGTTACCCGGGTCCTCCTTCCTCCCCTTCTTGAAAATGGGAACCACATTGGCCCTTTTCCAGTCCTCCGGGACTTGACCCGTGCGCCACGAGCGTTCAAATATTCCCGCCAGTGGCTCTGCAATGATGTCGGCCAGTGCCTTCAGTACCCTCGGATGGAGCTCATCCGGGCCTGCCGACTTAAAGGCATCCAGTTCTTCCAAGTGACCCTGCACCACCTCGGGGTCCACGCATGGAAGTCTGGTGCCTTGCTGCTGCCTCCCTACACTCCCAGTGAGAGACTTGTCATGCCTCTCACTTAGGAACACTGAGGCGAAGAACTCGTTGAGGAGTTCAGCCTTGTCCCCTCTGTCCGTCACCAATTGTTTCTGCCCATTTAGCAGGGGTCCCATTCCTCCCTGGGCCTTCCTTTTACTCCCTATATATCTAAAAAACAATTTCTTATTGTCTTTTACTTGGGTTGCCATCCTCAGCTCCATGGTAGCTTTGGCCTGTCTAACTGCCTCCCTACAAGCACGAGCAGAAGAGGTATATTCCTCTTTGGTGATCTCTCCCTGTTTCCACTTTTTATGTGCTCCCCTTTTGGCCCTTAGTCTCCCCAGGATTTCTCTGGTCAGCCAGGGAAGCCTCCTGGCCCCTTTCCCTCTTTTACCTCGCACGGGGATCGTCTCGCTTTGTGCTCGAAGGATAGCTTCCTTAAGGCACAGCCACCCTTCTTGGGCTCCCATCGTTTCAAAACTACTACTCTGCAGTGCATCCTTCACTAATCGCCTGAGTTCGCTGAAATCAGCTTTCCTAAAGTCCAGCACGTTCACCCTACTGGTTACCTTACCCACTCGACGCCTTATGTTGAATTGTACTTTTAGGTGATCACTGTCCCCCAGATGGCTACCGATCTGTAGGTCCCCTACTATGTCATCCCCCGTTGCCAATACCAGATCCAGTAAGGCATTCCCCCTAGTGGGACCATGTACCTCCTGCGTCAGGTGGAGGTCCTGTACACAGGTTAGAAACCTGCGTGAGCGGTGGGACTTTGCTGTCTGTGTCTCCCAGCAGATGTCCGGGTAGTTTAGGTCCCCCATGACCACCGCCTCTTTAGCTTTTATGGTCTCTGAGAGTTGCCTCAGGAGCCCCAAATCTATTTCTTCCCCTTGATGTGGGGGTCTGTAGCAGACCCCTACCACCAAATCCTTTTCTCCTTGCCCCCCATGTAGCCTAACCCACAGTCCTTCTACTTCCTCATCCTTTGATTCTGTCTTGATGAGGGTTGATGTATATTGCTCCTTAACATAGAGCGCAACCCCTCCCCCCCTTTTCCCCACTCTGTCCTTTCTGTACAATCTATAGCCCTCAATATGTACCGCCCAGTCGTGGGATGGATCCCACCAGGTTTCCGTCAGCCCCACTAAGTCGTAGTCGTTTAGTGCAACCAGGAGCGCTAGTTCATCCTGCTTGTTCCCCATGCTCCTAGCATTAGTATATAGGCACTTGAGCCCTGTGACTGGTGCTTTTGCTACCCCCTCGCTCCAAGTCCTAAAGGGCTTTTTGTCCCTAACCTTCCCGTTCCTTACCTGTGCCGTATTGCTGTCCACCCCCTGCCTTTCACGTTCCCAAAGCTCTCTTTCTTCAGGCTGAGCTGTCCTTGTGGGTGCCACCTGGTTTGGTGGTCCACAGCCTCCCCCACCCTCATCTTCCCCTCCCCCCGACGAGCCTAGTTTAAAGCCCGCCGGAGGAGATCCGCCAACCTGGAAGAAAACACACGCTTACCTTTGGGGGACAGGTGAAGCCCATCCCAGCTGAGCATGTCCCTCGTTGTAATGTGTGGGTCATTGTCCAGGAAGCCGAAGCCTGCCTCGAGACACCACTGCCGAAGCCGCCAGTTGGTCTCTCGGATGCAGTTCTCATGCCGTCTTCCACGTCCATTCACTGGTAGGATGGAAGAGAATACCACCTGTGCACCAAATTCCCTCAGCACGCTGCCGAGAGCCTGGTAGTCCGCCATCAGGTGATCGGGGGTTCTCCTGGCCGCATCATTAGTACCCACATGGACAAGGACCATGGGGTAGTAATCGGTGGGCTTGATCCTGGCCTGGATTACCTCCGTCACATCCTGAATCTTAGCTCCAGGCAGGCAGTAGACCTCTCGTGCTGAAGGGTCCTGGCGACAAATGGGCCCTTCCATACCTCTCAGGATGGAATCGCCTATGACGAGCACGTGTCTCCTCCTCTTCTGGGTCCTCTCAGATCTCTTGATCTGTTTGGAATGTGAAGAATGTGGCATTTCTTCCTGCCCAAGGGCTTTCTCCTCCCTTTCCATCTCCTGCAGAGTCGCCAAGGCCTCGTACCTGTTCTCCAGTCAGACTGGAGAAGCTTGTACCTGCTCGCTGCGGACATTGGAGTCAGAAGTGGACTGGTCAAGTTCACCGATGACACCAAACTTTGGGGCAAAGCATCCACACCAGAAGATAGGCGAGTGATCCAGGCTGATCTGGACAGGCTCAGCAAATGGGCAGATGAGAACCTGATGGTGTTTAACACTGAAAAATGCAAGGTTCTCCACCTTGGGAGGAAAAACCTGCAGCACCCGTATAGGCTTAGCAGTGCTATGCTGGCTAGCACTACAGAAGAAAGAGACTTGGGGGTCATCATTGACCACAAGATGAACATGAGCTTGCAATATGATGCTGCAGCTAATAAAGCAACCAAAACTCTGGCTTGCATCCATAGATGTTTCTCGAGCAAATCCCGGGACATCATTCTCCCCTTGTACTCGGCCTTGGTGAGGCCGCAGCTGGAGTACTGCGTCCAGTTTTGGGCTCCACAATTCAAAAAGGATGCGAGAAGCTTGAGAGAGTCCAGAGAAGAGCCATGCGCATGATCAGAGGTCAGGAAAACAGACCTTACGATAAGAGGCTGAGAGCCATGGGGCTCTTTACCCTGGAAAAGCGCAGGCTCAGGGATGATCTGATGGCCACCTATAAGTTTATCAGGGGTGACCACCATCAGGTTTGTTTACCAGAGTGCCCCAAGGCATGATGAGGTCGAACGGTCATAAACTACTGCAAGACCATTTCAGGCTGGATATAAGGAAAAATTTCTTTACTGTCTGAGCCCCCAAGGTCTGGAACAGCCTACCATCGGAGGTGGTTCAAGCACCTACACTGAACACCTTCAAGAGTAAATTGGATGCTTATCTTGCTGGGATCCTATGACCCCAGCTGACTTCCTGCCCTTTGGGCAGGGGGCTGGACTCGATGATCTCCCGAGGTCCCTTCCAGCCCTGATGTCTATGAAATCTATGAAATTTATGGAACTTACCCAGGAACAGTTACAACCTGCAGGTGTCTTCCATCGCTATTACCAGCCCCCTTGAGGGTAGCCCCACACTCATGCTGGTGTGAGTGAGAGCTGGACTGGGCTGTCTGCTCCTCAGAAGCCCAGATGGAGGCCGGCTCCACAGAGGACCCTCCCAGCTCCTCCTGCCACAAGGCTGCACCAAGACTGGAAGTGGACCAGATCCCTTGCTGCAACAAGAAGGTTCCTCAGCAATGGCAGGGGCTGAGTTGGGCTTGGGTCCAGTTCTAGCCTGAAACAGAAGCACACCCCCATCTAACTTGAAGCGCACCTCCATCTCTGAGACCAGAGGGCTCTGCTGAGGATTCCTTACCATCCCCTTTGGCAAGTCTCCATCTCCCTTCCTGCCACATCTGGGATTCATTAATCACAGCAGAATTTGTTGCTCCCATCTGTCTGCTATCAGGCGATCTGGGGTGGTCTGGTTTAGCATGTCTGCAGCATCCGATCCTCCGGAGCCAGCTGCAACACTGCAGCTGGAGGAAGTCACCGGCATGGTGATGGTTGCAGCTTGGTGTCTCCAACATGGAAGCAAGTGCATGAGGTGCTCCCTGACACCAGATACTGTTCAAATGTGCCAAGGCAGCACAAGAGTCTCGCAGGTGTACCCGCCACCCTCTTCCAGCCCAAAGGGAGGCGTTTAATTTGGGGGGGTTGGCACCTGAGAGGCAGCACCATGTGATAGATATGATGGACACGAACCTCAAAACTCTAGCATTTCTGAAAATCCCACTAAATGCCTTCAGGTCTCTAAATCACTTTGAAAATTGGGCCCAAAGTATCAAACCAGGAAAGATATACATCCCTCTGTCAGCTCTGGACTACCATGTTCTTTACAACATACAGGACAACTCTTCTCAGGAGTGACCTATGTCCCACCATCCTTATCTCTCCAGCCAGGACCTGCCTGGCTCCCCCAAGGCCCAGCTCCCCTTTCCACTCCTGGAGCCTGTGTCACATTCTCTTTGCTAATATCCCCTAGCTGTCCCGTCTTGTCCAAACTGCTTCCCTAATGTAAGGCAAAGCTCCCAAGGCTAAATGCCACTGTGGCATGAATTATGTTTATCATAAACAAGAAACAAAGAAGGAAAAGAACAAAGGGAGAGGAAAGGAGGGTAGAGAACAAGAAAGGGAAAGACAAACAGAAGAGCAAAAGGGACGGATATAGATAGACCCATTAATTTCCCTGTGTTTGCCCTGGGATTTGAACAACAAGCTGCTGTGTCTGTGGTTTATCTTGGTTCCTCAGCTGTGAAACGTGCTGTGCTCCAGCGTCTTCTGAGCTTTAGAGATTTGCCAGAGAGCTGGGAATGAAGCAGGAGGTTCGGCAAACAGAGATAGCAGAGGCAGCTACATACATCACGCTCAGAGGAAATTCATTCCTTTCAGCACTGCCCATGGGTGAAATTACATTATATTCTGTTTGGGTAATTGGATGTCACATGCCATCCGACTTGCTAGAGGATGGCACTTCCTTCCAGACCCCCAATGGGAAGTGAGACCCTGGGACAAAGGAGATGAAGCTGATATCCCATATGGTGTGGAGGAAAGAAGGGGGAAAGCCAGGCCTGGACTCTGAGTGTTCCTGACAACCCACAAATCCAGCAGACTTCAGGTGGGGCAGAGGATGAACAGCTGCTCTGGGGATTGGGTCTAGCAGGGAAAAATACTAAAAATAATCAGAGACAATGAAGCTATACAGAAAACTAAAATAGAAGTCAGAGAGAAAGAGTGTGTACATGGGCAACTAGTGCCTCCTGAGTCGGGGGGGTGGGCACCAGCAGCCAATCGCCAACCAGGGGGGCATGTCCTGGCAGCTGATTGCTCAACCCAGAAGCGCCAGCAGCAAAACTGGAAGTGCTGGCAGCAAAACCAGAAGTGCCCCCGGTGTCTCTCTCGGCACCCCCACTCCCCAGCCAGTGCCAATCTCGGGGGGGGGGGGTACCGGGCAGTGCTTCTCTTCGTGCCCCCCACTCCCCGGCTGTTGAGGGCCAATTTCAGGGGGGGCACATGCCCCCCCCCACATTGCCTATGGGTGTAGGGAGAGCAGAGGAGGTCACACTGAGAGGGCTCCTTTTTTAGAGCATGGCTTTCACTTTGTGCACACACACACTGTGCACCTAGTGTACTAATGCAGTTTCCTTACCCATCTCCTCTCTGGCATCCGGGATGCTGATACACGCATCTTTGTGCAGACCTGGTGCCCACCACTGCTGCTGTGTCCAAATTCAAGTGTGGAACAGGCTGAGAAGTCTCTGAAAATGCAGCCAGTTGTGAGTAGGGAAAGAAAAGCAGGAGGTAGAAAGTAAGGAGAAAGACAAACACAGGTAGAGGAGATCTCTCTCACATATTCTCTGATAGCAGGTGGCATTAAAACAAAGCCAAAAAGTCCCAAGACTTTCAATAATCTCTAGTGATTTGGTTGCTTCTCTGTCCAGGTGCCCACCCTCAAACTGATATAAAACAGCCTAGGATAAGAGCATAGGTAGTCAGTACTTCTTGAGGGTGAGGCCCCTTCAAAGCACCTCCGGTAGGCACCCAAAACTCCAGTCACTGCTGCGAGTCCGTGCTGTCACGAGGGTGGCACCGATCAGCCATCTCTGCCTCCCGAAGGCTGGATTGAGATCTCCTGTTTATGGCCCCTGTGGGGTAGTTAGTGAGGTGTTTGGGGGTATCTGGGATAGTTAGGGAGGTGGCAGGGGTAACAATTGGTGAAGGGGCAGGGAACCAGACACACTGGAGAAGTGGGGGGGGCATGTATCCAGCAAGAGGCTGCAGCGCCGAGAATTTGAATGGATATGCCCAGAAGAGCGCATGCTGCAGAAGCAGGCAGGGAGCAGCATCCCCTGCGCACAGGGCCTGGTGAGGCACTTTCTCAGGGACAGGTCAGGATGTCCCAGACAGGTGTCTCAGGGGGTCAGAGCCAGCTGGCACCAGGGACTACACTTGAAATGTGGGGCCAGCCTTGCTCTGAGCTGCACCATCTCCAGGACACTTCTCTGTCTTGCACAGTGCTGTCCTTTACTTTGTGGTGGCTCTGATAGGACTGTGATGGCAGGGACACACAAGCCTCTTTGAAATTCTGCTGCTTGTCGTGCCCCCGCTGACCTGACTGGTGTCTGAAATCCCTTCCAGTTCTCCCTCTGCCTCACTGTCTCACTTCTCCTTGCCCCTAACTCTGGTGTCTTGATGGCTTTTTAATAGCACAGTTAGTTGCCAACACAAGCCAGAGGACAGTCTCATGTGTCATGTTCACCCAGGGCATCCTGGGAGCTCCATCTGGCTCGGGAGGACTTATTTTATTGAAACAATTTCTGCTCGGCCCTGCTGGTTATTGAATTGTCTTGGCTCAATGGCCTCGTTCAATATCAACTTTTCATGCTTAATAATTAGCACTGCAGAAGAGAGTTTCATTGAATAAATGCTTAATGTCACACACGATTAGGAGATACCGGGATGACCTAACCAAGCAATTCAATTTGGGGCTGCAACTGTTCTCAGGGGGGACAATTAGGGCTACATCCTGTACTAGGGATATCCGCCAGTCAGAGAGAGTGAAGGAGCTCATAATAATTTTGCTCTTCTTTCCCATCCACCGCATCTCGGTCTTGTGTGAAGCACAAGGACCAGTTTTGCTTCTCCCCCAAAATGCTCTGTGATCCCTGTCCAGTGAGGTCATCCGTTATAGCACCATAGCCCAATCCTGCACTTCTTAATCTACCTGGAGATGCTGCTTTGAACAGACTAAAACTTGAACAGACTAAAACTTGGTCTCATCAAAGCCCCTGGAAATTTAGCCTGAGTGTGGCATCCACAGGACTGGGGCCCACACTGCAGCCCTGACGCCCAAGAAAGGCAGAACTTCAGGCAGGGGATTTGGCTGAGCCCAAGTGCAGCATCAGCCCCGACCAAAGGGGTGAGGCTCTAGCCATGCCAAAGTCATCACACAAAGTCTGTCTCCTCACAACCCCGGTTCCTGCAATCTCCGAGAACCTCAGAGTCCTTGAGGCCCGCTCCCCACAACACAGATGAGGAACTAAGGCATGGGGAACAAGGGCCAAAACCTACAGATAGACAGGCACCTAGAGAGAAGAGAGGTGCCTAGGCACTTCTGTGGATCTGGGCCTGAGTACCCTGCCCAGACTTGGACACAGTGGAGACTTGAGTACAAGTCTCTTAGGCCTCAGCTACCATAGGACACTCCTTCCTTTCTACAAGCAGGCTGTCACCTGATTTCCCCCTGTGCACGGCCCCCACCCTGCCCAGGCAAGCACACTTCCATCCATGTTTCATTTCCTGGAGACTTCTGCACCAGCTGGTTTTCCCAGATGAAAAAGTGGCCAGACGAGAAATCTGCTTCCTGCTGATGGCCATATTTTATATGTGAAAGACTGATGTGCTGCAAATGCCTCCTGTATCCTGAACTGCCACTATGGTCATGTTCGTCACCTGCACCGTAGGCTGGCAGCTGAGTGAACTCCTTGCACAAGGGATGGCTGTGAATACAGAGCGTCAAAACCCCTGTATGGCTCCGGGCAGCTCTGCGCTTACAGTTCAGACCCAGCAGGATGCTCTGTGTTGGGAATGAGGCCCAATAGCTGCTTTTGGTCTCAGGGGACTTAAAGACTGCATGGAGGCAAATGCTACAAATCTCTCAACGGGGCCAGGACACAGCCTCAGAGAGGCAGTGGCCAGGCACAAAGAGAAGTAGGC
The DNA here is from genome assembly GCF_052110815.1 of Crocodylus siamensis. NCBI lineage: Eukaryota > Metazoa > Chordata > Crocodylia > Crocodylidae > Crocodylus > Crocodylus siamensis. Next base: position 11,171,476 of record NC_143406.1, on the reverse strand, counting down.
ACTGCTGCCTCTTCAAGGTGCAGTGCAAGGCTACACTGAAAGGGATTGCTGCAAAACCCATTGAAGTGAATGGAAGGCCATGAGGCACAATATTGCCCTCTGCAATGTCCACAGACTCACCACTGAGATGCAGCCACTGCTGGTGCCACCTGGCAGCTGAGCTCTGCCCAGCAACATGCTCCACCAAGACTCAGGGAAGTGTGAGCCAGCACCTGCCCCACTGAGCAACTTGGGCGTTTTGCTACTGGTCAGACCAGGGGTGGGCAAAATGCGGCCCGCAGACCAGATGTGGCCTGCCAGGCCATTCTATCCGACCCGTGGGACCCCTAAAAAATTTAGAAAGTTAATATTTATCTGCCTCTGGCTGCCTATCATGTGTCCCTCAATGCCTTGCCAAACCTCAGTAAGCGGTCCTCCACCCGAAATAATTGCCTGCCCCTGGGTCAGACCCTCCCTAAAAAATAGCCAGACACCAAAGCAGGAGGACAGAGCTGCACAGTCTGGACTGGAGGCAGCCCCAGGTCCCACGCAATGACAGGCCCTGCGTAGCTTATACGAGCTGGCATGAGCCTAGCCTGTGACAGCCTTTCTGCGAGCAGAATGGCCACCACCTTTAACTCTTGGTCCTTGCCTTGAAGTGGCTGTGACCAACTTTTATCAGAAAGCAATGTCTTTGAGGGCTGTTGCTGCAGCCTCTAATTAGTTTAGAGCTGGACCCAAAGGCCAAGGAAGCCAATAGTGAGAATGGGATGTGAGTCAGGCCCTGGGGATACAGCTGCTTTAAGCTAGCAGGTCGCATAAGGCAGAAAGTAGGGCTGTGCGAAATTTCACTCGGCTTTTTGTTTTGAAGCTGTTTCCATGCATTTTGAGCTTGAAACAGCGAAATCGGAATGAAACAAAAGCCTTCTGAACAGCTTCGAAACAAAACAAGGGAACTCGAAACATTTCAAAAGGTTCAAAACATTTCAAGTTTTGAAGCCAGGCTTACTGGCTTCAGTGCGGGTCTCAGCCAGCAGCACCTGGCTCCTGTCACCTGGCAGGCAGATTGGGGGCATGCACCCCTGGGAGGACTCCAGCACAGCCTCCACAGCCCTCCCAGGGGGTGCTGGCAGCCTCCAATCTGCATGCCAGCTGACAGGAGCCAAGTGCTGCCACACGGGGCCAGCAGGGCTGAGGCAGATCAGCTCATGTGGGGACCCAGCGCCCCCAATCCTGGGGCAGGGAAGGGTCCCTGCATGAGCTGATCTGCCCTGGTCCCGGACCGGTGCCGGCTCGAGGAGGGTGCAGGGCCCAGGGCAGATCAGCTTGTGCAGGGACCCTCTCCCACCCTGGGATCAGGGTAGTGGGTCCCCACATGAGCTGATCTGCCCCAGCCCCGCTGGCCCCAGGTGGTAGCACCCAGCTCCTGTCAGCCAGCAGACAGATCAGGGCCTGCTGGCACCTCTGGGCACCATTTCATTGACTCCAAGATGAACATGGGCCGGCAGCGTGGGGACGCGGTCAGGAAGGCCAACCACACCTTGTCATGCATCCACAGATGCATCTTTAGCAGGTCCAAGGAGGTGATCCTCCCCCATTATGTGGCACTGGTCAAGCCACAGCTGGAGTACTGCGTCCAGTTTTGGGAGCCGCACTTCAGGAGGGATGTGGACAACATGGAGAGGGTCCAGAGGAGGCCACTCGCATGATCAGGGGGCAGCAGGGCAGGCCCTACAGGGAGAGGCTATGGGACCTGAACCTGTTCAGCCTCCACAAGAGAAGGCTGAGGGGGGATCTAGTGGCCTGTTACAAACTAGTCAGAGGGGACCAGCAGGCATTGGGGGAGTCACTGTTCCCCCAAGCACCGCCAGGAGTGACTAGGAATAACGGTCACAAGCTGGCAGAGGGTAGATTTAGGTTAGACATCAGGAAGCGCTAATTCACAGTCAGGGCGGCTAGGATCTGGAACCAACTTCCAAGAGAAGTGGTGCTGGCTCCTACCCTGGGGGTGTTTAAGAGGAGGCTGGATGAACACCTCGCTGGGGTCATTTGACCCCAGTACTCTTTCCTGCCATGGCACGGGGTCGGACTTGATGATCTGCTCAGGTCCCTTCCGACCCTAGAAACTATGAAACTTATGGGTGAAACATCGAAACAGCAAAACAGTTTTGATGAAACAAAATGGAAGAGTGCTTTCGAAATGAAACTCGAAACGAGACGCCGTTCCGTCGAATTGTCGAAATGGAAGTCAAATCAGAACGGCGCTGTTTTGCACAGCCCTAGCAGAAAGCACAACTAAGGGTTATTTGCAGAAGATAAATTCTGCAGACAGGGCAGCAGTCTCATCCTCTTGGTTATGTGCTGTCACTCTCACCTGGGCTATGCTCAGAGTAACACCCTCTTCCAGGCAGGTCAGAGACCATGAGAGGGGAGGAGAAAGGAAATGGGTCAACTCAGGTGACTGGGTGGCTGGCCTCTCCCAACCAGAGTCCTCATTGCCAATTAGAAAATAATGATTCTCAAATGACTGGGAGATTCCTAGGAGAAAGCTTAGGTCTGAGGTGCTTCCCTCAGGGCAATGTCAGTCATGGCACCCCTGCTATGTTGGCCTGCACCTAATTGGCTGCTTCAGCACTTTGCAGAGCTAGGGCTACAGTGGGTGCTCCCATCAATAAGCCAGGGGGGACCTGGGCAGGCAGCACTAACCCCCATCACCATTAATATTTAATTTTTAATCAAACAAATGAGGAAGTCTTCTATTCCACTCATTTCCTTGTTCTTTCAGAGCCACAGCAGAGGAAGGAGGCAGCACAGACAGGACTGGGGGGAGCACATCAGGGCTTGTCCATCAAGTGCCACCACAGTAAGATCCATCTTTCTGAGAAGCCAAGACAGCTCCAAGTCCTGCAGAATAAAGTCACCTCATTCTCCTCCTGATGGCCAGGTTTTCTGCTGGTATAAATCACTGCCACCACTGGGGCTGCAGCAGGGTGGGGGAACATAGCTGCCTCCCAGTGCACTGGCACTACCCTTGCAAAGCTATCACTCTATCAGGAAGTACAGCACGGGGAGATGAAATGCTATTACTGTATCTAGTTCTCTTCATCTCAAATAGGAGGGGGGAAAAAACTTTGAAAATCCTCCCTGTGCAGGGAAGTCAAAGAAAATCTCTGATTCTAGGCTGCTTTCTGAAAGGAGTGGGAGCTCTTTGATTTTATTTGAGGGATTTTACAGCTATCAGGCCAGACATTACTGGTATTTCAGAGGTTTCTGGTATAAACAGATCGTTAATGAAATTAAGGAAATGACTTGCTGCTAAAGATCTGCTTAAGTCACAGGAGATAAAAAGGGGTGAGAACCACCTGGAATTTCGCAGGCAAACAAATGAGGAGAGAAAGCGGAGCTTTGGCTATTAAGACTCCTTGCAAGTGAAAGGTTTGCAAAATGCAGGGAGAAGGTACTTTGCATGTCAAAGGGCTCCCACACCTCCCACTCCAAAGTGTCACAATGAGCGCTGACAGATGTTCAAGCCAACCACTCTAACTCATGGCACTTTTCTTAAAGCACCATGAGTTAGAGCACCCAAAACCCAACAGATAATTGCCTGTTGGGTGTGGGGAGGTGGGGATGGAGCCTGCCTAGCAAGCAGAGGAGCTCCTCTCCCCAGCCCTACCCCACTCCTCCCCTAGCTCCAGGGCGGTCATCAAGGAGAGAGGTAGTGGGGAGGGCAAGCCAGCAGCAGCAAGCTGCTCCTTTCGCAAGCTAGAAGCTTGCCTAGCTTGACCTGGAGGGGGTGGGGTGTGATTCAGAGCCCTGCCGCCTTGCGGGCCTGGCCCAGCCAGGCTCCCCACAGTACCCCAGCTGGGCTGAATCAGCCCAGCCCTGATAGCAAGAAAGGTTAACCCTAGGGCACACAAGTTTCCTAAGGCACTCTAAAGTGCACTTTCATCTGATACCCCATTTGAGGAGGGTTACTTTTTTGCACGATTGGCCACTTTAAAAGCACACTGTAGCTTTGCACATGTGTCATGGTACAACTGTAGAGCACTTTCAGGGGCCCAATTGCGCGAAAAATGTAACGTCTGTCTAAGCCGAGTGTCACATCCTGAAGTCATCTCTGTAGCTCTATTGGGCTGCACCTGTAAGCTTTACCCACTGGCACAAAAGACTTCTGCCTACAATAAAGCCATGGCACCAGGAAACAGGCACAGGGATGAGGTTTGCCAGGTGGCTTGGGATGACCCACTACAGACACTTCACATGGCCCTATCTCAGAAAGCTCTGGGGTAAAGCTTCTCACTTTCTAATTAACAGACACTTCCAAGTGTCTTAGACCAGTTCTATCAATGTCTATACATCTCCCCAGGGGTGTGATGGTCTCTCCATTCCTGTCAGGCTTTAGGTCAAGACTGGATACCCTTCTATAGCACCGGCCCTGGCCAAACTGGAGCAGTGAACTGGATGCATAGCTCCCTGGGGGAGGTTCGTTCAGGTGTGTTATACAGGTGGTCTGACAGGATCATCATAGTGGCTGCTTCTGGCTTTAAAACCTATGAACACAAGTGTAACAGTACAAGATAACATAAGCAGCACCCACAAAGCTCAGCCTGCGTACAAGTGCTTGCAGAATTAGGGTTTGGAGCTGGGCATCCGGAAACTAGGGATCATAACAGCTAGACGGGTTTGAAACTCAACCACAGGCTGCTTCCAAACAGTCTGCCCGGGGTCAAATAAGCCTCATTCAAAATTGGCTTGACTCTTATCAATCCCTCATACAGCAGGACTAGCCCCAGAGCTTGACACTGCAATGAGCTGCAAGTACCCCTCTCACAGAAGACTGAAAATAGTTCCCAGGCTTTGGGTTATAAGCTGGTCAGCAGCTGGTATCAAGGAAAAATGGCCCCACCATGGCATAACACTGCACCGTCAAATACTCATGAAGAAACCCATCACGCTTATTCCGAGGGACTAGAGGACATGACGAGCCACAGATCTCTGCTTCCACAGAAGCTCCTAGATGCACAACTCACATTTAACAACAGGCATCCATACCTGCCCTGCCAGTGCCAGGGACTGGTGTCAGCAGGGAATCTAGTGGCTCTCCAAAGGTCCGGCGCACAGCAGGTGCCTGCAGGTTAGTGTGTGACAGACTGAGAAGCCACATCGAGGAGACAGTTAATAAAAGCAGGACTAGAAGAATCAATGCGTGCTGACACCCCGATGACAGATTGGCGAGAGGGACAGATTTAATATCCCCACATTATCCCTTCACAGCCTAGGGGCCCTGGAATTGATTGAATAAATTAAAGCATTGCTGTGCACGACACTACAGTTAAGGTCGTATCAGCACTTCAATCTCCGGTATTTTCCCCCCAGGTTTTCCTTTTCATGGCTCCACACAGAATTTTATTTCTGTGCTGTAACTTGGCCCAGAACATCTCAGTTCAAGTGTAATTTTACTATTGTAATTCTCAGGGCAAGAAAAAAAATGGATGGATAGACAGACAATAGCGAGATGTTCTGGAGGATGAGATAGGTGGCTCTGGCTTACATCCCCCAGAAATCAACCAGTGTGCCGGCCCTGGTAGGCCACTGCTCCAGTGGCCGCACCACTGCCTCATGCTGCAGCACAATCAAGAAATACAGGACCAAAAAATACATTAAAAAAGATCAATATGCTTCAATGTATAGAGACTCTGGAAAGATTTAAGCAATGCATCTCCGCATAACTCCACTGGCTGGCAAAGTTATTCATTCTCATGTTACTAAAACCAGCTTAGATTACTGGAATGAAGATTTAAAAAAAACAAGGTTTTTTGTTGTTGCTGTTTTTACTCTTTATTACATCCTTTCGATTTGCTCAGGGACAAGTACAGCAGCCCTGATGTGCAGCAAGATGTATTACGTCTCACAAGAAAATCCCATTGATTTCAACAGGCCTTCTGGAAAAGCGAGGTACTGAATCAAGATGTGGCCCTTCATTTTGCCTCCTTCACCCACCAGCAAGATCCCTAGGGCATCCACCCCCAGATGATGCCGACCACCTCGCATGAAGGACCGAGCCCCCCAGCTGAGAGGCAAAGCTGCCGCCGTGCTTCAGAGAGGGGGCTTCCCTTCCCAGGATTAGGCCTTACACTGCTCATTGTGTAGTCTGCAGCACTTTCCAGTCATCCTGTACTAGCCGCAGGCCTGAGCGCTGAAGTCTCTGTGCTACGAGAGCGCTCTACAAAACAAATGTCTGTACGTGTGCAGTGAGTTAATAGATACAGTCCACTAGTTCATGCTCCAGAAAATATTGTGTCATTCACAGTAAGAACGGGGCACTGCAAACAGCTTCCTGGGTGCAGCTCTTTGCATCAGTGCTCCACACTGAGCTCAGCAGGGGAACGTTCAATTTAAAAACAACAGCTGCAAAAACCCGTTTCCCCTGTTTTTTTCATTTCATAAAACCATTGGCACAAGGCCCCGATCAGTGCCATACCTAGACTCCTGGCAGCCCGGGTGAACTTTTAGTATCCAGCCCCCCCTCACCAGAGATAATGATAATAATAATAGGACAGCGGAGGGATTAAGTATATGTATATGCACAATATTAAAACATTTTTTTGTAATTAGTTTTTTGGGTTGTTTTTTTTTTGCATTGTCAGGCCCCTCTCTGTCCAGGGCCTGTGTCTGGGTCTGGCCCCAATCCTGGGAGACTCAGCATTTTACATCTCTCCTGCTTGGCCTCCTCTTTCCACCTGGCCATCCTCGTCATGCCAAGTTTACTTGGGGAGCCTGTGTCTCCCTTTCTGAAGATGCTAGCAGCACGCACCTTTCTACAGCCTCATGTTAAACAAGACAAAGCAGCCTGGAAATGTACCCCCCTCCCAGTGAACATCAGAAAAGCAGCACAGCTCCTGGCAACCACATGGGCTCAGCCACATGACCATCTTTAATGGGAGTGATGTGACCAGCCCCTCAAATAAGTTAAATGGAGAATTTAAAGGGTTGCCATGCAAATTCTGGAGAGAGCAACTGGCTCTGCTCAGACCGACCTCCTACAGTAGCTAGGACACTGCCATGCAGCACACCACTGTGCTCCCCAACTTTTCTCCAACAAAACTGCGTGGGCCAAAGTCTCAGAGCCTGAGTCAGCCCAGCTTTACTGCAGCTGCATGCCAGTGTGACTCCATCCACCTACTGAGCAACTGCATGGATGAGTCAGACCCTCGGTGTCAGCCCAAAGTGGGAACCTGACTGAGTCTGTCAGCCTGTGTTCCTGTCCACAGGCTGTTTGCTCATGGATTTAAATACAGATTGAGCATCAGTGCCTCTATCCACAAATCAAGCTTTCTTGTGTGCATGTTAAGTACAGACTAATTAGACACTCAAAGGGGGACAAATCTAATTTGACTGGGAGGATATGGAGAAAATTAATGCAGTGCAATGGCAGAATGGAACAGGAACACTTCACAGTGACAAGAGGGGTGGAAGGGCAGGACTCCTGGGTCCCACTCCTGCCTCTGTCACTGACTCCTTGGGTGAGTCACAGACTTTCCCAGCCCCCTGGCACCTTGTGCTGTCACTTAGAGTGGCGCACAGTGAGTATGAACAGCTCATCGCTTGGATACAAACATTTGGCACCCACTTTGCAATGGTGTCAGCTACCATGGTGCAGGATAACAGAGGATCCAGCTACTGGCACTGTTCGTTGTTCCACCATCTGGCAGACCAGCCTTACAAAAGGCTTCATCACTGTCCACACAGCGCTTTGAGTTCCTCACTTGCAAGGTGCCCTCCACACAAATGAGGCGCTTAAACTGCTCCCACACTGCCATCACCCCCTGGAAGATGGCATGTGTGTTGCTAACGAGTAACGAGTGCCTTCTGATGGCTTTTGCTGAGGATAATAGAGCACAGTTGGCCAAAGCAATCTGTGGAGGCTACTCTTTGAACATCAGCAGCTCCCATGTCCTCAGGCAGTGGAAGTTTATGGATCTCTTTTTGGAAGTTAATGTGCTCACTAATTGGAGGCTGATGGAGCAGATGGCACCAGCTTTGCCTTCCCTTGGACGCAGGTGGTAGAGCCGGCACTGCCCTTCATTAAGGGCTTTGGGACTCTTAGCAAAGCCCATAATTAATTGGAAGAGTTGTGTCTAAGGATTTCTCTCCTATCCTGGGGCTTGGGTTTCCCATCACAAATGATACAGTTTCCTACAACTGGGAAAATATAGCTCAAAAGTTAAAACAAGAGAAGCAGGGCTGGGGGGAGGGCGGGGGGAGGTTAGTCAGCTTCCTGACTGATTTTAATCATTCATGCAAAATAGAAATGGCAAATTCTCAAGGGCAGGTAGAGCTCCCTGGCTTTTGGGTTTCCCCACTAGCTTGAAACTCCCAAGGTCAGCCACAAGTTTGCTACAGGTTGTGGACCTGTTGGATAAACCTGGGCCCAGCACCAAGGTCACCCAAGGCCCAGTTCTGAAAAAAAACATGTCCAATTTCAAATCAGCTCCAATTTTGATCAAAGCTCAAAAGATTCTTGACTTCACCTCCAGAGTCAAGGGAACAGATGGTTCATAGCTTTCCTGAATAAAACCAGCTGGATTTAGCCATTTCAGCTGAGTTCCACTACAAATGTTTCCATGCACCTTCACTCAAACCTCATAGTCAGGCAGCACTGATGTGACTGCACCTGGACAGGAACCAGAGAAGGCAGCCTTGGCTGGAAGCAGAGCTACCCCTGCCCTCATGGACAATAAACATCAAACCTGATTCTCCTCTCACTCCAGTCTGATACCAGTATGATTCGCTAAATCTGGGTCGGCAGCAGCAGAACCTAGAACCGAGTCTGACCACAGCACAGCGGCTGAAAAACCACAGTGTGGACCCTATTCTGCCCTGGAGGATTGGACCAAAAGAAATCTCATGAGGTTCAATAAGGACAAGTGAAAAGTCCTCCATTTAGGATGCAACAATCCCATGGACCAGTACAGACTAAGGACTGACTGACTAAGCAGCAGCTCTGCAGAAAAGGACCTGGGGGTTACAGTGGACAATAAGCTGAACATAAGCCAACAGCGTGTCCTTGTTGTGAAGGCTGATGGCATCCTGCTCTGTATTGGTAGGTGTGTTGCCAGCAAGTCAAGGGAAGTGATTATTCCCCTCTATTCAGTAGACCTGTGCAAAGCGGCTAGTATTCGCCTTGGATTCAGCTGATTCGGGGGACAGTGATTCAATTCGGGGATTTGAATCACTGTCCCAGATCAATCTGGCCAAATCTCTGAATCACACAGGCCCATCCCCCACCTGCTCTCCCAGCCCCACCTGCCCCAGCTCCCGGCACTTTGAAAAAAAAAGCCCCTGCTCACCGGGTGCTGCCCAGTGGGGGGCAATCCCCACTGCCCCCCACTGCATGGGGGGCTATGTCATGAGCACCCTGACCCCCACTCGCTCCCCCAGTCCCCCCATGGCTGCCCCACCTGCCCCAGCTCCAGACCTTTAAGAAAAAAAAAAACCAACCAAAACCCTGGGCTGGGGGAGTGAGGGGGAGGGTTGGGGGGCTCGTGCACAGCCCCCCCCAGGCAGCGTAGGGCAGTGGTGTGCAGTGAGGATCACCCTACCACCCTGCAGCAACTGGTGAGTGGGGGCTTTTTTTTAAACGGCCGGGAGCTGGGTCAGGCAGGGGCAGCCATGGGGGGGCTGGGGATCGGGCGGGGGTCAGGGGGAGCAGGCAGGGGATGGGGCCTGGCGGGGGTCTCCCCATGGTCCCCTCTCCCCCACCCCCACCCCTAGTACTTACCGGCTCCAAGTTGGGCTCCAGCTCTCTGCTGCAGCCATCGGGTCTGCCCAAATCACTGAAGCTCTCTGAATCTTTTCCAGAATGATTCACACCTTTTTATTGATCCCCTGATTCAATTCGGATTTGGAGATCAGCCACTGAATTGGGCTTAATCTCCTCTGAATCGAATCACCACTCAAAGCTTCGCACAGCCCTACTATTCAGCACTGGTGAGGCCATATCTAGAGTTCTGTGTTCAGTTTTGCCCCCCCCCCCACTAGAAAAAGGATGTGGACAAATTAGAGAGCGTCCAATGGAGGGCAACAAGAATGGTTGGAGGGCTGTGGGACATGATTTATGAGGAGAAGCTGAGGGAATTGGGCTTATGTACTCTGCAGAAGATTGAAGGGGGGATTTAATAGCAGCCTTCAGCTCCCTGAAGGGTGGCACAAAGAGGACGGAGCTGGGCTGTTCTCAGTGGTGGCAGATGACAGAACAAGGAGCAATGCACTCTAGTTGCAGTGAGAGAAGTTCAGGTTAGATATTAGGAAGAACTTTCTCACTAGGAGGGTAGTAAAACACTGGAACTGATTGCCCAGAGAGGTGGTGGACTTGCCATCCTTGGAGGTTTCTAAGACCCAACTAGACAAAGTCTTGGCTGGGATGATCCAGTTGGGGACAATCTACTTTGAGACCCCCATGTCGGACTAGATGACCTCCTGAAGTCCCTCCCAAAACTAATTTTCTCTGATTCTCTGAGTTTATGATTCCTGACCCAATCCTAAGTCCATAGATTCAGGGGGCACCTGTTGGGCTGTCAAGACAGAATTTGGCCCATCATATTAAAAGATATTTCCTGTTATGACTCAGACATTGTGACTCTAACAACCCAATCAGTAGCACCCAGTCACTTCTTCGCAAGCACTTTGAATTCCCCACTGCCACTGGGTCTGGGGGCTGGCGTTTGTCTGGAAGACTTAAATAAAATAAGCCTATTAGGAAGTCTTCCTTCCCTGCTCCTGAAGACTGCTAAATCATTGCCCAGTGCACAACCACTCACTCAAAAGCATGAGGCATTCAGAGCGTAAATGAACAGTGATTTGTCACCAAGAATCAGTCCAAAGGTGTTGGGGCACATTTGCTACTAACGTAAATCCACAGAAGTGGCAGTGGAGTCAGCCGCATGCTCTGCTGCAGTTTCTTCATTATGAATGTTTCCATAGCAGATCATCCAGGGACAGTCACTCTCCTGTATTTCCTCTGTGCAGTGAAGCTGCCCAAGACGCTGGGCCAAGCAGTGATTTTGCAATGCAGATGACTGATCACTCAGGGTGCCTTTACTTTAGACTGCCAGAGATCCCTCTAGCACTGCCCAGCAGCCCTCACCCCAGATCTCAGATACTATTTAGTTCCCTCTTCACACTGTTTTGCTCACAGCAGGCCAGTTCTATGCTCAGAAAACACACTTGGCTCAAGAGGAGATTTTAATGCTAAAAGAACTGGAAGGAAGGACCAAGGCTTTGCCTCAGGCTGATAGGAGTTGAGGTGATTACACTCCTCCCTGGATCCTATCTGTAAGACCAATATTTTGGGCCATGTTCCTCTGTAACATGAACCCAGCTGAAGACACTGGAGAAGCACTGGGAATGAATTCTTTCCCAGAGGAAGCTCATGCTCGGAGAAACTCTCCCATGCCAAAGGCCAACGCAAGAGACAGGTGTTAGTACAGCCTCATTTGAGTCTCACCCTCCTGGAAGACCTACCTGCTGCAAACCCCTTGAGGGGATCCCTCTGCACAAGCTGCCCCTTCAGATTCAAAAAGACTCCAATCGACCCCGTAAAAGTTTCTATAAACCTCATCAGAGCAAAGTGACTTTTAAACTCACATTGAGTTTTCCAGGGGATGTGGCAAGCTGAGAGGGTTTGGGCCAGGAGGTTATTACTGAAGTTGCAGCTGTTTAATGAGCCCTGATAGAGTCATCTATTTATCTTTTCATTATTGGCATTAATGTTCTATACAACAGAAGGTGTCGGGAGAGGGCTGGGTTTTTCCATGCAGTTTGGCAAGCAGCGTGAGATTCACAGGACTCGTTTCCAGAAGCTGAGGCTGCTGGTTTGGCTTCTGATGGAACAGCAGGCTGAGGAGGGAGGAGGAGGAGAAGCAGATCTCTAGTAAAAGGGACGCTCTCGGGGTGAACAACAGACCTTTTGGAGAGCGAGGTTGTATTTCCGGTACAGAACACTGCAGTGCTCTTCACAGGGAGGTATGATATCTTTCACCTTCATCGCTCAGGGTTTGGGGTTCAGAGCAGTCCAGCCAGAACCCACCCCATAAAACATCCAGCGAGCTGCAGTGTCAGGTGGGTTGGGTGGCTAGCTCCCTTGGCCTCATATCCTGAGGGTGTTCTTGTCTTGAAAAAATATGAGAAGTTGACATGAATCCCCCACCAAGGTGGAGGGCTGGTTCCTTATTTCTGCTCTGCACCATGCAGACTTATGAGAAGCCCCCTCTCCCTTAAGCCCCTGGTGCTGGCTGGTCTAGTGTGCATCAGAGGTCTCCGCACAATCCCAGTTGCACATCTACCTTACCCCATTCTTTCTGCACACCTTGTGCTGCACTAAGCTTAGGCAAGGCCAGAGGATATGATCCCCAGATTCTGCCTGATGTCAGGTAAGCCTCTGCTGAAGGCAGACTGGCAACACTAACCCGTGGAAAATAATCACAAAAAGTCTTCCTTTTCCTTGCTGCAACATCCTACCATAATAGCATCAGAAGCTACATTACCACTGGAGTAAGCTGCCATGTTTGGGGCCAGTGAGAAATAGGGTGCTTCAATAAACTGGTACTTGAGACGACTGGGTTTTGTTCCCTGGTCCTCAGTTATTCTCCTGGGTGACCTTGGACAGGGTCCTTCACTCACCTGTGTCTCAGTTTGCCCATCTGCAAAAGGGCAATAATGAAAGGAAAAGGGTGGCATGAGCCATTGAGTTTTCCAGTTCAGGGGGCAAACCAATAAAAAAACTAAAATAACATGCTTGCCACATGCTTCTGATCAGGCTGGAAATGACTGGAGGGGGGGAGAGGGGAAGGGTGGATGAGTTTGTTTCTCACTGAAATGGAGAGCAAAACTTTTCACTTTGAGATAAGCTAAATGCTTTGTTCATCCCACCCACAAGGAACCAGGTCATTTCTATTTCTGGCTTTTCTAAGGAAAGCAAAGGAAGGGAAATGAAGGGCTAGACGTAGGCAGTATTCACCAAATGAAGGTGACGTGAGTGCTCCCTGCCAATGGCCCAGTGGTTAGGATTCTTTTCTGGGTTCAGATCCTCACCTGCCCAAGGGCACCTGAAGCCACATCCTCCACTTCCTAGGAGGTAATGCCCAAGGTACCACACTACTGGGTGTCTTAAACTAGACTCTTAATCTCTCCTGTGGGAGAGATTTGTTTAAGACCCCCAAAATATTCTTTGCAGGAGGGACTGGCACTTGAGCGACCAATCTAAGGGCTCTAACCACCAAACAAAAGAGTCATTCTCATGTTCTCCCATGTTCTCATGGTGAATTGTGACCTCTTCTGTAAGTACTTTCAGACTAGGGATAGAAAGAGCTGCATGAGGGTTAGGCAGTATCAGTATCACAGAAGAAACACAGTACTTCTCCCACCCAGGTAAATCATCCAGAAGGGCCAAGATGAACCAATTCACATTTATCCTATTGATCAGTCAGTGGGACTGTGATCTTGTTAATAGAGATGTCCAGAGTAAAAACAGATGAGGAGCAAATTTACTTGGCCTTTGTGAAAGCCAATTTTTTAAATAGCCGTAATTCAGCATGCTTAGAGTGTGTGTGCGTGCATTTATACACACACATACCCTTGGACTGAAAACAATAAACTGTCATTCAGAAAGCCAAAGGACATCTAAAATGGCAGGCTATTTCATGCCCCTGTAATTTAATTTAATTGTGGCAATACAAATGGGTCTGAAAATGTAAGAGTCTTCTTACAGAAGATCTGAGACTAGGATCCACTAGAAACATGACTCAAAAAATGGCTAGGAAGCAGGGTAGGGCTGAAATGCAAGAGACCCCGGGCAAATCGCTTGAACCCCTGCCCCCTGACTCCCTCCTGCAGCTGTAAGGCAGGAATGATGCCATTCAGGCTTTTGTAGGGCTCTCATGAGGCTGAATTCATTGATGTCTGCAAAGAGCACTGAGCTCCACAAAGGGTACAATGTAAGTGCCCAGGATTCTAATTATCCCCTAAAACTTGGGCTTTATGATCAAAACTCTCCCAAAGCCTCAGTGACAGCATGAATGGTTCCACTACAAGCCAGGTGCTCTTCAGACATGGTGCCCTTATCCCTCGGCGCTAATGATCAAGGGGAGGTTGCGTCTCCCAGCCTTAATCTGTCTTGCCTTTTAGGATTCATCACTGACAATAATTAAGTCTCATAAGGATGAAACTTAAATGAGCAGTAGCCTTTGGGGATGGTATTAGAGTGTTAACTCTGTTTGTGGTTTAAATATTAATGTCAAAGTGTAATTACCAGCCGCTAAGTTCCTGGCTGGCGTTTGAAAACACATTTAGCCAAGCAGGAGGAACGAGCCCGCCCCAGCTGGAGGCCTTGGTATGGAGGGGATTAAAACCCCAAGCTGGAGGAATCCTCCACTAAAGGAGAGCACAGAGGAGAAGATATAGTGGATGATCACTGCAAATGAGAAGGCAGCTTGGAAAACTTGGGGTGGGGGGGTATTCCTGATGCACCCTGGCTGCCAGCGGAGCTCCCAACATGGCCTCAGGACCCGGGATAGCAAAAGTGGAGGGACAGCTCAGCCCATAAAGGGACCCTGGTCACAGCTCAATGCTATTTAGCTAGCTGGCGTTTGCAGTATGCATGCATTGAACCTGATTCCAAAGGGAGAAGTCCTCAGCACCAGGGTTACTGTTGTGTCACTGGGATTTTATGAATCTGGCTCTCAGTGACAAGGCACCCAGCTGCTGGCTTCACTGCCCAGAGGTGTACCGTGCAAGCAACCACCCAGCCCTGCCTGAATTCCCAGCCCTCTGTCCCAGCAGCCCCCAGTAAAACCAAGGCTGGAGCATCTAGGAATGACTTCTCCTCTGGTTTTTCCAAAAGCCTGCACAGGGACAGGAGGGGGGAGCGGGTCCTTCCCAGGAGCCAGGAAGGGATGAGAGACTTGGGACGGACCATCCTCTTCTTGTCCTTGAGGCTCGCTAAATCTGTGGCAGAAAGAAAGAAATGAGCCTCAGCAGAAAGAAAGAAATGAGCCTCAGCTACACACAGCTCTGGTGCCAAGCCCTCAAGGCTGGCAGAAGTCCAGGGGCACATGGGCATGTGCTAGACAGTGACCAAGCCAAGTTTCTGCAGCTGGAGCATTAGGAACCAAGAAAAGGGCCATGCCACCTCAGGGCCTACTCACAAAAGGTGATGAGCATCCTCAGGGCCAGATCCAAAGCCCATTGAAATCATTCAGAGTCTTTCCATTGCCTTCCATAGGCATATGGCACCAGAGGGTACTCCAAGAGGGTACCCAGCACCTGGCAGGATCAAGCCTTTGGGACAGACTTAGGACAGCCCACCTTCTCCCATTCGTTCCTTCCTTAGGAATGGCAGAGGGGAACAGTCAGAAGGGGCAGGAGAAAGGAACGGCAAAAGGAGGAGGAGGGGATGCCATGAGTGGCTGGGGAGACACACTAACCCTGACTGGCTGAGTCTCTCTGCGCTGTGGCAGCGAAGGAGTCGCAGGCTGGGAGCCAGCCACAGCAGCACCCAACTCCCGTGCTCAGCCCTGAGAGAGAGCGCAAGCAGCAGAGAGAGACTGTAATTCATTTCACTTCAGCTCTGCTCATTTCAGACAAATAGAGCAGAAAAGTCAAGCCGGGGAAAGTGGAAACAGGGCATGAAATGGAGCTGTGGATTGTAATGCCTTGGTGAGCCTGGGAACTCATTACTGGTCTTAATACCATTAGCCCTTCCTGGCGCTCTGCTCCAGACCTGCAGGGACAATGCTAGGTCTAATGAATGCCACCCTGCCCCGCACACTCCTGTCCATCCCTGTTACGCCTGCGGCCCCCCGTGGGATTAGTTATACACAGGAAGAGCTGAGGGAAGGGCCCTGGCTTGCGCTCCAGGTGGGGAGAATAGAAATGCAGAATCCTCCCTGTGCCCAGGGTGGCATGTCTCAGCCCTTTGAACAATGACTGAGTGATTAAAGCTGATCCCTCCAAGGCTGCCCCCAGCTTTGGGGATTGGCAAGGTCTGAATGGCCAGGCTGAGGGCAGTGGGGCCATGGAGCGATCTGTCATTAGACATCCCCTGTAAATCCGAAGGAGTTTAACGGGATTCGGAGAATTAATCCAGCCAGGATTTAGATGATCAAAAGAATTTCTTGGAGTCAGAGGCCCTTACAGTGAAATTCAGCCAAGCCCTTAAAATATAGTCCCGCAGCAGGCAGAAGCCTTTATTCTTTCTATCTGGGTTTACGTGTCTTTATTTTTATTGTCTCTCTGGAAGGCAGGGGAGAAAGAAAAGTAAAGTCTAGGAGTGAAGGGAAATTTCACCTTGCTCAGCATCTGCCCCAAGGCAGCACGCCTCCCCACACCCAGGGCCATGGTAGCTTGTGAGAGACTGATCAATAGCAAGAGAGCTGGGAACGAGCTGAGCCAGCTCCCAAAGCACTAACCCCCACCAGAAGAACTGTAATATTAGCTCTGGCTCTAAATAATTAAGGGTAGATTAATATTCTCTTCTGTTATTTCCATAGGCTACATCTCAGTAGATCCCACTCTTTGCTATGTCAGCTGCTCCTTTGCTTTCTGCTGTCTTGCTCCTGGGGGGTGGGCTTGCGGCAATGATCCAGGAGGATGCACTCCAGAGGTGCATCCAGACAAGCATGCACATGTGGTCTGCAGTGCCTCAAAGCTGTCTGAGGCCCTGCAAGCTGCACACAGTGCACATGCACCCATTCGCCAGACTGCTAATTTGCAGCATGGTACCAAAATTTGACACCGGGAGATCCCTACATAAAAAAAAAGTTGCTAAAAAAAGCAGTGTGGCACACACGGCAGCAGCATGTGCTGCCAGAAATGGAGCCTGGCCAGCCACAGCCACACTGGCTGTTGGCCAGGCTCCGTGTGGCTGGACTGGTGCTGCTGCTGCCCCAGGAGGCCCCCAGAACCCCAGGTAAGACTGCTAAGGCCAGCACAGATGTTGGCCCCAGCCTCCTCTACCCCACCCAGGACAAGTTGGTGAATGCAAGAGCAGAAATATGTGCCACTGCTATTTGCGCCATGGGAAACATGCACCCCTGTACAAGCACACTCATCTGGACGCACACAGGCGTGTGCTCCTGGTTGTGCCTGTGGCAGAATGCCATCTTAGTCTCTTCCCAAACTCTACTATCAGGATTTTTCTTGCCATTGTTCTATTACCTGTCTGTCAGTTTGGTTACCATAGTCACTGTGGTCAAGCACCCTCAAAGTCTACAAGGCCTGTGTATCCCAGGGGGCACAGGGCCTTACACAGACCGAGACTCCTGGGTGGTGGCAACGATGACCCCAAGTTCATGGGTGTGCTCCAGGAAAGGGGTCGGCCAGACATGAGGCACCCCCAGGGAGGCACTTGGAGCCTGGAAGGTTGTCGGGCGCAGTGAGATAGGTGGCTCAATGCAGGAGCGCTCCCTATTGGCCCGCCAGTGCCCCTGGTAAAAGCAGCAAGCTTGGGCGAACCCAGAGGTGCTTGAAGTAGAGACACTCAAAAATGAGTGTCTTCCCCTATACATGAGAACGCTTGCCAGACTGGGCACCTGCATCTGGCACAAGTTCCAAGGTACTGGGATGCCAGGGCCAGAGCACTCCTATATTCTCCCTCACCCCTTCCCCTTGGCTGCTTTTCCCCACATTTTCTATCATTTTGGGGTTGCTTCTATCAGGCTCTGGGTCCCCCTGCTCTACCCCAGTCCTATTTGTAAGGGTCATTTAAAAACAATACATGATCCCACTGAAGTCCCAGGGAGCTGAGGGCAGCTTGCTGCTCCCAGAAAGGGCCTAGCATCATCCAGAAACAGGACTTCCTGTCTTTTTTCTTTTTATTCCACTGTCACTGTTCTTCTTTCTTCCTTCTTCACTTACCCCTTTCTCCCTCTGCCAGTCTTGTTTTTCAGTAACTCACTTCCCGTCTCCCTGAAGCTTCCAGCTTTTCCTGCTGCGCGGAGAGCTCTCCTGAACAAAGTGCCAGGCTGCCCACCTTTGGCCTACCCTCAGCCCCTCACTCACACGGGTTTGTCCAGACACAATAAATGATCTCTGCCCAGTCAAGCAGGAGGTGTGGAGGGCAGGGTGGTTCAGATGATGAAGTCAAAGAGCCTCTAGATAGCCAGAATAATTCCAGCCCAGCTGGACATGGGCTGAGCCTCATCA
Organism: Crocodylus siamensis; assembly: GCF_052110815.1. Classification (NCBI taxonomy): domain Eukaryota; kingdom Metazoa; phylum Chordata; order Crocodylia; family Crocodylidae; genus Crocodylus; species Crocodylus siamensis. The sequence continues at coordinate 11,153,296 of NC_143406.1, read as the reverse complement.
CCATCTCTTGGCAGCTGAGGGCTCTATGTGAAATGGTTTGGGTCTTGTTTCCAAACCACTTTTCCCTCTTTCTCCAACTTCTGCACTTAAGCAGCTCGTTGCTCCCAACCATGGGAGTATGTGAGCACCTCACACTGTTTAGTCTTTGTTCTCCCAGCACCATGAAAGGCAGGGCCGTGCTACCATCCCATTTCTAGATGCAGAGCTGACAGGCTAGGTGGCTTGCCCAGGGTCACCTGGAAAGTCTGTGGCAGAAGAGGGACTCCAATCTAGTCCTTGCAAACTAATACCTAAACATTAGGCAAGTGTTCCCTTCAATGGGAATATGGGGAGGCCAAGAGCTGAACAAGGGGAGTGGGCAACAAACATTTCCCCCTCAAGACCATCAGGCTGGGGCCTGTTGGGGAAGCTGCCTTCACTGACCCACTTCTATAGGTACACAGAACACTGCATTCACTATAACTTAGAGGGGAAAATTCACACAAGCAATAAAACCCGCAAAACTAAAGAGATGAGAGGATGTGCTAATGAATGAGGTAGCAATATATGAATATGGGGGGGGCGCAATGTACAGCTCTCTGGCATACGCAACCACAGCAGCCCTCCCTAATGACACCTGGGAGAGGGAAACAGAGACAGAGCCAAAATAGCAGTAAAATGCTGAGGGCTCAATGACCCGCTCCAGATGCAGCCTTCTCTTCATCCCCACACTGGCTGCTGGAGATCAGTGCCTTGCCAACACTGCCCACTCTCCAAAGCCAGCCCTGCCAGCCAATCCGCCAAGTAGAATCCACGCATCCTTGGAAGGAAATAGTTTGACTGATGAACATACAAAAGGGAGAGTTTGCCATTAGCATAGAGAGAAAATCTCTCATTCCAAAAGGTTGCAGCAATAATTTTTAACACTTGCACAGAGCTGGACTGGTTTGATACAGTGGAGACATACATATGATTTATGAACCACTGATTATAATTGGAAATCAATCCTCGATCAGGCCTGAGGCAGGAGGAGAAAAAAAAATACACAGAGGCCTAAAGAATTCCAGGGCAAATCTTATGCAGCATCATTCTCTCAGCCACACGAGCTAGCGTAGGTACTGCTTGGCCTCCACTATCACCAGACCTGAATGTTTCACTGTCTTTCAGGCAGTTATCAACAGCACACATTTGTGTGTAGAGCAGAGCTAATGTCTCCATTATTTAAATGGGAAACTGAGGCCCAGGCAAGCTAGACCTATGGACTGGCAAGCAAAATTTAGTGAGTTGAAAGAGGGGTACTTACCACACTTGCTGCCCCCAGTAAATGTTTCTTGCATCCATGCCTATCCTCTGGTAATAAAAACGAAACCAGGGCAACTTACTCCTGAATAAAGCAGGATTATGTTGACCACAATTTAGCTTTCTTGTACTGTGGGGCAGGAGCAGGCACATCAAACAGCTATGGCAGACCAGCTGGGGTGCAGTAAGGGCTCCTCCAACTCAGTGTCATTTGTCCATCTAGCCTAGACCCTGGACAAGTTGCTTAGGGTTTGGAGAGATGAACAAATGACCGTGAATTAACAGGGGATAAAACTGCCCTCCCAGTAACTGTCCCTCCATCCACTTTTCTTGAGAAGTGAAAGCCAAAACAAAATAGCTCCATCCTGCTTCATTAAGGGCTACTGCATTTTAGCTGCCATTTACCATAGGGCAATGGGCAGTTACCCCAGAGCAGCTGATGCACAGTAAGAGTCCATCATCTTTTCCTGGGCAGTTGTTCGTCTATCTGTCCACACCGAGGTTTCACAGGAGTCCGCGGCAGAGCAGGGTTGGTCATGTCTGTGGCCAGTGCTCTAACCACATGCCCCATGCCAGCTGAATGAAGTAAGGTTACACAGATATCATCCCAGAAACCAGTTGCCATCCTCTCTCCTGTGCTGGTGACAGTGATCCTGACCTGAGTTACCCTGTTGTCAATCCAAGGACATCAGTGGAGTCTGGGCTAAATCACGGTGCCAGGATCATGAAAGGCAAAACTCCCTGTGACTGCTACAGGAGCACAATTCAACCCTGCTCCGAGCTCGGGCAGCCTCTGATTGATTCAGAAAGCACCTCATTAAGGAGAACTAATCCCCTCCCCGTATGAAGCAGAACTCATTTCTCTGTTACTGTGGGTGACAATCCATCATGTTCTCATCTGCACTGACAGCTGTCACCTCTCCGGGAGACGGAGGCATCTGCAGAGAGCCTCGCTCCCCAGGCTACTCTCTCTGCATTCCCCCCGTCTGCTCCATTCCAGGCTCCACATCTAAAGCCTCTTGCCACCTGTGATCTGCAGTTGATACTCAGGTCTCGCCTGCACTGAGACCTTTCTGCTTCACCCTGAATGTGCCTGATGCTGCCAGTAGTCACCTGTGACTGCCAGGCCAGGCTGACAGATTTTTAATGCAACAGTAACCAGGAGTGGTGATGAAGGAGCAGTGGGCCAGTGCTTGTGCTCTTGGATCAGCAACCTCGGATGCCAAGCCTCATCTGTTGATGGGCGGAGCCTAACTCTTTCCCCCATCCTCTTTTCCCTTCAGCTCACCCCGGCTGGCAAACCCTAGTTCCTGCTGTGGCGGGCCAGTAGGGGGCGCTCCTGCATTGAGCCGCCCACCTCCCTGCGCCCAACCACCGTCCAGGCTCTGAATGCCTCCCTAGGGGCGCCTTATGCTTGGCCGGCCCCTCTCCCACAGCACACTCGCTAGTCTGGGGGTAACGTCACTGCCACCACCCCGAGAAGGGACTGTCTCGGCCCTGTGTCCTCGGGAAAACACAAGCCTAATAGTCTGACGGGTACTTGACCCAGCACAGGCACTTGGGGCACTTCCCCAAGTCAGGGGGCAAAAAGTAAAGTCTCCCTTAGTCTGCAGACCTAAGGGGTCTCTTAGGCATAATTTTGACCCACCCCTCAATAAGTCTCCCACACCAGTCAAAAAGGAGAACTTTATTGATTACAAGGGGTAGGGTAAACTAGGGTACAGGATTAAGCAATATCTTAGAAATCCTAAAGAGCAAACAGTGTGGCTGAGGTAGCCTTTTGATTACGCATCTGTGTTACTGCCAGCTAAATAGCTAATCAGATTGAGTAGCTTACTCACAAGCATCTTCCAAAGGCAGGTGAAGTTTCCCTGTGGGGGCAGGCAGTTCCTTGCTCATGAGTTTTGGGGTGAGAGAGAGCTACTTTCAGATGGTAAAGCTCCTCTGTGTCCCCCGCATGGCTGCTGCTTCACCTCATGGCCGAAGAGAGAGACCGCCTCCTCCCCCCCCCAACTTACATAGCCCCTGTGACCTCATTCACCTGGTCCAGTGGAGGTCAGCCCCAGTTGGCTGTCAGCCAACCAATTTGAAATACATCACCTGTTACTGGGCTGATTCCAGCTCCCCAGGTAGAAACCCCCCACCCAGGGGGCTGATGCCAGTCACGCACGCAGAGGGAGCAGGTTTCCCCCTCCCTCAGGAATCCAGCCAGCTCAAGTCACCTAAATAGACAGGCTGAGGGTGCAGTCCCCTGTGTGCAGGGCCCACCCTAATCAAATGGTGGCAGCTCAGAGATTTTAGTCACAGTGTCACATGGCAGAGATTTTGGGGAGGAACCAAGGTGGCTTTCTGCCACACCTGCCTTCTGACATCTCCCCTTTATAAAGCCAACACTTCACCGTAAACGGCTGCAGGATTGTTCTGCCCCCGCAAGGGAACAGGCTGAGCCTTGGACTCCTTCCACCTGGGACAGTACCCATCCCACTGAGCCAGCCTCCCTCCACCTTCTCACCTCTGCATGCATCTCCCCCCTCCCAGCTGTCCAGTGACCAACTTCAACAGTAGGGTCAACGTGTGCTCTAGTCCATGTCTACCCCACATGCTAGTGGTCAGAGCACTTGGGAAGCATGCTGATCACCCAAGGAGAAGATACAGTACTTTCGCCTACCCTTTTCCTTTGTTGCCCTTCTCTCTCCCTGGCCTCATTGACAACCGAGGGGCGAAGAAAACCAGCATCAGCAATTTCTGCCTGCAATGAAATACAAACTGCCTCCCAAGCTCCCTTTTTTGAGGCCAGCTCTTGGCCAACTCACAGCTCTCTCCCTTCTCCTTTGTCATCCAGGTGACAAAAGCCTCCCTGATCAGTACGTTAGAAAGAGATATAAACCCTTCTCTGAGATTGATGGCCTGGTGCATCATCCTGGGTACTCTCAAAATACTGCAGCATGGGGCTCAGACAGAAATCCGGCTGCCTTCGCAATGGGCTCTGGAGGGAATCCAGAACTATCTTGGCATGGGAACAATTTCAGCACCCCATTGGAAGGGATCTACGTGCTTCAGACAACAGGGACAATTACTATATAAATCATATGTGGAGAAGAGACTAGAACCTTGGTACCTCGGCTCTAAAAATACAGCTTTCTGGCCTGCAAGGCAAGGCAAAGCTGGCGTTAGTGCTAGGTCTTGTATCCTATCCATGAGCTACATACTTGAAGGTACTGCCCACACAAAACCCTTCTGGCTGAAAAAGATGCCTGTCAGCCTCAAGACTTCTGAATATGTGGTGTGACTCTTCCTATTGCGTGGTGGACCAGATTAAAAAAGCCATGCCCTCCTTGCTCATTAAACTCCTCTTATTATACTCCTCCCCTGCAGGGCAGATCCACAGCAAAGGATCCAGCCCCTGTTATGTTCTTGAAAAGCACTTTTCAAACATAACCTCTCACACATTAAGATGGACATTTCTCAACCCATTTGTTCAGGCTGTAGCAAAGCGTCCGGCTCTAGATCACATGGCAGGAGAGTCGGGTCTGGGAAGGACCCACCAAAGACTGCCTGCCATTCCCTGTGCTGCTCTAACCACCCCTCACTCACACACCTCCCCTGGGACTCAGAGAGACCCAGTATAATCTACTGAGCACGAACAGCTACACCATTAATTGGTATTTATGCTGCAAAGGCCATGTAGCTACACAGCCATTTACAAGTTCCCTCCGATCACTCGGTAATGGTATTTGATGTTGTCAAGTTATTACAAGCATAATTGCTACACAATTCACAGTGTTCAGGACCTGTGATGTCAAGGCACGAGACAAAAATAACCCTGCCTTCCCCTTGTCACTGACCGACTGCTATAGTGAACTTCTCCACTCAGACACGCTCCCCAAAGCCTGCAATCAGCCGACAGCAGAGAGCAACAGCAGCTCAGCTTACCACGTTATGGGTATAGCTACACTGCAATCAGAGTGTGATGGCAGCCTGAAAACACCCGCATAAGCCTCCTTTGCTATACCAGCAAGGACTCTGGTTACGTTAGCCCACCAGACCACTGCGTAACCAGATTCACCTGCACTGATGTCCAGGCTATCATGTCTTTGCAGCTCTTGGTATCCAAACCAGCCAAATTAAAGCTGGTTTGGGGTGCCTCCCTGGTCACCTCCTGGATACAATGTAGACAGGCCCTTTGCCCTGCCTAGATCCTGCTGTTCCTAGGGGAGCTCCATCTGAGCATTAGTGGAGCAGGAGCAGGACTCGCCAAACTGCTGCACTGATGCAAACAGAAAAGGGCGATGACTTCCAGGCCCTGAATGGAGGAGATGCTATTTCCTGCACTCCACGTCTCCAAGGAACTTGGCTGCCAAAATGTTTGCCCAGGATTCTCTCATGACCCTCTCTGCATGGGAGGTGAACATCTAAAGAGACTCCTTAAAGCCCAGCAGCTGTGCACAGTCATACTGCGCCCTCCCTGCTAACTCCCCCCTGCCGGCTCTCTCCACGCTTGTCTCATTGGTAAGGATAAACGGGTGGCTGCCTATGCATTAAATCGCTTCATGTCTCCGGCTGCTACCATCACTTCAGTGATAATGAGAATCCTGGGTCCCTGGGGACCTGGGAAGGGAAAGTTTGTTAGAACAAGGCAGCATCTGTTTGGTTTAGTGGCTCCCAGCTCTGCTGCATCCTGGGACCCGGGAGGTGTCTTTGGGGAGGCACTTCTCCAGTTTTCAGGCTCACAGTGCATGGTTGCACCTGAGCCTTGAGCACCTTCAGTAACCAAGAAGCATGACTTAATGCCCCGGGAGCTCAGTGCACTGCAGGGAGCCATGCTGGCTGTCATGGTGCTGAACGAATAACACCCCCCTACACACACGAATAACACCCCCCTACTCCCACGAATAACACACACACACACACACACCCCGCTAGTGACAGTACTGCAGACCTAAGGAATCAAAGCACTATTGATCGGGCCCATCCTGCCCTGATTGCAATCTGCCCGGCAAGTGGCATCAGAAGCTCCAGCAACATCCATCATCACTTTCAATAAAAATACACCAGGTCAGGTCCTCGGCAGGTGCAAATCCATAGAGGCAGCTCGGAGGACCTGGCTTGTTTTGTCTGTCATTAATCAAGCGCAAGGAAAACAGAGGAAAGGGCTGGTGCAGAGAGCAATGCAGTGGCTCAGGAATGTGGAGCATTTGTTTGGCTAATCAGTTTTATTGTGCAATCAATGTCTATTTTGCCTCTTCTAAATGGCCACACCAGACAAAAAAATTATTGTTAAACAGTCATGTAGTGGATTTTGGCAAATTGCAGACTTTAAAAGAAAAATAACTACAAACAAGCCTGGCCCGCTACTTATGGATTTTTTTCTCCAGCTGAATAAATAATCACCTTTGGCTAATTGAGTAAATATAAAACTCTTTAGAAACAGAAACGCAGCAGAGCAGCCAAAGGATATCGGCGTTTTCAGAAAGAGGAATTCCCCAAGAAACCGCGTGGAGAAGAGAGGAGAAGGGCAGGGATGGAGGGAAGCAATGAATTAAACATCGCTCTCAGTTCCTCAGGACATTAGAGGCAGCTACAGACCAAAGGCAAAAGATAAATAAATAAATAAACACATCTTTAATTAATAAAGCTGAAGGAAAGAGATGAGAGTGAAAGGAGAGAATGGGACCCAGACGCTGCACCCCGAGGTCCTGAACAAGAGGAATATCCCAGCAGGTGATCAGCCAGTTGTCTCCCCAGCTGGGGAGTGGTTGGAGTTTAAAAACAAATCCGAATGCTTCTGGGATTTAAAGGGAACTAAGCAAAGCAGTAGCCGTGGCCTGGAGGGGAGGATTCCTGCTGTAGGCCAGGAGGAGGGAGAAGGCTGGTGTTTTCTGCACCGTGCCTATTTTCTAAACAGGGAAGCCAACACATGCAAGGTCATTGCCACTTGCTCCAGGTTGGCTGAGCCTGTGTTATAGGTGCGAAAATAACCTACCCCCCCTCTCACCTGGGTGACTGACCCACCGAAGCACACAGCCTTCCCTACCCACCTCTCCTCCCTGGGCTTCCTCTGAATATTAAGCCCAGGCTGGGAGTTGAGCGTATGAATCCAAGCAGCACGTTCTCAGCCCCCTCGCCTTGTGGAGTAGTCTCTTTTGCTTTAACTTCCCTCCAAGGTCTCTATTAGCAAACGGATTGTGAGGCATTTCACATGCTCCATCTGAATTCTTATGAAGAAGGAGTACGGCCATGCAAGATGGATGTGTCAGCTGGGAGGCCTGGGAGATTGGCTGGAAGAATTTTAAGGAGCTAAATTCAAGAAAGCGGTAATCAGGGGAAGTGGAAAGAGTGGGAGAGGCTCGTAAAAGCAGGCAAGCTGCTTCTAACAGCTGAAAGATCTGGGCAATACAACCCTTGCCGGGTCCCAGATGGGCTGTGCTAGTGATGATGGGGTATTAAAGCAGGCAGGCTACGGGAAGATGGTTCACAGGGATTATGATTAGCTCCAGATTAAGGGCCCAAGTAAATCCTGTTGGTGGAAAAATGGCTTGTTTGCTTTTGTTTCAAGAAAATGATGTAAACCAAATAAATCCCAGTTTCTCCTTCTCCTTTTTGCTCCTTTGTCCCAGCTGTCATCCCTTTTTACAATGAATCATAAATATGTTTTGTGGAGAAAGTAATGGTTAAGGTAAAATGTTGAAATTCTAGCGCTGCCAAAAGCTCTGGGGGAAGCCAGCAACCCCAGAGAGAAACACCTTCCCTTCAGCAAGATCCCATGAACACCCCTAGCCACTGTGTACCAGGATGCAGCAGATTCCCCCTGTGCAGAGTCAGCATAACCACAGAGTCATACGAAAATGAGGCTCAGAAGGGACCTCGGGAGGTCACATCTAGTCCAACCCCCTGCTCAAAGCAAGACCATCCTCAACTAGATCATCTCAGCCAAGGCTTTGTCTAGCCAGGTCGTAAAACCCTCCAAGGATGGAGATGTCACACCCTCTCTGGGTAACCTGTTCCAGTGCTGTACTGCCCTCCTCATGAGAAAGTTCTTCCTAATGTCTAATCTAAACTTCTCGTGCTGCAACTTGAGCCCATTGCTCCTTGTTCTGTCATCTGCCACCACTGAGAACAGTCCAGCTCCATCCCCTTTGGGACCCCCCTTCTCGTAGTTGAAGGCTGCTATTAAATCTCTCCTCCATCTTCTCATTTACAGACTACATAAACCCAGTTCCCTCAAGCCTCTCCTCATAAGTCATGTGCCCCAGTCCCTAATCATTTTCATTCCCCTAATCATTTTCATTCCCCTCTGCTGGACTTTTTCCAATTTGTCCACATCCTTTCTGTAGCAGGTGGGTGGCAAAACTGGACAGTCATCCAGATGTGGCCTCACCAGTGCCAAACAGAGAGGAAGAATCACTTCCCTCAATCTGCTGGCAGTGCTCCTCCTGATGCAGCCCAATGTGGACACGCTGCTGGCTCATTCAGCTTATTGTCCACTGTAACCCCCAGGTCCTTTTCTGTGGAGCTGCTGCTTAGCTAGTTAATCCCCGGCCTGTGCCAGTGCGTGGGATTGTTCTGCCCTAAATGCAGGGCTTTGCACTTGTCCTTATTGAACCCCATGAGATTTCTTTTAGTCCAATCCCCCAATTTGTCTAGGTTTCTCTGAATCTTAACCTGACTCTCTGGCATGTCTACTACTCCCCGCAACTTGGTGTCATTTGCAGACTTGCTGAGGGTGCACTCCATCCCATCTTCCAGGTTGTTGATGAGAATGCCCAGGCATTACTTATAGCTCAAGGATCTTTTTTTCATCGAAAAGGCACCTGGCATTAGAGCTCCTAGTACCTCACCCCCAGTCCATACACAAAACCAGTCATATGTGTGCTGTCCTATTAGCATCTCCAGTTGACTGAATGAGCAGGAATAGAGCTGGGAGCTGGAGGAGGCATGGTTCATTTCAAACTAGTATGTAAGTAGGAGGTAAAGGGATGTCTAGGGCTTGATATGGAGAATGTCATCTTTTAGCCAGAAAAAATGGCCTGTTATGGGATTTCCTGTGGGTCAATACTGCTGTAGTGGGGTGGGGGGGAGCTTGAGGCTTAGAAAACTAAGGTAAAATATGCTGAGGTACCATTACAGCAGTGTTTCCCAACCAGTGTACCGTGACACAATAGGCACAAGGATGGGGAACACCTTAACAGGTGTGCCGTGGAAAATATTTATTAATGTAAGTGTGCCTTGGGCTGGAAAAAGTTGGGAAACACCGCATTACAGACACAGAGCTATGGGGAAAGGAGCAAGTAGGGCTCAGCGTCTAAGGGGCAAAGCAACACAGGCCAGTCTCTGCTTTCATTTATATTAGTGCAACCCCATGAAGTCAGTGGAGTTGATTGGGTATAAAGGACAGGGCTGGTCCAACCATTAGGCAAACTAGGCAGTCGCCTAGGGTGCCAAAATTATATGCAGAACAAAATAACAGGAACACCATTCTAAATAACAGCCCTGGCTGGCTCCAACTTGGTCTAAGACCTTTGGTTCAGTAAGGGGAGAAAGACCTCTGAAAAAATCTCAAAGGAAAGATCACTAGAATCACAATTCCTACCTTTTCAACTCTCAAGTGGATTTATGATAAGAGCTGGCAACGTTATCCTAATTTTCCTCTATATTGGAGTGGTGGGGGTGCACAGTTCACCTAGGGCACCAATTACCCTTCAACCGGCCCTGATAAAGGAAAGGGTTTGTTGGGCCTCTGAGTTTGGCTCAGATATTAGGGCAGGGGTGGGCAAAATGTGGCCCGTGGGCCAGATGTGGCCCACCAGGCCATTCTATCCGGCTCGCAGGGCCCCTAAAAATTTAGAAAATTAATATTTATCTGCCCCTGGCTGGCTGTCATGCAGCCCTTGATGGCTTGCCAAAACTCAGTAAGTGGCCCTCTGCCCAAAATAATTGCCCGTCCCGTATTAAGGGCTTTAAAGGCGCAGGTGAACATTATGATCCAGCAGAGGGCAGAGCATTTCCTCCAGAAATGGCTGCACTGAGCCCAGGAACTTGTGGTTAACCCAGCACAGGCTTTTAAAAGACATCCATCATTAAGTCCAGGCTCTATTGAAGACAATGGCAAAATGCTCCTGGCCTTTGATGGAGCCAGGATGTCACCCACAACCTTGACCTACAGAGAATGCACCTTTGTGCCTTTGCAAGATGCAGCCCATGATTAAGGTGTCCTTGATGGATGGGAGTTGCTCCAGAAGGAGCTACGGTCCTGCACTTGGCTCCCAGATGCAGGCAGTTGCCTCTGTGGAGTGGGAGTTCAGAGGCTGCAGCAGTTCTGGCCATGGCCCAACCCAATCAGTTCTCCACCTGCATGCAAAACCGCCTGGCTCTTTTTTGTCATTCATCTGAGCGTGTTGTCAAACAAAGGCTCCGGTGCCAGGGCTGTGCTGAAGGGCTGCACTGCTCTCAGCCTCGCTGCTCTGGAATTGTGAAGGTGCCCTTAGAAGCAGCAGCATAATGGCAGTTAATGTGGGAATGAAAGCACAGGGAACCCTTCCTTTCACCACTTTATTTTCTATGCGTCCTCCCCGCTCTCCCCATGTTCATCCATCAATCTCCGTATCTCTCCCTGCCTCGCTGTCCTTTTCTGCACATAAAGGCTTTTGCTCAGATGACAAAAACCTGTGTTCCTCCTCCAATCTCAGGAATGAAAGTCAATATAAAACAGCTTCTTATCTCCGGCTCTGCTTTTTTTTTTTAGACCTTCAAGGGTCTTTATTTCACTCCACTAGCAAATTTTAACTGACAATTACAGCCATTGACTCGCACGCAAGGTGCTTAAAGCCTGCGCTGCCTCGGCATTAATCCAGGCAGAGGAGTGAAGCTAGACGCTAGACAGGAGACACCTGTCAATGTCTTTAAAGGGGCGGAGGGAACTGCACACAAGCTACCAACTATCCTCTGCAAAAAAAACCCCATAACACACACACGCGCTCTCTCTCTCTCTCTCTCTCCCACTTCTCCTTTCACTTCCCCTTCATCCATTTCTCCAGCTCCAGGAATTTCACCGCAACAGGAGAGAAGACTGAAAAAAACATGCAATTTAAAACAAGAGCCACCACAGAGACTAAGCCTATCAGGATTGCGGCCTGCAACTGTGTTGCTTTTTACAAAGACAGAAAGATTAGCGGCTGATGAGCAAATATCGGCTGGTAGAGAGAAAGTTGGCCTGATGTCCTGATGGGCAGTTTGAAAACACATTGTGGGGGAGGATGCTACCAAGAAGCTTGCAAAGTCCCCCAGCTTGGAAAGGGAGAGTAGGAAGGCTTTTCTCCTCTTAGTTCCGTGATATGGGTGCTAATAAGGAGAAGAAGGGATAGGAGACATCACATGCAAACGCCTGAAGGGGCAAGGACTCAGTGATCTCTGAAAATATGCTCCACTCAGCATCAGGGCAGCAGGGATCTCTGCAGGCAACCAGGGTGGACAAGGGAAATAGCAAAGCAAGGCGAAACCTCTCCCTTGCAGGCAATGGATGGATCAGAGCAGTTGTGACCTCTGGTCTGAAGCCACTGGCTGCTGGCTGTTCTTGTGCCCAATTAATTCATGACCTCAGTCCAGTCCAACATCATGACTGCTCAGCAGATAAATCGAAGACTCAGTGACTCAGCAGACCACAGAGGCTGATGCAGCTGCACTGGCTTAGAGCAATCCCCGCAGATGGCTCTCCTGGAGCTCTGGCTAGGAGACAGTGTAGTACTGCCATTATCCCTGCTTACTCAGGGCCAAACCAGGCAGCCATTGGAAATACCTGACCTAGACCTTTGTCCTTGGTGGAGGGACACCTGATTTATACCAGTATAAGGGAGAATACGAATCCTGCCCCTGGCTTGACAATATGTCACACACTGTCCGCTTGTTCCTCCACCACTGCTCCCTTGGTCCCCAGGGGTTTATATTAACCCAAACGTAAAAGCAGTACATAGGAAGGTAAAGGGCAAAATGTTGTCCCTCTCTGACAGCTGGGGGGCAGCAGTGACACCTGCTCCAAGGCTATTCACAGCACTCTGGCAATCAGACTGAGTCGCCAGTTGCTGAATTAACTGTATCAACATTGCAAGGCTGAATTAGCCACATGCTGGCACTATAATTCTAATTGTTTTCAGATACACATTGTAATAAAAGTCTAATTAGCACACATCTCTGAATGGGAGCTGATGGCATGCAGGAAGGGCTTGTGTCTGTGACACAAGTAATGAAGGATTACATACACTTGCCAAATACCTCTGGGACACTGCTTTTCACGTAGGTTTTTGTCTGATGTGGTGGAGGTTTTTAAACAAATGCATGAAAACAAGAAGGGAAGGAGTAGGCTGACAAACTGCATGAGCTAGAAGATGTAGATCAGACCCTCGGGAACATGGCCCAGCAGAGATCATTTAAATAAGGTGTGATGTCTGCTCAGCAAATCGAATCTGATCTCTGCACACAGCCAATGTGCCATCACGTGTGCCCAACAGCCTGGCAGCATGCATGCAGCGATGCAGGGGCACGCAAACATGCCCACACATGCAGGGATGTGGGCAGGATGCCCGCTTGCATGCACATATAAGCACACTTGCAGTGACTCAGTGGTACACAGTAGGGTGTGCGAAGCTTCGGGTGGTGATTCAATTCGGAGGAGATTCGACCCAATTCAGTGGCTGAATCTCCGAATCAAATCAAGGGACCAATTTAATCTTTGGAAAAGATTTGGAGAGCTTCAGTGATTCGGGCAGGCCCCAGTGGCTGCAGCAGGGAGCAACAGCTGGGCTCTGAGCTGGTAGGTACTAGGAGCGGGGGAGGGGACCGTGGGGGGCCCCTGCCAGCCCTCCCAACCCCTCCCCATTCCCCCAGCCCCCCATGGCTGTCCCAGCCCACCCCAGCTCAGTACTTCTAAAGAAAATCCCCGGTGCTCACCAGGTGCTGCTGGGAGGAGGGGTGATCCCTGCTGCCCCCACTGCCCATGCTGCATGGGGGGCTCTGCCACAAGCCCCCTGACTTCCCCCAGCCCCCCACAGGTGCCCTGTCTGGGCCAACTCTGACCCTTTAAGAAAAAAAAATGGAGAAAAGCCCCAGGACTCATTGCTCCTGCAGTGGCCTCGGGGCTGTAGGGGCTCATGCAGAGCCCCCCACATGGCACAGGGCAGTGCAGGGCAGCGAGGATTGCCTCTCACCCACAGGAGCGGTGAGTTCAGGTTTTTTTCAGGTTTTTTTTTCTTAACGGTCTGGAGCTGACCCAAGCGAGGCACCTGTGGGGGGCGCTAGGGGAGCAAGGGGGGGGTCAGGGGCCTTGTGCAGAGCCCCCCATGTAGTGCAGGGCAGTGGGGGGCAGCAGGGATCACCCCCTGCCCAGCAGCACCCAGTGAGTCAGGGCTTTTTTTTTTTTTTTTTTTTTTTTTTTACAAGTGCTGGGAGCTGGGGCAGCCTTTGCTGGGCTGGGAGAGCAGGTGGGGAATGGGCTTGGCCTGGCTGATTCAGCTAAATTCATTCAAGACAGTGATTCAAATCACTGAATCAAATCATTGTCCCCCGAATCGGCCAAATCCAAATCCGAAGTGAATACTAGGCGCTTCGCACAGGCCTAGTACATAGGCACACCCCTATAAATATACAAAACCACATGGAGGCCACAATCCTGGCACACCGGTCATGTCTGCACCACAGAGTCCTGCTTACACTGCTGGGTTGGTCAGGGGTGCATAGCGGCAGAAGCAATAGAGCTGTCCTGAAAGAAGCCTGTAGCCTGGGTGCAGCAATACTGGCAAACACCTTTTACAAGTGGTTTTACACGACCGGGACAGAAGACAGCTTTGTTAGTATAAGCTGTGTCCACACTTGGAACCCTTTGCTAGTATTCTGAGATGCTCTACTTAAGCCAGTAAAGCACTCCTGGCAAAGAAAAAGGTGCAGATATATGGATAAGTAGAATAGTACTACAACACACAGACCTACATGCATACACAACACCCACACAGCCCAGCCCACAGCCAGCTGAAGCAATGAAAGAACTACAATGGCCCCAACATGCACTTTCGCTGCCATCCCCTACGGCAAAGAGTAGGCCCAGACTCAGGCTAGGGTCAGGGTCTGTTAATGGTATGGTGTAAGCAAGCCCAGCACTGACTAAACATGGAAGCTGAATATTTTGCCCTAAAGCCAACAATCAGATGCCCTGAAGACTGTATAGCTTGTGAAAACATGAGCATGTAATCTCCCCACCATGCATAGGCCAGCAGCAAGTGGGGAAACACCTGCCAGGGGTATCCATCTCCATCTCACCCTGGGATCCAACTCATGACCGTGAAGGCAAGCACAGCAGGAGCAGCCTGTGCCTTCTCGCCAGACCCACCGATGCCCCATTGCCTTGTTTGTCTGAGCCAGCCGGGTCTGTATAAGCAGAAGGGAGCCAATTAGCAGCTGATGTGAACGGCTGAGTGGAAAGTTATTATTTAAAAGCTAGTTAAGATAATTGGGGGCCAGTTTAATTAAAACATCAACTTAAATGCAAACCAAACACTGGAGGTTTCTAGCCCCCTGGTACCAGGATGAGTGGCTTCCCCAGGGAGGTGGTTAATTACTGCCAGTTGCAATTGTAACTAATAAATAATAACCATAATCATCTCCAGGGGTTGGAAATGTCAGCTCTGGACTTGACTCCCCAGGACATAGCTCCTGTCTGCACATGTTAACGGAGTCCCCATCAATGGCAAAGGTCACAGCAGTGTCGTAGAAGGTGAGAAGCTGTAGGGCTTCTGGTGAGATTTCCAAAGCCATTTAGGGCTCACAGGCCTGGCTCCCACTCATACTAATTTCCTGCTCATTTTAATAGGAACTGGTCCATTAAGTAAGTGTCAAAATCCCCAAGGAGGTCATGGAAATCACAGCCTTTCAATTGGACTCCACTACAGACAGGTGTTAGCGCACCACATCAGACCTGGGAGAGAGGTGCTTGGAGTATCTATTAAGGGATGCAGGTCCAGGGCTGAGTGCTGCCTGGGGGAAGTGACAGTCCCTTTTACACGTCCTGGGGTCCAGCTCTGTGATGCCAACAACCCATGGGGTACAGATGAGGCAGGAAAGAGAACTGGGAGGTGACAGTTAATGTGACCTGCTAATCTGGTGATGGAGACAAGCAGTGAAGCAGGCAAAGCAGCCTCCTCTTCCTCCAAAACAGGATCTTGCCCCTTTGGCAAATGTGCTTTGAGACCCCTGTATTTCCATGAAGGCCCCAATTCTAATCTCAGTTCTACTGATAGGAGCTGAGAGCACCTCCTCCTATCTCACACCATGGGGAGAGCAGGCAGCAGAGTCCGGGCTGGCATGGCGGGCAGGACTCACTGGGACACGTGAGACAGCTGCAGCACTGTGTGGAGCACATGGACCATCACTACCAGACTGCGTAGCTTCATCCAGTGAAACCACTAATAAACCCAGCTTCTGCTGAGAGACAAGCACAATTACCCCAATCCATGCAGGGGACCACAGCTACAGCCCATGATGTGGAAGGGGAAGACCCTCCCATGAAGAGGGGACACAAGGAAGGGAGCCTTTCCTCCCTATTGAGGACTGCAAAAATGAATGCTCTCCTTGGAGCAGAGAGGAGCTGCGCTATCTCACTCCCACACCATAGATCCTGCGATGGCCAGGGGCAGGGGAATGCTCTAATTACTTCCGAATCAATTGATCTGCTGCTATTTCAGGAACATCTCTCTAACAGCTTGGACAAGCTCTGAAACAGCCAGACCCTGGTGCCTGGACCCCAACAGAAGGACGGCGCTGAGAATCTGCATGTGAGACCCTGCCAACAGCACAGCACAGGTGAGATCCGGAACTGAAGACAGATGCTGGCATGTCCCTCCCCTTCCCCAGATTTACAGGGCCACCTTGAGTCGAGGGAAATCTATGAGAGGAATGAACAAGAACTTGATAGTACATACAGCAATCCCAGCCAAGAGGAGGAAAGGGAAAGGCAGGGGGGGTGCCCTCTCCAGGCACAGGCAACAACACTAGCAAGTCACAGGTACACATCTGCAACACCTTCCATTTTTTTAAGGTAAAACTGAAACAAGGCAGGCACACAGGTTTCTAGCAAACTCTGGCCATAAAACCAATTGAGACGATCAAGCAGGATCAGGGATCCTCTAGTAAGACAGAACCACCAGTGCCAGCCTCATCCCTATTACCAGCATATCCAGAAGAAAGGGGGCCTGGGCAGGGTGGCCAGCATACCACAGAGAAGCTCCCAGTCTACTCTAACTCCTCACAAGAAGCCGCAGCCCAGCATAATGCAGCTCCCTGCTCTCAGGAGTGTGAAGGGAGCTTTACAATGTCCTTTCACCTCTCATCTGCTCTCTGTGCCCCACAACCAGACCCCTGACTCTGGCCCTTAAGGTCCAAACCTAGAAATGTTTCTCCTGGAAACTGAATAAGCCAGTTCTCCCAGCAGTGCTCCTGTTCTCACCTCCCATGTGAGCCGTAAGTGTATTAACATGCTGGGATTAAAAGGCATAAGTGATTTATAGAAATGAGGTGCTTAGTGAGCATTACCTTGAGTTCTCTCAGTTGTGTGGCCAGATTACAGCCAGCGGGGCTGAGGATAGAATCACTCCTTGGTCCTTTCATGTGTACGTGCAGCTGGAAATGATGCCCTCCGTCAGAACTGGCTTTCCCTGGCCTTCCTATAAGTGTGAAGGATCTCAATAAAAGGCAAGTCATAGTTCTCTCTCTGTACCTACATGCCAGATCCTCAGCTGTCATAAACCAGCAGAGCTCCATCGGGTTCAGTGATGGGTTAACAGTTTATAGCATGGGAGGATCAAACCTTCCAAGGCACCAGGAATGCAGAGGATGTCCCTTTGTACCATTAAAGTTCCCAGTAGGTTGTATAGCGTAGGGTGGGACAGGGGCTGCCTTTTCATTGTGGGTATATACAGCATGTGGCACAACAGAGCCTGCTTCCTGACTCAAGCACAGCACAGTGCAAGCTGAAATACCCTCCTGCCCCATAGGAGAATTACTCCTGACAGGCTGAAGCCTGCCTGTCCCTGCTGTTCCCTGCTCTCTAACCTTCCTTCCCCCTGTCTTCTCAGTAACTAGAGCCTTGGTCTGCAAAGAGCCTGTTCCTACTCCCACAGATGCCCAATGCACAGCTCTTCTAGGCAGGGGATCATGCCCAGGGTACCTCGAGGTATGTCATAAGCATCTACCCCACCCTGTGCTCCTGGCCTGAAGCTTCCTGCCTCCCCCGCTTTCAGTCAGCATGCACTCACAGTTCACCACCAACGTGACCGCCGATGATTAAAAGCAATCACAGTGTTTCTTGAGCGCCACAAGTTTCAACCCTGCTCACCCGCTCGCGTGCTTTAGTTCTGCCAAAGTTGGAAGTTTTGCCCTGCTCCCTTCCTGAAGACACGCTTCAGTATCTCCCCCCAGATTAGAAACCTACATCTCACCGTCTGCGGGAAACACAAACATTAATTGCACAGGAGAAGACATCTTCTCCACATGTTTTTGATATAGGGACTTCCACTTGTCAAAGTCCTCCTGGTTATTCTGTATAATTGGAACCCAATTATCCACCATGATATCACAGCCCTATCTTCAACTTCACTCCAAAACAAATTAAATTTTTCATCAGCCACTGTATAAACAGGGCCAAAATATAGAATTTCGCTGAGGGCAAGATTTGGGGTTTAACTCAGAGGCAGGAATTACTGCGTGATGCTGAAAATCTGCAGGGATTTTTCAAGGGTCTCTTACTAATATCAGGCTACCGTTGCTCACATCAGATGTGCATCTAATTACCTGGTGTTTTATCATGGTGAGCCCCACTCTAGGGGGTCTAGTATGAAAATACCTAGCTCTTTTCATCAGTAGATCTCAAAGCACTTTACAAAGCAGGGCCTCATTGCTATGCCTATTTTATAGAGTGGGAAACTGAGGCTTGGCAAGAGGAAGTGACTTGTTCAAGGTCACACAGCAAATTGAAAGCAGAGCAACTAATGTAGCCTGAGTCCTGGTATGGTGCCGTGGCCCTAGGCCCATGCTGCATTCCTACATCAGGGTCATTTCCATGGGAGTTACTGGAATGGGGCCACTTCTGAGGTGCAATATGGTAAGTTGCTAGCAGCACACACCAAGTGTCCATAGCAGTTTTATGCAGGAAGCAAGGACTCTGTGCAAGGTGACATCTCCCATTCGTGCTACCTGGGAACACCTGGACTTGTGTGTCCAGGACAGCAGGGTTAACAACACCTCTGCTGAGAAAAGTGCTGTGGGATTTTTAATGATCAGGGCTTCTTTCACCTGTCATCCATCAGCCAGTGCCTCTGGCAATACGGCAGCCTCCAGCCAGGGCCGTATTAAGCAGCAAACTTCAGCCAGGGCTCTTAATCAACAGTAACCAAGGCATGTGCTTGCTCACTGGGTCACTTCAGCCCTGTCTGTAGCTCCTGCTGACAGCTGACCTGCCCCTGTACATGGTACCTCTGGGATGCTGGTTCCACAGTGAGCCAGAGGGTAGTGCCAGCTACTCCACCTACTGACAGCCACAGCACTTGCACTGCTCCAAAAGAGAGAAAAGGAAAAGTCATGGAGCTCATTGCATGGGATCTAAACGAATCTGAATTGCATTTGCACTTCATTTAGATTTAATAAGATAGTTATTGTTTGCTAATTACATGCCAATTGATTACTGCAGCAACATATTTATTGAAGAGGAATAATTCAGCTGATGCATATCCTACTCCACTAAATTGAATTAAGCAGATTCAAAGTGACATACTGTCAGAGAGCATAAGTCTCCCATTTGACACACACACCTCTGAAAACAGCCACTGTCTGGAAACATATCGTGTCCCTTTCCAGGGGAGGGAGCAGCCCAGCAGGAGGGTGTATCACCGCAGGGCTGCTGTGTAGGGTGCTGGAGGTGCATGCCCAGGTCTGCAGCCCCTAGGCAGAGAGCTGTGCCCTTCCAAGGCTCCTTGCAGTCCCACTACCCCAGCTTCTGCTGCTACCTTCTCAGGATCCAAGCACACAGGGCAATCAGTGACACTAGACGAGGCCAACTTATCACTGACCAGTTTAACACATGACAGAATTGTCCTGGGTCCTGTACTATTTAATATCTTCATTAATTATTTGGACCATAGCAATGAGCACACACTTAGCAAATATGTGGATGACATCAAGGTGAGAAGAGTTGCAGACACTCTGGAGAGCAGGGCTTGGATCCAGAGTGACCTGAATATCCTAGAAAAATGATCCAAAAATCAATCAAACGAAATTCAACAAGGACAATGCAAAGTCCTGTACTTAGGACAGAACAACAGCATGCATAAATACAGACTAGGGAATGACTGGTCAGGAGGAAGTACTGCAGAGAAGGACCTGCGGGTTACAGTGGCCCCTAAGCTGAATGTGAGCTAACAGTATTCCTTCATTGCAAAAAAAAGCCCACAGCATACTGGGTTGTATTAACAAGTGCAAATCAAGGGAAGTGGCTCTTCTGCTCTGTTCAGCATGAATGAAGCCTCACCTGGAGTACTGTGCCCTCTTTTGGACCTACACTTCGAGCAAGATATGGACAGATTAGAAAGTGTCTAGAGAGTGACAAAAATGATTGGAGGTCTGGAAAGCAAGATTTACGAGAAAAGGCTGAAATAACTAGGATTGTTTATTCTGGGGAAGAGAAGACTGAGGGGAAACCGTCTTGAAATAACCAAAGGTTGTTTACAAAGAGGAGGTGAAAGACAATTTTCTGTGGCCACAGAAAACAGGACCAGGAGCAATGGCATCAAACTGCAGCAGGAGACATTTAGGTAGGAGATTAAGAAGAACTTTATCACTACAGAAGTAGTTAAGCATTGGAACAGGGTATACAGAACAGTTGTGAAATCTCTATCTTTGGAAAAGCAGGTTAGATAGACGTTTGACGGGGACGGTTTAATCAGCCTTGAGCAGAGAGCTGGACTAAATGACCTCCTGCAGTCACTTCCATTCCTACATGCTAACACACACACACACACGCACGCACAGGGGATGCATGTATAAATGTGAATAAATGTACCCACGTAAACAAGCATGCACAGATTTCATATATATATATATATATATATATATATATATATATAGTAATGGGCATGTCCATGCCACCTGACACGTCAACACATTTATGCACGCACAGACATATGTAAACGCACACACAGATTCACAAGCAATGCTCTATTTCCCCAAACAATGCTCTGTTTCCCCAAAACAAACATATAAATGCATTCACCTATAGAGACCCAGGCATCTGCAGACCACCAAACCATATTGATCTGAGGCAGAAAGAGCCTAGTACCAGCACTGACTTTAACAGAAGGCAGACCCAAACATGCAGGCATCCAGATACATGCATAAACATGCATGCATGCAAGGTGGATGTTTCTGGGTCCAGCGCTGGAAGTGAAAGCCCTGAGGATCCTTTGCTCCCAACAGTCTCATCTGTTTCCCCAGTAAAAGAGAAGCATTCATCTCTTCCAGCAAACAGTGATGCACTGAGAACACAGGCTGCCCAGCAAAGGTCACCCCCTACAAAGAGTGAAGCAGAGTCAGAGAGTTTGCCAGAGCTGGCAAGGAGAACCGAAGAGCAGTGCAGGGAGGGAGGGAGATATTAAACCCCATCTAAAGGAAATGAGAAACTAAATGATCCTCTTCACAACTGTCTCCACACACAAGCAGCCACGAGTCGGAGGGACTGCTCCAGCCGGGGAAATGTCAATTGTATGGAAATGTCATCTTCATCGCAGCACTCTCCTGGGGCTGCCAGGAGCTGCAAACACGACTGCATTAATTTCCGTCCCTCTCTATTTAATTTTTAAGCTTTTAACGTTTTTTTTGAGAGAGAAAAAACCCCCTGCATTTTGCATTCTGTAAAAATGTGTCGTCATAATCATGCAGAAAGGTTAAAGAGCCTCAATTAGAGAGGGCACTGCAAAAGTCACTCTGCAGGCAGTCGCATGCCGCCTGCAGCTTAAAGGGAGTGGATGGCACTCCAGTCTTCCTGTGCCAAGGGTGACAACAACTCTCCCAGTCAAGCCAAAAAGAAATTGCTGGTTATTTCTTCTTTAAAGTGACCCTGGACTCCCAGCCCCTTGGGAGCTGCCAAGCATGGAATTGCATAATGGGAACCCAAGGGAGAGAGACAGCAAGGAGCAGATCCACAGGAGATGGAGAGCCAGGGGGCACAGTCGGAGCATTCTCACAGATGGAAACCATTGGGTACAACAGCAGAAAGCAGGAATAGCCATCTCTGGGCCACGATTCAGAGCTCTTGGTACCTCCATGGTTAGTGAGGCAGGATGGCCAGAGTCAATACATGGAAGAAACAGTGAACCCTTAGCCACAGTTCCTCTATGAGCTCTTCCACCCCCATCTTGTTCACAGTCCTTTTGTTCTTTGTTCCCTCCTCCCAACCCCTCTACTCTTGTTTGCTCCAAAGGAAAGAAAGCAGCACACCCCCCATGGTCAGAAGGAAGGAGCATGGGGGAGACAGCAGTGTTCAGATAACCAGGAGAGAGGAATTACACGAATTACAATTGATTTTCCACCGTTAATGAACCGTGAAGTGCTTGTGATTGCATCTTGAAAAGATTTATAATTATTCATTGAATCTCAGAAGATAATTAAACTTCATTAAAAGCAGACATGACAAGCTTGCATAGCAAGAACAAACCTGGGTGCTGGTTCCAGATACAAGAGGGAGATAAGATGATGGGAGAGGGTGGAGGGTAGGTGAGGAAGTCTGCTTCAAAAGTACTTTTTTTGCCTGAACAAGAACAGCTGCTGCCCTTGGTGGTTTTTCCATCTTTCTTCTTCTCTTTTACAGCCCTCCTCACACTTCCCCCTTTGCCAAGCATCGAGAGCACCTTATGTAATCCAATTACATAGTTTGCAACAGTAATAGTGTGAAAATGTCCTACTGCTAGAGTGCAGGTTGGGGATAGGTTGTGTTGTGCGTCCTTGCCAAAGTGGCCACGATGTACAAAAAGCAAATGGGAAAGGAGTTCAAAGGGGAGAATGGGCAAGAAAAAAGCCATTAAGGTGAAATTCAGCTCTGCTTGAGGACTTGATTTTCAAAGCAGCCACATGTGGGACGTACTTGGGGTGCTGGGCTCCCCTCCACAGCATGAAGTTGGCTCTTAGGTTAGGGACAGACATAGGGGTCTGGGACAGACATTGCATAAACTGGTTTGAGCCAAATCAGTAAGTCGGATACTACATTCAACCAGGTTTATCTCACACTGGTTTTGGCCATTTTGAAATGTGCACTGAATGTCTGTTCTGTTACAGATTTAAACCAGGTTCTGATCACTTAAACTGGTTTATGTGTAATGTCTGTCCCTAGCCTAGTTCACAGAGCTTAACTAGGATATAAGTACGCTTATAGGCCTTGCATAAGGGGGAGTTTCTGTGTTGACTCCAGACATGCAAAAGCTATCACCTCTTTTACAAAAGAAAATTTTAACCAAGAAAGAAGCTGCAGAGCCTCAGCCATCATTTGGATCCTTTAAAATCAGAGATGGCCTTAGCTACTTTTCTCTGTTAGGAGCACCAGGGCAATGTTGCCACACAGCTTGACTAAGACAAGTACCTTTGCTCATATGAATCCCCTGTAATCAATGGTATTGCTCACATGGGACTAGTTTTCATAACATGCCCTACCTCCTTCCCCACAAGGAGATGGACATGGCAGTCTGAAAAGCCTGTACTGTCCTATCCTAGGAGGACCCTCATGGCACTTTTCCATTCAGAATTAATTTCCTAGGGCATGCAGTGTGCACAGCCCCCGGCAAAATCTCCTTTACCTGCCAAAACAGGACCAGTCAGCTTCAAGCCCAAACAGAAAAGAGACCATGGGACTCTGTGGTTCAAGGCCCTGCGTGAGGATGCAGCAATGCACAACACAGCTTTCCCGAGGCCCTGTCCTGCCTGCCTTGTGCTGAAACAGAGGCCAGAATCGAACAGTGCTGGAGAGGAAGTTGACTCCTTGTCCAAGCCCAGTCCTGATGGTGAGATTAGAGCAGTAGGGGCCAGCCCAACCCACTCACAAATGCCTCTCAATCCCCTTCTGCTGCCCAATCTGCTGCTCTGCATTCTGCTTCCTGACCTATGCTTCCTGCCTGATCTGCTGCTCTGCTTTCTGCTCCCTGGCCTATCTGCCTGCCCCATGCCACACCAAGAGGTTGCCCGTGCCACTTGTGGCACCTGTGCTGCAGGTTGGCCCCCCTGGACTGGGGAGGTCAGCACACAGTGAGGTCTTTCTAAACCCTCCAGCAGACTGCAACAGAGAACTCACACCTTGCTACACTGGAAGCTGCCTCCAAAGCTCTGCTGAAAGCAGGTTGCTTCTTTCATCTGGTCAATGGGGTTTGCAGTCATTTCCATGGGACTCTATTATCACGCCTCCAGCGGTTGGGTTCACCACTGCTCCAATCTGCAAGGCGTCCACTCTGCATCTCCCTTGGCCCCAGAGCACTGGTGGCCCCCCTCCTAACTGGTCTCTGTAAATCATTGGCCAGATCCTCAGTTGCCATTAAGAGTTACAGGTCCATGAAACCCCATCAGTCCAGACTGAGTTGCATCAGCTGAGAACATGGGACTGCAGGGTCAGACCTAGAGACAGCCGCTCAGAATGAGAGCTCTGAGCAATCGCCCTGTAAAGGAGAGCCCAGCAAATCCTGGAAGAACTCCCCTGCGCCTGCCTCCCCAGTTAAGTAACCCGACCAGAGATGGGGCAATAACAGCGGTGGATTGGCACAAACTTAGAAGTTGGCCCTGTGCATAAATCCCAGCCTGAGCCTTGGCATGGGTGGATCTAGGATTTTGAAAGGGGAGTGAAGATGGTGCGATGCATCATTCATCACATGTAAAGTAACACATATTTTTATCCAGTTAAAAATAAATGAGAATCATTTGTACTGGTGTGATAGGGGCCCACAGCTGGATTATTCAGTTTAAGACTGAAGCAAAAACAAATATAATTTCACTGGAATGAGTTAAAAACAAACTGCAGGGCTGTGAAATGAGCTTCCTTACCAGGCACAGCTAACAGGCAGAAGAATTGCAGAACAAAGGATAATTTGATTGGTGGAACATCAAGACCATTAATAAGACGAGAGGGTCATTAACATCTGTGGAATGACAAATTTAGAAAGGTTCAAGTGGATTATAATGAGCTATGGGGTTAACTGACTCCCTCAGTCTGACTATAAATGCTGCTGCCACTGCCAGGCAAGTAGTTTTAAATTCTGGGTGGGCCAGGAATCAAAGGGGGGTGCAAGTGCACCCCTGAGCCTTGGCATGCGGGGAACACTTCAACTCTTACCACCCTGGGGACTACTGCTCTTGAAGTGAGAAAGAGGTCTCGCTGCAGAAAGGGGCAGGCACTTCAGAGCAGCCCAATACATGTTGCTTCCCCTCAGAGAGCTCCTTCTTTTCATTCCCCTCCTAAAACTGCACTGAACGAGCTCTGGAGTCCCAAGGCAGGCTGACTTCATTAAGAACAAGAGATGTCAACATGAAATAGGGAGACTCAGAGAAACTGTTCCTCCTGCTCGGCTTGGCGCCGGCTGCACGAACAAAGTCCCAGTCAGAGGACAGCCCAGCGTGGGTAGAGACAGACCGCCCTGTCTGCACGCTTTGATTTTCAATCAATCTGCTTTAACCACTGCAAAGCCTCTCATATAAATGCATTTCACTCAGCTTAACCATTCTGTGAATCACTGGAGCTTGTGTCTGTATGTTTCTAAAATGATTTAAGCAAGGGTTAAAAGTAAAACCACTTCCCGGGTGTCCACAGGCAAGGGGGCTGCACACAGTGACCAAATGCATGTAAAATCAGCATCATCTGATAGTGTGCAACTCTTCTCTTACAAACAAGACCTGAACCTCAGGATGGACAAAGCCTTTGGGAGGACACAAAGATGGGTGTCCAGGCTTTGCAAGGAGCAGAAGGAGATGCCAAATGGAAAGGCTTCCTCCTGAGACCCTCCTGCCCTGCTTTGCAAGGGAATCACATCCCAGCCTTGCAATGAATGAGTTTCCGAAGGCAGCAGCGTTTCCTCCAGCTCTCGCCCCCGCGCTATAGCACCATGTGTTTTACAGCATTGTCAAACATAATGATTCTTTCCCTGGAGAGAAATTGGGCCCCGTTTTATATTTTATTGCCACAAAAAGAACATTTTTTACCTTCCACAGTCCACAGCTGGCAGGAACGGCCCCGTAAATCCTGGCAAATGCTTGGTGTTGATATATTGTCCAGTGAGAAGTCTTTGATGCTTGAACTGACACAGAGTAAACAAGGTGGCAGTCCCCAGCACATATCTAAATAGTGGGAGCTGCAGATGGGATGGGACAGCTGGGGAACTGGCTCTGGGGTCAGACCCAAAGAGTATTAGTTGATGGGAATAAATCAACATGGCACAAGGTGACCAGTGCTGTCCCTCAGGGATCAGTACTCAGGCCAGTACTATCCAACACTTTCATTAATGATTTGGATTTGGGGATCAGATGCAGACTGACAAAGTTTGCGGACAGCACTAAACCATGGGGGAAGGTGGTCATGCTGGAGGACTAGCTAGGGATAAAGGCCGACCTGGACAGGCTCGCAAGGTGGGCAGACCAAAACCTGATGGCTTTCAATGTAGAGAAGTGCATGGTGCTCCACCTTGAGAGGAAAAACCAACATCATACTTATAGTCTCAGCAGTGCTATGCTCACTAGCACCACAACCAAAAGAGACCTGGGGGTCTTAATTGACCACAATAGGAACATAAGCCACCAATGTGATGCCATAGCTGGCAAAGCAAACCAAACTCTGGCATGCATCCACCAATGCATCTCAAGCAGAACCAGGGATGACATCCTCCTGCTTTACTCAGCATTAGTGAGGCTGCAGCTAGAGTACTGCGTCCAGTTTTGGGCCCCCCACTTCAGGAGGGATGTGGATAAGCTTGAGAGAATCCAAAGAAAAGCCACCCGCAGGATCAAAGGCCAAGAGAGCAAGCCTCATAAGGAGAGGCTGAGGGACATGCGACTCTTCAGCCTGGAGAAGAGAAGGCTCAGAGGGGACTTGGTGGCAGCCTATAAATATATAAGGGGTGTGCACCAGGATCTGGGAGAACAGTTGCTCACCAGGGCTCCCCAAGGGTTAACAAGGTCTAACGGCCACAAACTTCTGGAAGGCTGATTTAGACTGGAAAAACGTCCTTACAATCTGAGTGTCCAGGGTCTGGAACAGACTCCCCCAGAGGTCGTGGAAGCAAGTACTCTGCACTCATTCAAAAGGCATTTGGATGCTTATCTTGCTGGGATCATCTGGCCCGAGCAGACTTCCTGCCTATGGCAGGGGGGCTGGACGTGATGATCTCGCGAGTTCCCTTCCAGCCCCTAGTACCTATGAAATCTATGAACTGGGCAGCCACCCGGGGCCCAGACAAAAAGTGGGCCTGAAAATGGTCATTTTCTTTTCACTGTCCAATTATTATCATCATTATCACTGGCGAAGGAGTGCTCGAGGCCACCAGGAGTCTAGGTAGGGCACTGGTCACCAGGAGGCCCCTGTAGCCAGAACCACTCCTACAGCCCTGCTCACCAGCTCCCTGAACTGCAACCAGCAGCAAAGACCGCTGCACATCAGGCAACTCCCTCCCTCTGCAGAGCAGGGTGCTCTACCTGCACCCACTAGAAAAGGGAGCTCTCCCTTTCACATCACAAGGTGCAGCCTCAGGTGTCTGAGCCAGTGGGCTGCTGCACTGACAGCCCCAGAGACCAAAGTCCTCTCTAATCCACCAGGCAGGCCCAGTGCAAGGTTTAGGCACCTGCACCAGAGGTGATAGGCAGAGAGAGCGCATCCAAGACACTGGAAGGGGAGCATTCCTGTCCTTTTATCAGTCCCCTCAGACATCTAGGCCCTCCCCTCCAAACTCATGTGATAGAGGCTGGGGCAAGAGGGAGCATGATAGCAATCAGGCACTCTGCTCCAGCCATGCAAACCGATGGGAGGCACTATTTACCAGACAGCACATGGCATGTCCTGTCCACTGAGAGCAAGCACAGCTCAGTGAGTGCTGCCTCCCTCTGCAGAGGAATCCAAAGGTTAGTTTTCAGCAGGTAGGGAGATGGCCTGCGGGGGTCAAGTGCCCAGGTGAGTTGGTTTACATCAGCTGGGGACAGCTGGAGGGAGGGAGGCAGCAATAGGGTGTGAATCTGTGGATGGAGGGCATAAGCAAGCATGAGCTAGCGGGTGAAGGCTACCCGTGCATCTGAGGCACATACATGACGCGGCGTAGTGGGAATTTGCTGAGAAAAGGAGTGTGTGTTGGGGCGTGCATACGTGTGTACAGAGGTAGAGGCCAAGACTGGAGCTGGAGGAGGGTGGTGGTACAGCATGTGTACAGGGGGCTAAGGCTGCATAGGTGTGTTCTATAGTAGCCGTTGTGTGAACACAAAATCACGTGGCCTTTGGGGAAGGTATAAGAACAGAGGTGCGGCAAGGCAATGCAATCATGGGCTGTGGCATGGTGGGTGACCAGACGCAGTAATGCAGGTGAGTGGGTTTCTCAGTAGGACAGCAGGCTGTCAGCAGTTTGTTCCTGGTGGGGCAGGTTTAATGTAAGCGTGTGGGAAGGGGCAGGATTGGGGAAGCCCTGGAGGGTCTGTGTGGGTGTGTTTCACACGCTATAAGAGGACACAGGAGTGGGTGCTGGTGAGGGGCTAGGTGCCCACATGCATACAGCTGATACCTGGTGTATTTGCACTAACCTGCGCAGATGCATGCATGTGGACAGGTGTACACATGCATGTGCTCTCCCCTGAGTCCAGCTCTTAACAAGCACTATCCTTGACTATGGCACTGCATGCCCCAACGTGGCAACACAGCATCCCCTAATAGCAAGATGCCAAGCCCGATTCCTCTGGGCAAATAACGAGTCAGGTTCCCTCCACTGTCTGTCCCTGCCTCCTGCCTAAACTCCAGCAGTGGGCCTCCATGTAATGAAGAGATAATGCCATAATGACTCCAGTGCTCTGCCTCGGTGTAATGCCTTAGAACAACCACATGCCACCTCACAAGCCCTCTGCCCACAGAGCCAGTGGCGCCCAGCTGGAGAGCCACCCACTGTCTGTCCCCAAGAGCCAGGCCCATTCAATGAGAGCTCACAGCTGCTCTCCAGCCAAGCCTGTAGTGCCTGACTCACGAGTGTTACCCCCTCTCCTCCCTTCCTCAGGGCCAGGACTGCCATTGTGCAGCCCAGGTCCACTCCGGCCACCTTTGTCGGCGCTGATTCTTTATGAGCCGGAACCTCCCCTGGAGCCTCGGGAATGAAAATATCACTAACCCTGGCTGGAGGGATAATGAACAGGGAGAGAGATTGATTGCGACGGCTGTAATTAACCGAGGGGCCTTGATGGCCTCGTAAACCACACGAGCCAAACCGGAGCCCCGAGATGAAAGCACCTGACTCTCCCAGGCCACCCCCACCTCCAAGCAGGGCTGGAGTCTTCAGGATTCAGAGCACGAAGCAACCTCGCTCCTGCCTTTATAGGGCTCTGAATCGTTTTATGAGGGTGGGGAGGGCTTGCAGGGGAGGAGATGAGCTTCCCACAGCCAAACGTGGCTGAGAGCCCTGAGGTGGGAGGGGGCCAGAACCGACACACTGATTGCCACAGAGGTGACATCCCAGCTTCAGCTTTGCCCTCCATGCATTACACACAGAGGGCTGCATCCATCTGTAGTCTGTAAACAGGGCCCAGCTGCCAGAAGGGTAAGGGGGAGCTGGAGGAGGGAATAATTATCCACCAAGGACTCAGATCCAGTGAGATTTACGCCCCTGCTTGGCCGTAAACCTTACAGAGATCTCGGGAGAAAAACACACTCCAGCTCTCTGCTGAACACTGCCTGCAAGTGCAAAGCTGCTTGGACACCCACCCACTCCTGCCAAGCTACCCTCTTCCCTTCAGGGCACTAGATCCCTCAGTGACATGTGCCCCTCATGTCACCCAAGCAGCAGGCAATGCCCTTAGTGCAATAGGAGGTATGTTTTCACATCAGAAAGCCACCTTTCCCTAGCAGGGACAGGATGGGGGCTGTTTTTACTAGTGTCAGAGAACTCAATCCCTTGTTTTTTGCAGTGCAGTCATACCCTGAGGCTGCTTTAGTCATGCAGGCTACATACACACGCAAGTGCTGTGCCTCAGAAGATGTGATGAGAGACAAGTTTGTGCTCGAGGGATGGATGGAGATGGCCTCAAAGACCCTCCCCAACTTTGTGGGGCTGCCATGACCCCAGTCCTGCATACTAACATCTCCTATAACTCCATTTCACCCCAGCATTAGACTACTCTCTGTTTGCTCCAGCCCTGGCTACCAGCCTCTCCCAGCACTGGGCTTGTTTCCCCCTTTCAGATCCTCTTTGTTGCTTCCCCTCGCTGGCAGGGGCTCAATGCCAGAAGAGGCTCTGCGGCAGCTCTGAACATCTCTGGGGATCAAAACCTTGATCAAAGCCAAGGTGTTTCATGTGGCTTTGCACCATGCCCAGGTCTCCAGGATGTTCCCCAACCTCATAGGTCAGTGGAGTTGCCAGCAAGCCTGCCAAGAGACAGAGGCCAGGCTTTGAGCACGCAAGGGGACACAGCGCCTGCCACAAACACAGAGTGCAGCTCAGGCTCCCCCTCTCACAGCTGGGCACTCCTGAACTTGCACAAGAATCAGCCATACAGACTCAACAGATCTAGGACTAGACACAGCCATTCCCTTTGCAAACAGCTTACCTGCTCCACCGGGACAGGGGCCAAGGAGGGGTCTGCTGTGTTTCAGTCACTTAAAACACTGGACAAGCAGCAAGCATTGAAGAGTACATTCACCCTGTCCCCTGTGATGTCCCAAAAAGGATGCCCCTGAGCAGGCCGTCCCCCACCCCTCCTGCTGGCATACTCCAGACCCCGAACAGGAGCGGCAGAGCCATTCCAGAGCATCCCCTGTGGCCAGTCTGGGGACATGCCCTGTGTAGCGCAGGTGATAACCTCTTTGCAACTAAGCTATTACGGCTTTGCAGCTCACTGATGGGCTCCTTGCTTCCTGCAGCTAGCTCCGTTATGCAAATTCCCCCGATGTTTGTAATATGTCCCTGTTAAAAGCCTTTCCTCTCTAAAGCGAGCAAGTAATAAATGGGAATGTCTCTATGCCCCATTAGCCTACACAAGGCAGCAGTTTGCAGCAGAAGCAGTGGGACAGAGGGATCATTACTCCTTGGACAGAGTCCCAGCCATGGCACTCACACACTGCACGGCATTGCCTCAGTTGTGTCATCACCCTGTGCCTCAGTTTCCCCCTCCATTCCTGCCTCACAGGGGCTTTGTGAGGCAGAACTATTTGATGTACACATGAGCTCTTCAAAGGAAAGGAACAAGAGAGGAGCATGAGAGTTTTGTGATATCATCCCTTTGAGCCTCCTAGTAACCAGGGCAATGGCTCAACTAGCAGGATTCTATTATAACCAATGTCTAAGCCCAACCGTACGTTTCTTCTGTATCATTTTAATGCCGGTGCTTCCCTCCCCAAGGCCCCTGTTCCCTGCACACTGCCTCCTCCTCTGGCTGTTCAACCCCCGCACACCTCCCCACGCGATCTTTGTCCATCACACATCGTTGGCCCTGAGACTCCATGCACCATGGGCGACAGACATATCCGGAGCGACAGGCTCTCGGAGTCAGCAGAATGCAGCCTGTTGCCATGGAAATCCAAGCCCCCTTTTCGAGCATCTGTGCAGCTTGAGGGAATGTAGCCAGCTCCCACTGTGAAAAATCTTTGCAAAGAGTCCCACTGAGAGTTGGTTTTGTATCCCACAATTGCTCACCATTCCCCGGTCCAATTATGAGCTCTGCCGGGAGATGATGGACCACAGCTCAGCTCAGGATGTCTGACGTCAAAGTGCATTGTCTAAAGGAAGAGCTCGCAACCAAGGAGATGATTTTCTATTTCAAAAACTCCACATGAAGGCGTTGGGTTGGTTTTTTAAATATTCCCAATGATTCCTTTTTGCTATGACCTTGCGGGAAACCACCAAGTGGTGCCCCTCAGAAACAGCCTGTCGAGTTCTGTTTATCTGAATGCACCAGAGTTTGCACTTGGAGAAATGCTTATGTACCGGTTGTGCTTCAGTTCTTTTCAGATGTTGAAAAAATTGCTGGGAAGAGTCTTCTGGCTACACCCCTGGCTGACCAAATAATGCTTTTAGGTGCAGCTGCTGTCTGAGAGTTATGGCCAGTCAGGGAAGCAAAACAAAACTCACACACTACTGTGCCTGTATAGGAAGGATCAATGAGGCAGAGTGGGGCACCTGGGAAAGTCCTTCTAGGTAACCTGGCGCCTTCATCATTTCTGTGCACTGCTGAGTTTGGAGTTGCAGGAAATGCAAGCAGAGGATACTAGCTGGCATTTAGCACGGTGTCTTTGTCATGCTTCTGTGGTGTGTGCAAACATATCTGTGCACACATGTATCTGCATCTGCAGGCACGTGTGTGTGCCTTAGCATGCATGTTCAAGGTTGTAAATGGAAATGTCACCGTGTGGGTTAATGTGGTCATGATGTCACTTACTAAAGGTGCATGCTGTGCATGTGTTGGTGTGTGCTAATGCATCCACATACATGCATGTGTGTGTATGTTTGCAGGGGGAAAGGCTCACATGCATGACAACCATAGAGAAGGAACAAAGTCCCGCTTCTCCAGGCCACTCCCATGGTGCAGCTATGGCAAAGAAAAGGCTCATCCAATTACCAGCACAGCTTAGCCCATGAAAAGTCTTTGCAGATCCAAACCCCAGGCTCCTGACTGAGTTGTTCCCTTTCCTTATTTTGGAATCACAGGCACTTAAGTGACTCTTTGCTGCTGGCAGAGGCACCTGCCACAGGAACTGCTTAATGAGCGCCAGCAGCGTGCTTCGGCTTTCAAAGCTATAGACAGCTTCATTAGCCAAACAAAGGCCACTTGCCCAGAGAAAAGGCAGCGGACGGGAGGCAGGAGGGCTTTCATCTGAGATCGAAGACAACAGCTCCTCGATTTCTCTGGAGCCCATTGGGAGATGCCGGCTGTGGGTGGAGGTGTGATAATAAGCTCTCCAAGGAGTTCAGCTTGTGATGTCCAAAGCTCGGACTTCAGAAATAAATCCAGAATAAAGCCCAAGCCAAAACCTGCAATCCTTTTGCTTTGAGTCTTTTCTACAGAAGCCTTTGTTTCATGAGAGATGTTTAGGGCCTGGTTCGCTATTGCCTGGTGCCTTCCCCCGAATGCTACTGTAAATGATGCCCCAAGATGTGAGACAATAGCGCAGGGCTCCTCCCTTTGAGGTCATATCCCTGCAGGGATATGGCCATCCCAATAGACAAGACAATCTCCCTCCTTGCCAGGAACGGTCTCTTCCTCTGCATTCTCCCTCTATAAATCACTCCATGTCAAGCAGTTCCTCAAGCCAGATGTCCCTGGGGGTCCCTTCTGGCTTGAAGGTCTCTGGCTATTCCCCTCCTCCCCTCTCCCCAAATGCTTTCCACAAGAGTGGTGCTTTTCCTCCCCAGTGTCCTTTCTCACAGAGTTCAAATAATGTCAGCCCTGGGACTGGAGAAGCCAAGAAAACCTTCACCTTCCTACCCATTGCCCCCAGTGCAGCCATCGATTCTCATAATTCCAGATGAAGATACTAACTACTGCTCTGGACAGGAAGAAACAGACTGAGATAAATGTAGAGAGGAGAGAGACTGCGAAAGAGAGAGAGAAAGAAAGAGAAAAAAGAACGAGACTCAAGCGACAGCAAAAGGAAGCATTTTGGCACTGACCCTTGTCCCCTCTGTGAAAATCAGTGAACAATTACCCAAGTTGTGGCCCAGAGGGTCATCCCAAGGGCAGATCATCCTCCCCTACTCTCTTGATCATCTCCTCAGCTCTTCAGGTTGCCTCTCAGGGGAGAGCACCGCTTGCCCTCCCTGCGTCCTTCCCGTCCCCCTCTGCTGCAGAGCTTTCCTGGGTAAACTCCAGGGAAATAAATCTGGAAAAGAGACTAGAAATTTAATCAAAAGCCGTCACGATGAGCAATCTGTCTTACCGGGAGCTGGGATGAGAGTCGGGCACATGAGGATGGAAAACAGAGCTGAGGCAGGGAGTCAAGGGAGAGCCAGAGCTAAGAAGAGGTCTCAGGACTCAAAGGAAAGCATGTAACTATGTTACAGCCACTTCAATCTGGGTCCCCTGCCTGCTGTGTGAATTGGGCGCCTGGCCCCTCACTGGAGCACTGGGTGGCATTGCTGCGCCTGGCAGACAGTGATGCTAAAACTAGCAACACTACCCTGTCTGTGGTTCTCTGAGTGCGCTTCGGGGGTGGTTTCTTCAAGGGACACATTAGTACCTCTATCCAAGAGAGCTCAGGAGAATATGGGAAAGAAATACACCCACATAGCAGTGAGGCCCAGGATGGCAGCAAAGTCCAGTCCGAGGGGAAGCCCTTCTGGTCAGTGCTTCAAGCCAGTTATGGCAACCTGACTGCTCTGCTCTGCTCTGCTCTGCTCCGCGAAGGACACTCCTGCTGTTGGGATACCTCTCACCCAATGCAGACTAACTAGACTCAGACACCCAGTGACATGCATCTGAATGGAAAACCAGGGCAGCACTTAGGGAGAAGCTGGGGTTAGGTCTGCAGTGCTCAGCACCCACCCTGATGAGCAGTGAGCAAAATCTGGCCTCCAGACAGGAGTGACCATACAGCCTAGACAGGTTTTCTCCTCCACTCTGCAAAGCACCAAGGAGCACAAAAGAGGGCACACAAGACTTCCTGCTAAAAGTCCTGGCAGAAAAGCAATGCAGGAGAGATGGTGAGGACAGCTATACAAAAGCCTATCTTACATCACTAAGGGACTCCCCTGCCAAAGGGACCTAGGGGGCTGAAGAAGGCCTAAGGCTGCTTGTGAAGCCCTGTCCTGAGCACACTTGACTCACTGTCTCTGTGCCAGACAGCTCCTTGATTTGCCTCTCTGCAGCGCTGGCGCAGCTCGCCAGGCCAATAATGCTTTCTGGCCAGAGCTTAATGGCAGCCATGGGAGTGGATTCAGACAGAAGACAAAAGCTTGAGGTGCCCATCGGGGACATGATGCCCAGCCTGAGCTATAAGCCAAAGAACATCAGCTTCTCTCAGAACAAGCTAAGAGAAGAGAGGAGAGGAGGCGGCTGCTTCTTAGGGATATGTCTCCTGCCCCCCTGCACCACACAGCTGTGCTCAGGACCTCAATGAGATCAAAAGCTACGGCAGAAAGGACGGGAGTCATCCATAACAGTGTCACACACGGCAGTCTGCAGGGGGTCGGACTCAATGATCTACAAGGTCCCTTCCGACCCTAGATATCTATGAAATCTAACCCAAAATAAAATCTTAAAACATCTGAACGGGTCATTTCCACTATATTAGAAACTATATGTATGTAAGTATGCATGTATGTATGATTATCGAATATAAAATTCACTGAAGCCATTCCTTTCCCACCAAAAGTTCTCGTTTGGAAAACAAGATGTTTTCACACGATAGCAGTTCCCTTGAACAATCTCTAAGCAGCTCCGCTCTCGGCCTTCTTTGCCCCCACCACCCCAGTGCCATTGCTAACGTGGGGAACCCTTCTTCCCAACAGAGCTTGCCACAAAAACCACGACAGTCTTCCTTCTGCCCAATCGAACTTCGGGGCGGGGGGGGGGGGCAGCTTCTCCTACTGGTTCGTCCCCCGGCCAAACAGGGACAGCATCACACCTCCATCATGGGGCTTCAAGCTTCCACACAACCAGCAGCAAAATTCATAGCACTCACACCCACCCGTTTTACTCTGCAAATGCACATGGTGATTACAGGGACAGCCTAAACTGGAAATGGCAGAGATGGGTCTTGGGCTCAGTCCCATCATTCACTTTCCCCTTTAACTTTAAAGCACCATTCAAAGCTTCCTAAGGCTGCTGTCGTAGAGCACAGGGCCTCCAAACACTCCTCCTCCCGCTCCCCCTCTTCCCACCCAAACACATGTGGGTCCATGAAATGGCCTCCAAATTACCTATGTGTACTCATCTCCAGCCTGCCTTTCCAGGGGTTTATTTTTTTCCTGATTGCAGGGCCTCGCCCGCCTGACAGCTTCATTACAGGTGACCTTCAGCTCCAGCTTTGTTGAAGGAGTGATTTAGAACCAAATTACGGCTGTATTCCCCCCCACTCCCTCCCCATTGCTCTATACAACAATAATAGCAGCAGAGAGGCCCTGTGAAGAAAAGCACATCTCGAACACAATACAGAAGCAGGATAAAAGCAGCACATAGCCCTCAACCAGAGTCAGAGAGAAGGGACCAAAACACCTCTAACATAATGCAAGCAGACTTGCATCAGGGATTAACTTAGTCCATGGGCATGACTGACTGATCTCGTGGGCTGGGAAATTGTAATTAAGAGAATCTGGGACTCTTCTGGGAGCGATGGAGACTGCTGGGAGAATATAGGGGTCAGATGGTAATTGGGAAGTTGGGCTTGCTTGGAACAGGAAGACAGTGAGATGGACACATGCATTGTTGCTATGGCTTGGCTAAACCTCATGGTGACTGGTAGGTATAACAGCCGCCTTCCATTCAAGCTGAATAAAGGAATAGATAAACGTGCCCTTGTTTAGCAAAAGCTGAAACAATACAAGCCACTGCCCAAAGCACTTCTGTGTGGGAAGGCGGAAGGGAAGCTATGGCATGTGCACTGGGAGGATTCCTGAGGGCTGGTACAGCCAAGGCAGAGACAAGTCACTGGTTGGCGGGAGCTGCATGTATCCATGTGAGTAGGAGAAACAGAAAGCAGCTCCAAAGAGCCTGGGCAGGAAAGCCAAGGACACCAACAGGACAAGCACCATTGGGATGAGGTGAAAAAAACCAAGAGAGCGCATTTTCAGGCTAACTGCAGCTGGAAAAGCTGTGAGCAAGGACACTGTCTCTTGATGGCTGATGCCTGCTGCATTCAGTGCAAGCACGTGTGTGCACATTTCTCATACATGAACAGGACGGCATCAGAGGAGGAGGAACACCTGACCCCATCTCCTACTTCTCCTTCTACATAGAACAAGCTCCACAATTTAGCTAAATGGGTGGGTCACAAAGGGGTAATGTTACCCACAGGGGGCCAAATTCTCAGCCGGAGTAGGTTAGCCTGACTGCAGTGGAGCTGTGTGTAGTGTCTGGCTTTAGTTCTTGAAGAACTTGATGCCCACCTTGCTGGAGTCATCTGACCCCAGCAGTCTTTCCTGCCCAAGTGCAGGGGGGCTGGACCCAATGATTTCGTCAGGTCCCTCCCAGCACTTAACCTCTGTGAATCTATGAATCTCACTCTGGATGCACAGAAAGGCCAAACTGCATGGGGGATGAGATCTTGTTAATAGCCATTCGTGTCCAGTGACAGAGCACTCCGGCTACAGCCTGAACCAGCTCACCCCAGAGCAGTCACTTCAAACATCTCCCTCCTACCCACACCGGGATTGCATACCTGTCCTTGCCAACCCCTCAGCTTCGTTGTGTGCTTCTGCATCAAATGTGCTTTGAAACTACCCAGCCCAAAGGATGCTGAGAAAGAAAAAGACACCAAAAGCACAAGAGAGGGAACAGAGGAAGGCCATCCTGGAAAAAAGTAAGGGAGGGAAGAACCCACTCCCGTTCTCACTGGAGGAAGGAAGGACGGAATCTTTAATCATCTCCTTCACAGCAGGCCAGAGGATGGGGCAGGCAGGGACAGCTTCAGAGAGAGTCTCCAAATCCAAGCCATGAAAAACTAGGCCCTGAAGCTCTGTCTGACCCAATTTTTTTGCAAGACTTACTCAGGCAACACTCAGTCAGGGGTCAGGAGCAGCCGACAGCTTCCCAAGGGAAAGGCAAGTGCTCAGAGAGGAATAGCTTTGAGACTATAGCTCACAGACTGGGCAGGAATTGGGCCTGACCCAAGAAGCCAAGCTCCTTCTGCAAGGGGCTGACTCTTTCATTCCCACTGAAGTCAGCAGAAGCAGCAGGTGCTCAGCACCTCTGGGTGCAGCTCAGAGCCTTGCAGAATGGCATCCTATGCCTGGAGAGCATGAGGCTCCCTCAGAGAGTCTGCATGGTTCTTTATCCACTATGGCCGAGACAGATTTAGAGGACAGAGCACTGGAAGAGTGGACATCTAGTTGAGACCCCCGCTCTGGGCTGGATCATCCCTGTCTTACAGATACACTAAACCATCCAGAGAATGAAGCTGCCAACAGACTCTTCTTCCCAGTCACCACAGGGCCATGACTTTAGCCACTTGGAGCACAGGGGGAAGAATTTAATTGGTAATGAGAAAATTTGGGAGGGAGGCCAGGCTGGTAGGTATGTAGACTGGTGACAGGCAGGCCTGGTAACGAGCAGCTGGGAGTGCATGCAGGAGGTGCCCGGGTGACTTGCATACTGAAGAGCATTGAGCGGTGGCCACATGGAAACAACAGAGATAAAGTGCCTCTTTCCAGCTGACATTTATCGCTGCCGCAGAATTCCCAGCTGGATCGAGGAGGCAGCAACCAAGAGGAGACATTCACACTGGCTACTGTATGCAAATCTAACCTTTCTGCACCTGCCATGTCGGGAGGGTTTATTGACTATGCAGCTGCCCAGCTAAATTGGCAAAGGCAGCCAATCAAAATAGACCGTGGGAAAGGTCAAAGGGCCACCAGGCTCATGACTGTAATTTCAAAGAGGATGACAGGCATTACATCTCTAATGTGATGGGGAGAGGTGCTATATTGAAATGAATTGACAGCAAGCAGTCATGCACCCGTGTATATATGCAGGGGTCACCCACACCGCTGGCCTGCGCTGGACAGAAACAGAACTGCTCAGCCACGTGTCATGAGCCTTATTGCTTGCAGGGAAGGGGAAATTTTCTGTTAGCTCAAATCCCTGGAGTCATTCACTTTGGAGCAGTTACCTCCTTTATCGCTATAAAGCTCCGTAAGACCATGGTATGAAGAAGGGTGGCAACTGTGACATAGCCTGAGGAATGAGGGGCAAGGGTTGGATTAATTTTAGATAGAAAGATAGTAGTTGTACACACATGCACCGTACCACTGCCACTACTACCCCACATTATCAAACATCTGCTTATGCTCCAGGCTATCGAATTATGCCATTTAAGCAGTTTGGGTAAATTAAGCTAATTTTTTCTGCACCCAAAACAGCATTGCCTATGTGGCAATAATGCTGCTTGGCACTTTACATCTAAAGGACTCCCTTCATCCATGGAAATGAAATGCAGCCACCTCTGTGCGTCACAGCAGCTGATCCTCAGCCCATAGTACAAGAGCTCAGGAAAGCAAGTGAAGAAGAACGCTATAACCAACTAAAACGGCAGAGGGGGATTTAGACAGACATAATGCCATCTCCCCACATTGAAATGAGGCCAGGACACAATAAATGAAAGTGATGCTCTGAAAATAAAAACACCTCGAGGTCTTGAATGATCTTAGGGTCAGGACACCGGTTTTGCATCACTTCTAGTACAAAATACTTCAGCAGCAACAGTGGCTTAAAGGGCTGGCCAAGGAATTGCTTCTGCCCTAAATCAAAGGAAAACATTTCATTTAGCAGCCTGGATTGTGCTAGCCTGTACCCCACTGCCCAGGTAGCCCACCACAGCTTGCATCTGTGCAGTTACAACCCCAGGAGCAGCAAGGGTGGAGGGAGGGGCCTGAAAGCTTGACTTTTCAGACATGAGATTTTAGGGTCCCAACTGAAGACATCTTAAAGGGGCTGGTTCCCAGGAGGCAGATACCCAGCACTTTCTGTAAATCAGGCCCCTTTATAGCATATCTTTCTGGACATCCAGAATCACTAGCTATGTTTGAAAGGCTTAGACTGAAGGCACTGATGAGGTACCAGTTGGCACCCGCTAGTACTTTTACTGCTGCATTTTCTCGACCTACTTTAAGCAGCATGAGTTCCTTCATAAGTCAGGCCATACAAAACCAGAAGACTGACATAATAATACTAGTAATGATGATGATGATGATGCCTTTTCCCTTGTTTTCTGCTTTGCTAGCTTCTATGTGACACTTGGGTCATGTCTTCAAGGCTTTTTCTGTGTAATTTCCCTTCTCCTTTTAAAGAAAAACAGACCCTCATGCACTTGCATGCCCCCAGGATCTGGAGTTTAATGAAAAACCCCAACTATTGTAAAACTCAAAATAAAATCACAAACGTAAGCAACACTCAAACACAGCCGCAAAACCACAGCCTTTGCCACGGCCTCTCTACTGCTGCCATCTCCACCCTGCATCATCATTCAGCTGGTACCAAACTGGTGAGAGTACAAAACTTAAGTCCTAGCGGAAATAAACTGACTAACCCCCAAGGCCACTTCCCACAACATCCAGATCTCTTTCAGGGCCTTTCAACCCAGTCCTAAATAGGCCCAGCCTTGCTCAGTTTGCAAGATCTGACGGGATCACAGCCCGAGGTGATCTGGCTGCAGGGCATGCCAGAGGCCATTTCTCTGAACCCAGCATGCCCTCACTGCTCTTGCCCAAACCATCTAGCTGGCTGCTTTAGTGAAGGGAAAGAAAAGAGAAGGCTTCTGAAGGGATATAGAAAAAAAAAGTGTGTGTGGTGGAGAATCCCCACAGGATAAGAGATGAGAAACTCAATGTTTTTTTAAAGCAGTTAAGTGAGGTCAAGAGTCAAGGATGACCAGAAGTCATGGAGGAGAGAAAGCAGATCGGAGCTGTTGAGGCATCCTGATCTTCTGGGCAGTTTTGAAACTCTTGGCCTTGAGGCCTCTCACTTCCTCTTGCTGGCACCAGAATTACATAGGTGAGTCCCATTTGACCGGCAGTTACACAGGCAAGTCCCCGCGGACTCGAATGGAGATGATATCCGAGGCTGTGGATGGAGGGAAGAGGAGATAGTCCAGGGGCGGGCAATTATTTTGGGCAGAGGGCCGCTTACTGAGTTTTAGCAAGCCATCTAGGGCCGCATGACAGGCAGCCAGGGGCAGATAGATATTAAATTTCTAAATTTTTTAGGGGCCCCATGGGCCAGATAGAATAGCCTGGCAGGCTGCATCCAGCCTGTGGGCTGCATTTTGCCCATCCCTGAGATAATCCAGTGCTCAGTGCTCTATTGCTTACACTACCTTTATAGCAGGGGTGAGCAAAATGCAGCCCGGGGGCCAGATGCAGCCTACCAGGCCGTTTATCTGCCCCTGGCTGCCTGTCATGAGGTCCTCAAAGGCTTGCCAAAACTCAGTAAGTGGCCCTCCGCCTGAAATAATTGCCTGCCCCCGCTTTATAGCAATGTTGCTGTGTTCCCACTGGAGGGCTATACTAATATAAAAGCTCCAGTGTTAAAATCAACCCTACCCAACAAAGTTTAATGATACAAATGCTGTATTCAGACAAGACCTGGTTTATATGCACAGGGTCCCGTGGGCTTTGCAGGTCTGAAACCACCTCCAGAGCTAGGGACAGAAGTTACACATAAACCAGTATAAGTGATCAGAAACAGCTTCAAATCTGTAACACAACAGAAGTTCAGCGCACATAAACCACTTTCAAAATGGCAAAAACTGGTTTAAGATAAACATGGATTGATATAGCATCAAACTTAACTGATTTAGGTTAAATCAGTTTACTGATTCTTTGTCCCAAATCCCCCCCAGATTCAAGTTAACTCACAGTCCCTCAGCATCCCAGGATGCTTTGTACCTCCCCCACAAAGCCCCCCTCACAGGGTGGGTGGGCTAGCCTTGGCCCAAGCTGTGTGCTCCAGCTGAGCAAGGAGGCATGATCTAGCGCCCCGTCTCCCAGCTTCTAACCTGGGTCGCTGCAGGCATGTGGCTGCATTTCCAGAATCAAAAGTGCAAGTCTATTCACTTGCTTATTGGTTCAATATACACAGCTTAGATTAACCTGCGAAGATTGAATTGATTCAGCCTCAGGCTTTTTGACTGCCTGTACTTAAGCCAGAGGTACACATCCTTCAGATTAATTCAGATGCTGCAGCATCAAGTGGGAGATTGAAAAGGCCTCCCTACCCCAGGCTAATTTCTGTTGTATCAACCTCCTGGGAGCTATTTTGTCTCCTGACAACGAATGATTTTACCACCTATACCCGCCTCAAGGAGTTAAAGGGCAGGTATTGTACTCCATCCCCAGTGCACAGGATGGTACGGGCAGACCCCTGAGGGCACAAGGGTCAACTACATTCTGGGCAGCTCCTGGCCTATCACACTGGCCCCCCGATCCTGTTTTGCAGCCTAACCATCTCACACAGTTCCTCCAGCTTATCAAGGTACAGAAACCCACCTTCCTCTCACTGCAGACCCTCCTCCAGAGAAGGTTTCCTTCTCCAGCAAGAACCGGCAACATCAGAAGAGCTCTGCACTGTGCCCAGCCCTCAGGAGCGCTGTACTGCAAAAAGACTTTCAGCCTCAGCTCTACAAGGCAGGGGAGTGCCCAACAGGCAGAGAAAGAAATCAGTGGAAAGTAATCGATGTCAGCAGGTAGTTTCAATAGGTTCCTTAATCAATACAATTTATAGCAGAGGCAGCTCCAAACACTACGGCAGGGAAGCCTGGCTTAAAGTGGTTATAACCTTTCTCATTTGTTTTTGTTTATTTTTCCTCCCTTTCTTCTTTTGGCAGCATCCCTTTGAGAACTAATTTGTCCAGGGACATAACAAGCTCATGTTTCATTCACCAACACTGTACAAACTCCCCGCAAATTGAATTACCTGGGTGGCAATGGGGGACCAGCCTGGGTTCTCCAGGATAAAGTGGATGCGAGACAACGGCCATGTCCCCAGTGGAAATGGATTGGAGATTTACATGGTAATTTAATTTTGCTGTGTTATTGGTTTTAAAGTGAGGATAAATGACTGGGAAGCAAGCAAACAAAAGGAAAAGAGGAAGCGGCTGCTGAAAGGAAGAGCTTTTTAGTTGTTAGCTGGTTCCCTACCCCTCAGCTTGAGGATCACAGTGCATGGATTAATACCGAGGCCCGGGAGGGGAGAGGTCAGCATTTTGTCTGGAGCTTTGCTGCAGGCTCACGTGGCCTTTCCTGCCTCAGTTTCCCCCTTGGTAAAACAGGGATAAAAGAGAAAATGCCTGGCAAGCGGGTTAATTACCATACAGCACACTGACATCTGCAGACATAA
This sequence comes from Crocodylus siamensis, assembly GCF_052110815.1. Taxonomy (NCBI): domain Eukaryota; kingdom Metazoa; phylum Chordata; order Crocodylia; family Crocodylidae; genus Crocodylus; species Crocodylus siamensis. The sequence continues at coordinate 11,110,747 of NC_143406.1, read as the reverse complement.
AGCATTATGGAAGACTATGTGTTCGACAGTTATAGCTAGTACTGTCTCCTTACTGAGAGGTGCCATTTAGAAATGCTCCAGGTGGTGGCATAAATGGATCTCCAGTAACTCATGCAGCTACCGACTACCAGTGAAGAAAGAATGAAGAGCTCTGCAGTTCTCCTGATGCTTCCAATCTCAGCCAGTTTACTGTTCGAGCCAAAACTTCCCAGCAAACTCTCGCAGCCCCTCCAGCCAGCCTGCTCGTACTCTCTCTCCATGGACACAGACTCCTAATCCTGAGCCCCAGTGTTTATCTAGCCACTGCCTCTTTAAATGTGCATGTGAATTGGAGCCCTCAGGCAGAGGATTTGCAGGCCAGATTGGCAAGGACAGCTCTGGATGCTGTTAGGAAAGCTTTGCAATGCTTCCTCAGGCCGCCTGGAAGCCTGCTAGGAAGCTAGTGACTTAAAGATTGATATTTTCTAGAGCTCTCATTGCCCAGAGCAAAACAAAGGTTTGGCAACCTGGGAAAGAACAAGCGAGTACCCTAAACTCCCCAGCTGTGCTCCACTGAAGAATCAGGAAATCCTTCAAGACAAACATCTGCCTGTTTGCTGATCATCTGAAAACAGGTGTCTCTTCCCTCTTCAGCAGGCTCTGGTTTATAATATGATTTCTCTGGAAAGGTATCAACCCAGATTCAATTATACGGGAACAGGGGAGCACATCTGGAGAGGCAAGGCTCTGACTATCAGCCTATATTTAAGACCAAACCAGATCTACACATACAAGTTGCAAACAAATAGAAAAGGCTGAGTGGTTTTGTTACAGTTGAGGCATTTTTAGCTTCTCCGCGTGGCAGCTGAGAGAAGAAGTACCCAGATACCCTCGGTCAGTTGGAAAATGAAAAGAAAAAATCCCATGAAACATTTCTACGCTATTTCCATTTCGCAGGATTCAAAATGAACTGTTCTTTTTTTTTTTTTCAGAATTGCTCACAAAATCATTAAATGCTCTTTTCATTTACTGAAAATCAGAGTTCCCCCCACAATAAATAAGGCATCAAGGATATGTTTTAACCTGAAAAAAAACGTATTTTGCTAAATTAAAAATGCAAGGTAGCCACTTCAAACAACTATGTGGAAGAGAGTTTGATGAAAATGAACATTTCCTCAAGAACCATCTCTAGTGAGGGCATTTTTTATATTAAAGGAGGGCATACTTCAGCAAGAGAAAAAATGCTTTTTGACCAGCTCTGCCAAAAACAATAAGAAAAAGAGGCTCAGATGAAATTTCCTGGAGAAAAGTAAGCCTCCACTAAAGAGCATCAGGTCAACTCTACTTATGCAAGAGGTTCAGACAAGCATCTCATCTTTTATATTATGATTCAGCACCCAAGCTTTTTCCTTCTCACCCGTCATTTACTGTATTAGAAGATGAGCTTGAGGAAGAAGCACTCAGACAGCTTTCACTGAGAAACCCAAAACAGGAATACAACAATTCACAGCTTCCTGAGGTTGTTAGAAGTGGTGTTGGTCTCATCAGTTGATTGGCAAGCACAACAGAGATAGCATCCTTTCCTCTGGTTGATGGTGACTAGTGATAACCGGAGGTTTCCCCATCCTGTTTTTGTGGAGAAGGGGCAACCTCAGACTTCGCTCCATGTGAATATTGGTGGCAACTACCCCTGCTTGCTCACTGTGAGACCTGCTTCACAGGATTATTTCTTTTGTGGAGGAGGGCAGGTTCTGCAGAAATGTCCTCTTCAAGGGGATAAAACCTTCAAGAGGAGCTTGGAGGAGGTGGAAAGGGCAGTCCCAGGAAGGACACGGGCTCAGACACTCAACCTGGCAAGCTCATCACCAAAGGACCTTTTGAACACCCTGTATAAGACATTAGTACTGATGGCTCTGGTGCTGACCCATGACACAGAAATATTCTTTGCCAAGGGAATAACAGCTATCTTCTCAGCAAGGAGAAAACTCCAAATGATCACAAGGTGCTATTCTGTATCTGTCCATGCTAGGTCCTGTACACACGGGCACGAGGCCTCCAGCAGAGACCCTGACAGCAGCAGCACAGGCCTGAGATGTTGCACCAAGCAGATGAGTTCTCTCTTTTAAGACATTTTAAGTGAATGAATAATTCATCCTAAATGACTTTGAGATGAGGCGACTCGCCATGTTACCACCCAATTATATGTTCCATAAAATGAGATGACAGCAATTTATCTCTTTTCTCTTCCAGGGTGGGCTGGTGGGGGGATAAATATGCCAGCACTGAGCTGGAGTTATGAATCATTCCTCATAGCAGTCAGAACGCAGCCAGTAACACTTTTACTGATTTGGCATTTAGTGCTTCCCACTAGGAGCTGTAAGGAAAGGGGCATTCACATAGTCCTTTGGAAGAAGAGGGAAGAGCCTGGATGATGGAGATCTCTCGTCTCACTCTGTCCTGGAGATCTGTGTCATAATGATTAATGCAACGGTTGTCAATCTGTGGTACAGGTACCACCAGTAGTACACAGACAACCTGTCAGTGGTACGCATTAACAGATTTATAATTGCTTTATATGACAAAAATTTGCTCATGGTACTTAAGGTTGAACTGAAAAATTTGCTGGAGGTACTGAAGGTTGTTTCATTTTAAACTGGTGGTGCACAATCTGTCAGAGCTTGGGAACCACGGTGTTAATTAATTGCATGTGGATGCAGGAGTCCTATGCTATAAATGACCGAGCCTTGCCAGAAGACCAAATCCATGTGCAGCTACCTAGCATGTAGGGAGGTGCCCAGTCTCCATCCTATTTTACAATGACTTAAGCAGTGTCACCCCTTTTCCAGAATTCAGTTTCCTCACTAGCAGCTTGCATCACTCCTGGAGACACAAGCAGTACTGTGCATGCCAGCCAAGGCCAACTCAGCTGGGAAGAGGAATCTGGACAAAGATTTGGGTAAGGGGAGCTACACACCCTGCTCCACACCAGCCTTGGGTACCTGTGCCCAGACCTGCTCAAGGTCTTGTGAGCTACTCCTGGGAGGCGAATGTTATCCATGCTCACATGGGGCTGCTACGTATTAGGGATGCTCTAAAACTACCAAACTCTGTTCAGTGAGCTCCCTGCACTCAGAAAGGAAAGGGGAAGGCTTTCTATCCTGAACTGCCTGATTCCCAGCTGGGATTTCTGTGGGCTTCCATATGGAAATGCCTCCATCCTCACAGCAGCATGGCCATATAGGCACAGGTACCTGGTCATGTGTACCCACACACAGGCATTCCTGCACAAGCACATGTAGGAAGTGTCACAGCCATGCACACACTTGCACACCCCCACCTAGCGACACACAGAAGCTCCTTGCACTAGTATGCTCAGATAGACGCATCTTCAAATATGCTGCAGAGGTGCATGAGTGTATACATGCAAAACAGAGTGCTGCACCAGCAGACAGATGGCCATGGACAAGCATACCATTCCCCCACGCACATATTGCCCTGCACACATGCCTCCTTCCCATTTACCCTCATGCCTTCCTCTGTGTGCTTCCCTTTAATCCCTCTCTCCTTCCAGCTGCTCCTGGCATGGGATGGGCTGATACAGCATGTAAATGCGCTCCAAAGACACATCCTCCACACCTCCGCACAGACTGAGAGAAGCATAAAACACAGCAGAGATTGCTGCTGCTTTATTATTTATGAAGCTTTGGTTATTTGGCATATAAATAATCCATGACTGCAAAGTGTTGCTGGCATTTTCGTTGAATATTCATGAGATATTTTTGTTGGGAATTTTCCCCACCATTTCAAATCCAGATACAAAAATAAAAATCATCATAATAAAGATTTCATCTGTCAGCTTGTGGCTTCAGCCTCAGAGAAACAACAGCTCATTCCCTCCTCCCAGGACTTGCCACGGACAGGGGAGAAAAAAGTCAGGGTTAATTTGGGAGGCAGATGTGTATGGAGCTGGAAAAGACTGGAGCCCCCTGAAAAGAGCTCTGCCTTCCACTTCTCAGGGCTGCCTGGGTTTTTGATCTGTAGCTGTTTGCCATCTGCAGAGGGTTCAAGCAAAACATCTTCCTCCCTCTAAAAACATTTCTCACCTAAGGTTTATGCCTAACCATTTTCTTAGACCGATGAATACCTACACACATGGAACTCAGAGGCCTGCAGCTACTTGTAAACTGGGAACATGCAAGCTCTCTAGCCATATGATCCTAAGCAAAGCTGCCATTAAATCTGCTGCTTTGGCATGGATAGGACCAGTAATCCTGATTTCACACTTGCATCCAGGCAACCTTCAGGAGAACGGCAACCCCTGTCACCATGCTGGGATATTGGCTCGGCCTTGTGTAGGGTGCTACCTACCACTACTGCTTAATACTGCAAGAGCGCTAAAAGGAATCAGGCAAGACTGTAGCACTATCACGCTGCAAAAACAGGGTGAAAAGCAGCCCTCACTATGAAGAGCTTAGAATCTAAAGAGACAAGAGATCACAGGTAGATTTTTTATTTCATTAGATGGATGTAAACCAAGGCAGACCAATGATTTGACTTTTCCAATGTCACCCAAAGAAATGAACCTTGGTCTCCCAAGTCACAGGCCATTGCCTTAACCCTGAGGTCAGCCTTATAATTACCTTCCAGCTCTCCTCTGCCAGACCACATGATGAAGGCTCATCTGATCTCAGCTGATCACATGTGGGATATCAGTGGGACACAGATTTGACCTGCCAAAGATATTGAGAGAGCCTTGGAGTGCAGTGTGAAGGATGACACACCTTCCACTGCATTCTTCATGTGTGTGCGCATGCGCACGCGCACACACACACACACACAACTGGGGCACATTGCATATGTCACAGTACATGAAGGGAAGAGGCATAGTAAGAGATGAAACAGCCTGTGGACCCAAACAGCTGACAAGCAACCACCTTTCACACCATTGTTGCTGGGACGCAGCCCATTATAGCAAAGGCTATAAACTAGACTATGATTCTAGCAGATGAATTATACTGTACTAAATTTCAGAGCAAAGGTATAGGAAAAAGCAACCCTGATAGGTAGGTAAACAAGCATGTTCATACCAGCTCCACAGTGACCTCATGGCACATATGGCCCTGCCCCACTGTCTCTTAGGAGCTGCCACTTAGAGGGCTAATACCCCATACTGTCCCATTGGCCACCATCACTGGCTGGACAACATCTCCCGGGATCCAGAGCACCCTCCCCTCTCAGAGTAGCAGGAAACAGAATGGGAATCGCTGTATTTCTTCAGTGTAACAGTTTCCATGCCCTTGGTGACTGTTGTGACACAATCAGAGCCTTAGCTATAAGGAATGGGGCCTGTGTAGCTGCCTTCTAGTGTGCAGCAAGTACACAGGGGCTGATTAATGGGGCTGCCTGATTGGGGCTGGTGGTGCACCTTGAAATGAAATGTAGCCTCATATAAAATAAATCTGGCTGACTTGCCACCCTGCTCTTCATAGAAGTTATCCATTGGGCTGTCAGACCGCAGTGTGTGACAACACAGGCCCTTGCTGAAGGTAAATATCGTGGCAACTCCAGCTGCCACTCACAGGGTGCAAAAACAAACAGGTGCAAGAACAGCCACAGAGGCAGGAAACGATCAAATAGTCCAAGACGGCAGCAGGCAACATGAAACTGGTGGCATGCATGTGTCAGGTAACAGAGCTGCAGCTCAGCGGGGGACCCGTCCTCTATCCCCGCTCCTGGAACAGGATTAGACTGCGGCAGATCCTGCTGGCTGCATGCAGTCCCATGGCTCGCTGCCTGGCTTGTATCCCAACCGGAGCAGTCTGCAGGTTGGAAGATATGGGACCAGGGAGGCAAACTACAGGACTGGGTATGGTTGGGCAGTTTACTTGGGCAGGAGATCTTTGATCAGACTGGCTCTTCATCCCCCAAGCTCTCCAGCCTCCTCTCCGTCTCCAGAACATGGTAAAGATACTCTGCCAGCGTTTTCCTTTCCTCTCGAGTTCCATCCTGAGCTGTTTTACAGGGCTGAGTTGGCTTCCTGTGATCACCCCTGGTCTCCTGTTGCTTGGTCTTCAGATTCTATAGCCTTTTGGCTCACAGAGACTGGTTTCCTGGGTGTCCTCCCCTTCCTGAGTCTGGAATGAGAAGAACTGATCCCAACGAAACAGAGCGGCATTTAGGATTCCTTCAAACCCCTCCAGGCTGCTGTTCCCTCACAAAATGTAATCCTGCTGGACCTTTGGGAAAGACAGCAGTTAACTCCAAGCCTGAAGGCCAATGGAAACCTTTTTGTATCTTCTAGCAAATGAACTGATGAATGAATAGAAGAGGGGCGAGAGCATTACAAGGGAGACAGAGAGGCTTGCTGTGCCCTGAAGTCTGATAGACTGTCTGGAATTCTAGTGAGTGAAAAATTTCTACTTTACCGCTCCTCGAGACTGAAGCAAAATGAGATCTGCCCTGCTAGCAAGAAGGTGATGCCGCAGGTTGCCTTCCATGCTGCCTTGCCCTAAGGTATCCTTGGTAATGACTTGAAGATTCATGTTCCCACAAGCTATACATTGCCATAGCTCAGGTTGTGAGGCTTTCAAGTCTTTTGTGCTTGTGAAATGCTTATCTGCTAATAAATCACTGCTCTGAGCAGCTGCTGGAGGCTGCTCCTTTAAAATTCCCACTGCTTTCACCACCATCCCATTCATCCGCATTAGTGGATACCACAGTCTGCTGGGTGGAGAAGGGATGTGTAAAGGGGTAATTCTATATGCAAGAGCTGAGACTAAAGGCTAAAACTAGCCCATACATTCATAACAGTTTTAACTACCATAATAATGGCTATATTCATCATGTGTAGCAGAGATGCTGCGTCCTCCTCTGAAGGGCTCCTCTACCCTGCTGGGGTCTAGATCTTGCGAGAGGTCCTCAGGACTCATGCCATGTCCTCTCCAAGTGGGCTGTTCCCAAGTGGGTGGTGGGCTCTGCGTCCTCATAAACATCCAGGTCCTGAATCCACACTTGTCCCAGGTGGAATAGGAGCTGAGACATAAGCATGGGCCCCTAAGCCAAGGCTGACTTCAGCACTGGGCTTTGCTGAGAACTCAACAGACAGAAGCACCTCTCTAACCGGCACCACGGCTGGGGAATCCAGGGCACAGCACTGATGGCTGAACTGTTAACTACACCAGCCAGTAGTCCATCTTCCTGCCACCGCCAAACTGCGTTCAGCCCCTTCTGTCCTGCATGGACACAGCAGGATGTTGGGTCTGTCCTGGGCCCCTCTGCTCCCCTTGCTGCTCTACAGACTCATTCCCCTACGCACAGTCTCTTTCTCCTGCACACATCTTGGTGCCTGTAGCTGGAAGAGAAAGCAGAACTGTGGGCAGCAGTGGGCCCAAACCGACTCTCTTTCCAAACACCCTACATGGGCGGGACCCGGGGCCCAGAAACCTGCCACTGGAGAACAACACTATGGTTTGCTAATGGCGGGATGCACGGAGCCAGTCAAGCCCTGGTGCCACTCACTTCACTGGATTCTTCCCACTTCTTCTCCAGCTGTGCCCAGCAAGCTCCTGCCCTTGACCCTCATCTCCTAGGCACTGTGACACTCTGCCCTGGCCAGTGATCCCTCTCATACCCTCCCTCTTCTGCCACTCTGTCCATCTCCTTTCACCCCTCTCCACCCCCTGCCTGTTTTCCAGCTGCCCCTCTACATGGAGCACGCCCTCTCCTCATCATCCTCCCACACAAGCTACTGTCCTGCCTCTCTGCCAAGTCAGCCTGGAAGCTCTTTGAGGGGGGCATCCCACCTTTGCTCCATGCTCTGTAACAATCTGCTAAATAAGTAATAATAACGGAGGTGTCGTATTCCCCATCCCTCTGGCTCAGTCGATTTTAATTCAGCAAGGTGAGGCTGGGGGACCAGCAGGCGGATCCAGAACCCACCCCTTTCCCAACCTGCTACAGTCTGCTTGCCCCGATGTCTGCAAGGCTGCGTCGTGTCAGCACATTGCAGACGGAGCTGGCGCTCTCTGCACGGTTTGCCTTCCTGGGTGATTTATGGGCCTTGTCAGTCGGGCAGACTGAACGGCAGAGACAGCTGGAGCGTGCAGCGAGTGGAGTAGCAATCCATCAGCACCGGGTGGGAGTCACCCAGGAATCCATCAAGAGCTTCATCATGGTGACACCTTTGCAAAAGCAGAGAGGGAAACAGAGGAGCAAGATGGAGAGAGAACCAGGAGTGTAAAACCCACCCGGGATTTCTCTGTGCTTTGGAGACACAGGAGTAAAACTAGATGACAGGCGCTGAAAAATATTTTTGGTGTGTGTAGTGACTCTGATGGACCTGCTTTAAGTCACAAATTACAATGTCTCATGCAGCTGAGCAAGGCTCTCTAGTGTCACATGCACCGGCTACAATCAGAAATCTCTCTTCCTCTCTTCCTCTGTAGCCACAGAACATGGGGGCAGGTACTAATTGCCTCTGGGTACAACAACTGGAGAGTTTTGACTGTAAGGCCATTTAATTGTGCGGGGCTGCTGCTGGCAGGAGGAAGCAGCCCCAGCTGCCTCTGTTCCAGGCCGTTCACTGCAGAGGAAAAAATGATGCCCTACAGTCTGGAGAAAATAACACAGAGCATCCTGCAGCTTCTATCAGCATGGGATGGATTTTGTATTCCAACCCAGAGATAGCTTCTCAGCAGATGCCCACCCCCTATACCCACTCAGGGGCAGCAGTGCACACACACACACACATGCACAGGGCCAACTGCAACTGAGTACACGCACACAAGCACCCACAAGCACATCCAAAGACACAAGCAGACACAAAATGAGGCACAAGTACATACACAGGCCCAGAGAAGCATGCAGAGAAAGGTTGGGCCAGCAGCCATCTAAAGTACAGCTGCAGAGTCTTCACACAATGTACAAGCACAGGATATAAAAAAAGAAAGCAAAGATGCACACACACACACAAAGCAGGGACCTATCTACCCATGTGCCCTGCCACCAGACTTGCATGTACCCTGCACCCTGCTCTACAATTCAGTCATCAGACACGGACTGAGTTCCTTAACAAAAAAAGAGCTGCTTTCACCCCAAATGCCATCAGAAAACAAATGAACATGAGTCCTTCCTAACACTCACTGGACACCATGGAGAAAGACGGGGGAAATGAACATGTGATGGAGGGCAGGGAAAGGGGAGAAGAAAAAATGCAATTTAACTAAATAGGGCACAGCAGAACAAGGCACATTATGCTTTCTCGTCCAGAGGCAGCCAGTGACATTGCTTTGATCCATGCTGATTATAGGTTAAGTGAGCTCCCAAAGCCCAGGAAAGGGCCAGGAGGGTGCTCTGGACAGAGGATGAACCAGCTGCAGGGTTGGCATGGAAAGAATAAGCTGGTGAATGAACGGGTTTGGACCCAAGTGGGTAGCAGGGCATCAGAGCAGGGAGGATGGGGATATAGAGCAAGGGCAGCAATAGGGGAGGTCTCAAGAGGCTTTTCTTAGGTGCATCCTGCACTCAGGGTCCTGCACATGCTGTTGACCACCTTCCCCAAGTGCTCAGGTATCCCCAGCCAGCACCACCCAGCTCGATGCATCTTTTCTGCCACTATTTATGCCCCAGCATCACACTGACTTTCACACCCAGGGGAGCTCCTCATGGCCCACAGCAGGCCTGGGGGTGCATCTGCCTCACCTTGAGCAGAGCCTAGCCTGTCTGAGCCACAAGCAGGATATGCTGCCAGCCCACTTTATGAGCCTTTTCTCTCTCTGGCCAGAGAACCATATCCCATGTCCCCCAGGAAAAGCAATGAAGCCTTCTACATTACACAGCCCCCAAAGGACACTATTCCCTTTAATCTGAGGGGAGGGCTGTCCTCCAGCCGCCAGCCCTTTTAATACCCCACTGGTGCTCTGTCTGAAGCACAGGTCATAAAGGCAGCTTTTATTTTTAAGTCAACCTTTGTGTTCAGCCACTAAGGACTCAGACAGAGTGCCAGGCTGCATGGGATACAGGGAGGGGGAGAGATGAGACCCCGGCAGCTTTGTCTGCTTGCAGACAGCTTCAAGGAAAGCCATTCATGGTCAAGATAAGCCAGCAGTTTAGGCCTTCACTGGTCCTACTTGCAGTTTCACTGTGTGACAAATAGGAGAGCAACCTTGACCTAGGCAGGGTTTGGGGTTTATAAATTACTATAGTCATCACTATTATTATTTGTGTGGTGGTAGCATGTAGGAGCCCCAGTCCTGGACCCAACTCTGTCCAGTGCTGTGCGAACACACAATGAAAAACAGTCCCTGCTCCCGAGAGCAAATCCAGCTGCCTCAGCCATGCCCTCCCAGCACAACCTACATCAAAAACCTGAGTTGTGCGGAGATTCAGAACAAGAGAGAAGGCTGACTCCTCAAGTCAATGCCTTGTTGTGCTACAGACTCACAGCGTAACCCTGGGTAAACCACTTTACTTCTCTGTGCTTCTGTTTCCCTCTCGGGAAATAGGGACAAAGCTTAACTCCTGATTTGTGAATGGGAGAGGTATGGGGCTCAGGCTGCTGCAGAGCTGAACAAGACATGATTTCCCTCCATATCAGCTGGGTGGCTGCCAGAGACCATATACACTGGGTTCAGTGCATAATTCCCATACACACGACAGTTCCCCCACTCCTGGCACCCTTGCATGCTATGCGCATATGTATGTATATGTACCTGTCCCATAAAGTGCTGTTGCTGCTACTTTCTCCTGCTTGATGCTCTCTTCATTGGGCTGGAAACTGCCACGGCACTGAAGGTAATTTCCTTTCATTTTAAATAAATAATCATTTGACAATGCAGGCTGCTGAATTCATTCTGCATCAAAGGGGAAATGATTGCACTTCCTGGGCCGGAAAGATGGAGGAGGGAGGCTGGGGTTTATAATTAAATTTGCCTTTCCTGCTTTCATTGTGCATCTTATTTTAGAAACCTCAAAGAACCTTGTGCTTTGGCCTCATGGGAACAAGGAGAGGCTGCCCCTGTTTTTGTCTCCTAATTCTGCTTCCACCACATGACCTGATTACAGCTGCCTGGACAATGCCAGCATGGGGACCTCATTCATTCCGCCTGGATACTCAGCACGGAGATGGAAGGCAACACCTGCCAATTGCCGCCAGGGGAGAGGGCAGTGAGCGAAAGCCCTGGGACATGCCAGGCACATCCTCTGATATGTCCCACACATGAATACATAAGCAGGGCACTCACCTGTGGCAAAGCCATGCCGACTCTGCACCGGATGATGCAGGGCAGAAGGTCTTATGCCCAGTATTTCACTTAGCAGCTGAGCTAAGTGGCAGCTGCAGCTGGTCCCCCTTTGAGGGCACAGTTTGATACATGAGGGTGGAGTGGAAGCACCCTATGCACAGTGAAACCTGGTGGCCAGCATTATGTCCCATGGGGCCAAGAACTGCTAACACCAAGACACTGAGAGTTCACAATAAGGTTCATAATCAGCAGCTTTTTACATTATTGCACTACCTGGACACCCTCCCAGCACTAACCAGCCTCCCAAGTCCTCAAACAGCCTGCACCGAGACACTGGATATGATGGAGGCCTAGTCTGTCATATGATGGTTGCAAAGTCTGTCTAGTGGGGACACCCGAGAGGCTGGGGACTGCATTCGCCGTTAGAGAAAGTCCTCGCATCAGGGAACAGACTGAAATGTTCTTGCTCAGTCAGTGCCAGGTAAACACACTGCAATTCCATCCATAATGAGCTATCTCTTTCAGGGGGAAAATCAGCACTCTGGTATCAGAGAACATTGCTGAGTGTAGTTCATGGGAGCTGTGTAAGTGCTGTCTGAGGAGAGGAGGTTAAAACACAAAGAGCCGCTGGAGCAATTTACCTTTGTGGTGACCCAGGTTAACACCTTCAGAGTCACTATAGATCTCTGGCCAGCAGGTCATCTTTTCCCTTAGCTCAGCCCAACAGAAACGTACATTCTTTGAGCCAAATCCATCCCTGGTTTAACCCTATTGATGTCAGGCCTGACTTCTGCAAATGCCCATTGATTTCAGTAGCAACTCAGTGTCCACAGGGACTTGAATCCAAAGACCTTATGAACTTTTCTTCCTCTTCCCCCCACACAACACACCCCTTCTTCCTTTGTACCAAACCCTTGTACTCCTTCCACCATTCCCAGCCTGTATCATGGGAGAAAAATGGAAATTCACCTTCAACCTTCCTATCCAACTGCATTCTAATTGCTGCAAGGGATTTGGGTGCATCCCAGCTATTCCCATCGCACCGGATCTGGGGCAGGGAGAGGATGGGATGACGAAGCCACATATCAATGGATCCGACTCCACATCAACTTTCATCCAGAAACCCTTCTGCACCCACTGCTGCAGTGACAGCTGCCTGGGGCCTGGGTACATTTTCCTCTCTGTTGCCTCAAAAGCTATCTGCCGATCTGCAGCTGGAGTCACCTGGCCTATTAAAAATAGGGAATAATAAAAAGTGACATTACTATGCATTATAAAAATAATGAAATAGTCTTTTCAATTTGTTTCCGCCCCAGATAGTGGTGCTGATCAGCATTTTATGCAGGATGCTCCTATGCGGCCTGGCACATGTTATTACAGTTATTAATAGTGAGCCATTCCTGGGGGCAGCTCTCTGTGCAGGTACATTTATTTCCTTTGCAGCCTTGTCACCCCCTTGCTGGTGTTGCAGGTCTTTGCCACACAACCCGCCATGCAGGACTAGATGCAGACTGGAAGGCAGGTGTCCTGCACTGCTCCATAGCTTCCTACACAAAGGCCATCCTCATTCTGTCACCCAGAAAGGGCTGCGAGGCAAGATGTATACTAGTGTTACTGCGCTGTCTGAGCCTTACTCCTCCATCTCCTGTTCCTTCCCACTCAGCTGAGGTTGTAAATACTTCGGCACTCACCCATGTCGCCTCCACGTGCCATGCGAATGTGAGCTGCCAGAGAGCTGCTCCTCAGTGACAAGGGAAATTCTGCCCCAAGCTGTTTCCACTAATTCCAGCCATTGCCCCAAATACCCCCAGCCCAGAAGCAAGACAAGCCCCTAATTCTTCTCCTTCAGCCCGCTTGACCAATGCTGCAAGTTCTTCTTTGCATGTCCCCACTACAGGACTAAGGCAAGCTTATGTCCCAAGCAGGCTAATCGCTGAGCTGTGATCGAGCCAAGTGCTCCCTATAGCTGCACCATAAGCTTCAGGTGATCCCTACACTAAGCCTAAGAGCCCCAGGCATTCCCCATGTGCCTCTCCCCCCGTAGACACAACTGTCTCCTCAAGTCTCTTATCCAATGACCACATCCAAATCCCACATTGTGGCACTGAGGAAAAGAATGTGTCAAGCCATCGTTTCAGCAGAAACACCCATATCTAGTCACATACAGGGCTAGAGTATAATGGCCAACCTCACCCCCGACAGGTTTCTACTGCCCCTTGCCCTTTGTGAGAGACCTCCTGTCCCTGCTTCCAGTCCTACTGTCCATCACTGTCCAACAGAAACCTCTACATGGCCAGGTCCTTTGCTGAGCCTATTGTCCTGCAGTCCTAACCCTACCTTCTTTCACTGAGCTGAGCCTATGGACTGTCTCTCACTGTATATTCATTGCTCTTTCCCCGAGCCAACCCCATCACTGCCTCTTAAAGCCTCCTGGGTCGCTGTTGTTTGCAGAACCCTGTCGTGCTAACTGGAAAATAAAAGAAGCCAAGGGATCTTCCACAATTCACGGCTCAGTGAACTTCACCATGATTCCAGGGAAATTAACTGGCAAGAACTAAGGCTACAATTGCACAATACTTGTACAATGCAGAACGGAGGGAGGAATAGGGTCACCACACCAACACTGCTGCAATGGGGAAACTAATCTCTCTTCAGCCTGGTGGAGTGCTTTAAAAGCAGCTAATCTGACAGAGACAGAGGTGACTGACTACAGAGAAATTACTTGGCGTCTCAAGAGCAAGGGGCCCAAGTGATCTCAGCTACATGCAGCAGGTTAAATCCAGAGCAACTGCATCCGCTTCAGCAGAGCTGCTCCAAATTCACACTCCGTGCAAGATCAGGATCTGGCCCAAGACTGCATTGCTGTCTCAGACACTGATGGGCAACAGGAAAGGAACAGTCATGGCCAACAGCTGCTTTGCCAAGTAGAAGTTAGTATTGGCTCACTGTGGTCAGAACTGGGACTATGGCTCGTTGATATCAAAGTCACATAGTTGGCAGAGTTAGGCTGGATTCAGCCTCCGCAAGGGTTTCAGTGTAGGGAAAATAGAACATACATCTGCTGGCAGCGCAAAGCAGGAGATAACATTGGAGGGAGATGAGGGAATAGAAAGCACAGCCCTCCTGGTGAAGCTAGACCACCATTCAGTGAGGGCATGGAGAGCAAAAGCCAGCTACCATAAGCCCCCACTTCAAGGTACAGTTTTATCAAAGCAACAAGGAGTAAAACAGGCCCCAATTAAATCAGTGACAAAACTCCCATTGACTTCAGTGGGGCAGGATCATATCCAAGCTGTCCCCAAAAACCCCTTTGTGATGGTGTGAATGGGTGCACACAATCTGAAAAAGTAAGAGATTCTTGATTTGAAGGCTAGAATAAATCATTAGGACTGTTCAGTCTGACCTCCTGCATAAGGCAAGCCAGAGAATTTTGTCCAGTGACCAAGCTGAGCTGGTTAAGCTACAATATATCACTCAAAAAGACATCCCGTCTTGATTTAAAGACTGCGTGTGACAGAATCCCCACATCCCTAGGCAAATTGTTCCAATAGTTAATTACTTAAACTTTTGCTTTTGTCTGCTAGATTAATGAGCCTTCCACCATCGGAAATCTCCCCACTTCAGTATTTATGGAAGTTATCTGGTCATCTTTTAACCTTGCTTTGGATAAACTAGATTCAGCTCCGCTGGGCTTCACCATAAGGCAGGTTTTCTAGACCTCAAATCATTCTTGTTGTACTCAGAGAAGGCAGGAGATCTGTTTCCCCCACCAGCCCTGGGGAATTTCTTTCAGTTCCCATGTGGTCGTGAGTCTCAAGGCCCAGGATCCTAGTCTGCCTCCTGCAGCTCCGTGTGTGATCAGCACTCAGAGTCCTTACCAGCGATTCCCAGCCAGGGTGCCATGGCACTCTGGGGTGCCTTGAGATCTTTTCAAGGGTGCCATGGGGTGCGCCACAATGCCATCACTGCTGATATGCAAATATGATTCACAAAATAAACCCAGAGATTTCAAATAGGAATCCATAGTGTTAAAACCACTCTGTCCTGTTGCTGGCTTTATGAGTTCTTTGCAACAAAAGACTCGCTCTATTATTTTCTTGCAGATAAAAAGACGAGAGAAAACTAAGAGCTGGCATTTTCTGAGGGGGGCCTTGAGTCCGGTGAGGGGTACCTTGAATCCAGTGAGGTTGAGAACCATTGCCTTATGCCCTTCTGTTGACAGATTCTTTGGGCATGTAGGAATATAACATCTCTAACGTTTCCTCTCTTAGCAGGGATATACTGCTGAGTCTAATTCCAGCTGAATGGAGTGAGGGTGAGTAAATGCACTGCCTGCCTGAATACACTAGAGGCCACCTTGCAAATGGATCAGGACAAAAAAGGGGAGAGATGGAAAGGAAGGTGAAATGACCAGCTGAGTAGACAATGTGTCACAAAACACATATCAAAGGGCTGGCAACCCTCTCCAAATCATTCGCTGTTCAGATACTTATTTTATAATTGTATGAGAAGCAGGCTGATCTAAGAGCCCTAGGTTGGGACTTGGGAGGCATGGGTTCCAGCTCCTGCTCTGCCACAAACTTCCCATGTGACCCTGGACAAGTTACTTTGCCTCTGTGCTCCAGACCCCCTGTTAGCTGGCTAGGGATACCAATCATGCCCGGCCTTGTTGGGTAAGGTAGGGGACAGGCACGAGATAAATACATGAACAGCTGTGAGATGCTCAGATACTGCAGTGATGGGGGTAGGTACATATGTCTGCATTCCCTGGCATATACTCATCCTTCTGAGCTCACTGAATTTCAACCCATTGGCCATAAACCTTGACAGAACTTCACTGGCTGACGCAGTTTCTTTTTGCCATTGGCCAGATAAGTCCCACAGAATGCTTTCTGATTGGAGGAGCACACAACCCCGCCTACTGAGCAAACATAAATGTCACCTCTTGCAGGTGCTTGTGCACGCGACTTGGGACTCTGCTTTCCAGAAGCTGAGAGCCCGAAGTAGATGCCCAAGGAAAGTCAAGCTGGCTGCAGTGAGGTTAGGAGAAACACAGAGCTCCATGGACTGGAGGTGCTTCTGCATTCGATTCTAGGAGAGGGAGCCAATACATTTTAGTCAGAATTTACAGGCAGGCTGCAGCCACATTTTCCAAAGAACTTATTGCCTTGATGAATATGGGAGGGGGGGGGGACTATATTGAAAATCAGCCATTAGTTAGTTGAAATCAAGCAAATTAATCATAGCAATTACTTGCAATGTACTATAGAGCGCTACCTCCCAGCCTCTCAATCTGTGCTGTGGCTTGTTTCATTATTTCATCAACTTAATTTAGGAATTGTGGCTACCTTTTTTTCCTCCCCTCTCTCTACCCTGGGAGAGCTCACAATGCAGAATAATGGGTAAAATATCTCAAACGCTTTCACAATGGCCACAGTGCAACCCAGCCAAAAAAGATCACTATACGCTAATTTGGGTTTCCTGCCTGCCCAGTCCCCAACCCCTTGCTTTTTCATTCTCCGCACAAACTTTCACATTTCTCCCCAGCTTGAAATTAGCATTCCTTTAAAATGTTTTCATACTCTCAAATTGTTTCCTAAATGTGCATATTAGCTAGTGAAACAGCTTGCCTTAGTTACTCTACATGCGCTAACATTCATCTCAGCAAAAACCTATTACACTTAATATGCCTTTGCCTCACTCCTCAGGATCATAAAATCCAGGGGCACTAATGAAACCAGCTCCGTGACTCTTTACATGGGAACTAGAGAGTTCAGAGTGTCAAACGCTCGTTGTTTGGGACCAGATCATCCAGAGAGACTGAGAGCGGGAACACAGGCACTGACAACCATTTACTCAAGGAACCCCCTAAACATCACTTCAACCCCACACACAACTGCAAGGCACAGAACCAGAAACTCCAGGGATGCTACTGGTAAAAGCAGACAAGACAAAAGCTTTGCCAACACCTGGTCAAGTAGTTGGTTGACATATATGCTCAGAGGATCCTAGGACAATGCTAGGACTTCCTATAGAAAAAGGCAAGGGTCTCCCCCAAGGGTCCTTGCCATCTTGCCTCAGGGGAAAATGCTTTCCCTGCTCCCAAATTTAGCTCCAGCCAGAAATCTCTGACTTTCCAAAGAACCAGCAGGACTACCTGCACATGCATTAAATGGACCCCAGCCTTAGATGTGACCAACACCCAACACTTCAGAAGGCAAAAAACCCCAAAACCCAGTGGCCTGCAGTATTCATAAAAGGGGAAAAAATCCCCCTTGGCCCCTGCAGGCTCCCCGCACAAGCCCAGAAGCACAGGATTACCAGATTTACCACACTGTAAGAGGTAAATCTCCACACCCAAGACCTCCCTGGCCTATCACACTATCCTTTCAATAAACTTATTAAGTTTGATCTTAAAGCAGTTCAGGTTCTTTGCTCCTCTGCTTTGCTGGTGTGAAGGTTTTGCAGGCAGCCATGAATGCCACTCAGTTCAAAATTCAGCCAGGTCCACAAATACACTTCACAGATGACTCTGGACAAAGTCATACAATTCCACGGCTTTGTCCCCTGGGGGAACGATGCCACCTTTGCACAGCTCTCCACAGTCAAGTAACACTTGAAAGGAACACTGTGAAGCAGGCTTTCGCCTGCACTGACCATTTGAACTAGAAATAAAAACGGTGCTTCTTGGGGGAAAAGAGGTGAAAACACAGACTCTGATTGTATTAATATAGTTTCCTTGTTTTGCTCATGGCAGTGAGAATGCTTTTTGCTAGACTCTAATGGAATCATTATGCCTGCTGGCCTGTTTTTCCGAAGTAACCCTGGAAACACACTGAAGAACATGGGAGACAATCAGCTTTCCCCCAGCCAGTGCATTCTGTTACAGAGGCTCTGACTAGGTGATGGACCAAGTGAATTTGGTATTGTGCTGGGGCTCTGACTTTGTGATGGACCAGGAGGTATATCCAGCTGGGGCCACCTGCCCCATTCCTACCACGCTGGATATCCAGCTGGGGCCACCTGCCCCATTCCTACCATGCTGATGTAGAGAAAATGTACCCAGATACCTATCTGTTTAGTTAGCTTCTGTCATTAATTGTACAGGTTGCACACAGGTTCATACAGACTCTTTGGGAACATACCCACTGAATATCAAGCCCATCCCACGTCAGCCCTGTGTTCTCTGTAACCATAACCATGCCAGTCTGTGCCCAGAATCAGCACTGAATCTCCATTAGCATGCAGCTCCCTATACCTGTTATGCATCAGGGCAGCCTTCTGTTCCATACCTACTCAGGTGCCAGCAACTAGGATGGGCACTGGGCATCACATACAAGTCCCTCCATGCCTTGCCTTCCACCTGTCTAGCATGGGTTTCCTTTACCTTCCCACTTGCAGCCCCACACACAGAGCCAGAGGCTTCCTGCAGGTCTTATTAGCTTGGTAGAGCCTTGGACAGTTGGACCCGATCCTCCTCTCCTGCTAATCTACATCCACGTGGCTTCAGTTTCACTGGAGAATTGAGATTGGATCCTGCCTCCCTTCCCCACAACACCAAGCCCAAGGAAAACAGAGCAGGGCCTGCTGGGCAGGCATCCTGTTGATCTGAAAACTGCTGTGTCTTGGAAGATCAGAGCATTGCCATCACTGGTCTCTTCTCAAGCCACACCATTTGTAAAATACACTTTGGGGGTGGACTGGACATTAAACATGACTAGGTTTGGTTCCTGTGTTTAGTTGCGGGGTGTGAAGCAGAGAGGCTTTGGCACCTAGACTGGGATAGGGCCAAGTCAGATTGCAGGGGTGCTTGTTTTGGAGAGCTGCAGGACGGTTTGGGCATCTGGGGTAATGGTTGCTGGGCTGGAGAAACTTTCTGTAGGCTGGGAAGTGTAATCCTGGGGTAGGTAAGCATGTGCTCCAGAGAACAAGGAGCCATTGGAGTCTGCATGGGGAATGTGCTGCCAAGCTGGCTCCAGTGGCGGAGGGAGCCAGGATGGCAGGTCTGTCAGTGGCAGGCGAGTGTGGGAGTCTGGCAGCTGGGAGAGTGCATGTAGAAAGCACGGCATGAGAGTTGTGTGTATCCTGATCAGATCACTGCTGTTGCTCTACCAGAGAGGGGGTAGGGGGAAGACTTTTATCCATGCATCTGCAATGCAGTAAATGTGCAGACTCCCAGCACCCTGGAGAAGCAGAATGGGCCAGTGCTGCCCTCCCCACACACCCCCAGCCCAAACCTCCCTGCTTCCAGCTTGCAAATCCAGCCTGGCTATTGAGATTCCCCCTCCCCTCCTCTCCACACCTACCTGCCTGCTGGAGAACATGTAGTGGGGGCAGAGGATAAATCAGGGGCTATATCAGAGTATTCCATCCCTGACTGTGTAAAGAGCAGCTTTTGTGACTTCCTGATGTGATTTACCATACAATGACAACCTTTAATGTCCGCCGGTGTTATAATCTACTTTATCTTAATACAATCTTTCCCTGCTGAACCCTCCGGAGTCTTAACAGCTATTTTCAATGGAGTTTTTTTTATTATTATGACTTGATACTGTGATTACTGTCGCACTCCTGCTCTTTGTGGAAGGGGAAATTAATAAGTTTTTTCTTAAGCACTTTGCAGCAGAGTGGAATACCAATCAGCCCCGAGCCGGGATCCTGCGCCTGCTGGATTCAATTACCAACCTTTGCTCTGACTTTCCAAGACACAGCAGTTTTCAGTTCAACAGCATGTCAGCACAACTGACCCACTCTGCTTTCCAGGGGTTTTGCATTGTGGGGAGGGAGGCTTTCCCTCTCACTGCATATCTTGTGGTAGGCCCCACAGAAATCTCCTCCTCAATGTCTCTCCCACCAGCCTCTGCTGCACGTCATTCCTCAGTGGAGCACAAGGCTACTCTCCACCCCAGCCCAGCTTCATTCACCTCCCTGCCCATCAGGGACCCACTGCATGACTGCCCCTACCTTTCCTCTCCTCAGCAAGGAAGGGGGTGTCATACAACTGCTTTCCCTCCACCTCCCAACTTCTCAAGTAGTCACAACTCCACTCCTTACTTCCCCTCCCACCATTCTTTACTGCACGGCATTCCTCAGCTAGTCACTGTTCTGCCATCAACCTGTCCTCCTTTACACTCTGGGAGTAACTGCAACAGCCCCTCTATCTCCCAGCACCTCAAATAGTCACTATGCCTGCCTCAGCATCCGCAGCCCAACTCAGGAAGCTCCCATCTCAGCGTCCCCTATCTCTTCTTCAAGCATGACACTGGGCCATCTCTCATTTCCTCCACTAGTCCCTTGGCACTTTCACCATGTCCTTGTCTATGGTGCATGCAAAGAGCAGACAAAACTCTGCTGGAGCACAAGCACCAAGAGTCGTCCTAGGCTAGCCCTTGAACTGCCTGATCTAGTTTCCACATCATGAACCGCTTGCTGATCATGGCCCTGTGAAGGGCTCCCACCATTCTGTGGCCAGCCCTCCATCTGTCTGTGTAAAGACAGAGCCAAGCAAACAAACCACACGACTCCTCAAACTTGCTGGGGCCAGCCAACTCCCTGGCTTCTCCACAGGTGTTGGCTGGCAGAAGATGAGAGTGCAAGTACACTGCATGCCATATAGCAGAGCTCAAACCATGCTGGATCAAACCCTGGTAATTCAGGAGACAGCCTCCTCCCTTGTCCCAGTGCTATCAGTATCTTCTCTGACAGGGGTTCAGCCAAATCACAGGACCTCAGCTCTGCCAGCTGAATTCTCACCCTGGCTATAGAGCATCTGCTTCTTGCCTTGGAGATGTTATTTCTGTTTGGGATGCTCTTTCGTCCATCCTGAGAAATCCAGTCTAATCTCTTACTGTTGCATTTCACCCTGCCCTCATGGCCACTGCTGCTAGATCCCCTCCAGACTGTTGTCCTCAAGTCAGAGAGAGAATCCCCCACTCTTGCTCGCACCCCTTACTCATTGATTTGCTACTCAGAGGAAGAGAAGCTCTCCAGTCTGCAGTGTTACTGCACAGGGGATCTGGGCAAGCATGTAAGCCTTACAACCAGGGCCAAAGCAGCGAGACAAGGGCTCATGCTCATCTTCATCTCTGCCCAACACAGGGACAGGAACTCCTGACTTCTGCCACCCAGGCTGCACCCACTGTGTGAGTAGAGAAGCCCTCTCACCTGCAGTAGCAGCCTCGTCCTTTCACCAGCATTACTCTGCATTCCCTAATGTATTTGAAAGGGAGCAGCACTGTTCTTGCACCTTGGACTGGGTTCTCTCCTGCCCTGGACCTTCTCTCATCCCTTCCAGCTGTGCAGAATGGGAGTGAAATGCATCCGCTCTGGTCAAATAGCATGAGATCTCCTATTTGCACGGGCATAAATGAACAAGGGTTAGGGGGCAAACGGATGGAAAGGCTCTCGTTTACCTCCATTTCAAACTCTTCCTGCACTGCCCCCATCCAGCCTCATGTGCCAGCAGGATAAACACCGACTGGGTGAACAGCCAGGCTTGGAGCCCAAGCCCTGGAGCCAGTGCCAGCATTGATCAAACAAACTGCAAAAAGTAAACAAAGTTCCTGCGATTAGTCAACTTGATGGATGCCAGTAGGTTCATTTGTTTCCTGCAAAGATGCCAATAGCCTAACGGAGCAAACATCAAGCCATTATGTAATAAAACTATACAGGTAATTAAAAATCTTCCGGCAAGCCTGCAAAGAGAACATCCTCTATTAACCATTTCAATGGAGCAAGAGGATATGGATGTTAAGGATTCTCTTTCACTCAAGACAGGAGATGGCTTCTCAGTACTAGAGCTGAGCCAGTAATTGATAGTGAACCACACATGCCTCAAATCTGACTTTGCCTTCTCCCTGGGAAATATATACCAGTATTTCACTGTATTGCCTAGAGATACCAACTGAGATTGGGGCCCAGGGGACTGGCTGCTGTACAAATGCATAAGAAACCAATTTGGCCCCAGAAAGCTTTGGACTAAATAGTCAAGACAGTCAAAGAGGAAGAAGAAAGGATTGTTAATTATCCATGTTTAAGAGGGAGAACTGAGGCACTAGCTGAACAGGCCCATGTCTACACTACCTCTCCGCCACTCCGCACCTGCTCACTTCTGCTCTGCGTCCGTGCAAGTCAAGCACTTATGCAGCACGCAGTTTGGAGGGGTCCTGAGTGAGCACCCCCATGTGCCAGGGAACCTGTAAGCAGTGCTTGGCCTTAAGCTAAGTGGTGGGCTTCTTTCACAGCAGTCCCCCCCCAGGCTCAGCATAGCGATGGTATACACGTGGCTGGAACGACTCACCCAAAGTCACACAGGTCAGTGGCTGAACTGAGAATGGAACCAAGACTCCTGCTCCCAGCACTAGACTTCAGCACAGAACCTCTGGCTTAAGTAGTGGCCCATCTGTGATGCAAGTTTCCCTAAAATAATGGGAACCTCTCCACAGGGAAATGGATCTGGCCCACCTGTACACGGACACCTAGGAAAGCAAGGTCCAGACCAATTTCCAAACTCAGTTGCTTCTGCTGCTGCCCTGTTCAGAGAGAGAGAAAGAGAGAGAGAGAATACTTAGAATATCTATATATTTGACAATGGGAAAGTGTATTTTGGTTGCCCTCCCACAGCTCAAACACAGCTACAGGGATTTTATTCAAGCTGTCCAGAACAATTCATCTTCATTGAGAGACCCAGCCTGAAAAATTTCAGACCCAGAGGTGACATTTTCAGGAAGTTATAAGGGCGTGAAATCAGGGGAGCTGTAATAGAAAATAGTTTGCTGTGTTACAATACAACTTGTCGAGGTACAAGGGACACAGAGCGATGGGCAACATGCTGAGCAAAGCCCCCAGCGGAGATGCTGCTTGGACCAGAGGTTCTCAACCTTTTTAGACTCAAAGCACCCCTTGTAAAATGTCAGCTCTCAGCTTTCACTTGTTTTTCAACTATGGAAAAATTATAGAGCAAATCTTCTGTTGCAAAGAATTCAAAAAGACCACAACAGGTCAGAATGGTTTTGACAGTACAGATTCCTATTTGAAATCTCTGGGTTTATCTTATGAGTCATGTGCAGGTGTTTGTCATGGCATCCAGGCTGAGAATCTCTGGTCTACACCCATGGTTACAGTTCAGTTTAATATCCACATCTCACAGGGAGTCAAGGGCTCTGTCCCAGGCAAGGCTCATGGCCTTTCCACACAGGTGAGTAAAGCAGGAGGTGCTTTGCAGAACTGGAGTGTTTCCCAGAGCAGCTGGGGTCAGAAGGGGAGAGCTGTGCTTAGCATTACCCCTGGGAGGCCCCTCAAATGCAAGAGGGCCCAGGTTGCACTAATTCCCCCATGGAAAAATCCACGCATTAGCACATGGATCACCCAACACTGTTTGAGGGAGATGGAGAAATCATTTACTAGCCCTGGGGCCTTGAAGATTGGGTTGATTCCAATCAGACTTTTCTTGGAGGGGTGAGAGATGTGGAAACAGGGGAAATTTCTCAATTGTTTTCTTGAAAAGTAAGCATTTTTGTACCTTTACAAATTGGGCTTGAAGGGGTTAGTTTCTCTCTGGGGCACAGGGAAAGCAATGTGGAGCGTGCTGTGTAAAGGAAGTTGCGATCAAGACCTATCAATAAAAACAGAGTTCCCCCGGAGCCACAACAGAAGACCACTGGCCAAACCATTAACTTGTAACAGATGCCTGCTGAGAGGGTCAGAACTGGTGAAACACAAGACTGGAGCCTCGAGCAGCGAGCGGAGGCACTAGCAGACCGCAGTCAGACGGGCTGCCAGGGCCACTAGCTGCACCGTCACCCTGTCACCGGGGCTCTGAACATTGTGCTTCATTTGGCAAATAAATGCCGTTTCCAAAGCTGTCCTGTGTCATGACAAACATCTCCAGGTTGTACAGCCCTCCCAAAGCCCAGTGATCAAAAAGGTTTCCAGTTGCTTTGAAACTGTTGAGGGATACTTGGGGAGACAGAATGGTGCTGGACCCAGGCATGGAGATCTGGGAATGCAGGGTTCTTCATGGCAAAAGGTGTAAA
Organism: Crocodylus siamensis; assembly: GCF_052110815.1. Taxonomy (NCBI): domain Eukaryota; kingdom Metazoa; phylum Chordata; order Crocodylia; family Crocodylidae; genus Crocodylus; species Crocodylus siamensis. The sequence continues at coordinate 11,086,494 of NC_143406.1, read as the reverse complement.
AGCAGGAGCTAGCACTAAGAGGTGCAGTCTCAGAGAGGATAGTCCAAGATCAGAGGCAGCCCACACCCTACAGATCAAAGAGAGCACCCCAAATCAACGGCACACCAAGCCCTGCCAATGTTTAAATCAGGCTCAGAGGGGAAGGAGAAGCTGTCTAAACGGTATGAACCGTCTAAAACAATGGGGAGGAGCAGAGTTTATTGAGGCACTTAAACCGTGTCTCTCCTCTGCTTTTATGTGGAGGAATCACGAGGTCATTCAAAATCAAGGAGAGAAACCAGAGGGAGGAGGGAGGAGTGCACGGGGTGATAGACAGCCAAAAGCTCTGGCTGGACCGACAGACAAACAGGCTCCCTCCTGAAATGAACTACGGGCTTCAAACTCTCTAGGTATGGTTAGAACCAGCAGCTTAAACCCGCCAAAGATGTAAGTAAGCTCTGCGCCAGGCTTGCAGCTCGCTTGATATGGGAGGCAGCAGTGTGGGAGACGGGCTGGTGCCAGGCAGCCGCAGAGCTTGGCACAGCCCCACTCCCACGCTCCTGCCTCTCTGGAGCAGAGGGCACAGAGCACAGGCAGCTGCTCTGCTGAGGCCTGAGCGCTACAACAGCACAATGGAGACAGCCTGCCAACGGCTCGCCTGGCACGCTCCCAGACTGCCCGGGGTACAGTCTGCCATGAAATCCTAATGGGAGCAATGTTCTTCATTTCCATAAAGGGCTTTTCTCTGAAGAACCGGACCCCGGGTGCCCTGCAGATGGGCCCACTCCTATAATGCAGCCAGCCTGCAGCTGCCACCTCCACAGAGCCTGAACACTATCTAGTCTGTCAGGGCAGGAAGCAGAGAGGAACGTGTCCCATTTAGATGCACTTAGCACTTCACCAGGCACCCTCTTAGGGGCTTAATGCAATTCCCATTGAAGCTAGTGGAAGTCATTCCACTGGCTTCAGTTAAGAGCTGGATCTGGCCCTGGCCCTGAGAATCAGCCTTCCTAACAGCCTTTTGCTAAGTGCTCTAAAACTCCTGGTTTCCCTTACCTTTAGTACAGCCAAGAAGCGTCTCCTTCCTAAGGAGAACCAGCAGAAACTACCGCCTCCACCCAACACAGCAATACCTAGGGACACCTGCTCTGGCTAATGACATAACTGGCAACCCCAAGAAGAAGGCAGGGACTATGGTGCTGTCTACAGCTAGAGATTAGACTCAGCTTAGTGCAAGAGGCAGTGCTCAGTGGCTAATACAATAGCCTAGGAGGCAGGAGAATTAAAGCTATTCCTGCCTGTGCCACTGACCTGCTGTATGGCTTGGGGCAAATCATTTTACAGGGTAATAATTATTACGGGGGCAGTAATAACCACTGACTCAGGGATCATTCATTACTGTCTCTGCCTCACAGGCTGTTCTGCTCAATAAGCACCATCCCACCACTCAAGCTGCTTACACCTAAATAGATCACAAGCAGACAAGACGCTGGAGAGACAACAGGCAGTGGCAGAAATGCACAGGTTGAGGTTATGTAGACAGGACGACAGTTCGATCATGAAGGTTGTAGTTACTTGTGGGGACCTCAGGATGTCAACCAGGGAAAGAGCATGGGGTGCTGTACCTTTGGAGAAATGCCACTGGACACATGCCTGGGCAAGCTCTCTCATCCCTTGGGGAAAAAAACACCTTCAGTCAAAGATGAAAGCCACAAAGGTCCCTGAACCACAAGCAGCAGCACATCACATCTGACCTTTTCTACCCTGCCTTTCAAAACAGCTCAGAAGCAATCTTTTGAATGTGAAAAACACAAATGTCGATCTCGGGAAAGGTACAGCCTGAGAGAGAAGGAGCAGCAGTCCTCCTGGGGAGATGAGGCACAAATAGATCAGCACGGAGACTTAATTTCACCAGCCCCCCAGAAAAACAGGGTCCCTGACACCTGTCCTACCTGCGACCTCCAGGTACTAACGCAGCACAGATAATAGTCGCACACTCTCAAGCAACATGTAGAGGGAAGTAGCTGTGAAATTATGTCAGGCTAGGATTTAGGGAAACCCAGCATAGCAGAGGCTTTGTCAGCCAGTTAGAGAGCAAGAAAACCAGAGTGAACCGCAGGGTCTATGTCCAACTGCCTCAATCCTTAATCCCTTTTATACTCATTATAACCACATGCTTATGCTTTTCTGCCACTACAAAAATAAGAGCAGATCTTTCTGTTTCTTTCACATACCAAAGGATATTTTTGTATCGTTTTAAAATGGCTTGTTTCCAAAAACATAAATAAGGGAAAAACAGCTAGGGTTGGGGGGAGCAGTCTGAATGGAGGAAGCATAGCAGAATTTCTGAGAGGAGCTGTAGCTGCCCCACCGGTGGCAAAGTAGCTTTGGTGCTGGATGGGGAATCTCCTAAGGCTGCCGGCATGCTGACATAGTTAGGAAATAATGTCTCTGAATGACTTCTCTGCAATACAAAAGAGCTGGAAACAACAGCGCTGACAGGATCCAAAGCTGGAACTTCAGATTTTCAGCTTTGACAACAGAATTATTGCACATTATTCTTTCTAAGTAAATTAAACCCATTAATCATCATAATTAGTAATGCTCCATGTCAGTGATATGGTAACAGAGCTAGTCATTATGCTGTACTATTAAGAAATTAAAGTGTGACACTACAGCCACTACATGCTGCTGCTGTCACTGGCTGACCAGGCTATGTTAAAAGCCGGTGGGTAAGGAGACTTTCCCACTGCAAAGAGAGGTGGGGGTGGTTGGAGTTGGCACCTCTTCTCATGGTCATAGCTCCCAGGATTTTGAAAGAGAGAAGGTCAAATTCCTCTCTGCTGAGACTCCACTTGAGTCAATAACTATCACATCAGGGATGATTTTGGTCCATTAATTTTCTCTCTTGCCTTGTACTTGGGGGGCGGGGGGGTCACCCTAATTTAACTGCTTTGAGTTTCCTGCCATGCCCCACTTCAGGGCATCACAGGCTGGCTGAAGGCAGAGTCCACCAGTGCTCTGCGCTTCAGTGCCATTGCTCTAGCACTGTTTTCCCCAAAGTCTTCTTGACCTAATTTCAACGTGCACATTTGTTACAGCTGCATTATTGTTATAGTCGCACATTATCCTGAGTTCATTTATAAAAGGCTTAATAATTAATTGATGTTTTGATAAATGACTAATCATGAGGTCAATACATGCCTTATAGCCACCTGTAACACCTTCTACTGAAGAGCTTCTAAGCATCCATACACATTTGGCATGCCTGTAACTCATTTCTACCATTCCTATTAATAATTGTTAACCCCTTTATAAACCATGTATAAGCAGACGCTGAATATTAGGTGTGACCCATTATTATTTCATAAAATCATAGGAAAGTGCAGTTGGAAGGGACCTCAGGAGGTCACATCTGGTCCAACCCCTGCTCAAAGCAGGACCATCCCCAATTAGATCACCCCAGCCAGGGTTTGTCTAGCTGGGTCTTGAAAACCTCCAAGGATGGAGACTCCACCACCTCTCTGGGTAACCTGTTCCAGTGCTTTACTAGCCTCCTAGTGAGAAAGTTCTGCCTAATATCCAACCTAAACTCCCCTTGCTGTGACTTGAGCCCATTGCTCCTTGCTCTGTCAGCTGCCACCACTGAGAACAGTCCAGCTCCATCCTCTTTGGAGCCCCCCTGCAAGTAGTTGAAGGCTGCTATTAAATCCTTCTCAGTCTTCTCTTCTACAGGCTAAATAAGCCCAGTTCCCTCAGCCTGTCCTCAGAAGTCATGTGTCCGAGGCCCCTACCCATTTTTGTTGTTCTCCGTGGGACTCTCTCCAACTCATCCACATCCTTCCTGTAGTAGGAGGCCCAAAACTAGACACAATACTGCAGATGTGGCCTCACAAGTGCTAAATTTGTATCATAGTAGTACCCAGAAGCCACAAGGTTTGGTGTGTCCACGGTGCTGTACAACCCAATGGAAAGACTATCCCTGCCCCAAAGAACCTATAATCTATATATTTTGTGACAGAGTTGTGCCTTCCTCTCTTTGAAGCCTATCTGCAGAGGAAACGAGATGCTTACTAACAAATTCATTACTTTAAATTATTTATCAAAATATGTCACTAATTCCATTTTCTCCATTAGCCCATCTGGGTTGCTTAGTTACAACTGTCATACGGCATTGTTTCTATTTCCTGATTGGACATGCCAAGAATTCTCCGATTGCATCTGATGCCAGTGCTGAAAGGAAGCGGATTCAAAATTTCCTTCCCTCCTTGTTTGTGCGACTAAGATTTAATGATGTGAATGTTATGAAAAGACAAACACAAAGGGACATATCCAGCCAACTCATGCTGAGAGCTCCTTCCTCCCACTGCTGTCAGTGGGATGACTTGCAAGGGGTACAAAGAGGCTGAGGAAGAAAATCTTGTACATAAGTGGGGATCCTTTTGCAGATATTCATGTATCTTCAGAGAGGAGGTGTGTGCTTGTGCATGAAACATTGTATGAACATGCAGTGAGAGCTCCAAGAAAGGTAACAGCTACCCTTACTAGCTACATCTTTTACTACATGCTGTTTCACAGGGGCCAAAGTTTCTACAGACATATTAGAGGCATGTTTTAAGCTGAAAGTATCTTCTCATTGATCTGGGACTCCAAGTCCTCCCTATACCTCCTGCACCCCTTGACCCTCTTCTTATAACACCTACCCCACGGCTATACGTTGCCCCACTCTCCTTGTTGTAAATACCTGCTTCTGCAGGCTACTTGGCTGTTGCACCCAACTCCAGTAGCCCTCTTGGTCCAGCTAAGACAAAATTTGGGTCTCAGAGAAATATATTCCAATGTTGGGAGCTCCCCCTAGTGCTACAAGGAGCTCTCATGACTGGCCATTATCAGAGCTGCAGGCATGGTAATTTGAGTTGGACACAAGGGAAATGGGCAGCTGTAATAAGATAAAGAGCCTTTCCACCCAAGGTCACTGACTGGAATTACTCTCAGGTCATTAGCAACTAAACTGTGTTAGCATCTGATAGTCAGTTGATGGCTTATGCCTCATCAGCAGTCTGTACTACGGCTGTTCAAGCCCGACCCAAAAAGGCAGCACAGGTTGTGTTGGTCTGAGAGCTGGAAAGCCAGAGAGAACCACAGCATCTGTCTGTTTCCAGCAGTATTCATAAAGAATCTCCTTTATATCCATCACAGCCAGCTCCTTGGCTCTTCTCTTCAGTGAAACATTGCAGTCATCTCAATCCAGTTTGTGCTACCCTTGGTCAATGCTACGTTTTCAGAAATCATGGACTGAACAGACCATAGAAAATTGGACTCCTGGAGCTAGAGACAAATCTGTGCATATTAAGCTGAAACACACTTGACTGAGCAGCTTGTAGTTACTACCCCTGTTCCGTAGATAAAGAAGACCATTGGTTTCCCGTGCTGTCTGCACACCGTCCATCAGCAGGAGTTGTTAAAATTGAGAAACAGAGGCTAATAAAAAGATGCCTGATAAGAATACAGCAACTTTTTATCTCCAGTATCTGGCTGCCTTTGTATCCAGCCTGTAGGACTGGAGGTTTGACGCACAGTATCATGGGTAAGAAGGTAAGCTCTAGCGAGACCATGGTGCGATGGAAGCTTTGGGTACTGCTCCAGTCTCCCGCGGGGTCAATGCTCTAGAAGCCGCCTGTCTGAACAGCACTGGGAAGAGTGATATGTTCTCATTTATTTAAAGGCACCCTCAGCTGACAGCTGTCTGCTCTGTGAGGGTCTATCTAGTCCAGTGCACACTGGCTCCGTGGAAAAAGCTCTGCTCTTTCTGAGTCAAGTTTACCCGAAGCGTGGGTTTCTTAATGTGGTTTTAAGATGTGTGATGGACAGTTTATGATAGAGGATACATACACACACACACACACATATATCCTCTATCTCCACATTTTTTATATATAAATAAAAAAACCTCTCTCTCTCCCCGTGTGTGTGTGTGTGTGTATATATATATATATATATATATATTTTAATTAAAAAAAAAAAAAGTTTACCGCAGGAGTTTCACAAGGAAAGGGATAATCAGCGTTCTGCCCGTCAGTGGCAACTTTCATCCCATGGAGCTCTCAGTATTTGCAAAGAGAGGCACAAAGTAGCTAAGTCAGCTGCTTAAGCAAGTCCACGGAAGAGCCTAATCTCCAGACTCACAGATGCTCACTCTAACCGCTAGAGGGAAGGTGTGATTGAGATCCATAGTGTTTAAAACTTGACCTGTGGAGCTGTCATCCAGCCCATCAGGCTCTCCCTAGATCAGGAAATTTGATGAAGCAGGAGTGGTGGCAGCAATTGCTGCTCCCATACGTTCCTGACTGGTTGGGAGCACAAAGAACCAGATAAGGTGGCCCTGTTCACTGGATTGGACATGCAGGGCCCAATGGAGGCAGCACAGGACCCAATCCTGGTGCCTGGGATGATGTGGCAGGGCTCAATCTTGGTATGCTAGGCCAGGCAAAGGCAGCACAGGACCAATCAGGGTGCACGGGGATGAGGGATGCAGTGCAGGGACAGGTAGTATGGGGCCCGATCCTCACTCCTGGGGACCAATCCAGCCTGCAGACCAGCCCCACACCGTTCATCCAGCCCACGGATCCAAAGGTAGAGCACCCCTGGCCTACAGAATCATGAAGGGTGCAGATAAGGTGAACAGAGAATTGTTATTCACCAAGTCCCAGAATACAAAAACTAGAGGGCACCACTGATATCATCAGGAGGCAGGTTTAAAACAAACAAGATGAAGCACTTTTTTACAAGAGCGCACAGAAGATGTCAATAAACGGTGAGTTGGGGTGACACAGTTGACATAATACCATATATTTGGACTTCCAAAAATTCTTTGACAAGGTCTCCCATTAAAGACTCTTAACTAGGTTAGATGATCATAAGCTTACAGGGAATATACACTCATGGATTAGAAATCGGCTCAAAGATACAAACCAAAAAGGGAGTATAAATGGCCAGTTTTCAGGATGGAAAGAAGTAAACAGTGGGGTCTCTGAGGGATCTCTGCTGGGACTGGTGCTGTTTAACATATTCAAAAATGATATGGAAAAGGAGGTGTGTAGCAAAGTAGCATCTGCCAATGATGCAAAATTGTTCAAAGTGGTAAAGACTAAAGCAAGCCATGAGGAACTACAGAAGGATCTGACAGGATTGAGCAAATGGGCAACTAAATGGCAGATACAGTTCAATGTAGATAAGTGTAAACTGATGCACCTAGGCAAAAGTAACCCAAACTATACCCACACTATGATGGGCTGTGCATTAGCTGTTACCACACAGGAAAGAGATGTAGGAGTCTGTGGGCAGTTCACTAAAAACATCAGCTCAGTGCTCAGCAGCCATCAAAAAGGCAAACAAAATGTTAGGGATTAAGAAGGAAAATGTATCATTATGCCCTTTATGAATCAATGGTGTGTCCACACCTTGAATATCATGACCAGTTCTGGTCCCCACACCTCAGAAAGGATATAGAAGAACAAGGTAAGGTCCAGAGAAAGGCAATAAGGACTTTTAGTGGCATGGAGATGCTTTCATATGAGAAGAGACTAAAGAGGCTAGGCCTATTTGGTTTAGAAAAGAAATATGTGTGGGGAGGATGTGATAAGGGTTTATAATATACTACTGATAAATGGCAAAAAGAAAATAAATTGAATTTATTATTTAAATTACCATCACTTACCAGACAAGAACTCAGAGTCACAAAATGAAATTAGTAGGTAGTAAGTATAAAACTAAAAAAAAGGAAGTTCTTTTTCACACAGTGTATAAAAAGTGTGGAACTTATTGCTACCCGATGTGGTGGAAGCCGATCCTTTAGCCCAATTCAAAAAGAGATTGGGCACATTCTCGGTAGAAGAGGGCATCAGTCGCCATTGAGCACAGGAGTGAGGGGCACAGTCCCCGAATCAGAACTTCCTCGACCTTAAATGGTAGAGGCTGCGCGTGAGAGGAACAGTGTGGGGGGGAAAAAAACCCCCTGGTCATACCCCATTCATTCTCCCTTTCAGCACACACTCTCTGCCCCCGTGTGACCAGGATACTTAGCAAGATGGACCTATGGTCTGCCCCAGTAAAAGGTGATTCTTATGTTCTTACTAGCAGAACTCACTGCCACGGAAGGCTGTAGAGGCAGATAGTATAACCAAGTTCAGAAAGGACTAGATAAATTAATGGGGGGCAGGTCCATTGGGAGCTGTTACATACAACAGTCAGAGATGTATCCTTTGACATTCCTAAACCAATGATGATGGACGCCAGGGAGGATATGACAGATGAAACCCTCTAGATGTGCCCTATTGCATATATTCTCCCTCTGGAGATGGGTACTGGGCTAGATGGACCATAGGGATCCTTTTAGGTTCTTATAATCTTAACGGCCTTATTAGAGAGAAACAAGAGATGGTGAGGAACTTGGGGCTCTATTTATGGGGCATAAGGAATAAAATGGAGGGGGAGGCTGTGATGTTTTGCCCAGTGCCTGCTTGTCCTATGAAAAGCACAATTCCATTGATAAAGGTTTTCCTTTCACTAAGCTGCGTTAGACATGAAGCCTGCAAGGGCCTGCTTTCAAGAGGGGCTCAGCACCCCCGTCTCGAGTCACGCTCAATTGGAGCTGCTCTGAGGAGGCAACCCGGGAAGTGCTAAGCATATTCCTGTCTTGCTGCCTTCACAGGAAGCATTCACTGCCTCGCTGTGCTGTGCTCTGATTTTTTAACTTATTGGCCCCATGTACTGCTAATGAGCTGGTATAAAGGCTGACACACACTCAGAATCAGGGATGAAGCTCCATGATAGATCAAGGCCAACAAAAGTCCCAGCAGGGGAGGAAATGCAGCTACTTGGAATAAAAGACAAGAACCCACTTGTCCGCCTGGAAATACCCAAATCACCTCCTTTCCTCAGTGGCCTTTCTCCTCTAAGCCTTCAGCTTGGGGATCCCCTTTGCCCTCCACTGACAGCCCACAACGGCATACAACATCTCCTCTTATTCTGGGTCATTGGCGTGGCTAGGCCTCTTGCCGGTGACTTCAGACAAGTTTTGGATCAAGCCCTTCACCTATGGGAGGAAAAAATGGCAAATATAAAAAGAGAGAAATCCACATTGCTCACCCTCCGGGCCCTAGATTTACTTATTTTTTCCACAGGGAGACTGGCACAGTCTATTTCCCCGAGGCGTTTTATTGGGCCATCCGCAGGAAGCGCGGGGAGCAAATAAGAGTATTTACTGTGAGCTAAAATCACGATGGTTCCACTATAAAGCAGACCGCAATTTTGTTTACCTTCTTGATCCCACTCCTGTGCTTGGGTAACGATTTTACAGTAAATTCTTTCATTTAGTATTTAAAATGCTCTACCTTCCCATCTCTTCTGCTGAGATGGATGTGGATATTCTGAGGCAAAAAACGTTCAGTAGTTTTCTCAGGCTGCAAAGGACATACACTATATTTATTCATCTCTTTCCCTAATTTTGAAATGATGATTTACAGAAACATTTTCGGGCCCCCCCCCCCACAAGAAAATCCTAGTACTTAGGACTTCATTTCTCATGTTTGTAAAATTAAATGAAAGGTTTATGAGTTTCTGTGCTACTTTAAGTTCCTGGAATATTATTGATAAGCCTTCTTCCTCTTCCTGTTGTTACATCTCATCAGCCCTTCAGCCATTATGGGCTTCTGAATCACTGATTCTCTTTGTTGGATCATTTTAATATCTGCCTCCCTAAGATTAACATTAGGTTTTGCTCCCCCACCAAATATATCATTTTCCACACTCCCATTGTGGCTTCAGAGCTGGGCAGGCAATGCATAAATCCCTTGTTATAACAGGAGCAGAATAAGATGGGGGAATCTCTGGAATTGGATAATACACCTCCAGAAATGTGCAGCCTTTAGAAGAACTGAACAAAGGCAGGTTTGAGTGAAAGTAAATTCACAGCTAATGTTATCACTGCAAGGGAGTGAGGATGAAATGTTGGTCACTTCTGGCTCTAAAATGATGAATGGTGCTGTGCTGAACATAAGTCTTCAGAGACTTTTGAGAACCCATCCAAGGACAACTCTCTTGCAGCAGCAGTTATCCCACCATTTTTATTCAGTGGACCATTCTGTAAGAATCCTCCACTATTTGGGTCCTCCACTGACCTTTCTTGGCCAGTGCACCAGCCAGTGCTTTATTCTAGGTGCCGGCAAGAAAGTCCCTGCAGACAGAATCACTGTCATATCCCTCAAGTTCTCGTGTCTTCGGGCCCCTCTCATACAGTCAAGAAGCTGGGCTTAGCAGGAATGCTATACTCTACTCGGCGTTTGGCCAATTCAGCAAGAATGTTACCACGTGCACTCAGTCACGAGAAGCGTCTGTGAACAATTCACAGCACAAAACATGCTCACAAAGGGACCGGTCTGATTAGAGATGATCTGCAAGAGAAAAGAAGCTAACCCATTAAGTGCATTCGTCATCATCTTAGTTGCTGCCTCAAAGAGCTTGCATTTATACAGACCAGACAGACAAGAAGCAGCAATCAGCATTTTTGCCCAAATGAGGAGACCTGCAAAACCAAAGCTGAGCCCAGCTCTATCTGAGGCCACCCTGAGCAGAGCACACAGCCATTGAGAGCCTGCCCTCAGTACCCCACTTGCTATAGGTCCCCCAGCTCACCTGCTCATGTGGACTTCTCTCATGCAGAAGGTCCCATGCCTGGCCTGCTGAGTCCCAGACACAACCCAAGATCTGCCTGCTGTTTCTCTCTGGCCTTCCCATGAAGAGGGATTGTAAGAGACACAAGGATTCAGAAAGCTGCCCCTCCCACCCAAGAACACAGCTGCTGTCTTCCTAATAGAGACACTGTCGCTGTCAGCACTAATATAGAGATACATGCCGCCTCTCCAAAAGGCTTCAGTCTGAACGGATTCTCCAGAGCACGGGGCACATGAGCCCTTTAGATTTTAATCCTTTTGCTCTTTAATCTTTTTTGCTCATGGTCTTATCATGCGCTGCAGAGTTTCAGGCGATAAGCCCACAACAGAAGGAGGTAAATCTCCCCTGTAGACAAGAGAAGAATCAGAATTTCCCAAGCAAGGGAGAGAAATTACTGGCTCGTCTTCCTGAGAACTGGCAGAACGAGGAATCAGCAGCAGGCATGTCCTCCAAGCTAGACTCTGTGCAGAAGTGATCACTCAGGCTAAGACCAGGGCCTGAACTTCGCCCTCACGTACCCACCTGGCCCTTGTCACCCTAGCATCTAGGCCCCTCAGGCCCCACAATGCCCTTCTCCTCACAATATTTCCCAGAGTAGGGTGAGAGGAGGAAGGGTTGTGCCCATTTTACAGATGGGGTAAATAAGGCACAGAGAGGTTATGCGACTTGTCCAGTGTTATAGATTTCATACACATCAGGCTGGAAGGGACCTCGGGAGATCATCGAGTCCAGCCCCCCGCCCGAAGGGCAGGAAGTCAGCTGGGGTTATAGGATCCCAGCAAGATAAGCATCCAATTTACTCTTGACGGTGTTCAATGTAGGTGCTTGAACCACCTCCGCTGGCAGGCTGTTCCAGACCTTGGGGGCTCGGACAGTAAAGAAATTCTTCCTTATGCCCAGCCTGAAACGGTCTTGCAGGAGTTTATGACCGTTCGACCTCGTCATCCCTTGGGGCGCTCTGGTGAACAAACGTTCCCCCAGATCCTAGTGGTCACCCCTGATAAACTTGTAGGTGACCATCAGATCACCCCTGAGCCTGCGCTTTTCCAGGCTAAAGAGTCCCATGGCTCTCAGCCTGTCATCGTAAGGTCTGTTTTCCTGACCTCTGATCATGCGCGTGGCTCTCCTCTGGACTCTCTCAAGCTTCTCCACATCCTTTTTGAATTGTGGAGCCCAAAACTGGACACAGTCCTCCAGCTGCGGCCTCACCAAGGCCGAGTACAAGGGGAGAATGACGTCCCGGGATTTGCTCGAGAAGCATCTATGGATGCAAGCCAGCGTTTTGGTCGCTTTACTAGCCGCAGCATCGCATTGCAGGCTCATGTTCATCTTGAGGTCAACGATGACCCCCAAGTCTCTTTCTTCTGCAGTGCTAGCCAGCGTAGCACTGCCGAGCCTATAAGGATGCTGCAGGTTTTTCCTCCCAAGGTGGAGAACCTTGCATTTTTTGGTGTTAAACACCATCAGGGTCTCGTCCGCCCATTTGCTGAGCTTGTCCAGGTCAGCCTGGATCACCCGCCTATCTTTTGGCGTGGATGCTTTGCCCCAAAGTTTGGTGTCATCGGCGAACTTGGCCAGTCCACTCCTGACTCCTATGTCCACATCATTAATGAAGATGTTGAACAGTATGGGTCCCAGGACAGAGCCTCGAGGGACCCCACTGGTCACAGGGCACCACGATGAGTGACTGCCATCAATCACAACCCTCCGAGTCCGACCACGGAGCCAATTTCCCAGCCAGCAGATCATGGTGGACCCAAGGCCACAACTGGCCAGTTTGGCCAAGAGGTGATCATGGGATACCAGATCAAAAGCTTTTTTGAAGTCAAGATATATGACATCAATCTCTTCTCCCTCTTCCAAGTGATAGGTCACCTGGTCGTAGAAGGAAATAAGATTGGTCAAACAAGACCTACCCGCAACAAACCCGTGCTGGCTATCCTTTAAGATGTTAGCCTGGGCCAGTCCATCAAGGATGGCCTCCTTAATAAACTTTTCTAAGATCTTCCCCAGGATAGAAGTCAGGCTAATGGGCCTGTAGTTAGCCGGATCCACTCTCCTCCCTTTCTTGAAGATCAGCACCACAAGTAAAAAAATGTATTGAGATGCAAACAGAGGTGTAAGAATAGACAAACAAAAAAAACATCAGCTCAGAACAATAACCTGTTCTTAGCCAACATCTTCAATCCAAGGTGAGTCCTTAGCCAGCTTCCCAGCTTACAGAGCAGAACCGGCCTCTTACCTCGTGCCACAGCCTTCTGTATCTGCCCATCAACTTGCTTTTCTCTGCCTAAGGACTACAGCCCACCTGGAACTGGGTACCTGGGCAGACTGAAGACAAAAGTCATACCCTGAGGCAGACTTAAGTACAGTTGCTTATTTGGCAATTCATGCATGCCACCCCTTCCACTCTAGGTTGCTCACACTATGCCAGCAACTTTGGGCCCCTCCACCCCCAAAGTGTATTTTTACCAGACTACAAACTTGCATCTTTTTTCAGACATGTAGATTCATTAATCCAACATACTGTCTCTCCCCCCTGACTGACCAGCTGTTATTCTTTTGGCTCTTTTTAAAAACAGGAAATGTATCACCACCTGGCCAGATACTGACTTCCCATGCCTCAGAGCACATCTGCATGAGGGACCAGTAAACAGCCCAAGTCACATGCCAGATTTCAGCCACTGCCTCTTCTAAGCCTGAACAGTCAAGAGCCACTTAAGTTAATCACTGCCTTATTAATACTCCCTTGTTTAGAATATAAAGACATGTCAAAATTGCCTTTATATCAAGTACTATAATACATACAGATATGAAAATGGCAAAGCTGAGCGCAGCTTCCTACCAGCTACACACAGAGACTAAACACTGCAGGACTAAAACTAATTAGGAGAATACCCATGCATGCTACATGGTGAATCTCAAGGGCAGCTTGGTTTTAGGCTGAATCCACAACACATGGAAGAGGAGGAAATTTCCTGCAAGTCTCTTAAGTCACAAACTACTGCCCTAAGCACTGGACTGTTTTTTCTCTTTCATTCCTGAACTGAAGCCAAGCACCTACCCCTTCTCCCATCACTACCTCCAGGACAGTTGGTGCCGGTCCCCAGACTTGGGCTGTTTACTGGTCCCTCATCCAGATGTGCTCTGAGGCATGGGAAGTCAGTATCTGGCCAGGTGGTGATACATTTCCTGTTTTTAAAAAGACCCACACCAGGATTCTTCAGCTTAGACTCACCTCTGTGTAGTCTCACAAGGCAAATACGAACCAGCTTCTCTATGCAGACCTTTCCTGACAGCTCTAGCTGCTGCTAGTTGCAGCCAAAAGAGACTGAGAATTATGGATGCCTAAAATAAAGCCCCATAAAGGGGCTCAATTTTCACAAAATGCTCGGCAGCTACCCTCCAAAAACTAGTAACCCATGCAAACTTCAGTCACAGTTTTCTGAGCTGGGACAATAAACTCTCAAAGGCCAAGCCTGTGCCTGCAGCAACACTGGTACTTAACAAGCCATGAGCCAGAGAAACAGCAGCAAACCTTCCAGCTGTGCTGAGTGCAGGGTTGGAAACAAACTTGGCAGCAGGGTGCTGTTCATTCTGTCTGCATGACAAACAGGGAGGAAATAAAGCAAACCGGCTGCCTTTGGGGATATAAACCTCTGCCTGCTCAGGATGCGCTTGCCTTATTAAGCCCACCCAGCCAAGAAGCACAAGGTATCCCACTGAATTTAATGGGCTGGTCCCGGCTTAAAGGTATGAATATGCTTTACTGCCCTGGGTTCTCAGTGCTGAAGATATCGCCCCACAATGCACAGGTAAGCCTTGTCCTGCATCCTTAGTATGAACAAGGCTCATGGCAAGAAAGCCTCTTCTCAGAATGCTTCCTTTCCATGATGCTCTAGATCCACCTTGCCTTCTTCACACAGCTGGACCAGGAACAGGAACAGTGCTAGGCCTGGCAGGTTGGTGATGGGGACACATATCTATTGAGAACTAAGTTGAGACTCACTAAACTCATTCCACTTAAGCCATCATATGGCAATAACCATCAGCCATTTTCACTCCCTGCAGGATTCAAACTGCCTACCCAGTCTAAAAGGCTCCATAGCAGTTTCCTAGGCAATTCTATCCAGAGATAAATCCCACAAATCCTGCCTCATAGCAACACTTCAGCATGTGTGAAATAGCTTGGGAGGAGCTGCAGAGATGCTGATGGCAGCACAGGTAGTGCACTGCTCACCACAGAGGCACTGAAGACCACAGGGGAAGGAAGAACCCTGTACCCACAAGAGATAAGCCATGTGCAGCCCATAGCTTTAAAAAGAATTAAAATCCCCATGAACATTTGATTCTTTCCCATCCTAAGCACTGATACCATGGAGCACAACTCCATCCCACACCTGCATCACATAGCCACAGTCTTTCCCTTGGGAGCCTGGAGAAGACCACAGTCAGCACTCCAGGAGGAAACATTCAGGAATTAGACAGCATCAAGTGTGATCTCAAGATTTTCACAATGCTGGTTCACTCCTGGCCTGCTAAACCACCAGCAGTCCTCTCCATCTTGAATAGACAAACCCCACTTCCCATTACAACTGGAAACCTCAGCCTCCAGACTATTGGCAGACTATAGACTGACTGGACACACAGAAAATGATGCATGTCCCCTCTGGGCAGGCTTGAGGCTCCTCGACAGGGCAGCAAGGGGACAGCTACCTTTCCTGTGGATCAATGGAAGTTTTCAGTCTCTAGTGCTTACAAGGCCATAACCTCTGCGGCACTAAGTATCCTTTAAACAGAAGAGAGACGAAACGTTCCTCTGTGGCTGGCAAGGCTCCAGCACAGAACATCCCTCCTTGCAGAAGGAAGCTGCTTTTCTGACCCTTTTTCCTTCTCTTTGTTCTGAGCCCTTTGCTCTCTCCAGCTCTGCTTCTTGGCAGTAAAGGAGAGAGAAAGAAGGCAGCATGCACATGCTAAGCCCACAGCACAGGGCTTCTGTGCCCCTACTGCAGGTAGACAGATGGAGATCTCTCTTGCATTCACAAAGGACCACAGGAAATCATCTCAGGATTATTCTTGGTCTGCGGGAAGTAGGGGACAGCACATAGTTTCAATGGATGGCTTCAGTGTACTTTCACTGCTCTAACAGGGGCATCCCCGGCAGCTAGATGTGCTCTGTGTAGAGCTTCTCCTGGGCTTTGGAGAAGGGAAGAAAGACAAGGCCACACTGCCTCCCCATTCTCCAGGAAATGTGGTTTGCCTTGTCTTGGGCTTAGGGTGACACTAGGTCTCACAGCCTTTGTGCATCCACTTTCCCTGCCTTTTGTGCATGTATACGCTGGCATCTATCTGTGGGTAAAGGTGCATCACAAAGGGGCCCAAAGCAAACCTCTCCTGATCCCTGCACCCCATCCAACCTCTGGGGAAGTTCGATGAAGAGTTCAGCTCTAGGCCCAGGGCCAGTGCATGTTGGGGCATGTGTGCACAGCATAATCTACTCATTGATCTTCCCATTCAATGTTTGTGTGACAGAGCACAGCTCAGGAGTCCATGAAAGAGAAGGGACTTCAGCCATAATGCAGCCTGGGGATTAAGAAGCCAGCTTTACACAAACCCATCAGGAATCAAGACAATTAGGCACACCTGGGATTTCTTTCTTTTCACTCAGGGAGCATTTTGCTCTTAATTACAGCTGGCGGTAGCAGCAGCCATTGCCTTGTTTGGCTTTGTCTGGGATGAACTTGATTGCATTCAAGGGGGGAAGAAAGCGCTTTCTTATGAAAATCCAATCAATCCAGTGCGTGTCTGCAGCTGTTTGCTGCTCAGAGCACCTGGAGCTTGTTTTAGGAGAGGGAAAGGCGGTGGAGTAGTGGGAAATTCTTGCACTTCTGGCAGAGGCTTCTTGGGAACTCTCCTAATGCAACATCCCTTCCTCCTCTCTCCACCCCACCTTAAGAGAGAGATCAGGAAAGAAATAATCTCACCTCCTAGGGGCTGCATCCCCTCTGCCACTGACTCCTTGCTCTGTTTCTCAATTTTCCCCACCTGTAAAAAAAAAAGAAAGAAAAAGAAAAAGATAATATTGTAATGAATTGCTGTCTGCATTCAAACCACTACCGTCTGCTAACAATTCACCATCCAGTGCAGGGTGTCAAGGGCCTGCAGCAAGATGGTAGCCCTAGACTTCAGGAGGGCCAACTTCAGCAAGTTGAGGAGACTAGTGGGGGAGGTGCTGGGGTCCTTGAGGGCAGGGGAACTCAGAGTCCAGGGCGAGTGGTCGTTCCTTAAGGAAACGATACTCAGGGCCCAGGGGGAGTCCATCCCAACAAGAAGCAAGGGGGGCAAGAGTGCCCGGAAGCCCCCCTGGCTCACGAAGGGCATCCGGGAACACCTGCTTGCCAAAAAGGTGGCGTACGCCCAGTGGAAGGGGGGTGCTACCTCCTCTGCTCGGGCCTGTAGGGGGGCTATCAGGAAAGCTAAGGCAGACATAGAGCTAGGACTAGCGTCCAAGGTCAAGGATAATAAAAAGTCCTTTTTCAAATACATAGGGAGGATGAAGAAGGCACCGGGTAACGTGGGGCCCCTGCAAGGTACGCTGGGCAATCTGGTGGTTGCGCCAGAGGAGAAAGCGGACCTCTTTAACCAATCCCTCATGTCCGTTTTCTTGTGCAGGGACTGGGACTTCCCCGCTGGGATGCCAGATGGACTTGAGGGGAACGCCTTCAGACCTCAGGTTGGGGAGGACCGGGTTAGAGAGCTTCTGGAGGGGCTGGACGTGTTCGAATCAGCGGGGCCAGATGCTCTCCACCCCCAGGGTGTTAAGGGAGCTAGCTGGGGTTATTGTAGGGCCCTTGGCACGGCTTTATGAGCGCTCATGGTGCTCGGGCCAGGTGCCAGATGACTGGAAGATAGCTAATGTGGTCCCCATCTTCAAAAAAGGAAGAGGGAGGACCTGGGCAACTATAGGCCCATCAGTCTTACCTCTATCCTTGAGAAACTCTTTGAGAAGATTCTCAAGAAGCACATCTGTGATGGGCCGGCTTCAGGGATGATGCTCAAGGGCAACCAGCACGGTTTCATTAGGGGGCAGGTCTTGTCAGACCAACCTGATTGCCTTTTATGATCAGGTCACAAAGGCAATGGATGCAGGTGTTGCCCTGGACAGTCTTTCTAGACTTCAGCAAGGCCTTTGACACCGTCTCCCACCCCATCCTCATTAAAAAACTAGGCGACTGTGGCATTGATGCCTACACAGTCAGATGGATTGCAGATTGGCTCAAGGGTTGTACTCAGAGGGTGGTGGTGGACAGGTCATATTCGACCTGGGGAGAAGTGGGCAGCGGAGTCCCCCAGGGCTCGGTCCTGGGGCCTGCGCTGTTCAATTTCTTCATCAGCGATTTGGACAATGGGGTGAAATGCAACCTGTTTAAATTCGCTGATGATATCAAAATTTGGGGTGAGGTGAGCACTCTAGTAGGGAGGGAAAGACTGCAACAAGACCTGGATAGGTTACAGGAGTGGGCTGACATAAACAAGATACGTTTCAATACTGGCAAGTGCAGGGTGCTGCACTTAGGCAGGAGAAACCAGCAGCACACTTATAGAATGGGAAACTCCCGTCTTGAGAGCACGGAGGCAGAAAGGCATCTTGGAGTCATTATTGACTCCAAGATGAACATGGGCCGACAATGCGAGGTCTCGGTTGGCAGGGCTAACCGGACCTTGTCGTGCATCCACAGGTGCATCTCAAGTAGAGCCAGGGAGGTGATTCCCCCGCTCTATGCGATGCTGGTCAGGCCGCAGCTGGAGTACTGTGTCCAGTTCTGTGCGCCCCATTTCAGGAGGGATGTGGACAACATTGAAAGGGTCCAGCGGAGGGCCACCCACATGATCCGGGGACTACAGGGCAGAGCCTACATTGAGAGACTGCGGGACCTAAACCTGTTCAGCCTTCACAAGAGAAGGCTGAGGGGGGACCTGGTGACTGTCTATAAACTCACTAGGGGGGACCAGAAGGGTTTAGGGGAGACGCTGTTTCCCCCAGCGCCCCCTGGCATGACAAGGAACAATGGACACATGTTATTAGAGAGTAGATTTAGATTAGACATCCGCAAGAACTACTTCACAGTCAGGGCAGCTAGGAGCTGGAACCAACTTCCTAGGGAAGTGGTGCTAGCTCCTACCCTGGGGATCTTTAAGAAGAGGCTTGATGCCCACCTGGCTGGACTCATTTGAGTCCAGTCTTTTTCTCCCACCCAGGCAGGGGGTCGGGCTTGAAGATCTACAAGCTCCCGTCTGACCCGACTTCTGTGATTCTATGAACAAAAGCCAGGCTTGGTCACTCACCAGATACTCATGGATGGAGATTCTCCTGCATCCCAAACACAGTTCCAGCCTTGCCCTCAAATAAAGTAAAGCAGCAGCCCTGCAAATCTTGATGGCCTGGTAATTATCATTTCCATTTTTACAGATGTGATAGCAAAACAAACAAAGGGAGGACCAGAGGCAGAATCTGAGTTCAGAGCTCCTGCTCCGACCCCCATGCTCCATTGTACATGCAGCTGGAAGGCTGCACAGGGCAGTCTGTCTGTGGAGCTGGTCCTAGAACAGTGGCAGACATGTAAGAAATGGCTTGAATAAAATGGAGGAAAGCCCTCAGCCCAAGCCTCCTCTCTGGTTTGGATAAGGTAAACCCACTGCCTGCCCATTCTTCTCCCTTCCACAGAAGCCTCAGGCTTTCCAGAGCCCTGAATTGCAGTTTCCCAGCACTGCCCATCCTCTTCTCTCAGATTCTGCTGTGTGGCCAAGTTCAGGACCCATTAGAACAGACCCACATGCTATTCTGAGGCCTCCACATCATGAAGTTTGTCATTCCCATCCACCCCCACACTCCTTATCTCCCTGGCTTTGTTCATTCAAGGGCTGCCAGAGCATCAGCTACATTTGTGGCCTTGCCTGCTATTTTGCTCCCACATTAACAGTCTTTGCTATGATGTTTCATTGCGCTGGATTTCCACGCCCCACTCGGCAATAGGTCTCAAAGGACCAACCTGGGATGCATCACAATGGCAACACTCACACTTCCTCCAGCATCCAGGGCAGCTGTGCTTTTCAAAGCTAGCTGCAGAGGCTAGCAAGGTTTGGCCCAGCATGGTGGGGCACTGATAATCCTCCCAGGCAGCTTGGAAGATAAGAGTGCTCCTAGCCTTGCTCATTAGTGCCATCCTCTGATGGAGACAAAGAATGGCACTGTTGTGCTACAGTGAACTGCTACAATGCCAGGGGAAGTAAGAGGAGAGGAGACATTGTCTGGAGAGGATTGGAAAGGGTCAAAAAGGTGCTATACAAAGACCTTGAAACAAGCCCTGCCACAAAGAGCTTCTAATCAAAAGAGCCAAGGCAGGAAAAGGGCAGGAGGGGAAGAAAGAAGCAGAGGGGGAGGAAGGGACTTGCCCAAGGTCATGCTGTGGATCTATTGCAGAGCCAGGAATAGAACTCAGGTCCCCTGAGTCCCACTGCAGTAGTGGCCCAGCCATGGATCATGCTGCCACTCCGGTAAGCGATACACTAAGTAATTACACTGCTGTCAACCTTGGCTGGTCCTAGAAGTGGGGGGGACACAAATTTCCCAGCAGCGTGTTGGGTTTTTTGATGGGGGGACTTACCAGTAACAGGCAGGCATCCTGAGTCCCCTGCGTAGAGAAAAGAAAGCCACTTTTCTTCATTTTAAATAAAGGAGACACTTGAAGGGGGGTGAGCTTCTCTGGCCAAACTCGTCACAGAGTCCTGCCCCAGGGCTGCACAGCTGACCCAGCACACGTGTTTCCTGCAGTTGGCAATTCCATGCACAGTTCAGCCTGCTACAGCTGATATGTCGGCCATACATGCTAATAAATCATAGCATAACCTGGGTTTCCTGCCTTCACAGCCAGCCTCACTCTGCTATGTGCTGCACCTCTTTGAGCCTCCATTGCCCCAATATTAATGCTTGGGGCTTCTGTCCTGCTTAGATTGTTGTATCATGCCACACAACACGGACTGTCTCAGCCCACCGGGGCCCTGCTCCCACACCACTGAAGTCAGGGTCAATGGGAACAGTCTCACTGGCTTTAACAGGTATGGAACCGAGTCTGTGAAGTGCAGCCTTCCTCTCTGCAAAGGGGGAATGAGGGGGAGAAAAAGCCCCCATGGCTATTTCAAAGGTTGCTGCTTCTTCTCTAGCTCTCAAAGTACTTCACACCTTAACTACAGATCCTCCTGTGCTGCACGTTCCAAAGCCCAGTTCCCAACTGTACGATCCAGATTTCCCCCAGCTCAGCAGGATCCCACTGTGAAAAGGAAGAAGGGCAACTGGATTCCCACTCATTTGTCTACTTGGATACTATCCCTCACCTGAAGAGTGCCTGCCCAGCACCTTCAAATCAATCCCTCTCACAACTTTCCAACAGAGCTTTGCCCTTGGGCAAAAGCCCTTTATAAAATAAAAGAAATTGAGAGAATTTGCACCAGGTCTTTGGGGAGAAAACAGAATTATCTGCAGCATCTCAGAGCCTACCCTTCCCCCACCCCATCTGCAGCTGCTGGAACAGGAGTGCTTAGCACGTTAAAAGCATAGACTGAAACCTAGAGAGGAGCACAGCACACAGCAGCAAGGAGAGAGGGCCATGGCAGCCGGCACACCAGGGACGCAGGTGTTCAGAGCATGCAGGCTTTATGGATGACTTGAGCTGTAATACACCATCAATTATAGCCATGCTGTCTCAGCTGAATTAACTCCTCCTGGGCAGGAGGGCATTTGTGGGTTGGAATCAGTCTCCTGTGATCAGCAGCAGCCTTTCCCCACCCAGGGCAGGAGGCACCATCTATCCACGTGAAAGAAAGGTTAACTGAGTGGCAAAGTCCTGTGGGGGGGGGAGGTGGAGGGGGAAGCAGCAGATGGCTGGCTTCTTGTTTTTCCTGCCAGGGGAAGCTTGCAGCCCTGCTGCCCATGGCTGGAGCAGCTTGTGTTTTGGTATGGCTCATGGTCTGGCACAAGTCAAGACCAGCTGTGGCCTCACCTCGCACATCGGCAGGCCGGGGCTAGGACATGGAGAGATTTGTGGTTAGCTCAGGCAAGAATGCGGAGTCAGGATATCTGCAGCCAAGTTGTGTGCTCTGATGGATGTATATCAGGAATGACTCCGGGGAGCTGTGTCAAATCAGCATGAAACCAGAATCAGGACCATGTTGTCTGCTTTTGGCTCATCCAAAGGTAGACCTCAGACAAGGCACCTGGAGTCCAATGATTAGCATTGCTAAGCACCTTTGACCTAAGAGGAAGTTAGTAGGTGGCTCAGCACCTGAAGAGGAGGGAACAAGATGGGATGGAGTGAGGCCTCAGCAAGTTTGCAAATGGCATCAAGCTGGGGGGAGTGGTAGATGCACTGAAGGGCAGGGGTAGGATTCAGAGTGACCTAGACAAATTGGAAATTTGGGCCAAAAGAAATCTCATGAGGTTCAATAAGGACAAGTACAAAGTTTGTTTTTTTGGGGGGGTTGTTTGTTTTGTAAAAATATAAGGTTATATACACACACAAACAGCTTCTTGTCACTGTTCATTACCTCCTTAACCCACCAAAGGAAAACCCACACACCTGCTACAATATACGGACCCGAGGAACGACGCTCCTGTGCACCTGTCCACAAGGCATCATCTTCCTCCAACCTTGTCTCAGTCTGGTCCCCAAATACTGGGTTTGAAACTCAGTTTGTTCACTGTCACTTCTGCTGGAGGCCCCGCTGCTGCTGTCCTCATTGCTGTCTTCCGATCCGGTTGTCTTGATGTCCTTTTTGCTGTCACTGTCTGTTTCCCTGCTCAGCGGGGTCTTGAAAGATCCTGTGCCAAGTGTCCTTCTGCCAGGTGGATTTGGCTGCATCCTCACTCTCCTCTGCTACTGGTTTCTGGTAGTAGGACTGGCATTCGCTCAAAGCCATTTTAACATAGTCTACCACCTCGAGGTTTGTGCATGTACCTCAGGAGGTTCCTGGACTTCCACAGGGCACTCCTGACACAGGATACAAACTGAGTGAAGTGGGCTGATGGGATCCCCTGGGGTTTAGCCAGGAGCCCGTACAGCGCCGCCCCTCTTGACAGCTGTCCAACCCGTCACTGCTTCACAGAGCTGCTTTACCTTCTTCCACACAGAACAATCCCATGCGCCGATACAGGCTGGGGGCCGACTAGCAAAGCAGCAGCTCTGCAGAAAAGGACCTGGGGGTTACAGTGGGCAATAAGCTGGATATGAACCAACAGTGTGTCCACATTGGGCTGCATTAGGAGGAGCACTGCCAGCAGACTGAGGGAAGCAATTCTTCTTCTCTATTTGGCACTGGTGACATCTGGAGTACTGTGTCTAGGTTTGGGCCCCCCATTACAGAAAGGATGTGGACAAATTGGAAAAAGTCCAGCAGAGGGCAATGAAAATGGTTAGGGACTGGGGTACATGACTTATGAGGAACGGTTGAGGAGCTGGGCTTGTTTAGTTTGTAGAAGAGAAGACTGAAGGGGAATTTAATAGCAGCTTTCAACGACCTGAAGGAGGTACAAAGAGGATGAAGCTGGGCCGTTCTCGGTGGTGGCAGATGACAGAATAAGGAGCAATGGGCTCAAGCTGCAATATGGGAAGTTTAGGTTGGATACTAGGAACAACTTTCACAGTAGGAGGGTGGTAAAGCACTGGAACAGGTTACCCAGAAAGGTGCTGGAATCTCCATCCCTGGAGGTTTTTAAGACATAGCTAGACAAAGCCTTGACTGGGATGATCTACTTGGAAATGGTCCTACTTTGAGCAAGGGGTTGGACTAGATGACCTCCTGAGGTCCCCTCCAACCCTAATTTCCTATGACTCTATGACACTAAAAACCAGGCCATCGATCTCTATGTGCTTCTGCTTTACCAATCCTACTGGTAGCCATCATTAATAATAATCGTTACCAATAACTCCCTGCCTCTGAGGAGGAAGGTGAGATGCACAGCCCTCAGATCCTTCAGCCAGCCAGCCAGATTCCACAGAGCTGGTAAGTCTTAGCTGCTGTTTGCAAAATGCTTTGAGATCCCCGTAGAGAAGGGTGCAGTGCTGGATACAGCTGCACACGTGGAACAAAACTGCATATGCCAATTCTATGGCCCTGCCTCTGACACTATGATGTGCAGAGCAGCGAGCTGGGGACAGCACCCACACCCAGCCCCCTTCTCCTCCTCCATCTCCCAGCCTCCTCTCTCCCCCCAGCTGTTTGCAGGCTGATAGCATCACTGGCCTGGTGTTGAGACAGAGAGTATTTTGTGCCTCTGGAGTCCCACCCCTGCCTCTGGATCTGCAATAATCCTGTAATTGTGATGCCGAGCAGCACCTGAAGACAATTTTATCACACTCTGTATAATGTGTAAATACCATTAAGTTAGACAGATTCTCTCATTAATTCTCCGTCCCAGTGACAGGCCAGGAATTAACACAATTGATTTTCCAGTCCCTGCTCATTATCAATCATCCAAGAACTTAGTCACATTTCATCTGTTCCACCTGGTCCCCAGCATTTATTCAGAGGCTTCAACGTATATTAAACTAATAAAGAACAGTGGGTAAAGCAACCTCTATATTCCAAGCCCAAAGAGGAACAAAGTGACCGCATTCCTAATTGCCTCCTTATGAAATACCTTCCTGTGTTTTAGCAACCGTTACAGCCAGTGCAGAACAAACTTACATGCAGACCTGCTAAATGACACCTGCTGCTCTGGTATTTTCCAAGTTGCCAGGTAAATGAATGCCTAGGTGTGCATGTCTGCACTACTGTCTTCAAAGCGCTAATGCCAGGTGCAGAGGGTCTGCACCTTCTGGTGAATCCTTTTGCAGTGAAGGGTCCTTGGCATTTGCCAGGGATATACAGCAACTCACAGCAGAAGGCACAGATTCAACTGGACTAACAAGATCAGAATGGCACCACACTCTGCCAACAGTCCCATTGGAAGTAGCAGGGCACTTCCTCCAAGCAATTGCTCAGCAATTGGGGGAAGGGGCTCACTACCTGTCCCCATGCTGCCAGGAGACTCAACTGAGAATGAGAACCTGGGAAGAGCACCCAAAACCCAGGTGGAGAAGGAAGCAATGCAAGTCAAGGTACCATTTAGCTCCTTAGAGCAGGCCTTGTGTCCTGGCATGAGAGTTAGAAGTGGGTGAGAAGAGGATGATTGACAGCATTACTTCCAGCTTGATAAAAGGCAGATAGTTTCAGTGTCTCATCCTCACAGTGGAAATCACAGAGCCAGAAAACCGCATTCTGTCCGTCTGTCTATCCTGCTGCTAGGCAAAACTCACTCTGGAGCTGAAGGAGCAGCAGCGCTAGGCTGAGAGGGTGATTCTGTCTCCAGACTCAGACAACTTCTTACACAGCAATTTGCCAACTACGAACCATGTTGGGGATTCAGACCTCTCTACAGGCTGATGCCCATCATTTACAAGCCTAATTAGGCCTTGCACAAAGTCAGCATCCACTCCTGACTGCACTTGTACCCTCACCTGCCAATACCTACATCATCCCACTTCCACCAGCTCCTCTTGCTTGCTCTGTGTCCCATTGTTTCCCTGCTTTGTATTTCTTGCAAACCCAGCCACTTACCTGAAGCTCCCCCTTGACAACAGAATCTGGATTTGTGGTTTGATGCAACCCACTTGTTTGAAAATGAAAACAAGTAGGTTGCTCTAAACCACAAATCCTTTTGCATCTTCCTTGCTGAGGGCATCTATTCCTCTAGCCTATCTTGTAAAGGAGGACATACAGGCCTAAATCGTCACACCCACATACAAGAAAAATGGAGTCTTACTCACACTGTAAAGACCAATGGTCTCAGCTCAAACCATAGCCGGTGCTGAATGCTTTGGAAGATCAGAAAGGGAAACGTTCTTCTGAACCCTGTGATCATTATATGCCCTTCAATGGGAGCCCTTATACCTGTGATTCTCATTAACATCATTACAACGAGTGTATGGGTCTATATTGGAACCTTATCAACTTGGTCCCCATAATCCTGTCACTGTTACACAGGGTGTATGGAGGGGGTAAAGTTTCCTTCTAGCCATGGGAAATGTACTGCTTTATCCTAGGAGTTAAGGGCAGGGTAGACGGGAGCAGCCTTTCCTCTTAAAGCCATTAACTCTCTTCTCCTCCCAGGGATCCAGGCACTCTTTGAGACAGGCTCCCAGATGGAATAACCGCTAGGTAATAATAATCTTTATGGAAGCTATTGAAGAGGAATTCTAATCTGTTTTTATTAGGTGACTTCTAAAAGTTCCCGTGCGAGGAGACAGTGCAGGTTGAGAATACTAAGCAAGGAGAGGTTAGAAGGGACACTTCAATCTGGTGACTGTTTCTCCAGCTAATTGGATTCCTAATCCCCTTAAGGTTATGCTCTCAGTTTAGTCAGCTGGGCTAGAAGTAAGGTGCCCAATTAGTCTGATATCATGTGATCCAACTCAGGCTCCAGCACAGCCTGCAAGTGACTGGGACCAGTCCCACCTGAAAAAAAATCACCACAGGAGGGAAAACTAAGGGAAGCTCAGGCTGTAGTAAATCAGCTCCCAACATATTGCATGTCTCACTGGAATGGCTTTTGTATTAGGTTGTTCTCCTAGATGCTGCAGAACCACAACCCAGGCCACCTGGGGACACAAAGGATGCAAGTCCTTGATCTGCAGAGGGGGCCAGGGAGCTGTCCATTTTCTGAAAGAAGTGGGTAGCAAACTCATTATAAAGAGCTGGCTCCTATTTAACAAGAGCAAAATGAACCTTTTATTGTGGCCCAGACCAGAGTGCTCCAAAGACAGGTCACTTTGGCTGTATTCATGTGTCATGTTCTCCAGTTTCTCGTGGTTACTGCACTAGCTCACAAAAGAGAATAGCAGGAAGGGGGGGAATAAGGTAGTTAATATGGATTTTTATAAAGTATTTAACTTACAAAATCATATCCTGAGAAGTGCAAAGAGCTTGGCAGTATCACTGAGAAACCCAGCTTGCTCTTATAAAACATCATTCATGCCTTGAGGAACAAAGCACAGACCAGGCAAGCCCCAGATCCCTGTTCTGGCAGAAGCTGCCTGTCCTCCACAACTAAGATTTGGGCCAAATTCAATAAACAGTTGACTTCAGTGAAGCTGCAAAGACCACAAGGATAAAGGTTGATCAGTGAATTGTATCTGGGCCATACACTGCTCTTTCTCTAGTTGCACAGGTTTTGCTGACATCTGTGGGCACTGAGCATGCACTTTCATGGACATCTCCATCTATAAGCAGGAAAAGGAGATGCAGCTCAGAAACTAAAGTGCCCTCAAGGTATTGGCTGTACCCAAGAATATCACCCCAAGTTAAACGTTTGCCCTTTATCTCTTACCTTTCAGGCATGAGGTGGTTGTGGCAGTGGCAGTGTGAAGAGAAAAGGAAAGCTAAAACCACACCTGTTCTATCAGATGAATGCACCTTTCTTATTAAAATGGGTAAAATTTACTATGCAAAGATGATTTTGCAGCCTGCATAATTTCCTAGACAGCATACTGACTGCACCTTGGGTATGGCTGTCGCTCTGTTAGCATCCTCACAGTGACCTGCAGCAAAGGTGCTCACCACAAGATAAAGTTGCATGAGAAACAACAGACATTGGACTCCTCAGTCATACCCAGAAGGGGCTTTCCTACCAGAAACAATAGAAAGTGTCCAGGAAACTCAAGAGCACTACGTGGCATCACTTGCTGGTCAGGATGTTAGGACTGGGGAACCATGGCCACTATGAAGAAAGGCAATGGAAAGAATAAGATGTTGGAGGGGCAGAAAAGTCTTGACAGGAGCTTCCTGCTGCATAGAGGGCGAGTGAAGACAGTAGCATCACCTTTATATCACTTACCTGCATTGTGGTTGCCCCTAGGAGCACAAGTCAAGGACAAGATCCCTGGAGTGGTAAAGAAACAGGACAAAAAGACAGTCCCTTGGGTTATTCTGGATAATTCATGTTTCTTTTAAAAATACATATGCTGAGCTCTGAACCACTCGGGGAGGCAACCAAGGCCAGCTGTGTCTTCTGCCACCACCATGCAACACTTTCAAAGGAATCACTGGCAAGCTGCCTCCCCTAGCCTGGTGAAAAGATTTTTCTCTGGGGAAATGGGAGCTGTGAGTTTGAATCACTGATGGTTGTAGAGCCACTTTGAAGAGTTTCTGCCCCAGTTTCTGACTGGGTTACTCCCCATCCCCTGAGGTGCTCATCCAGCAAATGGGTGAGCTTGGTTCTCCCTGTCTCAGACACAGGAGATTCAAAGAGAGCTGTGGTTCAAAGGCTAGCTGGTATTCACAGCCTTGTCACGCTCTCTCCATTAAGAGGAGCCATTAATTATAGTTGTGGATTTTCTCTGGCACAATTCTACTCATCTACAAAGACTGTCCACTAACTCCCATCCCTAGAGAGATGCATGGGAAAGCAGCAGGCTGCTTCCTGGCTCACAAGTTCCCAGCCTTCCTCTCCAGAGGCTTCCACACGCCAAGGAACTTGGTGTCTCTTCCCTCACAGGGCCATGCTCATGACTGCTTTGCTCCCCGTCTCCAAAAGCACCGGGCAGAGTTGGAAGCTATGCTGACAGAAGGACATTTCTGTAGGCTGAGGCCTTGTCTGCATGCTTGCACCATTGTCTGCTGCCCCCACCAAGCCATCAGAGTGCACCCACACCCATGTGCTTCTGGCAGGTCCGCAGCTGAGCCACCAGAGCATGAAGCGCGCCCCGAGAAGGTATCACCCATTGAAGGAGTGTCAGCAGCCAGCAGAAGGCACAGGAGCGTCTCCATGTGACTGCTACCAGCTTCCAAGCGGCGGCAGAAGCCTTGCTGTGCTCGGCAGAGGTGGAATAACTCTGCTGGCAGAAGAGGGGCTCGTGGCCACAGGATCGTCAGGTGAGGACAGATTTGCCAGCAGAACATTGCCCTACCTAGGATGGCAGAGGAAAAATATCCTTCCCCTGCATATGCTGCATGTCCACCAAGAGGGTCCGTCAGTACCACGATGGCAGTGACGGCTCTGGGATGGAGATGGGCCTCCGAACTCCTCTGAAGCCGGAGGTCGTTATGTGCCTAGAGTTGCTGCAGCATTTGCCAGAGGGACACTCACCCCACTCAGAGTCATGGAGGGTTTCTTGCTGCTTTGTCTAAGGCTACACTACATCCCTGCAAGCAGGAAGGACGAGTAGTGTGCAAGAAGAAGGAAACCCAAGAAGCGCACAAACAGCCTACAAGAAAAATCTAATGGAGCCTTTAAGGCTTTGCTCCATAACAGAAATAATCTGTCAGAAGCCCAAGCTTCCTTTTATCGATGGCTGAGCTCATTCTCCCTCAGCAGCCTGGTAAATACAACCATTCGTGTGTGACTAGTTTTATAGCAGGCTTCAGGCTGGAGCAGATTTTTACAGCCCAATCTTGAACTCCAGCAAATGTAGAATCCCAAATGGCAATGCTGGGAGAGGAGCTGTTGCCCCAGTTGCGCTCCAGGGCCGGGAGAGCTCAGGTGATGTAGTGATCAAACAGGGCAGCAGAGCGGGGCACAGGCAGTAGATGAACACAAGCAACTCGGTGCCTTGCAAAGCCCCACTGCTGCCTGTGGCTTGGACTCACATCTGTGCTGACCCACAGCTCTCCCAGGCCTGGGCGCACACACAGCTCTGCCAGCTCACCTCAGTCCTGTCCTGCATCCACACATGCGTGCTATTCCCATCCTGGGCATCTCAAGTGAGCACTGATTAAAATTATATTCATGAGCTAGGCACTGAGCCAGGGGACTTGCTTTATTGTCACTCACTTGGCAGTGATTGGAACAATTTATAGCAGATTGAAGTGTAAGGACCCAATAATGAAACCATTTCATTTCTATGCCCGATTCAGCTGCCACCTGTAAAGCTGCCACTAGGGAAGGCCTCTAGAAAGGATGGAGAACATTCCTGCACTAGGCACTGCCCTCTCCGTTACACATCTCCATCCCCACCCCCATCACAAGATGATTTCCCCTCTAGCTGCTCCCTGAAGTAATACCAGCCCCAGGACTGATTTATTACTGCAGGGACACAGAACACTGCAGCTGCCCGCATCTTTAATAGACAGGTAGAGTCTGCAGAGATTACGGTGCCCAGCAGTCAATTGACCCTTCTTGATCTGCAAAAGCCTCCACTTCACTCTAGAAGGAGTGTAGCACGCTGAGATCCACAGCTTGCCTTCCCACATTAGGGAAGGAGCAGCCCATGGACTGTGTTTGGGCAGTGATTCTTTACAACTCCCTGCTGTCGTGGCCTGAACAGGTACCCCTGCCACGGGGCTGGCTCCTGAGCATCAGTCCTCATTTGGGATGAGTCCTTGAAGAACCTCAAAGCCCAATCCCATAGGATCCTCTGCAGTGAAGCATGATCCAAAAAAGCCAAAAGACAGCATTGAATAAGGCAGGCTTCCATTTGCCTTAGCTATTAAATACCATCCTAGCCAGGCCTGCAGAGTCGTCTTTAGAGATGGAAAATGAACTGTGGGACACCCTGGATAACAGGAATAAGCTCTTCCTCCGTTCTACACAACCAGCACATTCCCGCTCCTGGCATCCATGCACACACAGGGAAGGAGCCTTCTTTCCTCCAGAACAGCAGCAGACAGGAGGAAAATATTTGCTCACCAAAAAGCAAGAGCCTAGAAATCTTGTCTGAGCTCCTTTGAGTCTTGTCCTACCATGCCTGTCACACCGCAGCCAAAGCCTCCCAAGGGACTTGTCCCCACCTCAGTCACAGCTGCCTTCCTCCAGAACCAGGTGGCAGGCTCACGAGCACAGGACGCGGGGCTTTCACTGGCGCTGGACTTTGCCTATGGATCTTCCCTCTCCACAAGAGCTCAGGAGGACCCCAGATCCCCCTGCATTCGAACATAAGACCAGTTCTGGAAAGGGCTGCCATCAAGTCCAGATCCTCATGATCACAAGCAAACACCATCAACATCAGCCCCCAACATCCACAAAACCCCTCTCGGTACACCAAAAGAAAGGATCTTTAGTTCCAGTTATCAGAGTGTCTCGCAAGGGAGGCAAGGGTCTTGAGCTCATGCCCCTGCAGGGAATTTGTTTGGTAAAATACATCTGGATGGACTGGGAAAAAGTCCTGCTGCAAAGGAAGGTACAAATCCCCCAAGCGTTCTTGTCAAGTTGCTCTGCGGGAAGATTCCCTCTTACGCCAACCTGGGAAAACTAACTGAAAAAAACTATTCCTTCTGCTTGCCTTTCCATCAAACAACTCTCCACCTCCTGCCCTCCACCAAGATGCACAACACACTCCCACACAAACAAGCAAACAAATCCTGCAAGATAACCAGCTCTTTTCTACAGGTTGGCACAGCAGAAAGACTGCTAATGTTCTTCTTCTGTTTAAATTCCTGGGAAGTATTCAAGTAACACCAGTAAATTGGGCACCATAATTATCAAGATACATTAATCAGTGAGAGATGGGTGGGATAATTCCAGATATGAAACTGTACTGTTTTGTGCTATTTGCATGCATACATATGCGCTTGCCCACATACACCATTCCTCACCCCAAATCAGAGAGCAGCCATAACTGCTGCCTCCCACATGTAGCCATTTTTGGCATACTAAGGTTTCTTTCACAGATGTTTCCCTCAACACCCCTTCCCTCACCCAGTTAACTTCAACAGCAAATTGGATGCTTATCTTGCTGGGATCCTATGACCCCAGCTGACTTCCTGCCCTTCGGGCGGGGGGCTGGACTCGATGATCTCCCGAGGTCCCTTCCAGCCCTGATGTCTATGAAATCGATGAACAGGGCAAATACAACAGACAGGGGAAGAGACACTGGGGCATCAGCAACCTTTGTGAGAAAGACTAGGGGACTTTTACCCTACACTATCCATGCCAGCACACCAGGAGCCCTGGCTATGCCACCACCAGCAGTACTATGACAGAATCAGAGAAAAATAAGGTTGGAAGAAACCTCAGGAGGTCACATCTAGTCCAACCCCTTGCTCAAAGCAGGGCCACAACCAACTAGAGCAGCCCAGGCAAGGTTTGTCTAGCTGGGCCTTAAAAACCTCCAAGGATGGAGATGCCACAACCTTTCTGGGTCACCTGTTCCAGTGCTTTACTACCCTCCTCATGAGAAAAGTTCTTCCTAATGTCTACCCTAAACTTTCCTTGCTGCAACTTGAGACCCTTGCTCCTTGTTCTGCCATCTGCCACCACCGCGAACAGTCCAGCTCCATCCTCTTTGGACCCCCCTGCAGGTAATTAAAGGCTGCTATGAAATCCTCCCTCATTCTTCTCTTCTCCAGACTAAATAAACCCAGTTCCCTAAGCCTCTCCTCAGAAGTCATGTGCCCCAGTCCCCTACTCATTTTTGTTGCCCTCCGCTGGTCTCTCTCCAATTTGTACACATCCTTTCTGTATTGGGGGGGGGGGGGGGGGGGGGGGGGGAAAACCAGACACACCTCCACAAAAGGCAGCCGAAGTGAGCACCTGGCATCCAGGTCTAACCAGCCTGAACAGCAGTCTTTTACCTAGGTAGGCAGTTGTCTGCTGTAAGCACACAGACAGAGTTTCTGGGGTTTTCTTATGTGTTTTACAGCTGGTAGTTAGTTACGCTCTAAATTGGAAGTCTATTACATGGAGATCCTTTGGGCTGAATGGAAATATGACAGCTGATTGTTTCTCGGGGCTGTGCCGACTCTGCAGGAAGCCACTCAGTAGCGACGTTCCAGGCAAGTTGGTGGGGAAATCAGGCTCAGACGTCGCTCCAGCTGCCCTCCCCAGATCTTGGACTCTCCTTCACCGACAGCAGCTCCCTCTGCTCTCGGCAAAGGAAAAAGAGCAGTTTCCCTTTTAATTATTTGCCAGTGAACACATGCCCAGGAGCAGGAGCCACCCAAAGTAGGTTTTCATTTGCTGGCTGTGGCAAGTCACCACCCATCTCTGAGCCACAGACACTTCATGGGAGGTGACATGGAACTTCCTTCAGGAAAGTCTGGAGGAAGAAGTGTGATCTGAGATAAGAAATATATGTCTTAAGGAATATGCAGTAAGGGAACAGGGTGGAAAAGCCTCTTGTGTAGGAGTGTGGTTTGGTGATAAAAGCTCAAGGATTCAGGTGCCACCACCCAGCAGCAAGACACCCTTGCTAGATAAAGCCAAGTCACTTCTCCACACTGTGGTTTCCCCATCTGTAAAACAAGGATAATGCCTGCCTTGCACATTAAATCCATGGCTTCCTTCACTAATGATAGCAAAGCACCTGGACATGGCTGCATCTCCCCACTTCTTCCATTCTGACCAGGTTGCACCTGCCTGCTTCCCCTCCCCCACCATTAATTGCCCAGCTACTCTCTAATTCAGTTATTATCAACAACAGTGCCATAGAAACCTGGGTGCCATGAGATCCTTTTAAGGGTGCTGCACAATATTAGCACTGTGCAAACACCTGCTTATGATTTGTAAGATAAACCCAGAGATTTCAAAGAGGAATCAGTAGTGTCAAAACCATACTGATCTGTTGTGATCTTTATAAGCTCTTTGCAACGGAAAAATTGCTCATATTTTCCCACAGTCAAAAAATAAGGGGAAGTTAAGACCTGGCATTTCCTGAGGATTCCTGGAGTCTAACCAGGTTGGAAGCCACTGCTTTAGCTTCTCACTGCTCTCAAGAACTGCCAAGATTGACTGTGTGATGGCAGGGAAGCCTGAATCAGCCACTCAAGGCTTGGGGCAGCTCAAATTTGAATCAAGCTTCCAAGGTTCCCCCTTCTCCCTTGGAAGGAGCCCAATACCAGGGCCTGATGGAGACCTCGAGCTGAGCAAGTTGGGGCTGGATCTCAACCTTGCAGCTCAGGCTGGAAAGAGAACAGAGCCATGGGGGCTCCACATCCTGTGCTGAGCCCTTTATTGTTCACAGAACAGCCTAGGATACTGCCTTATCACTACAAGAAGAAAAAAGCTAGAACAAATCTTCAGACACAAAGAACTAAAACAGGATTCCAGCTCCTGAAAGGCAGTGATACAAGGCTTCCCCCTTCTCCCCCGCTCTGCTTTTCTTCTTGATCTTTCTTCTTAATCCTCCTCTCTCCGCTCCCACTGAAATTGTTCCACCTCTTCCCATAACCCTGACCTGCAAAGCTCTGAAGCAGGGTGAAAAAACCAGCCTGGCTGAGAGATTCCAGTTCTGTAAAGGGATTAAGCCTGGGGAGAGCTTTATAGAAATCCCAGAGCAGATCATGGAGGGAAGAAATCAGTTTGGTTTGACCTTGTACTTCAGGGTGGCTAATGAACTGCTTAATTGTAAACTAATTTAAGCAAAAAGAAAGGCCAGATATAAAGCAGCACAGCCCACGATCCACTATTTCTAAAGCTTTATTGAGCTCCAGAATATAAAACCACCAAAGAATCTATAGTGGGGTCACTCCAGCCTCTGCTTATTTATATTGACCAGAGATTAACGCAGCAATGGAAAGCTACTATCCCTATGGTTTGACTTCACTGGAGCATCTATGGTCCCTTGACCATTACAGGAGTTAATTTTACTACCTAACTGTAGTCATTTCCTCAGTCCCAACCAAGGACAGTGGTTACAATGCAGGAGTGATGGTTTATTGCCATCTCTTACCTGGAGGTAAGATCTGGAGAAATTGCCCATTTTATAGAATACAAAGTTGTTCCACAGCGAGATTTACAGACACCACCCAGCATACAAAATAACTGGCCACATTTGCTCCTGGTCAAGTCGGGCATCAAGTTTGCCAGCAAGCCAGAAGGTCTAGTGAGCAAGCCTCTCAATTTCCAAAACTTCCAGCAAACACGTTATTTGACCAGAGGTCAAAATCAGCAGCAGGTTGTTACCTCCAGCAGAGACGGAGCCACCGAGTGACAAAACTCCTGGGAGCCTGCTTTGCCAACAGAAGGATCCCATCTCTTTCACAGAACTGACTGGTTCCTGTGCTTGTCATGCCTCATGCACAAAGGGACAGGTGTCCCAAGAAAGAAGGAAAAGCAGCAGGACAGAGATTCAGGAATGCAATCTACACGGTGAGCGATGAACCCTTAGATATTTTGCAGACATCTAAAACTTGACAATTTACTTGCAGAAAAGGCAAACGTGCTGCCTCTTTTGCATACAGGCCAAGTCTGACACCCCTCTGCTTCCCACACAGGGAGGGAGATGCTTTCCCGATTAAGCAGCGAATAACCATTTCACTGTGTGAAGCAGGCAACCAGCCCTGTTAGGTCCGACCCGTAGAGAAATGAATTCTATTTAACTTCCCAATTTTCCATTACAGATAGAAAATGCTGCTTGTTTTAATTAGCTTTCAGCCAAGGTCTGTGTTAGGGGGAAATATGAATTTTTGTAGCAGAACTGAATAACTGATTTATGTACGCTCACATGAAAGGGAGCAGTCACTTTCCTTCTACTGTTCTCCAGCACCAGCACAATGTAGCAATATCAGACTCCAACCCCTGCAGGGAAAGATTTCAAGTCAAACAAACTGTTCGCATTGATTTTTTCTTTTTCAGCCTCATGAAAACACTCTCTCCGTACTATTAAGTTCTGGATCCTTTTAAGGTTAAAAAAAGAAGCCCCATACCCTAGGTTTTCAGTCTAAACTGCCCAATATTAACTGTCAAAGGAAGCGAGGATGCAGAACAGAAAGAACAGAAACACACTACTGGGAAGAAGAAAAGAGCCGGTCCAGTATACAGCAGGCTTCCCGGGGGCTGCTGTGTCATTAGGCTTCACATAAGAACTCTGCCTTGTTGGGAAGCTTGTACGCAGTAGACCTGGTGGGACCCTCAGGGAGAAGGCACTTTCCCCCATATTCAATTCGGGCTCCTCTCTAGTAGGTATGAGCAATCACCATTGTTTTTATCCTCTTGTAGCCTAGATCTGCTAGGAGCACAACTGGATACCACAATGGCAGACCAGTGGGGGCCCTGTCCACACGTGTGCCTCCCCCCACTGCCACCCCAGAGCTGCACTAGCTGGGGGGCGATTCCTGAGACTCTCCAGCAAAGCAATGGCCCTTGCATTACACAGATGCTCTCCATCACCTCAAATCCAGAGCTGCTTGGATCTCACCACTTTCAAACACACGGGGCACACCAGGCTCCTTTTCAATTATTAAGTCAAGAAAAGCCTCTGCATTTTGCTAGGTCTTCAACATTTGCTTTGGTACTTGACAAACTGCCTACGTGACGCTTCACTCTGCCAGGGCATTTGTCTGGATTCATCATCGACAGCTCTGTCTGATTAACAAGCCGAGAATCTCTTCCTGGTTGTTTTCATGTGGAAGCTGCACAATGGTGCCATGGATTTTTAATTCCTCAACCTGCTTTGTGCTTGGCAGCATGAGGAAGAGTCTGGGCAGTGCAGCCAGGGATGAGGGTTTACTGAGAGCGACAGTATTTGGGTCTGTGTTTGTGAACTCTCTGCTGGAAACTTCTGCTGATCCTTCACTTCAGGGGTAACTCAGCCCAGAATCTGGGACAGGCGCCCACATGCAGTTTTGTTTCCAAGGGAACAGCAACACTCGGCTTGTAAGTCACATTGTATTTGTTGTTCAACAAGCCCTCGGTGGTGAGGCCAGTGGCACGTCCTCCAGGAAGGATTGCAGAGGCTCCGACACCTGGTCTTTACTTGCTGGAAGGAGTCCGGACTTGATACCTCTGAAAGAGAGCAGGACCCTTTCAACTGATTCAATAGATGGATCACACCCCAGATGTTTCTTTTTGAAGAAGGTCCCAGCTGATTACTAAAATACCTGATTTAGGATGTAGGCCATTTGGGGAAGGCAAGTGGGACCCATATAGACAAAGGGGGAGCAGCCCCTAGTTGCAGAACCATTGGAAGAAGCTTGCCAGGAAACCTGCCAAACTTTCACTCTGGATCTTGCTCTGACTTACAGACAGAAGCCAAAGGCTTATTTCAGACAGTAAAGCGTGAACATTACTCCAGACAGAGCTGGCCTCTATGTTTCCTTTAGACATACAGCTGCAATAAGGCAGCCAGGCCAGAGTTTTATTAAGCCTTATGAATTTTTTAGCAGTTCTGGGAGCTACATATTTTAAACTTGGGTAGATATTTAGCTCCACCTTAAAGTAAAAAAAAAAAAAAATCACCTTAAAAAGTCAGAGCAGCATTTCATTCCTTAAATATGTAATTCCAGCTGGAGCAAAACTCTAAGAACAAAGCTGCCAAAGGTGACTTAATTATAAGTGATCTGCAGACAAACTACAAGGGCAAGGGGGTCAACTAGTGATTAGAGCAGCAAGCCGTGTGTTCTGTTCTCTTACTGCTCACATGCTCACTGGGTGACCTTGATGAAGAGGCACTGGCTCAATTTACCCAACCATGAAATGGGAACAATGCTGACTGAGCTCCCAGGAGCCCTGCTAGAGGGATTTGGTATTGCTCAGGGTGCTTTGAGCTGCCTGGGTTAAAGCAACACAAACACACTTGACAGCTTCTCTACAAAATCCATGCAGATGCTGCATTTTTTTCTTCCACATAGGCAAATATGTGTCTTACCCATCATGCACAGCTTGCCCATACTCTTTTGAAAGCTTAGCACTTAGCATCTGACCAGAATAAGCTTATTAAGCCATCAGCAAAGGCTTTAAAAATGTAGGATGCCTATGTTTAAATGTACATTTCTGCTATGGCTAACTAGAGCAAAAAGCATCTATCAACCATCAACCCTGGCACTAAAAGTTCATCCTCAGGCACTTAACACTTTCTTACCCCTGAACCCTCTACCCTGTTCAGGTGGGAAACAGGTTTGTGCGCCAAAGTTTTGCTGGTGCATTTATGTTAACTAGGGCACACAAAAAAATGTAACCCCTATCCAGCATCACTTTGCTGGCAACACCCAGACTATAGCTGCCAACATGCTAACAGAAGAAAACTGTTGCCACCTCAGCATATGTGGCTCAGGCAGTGTAGTTATGTCAGGAGAAAAACTCCTTCGATCCAGGTATGCTGACTGTCCACTCAGAGGCACTGTTGGCATAGCATAAGGAGCCCAAAGACTCAAATCAAGTTCTCTGGGGATGGCCTCAGACCCAAATTTCTTTGGAGACAAAGGACAATTGAGCTGTTCTAATGCATGCCAGAATGCGTGCTGGGAAAAACTACTCCCCCTGCCCCCCCAAAGTCCTGTACACATTGGCTAGGAACAGACATTCAAAAAGCCTGAGCCTGAATGGATTCCATCTTCGCAGGTTAGTCTAACCTGTCTAGGCTGAATCAGTTTGTAACTGTACAGACATCCCAGAAATGAAGGCACAGGCCTGCAGTGGCTCAGGCTAGAAATCCGGGGGCGCTAGAGCAGCCCCCTAGGGGTGTGCAAAGTGGGCCCTATTTGATTTGGATTCGGCCCAAATCAGGGACAGTGATTCAATTAGTTGATTCGGATCACTGTGTCTGATTTGATTTGGCCAAATCCAAATCTGAAGATTCGATGCTGATTCAGAGAATCAGCGATTTGGACATAGACACAGCTTTAAAATTTTTTTCTACATACCTTGAGGGAGCAGGCACGGCTCATGATCACTGGGGTGCACGGAGCATCGCACAGGAGTGTAGGGGAGCCCTCCATGTACTCAGCGGCAAACCCTGAAGTGGACCAAAAGTACTTCTGGGTCTGATGGGGAGCACACTGGGGGCCCCTCCCCCCCCCACACCCTCCGGCTTGGTGATCAGCCACAGAGGGACTCCAGGTGCCCCCCCAGACCCATGAGGCACCAGTCACTGAGCCAGGGTGGGGGTGCAGAGGGGCCCCCCAGTGCGCTCCCCAGTGGACACAGAAGTGCTTCTGGTCGACTTCCAGGTCTGATGCCAAGCATGCTGGAGAGCCTCCCATGCTTCTGTGGGACAGTCCATGCAGCCCAGCATCACAGCACTCACAAGCCCCTGCTACCTAGAGGTATGTAGAAAAAACATTTAAAGCTGTTTCTATGTCCGAATCTCTCCAAATTGATTTGGAGGGTTCCAATTCGATTTGGAGAGATTAAAGGGTCCTCTGATTCAATTTGGATTCGGAGATTTGGCCAATGAATCAGGCTGAATCTTCTCCACCAGAACAAATCAGGGACCAAAGCTTCGCACAGCCCTCCAGCCCTCCCTTCCCTTTGACAATGCTAAGCTGAAGGGGGGCATGGCCAGGCCCTAACAGGACCCTCTGATTAGGGAGGGGTTCCCCTGCTCTCCCGACCACAGGGAATTGAATGATAACACAATGTTTATCACGCCATTAAAAAAAAACAACAGAGGGACATTACCATTTACCAGCTACCTGTTGATTCTGCCTTTATGCAGTCTGCCACAGCATGGACCCTAGCCAGCATGTGGTCTGCTAGCTAATGCTGAGAGCTGTCTTAGTAAGACAGAGGGGACTGGGGAATCCCTGCTTAGCAGGGAGTGGGGAGGACAGGGATGGGGAAGGGGGCTAAAGGAAACCAGGCAGATGCCTGCAGTCTCTGCCAAGCTCCAACCAGGGAGCAAAGGGGAAGGGCCAGCCCTGCTGTGGAGCAGAGCCCCGCTCAGGCCAGACAGCATGCCAGGATGCTGGGGGAGTCTGGTTTAACTTAAATCAGCAAGGGGTGTGAGACAGACATTGCATATACCAGTTTGACCCAAATCAGTTAAGTCTGATACTACATTCAACCAGGTTTATCTCAAACTAGTTTCAGCCATTTTCAAACTGGTTTATGTACACTGAACATCTGTTTTGTTACAGGTTTAAACCATTTTCTGATCACTTAAGCCAGTTTATGTATAATATCATAATTTCATAGTTGGTAGGGTCAGAAGGGACCTGAGCAGATCATAAAGTCCGACCCCCTGCCATGGCAGGAAAAAGTACTGGGGTCAAATGACCCCAGCAATGTGTTTGTCTAGCCTCCTCTTAAAGACCCCAGGGTAGGAGCCAGCAACACTTTGCTTGGAAGTTGGTTCCAGAGCCTAGCCGCCCTGACCGTGAAGTAGCGCCTCCTGATGTCTAGTCTGAGATGTCTGTCCCTAGCCATTATCTATTGGCTGCAGAACTGTGTGCTAAAAGCATGTAACCTCCCAATCACACAAAAAACCCTTCCAAACTGCAGTGAAGTGATCCAAGTCTGAAGCAACGGGTCTAATGGGGGCAAACAGCTTCTTTGCCTGATAGTGATAGGAATCTACTGTGTAACACTAAGATCTGATGATGAAAAGGACTGTATGAAAGCTGGGGATTGTTATCACCCCCTTGTCATCAGAATGTGAACAGTGAAGATTAACATACTGAGACTTAACTATTTCACTGATGATCACTTAACATCCAACTAATATGGCATGTTCAAATGCACAAACTGACTGGCATACTTTCTAGAGGGGCTCACAACCTACCTTTCCCCTCCTCAGAATCAAAGGCCTCCATCTTCTTCTGAAGTCTGTAACAACCATGCATTTCTAGCAAGCTCTGCAACCTACCAACAATTAGAGGCTTGCACCAGCTACACTGAAAACAATTGCATCCAACAACGGGGCAGACATACAGCGCTGGTCGTATTATTCGTTCACATCTTTAATTCCATTAAACAGTTAATTCAGCCGATGCTGCCACAGAATACCCAGCCTGCTGTGAAGAAGCTGCCATGGGAAGCAGAAGCCTAGCTGCAGGATTGGATTGGGGCTTGCTATGGAAAACAGCAACTCAGCTGTCACCAATGCTCATACCAAGAGCCTCTTTGGAACAGCAGACTCCACAACCACGCATACACTCTTACCTGGTGTCCCCTAATCCTCTCAGAGATCAATGCTGACCCACACACAACCTGCCCAATGAGGCTATGAAGAAGGGTCCGCCTACCCACCCAGCTATACACCCTGTCTTGTAGCTGCTTACCCAACACAGTAAATACATCTGCCAAACTCCTATATAAATGCATTTAGGATTCCCCAGACAGAGGCCTGCTCCTCCTGTAAGCACTTCCCTGGTTAAGGCTGCAGGCCCAAGGAAGGCATTTCCCCCTGCTTTCTCAGTTTGAAAATGAGCCATGTAAGTATAGGCCCACACCCCACAGCGACCCAGCCTGAGTTAAACAAGCTGTGAGAGGTGTCAGTCCTGACAGGGGTGGGGGGTGGGATTTAAACGGAGAACAGACCACCCAACCGGTGGTTGATCAGACCTGGAATCCCTGGTTCTGCATAAAGCAAGAACCGATCTCACTCTTGCTGTCCGCCCTCCCCCAAGGAAGGCAGGGCCTGACAAAACTCTGAAAACCCCTTTCTTAAAAGCACTTGACCAGGGTCCTGGCTGCGTGGAGAGATGGAAATTGCGTGGAGAGATGGTTGTTTATTTCTCTTTGGACCATCAATAATCCAGGAAGGGGTGGACTTTCTTGGATTCAGCTGGAGAGCTCAGCCTTCATTCACATGACCTGTTACAGACTGCAGTGTGGCTCAGAAGTGGGGAGAAGAGCTCGACCAGGAATTCTTAGGTCAGCTCACAGAGGCAGTGAGGGCATCATGGGGGACCTGAACTTCCCAGACATCTGCTGGGAAGAGCAGTCAGCCAAGTCTGACCGCTCACGTCGGTTCTTAGCCAGAGTGCAGGACCTCCATCCAACCCAGGAGGTGCACAGTCCCACCAGGGGAGACACCTTGTTGGACCTGGTGCTGGCCACGGGTGACGACCTGGTGAGGGGGCTGCGGGTGATGGGCCACCTGGGAGACAGTGATCATCGCTTGCTGGAATTCACCATCCAGCGTAAGGTGGCAAAGGGCTGCAGCAAGGCAACAGCCCTAGACTTTAGGAGGGCTGACTTCAACAAGCTAAGGAGGATCGTTGGGGAAGCGCTGAGGACCCAGAGGGGAAGGGAGCCAGATGTCCAAGGTGAGTGGTTGCTCCTTAAGGAGACGATCCTCCATGCCCAAAGGGAGGTAATCCCAACAAGGGTCAAAGGGAGCAGGAGGGCACATAAACCCCCATGGCTCACTAAGAGCATCCGGGAATGTCTCCTTGCTAAAAGGGAGGCATACACCCAATGGAGGGATGGGGTCATCACCAAGAAGGACTATGTTACAGTCGCCCGAGGATGTAGGGGGGCAGTCAGGAGGGCCAAGGCAGAGATGGAGATAGGACTAGCTTCCCGGATTAAGGACAATAAGAAGTCCTTCTTCAAATACATAGGGGGTAAAAAGAGGGTCCCAGGTAATGTGGGGCCCCTGCAGGACACGATGGGCAACTTAGTCGTCATGCCAGATGACAAAGCTAACATATTTAACGATTTCTTTGCCTCTGTCTTCCTAAGTAGGGACCAGTTCAGCCACCTCCCTGCTGGGCCCCCCTCGGGCCCCGAGAGAGACACGCCTGGGCCAAGGGTTAGCGAGGAGTTAGTTAGGGTACTTCTGGAGAGGCTGGACGTGTTCAAGTCCGCTGGTCCGGACGATCTTCACCCTAGGGTTCTACAGGAACTGGCTGAGGTCATTGCGGGACCCCTGGCGCGGCTCTATGAGCACTCGTGGTGCTCTGGTGAGGTGCCGGAGGACTGGAAGAGGGCCAATGTGGTCCCTATTTTCAAAAAGGGAAAAAAAGAGGACCCGGGAAATTACAGGCCAGTTAGTCTTACCTCAATCCCGGGTAAGCTCTTTGAAAAAATTATCCTGGCACACATCCAGGAGGGCCTTGCGGGGGAATGCATGCTCAGGGGCAACCAACATGGGTTCATCAGTGGCAGGTCTTGTCAGACCAACCTGGTGGCCTTTTACGATCAGGTCACCAAATCATTAGACGCAGGGGTTGCTGTGGATGTAGTCTTTCTGGACTTCTGGAAGGCTTTCGACACTGTCTCTCACCCTGTCCTCATCAAAAAGCTGGGAGACTGTGGTGTCGATGCCCACACGGTCAAATGGGTCGCTAACTGGTTGGAGGGCTGCACCCAGAGGGTGGTAGTGGATGGGTTCTTCTCGACCTGGAAGGACGTGGGCAGTGGGGTCCCCCAGGGCTCGGTCCTCGGGCCCGCACTGTTCAACATCTTCATCAGTGACTTGGATGAGGGGGTAGAAAGCACCCTGTTCAAGTCTGCTGATGACACTAAGATGTGGGGGGATGTGGGTGCACTAGAAGGGTGCAATAGGCTACAAGCTGACCTTGACAGGTTGCAACAGTGGGCGGATGAGAATAGGATGGGGTTTAACACTGATAAGTGCAAGGTGTTGCACATGGGGAGGAAGAACCGGCACCACGCTTACAGGTTGGGGAACTCCCCTCTTGCCAGCACGGAGACGGAAAAGGATCTTGGAGTCGTCATTGACTCCACGATGAACATGGGCCAGCAGTGTGGGGAGGCAGTCAAGAAGGCCAACCGTACCCTGTCATGCATCCACAGATGCATCTCGAGCAGGTCCAGGGAGGTGATCCTCCCCCTCTATGCGGCACTGGTCAGGCCGCAGCTGGAGTACTGCGTCCAGTTCTGGGCGCCACACTTCAAGAGGGACGTGGACGATATGGAAAGAGTCCAGAGGAGGGCCACTCGTATGATCAGGGGTCAGCAGGGCAAGCCTTATGAGGAGAGGCTACGGCACCTGAACCTGTTTAGCCTCCACAAGAGAAGGTTAAGGGGGGACCTTGTGGCCTGCTACAAACTGGTCAGGGGGGATCAGCAGGTATTGGGGGAGTCCCTGTTCCCCCGTGCGCTGCCAGGAGTGACCAGGAATAACCGTCACAAGCTGGCGGAGGGTAGGTTTAGATTAGATATTAGGAGGCGCTACTTCACAGTCAGGGCGGCTAGGGCCTGGAACCGGCTTCCAGGGGAAGTGGTGCAGGCTCCTAGCCTGGGGATTTTTAAAAGGAAGTTAGATGAGCACCTTGCCGGGGTCATCTGACCCCGGTGCTCTTTCCTGCCAAGGCAGGGGGTCGGACTAGATGATCTACCTAGGTCCCTTCCGACTCTAGCTACTATGAAACTATGGGGCAAGCGCCAGACCCTACTACACCCATGGGAAGAGGGTCCCCATAACAGCATGTCTGCTGCAAAGGGCATCACCCAGAGACCATTAGTTGCTCTGGTGTTCACCCTCTTTACCAGCTGGAAACAACAAGCCCTGAGAGGTCTTACAAACAGCAGGTGGACCAGTTGGCCTTCAAGTCTCCTCAGTTCATACCTGAATTCAGATTTGCAAGTACAGCAATAGCAAGCTAGGGCTCAGGCCTGGAGCTGTGGCTCAGCCTGTCAGTAAGATGAGAAGATTCAGAACATTTCCAGCATCCTCAGTTTTGGGGACAGGATTTTCTGCCTGGGCCACTACCATGGGTAACATGAGCATATAGTTCGTCCCAAGGCAGGAACAGCTTGTCTCTAGCTCCCAGCTGCCAATCTAAGAGGCCCACCTGGTGCTTACCTGGGGATGCCCTCCCAAGCTGCATTCACCCCCATTCTCCAAACAGACTGCAAGAACACACAGGAGAAGGGAGTAGTTTCTATCCTCTACACTCCTGAGCCAGCAGTTTTCCTTATT
This sequence comes from Crocodylus siamensis, assembly GCF_052110815.1. NCBI lineage: Eukaryota > Metazoa > Chordata > Crocodylia > Crocodylidae > Crocodylus > Crocodylus siamensis. Next base: position 11,042,206 of record NC_143406.1, on the reverse strand, counting down.
ATACTAATGTCATTAAGGCTCTTCAATTACAGGCAATTTTAGCACCATTATCCAAGAGGGAGGTCTCCAAAGTGCCATCTACATCTGACCCACTGAGCATTCCTCCCCCCAAACCCACAGAGAAATGATCTCTTAATGGAGGAGACAAGAGCAGGTTCAGCACAGCTAGAAACTGAGGGTGCTGCTCTGTGTGGGGTGGAGGGCACTGGCACACTCTGTTCCAATCAAGCTGTGGCTTTGCTGAATGGGACCAATTCCTTAGAGAAAGTATCAGCTGCTCCAGCCCTTCCCTTGCCTCCACTCTATATAGGAAGTAGTGCAAATGGTGATCTGGAGAGAATTCCAGCCGGCACATTTAGTGCACGGAGACTATAGCTCTCAGGACACCTCCCGTCTAGTTCAGGTACTTGTAGGGCCCCCCATTACTCCAGGACCTCCCAGGCCAGCTCAATGATAACAGAACAACGTTGCCATCTTCAGGCAGCCTTCAGAATTACAACTTCTATTTAGGCAGGAAAAGCTTCCTATTTAAGGGAGGAAAAATGTGCCAGGATCTGGAAAAGGCTTCCACTTCCATGTGTCAAGGCAAATACAGCAATACTGTAGGGGCCCAAGCAGTGGAACAGAATGCTGAGCCAGGAGTAAGTTGTCCTACTTTCTGCTTCTACTACTAAGACAGGACGTTGGGGTGGACTGTGTTCTGGAAGCCAGCACAAAACAGTTACAAAAACATTAGCAAACACTTCCAGGCAGCTATACTTGCAGTACCATAGCAACAAAGTTTGGCACCTGGGGCAAGCCTGCAGCAGCAGCCCACCCTTGCCCCACACACACATCCGTGGGGCACATGCCCCCCCCATGCTTGCCCAGAAGTGCACACAGCAGCAGGAGCCACCTTCCACCCACTGCCGCATCCCCCCAAACAAGCCACTCACGGCTCTGTCCTGTGCCCTTCTCCCCCCACCTGCTGGCTAGCTCCTGTTGGCAACCCTTTCTTCAGTGTCGGGGGTGGTTGCCCCACTCTCCCCCCACTTATGGTACTGTATGCTTGTCCTCATGAACTGGGAAGTACAGCAAACTGGGTTTTGTTTTGCTATGCAAGGAGTTTGCCCAACTTTCCTTAGGCCTGAGATTGTCCTGAGTCCAACTATTCCACATATGGCTGTGATATTCAAAGCCAGGGTGGATAAAAATCAACAGTTTAAAAAACAAAACTTTTTAAAAAATTAAAGTCAGATTTTGTTATTTAAATCAATTTTTTTAAATTTAATTGTATTTGGTCTTGTTAAGATGCTTTTTAAAAAAATAAGCATATAAGGATAGCTTAAATTTAAGCTATGTGAAAGTTCAAAGATACCATCATGGAATAGGGATTATAACTTCTAATTATATACTATTTGAGACAATATATTCATCTAACCTTTTTAGAAGTTTTAACTAGGTCACAACAGGTCATGGACTATACTGGGGCCCAATCTTATGGGGTTCCCAGAGGCTCCTCTATAGCTTAGTAAAGATTAAAGAAAATCACTGTACCCAAAATGACTCCGTGCTCAGTCTATAGAAGATCCCATTAAGCATCTCCATGATGCTTAGTTTCAGTTTTCAAACTATGGATTGGTGTCTCCAGAGATCATAGGCAGACAAGGTTCTTTGGGTATATGTGATATCTTACTAGACTAACCAAATAGTTGGAAAAAAATTGCTCTTTGCAAGCTTTCAGGCACAAACACTCTCCTTCAGGCATAGGAGAGTTTGTTGTCCCCAGAGATAACATCCTTATTAACAGCAGTATATGGAGATGAGAGATAACAGCCCTGATTACCCACTCATCATCCCTATTGGCTCTTTGCAAGTTTGTGTACACACAGTCAAGCCCTTACCTCTCTCTAAAAGTTCAGTTTTTAGAAACAATAAAGGCTCTCAAACAATAAGAATTCACTTTTTGTAGAAAACAATAATTCACTGATGGGGCGTGTGGAACTGCACGCTTCTGAAAGAACAGAGAATGCCAGCTGTAGATGCAAGAGTTTCAATTAAAGGATTAAATTCACCTCATTATGGGAAGTTCTCGCAGTTTTGCAGTGTATCTAGCTTATCTCTACTTGAAGGTGCTACCAGCAATCGGCACGGGGTTTGACAGCAGAGCAGTCTACAGGCAGGTGCCAGGGCCTTGACATTCATTGGAGGTTGGCATGCGATCTGTTTAAAATAAAGGGTAGTAAGTGGGGGCATCCATTCAGATGCACCCGGACAATCCTCCCTCAGCGCAAAGGCCTTAACAGCCCCCCAGAGATGGAAGACTTCATTCTAGAGTTAATTTGTCCTCATTACTCCACACAGGACACTGTTCTCTTTGAGTCCTGCAAACCCAGCAGATTGCAAGTGTGAAGGTTTTCTCTATGGCACCAAAGCATTTTAAAGCAAGTTAAATTGCCACGACCCAAATAAGCCAGTACCTTTCTACTGGAGCCTGCACCTCCCCACAAATGCCCGTTTCCTGGGCAGAGGTGTTTAGCCATGTTCATTTTAAGTCTATATGGCAGTGGTTCTCAACCTTTTTAGACTCAAAGCCCCGCTTGGACAAAGCCAACTTAGTTTTTAGTCATTCCTTGACTACAGAATAATAACTAGAACAATTCTTCTGTTGCAACAAACTCAGAAAGACAACAGGTCAGAAGGCTTTTAACACCACTGATTCCTATTTGAAATCTCTGGGTTTATCTTGCGAATTATACTTGCGCATCTAACAGTTCTAACATTGTGTGGCACCCTGCAGCACCCTTGAAAGGATCTCAAGGCACTGCAGGGTGCTGTGGCAACCTGGTTGAGAATCACTGATTAAAGCTGCCATCTTGCCTCATCTCCCAGAAGCAATCACTGACTGCTCATACTAGTACCCAAGGACACATTAGCAAGCTCAGGTTAACTGGAAGTCAATTAACTTGCATTAAAACCCTGGAAAATAAGCAAATGCTTAGCAGACAAGGTAGCATGCTTCTTAACTCCTGTTCTCCTCGGACCTCATCTTATCACCACAGTCACAGTTTGCCCGTGACACACACAATCTCTAGCCCTTCCAGATATTCATGTCCTGCCCTCAGGGACCACTTTCTGGCTGCCCAGGAAACAGATGAGAAGTTGCTACATGGGCTTTGTACAACTGAGCTCACAGGCCAGCCCACCTTTTGTGCTCTGGATCTGGTCTAATTATAACAGCAGAGGCTGGTACAGTATCTAACTGTTTCTACAGTAGCGACAGCCATATGCTTACCTATGTAAAGCACACATAGGTCCTTTTATAGGTAGGGCTGACGAACAAAGAACGAGGTTTGCTCTCTACCCATTTGCCATTTAGTCTGGGTCCCTGAAAGGCCACTTAGATCTCTCCCGAGTAGTATCAAGGGTGTTTATCACTATTGTTTGCCATTGACCTTGCACATAACACAACTCGTAAGGTGTTCAGGCAGGTCCCATCAAACTAGTTTGTCTGACAATCACTCTGAAAATTGAAACCGCTGGTGAGATACAGAAGCCATACACTGCCTACTCCCAACAGGACTTATCTATACTCAGAATTCCACCATCTCAATAAAAAGTGCAATATTAAACCAATTTGATAAAGTGGTGCAAGGAAACTTGGGTTTAAATTAACTTATTCCCATTTATTTTTAACCACTGGGAACATGAAATTAGACTCCTTAAGGCCAAATTTAGGTCCTCATGCAAATCTGCATGTGAAAACCTGTGTATAAACATGATCTAAATTAGAAATAAAATTCCTATTAACTTTCATACACAAGATGGGGCTTACAGTCATGAACAGAGACGATTAGGGAAGGCAGACATTTTTGCACTAAAGGTGGGCAAAACACTAGCCCAAGCTTGGGAAGGGGTCAAAAGAGAGTCAAGCTGGCACGGTTCAGGCAGACCAGCTTCTTTAGCCAACAGTCCAGAAGGTGCAATGTGGCTAGGAAGTCAACCAGTTGTGTTCAGCTCCCCAGTCCAGATGATCAGGTACTCAGTGTTCAGCTGTGCTGACTGGGGAGCAGCCTTCAGTAGGAGTCTGGAACAAGACTCAGACTTGCATCTTCAAGCCAATGCCTTTGCCACACTGCCACCGCATCCCTTCAAGAGAGAAGAGCATAGGGAAGCAACATCAAGGGTTGGGAATTCTAGTTCAAACTGGGAGCAAGATGTTGCATGTGCCTTCAGAGGGAATGGTTTCTAAAGGAAAGGATAACAGAATGGTTTCTAAAGGAAAGGATAACAAACCACCACCTGTGGCAGAGCTTGCCTGGAAGCTCTTTATTGCAGGCCACAGCATTCATTTTCAAGGGCATGAGGGCAAAAACAAAACTGCATAGGGAGAGGATCATCATAAGGCAGCAGTTGAGCAATTAAAAATGAGGCGCAGTTGGAAAAAAGGAGCCTTCCTGGGCCTGCTTAATGGTTCCATAGGCAATACTATTCCCTGCTAGGTAGAGCACAGCTACAGGCATTTACATAGATTTAGCTGGTACCTCGGCCCTCAAGAGAAACACCCACAATTGAACACCAATGACCCAGAAGGAACCAACTTCAAGAGGCTTCAGTAGGGTCAGCGACACCCTAGGAGATCCATTTTAACAGGGTGGAACTGATGCTGAGCTAGTCCCGAGGGGCACAACACTGGGTGTATGACAGGAGCAGATGGGAGAGGCCCAGCTGCTTCACAAAGTTTCTGTGCTCATCCTTTGCCCTGGTTTTGGCACACGCAAAGATCCTGAGGATGCTGCCCCCAGCGGCCATGACACAAGTAAGACAACCTACAAAGCTGTGAGTTAGAAAAGGGGCCTATGACGCAGGAGGAACAGGAGACCACACAGGTGTTCATAAGTCAGTCTGTCTTTATTCAGAAAAAAAAAAAAGACTAAGAAAGTGAACTGAAGTCTCATTATTACAAAGGCTTGGGCTGAACAGCATGCCGCATAGAAACCCGGTGCATCAAAGGGGACTTCTCATTGGTGAAGGTACCAAAAATGTGTTACAGTATGTCCCAAAAGTAGGTCCACTTCTTGAACTACTTCTCCCACGATGTACAAGGACATAGCTGCCCAGCTCACAGGTGGCCTCCGGTGTCTTTTCAGGCACACCCAAGATGTGTGTTCTCCAGTACCTGCACTTCCAAGAGCATTGCGCAAGATTCCCTTTGACCCAGGGCAACGCTCCGATCCATGCCCTGCAATTTAAAGATTAACCACAGCTCATTGGCAACACAACATTTACCTGAGTTCTTTGTAGTGTGGACCAGGCCTCAGAGACACCTTGCCCAATGGTTCTCTGGAAAGGAGAGGTCTAGGAGAATTTTAGTGCACAAAGATGAACATGCAAACATACCTGCTCGTCTACCAGCAGAGACTCAAAGGACACTACATTCTGCCTCAAAGATTTGATCTAAGCTGCAAGGCCTACAACCAGGGAAGGAAACTAGGAGCATTTCAGTGTATTCAGCTCAGACCCTACAAGTCGGGTCCTCCTATTCTGGCCTGAGTGTCCATGTGGGAGAACAAGTTACTCGCAAAATATTTCCCCATACCCAGAGATGAAGACCCTCTGACCTTCAAAAGTTCTTCACAATGATGTTAGCCAAACATCCCTGTGAGCAGGCAAAGGCAGCTCTATTGTAAGGATGGAAAGAGGTAGGGAGATCTGAAATGTCTCCCCTAAGGCTACAAGAGGCTCAGAACTAGAATTCAGGTGGTCCAGGGAAAGAGATCTGTTTATGTTAAGGGAACAGGGGCTCTCCAATGTTTGCTGGGTAAGCATACAAACTCAAAACTGGAAGCAATGTAGGCCACACCTCAATTCCTCTCACCCCTGCATTTGTAAGCAGCTTGCCAGAAAATAGTGCTACCTATACATAAAGGAGCACAAGTAATCTTTTGCACCCATTTTGAAACTATGTAGTGTTGGTCTTTCCCAGTAGCAAGAAGTCCTTTCCCTACAGGCACAGAGGAGATCCTCTACAGGACTAGAGTGTAGTGGGGGCTCTTCCATCCAAGACCCCTTCCAAGACCGTTTGCTCTTCACCACTACAAAAGCCGGCAAACAACTCATTCACATTCCACTGCTATAAGCAACAAAACTAGAGGCAACCACTGGGAATAGAAATAAAAGCTTTTCATCAATCCCAATTTAGCATTGAGCTAGATACTGTAGACAAAATGGCACAGCACGTAGCTGCTGAGAGCTGCAAACTATGTACTACAACACTGAGATGGAACCACCATTCCAAATTACACAGGAAGTTGCTATCTTTAGCTCTAGGTTTAATTTGGCCACCAGCAATAGTCCACAGTCCTGGAAGAGCATTTGCTGGCAGGAGGCCAAGGTGTCTCTGACCAGTAAGGAAAACTGAGTGTTGCTGAGCATATATTCACTGTGGAAATGTTTTCTAAGGGTTGCTGGATGCTGGTCTCTACTCAATTTGGTCTCATCTTCTGAATGTGTTTCTAGCCTAAGCCATGTTCTCTGCTGTTAAAAGCAGCACACAGATCACTCATGTCTGTTCTGCTTTCTTGTTTTTCCTGGGCAGCCTACAAATAAGATCTGATTAAAACTGGGCAATGTCTTGACCAGAAGTGACCCAGAGCTGGTGAGAACTGTCATCTGCCTGCTGAGACTCATTTTGATTAAATCACAGAGCCCAAAAGCAAAGCAAACAGTCAGCAGCCACGTCTTTAAAAGCCACATGAATGGACTTCAAGATCAGAGAGCTCACATCTCTTTGGGTAGCTCCACTTCAGCTGTACCATTACATCTTCAATACATGAAGCACCCATTGTTCTCAGGGGATTAAAGCAAGGAACTGACACACCAAAGAGTAGATCTGGAACATTACTACAATCCCTAATGGACTTTTTGGCTCTGAAGTTAGCATACTGCCCTTTGGCTCAAGGACAAATTGTGTTCTACGCACCAAATGCCCTAGTGCAATATCCACGTCCACATCAATCCAACTTCAGCATCTCCAGCAGCCCTAGATGCTCCCTTTTAAAGCAGAAACCCAATGGTTCTTCCCCAGTACAGAAGAGGATTTAGTGGTCACTGAAAATATGAATCATTTGGGTCAAATTCATGCCCTCCTGGGACTCCACTGAAATCAGTGGCATTTCTCCACAGCTGTGTTTGGCCCTGTGCATTTTTCACAATGCTGTGGAGTCAAGAACTGCTCCTGGACAGAGGCCTGTTAGCTGTTGAGTGGCAGGACCTGCAAGATAGAGGAATAAACACCACCACTGAGCACATCTTCACAGGAGGAAAGAAGAGGGACTGGAACTTCAGAGCTGACCAACACATCACATAAACAGGACTTTGATTGAAACCCTGATCAGCAAGAATATAAATCCATCTCCCATTCCCAAGTTTTAGGGCAAGGGCATGGAAATTATTTAGACTCCTTCCTGATAAGGCCCCACCTTTCTTCTTCATTGCCACAATGCAATAGGATTAGTGCAATATTCTGGGGCCTTAAACAACAGATTCAAAAAATGACAGCTAGAAAATATTTTGCTACTAGAGACTTAGTTAAGTTAGGTCAGCTTGCAAGTCTGCTCATCAATATCCAGCTGCTTCTCCACTTTTACCACCTTGTCTGACACCTTTAATATCACAATCCTTTTACCTTGGCACACTGAGTTTGGAGCTCAGGGCAAGCATAATGGCAAGGAACATAACTTTCCAATCTAGCTAGGGCTGGGAGCTCTAGATTTGCAACCCCAGCTCCTAGTTCTGCAAAAGGAGATAAAAAGTTTATTGCTTTTGGCTAAAAGCTCAGTGCAACAGTGGAGTTGTGTTCCATTTCAGTACCTCTGTGCTACAGTGGTGCGTAACATGGATATTCCTAGGCAGGAAAGGTAGTAGACGAAAGCTCCAAAACGCAATGGTTCCCATCGGCTATCAAGTTGGATAGACAGCCCACACTCCATGTCATATAACCATAGGGCCAGGGAGGGGAAGCTCAGGGATTTGGCATGAGAAAAAAACATGAATATTAGGTGAAGAAGATGAAAGCTTATCACTGAGGGGGATAAGCAGGAGCAGCTGTGAGGCAGTGACATAGGCAGAACAGAAGCATCTGGCAGCCACTTTCACTATAGAAAGTGCTGCATTACTCTCCTCCCCTTCAATACAATCGTTGGCTTGAAAAAGTCATCATGCCATATGCATCCATAACAAACCTGTCACGTGGCACTAGGGACTCTGGCATTAATACTGAGTCACAGGGCCTGTTTCTGCAGCATCCCACACTGCTACAGTTTGGGCAGTGTGCCTGCTGGGGCCAGCACGATGCCAAAAACGTAGAAGAGCCCAAGCAGGAGGTTCAGCTTGGCTGTCCGCTGGGGAATTTTGTTGAAGTTCTGGCTCCGAAACTGCCTCTCCAGAGAGAATGCCATGGGAATGGTGAGTAGTGGCAGTGCCATGCTGATGGTGTAGCGTGTGGCCAAAACGCAGAAGATCAAATAGGGAAGGAAGAGGAGGATGCTGTAGAGCATGTAGGAGAACGTGGGGCCAATGAGGATGGCCAGGGTGACAATGCCCGCCTGTCGGTCAGACTCCATGTCCCGCGTGTTGTTGCTGTGCAGGATCGCTTCGGTGCTGAGAGCTAGTGGGATAGCATAGAGCAATGGCGAGACAGATAGATAACCAACCTGCACAGCATGAGCAAACATGACTGCCAGGGGCCCAAAGGTGATGAGGATCACCAAGTCTCCAAGGGCAACGTATTTAAATCCAATTCCTGTGGCAAGACACAAAAGCAAGAGGAGGATAAGGAGTCATGAAGCGAAACGCATGTTCTGGAGAACTTACTCAAACTGTACAGCAGCTCCTAGAGAAATGCTGCAAAACAGTCAGCATGAACACAGGTAGGTCTGGACAGCATGGGCTCTTATTGCCTTAGATATCCAACTTCTCTCTAATACCTGGGAAAAATCTGCTCTCTCTTCCTTTTCCAAAAATAATACTGGAAATGCAGTTTCTGAATTATACCTGGCTCCATACATAAGCAAAAGATTTAGGGACAGAATCTGTAACCTTCCTTCCCACCAAAAATATCTTAAATTCCACAACCAGTCCCAGTGAATTCAACAAGAATAAGGTGCTATCCAGTCTGAAACTGGACAAAAGAATCTGACCCTGAAGAAACAGGTGCAACAGTGAGGTGAACAAAAGGCTGCTAGACATTTTAGATGGTATCAGAAATTGTTTAATCTTTCCTAGAGCAAAGACTATCTCCTGTCTAGGAAAAGAAAAGATTACAGAACTGTTTGTCCTGGCACATATCTCCAGTGTCATCCCTCCTCCCACACCCATCATGTACAAAACTTGGCTTTAACTTCTAAATGTATTTTTTCATTTGAAACTGGACCTGGCAGATACAGGAGGAAAAGAGTCAGTTAAAACATTCCAGGCTTTCCCCATGGAGAAGAGAATAGAGATAACAAGAACTGGAAGTATTAATTTCAGCTATGGTGGACCAGTAGGGAGTGCTCCTGCGCTGAGCCACCCACCTCACTGTGCCCAACCACCTTCCAGGCTCTGGGTGCCTCCCTATGGGCGCCTCATGTCTGGCCGACCCCCTTCCTGGAGTGCACCCGCTAGCCTGGGAGTAGAACTGCCACCACCCAGGGATGGGCTTGATTCTGGCTCTGCACCCCCTGGGAAACACAGGCCTAATAGCCCCCTCAAGGGTTCCTGACTCACTTCAAGAGCTTGGGGTGCTTCCCTCAGTCTGAAGCACAAGCAGTGGTCTCCCTTAGTCAGCCGGACCAAGGGGACCCCAAGGCATAATCTAGACCCGCTCCCAGTAAGTCTCCTACACTAGGTACAAAGGAGAACTTTATTGGTTGCAAGGGATAGGGCTGGAATAGGGTACAGAGTTGAGTAGTATCAGAGAAATCCCATAGAAAAACAGGGTGGCTGGGGTAGCCTTTGATGATGCATCTGAGTTACTTTAAGCTATACATCTAGTTAGATCTCAGGTAGCTTAGTTAGATACTCACAAGTATCATCAGAGGCAGGTGGAGATTCCCTCTAGAGGCAGGTAGTTCACTGATCAAGAGTTTTGAGACAGAGTGAGATCAAGAGTTTTGAGACAGAGCGAGAAAGCAAGTTTTAGATGGTCTAGCTCCTCTCTCTCCCCCTCTCTCTTTTTCTTCATGGCTGCTGCCCCTTCCTCCTGGCCAGTCCTTAACTTATATAGTCCTTATGACCTTGTTTACCTGGTCCACTGGAGGCCAGCACCTGTTGGCTGTCAGCCAACCAATCTAAAATGCATCACAAGTTGCTGGGCAGACTGGTAGTCTCTAGCTCACCAGGGTGCCCAGGCCCCTCACCCAGGTATGCGATGCCAGTCACATAGGCAGAGTGAGCAGGTTTCCCCCCTTCTTCAGGAATGTATCCAGCTTAGGTTACCTAAAGAGATAGGGTAAGGTGCGTATCCTCTGCTGGGCCCATCCTAACCAAATCATCACAGAGCAGAGTTTTTGGGGAAAAACAGAGGTGGCCTTCTGCCACATCAGCCACCGTTCATGCCCCTGGTTTGTGGTGAAAAGGGTTCAGAAGCCATAGGGAGGCACAACTCCTAGCTCATCACGAAGAAGAAAAAGACACATGTGATGTTACACGTGCACCACCAGCCCAATCTGGAACGGGCTTCCAAGGGAGGTGGTGCTCTCCCCTACCCTGGGGGTCTTCAAGAGGAGACTGGACAAGCACCTGGCTGGAGTCGTCTAACTGCAGCGCTCTTTCCTGCCCGGGGCAGGGGGTCAAACTCCAACATCCCTTTCGACCCAAACATCTGTGAATCTATGAACCTGCGTCCCCGTTCAAAAGTCCCAACCCACCCATGCGTGTGAGATGGCAGAGGCCATCACTGCTGCAGAGGACAGTGGCAGACATGGAGGGGAGGCTGTCAGACCCCCCCGAGCCGGTGAACGTCGCGAGAAGCCATCAGGACTCCCGTCGGTCCTGGGCTGGCACCCGCACTCCCCGGTCCTTACCGCCGGTGTAGAGGAAGGAGCTGGAGAGCCCGCCGAAGTAGATGAGGGCCAGGTGCTCCAGCCGCAGTGGGGACAAGAAGTAGAGGCCAGCAGCGCAGATGCAGCCCAGGGTGTAGAGGACGACGCCGAAGCGCACCACGTCACGCGGCTCCAGGAGCTGGTCCACCAGCGTGCGGTCGTCGCTCTTCTTGTGGTCGATGCCCTTGGAGAAGTCGTAGTAAGTGTTCACCAGGTTGCCGGCCCCGTGCACGGCCAGCACGGCGCCGGCGCTGCCCACCAGGCGCGCGGGGTCCAGGGCGGCCTGAGCGCGGTAGGCGAGGGCGCTGCCCAGCGCCACGGGCGTCAGCGAGGCGCTGAAGCTCCAGGGCCGCAGCGCCAGCACGTAGGCGGCGCACTTCTGCCTCCAGCCGCCCGGCGGGCCCCGCTCCGCGCCCGCTTCGCCCAGCTCCGCGCCGCCGCCGATGCTGATTCCCTCGGCGGGCTCCGCGGCGGCGGCGGGGGGCGCCGGCGGGGGGCCCCGGCGGGGCGGCGCGGCGGGAGGCCGCATAGGGCTCGACCTCACGGGGCGCGAAACCCACCGCGCACGACACAGGTCATTACGGTAACAGCGCCCTTGGTCGGCTGCGAGCGAGGGAACGCTTTCAGCAGCGCACCCGGAAGCAGAGAGGCATGTGTCCCCACCCTGGCGTCCCCCCGCGACTTCCTGCTTCCGCCTGGTCACAGTCCCCGGGAGGGGTGGGAGTGCAGCATTCCAGCCAATCACGCTGCTGCCGGCTCGCCATTGGCGGAGCCCTGTATCAATCGGACATCTTTTATTTTATTTATTTTTTTGTTCCCGGATTGGTCAGCCCCGCTAGCCGGCTTGAGGGGTGGGGCTGCACTCCCCTAGGAACCCCGCCTTCCTCCCCACTCCATTGGCGACAGTGGCTGCCACTCCGATCTGCCTGGGCGCTGATTGGGTGGGGTGCTTCTCGCCGGCCCGGCGGGTAGAGCCGGGGCCCGAGCGAGGGAGCCGGCGAGGAGGCGGTGAGTGCTCCCCCCTCCCTCCGCGGTCACCTGGCGACGCCCCGGGGCGCGGGGCTCTGTCATGCCGGCGCTTGGCGCTGCGAGGCTCCGGGCCTGGGTCTGTGCGGGGGCCCGGCCCCCCCGGTGCCAACGCCGCGATTTTGTGTCCCAAGGCCCCGCTGCGCTGGACGCCCTGAGCCGCCTCCGCCGCCATGTCGGGCACCGTGTCCATCCTGCAGCAGTTCGCCAACGGCCTGAAGAGCCGCAGCGAGGAGACGCGGGCCAAAGCGGCCAAGGACTTGCAGCACTATGTCACCATGGAGCTGCGCGAGGTGCGGCGGCCCGCGGGGTCTGGGAGGCCCGGGACGGGACGGGACGGGGGGGCGGGGCAGGGGCAGGGAGGAGAAGACGCCGCCTGTTTGGATCCTGGGAGGCCCCGGCATCGTTGCTGCCCTGGGGGCTCAGGGTGCTGGGGAGCGGCTCTGCCTTGGCCTGAACTCTCTTTCCTGCGCAGATGAGCCAGGAGGAATCGACCCGCTTCTACGACCAGCTGAATCACCACATATTTGAGCTGGTCTCTAGCTCCGACACCAACGAGAAGAAGGGGGGCATCCTGGCGATAGGTGAGCGCAGGGATTCGGTGTCTCTGGGAGATTTGCTCTCCACTTCCCTGTGACGCAAACAAGCTGAAGACCTGGTCTCTCCGTGCTGAGCGCTTGAGAACGTGGTCCTGAGTTACGAAAATACGGGCCGCGATGCTCAGCTTTACGTGATCATGGTGTGCAAATAGTCTGGACTCTCTGTGGCCTCAGAGCAATAATCGTACCCTTTAAAACCCTTCGCTCAGTGGCAGCAGGTCCCACCTCCAAGGAGGAGATCAAACAACTTTTTTGCATTTATTTCTGGTAGCATCTCCCCTGATTGCCCTGTTGAGTTTTCGTTCTTGTGCGGCAGAACAGCCTAAACTTTGCAACTCCTGGGCATACAGATCAGGGGTTCCCAACCTTTTTATGCTGTGGACCAGTAAACCGTGGACCAGCAGTGATTGGCATACTGCGGGCCAGCAGCCAACCCTTTTTTATACTCGGTAGTGACCAACATACTGTGGACTCGGTTGCTAGTCCACAGTATGCTGGTCACTTTGGGACTTCCAGTCTGGCGGCCAACCCTCCTGTGGACCACCAACCAACCCTTCACAGCCTGAGGGTTGGGAACCCGTGATACAGATAACTCATATAAAAACAGTCCCTTCCAAATGGATCCCTCATTTCTGCACCGTTTGCTTTTTAATAACCCGGTAAAGCTCCTTCTGGATTGAATTGAGCATCATAACCAAACCAACCCCGGTGCGCTTAGAGGTGATGGAGGTTGTTGCAGTGGGGTGGTCTTTGTTAATGACATCTCACTTTAGGCAGACAGTGTTACTTTAAAGTTACTTCTGTGAACTTAGTACTGGTGGAAGGTGCCAGCTTGACAACCCTGGATACCAATGGCTTCTCTCTGCTGCCGCGCTGCCCCCTGCCAATGTGCCCCAAGCCAGGCCTTGAGAGACCATCTCTGGAAAGAGTACAAACTTCTCCATTCAATCCTGGGTCCATTATGGCCATATATAGATGCATGTGTGTTGGAATGGATGTGTGTTCCCAGGGTGGATCTTTATGAAGTAATACAAGGAAAATGTGACTTATGGAACCTTCTTGATGCATTTCTCTGTTTTACATAACAGATACGAGCTTGAGAAGAATGCAGACCTTTCCTGCTGCTTAATGTTTCTGGTGGATTTGCAGTTTAGGAAGAGTTAGCAGGAATCTCTCCAGGCTGCCTAGAAAGAACTCTCTTCCAGGGATTTTGCTACTGTTTGCCACACCAACCCACTGGCAGAACTTAACCCATGCTTTCTTTCTCCCCAGCAAGTCTTATTGGCGTTGAGGGAGGCAATGCCACCCGCATTGGCAGGTTTGCCAACTACCTTCGAAATCTGCTCCCCTCCAATGACCCTGTTGTCATGGAGATGGCGTCCAAGGCTATCGGGCGCCTTGCCATGACGGGAGACACCTTCACAGCAGAATATGTGGAGTTTGAGGTGAAACGGGCTCTGGAATGGCTGGGAGCTGATAGAAATGAAGGTCGAAGGCATGCGGCAGTAAGTGTTCTTCTGGCTTCTCAGCCTTCCTGGGAACAGGCTCATGGGTAGTGGTGATGAGAACTGTGTGAGGAAGGATGCAATGAGTGGAGAGAGAGTTGGAGGGAAGTCCTAGTTGGGGAGTGGAATGGCTGTTCTTCCATTTCTGAAGAGCTATGGGATGGACTAGTTGGTCTGCTGTTAATGGTGTTTGTTCTGGTGGTGCTTAGGAACCAAGACTCAGATGCTCCTGTGCCAAAGCACTGTATAAACCCAGCAGCATGCTCCCAAAAGCTTACAGTATAACTAGGCAAGACAGATCTAGCATGTGGAAGTTTTTTTCTAAATTCCCACCTCTCCCTGACCACCATTTTCCTTCCTGTCTCCAGGTTCTCGTCCTGCGTGAACTGGCCATCAGTGTGCCTACCTTCTTTTTCCAGCAAGTGCAGCCATTCTTTGATAATATCTTTGTGGCCGTGTGGGACCCCAAACAGGCCATCCGAGAGGGAGCTGTCTCTGCCTTACGTGCCTGCCTCATTCTCACCACCCAGCGGGAGCCAAAAGAGATGCAGAAGCCCCAGTGGTACAGAGTAAGGAAGGAGTTCCTTCCACTTTAAATAGCTTTCTTCTCTGTGTCAGCATACAAGATCTGGTCTAAGATAAGGCTGTTAGGTGTTGGCGCCTCTCAGTCAGGATTAAAAATATTCTGGCCTTGGGATCAACTGGTACAAAAGGAATGGGTCATATACACCAAAGTTTTATTGTGCTTTTTGCAACTTGTTGTCAGCCCTTTGACCAAGTCTATCCTAGCAGTCAGACTGTTCTCAAAAGAGCAGGTGATCAGACTGACCTGTGCTTCCCACCTTCTTTTGGTAGCAGTGTAGACTAATTTTAGGTGACATGCATGAGCATCTCCATTTCTCAATATCTTGGGACAGGGTGGTATGGCAGATGCTCAGGTCTCACTGTGCCTAATTAGCTTAATCATCCTGTTCAAGCCTTGTGTGATTACTCCACAGGGCGAACTCAGTGGCAGAATTCTTGGTATAACATCCTTGCCATTGCTCTTGGCTCTCATTGCTGCTGAAGACACTCTCAGGTAGCTGAACTCTGTTTTCTCTCTGACTCCTAGCTATACAGCACTTCACAATTTCCTGGCTGAAGCATGTAGCTCTTCCTGGAACTTACAGGTTCCCAGTACCTAGTGACATGTTGTGGTGCATTGTTCTGTTTCATGGGGCTTAGTTTCTGTTAAAATTGCTGCTGTTTATTGTTATTTTCTTTTTTAGCACACATATGAAGAGGCTGAGAAGGGTTTTGATGAGACTTTGGCCAAGGAAAAGGGTATGAATCGTGATGACCGAATCCATGGTGCCTTACTGATCCTCAATGAGTTGGTGAGGATCAGCAGCATGGAAGGAGAGGTGAGCAATTTATCAAGGTGATAGTCTGTGTATTACTGGTGGAAAGTGATACAAATTGATCAACTAAGTGATAAATGGGTACTTGTATGATGTGAACACACAAGAAAGGGTGAACTATTTAGTGTACAGGACTACATATTCAGATGAGGTAGCATGACAGTGAAGGGGTTGGGAACAGGTGGAATATCAGGAAACTTTCTGGCAGAGAGTTAAATAAGGACTGGAACAGGCTCCTGAGTAAGAAGGTGAAAACTTCATTGCTTACAGCTTAGGACTGATTAAGTACTAGGGAATGTTCTTCTGCCTTTGTACTGAGGGACGGGCAGGACAAATAGGGATTTTTCCCTTTCTAGTTTGTTATGACTTTCTAATCTTATCTTGAAACCTTTCTTTCTTTCTGCTGATATTGTCTACTAGCCAATTGCCCATCAGGAATGCCAGGGGAGGGGGGAGAAGTAGGTGGAGACAGAGCACCATCAGCCACCACCCTGCGCCGCTGCTTTCTCCCGAGAGCGAGAGAGGGGGGAAGCTTGCTTCTCTGGCCCCCTTGGCCAGCACCCAGTGCCGCCTCCGTCTTCAGGGAGCCCCTTGCTCCAGCTGCTCTGTTCCTACCGTCATGGTGGCGTGCCACTGTCTCCTGTCCGGAACAGTCTTGGAGCACTCTCGTTGTTTCAGATAACTAATCAGTGTATGAATAAAGCATTATGGACAGGCAGACAGACGGATTAAGGCTTTTATAATATTAGAATGAACAGATTTGGTACAGCCAAATACATTTTGATAAGGATTGGGATATGTGCCATAGGTTGCTGAGTATAGGTTCTGATCACATATGGAGCATCTGACTTCTTCAAGTAGTGCAGTGAAAGTTCTGTTATCTGGCATCTTACCAGCCATCATGCTCCACTAACCGGCATGCCAGCTTGTAAGGTAAAGTGAAACTGGAAGTACCCGTTGTGGCACTTCCAGTTTCTCTGAGCCCCCATTGCTCAGGGCAAAGCAGCCTGCGCTGTGGAGCCCCCATGGCCTGGGGGTATAGCAGGCTGTGTGGAACTTGCCTCCCTGTCCCGCTGGACCACAGGAGGGGCGGAGGGATGCCCCAGATGCAGCATGAGAAGCAGTGGCCGGGGCTGCTCAATTAACTAGCATATTTTGTTATCTGGCATCCACCGTTCTCGGGGGATGCCATATAACAGAGCTTTTACTGTAACTTGAACAAATGAAATGTGGAGTGGAAAAGCATGTGAGGACTGTGCGTTTCTGGAAAGCAGTTGAAGGTGTTCAAAGGAGGGATCAGGTTAAAGTTCAGAAGTAAACTGCTCATTCACTTGAAGCTGGATGCATTCAGAGAGGTATGCCAGACTTGAATCTCCTTTGTCTGGGGAGTAGGAGCCCTGGGTATGGGGTTCAAGTGGCATTTACTTGGAGAGTTAGGACCTTTGAAATACCCTGCCTGTCTTGTTCTGCCATGCTGGGGGGCTTTCATTGCCTGTCTCTGCTGCTTTCCCACTGGAAGTATAAAGAGGTAGAATTCCTTGGAATGTCTTGCTGTTGGTCTCTTATCAGAAAATCTGTTGCCTGTTGGGGATGTTGCAACTGGAGTGGATGCCTTTGGTCCCTAATTCTGTTAGTGCTTTGTGTGTGTGTGCACAATCTTCTATTCAGCTGTCTTTGAACCTGCTTATCTTCTATGCCTAGCGCCTCAGGGAAGAGATGGAGGAGATCACACAGCAACAGATGGTGCATGACAAGTACTGCAAAGATCTGATGGGCTTTGGTACGAAGCCTCGCCACATCACCCCATTCACCAGCTTCCAGTCTTTGCAACCCTCCCAATCGAATGCCTTTGCCGGACTGCTGGGATACAGTGCCCACCAGGGAATCATGGGATTCGGAGCCTCACCTGTCCCAGCAAAGTCAACCTTGGTAGAGAGCCGATGTTGCCGGGATCTCATGGAGGAAAAGTTTGATCAGGTGGGTTGTGAGTGTTTCTGTACTTGCCCCCTTGAACCAGCATAGATTTAAATTCTTAAAAGCACAGCTACCCTCCACTTCCCTTGTCTGGGAAGCAGTATGGCTCAGTGATTGCATCGAAGTATCAAGGTTCGTTAGCTGTATTTGACTCTGCTTCTGAGAGAGAGCAGCTTAGATTCTCTGTGCTGCAGTTTATTTCTCTCTGAATCAGATAATTTTATCTACTCCCGGGGGGAGCTGTGAGAGTCAGTACAAGGCTTTGTAGAGCACCAATTAAAAGAATGGGGAGGAGGGAAAAATATGCTCCTCCCTGAAAGCCCAATCCATCCGGTTTCAGGTATGCCAGTGGGTTTTGAAATGCAGAACCAGCAAGAACTCCCTGATCCAGATGACAGTACTCAACTTACTGCCCCGGTTGGCTGCTTTCCGGCCTTCTGCATTCACAGGTGAAGTGTTTGTTGCCTGGGTTTTGGGGATGCAGCCAAAGGTGGGCGGAGAGAGTTCCAGCTGCTTCTTCCATTGGCCTGCACACAGGTAGTAGAGCAGGGAGAAATTGCATGAGCTGGCCCTTTGATTTCTCTGAATAGCAAGGGGCCAGTTTTTTTTCAGAGAAGTGCAGCACAACATCTGTCAGGAACTTGCAGCTTTGCAAAGCCCTTGTGTGGATTACACAGTGCCATAGTGCCTCGTCTCAGGCTTTCTCAACCTGCTGGGCTCTTCCCTTTCCTTCCCCGCAAACATAACTGTGCGGTTGTCACCAGTGTCCAGTCCTTTATTTCCCTATTTGGGGCTGTTGGGAGATCTTGAGGGAAAAGGAGATTATAGCTGACCTTTTAAAAGCTGTATGGGTCTTAAAGTCCAGAGTGTACCAGAAATAAGGCCTTGCTAGTATGCCTAAGATTGGCTGTGCCTTTACAGCTGTATACCAATATCTCCTAAACTGCAAACCAGTTACCACCCTGTTGAGAAACTTTAGCATTTGTCTCCTGTATAAAACCTATAGGAAATGTCTTAACCACTGTTGCTGAGTTGTTGCTTTTTTCATATGCCTTTTCCAGGCGTAGAACCCTATGAAAGAAACTGTTGGCTTAGATGGCTAAAGCCCAGCTGGAACTTATTTTGTTGTCATTACATTTAAGTTTGTCCTTGCTGGCAGCAGCAATTTATACCAAGCCAGTGCCCATCCCCTAGTGTGTTATTTCTGCAAGGTGTCTTGCTATAAGTGATACTTCTGATGCCAGCATTCCTGTCCTCTGGTGCAGTTGCTTCTAAATAGGCCACCCTCTAAGTAATTGTCCTGGGTATTTTTTATTGCTTCACTGGCCGCTATGTGAAATACACTAATCTGCATTCTAACAGGTTCCCTGGCACAGTAGGCTGAAAGATGGATAGGGACAGGCCGCATGGTATGGCCTCCTTGTGTACTCCCTTTGCTTTGCAGCCCTATATATTTGCCACTCAAGGAATTGCTGAATGCTGTACACGTGCCTCACTAGTTGTGGTTGGTAACCTATGCTTTGGCCCTGCTGCCCAAAGAACTCACAGACTGACTTCTTCCTCTCTTGCCTTAGCTGACCAGTACCTTCCAGATACCATGAACCATGTCCTAAGCTGTGTGAAGAAAGAGAAGGAGCGAACAGCAGCCTTCCAGGCCTTGGGACTGCTTTCTGTGGCTGTGGGGTCTGAGTTTCAGGCCTACTTGCCCAAGGTTCTTGAAATCATCAAAGCAGCTCTTCCACCAAAGGACTTTGCCCACAAGTGAGTGCATGGTCTTGGATAGACAACTGTTGGTAAACTGACAGACAGTCCCTTGATGTCAGTGGTGTGAAGGTGGGGTGAGGGGGTGACAGGACTGCAAGCTTTCTGAGTTAACTAGCTCTTACTGTGTCTTCTTAGGAGACAGAAGTCCATGCAGGTTGATGCCACCGTCTTCACCTGCATCAGTATGCTGGCACGAGCTATGGGGCCCAGCATTCAGCAGGACATCAAAGAGCTACTGGAACCCATGCTGGCTGTAGGACTGAGGTACATACAAAGCTCTTCCACATGTTTTTCTGTTAGCCACTGGATGGCATTATTGGCCCTGAACAAAATAATTGTAGATTCTGAAGGGAAAGGGCCTGTAGGTATAAAAGTGAGTTGTGAAGATAGAGCAAGCAACCCTGGAGAAAAGCCCATCAAGCGCTTTCCTTGGGGGAGACAGCTATATTAGTCTTCCTGTGTTGGAGGAAATGGTGCATTGAGTGACTGCTTAGGGAAAACGCTAGAGTGCTTCACCCTTCCCTTTGGATGAAAATAAAACTGTTGTGTTACTAAACCTCCTAGGGTGTTACTGAACTGAGTCTTGTCGTGCAAAGGGGTAAGAAGTAATCTTTCAGTTGCAAGAGGTTAACATGCCATGTTCCTATGGGAAAGAGATGTTCTAAAGCTTATATCCTTCTCCTGAGAAGGGTAGATCTTGGAAGGGCAGGCCTGTGTGAGTGAGGCTTCCCTCAAAGGAGCCAATTTTAAAGAGAGGTGTTTCAGTGTGGGCTGATTTAACTTGACCCCCACCTGGAGGTGCATCAAACAGATATCTGCCATTCTCTTGTCTTTCACCTTCAGACTCAGCCCTTGGGCACTGGGAGTCGTTACATATCTGGAAATTGGGCCCATGTGTTATCTACAATATGTAACTACATTTCTGTGCTGAGCTTTGTGCCACATCCAACACAGCTGGTCAGGTCCCTTCAATACTGTCAGTGCATATATGCTATTACTTTTGGCTCCTTTGCCTTCTCAAACAAGTAATCTGTTGTCAGTGTAAGGTGTCTGAGTTCTGACTACATGTGCCACCATGTAAAAAATTCGCTCTTTGAAATGGCAGAGCAAAGTTAATTGAGGACTGGTCTCTCCAGCTTCTCAGTGCTCAGATACTCTTCTAAGTTGAAAAGCCTGAACAAAACAGAAAACCTTGGGAGGCTGATAAACTCCCGCTGTATCAGACCAATAGAAGAAGAAGGTTCAAGAGCTGGATGCTATGCCTCTAGCTTTTTCTTGCCCTCAGAGCTCAAATCTGGGGTCTCCTACTAAAAGAATCTTAACTCACCTCTGCTGGCAGCATGAGGGTGTGGGGAAAAGATGGTCTTTCAGACATCCAGCTCTCAGGCTGTGACAATTTTGTAGTCTGGAGTCAGCATCTTGTGAATTGCTCACCTCTCTGTCCATAGGATACAGGCTTGAGGTGTTCAGCTGAGCATGCACCCTGAAATAAATCTGTAGCTGCATTGTGCATGATTTGGAGCATCAAAGCAGCTTTTAAAGGCAGTCCTGTGCATAGCCCATTGCATTGGTCCCAGCTGAAAGTCCTCCATGTGGATAATTCTCAGTAGCACCTAGTGTAGCACACTGGGCTGGCATCCAAGCAGTCTGTTTTAGCTTCTGGAGGTCATGCAAGGGTAGCCAAACTCTAGTGGCAGGTATTGCTGTGGCTCTAAATGCCTGGAGCAATATTCCAATAGGCAGTGTCAAAGGCATGAACGAGAAGTAGAAACACATAACTTGTGGTGTTCCTGTCCTAATGAGCATTTGCCTGCTTCTTGTCCCCAGCCCTGCTCTGACTGCTGTGCTCTATGACTTGAGCCGTCAGATCCCCCAGCTGAAGAAGGACATCCAGGATGGGTTGCTGAAAATGCTGTCCCTTGTTCTAATGCACAAACCCCTGCGGCACCCAGGCATGCCCAAAGGCATTGCCCATCAGCTGGCCTCACCCAGCCTCACCAACATCCCTGAGGCCAGTGATGTGGGCAGTATCACCCTTGCCTTGCGCACGTTGGGCAGCTTTGAGTTTGAAGGTAAGACATGAAGCCAGTAGCAGGCTAAATGCAAGATGCATTCCAGCACTTGCAGAAAGCCTGAGCAACAGTATTGCAAGTGCAAGTGGCACACAGCCTAGTTAAGATTTCACAGAACAGTTGTCCATAAAAGCTTTCAGGTCTTCTAGGGTGGGTGTTCTCTGGGTATTTGCTGCAGAGTAGTGGGAACTTTGGAAGCAGCATGTTTTGGACACACAAAAGCAAGATGCACCTAAAAACTTTTACTAGAATCAGGATATAGAAGTGGTTGGCAAACCACCTAAACAAAATCCTAGCCTTTCCCTGCTAGACCCAGAATAATACCAACTGGCCTACTCAAGTTCTTGCTAATTCCATCTTCATAACTATTTCCCTTTGTTACCAAGCCTGCAGGTAACCTTGCAGGTTGGCTACTGATAAAAGAGGCAGAAACAGGTCTACAGCCCAACATTGTATTTGCTTGCACTTCAAAACACAAAAAAAACCATTTATTCCAAAGTCTGTCTAGCTACGCATGACAGCACAATATTAATTCTTACCTATACCAGCTGGGAAGACTCACACGGTGGGAGGAGGGTGGCATACGGATTGGCAGCAGGTCTTCTTGAATTTACTGAGTTCTCCAAATTTCCCTCCAGCCTATACTCTGTATTTATAGATGGCTTGTTCTAATAAATGTTCTCTGATTAGTTTTATTTAGATGTCTTTCTTTCACTCAACCTTTGGGGACTTGGACTGAACCAGATCTCTTGTGAACTTGGAAGGTGTTAGTTAGTTGGGATTTATATCCTTAGGAAAGTAAAAAGGAGGGTTTCTTATCTCCCCTTTTTCTTCCTCTTCAACATTCCATTGTGGAGTGCAGTTCAACCCTGTCCCATGTCTTCTTTACCTTAGTTTATGGTCTTCTCTGACCAGGGTGTTTTTGTTTTTACAACTTACCTAAATTTTTTAACAAAAATATATCTATAGCATCTAATACATTTGATTACACCAACCACCACTACTGATATTTTAAGATAAAGCTATGATATAGTATATTTGGATTATATAATATGTGGTCTTCCCTTTATAGTGTCTCCTTTCAGGCCTTGTGCTTTAATTGTATCTAATTACTGGTTTACTTAGAGACGTTGATGGCATCCTTTACAGATGAAATGACTAGCTGGTTCAGCAAAGTAAAGGTTCCCTCTGTGGCAGGGGTGGGCAATTATTAAGTGGCCCACCAGCCCAAAGTTTTGGTGAGCTGTTGAGGGCTGGGAGGGGGTGGGGTGGGCAGGGAGATGCCATTTGACCCTATCTGGCTACCCAGCTGCTGCTGGGAGCCTGAGGAGGGAGGGCTGCCTCCTGTGCTACTCTGTTCTGCTGCAGCTGGGGCTGGGCTAGGTTGGGCAGCATGCAGACTCATCCACACCCCTGCCTCCCACTTCTGTCCAGCTTTCTGTTGGTGTTGCATAGTCCTGGCACTGCAACCACTGGCAGCCAGGCCTGTATGGGATGGGACCAACTAGCCATCCTGCTTGTCCACCTGCTGCAATGAGCCACTACTGCCATGCAGCTCCAGGAAGTTGGGGGCAGCGGCTGCCCAGGCTGAGTCCCTCCCCTTCCCCCCCCTGTGGCCGGCACGGACTCACCTCCTAATGGTGCCACAATGGCAGCAGCTTGTTGCAGCAGGCGGATGGGACAGCTACCTGGCATGCTGCATTGTGTCCCATCCCATGCGGGCCTGGCTCCCAGCAGCTGCAGTGCCAGGACTGTACAGCCACAGTCCCAACAGGAAGCTGAAGGGGTAGGGGAAGAGTCTGCACACTACTCAGCCGAGCCCAGCACTGGCTGCAACAGAGTGGAACAGGTCATAGCACGGCCCTCTCTCCTCAGACTCAGCCAGCGGGCTGGGATAGGATCAATTAGTAGGCCAGATATGGCCTGTGGGCCTAATTTTGCCCACCTCTGCTCTATGGTCACTCCGAAGCAGGCTTTGGGCCCTTCTACTTAGCCACAGTTCTGCAGCTTGGCTTACGCCCCTTGAAAGTGGCCCAGGCTTGGCAACACTTTACAGTAGGGAGATCAAACTACACCTCTGTTGTTCTAACACAGTCAGCAGGAAGTCTAGGACCTAAAGTTTAAACCCATGTCAGACCCTCATCTGTCTTTCCTCTACCCCTCACTCCCACCCAGGTCATTCCCTGACCCAGTTTGTTCGACACTGTGCGGACCATTTCCTGAACAGTGAACACAAAGAGATCCGGATGGAGGCAGCCCGCACCTGCTCCCGCCTACTTACACCCTCCATCCACCTAATCAGCGGACATGCCCATGTGGTCAGCCAGACAGCAGTGCAGGTGGTGGCAGATGTCCTCAGCAAACTGCTTGTGGTTGGAATAACAGACCCAGGTATGAGTTCTCCCAGGTTATGATCCATTCATGGAGTTCAAGGGAGGACTGTCTCCTTAGCTAAATCCTTAGCCAGTTGCAGGATGGTCCCCAGGGGCTGATGTTTGCCATATCTCTGGATCCTTTCCAACCACACGAGCTGCAAGAGCAAGAGACAGATTTGGGTGTGAAATCCAAGTGTCTTGCTTAGCAACAGAGGCCACCACTGAGAAGCCCCTTGGTGGCCTGTGCTGAACTGCTTTTGGGTAAATTCCTTGGGTATTTCTTCCTTCATTGGGTCCTGCCAGCTCTAAAGCTTTGCCATGAAAGGTTAATGGCAGTAGGTCTGTGTGGTAAAGAGAGACAGTGGTGTGCTGGAAGCCATATATCAGTAATAGCAAGGGATTGTGGAAGAACAGAAACTTAAAGTGAACAAAGACAAGCAAACATGCTCTTGCAGACCCTGATATCCGCTTCTGCGTGCTGGCCTCCCTGGATGAGCGGTTTGATGCACATCTTGCTCAGGCAGAGAACTTGCAGGCTCTCTTTGTGGCCCTCAACGACCAGGTGTTTGAAATCCGAGAGCTGGCCATCTGCACCGTGGGCCGGCTGAGCAGCATGAACCCTGCCTTTGTCATGCCTTTTCTGCGCAAGATGTTAATCCAGGTGAGAGAGGTGTTGGGTTGGGGCTGAGTTGAGAGAGTGAGGTTTGAGGCTGCTGGAATTATCCTCTTCTCATGTGCTTAGAATGGTAAGAGCACCCTGAAAGGGTTCTTATCACTCAGCTTGATACACTTCAGAATCATAAAATCGTAGAAATTACGAGCTGGAAGGGACCTTGAAAGATCATGGAGTCCAACCCCCTTGCTCTGGGCAGGAATACTGCTGAGATCAAATGATTCCAGCAAGGTATCTGTCCTTGAAGACTTCCAAGGTTGGGGACTGCACCACCTCCTTGGGAAGTCTATTCCAGATTCTGATCACCCTTACCATAAACAGTTCTTCCTTGCATCCAACCTGAAACCATCCACTAACAGTTTATGGCCATTGCTCCTTGTCCTCCCCTGGGACACCTTAGTAACCATTTTTTTTCCTCCCACCTCCTGATGCTCACCACTCACATACATATAGATGCCCACCAAGTCCCCCCTCAGTCTTCTCTTCCCCAGGCTGACAGTCCCAGATCCCTCAGTCTTTCTTCATAAGGTTTGTCCTCCAGGCCCTTAATCATTCTTGTGGCTTTTCTCTGTACCCTTTCAAGATTCTCCACATCTTTTTTTGAAGTCGGCACCCAGAACTGGACACCGTACTCCAGCTGGGGTCTCACCAGTGCCAAGTAGAGAGGAAGTGTTGGGAAGGGCCTGCCTATAGGTTCATGACTTGACATCCATATCTAGAGTGAGCCCTTGCAATTCAGTAGTGAATCTGGCAGTTACCTTCTTCCATAGTGGAATGGAGAAGAGAGCAGAAACTGCAGGTCCCAGTATACATCATTTCTCCTTGACTGAAGTGGCCTTCTTTCAGTGGACAAGGAACACTGTGTGCTGGAGCCTTTAGCTCCATACCCTACACCTCCCTGTTAGACATGGGCTTAGTTTTAGTCCTTTCCTTTTAAAATGCAAAGTAGCTGTAGCCGTATTTTGACACTGCAAGCTGGGCAGTGCCTATATATGGAACATCACATATGGCTACCACAATCACGTTTTCTATGATGCTTCAATTGTGTTTCAGCCAAATGCAGACAGAAGCAGGGAATGGAGTCTAACTGGTTTGTTCCTTTTCATCTGTTGCTGCCTAATCTGAAGAATGTCGGCTCTCCAGCCTATCTCTGCTTTGATGCATCTGTTTCCCCCCTCCCTGTAGATCCTAACAGAGCTGGAACACAGTGGAGTTGGGAGGATTAAAGAGCAAAGTGCCAGGATGTTGGGTCACTTGGTCTCCAATGCCCCACGTCTCATTCGCCCATACATGGAGCCCATCCTTAAGGTAGGGCCTCCTTCCACACCCTGCTGATTTTTCATTGGAGGAAGGGGGGGGGTTTTTAGCATGTGGATGTGTCCCCTTTACCATGAGCTATCCTGTTATCCCTGCTTGGTAATAGCAGAACCAATATAAAAGAAACTGGCTAGAGTGGTCCTTGTAGTAGCACTGATTACATACAACCATGTGACCCAGATAGGGTGGGTGCATAGAAGCCATACAGATGTCATCAAAATGTATCGTTCATCTTTGAAATGCTGATACATGTGAATATCCTTCATGGGATGTGCACTGGTTTGAATTTTTGGTGTCAGGCAGAGAAGAGAGTGTTCCTTGCTGGGTAGGGGTGGGAGAGGCTTTCACTGAGGAGTCTAACCTATTTCTATGTCCTCAAACAGGCACTGATTGTGAAACTGAAAGATCCAGATCCAGATCCAAACCCAGGAGTGATTAACAATGTCCTAGCCACCATAGGGGAGCTTGCACAGGTAAGGAACTGCAGCTTTCTGAGGAGGCACCATGGTGGCCACCTTGACCCTAAACCTGTTGCTTTTGTAGAGGAGGGACTTCTCTTCTCTGCTTCTTACAGGTCAGTGGGCTGGAGATGAGGAAATGGGTGGATGAGCTTTTCATCATCATCATGGACATGCTCCAGGACTCCTCTTTGCTGGCTAAAAGACAGGTAAGTATACAACACCCTCATTAAACTAAGCTGCTGTCTGTGATTTAGAGAGAGTCAGATGTTACTGTGTGCCTCTTGGAGCTGGAAAAATGAGCCTTCAGTTCAAAGTGGTCAGTCGTCTACTTGAGAATGCCCAGAAGGGTGAGCCATATTGGTGACTTTACTGTCCATTTCATCTCAGGTAGTGTGTGTTCCCTGAACAGCTAAAGAAAGAAGCATGGATAAATGGCTCCCTTAGAAAGCACTAGGATCAAGCTCAGTGCTGTTAAGAAGCTGCCAGCAGTGACAGGGGGCAGGGCAACAGGTCTTGGAGAAGATGGCTCTTTTAATGACCCAGAAGGATGTATGTTGTCAAGTGTTAATGAACTTTTTGCTTTGCCCTGACAGAGAGAAAGTCTCTGGGGAGGCTTTCAGAAAGAGTTGGACCCTGAGATGCTTTTAAGTGTTTTAAAGGGAGATAAATGACTCCTTACAGGATAAGGCAAGTAATAAATTGCTGGTCTTCCATACCAGGTCAAAGCTAACTTTTCTGGGAATGTGTTCATTCCAGGTGGCTCTCTGGACGCTGGGGCAGCTGGTGGCCAGTACTGGTTATGTGGTAGAGCCCTACAGGAAATACCCAACTCTGCTGGAGGTGCTGCTGAATTTTCTGAAGACTGAGCAGAACCAGGGTACCCGGAGAGAGGTAGGAACTCCAATCTCTTCCTCCTCTGAGGACTTCCAGGAGTTAGGAGGGCAGTCCGACAGACAGGCTGCTGAATCCGCTTCTAGCAAAAGGAATGGAAGACCCGTTGCTGGGGCTGAGTGGGGTATAATTTGTTTTGATGGACAAGGCTGTAAAGAAGCTGTGAATGAAGTTGTTCACCGTTAGTGGAATGGAAAGAATTGGCTTGCTGTCTAGGGAATAAAAGGCCACCATTTCTCTTATCACTAGGTCTCCTCATGGCAGCTACCCAGACACCTGGGTTCAGGCTTCATTCATTGTGTTGGCTTTTGCCTGGAATATGGTTTTCACACATTTTTCTTGTTTTCTCCTTTGCTAGGCTATCCGTGTGCTGGGGCTCTTGGGAGCTTTGGACCCATATAAGCACAAAGTGAACATTGGCATGATTGACCAGTCACGCGATGCTTCGGCTGTCAGCCTGTCAGAGTCTAAATCCAGTCAAGATTCTTGTAAGCAAGTGGATGCTGGGAGAAGAGTGCGCAACTTTCACATAATTTAATTTTAAAGGGGCTGTGCTCTTTTCATTCCAGCATAGAAGCTAAAGATGGAAATTACATCATAGGTCATCTGCTTGTTTCTCCAGCCAGTATGGTGGCATGGGCCAGAGAGATCCTAACTAACAGTGAACCTGGGCTTTAGACATGATTCATTCCATTCTGGAGTTAAAAAAAATCCTGAGAGCTACAGTACAGCAGCATTAACCTTAACTGGGGCATAGACTCCAGCTCTGCCACAGGGAAACCCAAGCAAGTAGCTTCTCAATGCGTGTTTAACCTTTTGTTAAAAGTGTCTATTGATACTGATCTGCATTTGAAGGACTTGGAGATCTATGGTGGAACTACACTAAGCAGAAAGGGTTGTTGGTACCTGAGAAAAGGAAAATTTCTTAAAGGTGTTCCTTTTTTAGCTGCTATAAATGCTGGAAGGATGCTGTAGAATAGCAATCTAGTCGGTTTCAGAAAAATGAATTCAAGTGTTTTGTGCACCATCTTTGTACAAACTACCAGATGAGTGGCTTTCCGGTTGCTTTTTCCTGTTCTGTGAAATGTCCTTGTCCTGTGTTGCTGTGTGAAAGGCCAACAGGAAAAGAAGTGACTGACTATAGTGGTAGGGAAAGTGTGACTACATATAGTGCAGTCAAAATAAAATGGCACATGAAGGAAATCTCTGCTCTTTTAGCTACAGTGATAATATTGGGTACTACCTGTAGTAGCAGTACATACATTTGGGGCAATTGGGCAGGGTTTGTTTAGTATTATTAATAATGATACTCAGGTCTTAGTTCTTACTTGCATTAGCTCTCAAAGCACGTTACAGAATTATCGTTATTCCTTCTTTATAGAATGGAAATTTAAAACTTAGGGGAGGAAGTGCTGTGACCCAGGTGTCATCCCCCCGCCCCCCCCGGCCCAGGAGGCCAGTAAACCATGAATTAAATCTGGATCTCCTGTACCCCAGCCCAGTTCTTCTTACCCACTAGGCCAAGTTGATAACATCCCTTAGTAAATGTAATATTTTTATTGTTAGGGTTTGCATTTAGACACCTTTCATTGCCACTTATATCACCATTTCTTGTCCTCTTTGTGTCCTATGAAAGTTTCCTCCATAGCCTCTTTTCTTTCAGGGGAGTACAAATACAATGATTTTATTCCAAGAATTAACCGAGCATCTGAAAGATGTCTTTTTGGACAATGACAAACTTAAACTCATTTCTCTTTTAAAGAGGGTCTTGTAACCTATTCTTTTACCTGTCTCACTGTAGGTGAGATTTGGTTCAGGAACACACTGAAGGTCTTCACAGCCTTAGGTCTTTCTGTGGTGTATGTGGATGTATGTGATTCCTGGTCCATTGATTTAAATGAGCCTCTGTCTTGAGGAGTTTCCAACCAAACTAAAACTCTGAAGCCATCTAACAAAATCCTTTTGAGCAGGTGTCCAAGGAGGATCAAACTCCTGTGACTGAGGAGATCAGTAAACTTGTCCCCTTTACAACTGTCATTGGTGTTTTTGGGGTAGCCCTTTTTAAGCAAGCCATGTGACAGATTCAACACAGAGATCTACCCACACCTCTCACTCCCTACCCATGCTTAACCCTGTTGTGTAGCTGTTTACTAAGCAGACAGCTTTAGAGCTGACTTGGTTCAGAGTGGCATCCAGCTGTGGAAAGGTACCTGTTTGCCAGGCATTTGCTTAAATGAAATGATTGAATGGTTTCACTTCCTCTTTTAATAGGAATTTTTTATATTGGCCCTTTCCATTCTTAAAATGAAAAGTATAACAGCAGGTGGAACATGCTAACCTGTGTCCCTACATTCAAATACATTTTGGAGCCATAGGGCAGTAAAAAGCACCGCTCCCCGCCTCCAGGTTAGCAGGGTGACTGATTTTATGGATAGTTGTGGGGGCAGCTTGCATAAGGGAACTAAAGTAGCTAGGTACATGTGAATATGACCCTGACTAACTTAAGTTAAATTGGCCAATATGGAAATGTCTGTTATAGGAATAGTAATATTGCTCTCTCATCAGCAAGATTTTCTTTTGTAAAATGGCACCAAGTTGAAATACCCCATTTCATGCTTTAGAGCTTAGATTATCTATGGTCTCTTTGGGCTTCTACCCTGTTCTGTTACACAGGTGAAAGCTATGGTACTTCCATCAGAGCTGGTTTAATTTTTCAGGAGTTCCTCTCCTCTAAACAAAGTCCCAATTCAAAACTGGTGAATTGCTAAGAATTACAGTCCAGTTCTAATTTTTAAATGCATATATGAAAAAGACATGGACAAGGGTGCTTCATAATAGTTTATTACAGGGGGCAAATGGCTGGTGAGTAATAGGTTCAGTGTTGCCTGAAGACTTGTCTATGTATGGAAATTTATCAAAAGAGCTATTCTGAAATAGCTTCCAGAGTCTTGGAGCTTTGATGTAAAATTCCTATAAAATGTCTGCCCCCTCTGAGCATGCCCATAGTGTAAACATCCATTTTTCCCCATTAGCTGGTAGTGTTTGTATAGCAATATTGAAATGCGCTGTGTGTATACTGGTGACTCTTCTTTACTTCCTACCAGCTGATTACAGTACCAGTGAGATGTTGGTGAACATGGGGAACCTCCCACTGGATGAATTTTATCCTGCTGTCTCCATGGTAGCATTGATGCGAATCTTCCGAGATCAGTCCTTGTCCCAGCACCATACAATGGTCGTCCAAGCCATCACTTTCATCTTCAAGTCCCTTGGGCTGAAGTGTGTGCAGTTCCTACCCCAGGTCATGCCAACATTCCTCAATGTAATCCGGGTTTGTGACGGTGCTATCCGAGAGGTGAGTGTTGTTCTCTCCTGTCTGCCCCAGAACAGAAATCCATTGCAAAGAGAACATGACTAGCTTTGGGCACTCCTGCACTGTGTGTGTTGCTGCTAAGCATGCTGCAGAAAGTGAGGTACTAGCTCTGCTTTCTTTTGTCTCCAGGCATTGGTCAGAACATCAAGTGCCACCAGTTTTTCTGCTTCTCAGGCTGTTACTGAGCATCCTCCTTAAATGGCCAGCCCCTGGCTCTACTTCTTTGCCAAACCACTCGGCCCAAAAAGTGACTTTGCAGCTAGCTCCCCCAGCCTTCCATGGCCTCTGCAGTTCATGCCCCTGATGCACAGAGAATTTTTTTTGCATGTTGCACTAAGTGTCTTTTAAACCTTTGCCATAGACATGTGCTCTCATCCCCCTTTGAGAGGGATTATGATTTGCCAGTGTCAGCTGATGATTCCACAGAATCATCTTTGCCTCTTACCTAGCAGTTATCAATTGTGCATGACAGCACAAAAACGAGCGTTGGCTGCATCTGACCAAAAAATGGCTGAGTCTAGCAGAAGCTTTTCCTCCTAATACTGAAACTGGTGTGTGTGGGGTGGGATGGGGAACTTGCATGGGTTCCCAGAGTTGTTTGGTACGTGGGATGGGAGCTACATACTTACCCTTGTGGAATGTCTACCCTGGTATAGAACTGCAGTTGCCACAGGCTAATTCCCTACCAGACTGAACTACTGCTCAGGTCGGAAGGAGAAATCCTGGCACTCTTGGGTTGGCTGAGTGCCTACCCTTGATTGATCTAACATGCTTGAAAGCTATGCAATTGTGCACACTCTGTTTAAAAATTTTCAGGTAAAAGAAGATGGTGAAAGTGTACTGGGGAGAAGAGCTGAGGTGGGTACACGTGACTTTAAAGCCCAGACGAGGCAGGCCCTTGTCCTGTATGTAAGCACTTCGCAACTCTAAGAGAAGACAACTCCATGGGGGCTCAGGGTTACTTCTCGGTAAACACATACACAAGCCGCCTGTAGCCAGAGACTGATTATTTATTTATTTTTAATCCCTTGTCCACTTGCTCAATTTTCACTGAAAAGCCCTTCCTTGATTTCTCTGAGTATTGGCCTGTATTTTCCTGCTGTGAATAGCAGAAACAATCTATACTAGAAATTTTTTGTGAAAAAATAAAATATAGTAGAAAACACTTGTAAACACTCTTAATCTTTTAAAAAAAAAAAAAAAAGCATATATGTATTTGTGGACAAGGGCAGTTGATCCAAACTGACATATTATTTCATATCAAGCTCCAAAGTAAAATCACCACAGTGGTAAGTGTGCACGTGATTGTGTTTTGTTGGATCAAAGGTAATCATGAAACAGACATAGCAAGCATATGGTAGAAATGTCTAGTTCAGTTTTTCCAGGGTACAGTTGGTCATCTTCCTGTGAATTCGGCAAGTCCCAAGATCTCTCTCCTAATATTCCACCATTGTCTTGGTGGGGAGGGGAGAACTATAGAATCCGACCTTAAAATCTGGGTGTGTCTGGCTGGCAGGCAAGGGGGGAAGAGATGTGGGGCTACATTTTCAGTAACAGCTTCCAGATTTTAGTTTGCAAAATGGTATGATGTTTGAAATTCTGTCCATGAGTATGTTTAGACACCTAACCAGCTTGCATGCCTAAATTTCTTTTAGTGCCTGCATATCCACAGTTTGAAATGCTTTCAGTAAATACTGTAAACAACAACTATATGTTTTGAGGCTGTTGAGAGAATTTAGCCCCAGACTTCCTGCTTATAGTAGCTGTGCATGTTGGTCATTATTAGATGAGCTTGCAGTTGGCCTTTGAAACCTGATTTCTCTTGGGTTGCACTGCCACTTGGATAGTAGCACTGAGCACTACCCTCTTCTTCCTCATTCCAGTTCCTGTTCCAGCAGCTTGGAATGCTGGTATCCTTTGTGAGAAGTCACATTCGACCCTATATGGATGAAATTGTCACCCTTATGAGAGTGAGTATCATCCTTATGAGAGTATGACCTTTAGCTGGTGCCCTAGCTTCTTGGAAGTAAGACAAGGTAAGTAGTAATACTTTCCTTTGAGCACATGGAGTTACTCTTGAAGAAATACCAGAGTAAGAATGTTTCTGTCCACTCAGTGGTATCAAAGGGAGAAGGGCAGCAACTGATGTCAGGGAAGCTCATAAATGATGGGCAAAAATAGCAATTCATCAAATCTTTAGAATTTAACAATACTGTTTTTTTAATCCAATGTGTTTTGAGAGGCATTTTCTCTAGCTGAAGGCCCATGCAGTACTTTGTTAGGGTCATACCTGGACTTTGTTAGCCACTTCTGAATAGATGTTGGGTTCAGGATGGAGCATTGTCATTATAAACATTAAAAAAATTATTTTTCTGCTGCCCCTAAGCCATCACAAACAGCAGTAATTAAAGTTGGCTTTTCCCTACAAGTTAATGGGGCCAGCAGGAAGAATGATGTTTCATATTTCTAGCTGGATGAAAAGGTTTAATATTTGGTTGTAAGTGCATTAAGTGTGAAGAGAAAGAAGCAAGGCATAAATGTAGTATCTTTCTTCTATTTTCTAGAACAGCAGTGTTTCAGGAAGTAGTTCCTGCATGTCAAGGGTGGCATTGTGTGGAAGAGGCTCTAGAATAGACCTGTCTTTGTTATTGCATGATGATTATAAGGGTCCATTCTGACCTGCAGGAAGCCATCCTTCAGGTATCTAAGTGACATGTGCTTGTGAACAGGTGTTGGAACCTATTTGAAGGGACATGGTTAGTGCAAGTTTGACCTCATGTTTTAAATTCTGTGAAACTCAAAATTT
This sequence comes from Crocodylus siamensis, assembly GCF_052110815.1. Taxonomy (NCBI): domain Eukaryota; kingdom Metazoa; phylum Chordata; order Crocodylia; family Crocodylidae; genus Crocodylus; species Crocodylus siamensis. The sequence continues at coordinate 11,008,907 of NC_143406.1, read as the reverse complement.
AAAAAACCTGAACCAACTGGAAATCATAGACTCATAGAAAGTTAGGGTTGGAAGGGACCTCAGAGGTCATCTAATCCAGCCTCTCGCTCAGAGCAGGAACATCCCCAACTAGATCATCCCAGCCAAAGCTTTGTTTAGTTGGAGTTTGAAAACCTCCAAGAATGGTGCTTCCACCACCTGTTCCAGTGTTTTACTATCCTCCTAGTGAGAATTCTTTCTCATATCTAACCTAAACTTCTCTTGCTGCAACTTGAGACCATTGCTTCTTGTTCTGTCATCTGCCATCACTGAGAACAGTCCAGCTCCATCTTCCTTCAGACCCTACTTCAGGTAGTTGAAAGCTGCTATTAAGGTCCCCTCTCAGTCTTCTCTAGACTAAATAAGCACAGTTCCCTCAGTCTTTTTTCATAAGTCATGTCCATGAGCCCCTTCACCATTTTTGTTGCCCTCTGCCGGACTGTCCCCAGTTTGTCCACATTCTTTCTGTGGTGGTGGACCCAAAGCTGAACACAGTACTCCAGATGTGGCCTCACCAGTGCTGAACAGACTGAAATAATCACTTCCCTTGCCCTACTGGCAGCAAACCTACCAATACAGCCCAGTATGCCATTAGCTTTGTTGGCAACAAGGCCATGCTGCTGACTCATATTCAGCTTATTGCCCACTATAACCCCCAGGTCCTTTTCTGCAGAACTGCTTCCCAGCCGGTCAGCGCCCGGTCTGTAGTGGTGCATGGGATTGTTCCGCCCTAAGCGCAGGACTTTGCACTTGTCCTTATTGAACCTCATCAGATTTCTTTTGGCCCAATCCTCCAATTTGTTTAGGTCACCCTAAAGTGTTTCTGCTTTTTAAAAATCAGTCACAACTGGAGTTTAAAAATAACATTTCCTAGCAGTGCTCAAAACCTAGGTATTATAGCTTATCCTAGCAGGTACAAGCCTGTATATTAGTCAGTAATGAAAATAAGTGATCAGTCTTTTTCTGCATGCACAGAAGTGTGAAAACTAAAATAGAGAATTAATATTCAGTTTGTAATTGCACAACATGAGCTAGTGATAGAAATCAGGAAACTTTGGGATTTTTTAATAATTAACTTAAGCACTGAGAGTTATGTAACCCTTGAGTCTGGAGGATTGTGTAACTATACTGCGGAGCTGAAGAGTACATTTTACTGTGATGCATGCTTTTGAAAGTTTTATAAAAGGAGCATTAAGGCAATTGGTTTATTAAAGCAGAGGTGGGAACTATTATGTTTTGCATGTTGGTCAAAGTTTTCTTTGATCTGGCTAAAAGCACTGAAAAGTAAAAATAAACGATTCTTTTGGGAGCGTTTGCAGATTATTGGTCTGTTGACACTGGGAAGGCAAACAGAGGATCCATTCTCTAGAACTTGTTCCAGCTCATTTTTTAAAAGTTCCTTTCAGACCAGAAAGGAGTTGGGGAAGCCCATTTGTAGGTGGTAATCCTAGTGGGATCCCCTGGCAGTCTGCCTCGATGTCTGCCTAACTAGTGAGCTTGTTCGTGGAAAGTGTGAGGGCAAGAGATCAGGCTGGAATTCTGCTGAAGGTTTTCAGAAATTCTCTTTCTGAAGTTGTTACTACCAAAGAGAAATTAACGCCAAATGAGCTGTTATGGCCTGTGAAGTCCATGGAGATTTACCTTGCTAAGCTGATAGTGTTTGAAACCAGGCTGCTGTCACATGGCACTCTCACTGTCTTTTGAACTGCTTGCGGTTCTTTGGAGCTGGCAGAGGACAAGAAATCTGCCCTGGTTTTAACATTTGCTTAATATTCTGATGGTGAGGCTTGAAGGAAAACGGTTGTTCTCTGACCTCTTCTTATACCAGTGTAAAATATAAAACTCCACTCCATATTGCTTTGATATTAATTGGGCACTTCCTAATGTTGGCTCTGGATTTAGGATCCAGATACCTTGTTCCACACTCAGACCAATCGCAACCTTTCCGTTTGATAATAGGCAAATTTATTGATACACGGAGATAACAGAAAAGGAACAATACAAACAATCAATCAGTTCTGTATATCTACCAAATCCTAAGGATGCCATCAGAGTCAAAGTACATGGCCAGGATGGGTTCTTCACTCTGAGGCTCCTTCTTAGGTGTCAGCAGTCTGGAGGTGGGATGCTAAGGCCCACCCCACCCAGTGGGGTGCATGAGATGGGCTGTTGGTATCCCCTCTATCTATGGTGGTCTCGAGGACCCTTCCCAGGGAATGAGGAGAAGGATGGGGAGGGATGGGAGGGACACAATAAGAGGAAAGACTGATGAGGAGGGATGGGACAAAAGGAGGAACAGGAAGGCGGGGTGCTTTTTTACTCTCAAGTCTCCTGCTTTTGTATTCTCCTTCACTCCTGATGCCTTCATCCATGGCTATCTTTGGTTGGTTGTCTCCCTATGGTCACATGTCCACGTAGCCTTCAAGGCCTTCTCCTAATTTGGTCTGTTCCCCCAAAACCAGGATTCAGACCCCCTTGCTGCTCTGCGGTCTTATAGCTGGTGTCAGTTATGTCGTGTTATGGGCAATATGGTACATACTTCCTCCGTTCTCAGGCTGTGTCCTTGTTGTGTTAGACAGCCTGTCCACCTTGAAGGCTATACGAAACTGCATGCACGCACACGTGTGTGTGTGTGTGTGCGCGCGCACATGTGTGTGTGTGAGAGAGGGAAGGGGGGAGCGAGAGACACCCAGGCTTCTTAGAAATCAACCCCTGCTGCCCATCATCAACCCTTATAATGTATATATCTATACCTATAAGCCAATTCCCAAAAAACAGACCTTTAAATGCCATTTCTAAGCCAACACCTAAAAGTACTTACACTTTCATTTCTTACTAGTCTGCATAAGGGCAGCTGGCATTTAGTTGGTGCTTATGTACAAGACTTTTTGAATTTGTGCATGTTGTACATCAGATCCATTGTAGAGGAAAAGAGTTTGTGTTCATCGGGAGGTTGCAGTCTCTGGGGAGTTGGGGAAATGGAATCTGTCATAAGCAACTAAGCAAGGGACTAGGAAAAATCAGTCACCAAAGAAGTATGTTTCTAACAGCCAAACAAGACAGCACTGGAGATCTCAGATGCTAAAACAGAGGGTTTTGTAATGGTGGTGGGGTTTCTAACTGTTGTTCTGTATCTAGAAATCACTGTCAGTCTCCCTGGTCCTAACATGCACAGGTTGGCTGTAGAGGGCTGTTTTATTGTCTCCTTCTGTCTTCTGCAGGACTTCTGGGTCATGAACAACTCAATACAGAGCACAATAATCCTGCTTATTGAACAAATTGTGGTGGCTCTAGGGGGCGAGTTCAAACTCTACCTGCCACAGCTCATTCCTCACATGTTACGAGTTTTCATGCATGACGGCAGCCCAAGTCGCAATGTCTCTGTCAAGGTGAGTGAGGCCTTAGGCAGGCTGCATTGTTTTAGGTATAGCCTGAGTGGAAGCATGTGGTGGGGAAGGGAGTAACCAGAGCACAGTCAATTGCTGACAAGACAAGACAAGATACTCTACAGCAGGGGTCAGCAACCCCCGGCATGCATGCCAGAGCATGCTATGCATGGCCATTTTGTTTGGCACACCACCACTGGCCTGGGCTCTGGGCAGCTGCTGCCGGCCAAGGAGCCTGAGTCGCTTGCAGCAGGCAGAGGGACAGCTACAAGCCCTGCTGCGAGCAGCCCAGCCTCCATGGCAAGCAGCAGCTTCCCAGAGCCCAGGCTGTCTGTGGCAGGCAGCTGGGAAACTGCAACTGGTACACTGGGGTCTGGAGCCCTGGCTTGGCTCCGTGGCCAGTGATGGCTGTACGCGTGCCTCAGGATGCATGGCGGGGAAGGGGCCTGGGGCAGTACAACCCCAGCTTCTTCCCTGCCATGTACCCCAAAACGCAAGTGCAGCCACTATCAGCCACAGACCCCTGGCTGCTCACAGCCAGCAATGGACAGACTGCAAGCAGCTGCACAGGGTCCAGAGCCGCAGCCCAGCTCTGTGGCCGGTGGCAGCTGCACGTGAGCCTCAAGGTGCACAGCAGGGAAGGGGCTGGGGCAGTGTAGCCCTGGCCCCTTTCCCACTGTGCTCCTTGAGATGCACATGCAACAGCTTCTGGCAGTGAGTCAGACTCTGGATCCTAGTACAGCCGTTAGCAGGCTCGCGGCTATCTGCTGTGAGCAGCCTGGGCTTCATGGTGGCAGCAGCAGCGTGCTGGCAGTGGCTGCACATGTGCTTCGGGGAGCATGGGAAGAAAGGTACCGGGGTTCCCCTGCCACCCATCCCTGACATGCCAACATCATCTAAGCCCAGGTTGCAGGGTTTTTTGGGCACTTGGCCCAAAAACGTTGCCAACCCCCACTGTACAGTGTTGCTGTTTTACAACTTTAAGTTGGGTGGTGTTGGGTTGTCTTCCTCTCCAGCTGCTGAATGCAATCCAGCTGTTTGGCGCTAACTTGGATGACTACCTGCACTTGCTACTACCTCCCATTGTAAAGCTGTTTGATGCCCCAGACGTCCCAATACCGCCTCGGAAGTAAGTATCCACTGTTGTTTGTTTTCTCTTTTTTTTTTTTTTTTTTTTTTTCCCCCCTCTCTCTGTTCCCACTCCCTCTGGGTTCCTTAGTGGTTGCTATGATCTGAAATGGCACTAATTGCTCATTAGTCACTTCCAAAGACTTTGGCTTTCTCTAGTCACCAGTCAAGTGGAAGACCTACTTATTGCTTTGTGTTGAATGCACAGTGCTAGGACAGCCTAAGCCACAGAGAGTGAGCTCATTTGTCTGATATGAGCAGTGGGCAAGCTAATGCTTCTAGCCCATCTTGAATACTGTCAGTACTGTGCTGTTAGCACCCCAGAAATGGAGGTCATTCTCTCTATCAAGGTTGCTGGTAAGACACTCTGAGTAACAATGAAGTGAGCCTTAATGCTGTGTAAATAGCTGAATGCAGGTTGGGCCTAAGCTCTTGCTGCATTGTTACTCAGGATTCATGAGGTAAAAGTAGGCTCTTAATGCCTGAGTTAACAGGCGTGTGTAGCTTGTTAACTCGAGCACTAAGAGGGATTTGGCAAATGTCCGATGCTACTTGCACAGTATAAATGACTGCCTGTCTCACCCTTGGGTATCTTAATCAGCCTCTACTGTATGCTTTATTCTTTTGACATGGACTAAAATAATGGGAGGTGAGAGGAGTTATTAGCCATTGCCCTGTTTCAGGCAATCTTGTAAGTGTTCTCCCTGAAAGCCAAGTCCTTGCAGAAGCTGAAGATGACTGTGCATGTCACCTGTTTCTCTTCAGCCAGCGTGCTCCTTCTGTTTCACTCTGTCAGAGATGATGAGTCTCCCTTTTTTTCTTTGATTTCAGAGCTGCTCTAGAGACTGTGGACCGCCTGACAGAGTCTCTGGATTTCACTGATTATGCTTCAAGAATTATTCATCCTATTGTGCGCACACTAGATCAGAGCCCTGAGCTACGGACACCAGCTATGGATACTCTGTCCTCTCTGGTTTTTCAGCTAGGGAAGAAGGTAATGTCTTTCCTAAGTCTGAAAGCCACCAGAAGAGAGAGGGACTACCCCAAAGTTTATGGCTATAAGATGGAGTATTTATTATGTAGTCAGCTAGGGCCTTAAAAAGATGATACCCAGTTTTGCAATGTTTCCAGTCCATGACTGTGAAATGCAATGGATTTATTCTCAAAATAAACCAATTTCTATCTCTGCCATCATTTGTTCAATTTAAGGTTTTTTAGAATCTAGTGTTGGCCAACAAAATGGACATGGAATCAGTGGGTATATCTTTAGTCTTGGTGAGATTGGTTAATGAACTTGTAAAACCTTTCCCCTACAGTACCAGATTTTTATCCCAATGGTGAACAAGGTCTTGGTGCGTCACAGGATAAATCATCAGCGGTATGATGTTCTCATCTGCAGGATTGTGAAGGTGGGTTGGTTCATATGAATTAATGCAACAGAAAATTTGGTTGGCCTCAGCTGTAGGATGCAGAGCAACTATTTCCATGTTTTTGGGAGATTAGTTATATTATAATCTGGTATTTTGAGAGTAAAAATGCAAAACTTGTCCAGTATGTAAAACTTGATCCTCAGTCCTTCTGCAGGGAACCAAAAGGGATCCTAAGGTCCTAGCTGGTATCCTTCTTTCTCTCAATTAAATTGTCAAATTGAGCCTTCCTCTTTACCATCTCCACACCAGGGCTAAGGGAGGACTCTTCTGCCTTAATTTTCTGCAGTGGACCCCATGGTTCATAAGTCAGTAACTGCTCCATTCTATTATTACTTGCTTAAGGGGGTCTGTAGCACATCAGTATTTAGTAGCTATTGCAGAGACCCATATAGGGGAGGGAAGTGGCAATGCGCATTTGTGGCTCACTATTCCACAGTGGCATGCCTCAGAGTTCAGCTTTTCTATCCTTTGGTGTTGAGAGTCAAGATTTCTTGACACTTCTGCTGAACAGGACTGGGATGATCTGAGCTCACAGATTCCAAGGTCATCCATGTTATGAAAAGTGATTTCCCCTCCCTTGAGCTGAGCTAAGCTGAATGAGTGAGAGCTCCTCTGACTTGCACCAAGTTGACCCTCAGCAGATCTTGTTCGTGACTTGTGCGTGTCAGAGGAAACCTTAATGGTGGCCCTTCTGATCTTCATTCTGAGCCATTGGTTTGCAGGGTTACACACTTGCTGATGAAGAGGAGGATCCTTTGATTTATCAGCACCGAATGCTGAGAAGCAACCAGGGAGAGACACTAGCTAGTGGCCCTGTAGAAACAGGTCCAATGAAAAAACTGCACGTCAGCACCATTAACCTGCAGAAGGTGGGTATGGAGCTCCCTGTTTCAGTACTATGCTGCAGAAAGGCCAGGCTTTTGGTGTCTCAATCCAGGAGGTATGTCCAGTGCCACAGAACAGGGTTTGGGGTTTTTTTCAGTGTTCTCTTCCATTGCTGACTCTCATCCACAAGAGGAGAGTCCCCGTGATATCAGGGATTCCCCTGAGAATCCCGTATTTTTAAGAAATTCTGAGGTGCTTTGTTATACTTGGAAGATGTCTCATGGGCTGTGCAGCTGGTGGGCTGAAAAAGCACCGTGGGTAATATTGTAGGGCTGTTTCTCCAGGTCAGAAGAATAAGCAAAAGTTCTGGACTGCAAGTAGTAAGCCTTGGATAGGTCTCTGACTTCTAGATATATCTTCATTGGTGCACATCGCTATGGAATAGCCTCCTGTCAAAGGCAGCTGTGTAAAGTGTCCTCTGTACCATGTTTGGGGTGTCTAATGTTTGATTAAGTCCCTACAGTATCTGATATTTCCAACTTAGCTGTGAGTGGACAGATGTCTTAGTTGCACATGTGAGACCATCTAGATTCCAGCAAATACTGATTGGCTCAGAAAAATGACAAGAACACTTTGTCCAAAGGTAGCAATAACTTCTGAGACTGATATGTTGGTTGTTGCTTTTGGCAAAATGTGAAAGTAGGAAGTGTTTTTTAGTATAGCCTAATTTTTATTTTATTTTAATGGCTAATTAATCTTTTATGCCTAATGCTCCATCCACTAGCTGCATTGTGTGCAGTGCCTGTTCCCAACAGCAGGCACTAGTAGCCAGCGTTCACTTTGGTTGGCCTTGAAATGTTCACCTCAGACATGTCTACCAGTCAATAAAGACTCTTCCCCACCTGCTTTCAAAAATACAGTGGTACTATTATGTCTGGTCATATATGCCATTGTTTAAGTACTAGCTAGATTCAAAAGTGCTTCTGTATGAAGGACTGAGTTGACCCTGCTGGGTTTGAACATCTAATTCAAAGCATTTCAAAGGTGGTGCTTGAGTAGGGGTATGTGGCACTTAATGTTCTTCATATGAGGGAAAGAAAAGCAGGGGAGGCTTCCTGTGCATGAGGGGAATATATTTGGAAAGATCCTTTGGAGGAGCCAGTAGTCTGAGGAAAGGCACTCTTAGCAAGGAGGGGACAAGCGAATTGCAGCTGACAAAAGGGAGCAGATGCAACAAATTGGAAATATCTCTTCTCTTTGCTCTTCTACTTTTATTCACTGTGAGATTGTGTGCAGGTGCTTCCCTCAGAGCATCTCAGCTATCCTGCTTTTTGTTGCAGGCTTGGGGAGCTGCAAGAAGAGTCTCCAAAGATGACTGGCTGGAATGGCTCAGACGGTTAAGCTTGGAGCTGCTGAAAGATTCCTCATCACCATCCCTGCGCTCTTGCTGGGCCCTGGCTCAAGCCTACAACCCTATGGCCAGGTACAGTCACTATGTAGTTCATGTCTCTCCTTGGAGCATCATATAGATGCCAGAAACTGGAAGAAAATGGAAATAGGCAAACAAGGTTCTTTGGGTAAATGTGCTATCTTTTATTAGACCAACTAAATAATTGGAAAAATTGTTCTTTGTAAGATTTCAGGTACAAACACCCTTTTTCAGGCATAGGGAGAGTCTGCTGGTTTTTGTGTGCTCTCCTGGGTGAAATAGAAACCAAAATGCAGGTCTGTGAAAATGCAAAATGTATGGCAGTGAGGATCAGAAGGAATGGGAGACAATAGGTGAGAGACAGGTAGGTGCAGGGGGAGGAAAGGATGGGGATGTTGAACTGGTGATAGAATGTAGATGGAAAATTTTACCAGCTACATTCTATCACCAATTCAACATCCCTCCCCTACCTGTTTCTCACCTGTTGTCTCCCATTCCCTCTGATCCGCACTGCCACACATTTGCATTTTTACAAACCTGCATTTTGCATCTTGGCTTCTGTTCCACCTAGGAGAGCAAACACAACACCAGCAGACTCTCCCTATGCCTGAAGAAGAGTGTTTGTTTTCTGCAAGCTTTCAGGCACAATTTTTCCAACTGTTTAGTTGGCCTAATAAAAGATGCCACATTTACCCAAAGAACCGTTTCTGTCTATGTCCTTAGACCAATGTGGCTACAACCCACAACCCTGAAGGAAATGGAAAGTCATTTAAGAGCTGCTGAGTTGTACAAAATAGAGAGAACTATTGTTTGGGGGTAAATAAAGCAGGTGGAAATTGTACTTCCTCTCCAGTTTGTTGAGGTACAGAAAACCTGAGTAGAATTTTGCCTATTATTGTTTTCATAATTACACAAGGCAAATGTCAATGAAGCTGGAAAAAGAGCAAAGTGTAAAATAGCTTGTAGGGTCCCATGTCTCAGATAAAGATTCCTCTAGGCAAATAAACATCTGTGATTTTAGTTCTTTCATAACCTCTATGTCAGGGCTGACTTGTGAGTGCTATAGAAACCACCTATTTATCTCTTCGCTGTGGCATATAAATATCACCTTGATGTGCAGGGGCCTCACTTTACTACTGTCACAAAAGTGTGGCCTGTTCGAGTTTTAATCTTTTCTTTTATAAGTGAATCCTAGCATGCATGAAATAGAAGGATTGATTGCCTGGCAAGAGTATGGGACTTGCTGTGTGGTTAGACAGCATGCAAGTGTCCTTCATACAGGTCTGCAAGTACATCTCAAACCTCTATTATTTCTCTACTTCCCCTGTGCACTTTAACCTTACCTGCCATAAACCCAGCCATTGCACTCCTTCAGTGAATATAGGTAATGTGGTAGCTTTGTGTTGTGAACATATGACACTTCTCCTCCCCTGCCGCCCCCATCCCTTCCTACTGCATATAAGGATTTTTTTAAATTCTATTTTAATCTGCTTCGGTGTTTTGTACAGAGAACAAGGCAAGAATCATCTCTCATTTTTTTTGTATACCAGCATGGATTGTAGGACTTGGCACAGAAGGAACAAGCGTTTTTAAATTAATCCTTAAACCACTAGAATGTGTTGTAGCTTAGTGGCCTGAGCATGGAGTGTGACACTCCTTTCAACCACATATTTAAATCCTGGCTGGGTATACTTGGCCATGTGTTAAGTAAGGTAGGTAAACAGAGTTGCGTGCTATTGTTGTAGGTCTAATGAGTTGAAGCTTCAAAACTGAGGTTTCTGTATAGTAAAGATCCTATGGTATTTTCTGTAGAAGCTAAAGGGGTCCACCTTCTCTTCCTCCTTTTCAGTGTAGCAGTGACTGAAAAGACTTTTCCATATGGAGTTGTGTAAGGCAGATGGGGACGTCTGGCATCTAAATGAGTACTGCTTCAATGGACAGTACCAGGGATTACAAGAAAACCTTGTTTAAATCTGTTTAATATCCTGTTTTCTCTGCACTGAAAAGCAGTTATAATTGAAGGTGAACAAAAGCTAAAGCAGCAGCAGCTTTCCCAGTGATGTAATTTAGTCTTTTATATAAGATTCAGTGCATTAGAGAAGTGTGTCCCTAGATAACCTCAATCAGTCTGCCTTGAAGGAGCTGCATCTGCCAATAGCACAAATTCACTGCTCTCCTATGGATTTGGTTTCAGATTTTTAGTACCTCAGCAAGATGCTTAGAACTTTTGAACTTCTTATATTCCAAAAAATACTTGGTTCAACACTGAGTTTCTGAAATAGCTTTAGCAGCCGGCAAAGTGTTGAGCCAGACATTGTGTTTCACACCAGATAATAAGTGGGGGAATCTACATATGCAACTAATTAATGCACAGAAAGTTTACTGCACAGTAAGCTTTCTGTGAAAGCATGTCTATATGTGCACCCATTAGGAGGAAAATATGCTCCTAACAGGAGCAGTACAGGGCAGGGAAATACCTACCCTGTTCTCCTGCCATATGAATGTTGGGTCCCAACCACTGACCATGTCCCTGTTCCTCTGTCCTCAGAGATCTTTTCAATGCTGCCTTTGTTTCATGCTGGTCTGAGCTGAATGAAGATCAGCAGGATGAGTTGATCCGAAGCATCGAGTTGGCCCTGACTTCTCAGGACATTGCAGAAGTCACTCAAACCCTTCTGAACTTAGCAGAATTCATGGAGCACAGTGACAAGGTAGAGGTGGCAGGCAGGGAGCCCTTCTCTAAAGATACTTGGGTGACACTTGTGGCAGGTTTATAACTGCAAGCTCTGTCCTCTTTGTCTACACACTTTGTTTCTGATCTCCTCTCCAGGGTCCTCTGCCATTGCGAGATGATAATGGCATTGTTCTGCTGGGGGAAAGAGCTGCCAAATGCCGAGCATATGCCAAAGCCTTGCACTACAAGGAGCTGGAGTTTCAAAAAGGTCCCACCCCTGCCATCCTGGAGTCTCTTATCAGGTAGGAGTCAAACTGAACAGCTTCACGCTGTCTCCTCTGTATTGAAATTCCCATGTGCAGCATTGTCATTTGAGAGCCTAGGCTTAGGCCATTCCTTGACCTTTTAAAGAAAGCCCTTGTCATGTTTCAGATGGTCTGTTAGGAGATCCAGGGGTAGGTTTCCAGATTGCCTGGAGTTTGTAGGTTGTACACCCTCCCCTATCAAGTTCCTTCTACCTTCTGTGGAGTAAAGGTTCCAGTGGGAGCTGTCACTCAGGACTCAGTAACGTCCCTGCCTCCTTCAGTGAGCTGTAACCTGTTAATGACCCACCAGAGCACATCAGGGAGAGGCCTGGGTGTGGGTCCCCATGAAGTAGCTAAGGCATGGAACAGAGAACCTCCAAGAAAACAAAGCTGGTGATGCTAAACCAAATGGAGCTTTCAGGACAAAATCTTGGCTTTTAGCTAGTGTATTTTGTTGGGGTTTCAGTGCTTCAGATTGGGCTAATGTGGTGCTCATTCTTGACATGGCAGGAATCTCTAGGTTCTAGAAAAACCCAGTGATTGCAAGGAGCTAGGGGTGTGTCCTCAAAATGAGAGACTTCAACTAGGCCTGTGTGAAGCAGCTAGTATTTGCTTCGGATTCTGGTTTGACTGATTCGGCCAAATCGATTCGGAGTTTTGGCTGCTTCCGAATCGGCTGAATCTCTGAATCACACAGGCCCCATCCCCTGCCCACCCTAGCTCTCAACTCTTTGGGGGAAAAAAACCAAACAAAAACCCACTCACTGGCTCCTGCCCAGCAGGTAGGAGGCAATCCCTGCTGCCCCCCCACTGCTCCATGCCATGTGGGAGCCCCTTGGCCCCCACGTGCTATCCCAACCCCACCGTGGCTGCCCCGCCTGCCCCAGCTCCCAGCCCTTTAAAAAACAAAACAAAAAAATCCCCTGGACTCACCAGCTCCTGCTCGGTGGTGGGGAGGGGGATCTCCACTGCTCCACACTGCGTGGTGGGGCTTTGCCAGAAGCCCCTCGGCTGCTGCAGCAGCCGGTAAATCCAGGGTTTTGTTTTGCTTTTTTTTAAAGGGCTGGGAGCTTGTGGGGGGGGTGGACTGGGAAAGCAGACAGCGATTGGGGGGCTCATGGCAGAACTCTCCCACGTGGTAGGGGGACAGCAGGGATCACCCCTCCTCCTGGCATCAGCCATTGAGTAGGGACTTTTTTGTTTAAACAACTGGGAGCTGAGCCGAGCGAGGCAACCATGGGGAGGCTGGGGGAGCGGGCGGGGATCAGGGGTGTGCCTGGGGTGGGGGGAGGCTGAGGGAGCAGGCAGAGGATGGGGCCTGACAGGGGCCCCCCTGCCCCCTACTTACTAGCATGAAGTCCTGGTCCAGTTCCCTGCTGCAGCAGGCGGGGACTGCCCGGATCGCCAAAGCTCTCCGAATCTTTTCCGAATCGATTCGGAGTGCTTCGATGTTGGACCTTTTCATTGGACCCCTGATTTGATTTGGATTTGGAAGGTTCAGCCACTGAATCAGGTTGAATCTCCTCCAAATCGAATCGGCACCTGAAGCTTCACATAGCCCTAATTTCAGCCTTCCTGACTGCAGACATTTTTGAGGGACCAGTTACCAAGCAGCCAGAGTACTTACTTAGAAAATGAAGCAAACCCAGGAAGAGTGTGATTCCCAGCAGTTAATCCAGGCACAGGAAAGGGAGGAAGCTTCTTGCTGTTTTACAGTCTGTACTCAACTACTTGGCGCTGGTTATCATTACTCAGATAATCGGTCACTGCATTTGGCAATATGGTGTGAAGCAGTTTTGTCATGTGGTCTCCAGGATCATGCCCTGCAAGCCTGTTTTGTGGAATAATAGGAGGCATGTGAGACATCTTGTTAATTTGAGATGGTATAAGTGTAAGCCTATGGGACTATGCCAAGGCAGTGTTGTAAAGGCAATAGTATCAGGAAGCTGCGATGCAAAGGATTCTCTTGACTGGCTTTGTTTTCATAGTATCATAGTATCATAGTAGCTAGAGTCGGAAGGGACCTAGGTAGATCATCTAGTCCGACCCCCTGCCTTGGCAGAAAAGAGCACCGGGGTCAGATGACCCCGGCAAGGTGCTCATCTAACTTCCTTTTAAAAATCCCCAGGCTAGGAGCCTGCACCACTTCCCCTGGAAGCCGGTTCCAGGCCCTAGCCGCCCTGACTGTGAAGTAGCGCCTCCTAATATCTAATCTAAACCTACCCTCCGCCAGCTTGTGACGGTTATTCCTGGTCACTCCTGGCAGCGCACGGGGGAACAGGGACTCCCCCAATACCCGCTGATCCCCCCTGACCAGTTTGTAGCAGGCCACAAGGTCCCCCCTTAACCTTCTCTTGTGGAGGCTAAACAGGTTCAGGTGCCGTAGCCTCTCCTCATAAGGCCTGCCCTGCTGACCCCTGATCATACGAGTGGCCCTCCTCTGGACTCTTTCCATATCGTCCACGTCCCTCTTGAAGTGTAGCGCCCAGAACTGGACGCAGTACTCCAGGTGCGGCCTGACCAGTGCCGCATAGAGGGGGAGGATCACCTCCCTGGATCTGCTCGAGATGCATCTGTGGATGCATGACAGGGTACGGCTGGCCTTCTTGACTGCCTCCCCACACTGCCGGCCCATGTTCATCGTGGAGTCAATGAGGACTCCAAGATCCTTTTCCGTCTCCATGCTGGCAAGAGGGGAGTTCCCTAACCTGTAAGTGTGGTGCCGGTTCTTCCTCCCCATGTGCAACACCTTGCACTTATCAGTGTTAAACCCCATCCTATTCTCATCCGCCCACCGTTGCAAGCTGTCAAGGTCAGCTTGTAGCCTATTGCACCCTTCTAGTGCACCCACATCCCCCCACATCTTAGTGTCATCAGCAAACTTGAACAGGGTGCTTTCTACCCCGTCATCCAAGTCACTGATGAAGATGTTGAACAGTGCGGGCCCAAGGACCGAGCCCTGCGGAACCCCACTGCCCACGTCCTTCCAGGTCGAGAAGAACCCATCCACTACCACCCTCTGGGTGCGGCCCTCTAACCAGTTGGCGACCCATTTGACCGTGTGGGCATCGACACCACAGTCTCCCAGCTTTTTGATGAGGACAGGGTGAGAGACAGTGTCGAAAGCCTTCCGGAAGTCCAGAAAGACTACATCCACAGCAACCCCTGCGTCTAATGATTTGGTGACCTGATCGTAAAAGGCCACCAGGTTGGTCTGACAAGACCTGCCACTGACGAACCCGTGTTGGTTGCCCCTGAGCATGCATTCCCCCGCAAGGCCCTCCTGGATGTGTGCCAGGATAATTTTTTCAAAGAGCTTACCCGGGATTGAGGTAAGACTAACTGGCCTGTAATTTCCCGGGTCCTCTTTTTTTCCCTTTTTGAAGATAGGGACCCTCTTCCAGTCCTCCGGCACCTCACCAGAGCACCACGAGTGCTCATAGAGCCGCGCCAGGGGTCCCGCAATGACCTCGGCCAGTTCCTGTAGAACCCTAGGGTGAAGATCGTCCGGACCAGCGGACTTGAACACGCCCAGCCTCTCCAGAAGTACCCTAACTAACTCCTTGCTAACCCCTGGCCCAGGCGTGTCTCTCCCGGGGCCCGAGGGGGGCCCAGCAGGGAGGTGGCTGAACTGGTCCCTACTTAGGAAGACAGAGGCAAAGAAATCGTTAAATATGTTAGCTTTGTCATCTGGCGTGATGACTAAGTTGCCCATCGTGTCCTGCAGGGGCCCCACATTACCCGGGATCCTCTTTTTACCCCCTATGTATTTGAAGAAGGACTTCTTATTGTCCCCAATCCGGGAAGCTAGTCCTATCTCCATCTCTGCCTTGGCCCTCCTGACTGCCCCCCTACATCCTCGGGCGACTGTAACATAGTCCTTCTTGGTGATGACCCCATCTCTCCATTGGGTGTATGCCTCCCTTTTAGCAAGGAGACATTCCCGGATGCTCTTAGTGAGCCATGGGGGTTTGTGTGCCCTCCTGCTCCCTTTGACCCTTGTTGGGATTACCTCCCTTTGGGCATGGAGGATCGTCTCCTTAAGGAGCAACCACTCCCCTTCGACATCTGATTCCCTTCCCCTCTGGGTCCTCAGCGCTTCCCCAACGATCCTCCTTAGCTTGTTGAAGTCAGCCCTCCTAAAGTCTAGGGCTGTTGCCTTGCTGCAGCCCTTTGCCACCTTACGCTGGATGGTGAATTCCAGCAAGCGATGATCACTGTCTCCCAGGTGGCCCATCACCCGCAGCCCCCTCACCAGGTCGTCACCCGTGGCCAGCACCAGGTCCAACCTTCTGTTCCCTTGAAAGGAAAGTTCCACATCATTAACGAGACTGTATTTACCAACATTTTAATAACCTATTCTTTGTATTAAGACATTTGAGGTGTTTGCTGACCTCTTTAAAAAAGATAGCTTAGGAAGCAAATAAATGGCTGGTCCATTTACTTTTGACTTCCTGCAGTTTTGCTCTTGGGACTTGAGTTATCTTACAGAATCTGGCTGAGTAGTGGTAGTAACAGCACTTCTCTGTAATAAATATCTTTATAATTGACCCAGCTTGCATCTTAACATATCATCAGACCTGGCTTACATCTTAAAATATCATCTGACATTTGGAACATCTGGGGCCAAGTGCAGTATAAATTCCAGAGATCTTGCCAGCATTTACGGACTTGCTGACTTCCGTTTGTGACTCATTCAAAGCTTCTAGTGCAGCAGAACATTCCCTGGTGAGCTTCTTTTCTGCATTGTTAAGTTCAGTTGATTGATTAATTAGTTTTACCTTTAAAAATTGTGGTGAGGAATCCTCCAGAACATCCTTAAGTTAGCAGGGAAAAAAGCTGCCTTTGTTGCTTTGCTTTTTAAAAAGCCATTGTTAGTGTGTATTGTTCTGCTTCTCAAGAGGAATTGAGAATACAGAATATTTCACAGTCACCTTTTCTTTGCTCTTTCACTCAAACTTACTACGGCACATTGTTTCCAACACCTAGGACATACTTCAGTGTCATAAATAAAATGCCAATACAAATGACCAAAAGTGGTGCATAGACTTGTGGTAAGCAGGAGACGGGGAGGTAGGAGCTTTTGCTAATAGCTGACCTGAGAGAGATTTGAACAGAGCAGCTGTATTACAAAGGCTTCTGAATTCTTTGATTGCAAAAGCACACTTCCAAGCTACATTCCCAGTTTATGCTCAGCTGCTTGAGGCTGCATTTCTAGTCACTCCCTGGACTAGGGCTCAGGCCTTCAAAATTCCATGTATTTTGCTCGGCCATTCAGAATACTGCTTGCCCCGCATAAGTCCATTTTACATGCTTGTTTAAGGTGGAACAAGTAAAATACCCTATTGTAAGGTGGAAGAATAGATTTTATGCCTAAACTAATAAACTTTCATGGTAGACCTAGCTAAACTATGCTAGATTAGCTAGTCCTAGCAATGTTTTATCAACTTGCTTGAGGATCCACAGTTCTGGAGAATGTTGCCCCTTTCCCCCTCTCCAGCCCCATTTTTTAGTTCACATCAGGGTCAGTTAGCAACAGCTTTGGATAATACTGTCAATTGCTGTAGTTCCCCAAAATGCTATTGTTTCTCTTACCTATGACTCATTTTTAATAGTCATAAGCTTATATCTGCCCAGAACTGATTTGACATATTTATACCCCCCTGACTTACCTCGCATGCTGGATTTAGGGTGCCATGGTATTTCTGCCCCAGTGCATTCCAACTTGCGAGCTGCATATTGGTTATTCCTAGCTGCTAATGGCATCCTCTTGATCATGATCAGGACTGAAATGTCTGAAAAGCCAATGATAAAACAAGAGAGGCTGGCATGTGCGCTGCTCCAGCAAGCAAGCCCTGAAAAAGCTATGCACAGTCCCTAGCATCTGCAATTTCCATTCTCACAGCAGAGTTTCATAGTTTCTAGGGTCGGAAGGGACCTGAGCAGATCATCTAGTCCGACCCCGTGCCATGGCAGGACAGAATACTGGGGTCAAACGACCCCGGCTAGGTGATTATCTAACCTCCTCTTAAAACCCCTCAGGGTAGAAGCCTGCACCACTTCTCTTGGAAGTTGGTTCCAGACCCTAGCTGCCCTGACTGTGAAGTAGCGCCTCCTGATATCTAACCTAAACCTACCCTCTGCCAGCTTGTGACCGTTATTCCTGGTCACTCCTGGCGGTGCTCGGGGGAACAGGGACTCCCCCAATGCCTGCTGATCCCCCCTGACTAGTTTATAACAGGCCACAAGATCCCCCCCTCAGCCTTCTCTTTTGGAGGCTGAACAGATTCAGGTCCTGTAGCCTCTCCTCATAGGGCCTGCCCTGCTGTCCCCTGATCATACGAGTGGCCTCCTCTGGACCCTCTCCATGCTGTCGACATCCCTCTTGAAGTGTGGCGCCCAGAACTGGACGCAGTACTCCAGCTGCAGCCTGACCAGTGCCGCATAGAGGAGGAGGATCACCTCCCTGGACCTGCTCGAGATGCATCTGTGGATACATGACAAGGTGCGGTTGGCCTTCCTTACTGCCTCTCCACACTGCCGGCCCATGTTCATCTTGGAGTCAATGATGACCCCCAGATCCTTTTCCACCTCTGTGCTGACAAGAGGGGAGTTCCCTAACCTGTAGGTATGGTGCCGGTTCTTCCTCCCGAGGTGCATCACCTTGCACTTGTCTGTGTTGAATCCCATCCTATTCTCGTCCGCCCACCCTTGTAACCTGTCAAGGTCTGATTGTAGCCTGTTGCATCCTTCCAGTGTGGCCACGTCCCCCCACATCTTAGTGTCATCAGCAAATTTGAACAGGGTGCTTTTTTACCCCCGCGTCCAAATCACTGATGAAGATGTTGAACAGTGCGGGCCCGAGGACCGAGCCTTGTGGGACCCCACTGCCCACGTCCTTCCAGGTTGAGAAGGACCAATCCACTACCACCCTCTGGGTGCGGCCCACCAGCCAGTTGGCGACCCATTTGACTCCGTGGATGTCTACACCACAGTCCCCGGTTTCTTAATGAAAACGGGGTGAGAGACAGTGTCAAAAGCCTTCCGGAAGTCCAGGAAGACGATATCCACTGCTACCCCTGCATCTAATGATCTGGTGATCTGATCGTAAAAGGCCACTGAGTTGGTCTGACAGGACCTGCCACTGATGAACCCGTGTTGGTTGCCCCTAAGCATGCAGTCCCCTGCTGGCCCCTCCTGGATGTGTGCCAGCATAATTTTCTCGAACACCTTGCCTAGGATCGAGGTGAGACTAACCAGCCTATAGTTTCCCGGGTCCTCCTTCCTCCCTTTTTTGAAGATGGGGACCACGCTGGCCCTCTTCCAGTCCTCCAGTACTTCACCAGAGCACCACGAGTGCTCGTAAAGCCGTGCCAGGGGTCCTGCAATGACCTCGGCCAGTTCCTTTAGAACTCTAGGGTGGAGATCATCCGGGCCGGCTGACTTAAATACGTCCAACCCCTCCAGAAGCTCCCTAACTAAATCCTCTCTAACCTGTGGCCCAGGTGTGCCTCCCCCGGGTCCCAAGGGGGGCTCAGCAGGGAGGTGGCTGTTCTGGTCCCTTCTTAGGAAGATGGAGGCAAAGAAATCGTTAAACACGTTAGCCTTGCCGTCTGGTGTGATGACCAAATTTCCCAACGCATCCTGCAAGGGCCCCACATTACCCGGGACCTTCTTTTTACCCCCTACGTATTTAAAAAAGGACTTCTTATTGTCCTTAATCTGGGAAGCTAGTCCCAGTTCCATCTCTGCCTTGGCCTTCCTAATTACCCCCCTGCATCCCCGAGCAACTACAGAATAGTCCTCCGTGGTGATGACCCCTTCTTTCCATTGGGTGTAAGCCTCCTTTTTAGCAAGGAGACATTCCCAGATGCTTTTGGTGAGCCATGGAGGCTTGTGTGCTCTCCTGCTCCCTTTGATCCTCGTCGGGATTACCTTCCTTTGGGCTTGGAGGATCGTCTCCTTAAGGAGCAACCACTCTCCTTGGACACCTGGCTCCCCTCCGGGACCTCAGCATAGAATCATAGAAGTTGGGTCGGAAGGGAACTTGTAGTTCTTCGAGTCTGACCCCCTGCCTGGGCAGGAGAAAAAACTGGGCTCAAATGATTCCAGCCAGGTAGGCATCAAGCTTCCTCTTAAAGAACCCCAGGGTAGGAGCCAGCACCACTTTCCTTGAAAGTTGGTTCCAGATCCTAGCCACCCTGACTGAAGTAGTGCCTTTAGATGTCTAGTCTAAACCTACTCTCCAACAACTTATGGCTGTTATTCTTTTTTATGCCAGGGGGCGCTGGGGGAAACGAGGTCTCTCCCAAACCCTTCTGGTCCCCCCTAGTGAATTTTATAGATGGTCACCAGGTCCCCCCTCAGCCTTCTCTTGTGAAGGCTGAACAGGTTCAGGTCCCACAGTCTCTCATTGTAGGGTCTGCCCTGTTGTCCCTGGATCACGCAGGTGGCCCTCCTCTGGACCCTCTCAATATTGTCCACATCCCTCCTGAAGTGGGGTGCACAGAACTGGACACAGTACTCCAGCTGTGTCCTGACCAGTGTCGCGTAGAGAGGGAGGATCACCTCCTTGTCCCTACTTGAGAGCAACCGTGACCTCGCATTGTTGGCCCACGTTCATCTTGGAGTCAATAATGACTCCAAGATCCCTTACTGCCTCCGTGCTCTCAAGAAGGGAGTTTCCCATCTTATAAGTGTGCTGCTGGTTACTACTGCCCAAGTGCAGCACCCTGCACTTGCCATTATTGAAATGCATTCTGTTTTTGTTAGCCCACCCCTGTAACCTATCCAGGTCTTGCTACAGTCTTTCCCTCCCTACTAGCATGCTCACCTCACCCCAAATTTTGGTATCATCAGCAAAATTTAAAAGGTTGCTTTTCACCCTGTCGTCCAAGTTGCTGATAAAGAAATTGAACAGCGCAGGCCCAAGGACCGAGCCCTGGGGGACTCCGCTGCCCACTTCTCCCCAGGTCGAATATGACCCGTCCACCCCCACCCTCTGAGTACGACCCTTCAGCCAATCTGCAATCCATCTGAGTGTAGGCATCAATGCCACAGTCACCTAATTTTTTAATGAGGATGGGGTGGGACACAGTGTCAAAGGCCTTGCTGAAGTCAAGAAAGACCACGTCCATGGCGACACCTGCATCCAATGCTTTTGTGACCTGGTCATAAAAGGCAATCAGGTTGGTCTGACATGACCTGCCCCTAATGAAACCATGCTGGTTGCCCTTGAGCATCATCCCTGAGTCCGGCCCATTGCAGATGTGCTCCATGATGATCTCAAAGAGTTTCCATAGGATTGAGGTAAGACTGACGGGCCTATAGTTGCCCGGGTCCTCCCTCCTCCCTTTTTTAAAGATGCGGACCACGTTGGCTATCTTCCAATCATCTGGCACCTGGTCCAAGCACCACAAGCGCTCATAAAGCCATGCCAAAGGCCCTGCAGTAACCCCAGCTAGCTCCCTCAACACCCCGGGGTGGAGAGCATCTGGACCTGCTGTTTTGAACACGTCCAGCCCCTCCAGAAGCTCTCTAACCCGGTCCTCCCTGACCTGAGGTCTGGAAGCGTTCCCCTCAAGTCTGTCTTGCATAACGGTGGGGAAGTCCCGGTCCATGCACAAGAAAACAGAGGTGAAGAATTGGTTAAAGAGGTCTGCTTTCTCCTCTGGCACAACCACCAGATTGCCCAGAGGATCTTGCAGGGGCCCCACATTTCCCGGTGTTTTCTTCATCCTGACTATATATTTGAAAAAGGACTTTTTGTTATCTTTGATTTTGGACGCAAGTCCTAGCTCTGTGTCCGCCTTAGCTTTCTTGACAGCCCCCCTACAGGCCCGAGCAGAGGAGGTATACTCCTCTGTGGAGATGGCACCCCCCCTTCCACCGGTTGTACACCGCCTTTGTGGCAATCAGACATTCCCATACACCCTTGGTGAGCCAGGGGGGCTTTTAGGCACTCCTGCCCCCCTTGCTTTTTGTTGGGATGGTCAACCCTTGGGCCCTGAGTATTGTCTCCTTAAGGAACGACCACTCATCTTGGGCATAGCCACAGCTCTCTTCTCTCCATGATTAGTTCTAAAGGTGGGCCTCGAAAGAATGGGCAGGGAGCAACCACAGTGAAGTGCTCTTCCGTCTCTGGATGACTGACTGCCTGAGCTGTCAGAAAATTCCTGAGCTGGTTGAATGGGTCGCCTTTGAAGACTGCAGTCAGAGTTCCATGATGTAAGATAATTGTAGTAGGCCCATGTCTCTGGAGTCCCTTAGTTAAGCATCACTTCTGTCCGAGGCTACCAGGTGAAGTTGCTTTGGCAGATTTGCCCTTGGTCCAAAACTCAGTGGAATGAATCTGAATTGGAGTATATGGTGTGAAATGAGACTGATTCCAGGGAGTCTTTGTCACATCTTTGTTATTCCACCTTGCTGTAGGTAGGACAGAAAAAATGTCTCTTGGGTTAGAGCCCCCTATCTGCACTGGGACTTCCTGTCTGCACCGGGCGTGTTTTAAAGGTCCTGTGCTACTATTGGTAAGAGGGTCACCTTGATGACCACAGTGACTATCACTTCTTTCCCAGAAGTTTGTTAGGCTGTGTGCTATACCTGATTGGTAGTCATCCTACACAGCTGACTTCCTTCCTGCAGAGCTGTGTGAATGTGGAATGTAAAGTACTTCAGGATCCTCTGCCAAATGAGGTTCATATGAACATAGGTGATTTGCATTGGTTTGCCTGAAGAACAGATCTGGAGCACTAGCAAGAGAGGAAGAAGAGCGCATTCCACTGGTGGAAAAGGCCAGGCCAGGCATCCCCGAAGTTAAGAGGACTGAGACCACTGCCACCAAGAGGAAGCAACAAGTGCTGTACTGGTGGTCGGTGACTCCCTTCTGTGGGAAAGAGGCATTCATCTGCTGGCATGACCTGTTGTCTCAGGAGCTCTGCTGCTTACCCAGATCTGAGATATCGCAGAAAGATTACCAAGACTCATTCCACCCTCTTACTACTACTAGAGGTGCACTGATCCATTGGTCTGATATCGGATTGGCACTGATATAAGAAAATCAGCTGTATCGGAAATCAGCCTAATGTGGCCAATAAATGGCCCGTGCATGCACATAGCTGCGGCACAGCACGTAGGTGGTGAGGAGCACATCCTGGCAGCTTTTAGAGCTGTGTGCAGCTGATAAGTCTGTTGTGGTAGATGTGGAGGGGGGAGGGAAGGGGTGTCGGTGGGGCAGATCAAGGCCCCTGTGGTGAGGGAGAAGGTGGGGTGGGGCAGGCAGTGCCCAGCCAGTGTGGGACAGGGTGGAGGATGGAGCCGTGGATCATCTGGGTGAGGCAGCTCCCACTATTGCACGCACCTTGGGAGGGCACATGGGGGGCATGTGCCCCCCAGATCTGTGCAGGGTGGGCTGCAGCTGCAGGCTGGGAGGAAGGGTTGGGAGGCCTATAGCAAATTTTGGGGTGGCTGCATTCCGTTCTCCAAGTACGTAGAAAACACTTTAAGTTGTGTCTGTGTCCTAATCGCTGATTCACCGAATTGGCATCGAATCTTCAGATCCCAGTTCAGCCATATCTAATTGGGGCAGTGATCTGAATCAACGAATTGAATTGCTGTCCCTGATTCGGGCAAAATCTGAATCTAATAGGGCCCACTTCGCACACTCGTAGTGAACACATGTTGCAGATCAATGCATGGCTGCACAGCTGGTGTCACCAGCAGGGCTTAGGCTTCTTCAACCACAGGATGTCGTTCCAAGGAGAAGGATTGCTAGAAAGAGGTGGGATCCACCTGATGAAGTGAGAGAACATCTTCCCAGACAGGCTTCCTAACCTAGTGAGGAGGGCTTTGAGCTAGGTTTGCTGGGGTATGGAGACAAAAGTCCTGAGATAAGTGGGGGGGCAGATGATCTGAAAGACCCACAAGCAGGAGGTGACAGTAGGGGAAGCCTTCTCATTCTTCCTGAGAAAGTAGGGCAATTGGCTAGTTACCTCAGATATCTATCCATGAATGCACAGAACCTGGGAAATGAGCAGGAAGAACTGGAAGTCCTTGCATAGTCACAGAACTATGATGTGATTAGCATAAAGAAGACTTAGTGGCATAGCTTGCATGACTGGAGTACTGTCATGGATAGGTATAAACTATTCAGGATGAACAGGCAAGGAAGAAGAGGAGGGGTTTCTGTTTCATGTTGGTGCATACAAAGATGAAGTCTCTAGCATGCTGCAGTGGAGTCTGCAAGGCGAAAAAGGGACAGGTGGAAAACAGGAAATGCCACTTAATAGATCCCATTCCAGTGCCATTCTGCAGATGTTTTGGCCATCTGGCTCTGTATTAGTGAGTGTTGTACATTTGAGGAAATGTTGCATCAAATCCTCATAAAGCCATTAATGAATAGGCACAGATTGCAAAGAATGTGTGCCTGTTCAGATAACATTTGCTTCTGAGTGCCACCATTGCGCCCAAGATGAAGCCTTTGCAGCCCACAGGGCATTAAACTAATTTTCCCCAGTGTCCATATCCACATACTTCCTGCTTCCAAAGGTGTGGACTTGTCCAATGCCTGGCCCTGCCTTAAACACACTCCCTGACTGTGTATAATGCCACTCTGCTTTGCCTTTACAGTTTTTTGTTTTGGGTGTTCATTGTATTTGAACTCTGCCCAGGGCTTTGGGACTGCTTTGGAAGTGTGGGTGGAACAAGGCTTTCCACAGTTTTTAAGGAACCAGCACTTTTTTTGGTAGAAAAACCAGTATTAGGCCAGGTTTAGAGTCACAATGTCATATGTGTTTCTTCTTCTGTATGGAGGAACATAATGATGTCTCTCCTTGGGGAGGGTGAACCAATCTTCCCCTTCCAGGACTGCTTGAAGCCTTTGTGCCCTACTGCAACATAATGTAAAGCCACGTGGACCCACCTCATGTGCCAGAGCTGGTTTGGGAAAATACTGCAGCATGTTAGTTTTCCCACCTGCTGCATGTACCTGACTAGTCCTCCTTCCCTACATTATTTCTCCGTGGCAGTGGCCAGGATTTGAGTTGTGAATTAACAGTGTGCCTTTCTCTCTATAGCTTCCTTGTTTTCCTTCCTCTTGCATTGTCAGTTTAATTCAGTTACTGAGGGGTTCCTGTTATGGAATTTGTCAAGTGATTTAATGTCTGCACAGCTCCTGGCTATCCAAAATAAAGCTTAATTTTAGTAGAGATGTGGATGTACCCATCAAAGTATCCATCCGTATGCATAACTCTTAGGCTTGAAACAAAGTACTTGCTGCCTGCCTGTCTCAAACAGCTTTCCTGAAATTCATAGCTAACAGTATACACTTTTTATTTCTTAGTGCTGAGGCTAGCCTCTAACCAGTGGAGTCTAGGGATTAAAGAATCTTGTCATCTTTCAAAGCACTATATTTTTGTACCAGTGTTGTGGCTCATTATTTGCAACAAGGAGTAAAGTTTGTCTACTCTGGAGGACTGACCTCTGAGTAGGAGACAGAAAACTGGAGACAGGGGCACAGAACAGTAGCAGATCTTGTCTTGACCTCTGTTAAATCTACCTTTTAGAAGATCACTTGTGGCTGGACACATGATATAAATGGGTTGTTTTCAGGCTTTTAGTACGTTCAGGTTGGTAATGTGCTCTTAAGCAGTTTACTTAAAGCAGTAGTTTCCAAACTGGGCTCCACAGTAGTCAGCAGGGTTCTGCAAAGAGATTGGGGCAGTGCACCTCCATTACCAGGTTGGGTCACCTGGCTCCGCATCAGGCTTCAAGATAAGGATAGGAATAGGGGTAAGGGTTCCATAGGAGAAGTGATTCAAAAGGGTACTGTTTCTTTAGGAAGGTTGCAAACCACTCCCTTAAAGAAACTTATCGTTGTGCTGTGTGATTGGGAGCACCCAGCACAATGTGGGTATTTATAACAGGAAAGTGGAAATCTGTAGTTTGGGGTCTTGTTTATTTGATTGGGTGCTGCTAATCTTAGAATACCACATTGACTTAGGCTACTTAGGAATGCTTTTTCTTTGAGTTGGTGTGTTCCCTTTCCTCCTTCAGTGAAAACAAGTTGTTTTTCATTCTAATGCAGTGGATTTATCTGCACTCTAAGCTACCTGCTTTGGATTTTTTTTTCTTGTTTCACCTTTGCTTACCTTAAGGATATTTGCTTTTCTGCCGATGTTGTGCTGTTTTTGCCCTCCTTTCCCTTTCCCTTTTATCCTTGGTTCCCTTACGATGCTGTAGGATTTGAATATTCCCCTTTTCTGACCTCAATCACTTATCTGTCTGTTTCTTTGCATGTCAAAAAGCAAGTTAATATGTGAAGACTCAGAGGAAAACAGGCTTAAAAATGAAAGAGTTTATTACAGAAATGGAAAACTTTTGAAATTAAAATATATATATAATGTCCATTGCATAGACTTTGCAGGTTTGCATAGAATGCTTTTCTAATTTACAGTATGAATAGTCAACATGTACATAAGGCATTTCACAGGAATCTTCAGTCTCCTGTTTCATACAAGACAGACATTTTAAATTGGGCTCAAGCCCTCTTCAAAAAAAAACTGAGTAAAAGTAGATTTATTAACTATAATCATCTTTTCTTCATTCAAGCAACAGTGCAGCTGCAGGAAGAATCTTTTAACAATTATTTTCAAATGCCTTTGTGTAAGAAGACAACACACAGTTTTATTCAAAGCAAAACCTTTAGGCAGTGCTTGAAAAAGCACTCTGAACAAACTTTGAAACTCTTGGGCATGATGCCAGCCCAGTGAGTGAGGACTTATTTTTTCATTTTTCCTGGCACTTGAGGATTCCAGTAGAGATTTTCTCATAAATGTATTGGTTTGAATTTTTATTACAGTCATATAAGGAGAAGCATATTTAATACATTTCCCTTCCTCCTCCCGTACATGGACAGCTTGTCCCAATTTGCTTGTAGGCATTTATGGAGCATGTCTCTCAAAAGCAGTGGGACAGAGACCTGAAACTGAGGGAACAATCTTATGCTTGTGAACCGTAAGGCAGAGTGTTAAATACTAGCCTCTCTACACTATTTGAGTTCTTTGTAAATGAAAAGGGAAAATTAACAGTAGCTAAAAATTAAGGTTTGAGTATCATAAAATAGAGAATCAATGGAGCCATGCTTCAAATTCAGCTTGGCTTTGCAGTGACAACCCAAGTCAGTCGAGATGCCTTCTGGTATGTTGTGGTGTCCACGGGATGCTTTGTTGTATTAGAGTCTCACATACTCTATCCCTTGTTTACTAGCATTTCAGATGAACATTAAAAGAACCTTCTCCCCTTGCTGTTTGGGAATAATGTAAGTGGTAAGCTTCTCACCATGTTTATTCCCTGTTCACTTTGAGCCTTTCTGCCATTGTGATGAAGGAGGCCACTATTTTGGTCTTTGTGCTAGAAACAAAATAAAGGTGCAGCTGGGAATCTATTTGTTAAAGCCCACAGAATGGCATATAAGCATCCTGAAGGACCTTCTAGTATTCCTACTGGATACCTGTATCCTCGAGAGCTGCCCCCTATCTGTATCCCGCAAAGCAGGTAGGGCAGGCCCCTCCCAGGCTGTGCTCTCTGGGACTACTTTCTTGCATTGGATCCTTCCTGTGCCAGGAAAGTGGGGGTAAAACTCTAGGACAGAACAAATATGATCTTCCAATGCCCAGATTTTCAACTTGATTTTTCCTGTGTGGGGAGAATGGACCCAGTAACTGGAGGCGCATTTTATGAGTTATTTCTAAGCTAGTAATTGCTTAACACTTTAAAACACATCTCTCTCTCTCTCTCGGACTTGGTAGAAACTGTCTCCCTTGACAAGACTGCATCCACCCTTAGTAAACGTAGACATTACAGAGATGGTAAGAAGGAGGTAAAAGCTTTCTTCCTAGAGATCTCTGAGTGGTCAAATACTACAGCAGCTCAGCTAGTCCCAATGCTAGTGTATCCACAATATTGTTCCTGAAGGTGCTGCTAGTACAGGAGGTCCCAATCCTAACCTTTGAAGGGAAGCGCCATAACATGAGAGAACTTGGCTTGGGGAAAAATGTGCCTGCCTTCTCTCCTGTGGCTACTTCAATATTATCATGTAATGTGTAGTCACTATATAGCCCTGTCATTAGCGCACCTTGTAGATGAAGTAAACCATTTCTGTGGAGTGTTTGACAATGTCAGGCTCTTCCTCTTCTAGGCAGTGGGGTCGCTGTGGCTGTACAATGAAGTGGTTCCCTTTAGGGCTTGAAATCTTCTGCCCGTATCTTCATCTCAACCCTCTTCAGGGAGTAGGTTGAGCCATACCAGCCATACCAAGTGATGCCATCCATGTTCTTGGTGTGTTCCCCCTTGCGGTAGTAAACCCCATTCAGGTTGGAGTCTGTACAGCAGTTGTACCAATATCCGCCTTTCAGGAAACAGATGAATTGAGTCATTGCCAGTTTTTAAGCAGTGTATGACATTGTTATAGGCTTTTAATATGTATTACTGTCCTTCCCCAAGGAGTAAGGGAGGGCTAGTGTGCAGACATTACTTGGATATGTGTATACACACACACTATAGAGCTTAATAAAAAAAATGCAGATAATTTAATCTGTCACTGACTGCAGTTACCTCTGTGATAGCCAGGTAGATAGCTGATGCATAGTACACTGACCAACAGTGTAGACAGGTAAAATATTGGTTGAGAACACCAGAGCAAATGCTGATATGTACAAAAAACACAACTGAATCGCTCTAAAGTAAATACTGAGCAGACCAGGTTTTAATTGTTAAATTGCCCAGATTAGTGCACATTCCAAAAATGGTCATTGGTTCAGTGAAAGAGCGTTCAAATGCTAATGACTTAAAATGATCAATGAGCCTCACTCCAACCATGATGGCACCTCTGAGTAGCACAGAGCAGTTTGTTGGGACGCGGGCAGAGAAGGAGGTTGCCTTACCTTTGCGGAACTTGGCACAGTCATCCACACACTTGTCGTTGTCCTTGTCCTTGGTGCTGAAGGCTGTGTTGTTGTGGTACCTGAGGGAGTCGCGCCCCGTGGTGCCCGTATAGTTCCCCAGGAAGAGGCGGTAGCTATTATATTCATTGCTCAGGGTGAAGTGGTTGTATTGTGCATAGCGGATGTTGCCTTCCCAATCCTGCCCCAAGGGGTGAACAGGAAATAGCTTCCATTAGAAAATGTCCTAAGCCAGGTTTGCAAGCAGTGTTTACTTAATATGTATGTATGCATGTCTCCTCTGTGCCCTACAACAGAGCAGCTGGATTTGCAGTGGTAACTTCAGTCTGTTAGCATGAAGGTGAGAGGTCAGATTCCTGGAACCCCTCTGACAAGGCAAACAGCATCTGTCACTTAGCACAGCAGTCCGCCTAGCAACCACAGCATCTTGCCTGCTAGTCTGGTCTGCAGTGTTATTAAGGGTGGTACACAGGAATCTGGTGTGCTTTCCTTGCATCCATCACCTTGTCCTGTTGCTGTAGTTGGCCTTTACTCTTCATTTTGTGTGTTGTTTTTTGGGTGTGTTGTTTTCCCTCCCTCAAGCAGTGGCTTTTTTATTGTAAGAAAGCCCCAGGATCTTCTGTTTCCTTTGTAAGCACAGGTCTGTGGGGCTGCAGTAACAACTGCCATACCTCCAACTGGAAACTAGCATTAATGAACTGCATAGGAGGCTGCTCCTGGGGAGTGCAGTGCTTCCCCTCCTCCCTGTGTGCCAGGTGTGCTGCCCCAACAAGTGCCCCAAAATCCAAAATAACCCTTGCTGGGCATCCCTGCAGATTAAGTCCTTGGAAAGTGCTCAGCAGCTTTATCCCTCTATATCTTGGATTACTACCACTATACTTCAGTGGCTGGAAAAATTCACTCAAGGGTCCTCTAATGCAGCATTTCTCAACCTGTGGGTCAGGACCCAAAAGCGGGTCACAAGAATATACAAAAAGTTCATGAGCAAACTTTTTAAAAATGGGTCAAACTTTAAAAATGGATTCTCCTTTAAAGGAGAGAAATGTGGGAAACCGTGGCTTTCCTAGCCTGCAAAAGAAGAGTTCCAGTTTGCGAGGGGCTGCTTGCACACACCTCTGCCCCACATACTGGGAGGGCTGGGGCTGGGTGTTGGGGGCAGCAGGTCAGGAGTAAGGGGCACTGGGTCAGGACTGGCCACTGATGTTTACAAGTGAGTCCTGGTACAAAAAAGGTTGAGAAGCACTGTTCTAGAGCATGCAGCTCCTCCCAAAATGCATTCTCAAGTTGCCAAAGGAGATGCTGTTGTATTGACTCTGTGCAGTAGAGGATATTGCACTTCCATGTCCCTGATGCTCTTACCCAGTCCGCCTTGCATCACTGCCTACAACTTAGGTGCGCGAGTCCTTTGACCCGCCACAGCTGCTAGGACGTCATTTGTTTACCAAAGAGCTTGTCACTGCTGTGACCAAAAACTTGCCCATTACCTCCAGTTCCACGCGGAGCACAGTCGGGCGCTTGGAGAGCCGATAGATATGTTCATTACCCAGCCAGAAGTCTCCCCGGATGTTGCCAAACCCCTCTTTGTACTGCTTCCAGTCCCGATTAAATGAAATCAGACCAACTTTGCGCCTCTGGATGACAGTCCAGCCACCGCCATCTGTCTCCATGTCACAGTACACCTGGAGTAGGACAAGATGCAATGCTCACTAATCAGCAGGGTTTCTAAGGTCCGTTTCCAGTTCCACAAGACAAGACCCTCCACAGTAACCCCCCCTCCTCCCCCACGTTAAGGGAGTTGACTTATTTGCTGACAGTCATGAATGACTGATCTTCTCAGCACCTTTTCCCCCCTCTCCATCCCTTTCCCCCAAAACCTTCCAATGCAAGTTCCTGATCTAAGAGATGAGACGGGACTTAACAGATGCAATGTGTGGTGTCCCTGTTTTCTGTTTTAAAAATTTGACTTTGAGATAAGGGTAGATTGTGGAGGAGATTATATAAACACATGGCTTGCATGCATGGCATCCTCACCTCCAGTTCAGGGCTCCCCAGGAATTCATCAGGGGGCAACTTGTAAACCCCAGAGATTCTGTAATTCCTCTGGTAAAGGGAGGAGCAGTCGTAGACGGCATCTGCATAAATTAAAGGTAGGAAGTAAGGGAGAATTCTCTTTCATTGCTGAAAGTCAATGAAACAAATGGCCCAGATACATAGTCTGTTAAATCTGATATTTCTGACTGAGTGGGCAAAGAGATGGGGTTTATTAGGCTCTGGAGTAAATTGCAAAACACCATTACTGGACATGGTGCTAAAATAAACAGGTACTGCAGTTTATTTTTTGTGCACTTAATAATCTGAATTTTCTACTCTATGGATGAAGAGTTCATCCTTCCTGTAGCTTTTTAGCTCATTTGCCTAATGCGGTCACTAAAATTCTAATTCTCAGGAATAGAATTTACTGTCCCTCCACCTCTGGCTTTTTGCCATGAAAAAATACAGTGAACTGGTTTTGCGGGTTTGATCGGGAAGGCAGTGTTAGTGGTCTGGTTTTTTCTGGGTTGTGGGGTGCTGTGAAAGCAGCATGCTTGTCACCCATGGGCAAAGAAACGCCAGTCACTTAAAAGACACATCTCTGATCTATTCAGGAGCAAAGCAGGTGGGACTCCCAGGTGCTACTGGCTCAGAGTCCTGATGGTGGGATCTTGAAGGAGACCAAAATGGGGAGCTCCCTAATGCTCTAACATTCATCTAGGGGCTTCATTCATTGTAGAAGAGCATCTATTGTCTCTTAGCTTGATAATTTGACCTTTTGCTGAAGCATACAAAGCTCCAGGCTTCACAGGCATCTCTCATTTGGTTTAGAAATGCCACCATGTTTGAATAAATGGTATTGATGGGAGAAGCCATATTTTCTGTCCCTGCAAACGGACAGTGCTTTTCTGAAAACATGCTGCCAGCTACCATTCTGTAGCTGGGTATAATGACCGAGTTTGAATGGGGCATGTTGTACAGCAATCTTTGTATCTCAGTGAGCAATGGAGATCATGGCATGTTGACCAGTTGGCCTTAGGATCCCCTTTCCCTCTGCCCAGGAGTCTGTTAAAGACTGCTGATTTGTAGAGCTGTTTTTACAGAAAGGGAAAAAAAACCAATTGAAGTGAAGATTTATCCCGCTGACAGCTCTCCGTGTATTGCAGGGTGAATGACTTTCACCTGGCAGTATGAAACTCTGAATTCCCTGCATCTGGTTGCTGAAGTCCCTAGTTGGCTGGCTCTTCTCCTGTGTGCCGAGTTATTTTATGAAACCACATTGCGGCTTTCCTCTGCCCTAATGAGACTCATTACAGTAAAACCTTTGTTTGTTTGAGATTTAAAACCAACAAAGCTTCTCCTTTTTTCCTTAACCAAAGTGCTGATAGGCTTAGATTTATTTTCCCCTTGCAAAAGGAATTGAATAAAGGTGTTCAGCAAATCCCTCCATCCTGCACAATAGTGGTTTTTGTAAGGAAATGTTAAACTACTTGGAATGGTTTTCCTCTCCATCCCAAGGCTTTTGTGCCGGGAATTTTTCAACAACATCAGGCCTAATGAACTAAATCGTTAAAAAAGACAGAAAAAGGCTGGACCATGGATCATATCTGCATTCTGTCATCTTTCATTCAGGCCTGGGCAACTGTGATGCACTTTGAAATTCTCTACCGAGGAATGGAAGTACTTGAAGTTATTGAAGTGTGTTGGAATGAGAAATATCAGAGAGAGTGCATCTTGCATCATCTAACACCTTGGATCTCTGAGAGCTATTGCATACATTTAGTCTGGCACAAAGTCTCCAGTATTGGCTGGAAAGTTCCCCTAATTTTTTTTTTTTTTTACCAACCTTTGGTCGCCTACCAGCATTCTGGACAATGAAGGGAGTCTTATTGCCAGAGGCTTTCCTCAAACAAGCTGACTGCCTCTGTTCAGCTTAGGATCTTAGTACTCAGAAAAGCAAGGAGAAAAGATGCATTAAACTGAGTCCCGCCTTGTGGAGTTTCAGGACTGATTCTGCCCTTCCAACCCTTGGATGAGAGCATATCTGACAACTGGATTTTTGTCTTTCTTGTAAAAGAGCCTGGGAGGCTTTTTCCCTACTTTCTGTCTGCAGAAGTGCCCTGGGCAGACTGGTTTTGAGCATGCATGGTTACCAGCTGCCTTAGTAGGACATGCCAGCCTTAAGAGCTGCCAGATAATTTGATTTGTGCATTAAGAGGTGTCTGTGGGAGCTGGGAAACTCCCTCCTTACCAGCTGAAGTCTGGGTGACTGTCTGTGCCGCCTGGAGCTGCATGATGCCCATCTGGCTGTTCATTTCAGAGTACTTGCTCTCCACATCAGTGAGCCGGGACTCCAGCCTCTTGGTGATTTCTTCCAGCTTCATTGCCTGCATGACCACGTTCACCCAGTCACCTTCCTGCTTCTTGTTCAGCTCCCCCATCATAGCGCTCATGTTGGCAATTTGCAGCTTGAGCTCCTTAACCTCATTGCAACAGCCAGTCATTTTGACCTGGGCATTGCTGTTAACTGTTCTCCTCTTGGGAGGCTTCTGCAGCCATGCAGGGTAGATGGCCAAGGACACAGTGAGAATGCAGAGCCATGCCAGCTGGGCAGTGACTTTGGCTGGCATTTTGCACTCCCAGCAGCAAGGAACTTCCAGCTGCTTTCAGACAAAGTCAGCTGCGGATGGCTGGAGTGCAGTGGGCCCAGGTATGAAACTTTCTTAGTGCTGCAGCAAATGGGTATCTGAAGTCTGCTTCTCTCCCTCTCTGTCTCTTTTTCTCTCTGTCTGTCTCTCAATGAAATGAATGTCCCAAAGCTGGAGTCTCAAGGGCTGCTTGGGTGTTGTTTTATTTTCCTCCAGCCTTTTCCTCTAGCAGTTTGTGCTCTCTGGAAACCTCTCGCACAGCATCTTAAATATCTTTCTCCCCTGTTTACCTCCACCCCTCTGCAGCCCTACGCAGTACTCTAGCCCCTCCCAGCTCATCTGTTCATATCAGGTGCTTACCAAGTGAAATCAATGCAGGCTTAAGCCAAGAAAGGAGTGGGGGTGGCTGGAGATTTCCCTCCACTCAGCTCTGCCACCTCAGGGTGAGGGACAGTTCTAGGAAGTCGTGAGCGTTTCCAGTAAGCTTACTGGATTGTAGCCTTTTGGTGACTAACTCTAGCACGTTGGTAAACAGAAAAGCATCCAAAGTCCAGAATGGAAGGGCTGTCCAAGCTGGATGATCTTGTAAGAGCTTGAGCAAGGTGACCCCAAGGGGAATACTTCACGTACCAGTCCAATTAAAGCATTCCCCATGAGCCAAGTATCCTGTGTATTCATTTTGCCTTGCTTTGATACAGAGCTTATTTTAGCCATTCAGCAGCTAATCCAGAGGATCCATTGCATCTGGACTAGGCATTTCTTAGACTCTAGAAGTGCTCCCTTCAGAGAGATGCTCACAAGGGAACAGGATGGAGGTTTACCGAAGTGTTGAGAAGATAAATCACATGCCGCTGCTTCCCCACCTGCAGAAGATAGGGACAAAGGGTCAGTTGGCAGTGCCAAAAGGCAGCCCCTCTTTTAAAAATGACAAAAAGATTCCCCTTCTCCCCCCCCATCCCCTCTTTTTGCACAATACATGGTCAGTCTGGCAAAAACTTCAGGATTGTGGCAAGCAGGATCTTAACAGGGTTGGAGGCGCAGGAATGACACTTGATGGGATAATTGGAACCTTCCAAGTTATGTAAACCAGAAGATTTCAAACTAAATATTATAAATCCTCTTGGGTTCAGAGCAGTAAGCCAGGCATTGGCTAGTGAGATTAGGGGCTTTCAGCAGCCTCTTGCATTTCTCCTGAGCAGTTTGAAGGCTCCTCCAGCTCCGTTCAGTCCCACGGTAGAAACAAAGCCAACAGTGATGGTGCAGCCTGTGGACATAGGTGACTGACAGTAGCTCTCAGTTCCCAGGAAGCAGATTATGCTGAAATTGTCCAATAGAGGGATTTTTATGCCTCCCTCCAAAGCTTTGAGTAGTGATCAGTGAGAGAGGCATGGTATCGGATTGAGCGCACGTCTGATCCCATCGGATTGCTCCCTTGGTAAAAAGTCATGGACGTCTGTTTCAATAAAAATCAATCTGCTGCGCCTGGTATGAAGAAAATGTGAACAGCGCAACTGAGCCATGTTGCCCCAGGTGGAATTTTTTTGTAGTCTAAAAAGGAAGTAGACTGCATGTCAATAAACTTTGCTACCCTGGTGCATCTTGGAAGTGTGGAAGTGGAATTGGCACCGGTACTCCGTTTCTCTTCTGCTCCCCAGTTTTGTTATACTTATTGCTGGAGACTTCAGCGCTAGGGGCTGATTGCCTTTCCAACTGGCCTAGTCACTTTTCAGCAGGACAGCAGCAATGGCCCAGCAAGTTGAAGGGGAGCAGGAAGGTGAAAGTGCCAAAACATTTGCAGAGATGGGGTGAGGTGCTGGATACTGGTGAGGGGAGAGCACAGGTGATCAAAAACACTGAACAAAGAGCATGGGCATCTCTGGATTTCATCCTGGCTGCTCCTCCTGTGCAGTGTGCTTTAGTGACACCCCTGCCAAGTAAGACACAAGCAGGCAAGAAGGCTCCTACATGTTTCTGATGACCTGAGATGCCGCCAAACTCTTTCAATCAGAAGTGACAGTCATCGTTTGCTGGAAGTGCTAAAGCCCCCTCTATTTATGGCAGAGCAGTAGTTGCCGCTTCACTTGTTTTTCTCCTGTAGGCATTTCAAGAGCAAAATTGCTTTTTATGCCTCAGTCCAGCATGTGCTACCACACACAGACCAGAAGCCTGACCTGGTTTTGCTCTTGATCCTGTCTGAGCCCCCTTCTAGCCAGCACTTCTGCTTTTACCAGGGGGCAAATTCTTCTCATTTGCCAGTGACAAGAAATATGTTATGAGTCACAATTGAAGACTGAGAATGGAATGAGCTGAAGGCTTTTTTTTTTTTTTTTTGGTACCCTCTTTCCTTTCCTCAAAACTCACCTTCCCATTATTTCCCCTGTCCTGCTACTTAGAAGGATGTGGGGCCAGCCTTTTCTCTGACCGGTTTTAAGTGTAGCTGTTCCTAGCAGAGATCTAGCAGAATTTCCCAGATCTCTGTGTAACCCAAAGTTGCGCTTGCTTTTGTTTGTCTGGGGTCTGGCATCCCAGCCATGCTCTAGGCTAACCTTCCCAGTCCCCTTTCCCTGGTAGTAGGATGGTGGTATAATACATTTCCAGAAGACAGCAGATCCCTTTCCATGTCAGATAGCAAACCTGCTAGGATGTTAGTCACAGCTGGGTCTAATTTTGGGGGTAGCCAGCATGGGGCCATTCCCTGTACAGACCACATGTTGGTGTTATCTAATTGGAAGCGCATGTTAATGTAATCTAATTAGAAGCAGGTACCTCTTATACCTGGAGGGCTGGATTTAAGAGGGATGTGCTGAAATGCTGCAGCTCTCTGGGGAGCTATTCCAGCAGGTGTGCAGGTTCAAAGGGGGTGAAGATCAGAATGAATTCAGTGCCCTAGGGCTGTTTATTTGGCAGCCACTCACTGCAGAGCACCTTCCTTGCAGCTGGTAAGTGCTTTCAGAGACCTGCCTTGCTAGGGTTGCCTGTGAGATTGAAGAAACTGCTGAAAACTTCAACACTGCTGGCAATTTTCAGGAAATCTGCCCAGAGAAGAAATCTTGTGGGGGACTTTTAATTGGATTTCTCCCCCCTTCCCCCCACGATGTGTAAAAAAGCATCCATGTATCTAGCTCAGGGGTGGGCAAAATGTGGCCCGCGGGCCGGATGCAGCCCGCCAGGCCATTCTATCTGACCCGTGGGGCCCCTAAAAAATTTAGAGAATTAATATTTATCTGTCCCTGGCTGCCTGTCATGCCACCCTCTGGCTTGCCAAAACTCAGTAAACGGCCCTCCACCCAAAATAATTGCCCACCCCAATCTAGCTGAAGTGTTGGAAATATTCAGAATGCTCTTCTTTAATGCATCTGTTTGCAACCAGCTGTCTAATATTACTTCCTAATTTCTTCTTATTAAAGCCAAACAGAATTGCTGATAGGGCAACTTGTTTGGTTATAGAAGCAATAATAGAGAATCTAGCTAATATCCAAAGACAAGTATATAACTGTTGTCTTTGCTGACATCAAAAAATGTAATGTGAGAATTATTTAGGGCAATGCATCCTTATTCTCCATATTTGTGTTGGGGAAGTGTCTTGAGCTGACAGTAGAATGAGGACATACGTTTCTTTACAATCTTTGTTGCTGGAGCCAATAACTATATTCCATTACCGTGGCTGCAAAAATAAATAGGTATTATAGGAATGCAATTTCCAAGAATAAAGTAATAGGTACATGGAAAGTCTCGGTGCCTATTGTATGTTTAATTACTAAACTATGTAAGGAAAAATGTAGCAAATGAGAAGCAAGTTGCTGATACTGTAATTGTTAAAATAGTGTCTGATATTAATGTTGCCTCTGCTACAGCCTTTTTTGTATATGGGGTGCCAGAGTCTTGAGGTCTCTGGTCTTGCCTCCCTGCCCCAAATGTTTCTCCCTTATTATTTTTCTTACCTGTCTTTTATGGGCAAGGCAGAGGGAGAGCTACTACTGCATGAGCAGTGGGAATAGGCATTTTACTGGTATGGTTTTCATTGCCTGTACCTAATCTATGTGCAGGCTTTGCTATCAGTATTGGGAATCTGGCCTGCCTGAATGCCCGGCAATGATTTGATGAGCCCTCACTGCAGATACGAAGGGGGCTTGATCCTGACCACTGAACAGATGGTCACCACAGAGCTGACTGAAAATGCCTTTGGCTGACACTGATTCTTTTTCCAAATTAATTTGCTTCCAACCTAGAAATATTTTTAATGGCTTGATGGAAATGTACTGCATTGTGTGTTTTATATGTCAGTGCGAGGTGGTGGGTGTTAAGTATGTGGACTCAAAGATGCTTGAAATTACTAAACTGGGGAAACAGAGCAGCAAAGGCAACTGCCTTTGCCCAAAAGTTCTGTTCCTCAAAGGGATCTGCAAGCCAGCAGGGCCCTCAGCTTCACCTTCCAGGATCAAGCTCCCAGCCTTTTTGTACAGGGGAAAATCACCTTGGGTTAGATGAGGGAAACTTTCAAAATGACAGGCAAGAAAGCTTGCCAGGGGTAGAGAAAAAAGAAGAGTTCTCATCCCCTTTTGATTCTTCCATTGTGTTTTTACATCTGAGCATCTGCTTACATGCAGAAACATGGCTTTTCTCTGAAACTTTCTGGCTGACGTGAGATAGCGAGCATGTGCTCCCTCGCTGAGGGAGGTTTGGTTTGCAGCCTCCTGAAAGATGCATTAAAACAAAGCTAATTGTATTGTGAGAAGACGGGAGAATCCAGTCTGCTTTTTGCTTGCTTACTGTTCTCAAATGTTTAATAAACTTTGATTGGCAGACAATATTGCTAGTGACTCTCAGAGAGCAGGAAGAACTGGAAAGCTCCCAAGGATATGTAAGGAAGAGATTATGTAAGGAAGAGATTACTTCTATTAAATATTAGACATAGAGGAAAATGTACGCTGGGGACAGAAGAGCCCTTCATCAAAATTATTCCTGCTGATAGAAACAGCTGTCTCGATATCATTTGTCTTCATGTTCCCAACCCTTGCCTGATTCCTTTTTGAAAACACAAGTTGTTTTCTCATTCACTGCTTGTTTCCTGAATTCATAGACCTAACATGATATGATCCAACAGACCTAACGTAGACGTAGCATAACATGAATTCATAGACCTCTAACCTTCCATCCAGGAAGAGCACACACCAACTGCAGATGCTTCCTCAGTCTGATGAAGAGTATGTATACCCAAAAGCTTGCTAAGAAGAATTTTTCCAACTATTTGAGTTGGTCTAATAAAATATATCAGATTTACCCAAAGAACCTTGTCTGCCTATGTCCTTAGACCAACACAGCTACAACCTATACCCCTGTAGACCTAACATTACACTCTTACTACTTTTTAAGTTCTATAAACACTCTCACCAAAGATTTGAAGTATTTTGTCCTTGGTCATTAGGGCAGCATGTTCATTAGGAGTCACTTTTTGTGCCTGCTGCTCTTTGTCTTCAAAATAGTTCTCTCATCACAAGATTGCTACCATCTTCCAATACCTGTCTTTCCACCGCATGAAAATCTAAAGAAAGCCTCTTAAAATTGCAGCCTGATTAAGCAGGACTGGAGTTTGCCCAGTAATGACCAAGTCTCAAACATTAATGAGTCTGAATTGTGTTTTTTCAAAATGCATCAAGATGTGTCATTTTTGGTTTGGTTTTTTGCATAGCTTTGGATGCCTAACTCATTTCCTTAACCAACATTACCTGCTCTCTTGAAGGGTCTGTACTCTCATCATAGAGAGCAAATGCACCCTTTAATAGCTTTTGTCCTTGGCATCAGCTTTTGTTTCTTTCTCTGCTACATGTGTTATGGATGTATCAAAATCATTGTCAGTTATGTTGATGGAAATCAGTATTGCAAGCTGATTAGTTTCCACTTATACAAGAAAACTACAGTGGGATTTACTTCTGCTTGGGATTACTGCATACAATCACTGTGGGAATTGCAGAAATTCATGCATTATTTAATTCTGTTAAAACTCCTCTATGATTATGAATTGGGTACTTGTGCTACTGTTGTGGGCTGTCATTGAATTGTGTGCGTCAAGACAGGGGTATCTGAAGAACTGGAAAAATCTCCTGCTGCCCTCTGTGTCTCTGTCTGACTTTGATCTCCCCCATTGTTGCTCACAATAGAGTAGACAATGTAGCTGACTCCTTACTCTGTATGAAAGTTTTATTTATGGCATTTTTAAGATATACTTAAGGATGTTAGTTATGCTTTCATTTTGAGATGAGCAATTGACAACTCTTTCTTTTTTTGTGGTTTTCCTTGGGAAGAAAAAGCTGCTGTCAAAGAATAAAATGTCAAGTGTGTAGTTTCAAAGTTTTATGAAAACAAATGTAATTTCAGTGTAGGAGTTAAAAAGATGATGAATTGCATCACATGTTGATTCTCAGCTAAACTGATTTAATACATATTTTGGAAGCAAAATGGCACATGCAATGCAAGGAAAATTAGTGGGGGGAGGAAGAAATGGGTTTTTGTTCAGAGGCTCTGGGTTTGAAGCTGAATATCCGGTACATGCTGGAAACCAGGGTATTGCTAACAGAGTTTATCTGTAGCATGAGCAAACTGGTACAAGATTTCTGCATATTTTGTTAGGTTTAGTTTCCAGGGTTGGTTTGTAATCAGCTCAAAGTTCAGAAGTCATGGGTATGAAACCCATTGTCCTTCCCCCCCACCCCCCTCCAAGTTATTGAGTGCATCCTGGAGTATGCAAGTATATAGGCAATTAGTGCCACCTTGCCTTTGTCTGTGCTACAGAAAACAGTGTCCGTTTAGTCTTTTAGCTCAGTCCACTAACTCCTGTAAGAATTAAACTGCCTGTTCTTCACTATGACTGCAATATGGGGGAAAAAGCATAGTTGGACAGTGCTGAAAGGGACCTCAAGAGTTCATCTAGGCTATCTACTTGCCAGAAACATGATTAAGTACATCTAGATTATTCCTAACAGTCCAACCTGTTCTTACAAAACTCCATTGAGAATAGCTTGTCTCAGGTTCTATGCCTATCATAAAAAATCTTTTTCTAATATCAAGCCTAACTCATGTTTGCTACAAATTAAGTGGAGTGCTTCTCCTTATCCCCACTGGACCCTAGAGATAATCAATAACTATCCTCTTTATAGTAATCTTAATAGTGAGTATCTTGAGCTAAGAACCTCTTGTTCTGCAATACGACACTTGGTAATAGCAGGATTAACTGACACGCTTTGTGTTGGGATGGACTGGCAAAGCTAAGGAGCTATTGCTTCACCTTTCTATCCTGAAAGATTTTGATGATGAGCTTTGTCCAGAAACAGAGAGAAAATATCCATCTGATCCAAAGCCATAAAATTGCTGTGAATCCCAATAATAACACTGTAACTAAAATCTCCAGCAGCTCTGCTGGACTGGAACATGAGTCCCTTGGGCTTCTGTTAGTGCCTGGCTGCTTCTATGTAGTGCTGTTCATTTTCTGTCCAGTCTCTGACAGTGATAACTGGAAAACAGTTCTGTAATTCTTTAAGAATTTACAAAATGTGACAAGATTGTGCCTGAACAACCAATTAATGGCAAGGCAAGTACCACAGGCCTCACTGAAGATAGGCAAGAGCAATAACTTCCAGAAACTTGGTGGAGGGAGCATGGCATGGCATTTTAATCCTAAACAGATGTTGTAAGGGTGTTGCTATGGCTTTAGAAGTACTATAGCTGCTTTTAATGTTACTCACTGGCTTCCAGGAAAAGCACCTAGTCTGTCCCTCCCTGCTAACTCATAAGAACACTCATATGCAAAGAGGTGTGGGTCTGTTTTTAAATAACTCTTTTTCCTTTTGAAAACACATTCCAGGCAGCTGGAGTAATACAGATTTCAGGAACTGCTACCATGTCTCCAATAATTGGTGAGGGAGAAGAGGAATCTGACAGATGAGAAAAGGCAGAAATCTCATCTAAGACATTTTTTAAAAAAGAGGAGGAGGAAAAAACTCCTACACCCAGAGTCGAGCAAAAGACGGCAGAACCTCATTAATCTACACCTACAAATGTTCTCTGCTTGCCAATGTAAGATTTAATAGGCAGGTTCCTGCAATGATTACCAACACTTCATTACTCTTAAGAAACAAGCTAGTGAATGCTCTGCAGTGTTATGCATTGCTGAAAATTTGACTATATCTGTCACATAGACAAAGCACACTTTGATGCATGAGGCTTGTTTTCTAAGGATTTTACTCTGTTACGGACCTGAAGGGAAAGACAGTGCCAGCGATAAGTCCATTTCTCTAACCATGCAGCGTCTTTCCTGCCATATATAAACATTCTTACAGAATACTAATGCTCAGCATTCAGTAACTCTCCCTGAGCATCCCAGTTGTTAATGTGAGTTTTTCCTGGCTAGTCAGAGGTTGTTGTGGTTATAAAACATGTTCACGCTTAAGGGCAGCTTTGAAGCCTTTAAGTGAAAGGAAGTAAAGGGTTAAATCAGTGGCAGTTCTAGAAGCTATTCCCTAAAGAGAAATAGTGGAAATATGTAGGGGGGCATATCTGCTCTCATTTATTTCATAGCTGACACAGACACCTTTGTGCTTTCCTCCATGCTACCCACTGATGTGTCAGATTTCTTTACTGAACTTCCCTGCCAGTAGCAAGCATATTGTTTCTCTTCTCAAAACCCAACTCGGCCCTCATTTGTAAAACAAAATTGGGCAATTTATGACAGTTGGGTTGGGGACAGATAGAGGTAGGTGGCAGTCCTGTCTACATTATATTTATACATTAAAATTTTCCATCTCTATATGAAATGTATCAGTTCCATTTTCGTGAGTCATTCCTCTTAATTTGTAATCTCTTTGGACAGGTTTGCCTGTTCTCATGTCTGTACAGCACCTGACACAGTAGGTACCACCTCTTGGACACTCTTATATAGCTAGTATTTTCCAAAAACCCCTGGTGGGATCTGTCACACCAGCACTGGTACACTTGTTCTCCCCAAGACAAAGATGCTGCACTTTCCCCACTTCTCAACAAACCTGGATTCAGTGAAATCCAGGGCACCATCTGAATCCATTGTGCCTTTCCCCCAACAATCCCATCTCCTTCCTATATGTCTGTCAAGCCATCGAGTGGTCCCTTTTTGCTTGTTTAGCAGGTTTATATCCTCCATCATCCTCTGGTCCCTCAGCCTTGCCTCTGCCCTCTCCACTGTACTGGGAGATCCTCTTTTGCCACAGTCTCCTTATTCCCTTTCTTTCCCTGATTAAAGTTGCAGGAGCTGTTTGGCATGCTTAGCTTTCCTGACTTCTGCTGCTTTTGATGCTATCCTTAAGATCCTATCTTCTGAGGCTTCTGTGACTACCCTTTCCCTTGTTCTCTTCCAACTCTTTGGCCATCTTACAGGATTGCTGTGTCCTCCTTTTATGATGCCAGCATGTGATTCCAGTCATCTGGTCCTGCTGCAGGCCACAAAATGGTGGAAAAGCGATGATGAGCTAAGTTTACAGTGCCTAGACTGAACAGCTGTTGGGGAAGTAGATCACTATGAAATGAAATCCTTTCCCAGACTATCATGTGTACGCAAAAACTTGGCCATCTCCCGTTCCCCTGCTCTTCGGAAGTTTCTTACTATTGTCTCTTTAGCTGGGGTCCAATTCTTTGATTGTGTTTGCACATTCCCCAAGCACAGTATGGCTTTAATCCTAGTAGGGACCACTCTCCAGTAAGAAATAATCATCTGATCCATGCTTCCCTTGGGATTATTCCAAGGACATTTCACAAAGTGATACTTCTGGCCTGTTTTAACTAATTCCCACAAGTGGTCTATACTTGGTATGTCCTCTCTGTTCCTGTACTATTCATTTGTGGTCCCTTTTTTTTCCCTTGCCCTTCAAAATAGTTGAAGATATTTTTCTGGAAGCCAGTCCTTTCGTTCCATAGCTACTTGTCCATACCTTTATTTTTACAGATTTAAGAGGGCAAGACCGAACTATTGCAAATAATAAAAACGTTGTCAGTCACACAAGTACAAATTTTAATATGAAGTGTTGCTGATTGGTTTTGGGGGAATTCTCATGTCTCACTGAAAATGACCTTGATTTTAAAACATTCCAAGCAATGAAATCTTATGCAGGATGGATAGATGGAGTTTGAGGTTACAGTAGGGGGGAATGTCATCGTGTCACAACCACTTTACTTTAAAAAGACATATACCCTCTGTTTTAAAAACAAAAAAGAATCCGTAAGTGTTCTGCATGCGTGACCTCTCATTCTAATAACTGGTTTGAGTTTGCTTCATTCCTAACGATCATGGGCCACCAGTACCAGTAATTGGGTTACCACAACAGAGCTGTTCACTGCAAGGTTTCTCCATTACAGCGCTTCATCCTGTACCATCTTCCAGTATCCAAAGCAAGGTCCCACTTGGATGATCTGTACTGGAACTCTTTTGAGGAAAAGGTCAGAAAAGTCACCTGTCTATTACTGGCAAAAATGGTCTTACAGTGTAAACTTCCAGAGCCTCCCTGGTGAACAAACATCAAGGGGTCATCGGGACTGTGCCCAGCTTGAACCTTGTCTAATGGAAGGGCCAGAATATTAATCACAAAACAGAAATATCCCTGACTGATGTTTGCATTGTAAGTCCTTTATGAAATGAAAGTCACATCCCCCATCCCTTTTCTCCTCCAAAATTTAATGGCAAACCATACCTTTGTGAATCTTCTCCGGGGTCGAGATCGTTTCATTCTGCTTCAAACAGCAAAGGAAAAGAGAACGCAAGTGAGTGTACCAGGCAGCATCAGCAAAGGAGTTAAGCTAATTGCTGAAGAATAAAAGATAATGGTCAATTTGTCAGAAGGCATTGACAAGAAAGATAAAGTTGGAAGTAATTAACTGTCTGACAGTCTGGAAGTGATGCGTCTGCCAATGGCACTCTCAATCATCAGGCTATGAAATGTGACAGCCCTTTATCACTTTTATGAGGCAGCACGGACTAGCTCTCACTGGGGAAATGTAGAGGTGGTGTGTTCTTTGACTCTCCAAGAAGATACGGGATGTCTTATTTGTTAGGTCTCTTGGAAGTATAGTCACTTGTGTAGTCTTAACCCTCCAATGTCTGATTCTACTCAGTGCATTTTGAGATCATCTTTATTAAGCAAGCGAGCTTTGTACCGAGTCCAGCATGCATCTTAAATATTAAATAGTTAAAGGTATTCAGGAAGTTTGGTCTGTCTTAATAGGCTGGGAAGTTTTGGAGTGAGATGAGGAGCTCCTAGCTGCCTTGCACAGACATTTCATGCTTCTGTACTTGTCTTTAAACCAAACACCCAAAGTAATTTGGAGCTCTTGAATCTATATGCTTTATAGCACTCCTGTCGAGCAGGATAATTATCACTATCGTGATTTTACAGATAGTTGAATTGTGCCATGGCCAGATTAGAAGCTAGTGATTTAACCCCCCCCACAGTGTCCTGT
Source organism: Crocodylus siamensis (assembly GCF_052110815.1). NCBI lineage: Eukaryota > Metazoa > Chordata > Crocodylia > Crocodylidae > Crocodylus > Crocodylus siamensis. The sequence goes on along the minus strand of NC_143406.1, from coordinate 10,964,600 downwards.
TCCTTGTTTAGATTAAGAGCTGTATTATGAATATGCCTCATATATGGAGGGTAACACCCTAAATTGGACAGGCCTTTACAACACAAGTGGATATTAATTACTAACTAGCTATTAGGAAGCACCCAGAATTCAGTGATAAAATATAATTGAACTCTTTAGAGCTGATTGCAGTGGATTTATGCTTTGATTATGGGCTTCTTCCCTGATAGTGTTTGTGCACAAATTTGTGGCACTAATTTGGTTTCCAAGGGAAAACAACTGCAGATAGATTCATAGATGCTAGGGTCAAAAAGGACCTCAATGGGTCATCATGTCCGACTCCCCTGCCAGCAGCAGGAAAAAGTGTTGGGGTCACGTGACCCCACCCAGGTACTTGTCCAGTCTCTTCTTGAAGACCCCAAAGGTAGGGGAGAGCACTACTTCTCTTGGACACCCAGTTCAGATTCTGGCAACCCTAACGGTGAAGAAGTTCTTTCTGATGTCCAACATCAATCTAAATCTAAATAGATTATGTGGGGTCCAGGGTTACATGTGAAGCCAAGAAAAACAAGTGGATGCATATATAGAACAAAAATGTAGCAGAAATTAGTTTTGTCATGTTGAAACAAATAGATATCCTGTAACCTTTTGTATGTGCAGCTGGCGAGTTCCAAGTGGCTTATGGCCAGGTGATGGAACACAGGTCGCAGGTTCATCATCCACCACAAAAGAAATGAAAAATAACATTTTTAAACCAGCAAATCTGCTGAAAACACTCCTCAGTCTTGTCATCCCTTGTTTCCTATGCTCACGTAGCCAGCACCGTCTGAGCTGGAGGGGGTCTCTCAGTATTCACTCTACAAATCCATTTTTTCAGGCATATCGTAACTAAAGAAGTCTCATTAGTAAGACAAGCCAGGAACAATGGGAGAGGGATCGACTGGCAGTGGCTTTGTTCTTCTCTGTTAATTCTGCTTTTGGCAAGACAGGCAAAGAAAAATAAAATTATAGCTTCCTAAAGCTCCAGTAATTGTAAAAGTGGTGTTTTCTAAAAATGCTCATCTCTTGGCTCCTTATTCAAAAGGCTGTATTTAAATATGTATTGTGTCCACATCTGTTACCTGAATGGTACAAGGGATATAATGCCTCCCTACTTGATGGGAGGCTGTGAAAATTAATGCTTGAAAAGTGCTTCCAAGCTCTGAATTTCAAAGCACTACAAGTGAATGTGACCATTATTATTTCAGAGCCATTTTCATTTAGAACGGTCAATTGTAGTCTGGCTCCATTGCAGATCAGTGACCACACTGGGGAGATGACAGTTCAGCAAAGGTTTAAAGCATGAGAAATTCTGGCTGCCAGGAGCAGCTGTCAGCTGGATGACTAGAATATCTGATTTGGGTTGTTTCCTCCCCTTTTAATTGATTTTGATGCAGTTTATACCCCAAGTCAGATTTACAACATAGAGGACTACCAAGTCTTCGCTGCCCCCCACTCTGGGGTATTGTGATGGGGGACTCTGCTGAATGCTTCTTGCTAGCCATGTGTCTAAAGAGAAGCGTTATTTGAAGCCTAAAGTGAGCTGAGTCTCCTCTGCTCGTCGTGTTGGCTTGCCTGATTTTCTTATATTGCCTTGCTGCTGCTTGCATTCCTAATATGGGCTAGTATTAGTGCTGCTCTGGATTGCGTGTTGTAAAACTCCGGGTTGCTGGGACTTCACTCTGAACACTCTGCACTTTATAAGTCCTCCAGCATTAATAGGGGAAGAGGAGAGTAATGAGCCAGAGATCTTTCATAAAATGAGGTTTATAAAATTGCAGGAGCTCTTGAGAGCCCATGTGCTGACTGAGCCCTCTCTGTTTTCAGGCTCATAAAATCAATGTGATGGGGATATGTTTCAAAGAGGGCCTGCGTATCACCCTGCTAGGCTGGAGAGCCAGGTTCGTGAGTGGCTCAGCTGCCTTCTGCTTCAACCAGACCCGGCGGCCACTGGAATGCAGATTGGACACTGTTCTGTTATACAATATGTGTGAACCCTTCCTGAGGCACTCTGCAGTGGCCGCACTGAGGATGGGTGGTGGTGATGGGGCATTTGACGGGCTCCTGACCACCTGCGAATAAAGGGAACCATCCAAAGGCAGGTGAACAGTGATTATGAAAAACATGAGCTGAAAGTCAGAAGGGAAGAGTGTGGTGGCAACCGTGGGATTCATGTGTGCTAACAGGATTTCTCTTCTAGTCCCAAGGAGCAGATTGTTCTATGGGACATTAAATCTCCAGTCTGATTCTTCAGAGGGGTTGGTGGTCTTGTAAAATGAATAAGTAAAGCAAAACAGTAGTCCCCCATCCCTCCCCTGAACTCTGTATGTTTGCAGCTGGTACTTGATGGCAGAAAGGTCTTGCATATGTGGAGGAGGATCAGAGCAAAAGGAGAAAGGAGGAAGTCCCAGCTTAGAAGAGAGAGACTAGGAGGAAATTAAAATAAAGAAATGGACTATGCCAGCAGACACAGGAATTTTGCTTAAGTCCCCTACTGGTCTCTGTGCTAAATCTTACTCAAATCCTTAAATCTGACAGCAGCAAAAGAAAAAAAACAAACTTGTGGCCAGGGATGAAGGAAAAGATCAAAAGAATCTCTTCCAGCTTTATCAGTGATTCTTTACAGTGGGATCAGACTTTCTTCCATGGATACATTAATAATTGCATTAACTCAACAGCATTCAAGGCTTGCTGCAGAGCCCTGCTGAATTGCGTATATACGTGTAATGTAAAATGAAGGCACTCGTCTATATTTTCCTCTATCTCTCCATACTAAACTAAAAGAAGCAGCTATGTTGAGATGCTGACAACCCACATTTGAGCAGTACTTTTGCCACCCAACAGCCCGCAAGGAGTCGGCAGCTCTGACCATCATGTTAAGTACTTGCAGGCTTCATTATCCTGGTTTATAGATGTAGTCCTCAGTCTCATTCACCCTAAAACCTGGGCACCAGTTCCAAATGTGCCTGGTAAAGCTTTAAGTACCCAGTAGAGCAGCTATTTTAGAGAGACCCTCTTTTTGCTTAGGGACAGGAAAGAAGATAGATGTATTAGACTGCGGACCTAGGAACAGAGACATGTGAATTTGCATAGCATAAACCTAAAGCAAATTGCCACACAAGAGCCACTCAGATGAGCAGGCTGAATGTTGAAATCAGTGCTTGAAAGTATGAGAAAATGGCTCCTGATCCATCCAGAGGTAACTGCTGCTGGTCAAGCATGGTTATCTCACTTTTAAGGGCTGCATCACGTGTGTGTGCATATATACACACATTATATACATTGAGGCAGCTTGACTTTTTATGGAATAACTCATTCCATGAGTCTGGGATCTTAGCTTCCAAGTCCTCGTTGCCTAGAGGATTTCCCTTTTCACTGAGCGGGCGAGGGACTATCACTGTCATCCAATACAAGGTGCTTCTCAAAGGGATTCCAGAGTTGTAGGGGAAGGCATTGCTTCAGCTTTAAAGCTAATCTCATCTAATGGTAGTCTCCAGAACCAGCCACCGTGGTGCATAGAAACTTCTTTTTTTTCCCTCGTACTCCTCTTCTGTTTTTTCTCCAACAACTCCCCTTTTCTCCTCTCTCCTTCAGGTGTCTTGAGGAGGTCTCAGAAGCCATATAATCCTTTCTTTCAAAGCATGGCATCATGTCAGCCCCTTTTAGCCAGAAGAAACAAACTGATTTTAGTCTCAAATCAGTGGGTCATTGCTAGAGGTGGGGGGCAATTTTCCACCATTCCCCTGTCCTTTTTTTGTCTTTTCTCTATCCTTTGTCTTCCCCAGTATCTCAAAGAGCAGACGTGCAGTACCTGTGAATTGGTTCTTCTCTTCCTCTGAACCTGGGATGTAGTTACCATCACAAACTCGGCCTTCCATCTAAAAGGGCCTTCTCTACCAAGATGCAGTTGTTGACAATGGATCCATAAAATAAGCTGTTGTTCACACTAGAAATCCCAGAAGGGTTACTTTCATCTGGCACTATCTGATTCTTTAGGTGGTTTTAGGTGATATTACCAATTGCAGCCAGCTTTGCATTGATTACAGATAAATCCATTAAAATATATATAATTTTAAAATGTGACGAGATTGTCAAAAGATCATGGTGATCGAAAGCCAAAACAGTGGTTTCATGTTAGTTGTGCAACGGTTTCCCCAGTGAGCCAGTGAAGGCAGCCTGGCTAGCAAGAGAGATTTAACTTTAAGAATGACAGTTGTTTTTGGTGGAGTTAATTTCCAGCCTTAGATGTCATCTGGCCTGTTGGTAATACCTTGTACATCGTGAGTAGGCCAAACAATTTGCACCGGGCCCATCTCTGTAGGCCCAGCCCTGCCATGGAGGCAGTGGAGCCATGGAGAGTCACTAGACTCGGAAGTTGATTTGGCTTCTTTCTACTTTCCCACTGTGGGAGATCAGGGATTTGGTCCCCTCTCTTCCAGCGCTGCTGCTGAGGGGTTTCAGCCTGTTAACTGAAGAGTTTGCCTGGGGCTTTTCTTTCTATAGAGTGGATCTTCTCCAGAGAGAGAAGTGAATAATGTGAGCACTGTAGCCCTTCTCACTATGCTCAGCCATGGCGTGTGCTGGCAGTTACGTTCTCAGGGAATAGATGCGTTTGTGAGTCGTAAGAGGGCAGGAGGAAATACTTACTCGTGAGCAATGACTGCCTGTCGTCACCTCTAAGTAGACTGCTGTTTAGATTCAGCAGTGCCATGCCATAACCACGTATGCCTCTCACCTGACATGTGTTGTGTTACTGTGTCTCTTGCACAGTCCGGTGACTGTTACTTTTAGCATCTCAAGACACTTTAGAAGTCGTTTCTTCCAGCCATCGTTGTAACTGGCAGTTTGGTCTGTGTCAGGCAGATGGTTATGCTGGTCCCTGAACACTGATAACTGTGTTAAATGACTCATGTTCCTCTTTCTTTTTTCCCCTTCTCTAGCATTAACAACAAACTACAACAGCCAGAGGCAGCAGCAGGGGTGCTGGAGTATGCCATGAAACACTTTGGGGAGCTGGTGAGTCCCAGTTGCTTGGACTGTCGTTCTAAAACACATTTACGTGTCTCATCTTGCCATGTGTGAACGTGTACTCTTTCCTTGCATTTCTGCTCTTCTCTGTCACATATCTTTAGCTCTCATTCCTGTAATTTGCACAATGCAGGGATCAATTCAGGGAGGTAACTGGGTGAAAGGTAATGGTTCTTGATTTTGGGCCAAAGACCACAGCTGTTCCTCAAAGCCATGGTAAGTGCTCTACAAATCACCCCACCTCCACCCCATTTTCAAATTAAAGTTTGATACCAAGGCTTAAAAATAGTAATTTGGCTCCCAGAGTTTGAGAACCCAGGCTCCCCAGTGGACAGGGGCTCAAACTAGGTGATCTAGTTTCATTGATGTCATAGATTTTTAAGGTCGGAAGGGACCTCAGTAGATCGAGCCCGACCCCCTGCCTTGGGCAGGAAAGAGCGCTAGGATCAGACGACCCCAGCCAGGTGCTTGTCCAATCTCCTGTTGAAGACCCCCAGGGTAGGGGAGAGTACTACCTTCCTTGGAAGCCCATTCCAGATTCTGGTAACTCTTACCATAAAGAAGTTCTTCCTGATGTTCAACCTAAATCTCTTCTCTGTCAGTTTGTGACCCTTGTTTGTAGTCACCCAAGGGGTGTCCTGGTAAACAAAGTATCTCCTATTCCCTGCTGCTCCCCACCCCCAACTGGGTTTAACTCTATGTATATGAGAAAATCCTAGTGCAGGGGAAATCCATTTTGGGGTCTCAGAGCAGGAGAAGAAGGTAGGGAACATGTCCGTAAAGCATTTTTTTGAAGGACAGTGGAAGCCACAGAAAATTATAGAGAGGAGGGCAGTTGGGCAGGAGGATCCTAAGTTCAGGAGACTACTGAATGTTTCAGAGGAAGAATTTTCCATTACCTTCTACTGACAGATAAATCCCTGTTTGGATGAAAGGTGCTGTTGTAAAAGCAATTGCATTCATTTTTCTGCTTGTAATTCATAACCAGTGTAGAGATCACCTCTAGAAATTTTTTTGTGAATTCTGCAGCTTACTTAGTTGTTGAACAGGGCACATGGCTTAAACAGACCTTCAGCTGTCATGGATTTTGCTTTTAAGGTGTGATAAGCCTCCAAACAGTAGCCAGAACTTCTCTGTAGCGCTTGACACATTTTAATGAAACACTAAAAGTAATGGGGTAGGAAATGCTGAGGATATCTGACAGATCTGTGACTTGGCCGCAAACGCGACTGTCCAGTGCAGAGTGAGGAAAGGCATCATATGCTGTCTTGGGTATACAGCATCTGCAATTGAATTAGTGCAGTGCAATTTCACTGTAAATCTCTTGGACAAAAATGCTAGTCTCATCCGCCTCGCATTTTTTAAACCCTTCATAAATTCTCCTCAGAAAGCGTAGGGTGTGACTACATGCGTCCTACTGAGATTGGGTTCTCTCCCCAAGGACTACATTTTTAATATGCCACAGCTGTGAAGAACGTGGCAGCATAGGTGATTCAAGCCCTGCTTGCAGGCACATGTACTGCGAACCAAGCTATGTGGGCCACATATCCATTGAACTTACTTTCAAATGAAAGGCAGCCAAGAGAGCGGACCCATCTGGAACTGAGCCCCAGACTTAGGTGGGGCTAGTCCAGTGGCAGAGTGGAGACTGAACTTGTTGTCAAGGCTAAGGCTAAAACAATTGACTTTGTCTGCTATAGTTTGGGCTACTTTTAATCCACCTAGTTAATGGTTCAAATTTTTTGAAAAGCTCAGCACCTGCACCTTGTGAACTGCAGTTAGGTGCTTCGGAACTGGAAGAAACAATACTCTTACAGGCTGGGAAGGGATTGACATGCTGGACTCGTGTATTTTGGCAGGTGCTCAGGTACTGTAAAAACAGGGCCAGATAAGATTTTACCAAGTGTTCTCCTTCTAACTGCCCCCATCTTCCCCTTCCCAAAGCAAGCACAGAACCCTACCCTCGAATCTTGCTAGGAGTCCTTTATAATACCAGCTCCATCAGTTCACTGCCATTTTCCACACTTACTGAAGCAATAAATGATGCTGCCCCTCCTCAAGCTACTCTGTAGTTTTCTTTGCATTTCTTATCCCTTAAAATTAAAACTCTTCATTTGCATTCAGGGATGGAAGTCTTCTCTACCCTCCCACCTCTCCTAGCCTGGTCCAGAGGTTGGCATCTCTGGGTCACATTTCATAGTGCTCTGGGGATGTTTCTCTACAAAAAGGGAGGCAGCAGTGGACAAACCTCCCTTTTGTAAACTGACCCATCTAGTGGGGGCCATTGGGGAATGGCTGTATCACAGTAGATGTGAGTGCACCAGTGGTGGGATGGATTGATTCAATCCTCCTAGTGTTAAGTAAAGTCTGGCCCCAGGCTGGAGACGGGGCTCTTTCTGGTGAGCAAAATGATTTGAGAAAGTCCGTGCAGCTGTCCCCACTTCCTTCAGGGGAGCAAGCAGAGCCCCTTGTTACCTCATTCAAACTTTGCTTTTGAAGGATAACGTCATTGTAATCAAAATGGCCAGAAGGCATTTGCCTAAGCGCTCAAGAAGAGGGCTGGAGAGAGGACCTTTCGAATAAACTTTCTTTAAAAATTTATATAACATTCCCAAAAGGTTTGCAACCTGGTTGCTCTTTAACAAATTCAGAAGCAGATGAGGAGCTGGAAGCCCAGTGCTCAAGGCCCCAGCATTCACAATTCACGTGGAGGGCACTGAAGTGCAGTGTGTAGTGTATCCTACCTGCTGCCCACAGGGCTGTAAAAAGAATCAATTTTCTGGCATGTGTCAAAACAAGAGCTGCCAAGGACTGAGCAGAAAAGAACATTGGCAGGGAGTCCTGCCTGGAAAAAAAGAAACCTTAACATTCAAAGCAGATTTTTATTTCCTGGAAACTAAAGTGGACATAGAAATCAACAGTTTAAAGAAAGATTGGTGCAGCCGAGATAAGGATCTTCAGTTAGTTGGCTTATTTTTTTTGTAGCCTGTCTGGAAAACCACGTTCTTTCTCCTGTGAGGATCATCAAGAATTAGTATTCACTGGGTGGCAGTGCAGATGCCTTGAACTGCAAGTGAACTGAGCATTCCAGGAAAAAGCTACCATAATTGTCAGTGGGTGGTGGTTGCTAATCTTGAGGTTTCTTCTTATTTTCCTCTGCGCTACAGGAAATCCAAGCTACCTGGTATGAGAAGCTCCATGAGTGGGAGGATGCACTTGTGGCTTATGACAAAAAGATGGACACAAACAAGGATGATCCTGAGCTAATGTTGGGACGTATGCGTTGCCTGGAGGCTCTTGGTGAATGGTAAAAGGGGAGGGGAATTCTGAAGATCAGGAAAAATCTGGTTATCTTAAGTAGTCTTTCCAGTCTGAATTAATAGTGGACCTAGTTTCCTCCTGTATTTTCTCCTTTTCGCATTTAAAGCCTTGCCTGGCAAATTATTTCACATATATCACCATGAAGGGGAAAACATCTTCCTTGGATTCCTATTTATTTGTACTTTCCTAATGCTTGGAGAGTGTCCGTTTCCTGCTCACTGTGTTCATTAGGGCAGCACCTTGGGGCTGATGTTGGAAATCAGCTGTCTGAGCCTTTTAGGAGGAGGAGCTGTCTGATGTGCCAAGTTCAGCCAGAAAGAGGCTGTCAGCTCTCTCCCTCCTGTCCTCATGAGGGACAATATCAGTGGGGAGCTCTGGGAAAGCATCACTGAGCAGCATAGACCAGAACCACCCCCCAAAATCGTGATGCACAAGGCAGAGCCCAGGATTTGTGTACTCCTGTTCCCACCTGGAAGACACAGATTGCTTTAGGCCATTTGCGAAGTTGCCTACTTGCCAACAACCACCTGAATGAGTCTGTGCCAAGCCAGGGCTTCCATTTGAAACCCCTCACCAGGTCTGGCCAAGTTTCTTTCATCCTGACCTGTTTCAGCATATGTTAGGTTTTTTTGTCCTTCTTGGCATTCACTGTCATAAGCAGTCTGTGCCTTTGGCTTAAGAATTGTTAAAGTCAGTTTCCACCAGAGACCTGTTAGTGACTGAGAGACTCGCCCATTAGCCAAGCACCTTTGCTTTTCCCCGGGCTCATTCTGAGTCACAGAGGCTAATTGGGGAAGACAGGCCCTGTGCACTGTAATGCTGAGTTCTGCCGGAGGGCACGACAACTCTGCGCTGGTCCTGGCCTCCCGCCTCTCTGCTGAGCTGCTCATGTCAGTAGGACTCTGTGTCAGTAGGGTCCTGATGTGAAGTAGAGGATGACATGCTGGGAAGGAGATTCTTTATCACTGAGGACTTTGTGCTGCTAGGTAAACTGATTGCCTGGAAACTGTCCTGAGCTGTCTAAGAAGCCCCAAAATCTAACAGCATTTTTGCTCTCCTGCTGCCTGAATTGAGTTTTTCTTTCCACATCAGGAAAAATAGAGACTGCCTCAAGGGCATTCTGTCGTGTGCCCCAAGGAACAGGCGGTGTGCAGCTCAGTGTGCAGGGATGAGATGCTGCAGGATGCATGCTTTCATATAAGCATCCCTTCAGACTCCTCTACTTCCCTGTATTTGAGTAGGATACCTATGAAAGATTTTTATTCTACTGAAGATATAAGACACTGCTTACCGAAGGAAGAAATCCTGGTGTCCTGATCTGCACTGGGGCCTTTCCTGATGTACAGAAGGCCATTTCTCGGCACAGATAATGTTCAAGAAGTTTACTTTGTGTCCTAACAGCATAGGAAATGTGGCTCTCCTTCTCTCTGTGTTATGGTACATGTGATGTTCTGGCAGCTGCAGTGGGAATCCCTGCCGTGAGATGCTCCTCACTAGATTTCAGAGTTACTAATTCTCCTCTACACACTCTTTGAGTTTGTTTATTTGTGGAAGGAGAGGGAGGGTAGAAGGAAAGTCAGACCTGGTGTCTGAAGACTGTAGAGTAGATGCAGTTTCCAGGCTTGTTTGGGAAGTCAAAATGAATTGACTTTTCAGATACGATCTAAAAAGTAAAAGCTGGCTGTGTAACGTATAGGTTTCTGTCTTTAAAGCAAAACCCTGCATCCATTCAATGAGGTCCTGATTCTGAACACACACTGTGCACTCATGGCAAAAAAAGATAAGCCAGCTTTTGCATGGCAGAATATCTTGGGAGCTCATTTCACAAGCTTGGCAGTGTATGGTATGATAGAACTGGAATTACACACAGAGAAATACTTCATGCTCTCTTTCTGTTTGATACCTGGCTATATCACTATGAAGAAGAGTGGTTATTTCTTGTCACTGAATAACACCATGCCCATGTGCAGACCCGAGACTGAGAATTTAGTGTCTCGGTGTACTTGGGTTGCTGCCTCTCTCACAGCAGTGCAAAACTTCACTTTTGGAGCTCTTTTTTCCACTTGTCAATATTTGACAGTTTCCCTACAACTGATGCTGTACTGCATCAATTCTGAGTACTCTGTGGTATGACAGTTTGAAGGTCCAACCAAGATATGCCTAGCCACTTGTCTCCTAATGTAATTACGTCTGCAAGAGCCATGCTTCTTTATTAGCTCACATTGGATACTGATTTACTGCTGCTGCTGTTTTTTGGGGGGGGGTTTCCTGGGCCATTAAGCTGTCAGTATTGCTGTCTTGCCTATGGCAGCACATCCATTCTCTTTGTTGATTCATTCATCTTCCTCTCTGGGAGGAGAGAACAGCAGTGAGAAAGCAAGTTGGTCGTTCTCATGGTTGGCAACTACTCCACCGATACAGAATTTCCAGGCTGAGAGGCTGAGAAATAAATTCTGAAATCACAATACTCAAAAATTGGAGGTCAGATCCCTAAAGCATTCAAGATCTGATTGAGGAAAAAAAAAAGTATCTTTGTGTTTTCTGTCTAATGAAGTTGAAGGATTGGGGAGAGACCCCTCCAAGATCTCACTGTCCTAAGGCCGTATACGAGCTTGTTGTAGTTCCCATTCCTCAGCATTGCTCTTGAAAACGCACCAATCCCATAACATGTTTATCCAGAACATTTGACAAAGCAGGAAGTCCAAAAACTATACAAAAGGCTTTTCATCAAAAGTGTTGCTTATCTTCAAGTTTGCAAAGAAATTGTCAGTCTCCTTTTCAAGCAGGAAGACTTTGTTCTGTACATTTGATGTAGTTCTGTGTTCTAAGCCAGAGACAACAGTCCCCTTTTTACAATAAGCATTAATGAGTTCAGATGAAGACACAGCAGTCTTGGACTTGTTATAATTTGAACAAATAAAAAATCCATGATCTTGAACTAGATTGAGGGTAAATGATGTCAGTCAAATGACACTGCGTCTCTGGACCTCACTGTCCTCTACATGAAAGAGGATGACAGAGTTAAATACAACTTATACTTGTGAAAGGTGAATGCTAATCGAAGTGGTTGCTTACAGACCTAACCCCCTGCCCCGCCCCCACCGGCACTTTTCTTTAAACTTTGCGTGCCCCAATGCTAATACCAGCACATACCCAAAAGAGGCACTGTGTTAGTTGGACCTGGCTTGCCCAATGTCTGTATAGATTGAGCTCTTTAGTGGGGCTTTTTTTTTTATTGTGAATCAGCTATTAGATAAAAGCTCCAAAAAGCCCAACTGAAGTGCCCTATTTATATAGACGCTGCAGAGCAGGGTCAAACTAATGCACTGTTGCTTCTGCTAAAACGTGTTGGGGTGTTTTGGGGGGAGGGACAGGTTTCACATCTGTCAGCAGCCAGTAAGAAGACCATCAGGGAAGTCGTTCTCTGACCTGATGTTTTCAATTCTTCCTCCTAGGGGCCAACTTCATCAGCAGTGCTGTGAGAAGTGGACACAAGTGAATGATGAAACTCAAGCTAAGATGGCTAGGATGGCTGCTGCTGCTGCCTGGGGTTTAGGTAACATATCCCTTCCAGCTTTACTGATGTGACAGCATGTTCTCTTGGTCCTTGTAGCATGAGACAGGGTACAAAGGAGTTCTTCACAGCTCACTACAAATGAAAAGGGCCCAAGTTCAAATGGGAAGAATGCTTCAAGTGAAAAAAAGTGTAGCTGGAACATTAAATGGCTTTGAATCATGGGGGATTTCTAACAAGTGAGGTTCTTCTGTAGTTCCCTCTGTCATCCCAAGACACCTGCATGGGGGACATTCTGTTCTCCAAAACAGTGCTGTAGAACTCCAGTTTAGTTTCTTTCAAAGGGTCTAATAGCACTGTGAAACCCAGCCCTTGGTACTGAGAGCATAGCCCTGTTGTAATCCAACTCTATAATGCTTTGAGAGAGGGCTGTTGTGTCATCGGGGATGTCCATGTCTCTGCAGGTCAGTGGGACAGCATGGAGGAATATACCTGTATGATCCCAAGGGACACCCATGATGGGGCCTTCTACAGGGCTGTACTGGCACTTCATCAGGATCTCTTTTCATTAGCCCAGCAGGTATGTGCCTTTCTTCATGACTTCATGCCTGTACATTCCTACTGAAGATCACGTGCTCTTCCATGCAAACAAGGAATTTCTATAACAGCAGATAGTTATAACTCAGGAATAACTTGCTTCCAGTTGACATTCTTATCCCCAACTGCTGAGCTTGTCTTTTCTTTCTTGGAATACTGTAGTAGATGTCTATCAAGGCAACATTGGCCTCAAGGGCAATCAAGGGTTGTAGAGTGCTAACTACCATAGTCATTTGGCTGTTTGTACTGGTAGGCACATTTGGCAAGCAAGAGGAAGTTGCAAGAAATATCGTATCTGTTAAACCTATTCTACAAAACACAGTCTTCTGTTAAGAGGACGGATGGCAGAAGACTTGCATAGCAGAATCTCCTTGTCATCACGTGTGTTTGTGTGTCTACCAGTCCTTTTCAATCCATGAGATGTTGCAGTGGATTCCTAGTTCTCTTTTACCTTCTAGAAATAGGAAAAACCTTTAATTCTTAGACTAGGAGTAATTCTTAGATTAGGAGTAGGAATGAGGGGATCCTGCTGAGCAGAAATATGTTGATCCAGGTACATCTGTGACATGTCACTCACAGGTCCTGTTTTCACTGTGCAGCTGTGAAGCACACTGATTACTTCTGAAGACACTTGTGTGGTGTGTCTCAGAATTCTGTGCTGACTTGTACAACTAGATAAAGGAGTCATCCAGTCTGCCCTGTCAGAACCCATACACAAATCTTTAATGATGTGCATAAGCAAATTAGCCAAGCATTTAAAATACTAGGATTTGTAATTAACCTTTAACGTTTTGAAAGGGAAAAGCTACAGATGAGAGATTTATATAATTAGTGGCACCAGAGCAGGACCCTGTTTGATGCCTCCAGTGCGTTTTTTAGGTTTTTTTGCACTGAGGGAAGTAGATTTTGCAAGGTCTATAAAGCTCATAAAAACTTACTGGGGCATGTAGAAGGGTGAGCCTGTCTTAGGTAATTTTACATTATCAGGAAGCCAAAACTCTTGAGCCCTTTATGCAACTGGGTGTTTTGCACACAAACTTATTTCCTCCATGGTGGCTGGTGAGCTCTGCAAGGATACTGGGGTCAAAAGCCCTGTAAACTTTGGTATCTAATGACCATTGGACTGGTCATATTCAGGTTATAAATGTAGTTCCCTTTTTTACCTGCATCTCGTACTGGATTCTCCAGCTACCTGTTGGTTTCCATTTTAGAGTTAATTCTCCCTGCAGGTGACCATCCTTCCCAACCATGACAGTATAATGTAGTGACACTTCATTATGGAATTGTTGAAGGGGATCACTTTAGTGGCCATGTAAGATGTAGCTGCCTTTAGACAAAGCACATCAATGACGTCTCCACTTCTGTTCCAGTGCATTGACAAAGCCAGAGACCTGTTGGATGCTGAGCTGACTGCCATGGCAGGAGAGAGCTACAGTCGGGCCTATGGGGTGAGTTTCTGATGTGGAGCCTTAATATGTTGATCAGAACTTCCTTGCTGTGTTCATTTTCTAGTTATAGGGTCCATCCAGGTAATACAGACTTCAAATGGCCCTTTGGATTTTGAGGGTCTTAATGAAAGGGTCTGAATCCATTGAGAAGCAGAGTAAGAAACAAGTCTAACTGGTGCGCTAGAACTTGGCTTCTCACAGCCAGCCCTTGCCTCTGCCGCTGCCTGAGTCCAGAAGTTAATTCCTGGCTCTGTGGAGAAGCCAAGACCTAACTTCTGTCTTTTTCAGTAGGAAGTCATTCTTTAGACTAGGATTCAGTTTGAGTTTTGTACTATTGCAGGGGAAGCTCAGGATCAAGTGAAAACACAAGTGAAATTCTCTTGTTTCCACCCACCCCTGCAAAATTCAGAACTGGGGGTTCCTTGTTAGATCTCTTTGAAGAAGTGTGGGAGACAGTGGATTATCAAGGTCTTTATGAGAGCTACTTGTTTTTTCCATCTTGGACAGTAGATAAACCTAGGATTTTGTTGTCAAGTTAAGTATAGATCCTTGACTGTGGATTCATTGTGCAGCAATTGGAATGGAATGTAATTATTTTCTTCAGGCTATGGTATCCTGCCAGATGCTGTCAGAGCTGGAAGAGGTTATCCAGTATAAACTTGTCCCAGAACGGCGCGAGATCATCCGCCAGATATGGTGGGAGAGACTGCAGGTAAATCTGCCTCAAAAAACAGTATGCTTGCAGCCAGATGTTTGGGCTCTTATACACTGAGCAGCAACAACTCCTGGTAATATCCCAGACATAGGCACTCAGAACCTCTCTCTTGCCCCAGTGGCATTCACCACCTGTTTCCTTCACAGAAGTGTCTTGTATAGATTTATAGTACCTCTGGAGTTGTAGTGGTACAGACAATCATTTTAAAGCTCAGTATGAAAACTGGCCTTCTCCAAAGCTGGTTCTGATGGGAGCAGTGTGCAACAGAGGTATCTGTGAAACCTCCATGGCTTTTTTTCTGAACACTTGCCCTGGTGTGCAGGTGTTAAGCTAGGACACATCTAGCATATCATAGACACACCACCTTATCAAAGTTCATTATCTTCCTGCCTGCATTTAAAGAGGGGTGAGTGTTCTGCTTAAGAAACATGAGCAAATGATCAGGAAGAAGAATATTGGGAAGCCAGCTGCTGCAGCTATACACAAAGACTCACAGGAAACCTCTCTCTTTATAGGGCACTTTACCCACTCCCTAAGCAGTGCAGCATTGTTCCATACTGTTTTCCTTTGATTTGCCCTGTCCAGTTTGAAATGGCCTAAGCCACAGACCTCTCCCTCCCACAGGGAAGCTAATACATCTCTTTCCTCCCAAGACTTAAGACTCCTCTGAATGGATATCTTTTCAGAAGGGAGCTCTTGCATAAAAAAGACTTCTGTATGAAGCAGAGCATGCAGAACCTTCCAGCACCATTCAGAGATGTTCCTTTTTGAGGACAGGTATAGTCAGAACACAATGTTCGTACTGCTTGGGACTTAAGTGTTCTGTCTAGAGGAAGAATTTCTCCCTCCTCCTCCACCTCTGTGCCTCCATGCCAAACACTAATGACCTGTTGCTGCTGTGAGCTCTTCAGCCATTTGGGAAGCTGTGACAAAGCTTTTCACCTCCAAGCTGCATTCCTGTCTGGGAAAGCTCAAAGACTATTTCGCTGGAGGGGAAAGGCTGTGAGTGACTGGGAGGGTAATGTCTATGACTACAGCTCTTTATGGTCCTGAAAAACAGTACATGCGGTTCTTGCACGTTTTATAGCATCTCTATTAAAAATTTGCTAAATCCAGTTGGCCAATTTGATGGAAGGTTTATTTAGGTGTTGAAGAACAGGCTTTCACTGCCTAATGTGCCCAAACCCAGTTTGCAAGAGATGGGGAGCCAAAACCGTGGAGTAGGAAGGTGTTTAACCCTACTGGACAAAGTCCACTGTCCACCTTGGGGGCGGTGTAATTCTGAACAGATTCTGGCTGTACCTAAACTCTGAAGTCCTCAAATACCCTTTTCTCCCACCCTTGGGGGACTTGATCAACTGGGTGAGCTCAAGCCACAATAGATGGCCAGCACCACTTGGAGATAGCCACAACTCCCCACCACTCTGCCTTTGACACTGTAATATCCATGTGCCCTACAATTTCAGTGCCAGATCATGCTGTGCAGCCTCTTCTGGCAGTTATCCCCTACCCTAGTATATGGCCATGCAGTTCCTATCAAGTAAAAATCAGCAGCAAGCAAGGACAAAAGAAGGGACAGGAACAGAAATGCAGCTTTTTTTTAAGAACTGTTTTTTTTGTTATTGTTGTTGGACCTTCTGACATTGGAACAAGCCAAGGCTGAGACCAAAATAGAGCTTCAGGCCAGGTTAGGAAACGTTGTGAAACCCCTGCCTGGTTATTTTGACAGCACAGGAATAGCTGCCGAGCTTTTGGATCTACTCCTGCTGTACAAAGCCATGCTTTTTCCATTAGGCGATGCCATTTGAGTTAAAGCCGCAAGTTGGCTATTCATGGAGTTCTGACCACTAAACCAAAGGCATAGGAGCTTATCCTTATTTATACATATCAAGATTAAGAATGTGAGCAGTCAGTGCCCTATTTCTGTTTGCTGTGAAATCCAAGTACAGCACTCTCTCCTGTCTTGTAATGGTGTCTTTAGTTCTGGAAATGTAAGTGGGAGAGGATGATCCCAGAGGAAGAGACAACAAGAGTAAGTTCTGTCTGTTTTTGCCCAGGGCTGCCAGCGTATTGTGGAGGACTGGCAGAGAATACTTATGGTTCGGTCCCTTGTGGTCAATCCTCATGAGGACATGAGGACTTGGCTCAAGTACGCCAGTCTGTGTGGCAAGAGTGGAAGACTGGTGAGTCCTGTCAAGCCCTTAGTTTCAACTCCAGCTTTCTAGACCCTTGGCTTCACCATTCCATGTTAGCTAGAAACTTCTCCCAAATTCCTTGTTCTCTAAGTAAAATGTATGAGGAGACTGGTTAGAAGCTGCCAAAACTGGGGTCTGCCTGGATTTGGAGCTTTGTGGACACAACACTGTCCTCGAGGGAACAGCATTGAACCCGAGAGAAACTTCCAGCCAAGCTTCATTCCTGTGCTGGGCTAGTAAACTCTCATGTAGCATGGGTAACATTAATCATCCTTGGTTCTTTTCGTAGCACTTTCTGTCATATTTAGGAAGTTATGTTAGTATCATTATGTTACAGTCCTAGTTTGGACAGTCACTGCAGTAGTATTTATTATGCCCCCACCCCCAAAAAAAAAATAGTAAACCACAAAACCCCACTAACTGTTGGCCTCTGAAGTAAAAATGTAACCTTACAGGCCAGGAAAAAACATACGGTCTTTCAAGGGGGCCATCCTTATAAATCTGGGAAGTAGTAATTGAGCTGCTATATTGCCAATCCTCCCATACCCCTGCCTATAAATAATGACAGTAACAGTTTACTGCAAGGTTACAAAATGACATTCCGCTCCTCAGTGAATCATGTTAATCACTAAATTCCCGACAGCACGTTCAATGTGCCAGTTGCTCCTTGAGCTCAGAAATTTGTCCTAAATTGCATCAGTGCTAGTGTTTGTCCTCGGGTTTGATCCATGGCCTTTTGTTTGACAGTCCTGTGAAACTGTTTTTTGCTGGGAAAGTCTGTGCCCATTAGGAATAAAGGCCTAGTACGGCATTGGTTCCTGGAGAAAGAAATCCCCACAGGAACCAAGCTGAATTGTGAAATCATATGTTCTATATAAACTCCCATGAGCCTGTCTGAGAAGTTTAGTCTTGCACGTGGTTGTGAGTGCAGAGCTGCAGTTTCTACATGAGGTAACTTGCCTGTGTGTTCCTATCAAACAGCAGCACTCTTGCTTTAAGTGACAGGCCTTTTAGACATAGATATGAAAAGGGGAAGGTAGAGGTGAGAGTGATCTTGTTATAACCTTCTTTTTTTTTGTCATTCTTTCAAGGCTTTGGCCCATAAGACATTGGTGCTACTCCTTGGAGTAGATCCATCTCGACAGTTAGACCACCCTTTGCCAACAGTTCATCCCCAAGTGACCTATGCGTATATGAAACACATGTGGAAGAGCGCTCGTAAGGTACATATCATTGAGAGGCTGAGAATCTATTCTACACTCCGTTGCTCATGTTTGTTTCTTGCAGTGTCCTAGTCACCAGCTTTCTAGTTCCCAAGCAAGAAAACCAGGACTGAAATTTGTTCTTAAACTCTCCTCCCTAACTAACAAGTTTGTTGTTTGGGAAGAAAAAACTATTCAAACCAATTTTTATCTCCTGTGATCAGACCTTCTCTGTAATAAACCATTGAGTTTCCTGGAGGACACAGGTAAGAGTCATTTTCAGCAGGTGCACTGATGTCCTCGGAGCATTTACCACCCCATGCCTGGTCCTATCATCTCATTAATAGGGTATATTGGTGTCCATTGAGCTGTCCCTTTGGTCAAGATTCTGAGCTGCAGGAGGGGGAAGGAGCTGGTCAACCACACATGGTTATGGTGAAATATTCACACATGTCCCCAACCATGGTAACCAGGAGAGAAACAAGAAAAATAGCCACAACCTGAATAATGAATGATCAAAACAGATTTATGAGATGATCATGGATGAAAACACCCAACAGAAGGAGGCATCTAACTGCAAGACAGCTGGAAAACATGTAGGGATTTGTCAAGAGAGTAACTTGGCTGTGGGGGACCTAGGATGAATGCTTCTGACATTGCAACACAGTGGGAATTTATAGACTCAAATCCAGTAAGCTGCAGACTGGATAACTTCTAATATATATTAAAACTTCTAGTTATTTTCATATTCTGCCACATTTTTCTCATTGCTTCTGTCTGGACTTGCCAGCTCTGGGACAGGGGCCATTTCCAAGCACTTAGCCATAGCACTTGCCACTTAAATGTGAAAAGCAGAGGGAGCTGCCTGCAACTCTGCTCTGCACAGGAGCCTTTTTTCTTGCTCTCTCCACTACATTTTTCTGAGGGGTAACTTCATTATCCAATGGCTGCCTTTAAGAAACAACCTCCATTTGTCCCCATTTTTTCTGTTCTTCGTCTTGATGGCAGACAAGGTGGAAAAGGCTGATGCAACTGTAGACAGCAGAATGAAAGTTGGCACAAAGGGTATCGCCACGCTGCACAATGCAGTGCCCTTGGGAAGTCCTTGAGCTAGCTCTAAACAAGAAGTAAAGCAAATTTGCTGGGTGGAACCTAGCACTAGCATGACTGTACAGCTTCCAAGATCTGGGCTAACTAAAGTATCCCTCCAGGCCCTGCCCTGTGCAGTATACAGCTCTCCATGGAGGGATGAGAGAGAGGGAGAGGAAAGGAAATGAAGGGAGAGCAAGCCAGGACAAGATAGTGCAGGACCATGGGTGAGGAGTTTCAATATGACAGGAAAGGAGACTAACAAAGACTGAAGAAAAGGAAAGACATTTCAGATCAACCCTCTCTCCTTACTCAGTGTTTCCTGTCTTTATTATATCATATAACCTCTTTAAGCAAAGGCCATAACTTGTCACGTCTCATCTGTAAAGCTTTGTATGTGCTTGTACTACCACATAAGCAGTGCCTCACCCAGAACTTGGCACTAGTTCCAGAATTGCATGCAAGTTTCAACATTGGCTGTGAGCTCTCTTCTATGTGGACTCTTTGCACACCAGATGCATTTGCACCTGGATGAATGCATTTTGTGAGATGCACTTCTGTCCCAGAGAATGGAGAGTGTGATTGAGCAGGGCTTTTTATCATTTGTCTGAGTGTATGAAATAGCATGCACACATCCAGCTGGGTATAGGATGTTATATAGTGAGGCACATGAACTTGCTGGAGGATCTTGTGTGACTTCGTGGATCCAAAGAAGTGGGAAATTAAGTTTTCCTCTGCCAAATTCCAATATGGAATCAGTTATGCCCTGAAGTTTGCTCTTTGTTAGCAAACTGTTTCTAATACACCACTTGCCAAATCCACAGAGGAGACAAAGTGAGGCCTATCTGTAGAGCTTCCACAAAGCCCCTGCCGTCTCCTAAAGCTGTGGAACAACAGAACTGATTAGAATAAACCCCACAGTGCTGTTTCTAACACAGGCTGCTCTCAATGGTTGCAATCCAAGTAGACTCCTTCTCCTGCAAAATTGCAAATTGATTTTTTTTACCTGATTTATTCAAATATACTTCCCACTTAAATAAGCACGAGTGCTCTGCATTACAGTTCACAATAATTAATCTTCAGTACTTACAAAATGAGAAGAGCTCCTCTCTGGATAGGGAGGCCAGGAAGCATTTAAGAGAAGGAGGTAGGAAGAGAAGTTTCTTAAACAGTGACTTGTTTCAGACAAACATTAGTTTTAGGCAGCACCATCATTTTGAAATGGACATTCAAGGGGGGTGGGTGCTTTTCTAACCATGGAAAGAGCTCCTGCCACCCTTCTGCTCACATTAGCAGTGTGACAACTTTCCATATTCTGCCTCAGGGTGAAAACCCTCAGTCCTATTGATTGATTGAATTCAGCAAGTTGAAGAGTGTGTTGACATTTGCACTGTGCAGATGAGTCATTCCAATTCAGGTAATTTTTGTCTCTCCCTCCTAAATGGCTCCATTAATGAGAATAATGTTCATTCCTGTACACTGAACAAAAACAAATCAAGCTGTTAATGGCACATTGTGTGTTTCCTGACCTGGAGTGACCTCTTAGATTTCAAGAAAAGGGAGCAACATGCCTCACGGTCATGGCGAACTCTTACTCTAATTGCTTCCAGTGAATTGCATGCCCCTCTTTGCTTTAACCTGAAACTTTAACTTTTCTTGTCTTTTAATTTCAGTGAATTTAAAGACTTTTTCCGCCAACAAATTTTCCCTTCTCAAAACTGCTTAGGCACTCTTCTTTCTGTAGGCTAATGGAAAAAGAGCAATATAGAGTGGCATGAGACTTTCCAATACCTTGCAGAGGGATCTAGATAGCTCTTTACTAGCTGAGCCATCCACCATGCTTCACTCCAGGACTTACACTATTGAGCGAAGTCCATAGGGTGAAGAAGGAAGTGGTAAATCTCCCCTAGGCAGCATTTTTTCAAGCAGCTGTAAATGTAGCATAGGCAGATTTCCAGTAACCTTGGATGCCATCAATTTGCTTGTCATTTTGATAATGGCACAGACAATTGCAGATTATAAAGCACATAAATTTGGGAGGCTGTCAGGAGTTACATAGCTTACATGCTGTTTATCAGCTGTCATTTGGTTTCCAAGTGCATTTCAAGTGAATTATATTCATTCATTAAAATCCTAAATAATCAGGGACCTCCCCCAGGTCCCATCACAATTCAAATAAGACCCCTCCATTCATGTTCTAGGACAAGATTTATCAGAAGGAGCAGCAGCAGAACCTTTTCTGTGGAAGGTTCTCATTTATTAACTTTGACTTCATTGCTTTGCCAGCATCAGGGTTTGTTGGCCATTAGAGCGCAGTGTCAAGGCCTGTCAGTTCAGCCAGGCTCATGACTCTTTGTCTGATGTGAAGATGAGTATGGTCAGGATGCAGTTATTCATTCCTGCGAGTAGCGATTCAGTTGCCATATTTATGGGGTGTTGATTTATTTCAGAATTGTTAACTTAAGGAGTCTGAGACTCAGGGATGTTAAAGCCAATGGGTGCAGTGAAAGAATGTGGCTGTATAAATGGATGTATTGTACCGTGTAAAGCAAAGTTACTGTATGTGTAGGTGATGAAAGGGCATTTAAGGGGAAAAGTATGGGATGCTGCGATTCCCATGAATCTGTTTCTCTTGAACCTTTCTGGCCCTTTGGGAAGCTCTGTTTAACCCACATATTCATGCTTTCACCATCTGATTGCAGATTGATGCATTCCAGCACATGCAGCATTTTGTGCAGACAATGCAGCAACAGGCACAACATGCTATTGCAACTGAGGACCAGCAGCACAAGCAGGAGCTGCACAAGCTTATGGCACGGTTAGTACCAGGTCCTCCGTGACCCTGGGTTTGGGTCATGGCACTGGCACATCTCTTCAGATTACAAAGGGCATGCAGAAAACAAGCTGAACAATAACTCTCCTTCATTTGGCATGTGGAGGCCAGTCACGTGATGTGACATGCAGACCTGTTGCATAATTGCAGCCACTCAGCCTTTTGCAAGTCGAGAAGGTCTGTTGGTAGGTTAGACACCATCAAACTCCATTTAAACAAGCTTGTGTTTGTCCTAGGCAGCTGGCTGTATTTTTCCTGTAGTGTAGCTGATTGGACAAAAAAGACAGCGTTCTCTGCATGACTCATTCTTTAGGGACTTTGGGAGTGGGGGGCAACCAGTCAGCAGGAAAGAAGCACTTTCCACATGACTGGCACATCCATGCTTCTGGCAGCTCAGGCACTTTGGTGCTGCCCTCAGCCACTGAGTGCCCAGCATGAAAGATCCTTTTCAAAAACAGCATTGCATTAAAAATGCATCCAGTAATGTCAACTTCCCTCCCCAGGGCTCGGCAGCTCTGACAAGTCTATTGTTTCTTGCTGAATGATTCAAAATGATGATTTATTGCTGAAGGGACTTTTTAAAGCACCAATATATTTCCTAAACCTTTATGACAATGGGAACTTTATAACAGCCATTCTCTGTTAAATCTTGCATAATGATTAGCTTGAATGGCAAGTGCTTATGAGCTGAAGATGGGGTTCTTGATGTAGGATGCTAATTGGAAGTTGCGAAAGTTAAAAAGGACTGAGCTGTGTTAGGTGCATATTTATAGCCCGTGGAGAGACCTAAGCATCAAACTTCACAAACCTTCACAACACATCTTACAGCATGGGAAGCATTTATTTTCTCCCCTCCAGGGGGTGGAGTTAATATCCTTGGCTAAACCAAGAATCATTATTCTCCATGCACCCTCAGTGGGTGGCTGTCATAGTGTATTCCTATGCCATGCTAGTTTTAATGGTGGTAGGTTATTTGCGGCACCTCACAGGGAGACTATGCCACCTGCATGGTGATTTTTGGAGGATTTTGGTGCAATTAAAAACATTAATTAGGCCTCATGATGCCTCTGTAAGGCAGTTATTAGCTTCATTCTGTAACTGGGCAGCCTGCAGCACTTGGACATGCCTCAAGTCAAGCAAGCCAGGGAGACAAAATGTAGAATGGCTGCTGATGGCTCCTTCCTAACTACCATGCTGTGCCCTCTGTCTGCATTTCAGCCTGGTTTATATAGCTAGATTCCAGATGAAGTCAGCCTTGTAAGCCAACTGGTTCATGTTTTAGTGTCTGTTGTGTTTCAAGGGTAACAGTCTAACTTGCTTTATCAGGTGTTTCCTGAAACTGGGAGAGTGGCAGCTTAACCTACAAGGCATCAACGAAAGCACCATCCCCAAAGTCTTGCAGTACTACAGTGCTGCCACTGAGCACGACCGCAACTGGTACAAGGTGAGCAAGGAGAAACCTTAATGCTAAACCACAGGCAGTACAGGTAAGTACTGCACCCTGAAGCACAATGCAACACCAGAATGTTTGGCCTATGTAACCTTCTCCCCTGTTGAATATATATGATAGACCCAAGTATAGCACTGAGACCAGTGTAAGTGTCTCTGCAGCTCAGGTCAAGCATGACGTTGTTCAGATGCTGATTGGCCAGTAGCACGGGGTCACGGTTCAACTTGTGGAGTCACATTTGGGATCTTCTGTCTTGCAGATTAATTACAGATGTTTAATGACTGGGGAATGCTAATCCTTAGGGAGATGGATAAGTTTGCTTCACTGCGGTGGTCCAAGCCAGGATTCCTGCTATTAGTTCTCAAAGGAGTTTTTACCTTCAGAACCTTCCAAAGCTAACACTGGAGAGCCTACCTGCCTGTGGGCAGCATACTCCTGACCAGATGTCCTTCCACCTCTTCCCCCATTGACTTCTCCTTAAGCTTCACCTTCTCATTTCTGAATCACAACCCCTCACTTTAAACTTTGCAGAGCGTGTTGGTAGGGTGTGAAAATGGGAAGCAGTTTTAATTGTACTGCAGAGATGTTTTAATTACTCAAAAGTGGAGGCTGCACAGGGGCTTCCTCATCCCTGGGTTTCCTATTGACATTCTGATTTCCTCGTTGACAGGCCTGGCATGCCTGGGCAGTGATGAACTTTGAGGCTGTGCTTCACTACAAACATCAGAACCAGGCCAGAGACGAAAAGAAGAAACTGCGTCATGCCAGCGGAACCAGCATCACTAGTGCCAACACAGAAGGCAGCAACAGTGAGAGCGAAGCAGAGAGCACAGAGAATAGTCCCATCCCATCTCCTGTGCAAAAGAAAGTCACTGAGGTATGGCCTGCCCTTCCTTCCTGCTAGGGCCAAGGATGAGTGGCACTGAATAGCAGGTGCTCAGTTTTGAAAGACATAACATGTAACTGCCTTTCTGAGAGCTCTCCCATGTTAGGGCTCAGGCTTTTCACCCACAGATTTAAGTAAGGCTTGAAATAAGCAAAAAAGCTTTTAGTAGCTCTTACTGCTCATGATTTTGCCAGTAGATTCAAGTATCATAAGAATCCTAGCTGTGTAGCTCTGTAGGAGACATGGGGGAAGAGCAGGGAATAGCCATGCATCCTCTGAAGTACGTGCGCACTCAGGTATAGGCTCATGCGTCTTAGACTAGATGAATACATCTTGTGGGGGAGGACTGGCAAGAGACTGGAGTGGTATGAATCGTGTGTATATGTATATAAATATATGCTCCATTGCTTGGGATCATGAGGGAAGCCTGTAGACTGGTAACAACTTGCAGTCCGGTTCCTCCTGATGTGTTCTTGCCAAACTAAGACAGCCATTTATATTCCCCCAGGATTTATCCAAAACCCTCCTGATGTACACGGTCCCTGCTGTCCAGGGTTTCTTCCGATCCATTTCTTTGTCCCGAGGCAACAACCTACAGGACACGCTCAGGTACCCTGGGAAGTACATACAAAATAGAATCAAGCTGACAGCAATACACATACTTGCTTTAAGTCTCACTGTAACATGCTTCTGCACTCCTCACGTGGCTCAAAAAGTGATGACTGCATAGTCAATCTGAGCTTGTTTGTGGTCAGTCATACTCCTATTCTGCTTTCCCCAGTTGGTAAACTGGATCTGAGTGCAAGACACTGAAATACCCTGTTTTTTCTTTTTCTTTCAGAGTCCTTACCCTTTGGTTTGACTATGGCCACTGGCCTGATGTAAATGAAGCTCTGGTTGAAGGAGTCAAAGCAATCCAAATAGATACTTGGCTTCAGGTAAGGAGTGTAAGGGACCATGCAACCTGCCGTTTCTTAGAGACCACTTAGGATTTCAGAGTTACTGAGGTTCCAAATTGGCATCTTGCCAGAGACATTCCTTTATGTGACCATGAGAGCAAAATTTGTAATTTAGCAAGCACCTTGGACAGAGCTGGAGCCTCACTCATTCTGGATGCAGATGTCAACTGAGTACTGCTTGAAAAGGAGACTGAGTTTAAAGTGAAAGATGACATGCAGTAAAAATGACAGGGTATGAAACTCTGTTGTGTAACCCTAACGTAATATAATAGATCCTTAGTCCATT